>NC_135572.1:19711665-20931978 GCF_965152235.1 Eretmochelys imbricata
AGGGGAAAGTGTATCTCGGGGGACAGAGAAGATGCTCTTTTTTGACTGCAAAACACAGAGAACTTCCTGATAATGTGTGGGGCTGACAATTATGTGGCTTATGTGCCAACACTACACACCACCTTCTTATTCCAACCTTGTCCCCAAATACTTAAACATCTTCTGCAATGTCCACAAAAAGATGAGTTAATACTGATTTTAAAAACAAAGCACACACCTAGCTATCTCCTCCTCTGGTTTATCAAACATACCATGTCTTCCAATTCAATTTTCTGGTTCTTCTGGACAAGGACTGTCTTAATTTTGTGTATTGGCCAGCACCAATCACATTTTTATTGCTTCACCAATGTACAACAACAACAGCTCCAGAGTTAATGCTATCAGAGCTGTGCCATCCTAAAATCTATTTTTCAGCCCCCAAAGTAGGTTGCCATTGTTTAATTTCTCTTGGTTAGTCTCCGCCTAAAGATGATTTGTCATTCCGGAAGTTTGAATATTACCTTGCAAGCCATTTTGGACTCGTGGGGCTGTATGAACAATTACTTTTTTTTAAAAAAAAATCATCATCGAGAAGGTAAGATTTATTCTTGTTATATCAGTGTGGTTTGGAGCTCATTTCCCCCCAAAAAAACTTAGAAGAAAGGTAATTTAATTTGTTCCTAGTTCTTGGACAGAAGAGAAACATTGGATAACTGGATGTCAGTTACTGTGATATACTATGTACAGAGCAAGACCCCAATTCTGGAGCATCTTCTGGACTGTCCACTAAATCAGTGCATACAAGAGAGTGAGTGATGGGTGCATTTGCTCTTGGAAGGAGACTGCAGAAACCACATCTCTGATGACAATTAACCAAATGGCCTTAACAGCTACCTTGAAACAGGCCATGCTGGGCCACCGTTGCCCACTCTGGTGGAAGGTAGAAACCACAGTAGCAGTAAAAGCCAGGAAAAGCAATACATTTTTGGATAAATGGAAGACTTCAACCTGCTCACAATAATTCCAGGTAAAGTGTCTGCATGAGGGACAATGAAGCACAGGAGTGGGTTAGGATATAGATAGATAACAGTACAAGGATAACGACAGTCCAAGGTAAAGAGATAACAGAATCGGATTTTAGATATTCAACAACCAGGCTTAGGTATAAAGCTACAGCAGAAAGAGGATTTGAAATGAGAGGAAAAAAAAATGTGCCTGCCTAGAAAATCTGCAGCCATAGCACTGAGAGGTGTTTAAGGGCAAGACGGAGAGAATACAATCTATCCAGTCAAAATTGAAATCTCCAAGCAACAACAGAAGGCAATCGTGCTCAGTAAACAATTAGGGGACAGAACAGAAGATAAACTGAAAGTGTTTACAAGCTATATGATCTGGAAAATGAAAAGACAAAGAGGATCAGGGAAAAAAATAAAACAATTAATTGAGGCCAGAAGAAATATAAGCATTAAATGGCACAGAACATCTCAATTAGCAGTCAAACTGTTATTTGTTTGGATTTTTTTTCTTTTTAAATACACCATACAAAATGGGAAAGGTTCACTTGCTCAAGCAATCATGAACATTACCGGAGGAATAAATATAGTCTTGGCCCTAAATTAACTGTGCCAACTCAAGAAAGGGACCTGGGCATCGCTGTAGACAACAAAATGAGTATCTCTGGTCGGTGTGCAATTGCAGTCAAAAAGCTAACAAATTGCTAGAATTAGAGCTGTACAGGAACTGGAATTTTCATTTCTGGGGGAGTTTTGTGATTTGAAATGTCTTCTGTTCCAGAGTACAACATAACCAAACAATTTTCAAAATGTCCTACAAACTGAAATTCTGAAAAAATATTGCATTTCAGTTCAGTCAGAACATTTTGTTTTAAAAAATTGAAATGAAAATTCATTTACAAATGGAAAATAAAAACATTCCATTCCAAAATGGTCAAAGTGGAATACTGCAACCTTAACAAAACACTTTAAATTTTTTGTTTCAAAATGAATTCTCTCCAGAGTTGACACATTTCCATGAAACATTTTGTTTTTGACAAATCAGAGTTTTCTGAAGGAAAAATGTTCAATAGGAAAATTTCTGATGTGTAAGAAATGGGATGGTGAATAATACAAAGATTTAACATAACGCCTTTATCTAAATAATGGCCTCATCTAGAATATTGTATGCCATACTGGTTGCTGCACCTAAAATAAAGGTATTATAGAACTAGATGGGCTTCAGAGAAGAGTAAGGGAATGGAAAAATTTTCAGATGAAGAGTGACTGAAAATATTCAGACGGTTTACCTTTAGAAAGAGAAGGAGAAGCGGAGACAATCAAAGTATATAAAATAATAAAGGAGGTAGACTGGGGACTTCTGTTCTTCTCTTTGTCTCATAATACAAGGAAGTATATTTTCCACAAAGTGTGCAGTTAGACTGTGGAACTCATTGCCACATGATGTCATTAAGACCTTAACAAAGTCAAATATTGGATAATTATATGGATATCAAGAATATTCAGAGTTATAAAGTAACACCTTTTTAGAAGGGATATTAAATCGTGTGTTTCAGATCTTAAGCCAATATCTAACTACTAGAGATCAGGATGAGATATAATGTGGGGGCAGATTATCCTACACCTGCTTACAGTGAAGTTCTTACACTTTCCTCTGAAGCATCTGGCACTGGCCACTAACTGGACTTTGAATCTTATCTGGTCAGGCAATTTCTAGGTTCCTACATTCTGCAAACACAGCACATGCTTTACTTTTTTGCACGAGTAGTCCCAGATACCAATGGAATTATGTACATAAAGCTAACAATCCCTGGGTTCTATTCCTGCCTCTGACACATGCTGTGTGCCTTTGTGAAAGTCACTCAATGTTTCAGTGCCTCAATTAACCCATCTGTAAAATGGACACACTACTAATTACCTCTGCCTCACTCATCACTCAGTGTTGTTGTGAAGCTTTATTAATAGTTGCAAAGTGTTCTTGGGTTCTTAGATGAGCTGCATAGTGTGGTACATGTACACACACAATATGACACACACAATATGACTTGTACAGAATCATGAAATACTGGGAAAAATGACAAGAAAGAGGGAATCTCTATAAGGGATCCCCTTTCCAGTTGAACAAACATCCTAATGAGATACTACAGAGACCAGTGTTGCCTCTACAGATTCTCATGATTGATGTAGGCAGCCTGGGTGATGGGATTCAGTGTCAGATTTCAGAGTTTGAAGATATTAAAAAGAGAATGAAGAACAATGAAGCCAAAGACAAAGGGACTCAGATCATTTAATTACTTGGACTGATAAATACGTAAGGCAATTACGGTGTTCAGTGTGAGAAAGACAAGAATAAGGAGTCTTAGAACAAAGAATAAAAAAAGAGTAGATGTCTGCAAAATGGAACCTGCTGTAGCCTACTGACCAAAAAAACCCAAAAAACCCCAAAAACCTGGTTTTGGGAATTATTGCAGAAAAATCCCTAAAGCCTCAGCTCAATGGAAACTGCAGTGGAAAAAGCAAACAGGATGCAGGTTATATTTAGGGGAACATAACTGAAATCAAAAGGAGATAGTGGTTCTGCTACAATAACAACGCATTACAAGGTTCCAGATAAACCCAAGCTTTAGTGTGGTCTCCAATAACGGCCACCTGAACATACACAGAAAGGAGAAATAGTTTTGAAGGGAGACAGTACAAAGCAGCCAAAATACCAGGCGTTGAAGATTTAAGTTATGAAAGCTTCACCCCCCACCCATCCCTCTGGCGGGGGGCAGGGAGGAATAAGAAGAGATTTAGCAATAAAACGTTGATGAAGATGGCTGATAATAGCATGCCAAGTAACCCCTTAATACTTGCAGAGAACAACTGCAAATAAAACCACCAGGAATGTTGGCTCAAGAGAGTGGAGGCAGGAGTATTACATGCAAAGGAGAGTAAAATTTTTAAGCAGATGGTATTACTGATTAGGGGAGCATAAGTGAATTCAAGAGATTTCTAGGTAATATTGTAATGAAGAAGCTGGAGACACGCAGGTTTAGTAACCAGATTTAGCTGAGCCAATGCCCTATTAAGTATGTAACATGCTGGCTTGTGCCCAGCTCAAACCCAGGCCTTTTTCGAGGCACAGTTTTATTTTGCTGACAAAAAGGCCAAAATCATTTCCTCAGCCCGCCCTGGTCTACAACTCCAAGGGGATTTTCCCCTTTGCCTTTCTCAGTCCTTCCTGCTTCAGGACATATTGCAGGAGTCTTCCTTGCTCTTTTAACTAAGCACTGCCTCTCACAGCTTTCTGCTTGGATGTCATTATCCCCCAGCAGATTCCTACTGCTTCCCCTTCCAGGGGACTCTGGCAGCCTTTCTGGGGGAACTCCCCACTGCTCCTGCTTCCTTACTGGCAACCTGGCTCTTTATAGCTGCAGGTACTGCCCGACCATCTTCACTGGCCAAACTGGGAGCACCTGCTCTTGCACAGGGGAGCTGGACCTGCTTCTTTTAAAGGGGCCAGCCACCCTGTGGTTCACTGTGGCTATTTCTCATCTGAGCACACACACAAAATATACAGTCATACTTCTGCTCCTTTGCATGAAAACCTTACTGAAGAATTACTCCTAATGAACTCCATACAACCTAAAGACAATTCAAATGGAAGGTTTTTTTTCTTTTACCCTGAAATCTTATCAACCAGTAAAAAAATCTTATTGGGAACAGCATGTGAAACCCTGTGTTAAAATGGACACCTGCTGACTTCAGTGAGGCTCAGCACAGATACATGTCTCTGCCCAGGTTGTTCACAATGCAAGATATCTGGGTCACAGGGCAAAATTCTACCCTGGTAACTTTGTACCATATTGGGAATCTCAGCAGTAATTCTACCAAGGTCCAGCTGCATTCTGGCCTTTACAGGGCAGATGGCTCCAGGGGCAAATCATTCTGCAGTGCACCTCGCAGCTGCTCACGAAGGGCATGATCCAAAGCGTACAGAAGTTAATAGAAGTCTTAAATGGGTCAAGAAAAGCCGTAAGGAACTGAGAATTTCATCTTCCCCTCAACAGATTCACCAATTTCAAGAAGGCTTTAAGTTGCCCTTCATGGCTATAGATGCTACTATTGCTAAGGCAATGTATCTCAAAAGATGGATGAACTATTCCATTCCCTCCCATAGAAATGGATAGCACGCAGATGCCGTTATCAGTAATGGAATGTGATCATACACTCCCTTCTATCGGATATTTTTCCCAGCTTGCTATGAAAAGGACAGGAGAGAAAAACCAAAACCAAAAAATCTTTCAGGCTCCTATATACTATTATAGAGACACCCCCGACTTAAAAAAGGGGTGGACCCATATTTTCTTTTGCCAGTCATTTTAAATGGATGTAATCTTCTATGCTTTGATAGGATGGGGATTGATCAATTGGTGATGGAGCCTGTCAGTTCTAGGTCTCCAGTTCATACACAGTAAAATGATGTTGTCAGGTATGTCTAGGCTAGAAATGCCACAGTGGTGTCTACACCAGGGCTTAGGTTGGTATAATTACATTGCACAAGGCGATGTAACTTTATAGTGTAGACTAGCCCATCATGTGAAAGTACTCACCCTCTGACAGTGGCTCTGTTACCCCCATGAAATGGCTGCATGGTCACAGTCAGGTCCCAGACAGTAAGAAGTCCACATCATCACGACCACCACTAAAGCTACTGCCTTTGCTGGCTACTTCAGCAGAGGGGTCAGTCACTAAGCAGGAAGACTAAACTACCAACACAAGGTGGTTCCGTGTGGATGAGGTGACTGGGAACTCTGAAGGACGCTAGCATGGCCACTAACCATGCAGCAAGCGTTTCCAAGCCTGACAGGCACCTTTCAACAACTCAAAAAGAGTCGGACTGAAGGGGGTGGGGGGGAGTATTCCTGTGGGAGAGAAAGGTGTTTACATTTTGGTGAGAAACTCAGAGTTATTAGCCTGGTTACACAATTATGGCATACACTTTAATTTAAAGACACAGAAAAGCATTTTCACAGACAGTAAAAAAGAAAAGAAAAGAAAAGAAAAAAGATTCCGTAAATAAAGCTCATCTCATGGAACAAGGAATGCACAAAATAACCCATGTGTACACAGCAACTAACATAACCCCCCTCCTTTCCCTAGTCTGCCCTCATTGACTGTCACCTATAATTTGTGCCATGTCTTTATTTAGGGCTTCATTGTGCTGTCAGGGTAAGTGCTGGGAGACATTATGTCTCAGGGAGCAACAGGGCATGCAGAGTCAGCATACCTATTATTACACAGCTTTGTGGAATGGAACTTACAACCCCCACCCCACCCCTCCACACACACACGATCAGCCAGCTTTGGTTGCGGATGCTTAGGGCCCTGGAACCATGTCCCCACTTCCCTACCCCTCCAATCTCTTTAGGGTACCATACATCCTCAGGGGAGCAGGTAAGGAGTACGCTCTGCACTCCCCTGAGCTGTTAAGCATTCTGGACCCTATGCATTCCCAGTCGAATGGCTGAAAATTGAAACTAGACAAATTCAGACTGGAAATAAGGTGCATATTTTTAATGGTAAGAATAATCAACCATTGGATCACTTTACCAAGGGTTATGATGGATTCTCTATCACTGGCAATTTTTAAAGGAAGATTGGATGGAATTATTTTGGGAAAGTTCTATGGCCTGTGCTATGTAGGTGGTTAGATCCGATGATCACAATAGCCCTTTCTGGCCTGAGAATCTCTGAAACTATGATATGGACATGGGCTGCAGAAGGGCTAGAGGAGAAAGCTCCTTAAACTCTCTCCCACTCACCACACACATGCATATGGGACAAGCAAAAACCGGCCCTTAGAGTGAAAACTCTTGAGGGAGGGGCTGTGTCTTCTTTACATTCTGTGGAAGGACCATGAACACTCCTGGGCACTTGACAGTAACATTATTTTATTATTATGACAATCTACCAGTGATGCAAACTCAGTCTAGGATCTGAAGCAAAGCCAAAACCAACCCAACAACCAACCAACCAACCCCGTCCAAACAATCAACCATGTTCTTTCTACATCTTAGAGACAATGTTACTGATGTAGAGGACAGTGAGGTTAAAATCTAACTTGTACTGCCACAGCTCTATAGGACTAAAAAGAGTAATTATCATTAGTCAGTCCAGCCCAGTAGACAGTCAAGAAGCAGCTATTTTGAGTAAGAGGGTTTAGTTTTCATATACAGTAACTCCTCACTTAAAGTCGTCCTGTTGATCAATTAGGGAACATGTGTGTTTAAAGTTGCGCAATGCTCCCTTATAACGTTGTTTGGCAGCCGCCTGCTTTGTCCACTGCTTGCAGGAAGCGCAGCCCTTTGCAGCAAGCTGGTGGGGGCTTGGAACCAGGGTGAACCGGCAGCCCCCCTATCAGATCCCCTGCCCAGCAGGCTATCAATTGCTGGGCAGTTCAGGTGTCCCTCCCCCCACTGCCCTGTGCTGCTCCTGCCCTTTGCCTTAGAGCTGCTCCCAGGAGCCTCCCGCTTGCTGTGCAGAGCGGAGGGCACTGGGGGGTGGGGTTAATGTCAGGGTGTGCCCCTCTCCCCACTTCTGCCCCCCAACTTCACAGAGCGGGGGAGGGGAGGAGACATGACAGGGCTCAGGACTGAGGGAGCTTGCTGGCAGCAGTCTCAACTTACTGATCTACTTAAAAAGGCAGTGTACTTAGAGTAGGGTCAGCGTACTTAAAGGGGCAATGCACGTCTCTCTCTCTCTCTCTCACCCAGGGTGTGTCTCTCTGTCTCGCTCTGCCATGCTGTCTCCAGTCCCTCCATGCGTGCTGCCTTGTAGAGTAGGAGGCTACATTAACAACAATGTTTTAATCCTTGAGGGCTCAGCCGAGTGCTAGTACATCATTTAGACAGACAGGTGCTGTGGCATAGCAGCCAGAGCTGTAAACAGGGGAGTTTGCAGGGGAGTTTGTAAGCGGGGTTTGGGGGGGAAGACTAAGAGCCAGGCAAAGGAACAGACAGGCTAGCGAAGGGAGTGTGTGGTGGTCTGGCAGTGTTTTGGTGCTCATTGGGGGTTTGTTTTGCTGTGGGTGGTGGTGTTTTGGTTTGGTTTGTGTTTCCCAGACTAACAGGACTTAGGTGAGAAGGCGATGACAGACACAGAGGCAGCAGTGGTCGTGACCCAAGCAGTGGAAGACACAATGAAGACGACTGGATGTAGCAGCTGTGGCATGCACATGATCCTGGCCGGGGTACCTGAAAAGAGTTTCGTCTGCATGAAGTGCCGCCTGATAGAGCTGATGGAAGAAAAGATCCAAGGACTGGAGATGCAGGTGGAAACTCTGGTCGAGTTTAGAAGGGGGTTCGAGCGGATGATGGAGCAAAGACATGAGGAGGCCGAAGAGAAAAGCTCAGACTTGCAGATGGAAGCAGGACCAAAGAACTCTGAGGGGAGACTGCTGGGTGAGGAAAGTGGACAGTGGAAGCATGTGAATAAGAGAACCAGGCAGAGGAAAAGACGAGCTAGTGAAGGAGAAAGAGCTCAGGAACAGGTCTGCAGAGTTGGAAAATGAAGAAGGGGCACAGCAGGTGGTCACTGAAGGTGAGAGGGCAAGGAAGAAGAGAAGAGTAGCTAGTCCTATAGGAAGAGGGCAAGAGTCAATGGAGATAACACGACCAAATACGGGCCCCAGGAGGATATGGGATGGGTTGCAGAGGATTGCAAGGGACGATGGGAATTGAGAGGACTTGCAGCCAGAGGGAACAGGGGATAGACTGGAGAATCGCACCATCACCAGGAAAAGGCAGGTCTACATGATTGCGGACTACTTACTGAGAAGAATAGACAGGCCTGTAACAAGAGCTGATCCAGAGAACAGAAGGGTGTGCTGTCTGCTGGGTGCTAAGATATGGGATGTGGCTGAGGCTGAAGAGGATCCTAACAGGAGTGGGAAAGAATCCACTGATTGTCCTTCATGTGGGAACAAATGATATGGCTAGATTCTCACTGGAACTTATCAAGGGAGACCATACCAGGCTGGGGAAGACACTTAAGGAAATCAAGGCTCAGGTGATCTTCAGTGGGATTCTGCCTGTTCCTAGAGAAGGGCAACAAAGGTGTGACAAGATTATGATGCTCAACAGATGGCTCAGGTAGTCGTGCTGTAAGGAGGGCTTTGGGATGTATGGCCACTGGGAGGCATTCATGGATAGAGGACTTGTTCTCTCGGGATGGACTTCACCTGAGTAAGGAGGGAAATAGACTTCTAGGATGGAGGATGGCACAACTGATCAAGAGAGCTTTAAACTAGGAATCTGGGGGAGATGGTTGGGAGATGTCCAGGTAATCTCCACACCGGATTTTAACATTGAGAGGGAAGAAAATGAAGTAAGAAAGGATATAGCCATGGTTAGGAGAATGGACATAAGGAGGAAGGGAAACATACATACGAGTCTAATAGGTGATACTGGCGGTAGAATGTTTGTGCCTAATTGGGTAAAGAATGTGAGCGAGGCCAAACAGTAAAAATTAAGATGTTTGTACCCTAATGTGAGCAGCCTAGGTAACAAAATGGAGGAACTAGAGCTGCTGGTGCAGGAAGTGAAAGCAGATATTCTAGGGATAACAGAAACATGGTGGAATAGTAGTCATGATTGGACTACAGGTATGGAAGGTATGTGCTGTTTAGGAAAGACAGAAATAAAGGCAAAGGTGGCGGAGTAGCATTGTATATCAATGATGAGGTAGCATGTAAAGAAATAAGAAGCGATGGAATGGATAAGACAGAGTCTGTCTGGGCAAAAATCACATTGGGGAAGAAAGCTACTAGAGCCTCCCCTGGGACAGTGCTTGGGGTGTGCTATAGACTGCCGGGATCCAACCTGGATATGGATAGAGACCTCTTCAATGTTTTCAGTGAAGTAAATACTAATGGGAATTGTGTGATCATGGGAGACTTTAACTTCACAGATATAGACTGGAGGACAAGTGCTAGTAATAATAATAGGGCTCAGATTTTCCTGGATGCAATAGCTGATGGATTCCTTCACCAAGTAGTTGCTGAACCAACAAGAGGGGATGCCATTTTAGATTTGGTTTTGGTGAGTAGTGAGGACCTCATAGAAGAAATGGTTGTAGGGGACAACCTTGGTTCGAGCAATCATGAGCTAATTCAGTTCAAACTAAATGGAAGGATAACCCTGAAGGGGTGACCTGCTGTAGTCTCCCCTTTAACCAGTTCCTTATCCACCTTTCAATTTTCATATTGATCCCCATCTTTTCCAATTCAGCTAATAATTCCCCATGTGGAACCGTATCAAATGCCTTACTGAAATTGAGGTAAATTAGATCCACTGTGTTTCCTTTGTCTAAGAAACCTGTTATCTTCTCAAAGAAGGAGATCAGGTTGGTTTGACACGATCTATCTTCTGTAAAACCCGATTGTATTTTGTCCCAAATACCATTGACCTCAATGTCCTTAACTACTTTCTCCTTCAAAATTTTTTCCAAGACCTTGCATACTACAAATGTCAAACTAACAGGCCTGTAGTTACCTGGATCACTTCTTTTTACTTTCTTAAAAACAGGAACTATGTTAGCAATTCTCCAGTCATAAGGTACAACCCCTGAGTTTACAGATTCATTAAACATTTTGCTAATGGGCTTGCGGTTTCATATGCCAGCTCCTTTAATATTCTTGGATGAAGATTATCTGGGCCCCCCGATTTAGTCCCATTAAGCTGTTCAAGTTTGGCTTCTACCTCGGATGTGGTAACATCTACCTCCATATCCTCCTTCCCATTTGTCTTCCTACCATTATCCCCAAGCTCCTCATTAGCCTCATTAAAGACTGAGGCAAAGTATTTGTTTAGATATTGGGCCATGCCCAGATTATCCTTAATCTCCACTCCAACCTTAGTGTTTAGCAGTCCCACTTCTTCTTTCTTTGTTTTCTTCTTATTTATATGGCTATAGAACATTTTACTATTAGTTTTAATTCCCCTTGCAAGGTCCAACTCCACATGGCTTTTGGCCTTTCTCACTTTATCCCTATAGGTTCTGACCTCAATAAGGTCAGATCCCTCCCATCTTCCACTCCTTGTGGGCTTTCTGCTTTTTCTTAATCAACTCTCTAAGGTGCTTGCTCATCCAGCTTGGTTTACAACTCCTGCCCATGAATATTTTCCCCTTTCTTGGGATGCAGGCTTCTGATATTTTCTGCAACTTTGACTTGAAGTAATTCCAGGCCTCCACCTTTAGATCTACAACTTCTCAGTTTTCACCAGTTTAGTATAGGAAGAGATTATGATTGCCATAGAAGAATCAGGGGGAAGTATAGGTGGGAAGGATGTACTTTCCTGATGAATGAAAAAAAAAATGTGTTACTGTGTTATGAAACCGTTTGACTTTTGACAAACATTATTTGAGAGGTAGGAGAGGTCTGAATGATGCTCCATTTCCTGGAGACGATTTTAGTTGAGGATCTGTACCATTTTACTTCCATTACAAATAATATAATTTCATAGAATCGTAGAATATTAGGGTTGGAAGAGACCTTAGGAGGTCATCTAGTCCAATCCCCTGCTCAGATCAGGATCAAAACCAACTAAATCATCCCAGCCAGGGCTTTGTCAAGCCAGGCCTTAAAAACCTCTAAGAATGGAGATTCCACCACCTCCCTAGGTAACTCATTCCAGTGCTTCACCACCCTCCTAGTGAAATAGTGTTTCCTAATATCCAACCTAGCCCTCCCCCACTGCACTGATTTTGCAATGTTTACTATTCCATCTTAATGTTTTTTCACCCTTATGTTTAGTAACAGTCCTGCAGGACTGCAAGAAAGGTGACTTCCCCCACTAATGTAATTCAAATTTAAAATAATTTAATCTACCTTGTGATATCATGAATGCAAACATAAGCATAAATGACCTGACATACTGCAATCTGTAGGAGCTCTGTGACTTGGTTGTGAAGCTGCTGACCTTTCAACATGGACATTTTGAGGGTGATATTATTTTCGCTACAGTATGTAAAGCATTGCATTCATTTAACAATCAGAAGCTGACAATGCACAATGGATATCCTTCTCTCACACCTGCCCTGAAAATGGACAAGTTGTAAGGGCACGTATGATAGTTTTATCCATGGGTCTCAAAGCATTCTACAGATATTAATTGATTCTCAGAGTATCCTTATAGGATAAATGTATACATTTATACACGAACTACGCGCAGCAGTTAAGTTTACTGCAGCATTTCCCTATCTAATGGTAGGGAACATAGAAAATAGCATAATAAAGCTTATTACTGCACTGCAGTAATACCCTGTCAATTATAGAGGGAGGAAGATCACGCTCAGGATCTATGCTTATTTTCTGAGCAGAGAGATATAGAGCTACTTTTTTATTTATCATGGATCAACGTCCTGATTTGACAAGGTCTGTGCCCATCTTTAAGCACTCCCTGTTGACTTCAAATGCAGTATTCAAAGTTAGGTCCATGTTTAAGTACTGTGCCGAATTGGGGCCTAATTATGTTGCAATCAAGTGACTCCTCATTTTTTCTCTGACACACCTTCCAAATTACATTAGCAACTTGACTAGATTTAAAAACAAACATTCTTTTATTTTTATTGCCTTCTTGCTTCATTTACACATTGTCATTTGTCCTGTGATGATACAGCAAAAATAATGCACTGCTTGGCTGATTTGTATTGTATCTTGCTATGCCGCTCTTATTCTGTAGACTTTCCCCTTGATTTACAGTATCCCTGCTCGTCCTATCACATCAATCACTGCATCTCTTATTACAGAAAGAGCAGTAACTAGAATGATGCAAAGAAAAGAAAAAAAAAGTCCAACACACAAATTGCCATGTAAGGAATGCTTGGTGTTAAATTTCCATCTATAGAGATAGAAGATAAAATCTGGCACATAGGAATTTTAGTGAGGAATGACTGTTCTATCTTCATTAAAAAAAACCTGTGATTACTGAATTTAGGGAGGAAATGATGTCTCTTTTAAAGGAACATATAATCACCAAAACAGCTCCTTCCCTAAAGGGAAATCAGTATGACAAATAATTTGAATGATGAGTGTGAATTTTAATGGTAATTCTATTCTGTTGTCGACATTCCAAAGGCAAATGTAGGTAACTGTAAGGTAGACAATACACAAGTCTGACAAGTTTCAGCATTTTATTAGCTCCAGAGCATATAAAAAACAGACAGGTTTCAGAGTGGTAGCCGTGTTAGTCCGTATCAGCAAAAAAAACAAACAAACAAACAAAAAAAAAACGAGGAGTACTTGTGGCACCTTAGAGACTAACAAATGTATTTGGGCATAAGCTTTCGTGGGCTAAAACCTCATTGGATGCATGCAGTGGAAAATAGAATAGGAAGATATATATATACACACAAAGAACATGAAGAATACCCAGAAGTCACCTGCTCCAGGACTGGCCCAACAAAGAAAACAGAATGCCACTACCTGTCATCTTCAGCCCCCAACTAAAACCTCTCCAGCACATCATCAAGGATCTACAACCTATCCTGAAGGACATTCCCTCACTCTCACAGATCTTGGGAGATAGGCCAATCCTCGCCTACAGACAGCCCCCCAACCTGAAGCAAATACTCACCAGCAACCACACACCACACAACAAAAACACTAACCCAGGAACCTATCCTTGCAACAAAGCCCATTGCTAACTCCGTCCACATATCTGTTCAAGGACCTAATCGCATCAGCCGCACCATCCGAGGCTCGTTCACCTGCACATCTACCAATGTGATATATGCCATTATATGCCAACAATGCCCCTCTGCCATGTACATTGGTCAAACTGGACAATCTATATGCAAAAGAATAAATGGACACAAATCAGACATCAAGAATTATAACATTCAAAAACCAGCCAGAGAACACTTCAACCTCCCTGGTCACTCAATTTCAGACCTAAAAGTCACAATTCTCCAACAAAAAAACCTCAAAAACAGACTCCAACGAGAAACTGCAGAATTGGAATTAATTTTCAAACTGGGCACCATTAAATTAGGCTTGAATAAAGACTGGGAGTGGATGGGTCATTACACAAAGTAAAAACTATTTTTACCCCCTACTGTTACTCATACCTTCTTGTCAACTGTTTGAAATGGGCCATCCTGATTATCACTACATTTTTTTTTTCCTGCTGATAATAGCCCACCTTAATTGATTGGTCTCATTACAGTTGGTACGGCAACAGCCATTTTTTCATGTTCTCTGTGTACATATATCTTCCAACTGAATCTTCCACTGCATGCAGCCGATGAAGTGGGCTTTAGCCCATGAAAGCTCATGCCCAAATAAATTTGTTCGTCTCTAAGGTACCACAAGTACTCCTCGTTTTTTTGGCAAAAACAGACAGTTCCTGCTTGTATGGTTTTGTAAATTACCAGCTCACCTCTTCATGAAGCATAGCTTGATTACTGGCCTGAAGATAAGTCTCGTATATTACAGCTCCCCAGGTCCACTATAACATTTCCATTGTCAATTAAAGGCACCTTTCCTTAAACCTATGATTTTAAGTTTCTTCTCTCTGTCTGCTCTGTTCTATACAGAGTCCCAATCATACAAATTTGCCAGTCACTTGCATCTCACAGCCATTAACATCCATTTTTGTTCCCCATACTTTTATACGGCTTATCATTTGTCATTATAAGTAGTAATGAGTCTAAACAACAACCCTCCAGCAAATCTCTTCCTTCACCACCAAACTCTGGGGAAGTTCAACTTCAGATTGGATTTTTGCATCTCAGTATGGTGGGCCCAAGTAGTAATCCCAGTTCTGAACAACCTTGAAACTTGGGGCAAAGTTCAGATCCCCAAACCATGACTTAGTCATAAACTAGTGTAACTCTGCTGACTTCAACACAGTTAGTCCTACTTTACCAAGGGGCAGGCAAAAGGAGTATCAGGAGCAATGTCATGTTTAATAAAGCAGTTTCATAATAAAAAATCCAAAGTATTTTATAAACTGTGGGTCAAATCCTAGAATCCTCATTCAGTCCTCAGTAAGGCAACATTCATATTAAAATGACTGAGTAAAAACTGAACCAGGACTTCAGGATTTGGATACAGACTCACCCACGCACTAGAGTTGGTTGGGGATTTTTTTTCAAATTTTCTTCAAAAGTTTTCATGTATTTATGAAAACCCCCAAAATATTAAAATTGGACATTTCTGATGGAAAGTTCATTTTGACAAAACAAAACTTTTAAAATATGACATTTCACACACACACAC
This sequence comes from Eretmochelys imbricata, assembly GCF_965152235.1. Classification (NCBI taxonomy): domain Eukaryota; kingdom Metazoa; phylum Chordata; order Testudines; family Cheloniidae; genus Eretmochelys; species Eretmochelys imbricata. Next base: position 19,726,924 of record NC_135572.1, read on the forward strand.
ACACACACACACACACAACCAGTTCTAACAAACACTGATGTGCAGTCTCTTATGGGGTGAGACTGTGGCAACAGGGTGAAAAAAATTATATACAGCAGGCTGCACAACAGTGGTTGGAGGGGAAGATTTGACCAGGACAATGGGGTAAACTCCTACGTTAAAGTAGCATAAGAACTTCAATATCCATAGCAGACAGGGACTCTGGTCCAAATTATCTGCTGGTGTTAGGGGATGCAAATCTATTGGCTTTAATGGAGTTTTGCCCATTTATACCAGAGGACAATGTGACCCTTAATTCTCCCTCCAAACTTATTTTTAATATGCCACCAAAGCATCAGAATACTTTGAACCTCAATCTTCTCTAACTTATACTTGAATAAATCAGGAGTGACTCCAGTGAAGCCAGTGGAGTTACTCTGGTTTCAAACTGGAGCAAGGAAAAGGTGCATCAGACATGCCCCTCCAAAATGGCAGTTTCTGCTCTCTCCTCTTATTGTCCAGAATCCAAATTTTTAAAATGTGGTCATGTGGCTGGCTCCGTTTTGTAACTGATAACCTTGTACTGCTGTGCCTTTAATTTTTACTACTGGCTGCCAGCCACCCTGCAAGCATGTGGGTTCTAACTGGCTACTGAGGATCTGCCATTGCCAAAACTACAACTAAATTCTTGAGCTCCTGAAACCAATGCAGAGGAGGAGTAGCTGTTCCCTTCCCAGCTCTCTGAATTATACACTGAGCTTGTCTAAAAGCTGAAGGAAATATCATGACAGAAGTGACCCTGGAAATGCCACGGATCACACATGTTCTTATTTACATTAGTAATGCATTTTATTTTAGCTGAAAAACTATCAGCTTTTACATAAAGCATGAAACACATGATAACTGTAATTTTAAAGAAAGAAACCCACAAAAAACTTTACCTCGAAAATACCTGCAAACTGCTGATTTGCCCCCCCCAACCCCCAGCTTTTAAATCCAGATTCCATTGCAACCATTCTCTTTCACCCTATAATTTACCCTGTCTGTGGACAATTTCTAACTGAGATTCTCTCTCTGACAGTTTATTGCTGACCTTTGCTAATCTCCATAATAATGCTGCTCTGCGCAAATAATTATAGAAGAGAATCCTGGAGAGTTACCCTGCACTCCCGCATCTGTTCCTCCCCAATCAAAACTTTTTAGACTGTATCAGAGCTGCAACTTTCCTCTATTACATCAAGTCCTAACATTCTGTAATTGTTGTGGTGACCAGCAGCTGAGCTGGCAAGATGGAAACAGAAGCTAAAGACAAGTTTCAGAGTAACAGCCGTGTTAGTCTGTATTCGCAAAAAGAAAAGGAGGACTTGTGGCACCTTAGAGACTAACCAATTTATCTGAGCATAAGCTTTTGTGAGCTACAGCTCACTTCATCGGATGCATACTGTGGAAAGTACAGAAGACGTTTTTATACACACAAACCATGAAAAAATGGGTGATCATCACTACAAAAGGTTTTCTCTTCCCCCACCCCACTCTCCTGCTGGTAATAGCTTATCTAAAGTGATGACTCTCCTTACAATGTGCATGATAATCAAGGCGGGCCATTTCCAGCTATTACCAACAGAAGAGTGGGTTTGTGTGTGTGTTGGGCGTGGGAAGAGGACCTGGATTTGTGCTGGAGGTGGCCCACCTTGATTGTCGTGCACATTGTGGGGAGGGTGGTCACTTTGGATGGTCTGTTGCCAACGGGAGAGTGTTTGCTGGGGTGGGGGAGGGGGGAGATGGCCTGGATTTGTGCTGGAAATAGCCCACCTTGATTGTCATACACATTGTAAGGAGAGTGATCACTTTAGATAAGCTATTACCAGCAGGAGAGTGGGGTGGGGGGAGAGAAAACCTTTTGTAGTGGTAATCACCCATTTTTTCATGGTTTGTGTGTATAAAAACATCTTCTGTACTTTCCACAGTATGCATCCTATGAAGTGAGCTGTAGCTCACGAAAGCTTATGCTCAAATAAATTGGTTAGTCTCTAAGGTGCCACCAGTACTCCTTTTCTAGAAGCTAAAGAGTTGTCTATTCAAACTATGCATGAGTAAATGCACATTTGCCAGGCTCATCTACTTGTTACTGGAGCCCAAGTAAAGCATGCTGTATAATAAACATTGCATGTTGTTAGGATATAGATATTCAGGCTTGTCTGCAAAGGCCTGTACTTTAAGAATTTAGGTGTATTCTTATCACTTGGCTAGTTCTAGAGGTATAAAAGAAAGAATCAAAATCACTGTCTGCCAGTGTAAGGGCCTTCTCTTACTGTGACAATTTGAGGCCCTGTTCTTAGGCTAAGGCCTTTGGCTAAGCAGCAGAGGCAGCCATAAGCTGGGAAGCGAACAGTCACATCCTCACATTCCAAACTAGTCACATTGAAATAAGGTGCTATTGGGCTGTTAGGCACTATCAGGACAGGACTGTATTCCTATCACCTCCAGAGAAAGGGAAGTGCCTAGAAAATGTAAAAGGAAACTTAGTTTGATAGCATCCTGTCTGGCAAGAACTCACTTGTCAATAGCTGGGATGTGAAATCCTCACTTCAGTATTGTCTTGTCATTATAGTTCCCACTTTGCTATTGTTTGTCTGTATAATCTCTGTCTGGTTCTGTGATTGTTTCTGTCTGCTGTATAATTAATTTTGCTGGGTGTAAACTAATTAAGGTGGTGGGATATAATTGGTTACATAATCATGTTACAATATGTTAGGATTGGTTCGTTAAATTTCAGGAAAATGATTGGTTAAGGTATAGCTAAGCAGAACTCAAGTTTTACTATCTAATCTGTAGTCAATGAGGAAGTGAGTGGGTGTGGGTGGGAGGGGGTGGGGGTGTGGGTGGGTGGAGGAGATGGGAACAGGGAATGGGGGTAAGGAAATTGGAATAATGTTTGGCTAAGGGCAGGAATGGGAATGGGACACAGGTGTAAGGCTCTGTGGTGTCAGAGCTGGGAAGGAGGATACTAAGGAAGGAAACTGGAATCATGCTTGCTGGAAGTTCACCCCAATAAACATCGAATTGTTTGCACCTTTGGACTTTGGGTATTGTTGCTCTCTGTTCATGCGAGAAGGACCAGGGAAGTAAGTGGGTGAAGGAATAAGCCCCCTAACACATGTCTGTTGCAAAATTAGATGATTCTTCCATATGTATTTTTTGAATCAAGGCATAAGTCTTTCAAATGAATTGCCTGGTTAGACAAAGATCATGCAATTAACTGTTCTCATCAGATATAGGATGCCTCCTTAAATACATATTTACTGAGATCTTAATAAATATGTATTTAAGGACATATTTATTATGTCTATATTATTACTGTATATTTACATACATATTTAATATGTAATTAAGGACATTAGATTGGGAGAAATCATTGAAAGTAATCATTGATATAATATACAGGTTAAATACAAAGAACAGTTCAAGAAAGGATCTTTTATGTTACTAAAATTATAGAAGATTCTAATAGAAAGTTAAACTGAAGCAGCAGCCTTTCCTTTCCCTGAATTCATTTAATTTGTTGTGTTTTAAATTAAAACTATTTTTCTTTCTTTCTTTACTATCTCCTTGTATAAAGGATTATTTATAGTTCTGTGGGTATGTACAATCCTTAATGCGAGTAGTCTACTTATTAAAACTTAGATGATTTAATCATTCCTTTTATAGCTTCCCAGTCATTTGTGCCTAGTTTCCTAGGGAAAAATAAGTGTGATATTCTGAGTAGGTTAGTTAAGAGAGATTCTTCCAGCAAATTGAGAGATGTAGAAAGTAATTGTTACTTATTTACTGAATAACTGGGGCAAATTGGAAAATGTTAACATATTACAATGATTACAGTGGAATAATAATTGATTTAAATATATATGATCATTAAAGGTCATAGAATATTAGGGTTGGAAGAGACCTCAGGAGGTCATCTAGTCCAACCCCCTGCTCAAAGCAGGACCAATACCAACTAAATCATCCCAGCCAGGGCTTTGTCAAGCTGGGCCTTAAAAACCTCTAAGGATGGAGATTCCACCACCTCCCTAGGTAACCCAGTCCAGTGCTTCACCACCCTCTTAGTGAAATAGTGTTTCCTAATATCCCACCTAGACCTCCCCCACTGCAACTTGAGACCATTGCTCCTTGTTCTGTCATCTACCACTACTGAGAACAGCCTATCTCCATCCTCTTTGGAACCCCCTTCAGGTAGTTGAAGACTGCTATCAAATCCCTCCTCATTCTTCTCTTCTGCAGACTAAATAAGCCCAGTTCCCTCAGCTTCTCCTTATAAGTCATGTGCCCCAGCCCCCTAATCATTTTCACTGAGCTCCTCTGGACTCTCTCCAATTTGTCCACATTCACTCCTGAGTGTTGTGGTTTTGCTGTTCACTGCCTCAGGGCCCCATGGTTTGGTGACCAATTTTTTTGTTAATTTTGTCTATTTGATTTGGATGGTATTGTGGTTGATTGGCTGTTTTCTGAAGTTTTAATGTGTTAATGCCAGCTGCTAAAGAAAGATTGTTGTTCTCAGTCATATCATAGAACGAAGTGTGGAACAACAAGCACCTCTTGTGATACGTTTTGTAGATTTGCAGAAGGCTTTTGACAGTGTACACTGGGACAGTCTTTGGAACATTATGGTGTACTATGGAATAGCAGCAAAAAATAATTAGAATTATCAAGGATCTATATGATAATGCCAAATATGCAGTCAGAGAGGATAACACCACCACCAGCCAATGGTTTGCAGTGACAACCTGAGTAAGGTGAGGGTTATGTTCCCACTATTGTTTTCACTGGTCATTGACTATGTCATGAGAAAAGTAAACACAGAAGGCAACCAAGGAATTTTATGGACAAGTGATAAAGCCTAATTGGATGACCTTGTTTTCACTGATGACACTGTTCTGCTCAGTTCAACATATCACTTCACGGAAAAAAAAGACCCAGATTTTGTCAGACACAGCAAAACAAGTTGATTTGTTCATTGATAAGGGAAAGACAAGAGATATGGCTATCAGTGTCCCAAAAACAACCATCAGAGTAGAAGGAGAAACATAAGAAGTTAATCGTTTTACATTTCTAGGGAATGAGATGTGCGATGGTGGTGACACCAGGCTACATGTCAAGCAATAAATATCTAAAGCAGCAAAAAACTTCCATAAACTTGAACGATTTGGAAAAGTAATATGAATGGTGCTGACACAAAAATACAAATGTTTAAAACCAGCATCAGGTCTTCCTCCTTTACAGAGCAGACATGAAAAGCTACAACAAAAACTGATGCAAAGGTCAATTCATTCCAAAGTAAATGCCTGCAGAAGATCTTCTGAGTTTATTGGAAAGAGCGTCTTGCAGCACCAGAAATTCAAAGTAGAGCAAACCAACCAAAGCATCAAACATTGTAAGATGACGATAATGGACATATTTAGGACATGCTTTAAGGATGTCAGCAACACAACTTCCATGTCAAATGATAATGTGGACACCACCTAGATAGACAAGAAGAGGGTGACCTACAGAAACTTTACACAGAACAATAGAAACAGAAGCCAAATCCATCAAAGTGACACTTAGGAGCTTGAACAAACCAGCACAAGATGAAACTGGTGGACACCCTATATACCTGAAGGCAGGGGAGGATGGACAATAACCCTAAAATATACATACAAGGACCTGCTCCTGATCTCACATGTGTAAAATCAGTGCAACACCACTGACGTCAATGCAGCTACCCTGGTGTGCTACATCAGAACAGAATCAAGATTGCAGTCTCTAGCCACAATCATTAAATAAACAATAAAAGGCCTCTTGACATGGATTAGAAATTGGCTAAGAGGTACAAAACAGAGTCAGAATAAATGGTCAGTTATAGATGTGGCAAAGGTTAACAACATTCCTAATACAACTGTATTAGGATAAGTGTTATTTAACATATCTATTAGTGATCTGGAAAAGGAGGTGAAGAGTAGGGTTGCAAAACCTGCAGGTAACACTTATTTAGTTTACTATAGACTAGAGAAGATTGCAAGGAGCTTCAGAAGGATTTAAGGCTACGGAAACTTGATGGCAGATGGAATGCAAGGCTGACAAATGCAAAGTACGTGCACAGTGTAAGGAACAACTAACTCCTGAAGTCATGTCAGGATTCTGAATTACATGAAACCATTCAGGAAACAAACCTGAGCCTAGCTCTGCATGAAGTTTTTTGGCTGAACAGTTAACTTGTTGCAAAATGTCATTTTGGGATGACCAAAATTATTTGCAAAATTCATGTCGAATTTGGCAAATAGTATTACCTGAAAACAAATGGAACTAAAATAAATAAATGTATAAATGGTTTGTTTTGATATTTTTGATATGAAATAATTTCACTTTTTATTTTGAAATAGTTTAAAAAATTTTGAAGCGCATATAAGACACCCCAAAACATAATGAAAAACTAAAAAAAAATTTTTTTCAGGTTAAAAGAAACATTTTGTTTGGCCCAAAATTAATTTTTGTTCCTCTGTTTGATTGTGGTCATTTGTGTCGGTCAGAAAAAACTGAAAAAGTAATTTTGGTTTCAAAACTAACCAATATTTTTCATTGCTGCTATTGAAAACTAAAAATGAATTATTAGTTTTGTTCTATCTTGGCCATGACTGTAGATAGCTCAATGAAAACTTCTGCTCAACATGCAGCAGCAATCAAAAAAGCAAACAAACAATGTTAGGAAGTATAAAAAAATTAGACCAAAATACTGAAAATATTAAAATGTCACTATATATATATATATATATATATAAAATCAATAGTATACCCTCACCTGTGCTCTGTTCTGGTCACCCTATTTCCAGAAAACATAGCGGAAATAAAAGGGTGTGGACTGTGGAGAGACAAACGGTTCAAGTGTTAAGAGGCATGGAAAGCCTTCAATGTAAGGAGAGAACAGTAGGGTATTCCCCAATTCCACATTATTTTCTTCTTGCTTCCCAGCTGGAATAAATTAGCAAACACTAACAAAATTTGGGAAAGTGGGTAAAAAAACATTTTCCTATATTTTCAGAATTTTCCCTGGGAAAAATCTGAATTTCCCCAACTGAAAAATTTAAAAGGAAATTTTACCATGAAAGTTTTCATGGGAAAAATCCCATTCACTGGCCAGCTCTAAAATTTGTACTTTTGGTCTAATCTAATTAGATAATTTTGCTGTGCATTTTCTGAATACATTTCCCACCTCCAGGGCATATCTATCACAGAGCCCTTTATGCAATACGGCCATCTTCCAATTTCCAGGAATGAGATAGATACAAAAATGCCAGCTGAGACTTCCCTACTTGTCCTTTTGTTACTTCCTTTAATGCAAGCATGTTATCTTGACTTTTGGCCCATGTTAAAAAGTATAGTTATTGGCAGACAGACAATATAAAAATGGCACCTTCTTAATCAGCCAGTCTGCTCCTTGCATTTATCTGAGTCATATCTCCTTACCTTAACTCATCAGAGACAGATTCTCTGACATGGATTCTATTTCTTGTTTATTATGAAGAAATTCATCAGCTAAGTTCTTATTGCAAAATCTTTATTACTGATAATAACAGAAGAGGAGTAAGAGCGTAGCTTTATTTATAGATCCCAGATTGCAGCGCTAGAAGATAGAAGAACATTATTTTTATTTGTAAAGGAAGCAAATTTAATCCATAAATCACTGAAAAATAAAAAAAAATACGGAATCCTGGATTTTGTTATTCCATTGTCAGTTTTCTGAGTGTAACCTTATTTAAGAATGTGTCTTTGCAATGATTTCTATGATTACTGTTGTTTGCATAGCATCCTACTTCTGCCTCCTACTCTATCTAGACATGTTTTTGTGATAGGCAGCTGTCTAAAGTCTGTGCTTGCTTTAAAGTCAGATGCAAACAGCTGTTTAATGAAACTGTCATTTCCTTATCTTCTCCATTTCTGCGGTCTGATAATTTGCTAAGTAAAGAACTATCTTTTAGGAGATATTTCTTATAGGATGAACAAGTCACATTTTCTTCTGTATATCCAATATTTATGTCACCTTGGAAAAAAATCCTCTCAACATTACATCTTTACCAAAAAAGCAAGGGAATAAGTTGATACATTATACACTGAATTTTATGTGATGTTTTACAAATGTGATCTCATAAGAGCATGTTGTCAAAGGAAATTCTTTTGCTTGTTCACATGCTTGTGATCTGAATGCCATTTTGTTGCTTCATGGAAGTAATTTCAAATAATAAGTTAAAATGCCATATATCATACACAGTGGTGTTGGAGGTGTAGTGGTCCCAGGATATGAGAGACACAAGGTGCATGAGGTAGTATCTTTTATTAGACCAAGTTTGGCTGGTGGAAGACATAAGCTTTTGAGCTTCATGGAGCTCTTCTTCAGGTCTGAAAAGATAACCAGAAAGTGTCACAGCTAACTACAAGGTGGGACTGATTGTTAAGGACGAGGGGTTAATATAGTTGCAAAAAAACCGTAATTTTTAGTGTCACCAGAAGCAAGTTCCCCACAGACCAGGACACACCAACTCAAAGTGGCACCAGACCCTACCAGAACAACAGATGCAAAACCTGAGACCTCTACTGCTATGACAATCAATAACCCCCACAACACACCTTTCAAGATCCAGTGATCCTACACATGCCTATAACACCATGAGGTGACCTCATCCAGTGCAGCAAATCCCCCAATGACTATGTGGGTGAAACCAGACAATCACTATGCTCTCAAATGAACTCTCACACAAAAATGATAAAAGACAAAAACACCCTGTGACAGGGTGTCCACTCCACATAGGAGTGGATGAGGAAAAGGGAAGCCCCTGGGGTCCTACCATACTCTGCCCTAGAAAGGTGCAGTGGAGGTGGGTCCTCCGAGTGGCCTAGAGAGACTGCATGGAACACAGCCAATCAGAGAAAGGCTGCAGACAGCAGCCAATCCGGAGCCAGCAGGCCCCATATAAGAAGCGCTTCAGTGCAGAACAGGGTCAGTTGTTGCTAGGAGCTTAAAGAGTAAGGACTGTGTTTCTAACAAACAGAGACCTGTAGCACTTTGGACAGAGCAACTGCTAGCAGGGAGCACAAGAGATCTCCTGGCTGGCTGCTGGGACTGGGTAGTTGCATGTCCTGAGGCAAGGGTGAAGAAGGTGCTGGAAGTGACCCAGGGAAACAGCGGCATTGGGAGAAGTTAAAGGGTCACAGCAAGAGGCTGCTATATATAGGTACCCTGGGTTGAGACCCGGAGTAGTGAGTGGGCCTGGGTCCCCCAAACTTGCTACTGAGGAAGTGGCTGAACTATTGGACAGTGTTACCAACCCTGGAAGGGGGAAACACAGAGTGACCTAGTCGGAGGGCTGAGTTGTGAAGAGAACATGGTGGCTCCTGAGGCTGAAAGAGGGGCCGCAGACTGGACAGAGTCAGAGCGATGATGTGCAAATCGTGGATGTGCAAATCGTGGATGAGGGCTTTGGCATCGAGCTAATCTCCAAAGTGAACAGCAGGAGGTGCCAGGTCTGTGGTGGGTGGTAAACCCTGTGACACACCCTATTATCTATAGGCAAAACTTTTCACAAAGCAGTCACTCCATAGCTGACCTATCAGTCGTTATCCTCAAAGGAAACCTGCACGACACTTTCAAAACATTAGCATGGAGCATAAATTCATAACTCTGTTAGAGACTAAAAATCATGGTCTCAGAGACATGTCTAATTACAAAATTTGTAGCCTAATAATCTTTATTTGTGCTATGACTGCAAAGGTGTTAATTGCCCACTTCGCTTTAAATTGTGTCTTCCAACATGTGTTTACCATCTTGTGTTTAGCGGCAACAGTCTGGTTACTTTTTCCAAACCCGAAAAACTCTTGTGGTAAACCCAGGACAAACAGCTACAAAAAGGGGGTAATTAGTCCCAGGGATTAAAAGACCCCTCCCTATCCACTGAGAGATAACCATGGGGCAATAAGGTTCAGATGGAAAAGGAGTTGCTAGGGAACCAATTAGGCTCAGCTGACTCCAACTACTTGGGACCTTTTTAAACCCTCCCCTGGGTGCTAGGAGAGGAAGAGTGAGAGGAGCAGGGAAGCTGCCAGTAGGCTGTTTGCAACAAGACACCAGACCTTCCCAGTAGGGAGGCTGCACTGGCTCCCCAGAAGGGAAGGAAAACAAGCACAAGGGACTGACTGAAGAGAGGAGTAGCTGGACCCTGTGCCACCTATAAGGATTCGCCTTGCCCCAAACCTGAGTCTCCAAGGCTAAAAAGGACTAAGCCTACTGAGGCGAACAAGGTATTTTGCCACACAATGTAAGGCTCAAAGCTGGTCTCTTCACAGCTGGTCCAACAAAATACTTCCTCACCCACCTTGTCTCACATCATAGGAAATCAGTTTTCCCTTAAGCCAGTGCATGCAATCTAGACTGATTTTTAAAAACACTTGACCACTCACCACTAAAGTACTAGACCATACTATCTAGTTGATATATACTGAATGGCAGATGCAGGATCAGAGTGAAATATTTCTGCATGTGAAGATAAGAGAGACGTGGGAGGGGGGAGGAAATGAAATTACAGAGATGGGAGGGCATATCTAAAAGCATTTATGACTACAAATTGCAAGTCAGGATCAGAACCATAAAAAGTCAAGTAAAATATAATCTCAGAAATGATATCTAGAAATCCTATGGGACTGATGCTTTCTAGTGAGCACATACTATCTCCTTCGGAGTAAATGTAATCAAAGCCATTTTAAAAGAGCAGGATATATTGTACTAGAGTGAGAGTTTGATTTTCAATTTAGGATTACTGTGAAGGAAGAGTTATTTTCTCTGTTCCTCTTTTTCTGGTAACCAAGCTCTGAACCCAAAGCTGAAGTTCACACTTTTACTGTGACAACTGATTCACAATACCCATCCCTTTCTAATGATCACACTTTAATTGTCAAATAAAAGTATATTCCTCTTTATAGTGTGTCAATTTGGGAGGAGACACAAATAGAAAATTGGATCCCTTGGAACTTAATCAACTGATCCTTTAACTGGATCCAGCCCAATGATTGTCTGGGACCCCTTTTATCAATAATCTGACAATTGCATGAGCCTGTCCTCCTTTTAACTACACAGTCTCCTACCTGCCCACCCAATGATCATGTGGTTCACCTAAAGTAGCTTCTTTATGATGTGTGCTCATTCTAGCATAGATTTGAGCACCAATGATTTGTATTATTCCATTTTTCATCTTTCTAACTCAGGTCTCAGTCCTGCAGCCTTACTCATGTTTGCAGTCCTAATGAAGTCAATGGGATTAGTCACCTGAGTTTCAGAACCAGTCTCTTATTTTACTGTCTGAACTTTAGAATCAAACTTAAGGCAAACTACAACTGCAGATAAATTTTGTCCATGCATCTAGTCACTCAGTGCTTTAAACGGTACAAAGATGATGGGTAAATATTCCTAGGTCCAGGTGCTGGGCTAGGAAAAGGGAAGGCATCTAAATATGAGGGGGCAGCAACAAGAATATTATTTTCAGGTATTGCTAGGGAAGTTCTTTTGCTGTGGGGGAAATGGGTGAGATTTGCCTGGAGCAGGGGATGGGTTGACCTGGTACAGTTCATATATGAGTGGTTGCATTCTTCACATGAGCCCTGAGGAGGTTTAAAACACTCTGGATTACCTACCAGATGTCTAATGAGTTGAAGAATATTCAGCATATCGGCTCACACATGGTTAATAAATGTCTCAACATCAAATCGCTATTTGCCCTGATGAGACTTGAAAATTGAAGTTCTGACCTCAGTCAGAACAAGCAATATTATCCTCAGTTTCCTACCCAATTTCAATGGGAATACATGTGGCAGAATCAGGCCATTTATTATTTCATATTGCTTATTAGAGGGGGTTTGAAAAGAGGGTTTTGTCTGATTGAATAATTTTAACAAAATACTGTTTTATTTAAGTTTTTTGACAACAATTCTGCTACTTCATTGAAATATCAAAATAAAAGTGTGTGTGGGGGGCAGGTGTACAAAATTTAAGTTTGTAGGTATCCAATTTTTCAAGAAATATCCCTATTTTCCATGGTAAAGCAGATGCCTTGTGAAAAATTGTTTAGCCAAACCCCAATTTTCCATCAAAAACAGTTGAAAATGTAAAACTTTTCACCTACTACATATATATATATATATATAAACAGTAAGTGTGCATGACATTTTACAGAGCAAATAAACAGGATGAAACCTTGGCATCATCTAAATCAATGGCAAAATCTCCCATTGACTTCAACAGGCCCAGGATTGTTCCTATTATGGAAATTACATTATTGCAGTACTCTACTCTCTGCGCACTGTTAAATAGCTGCCACATTTTACCCCAGAGATTACTGCATTTCTGTTGTGACTGAAATGTATCCTACTTTATGTATAGTTTGTGTATCAGTTTGTACATTTTTCACTAGTTCTGAGAATCTTTTGAGATTAAAGATTTCTTTTCAGTAAGAAAGCAGAATATTTAAGGGTATACGCTCTACAGAGCGAGATTTGAACTATAGTGTGGTGGAGGATAGATAGTTTCGTGGTCAAGACACTGCACTGAGACTTCAGAGTCCTTTGTTCAATTCCCAGCTCTACCACATATGTCCTGGGTAACCTTGGACAAGTCACTTAATCTATTTTTTGCCTTGGCTTCATGCTTTACATAGATGTTGTTGTCAGGCTAAATGAATTAATGTTTCTGAAGAGCTCAGGTGTTACGTAGATATATGCTGTGATCAGTCATTCATGCCACACTTTCCCTGAAAGGGTTAATGCAGACTGAGAAGGGGGCTAATTAACCTAACAAGCCACAGCTGAGGAGAATCAGGTGGCTAAGCAATCCCCTGACTCAGGAAGGGAGCTCAGCTGAGAAGGAATAAACTGGGTTAAGGTCAAAGACAGGAAATTGGCAGCAGAAGGGGGCTGCTGGGAAAGGCTGCACTCTCTCCCTGGGTAGAGGGAGGTCTGCTTGGAGGCTGCAGAGACATGTAGGCTTCAGTTGGTCCCTGGAGGAGGGAGCGGTGAAGCTGGCAGACCCAGAGAAGGAAGGGGGAGCCAGAAGGTTAGAAAAAGGCTCAGGGAAATGCAGCAAGGTATAAGTAGAACAGATCTTGAGTGCTGACTAGAGGATCCCTGAATGGCTGACTAGAGGTTCCCCAACCAGCCACTGGGGAAGTGGCACCAGCAGGACAGTGCAGAGGAAAACGGCCTGAGACTGTTTGGGAGAAGAGACTCCTTCCAGGAAGGGGAAACCATGATAGTGACTTAGCTGGAGGGCCACAGCAGCTCCTGGAGCAAGAGGGGGCTGCAGACAAAGTGACAAGAGTTGGAGGCACAGCTTGCAACTGCAGGGAAAGACATGGACCTGGTGAGCTGTTTCCCAGAATGGCCTCGGGGACACGCCATACCTGCGGTGAGTAGAGCACCCTGTCACAGAAGCCATAAAGATAAATGCAAAGTGCCTAGGAAACTGTGCATAGCCATTCAGACTCTAGCCATTCTGGGTACATTTACACTGCAATAAAACTGCAATAACCACTGCGGCAGGCCCAGATCAGCTGACTTACAGCCGCAGGGCTTGCTGCAGGGCTAACAAGTGCAGTGTAGACATCTGGGCTGAGGCTGGACCCCGGGCTCTGAAACCCCGCAAAGGGAGTTGGTTTCTGCCTGGGTTTCAGCCCAAGCGTGAATGTCTACACTACTGTTTTGAGCCTCACAACCCAAGCTCTGCGACCCTGAGTCGATTAACCTTGGCTCTGAGACTTGGTTCAGCAGGGTTTCTTTTTATTGCAGTGTAGACGTACCCTCTGTTACTTGCAGCCATATTGAGCTTCCGGTGGGTTCATTTCAGCTAGCAACCTATTCTAAATTGGTGAAGAGACTCAAAACCTTTCCTGTATGGAAATACTGTATTTTAATTATTATTTTCTGTTTTTAATCCATCAGAAAGAATCCCTTACCATAAATATTCCTGCTGTAAACTGAATGCTGTTGACTTGTCTGTTCATAAATATCTGGCAATAAAAGTAAGGAAGTGATATTTTTTTTTATGGTGGTGCTATGTTTCAAGAGTGGGAAATGCTCAGCAAGGGACCCCAGGGAATATATCTATAAATATAAAAAACCTTCCAACAATGAACTTTATTGGTCATTTCTCACCTCTGTGCCTCATAATTTACTTTAGATACCACTTAAGATTTCAAAATTTGCAGTTGTGCAAATTTTAGTTGACTAGATTTAAGTTTCTTCTGTAATTGGGATGCTGTCATCATTTAGACAGAGAAAGAAAAGCAATCTCCAGTTATCAGAGTAACAGCCGTGTTAGTCTGTATTCGCAAAAAGAAAAGGAGTACTTGTGGCACCTTAGAGACTAACCAATTTATTTGAGCATGAGCTTTCGTGAGCTACAGCTCACTTCATCAGATGCATACCGTGGAAACTGCAGCAGACTTTATATATACACAGAGAATATGAAACAATACCTCCTCCCACCCCACTGTCCTGCTGGTAATAGCTTATCTAAAGTAATCGTCAGGTTAGGCCATTTCCAGCACAAATCCAGGTTTTCTCACCCTCCACCCCCCCACACAAATTCACTCTCCTGCTGGTGATAGCCCATCCAAAGTGACAACTCTTTACACAATGTGCATGATAATGAAGTTAGGCCATTTCCTGCACAAATCCAGGTTCTCTCACTCCCTCACCCCCCTCCAAAAACCCACCCCCATACACACACAGACTCACTCTCCTGCTGGTAATAGCTCATCCAAACTGACCACTCTCCAAGTTTAAATCCAAGTTAAACCAGAACATCTGGGGGGGGGGGGGGAGGAAAAAACAAGAGGAAATAGGCTACCTTGCATAATGACTTAGCCACTCCCAGTCTCTATTTAAGCCTAAATTAATAGTATCCAATTTGCAAATGAATTCCAATTCAGCAGTTTCTCGCTGGAGTCTGGATTTGAAGTTTTTTTGTTTTAAGATAGCGACCTTCATGTCTGTGATTGCGTGACCAGAGAGATTGAAGTGTTCTCCGACTGGTTTATGAATGTTATAATTCTTGACATCTGATTTGTGTCCATTTATTCTTTTACGTAGAGACTGTCCAGTTTGACCAATGTACATGGCAGAGGGGCATTGCTGGCACATGATGGCATAAATCACATTGGTGGATGTGCACGTGAACGAGCCTCTGATAGTGTGGCTGATGTTATTAGGCGCTGTGATAGTGTCCCCTGAATAGATATGTGGGCACAATTGGCAACGGGCTTTGTTGCAAGGATAAGTTCCTGGGTTAGTGGTTCTGTTGTGTGGTATGTGGTTGTTGGTGAGTATTTGCTTCAGGTTGCGGGGCTGTCTGTAGGCAAGGACTGGCCTGTCTCCCAAGATTTGTGAGAGTGTTGGGTCATCCTTTAGGATAGGTTGTAGATCCTTAATAATGTGTTGGAGGGGTTTTAGTTGGGGGCTGAAGGTGACGGCTAGTGGCGTTCTGTTATTTTCTTTGTTAGGCCTGTCCTGTAGTAGGTAACTTCTGGGAATTCTTCTGGCTCTATCAATCTGTTTCTTTACTTCCGCAGGTGGGTATTGTAGTTGTAAGAAAGCTTGACAGAGATCTTGTAGGTGTTTGTCTCTGTCTGAGGGATTGGAGCAAATGCGGTTGTATCGCAGAGCTTGGCTGTAGACGATGGATCGTGTGGTGTGGTCAGGGTGAAAGCTGGAGGCATGCAGGTAGGAATAGCGGTCAGTAGGTTTCCGGTATAGGGTGGTGTTTATGTGACCATTGTTTATTAGCACTGTAGTGTCCAGGAAGTGGATCTCTTGTGTGGACTGGACCAGGCTGAGGTTGGTGGTGGGATGGAAATTGTTGAAATCATGGTGGAATTCCTCAAGGGCTTCTTTTCCATGGGTCCAGATGATGAAGATGTCATCAATATAGCGCAAGTAGAGTAGGGGCTTTAGGGGACGAGAGCTGAGGAAGCATTGTTCTAAATCAGCCATAAAAATGTTGGCATACTGTGGGGCCATGCGGGTACCCATAGCAGTGC
The DNA here is from genome assembly GCF_965152235.1 of Eretmochelys imbricata. NCBI lineage: Eukaryota > Metazoa > Chordata > Testudines > Cheloniidae > Eretmochelys > Eretmochelys imbricata. The sequence continues at coordinate 19,743,012 of NC_135572.1, forward strand.
CGCTGATCTGAAGGAATACATTGTCCCCAAATGTGAAATAGTTATGGGTAAGGACAAAGTCACAAAGTTCAGCCATCAGGTTAGCCGTGACATTATCGGGGATAGTGTTCCTGACGGCTTGTAGTCCATCTTTGTGTGGAATGTTGGTGTAGAGGGCTTCTACATCCATAGTGGCCAGGATGGTGTTATCAGGAAGATCACCGATGGATTGAAGTTTCCTCAGGAAGTCAGTGGTGTCTCGAAGGTAGCTGGGAGTGCTAGTAGCGTAGGGCCTGAGGAGGGAGTCTACATAGCCAGACAATCCTGCTGTCAGGGTGCCAATGCCTGAAATGATGGGGTGCCCAGGAGTTCCAGGTTTATGGATCTTGGGTAGTAGATAGAATATCCCAGGTCGGGGTTCCAGGGGTGTGTCTGTGCGGATTTGATCTTGTGCTTTTTCAGGAAGTTTCTTGAGCATATGCTGTAGTTGCTTTTGGTAACTCTCAGTGGGATCATAGGGTAATGGCTTGTAGAAACTCGTGTTGGAGAGCTGCCGAGCAGCCTCTTGTTCATATTCCGACCTATTCATGATGACAACAGCACCTCCTTTGTCAGCCTTTTTGATTATGATGTCAGAGTTGTTTCTGAGGCTGTGGATGGCATTGCGTTCCGCATGGCACTATCAGAGGCTCGTTCACCTGCACATCCACCAATGTGATTTATGCCATCATGTGCCAGCAATGCCCCTCTGCCATGTACATTGGTCAAACTGGACAGTCTCTACGTAAAAGAATAAATGGACACAAATCAGATGTCAAGAATTATAACATTCATAAACCAGTCGGAGAACACTTCAATCTCTCTGGTCACGCAATCACAGACATGAAGGTCGCTATCTTAAAACAAAAAAACTTCAAATCCAGACTCCAGCGAGAAACTGCTGAATTGGAATTCTTTTGCAAATTGGATACTATTAATTTAGGCTTAAATAGAGACTGGGAGTGGCTAAGTCATTATGCAAGGTAGCCTATTTCCTCTTGTTTTTTCCTACCCCCCCCCCCAGGTGTTCTGGTTTAACTTGGATTTAAACTTGGAGAGTGGTCAGTTTGGATGAGCTATTACCAGCAGGAGAGTGAGTCTGTGTGTGTATGGGGGTGGGTTTTTGGAGGGGGGTGAGGGAGTGAGAGAACCTGGATTTGTGCAGGAAATGGCCTAACTTCATTATCATGCACATTGTGTAAAGAGTTGTCACTTTGGATGGGCTATCACCAGCAGGAGAGTGAATTTGTGTGGGGGGGTGGAGGGTGAGAAAACCTGGATTTGTGCTGGAAATGGCCTAACCTGACGATTACTTTAGATAAGCTATTACCAGCAGGACAGTGGGGTGGGAGGAGGTATTGTTTCATATTCTCTGTGTATATATAAAGTCTGCTGCAGTTTCCACGGTATGCATCTGATGAAGTGAGCTGTAGCTCACGAAAGCTCATGCTCAAATAAATTGGTTAGTCTCTAAGGTGCCACAAGTACTCCTTTTCTTTTTGCAAATCTCCAGTTACAAACTCTGTTTAGTTCCATTCCTGAAGAACGTGTGTAGCTCACACATCTCGTGTTAAATGTATTTGAAGAGGAACCACACTATAAAATCGCTGCTGAAATATGCAACCCACTTTAGGAAACATCTATATAATATTTGTTAAAGTAACAAGAAAAAATTAATGTAGGGTTTCTGGAAGGTGTCAGATTGGCAGCCCAAGGAACGGATATAGTAAGTACAGAGGCAATGCAAATTTTCCCATACTGTCCCACCAATTAGTATGCCCTAATTTAGTTTAAGAACCATGTAAACCTTTGATTTCTCTGCTTAGAATGTAATGTTAGATACAGTTGCAACCTTAGATTAAAAATACACTTGCCCCGACAACTAAATCGTCTCTACACGGTGGTGTAATGCTCCTTCCAGGGATGTGGTTTCTCAAGCACACTAATGTGTTGTGCATTAGTTGGCCCATGTAGACCCTGCCTGTGTGGACTAAGGAAACATTAGCATGCACTACCATGGTATACACCAATTAATTTGCAATACATGAATGTGCTTTAGAAATTAGACCCCCGTAGTGTGCAATACTGCTCTGTGTAGACAAGCTGTACACGAGCTACATATTAGTTCAAATAGTTTCCCCATGTGCCTTTCATTTTGCCTGTCTAACATCCTCTCAAAATCCCTCACCATACAGAAAAGTCACTTTTCAGGTTCACTGTTGGCAATGGGTAACCCCAATTTTGATCATAGTCGTATTTATCCAGAAGGAATCTGCAAAAAGGGAATTTCATTGGCTCAGCACCAGGAATCAGTGACTCAAGTTGGAGGTGGGGGGCAGGGGGAAGAAATCAATCTAACTGTTTTCAGAGTGTCGCCAGTCCTTTCATGTTCTACCCCACTCATATTATTCCAATTATCGTGTTGGGCTGTGGTGGATTTGCAGGATACCCTTACATTCTTAGAAATGAATATACTAACCTCACTATCCTGCCAAGTGGGGAACTGCATCAACTTTGATTGTTATAGGTGCCACCTACTTGAGGAGTCTAAGGCTTGAAACTTCTTCTCCATTTGTTGCATGACCAACTGAGTTTTCTCACTGGCTAGCCTCACAATATTTCATGTCTAGTATTTTCTTAGCTACTTAAGACAACGTGTGGTTTACTACTACACACTTTTTTATATCTGTAATGACACAATTTCATAATACGAGAATAAAAAAACATTCTCCCAAAGCTAAGTGTGTTGCTTTCCCACATACTAGATTTCTATACATTTCCCCAAAATCAACAATCCATGACAGCACTTTTAATTTACTCCAGTGACAGAAACAAACGATTTGAAGCTCCAACTCCTGGAAAGTCATTAGGTGAGAATCTCAACTTTCATTTAAAGAAATGTTTCTGGACCTCACATTTGTGAAGAAAAGCAGTTCACTCCAAATTAAATAGAAGGCCCTAAAAGAAATGGGATCACTGTCGTGTAGGCATGGATCTTATTACTTTCACTTTGGGGAGAAGAAAATGTGTGTATTTAACATACTCCTGTCATTATTCAAACCCCATAATCTTCTCATAACAATCCCCATCTTCTAGTCCTAATTCCCCTCACTCACATAAATGAGCGGTTAACCCTTTTGGTCAACATTTTGTGTAGATGCTGAAGAAAAACACAGATATTGCCATACTGGATCAGACAAGTGATTCATTATTCCAATATCCTTGTTTCCACACTACAGCTGATTGGGAAGTTATTTTGATCTCTCTCTCTCAGTTTTCATTTAAAAAATTTCTTCAGAAGTTTTCAGGTTTTTGTTAGCCTATGAAGACTCCAAATCTGAATTTTTTCAGATTTTTGCTGCCAAAAACCAAAAAAGTTTAGATTTTTTTTTAGTTATTGATACCCCAAAATCAAAAAGGCTTTTTGACAAACAAGAAAAATGTAGTCAAATTGACATTTCCCACAAAAGTTTCCATTTTGATAAAGCCCTACATATTTTGACCACTTCTAGCCGATGTAAGATGATTCAGAGGAAGGTGCAAAAAAATTCAACAGATCTCAGATGCGGGTCTCATGAAGATATCTAACTTTGGTTCCATGACCTCTTCAGTTGTCTCCATAACTGATGGCAGATATTTTCAATAAGCTCTGAAGATGGAGTTGCAGCTGGTGAACATTTGTTCTCTACAGTTCTTGGAAATGTGAACAAAAAATGACTAATCGCTTGGCTGAAACCTCAAATGCCACAACAGGGTGGCAGATGCCACTATGTAGTGTTTACAATACTAATGAGGCAGTAATGACTAATAGCTTGTGAATGCTTAGTTAAGAATCAATACATGTTTGGTAATGGAATTCTAAAATAAAAAGAACCCAAAAAATCCTGGCTTAATCTCAAATCTTAGTGGAAAACTCCTCACATGCATTATACAGACTCCTTTACATAAAGCGACCAGGGATTTTGGATGCCTGAATTCTTAGGGTGCCCAATTTGAGACACTTTAAAGGGGGCTGGCTTTCAAAGGGCAGGTGGCCCTGCATTTCCTGCAAATAAGGTCCTCTCAAGATGGGCACCTAAGAATTGAGAAACCAAAATTACAAGTCACTAATGAAAACATGGGCCTTTACTTTTATGAAAGTGTAAGACAGGTTCTGCCACTGACTTTTCATAGGGTTTCACAGATTGAACTTAGCTTTGTTACTACAAAAAGGACCCTTTGTGCCTTGCTCATAGTTAGTACCATCACTTTGTGTTTGCATTTTATTCCCAAAAGGTCATACTAATACAATGGTGTCTAATCAGTAACAGCTAAAGGGAAACAAAGGTTGTGCATAATTAATGAATTTTCTTTTTTAAAACAACTGGAGAAGAAATGACCCTGGTCAAGGTGTTTGATTTTGGAATAAACTAAATAGGAGATAATGCTGAGACAGAACATGGCCATCTTCAGCATATGGTTCTAGATTCATTTTGAAACCTCTCAAAATACTTAGTTCAAATTGTGGGCCACAGTCTGCATAGATTCTCTTTTTGTCATCTGAAGTGGTTCACTTATCTCTATCTGTACTTTTATATAAAAACAAATATTTAAATTTGTTAGCAGGCCCTCTCAGAGGTTCAGAGAGGCCTGGGCCACTTCCAGCTTTTGAGGCCCCTAGCCATAATAAAAATAAAAAAGTGACACATGAAAACAAAATAAGGCACCAAAAAAAGAGTGAGACATAATTTGAATTTTTTTTAATTTAACAGATGCTTTTTCTAGGCTTTTTCTGTGCAAATGCACTAATTATTGAGAATCTAGCTTTTGTGCAATGTCACAGTTGATATTGAGCATGGCAAGCCCGTTCTAATACTCTTGTCCCATAGTTGAACGTTGATAGTACTTTACCTGCTTCAACACATTGAAGGTGCGTTCACCTGAACCCACTGATGCAGGCAAACTGACAAAATATGCAATGCAATTGTGATATTAGGAAACACTCCAGAGAGTACAAGTTTGAGTATTTCTTGAAGCAATTCCGTTGGTTTGCAATCCAATTTAAAGTTAGTGGAATATATTCATTTGAGAAAGATGACCTCGTCACTGTGATCTTTTGAGATTTTTGTTGTACTGTTGCTGAAATTGTTCAGCTGCAGAAATTAGATCTTCATTTCTCAGTCCACTGAACTGCCAAAGAAACACCAAAGGGGTACAAATTAGTTGCAGTGACTCAAATTGATGTGTAAGACCTAACTGAATAGAGTCAATGATGACAAGGAAGATATTGACCCTATAATGCTGCTCAGCATCGGATACAGTAGATAAGTTGCGATTGGTGCAGAACTCAGATGAAATGCCAATATTCTGTGCTACTAATTTGGACTGAGTCAGGATTGTATCCCCTTGTTCACAAATCTGTTGAATGTCATAAGACTTTCAATGTTATCCCTCTCAACATCAAGTGTAGCATTGTGTGCTTCAATTACCAGATTAGTTTGGTGGATCATTGTAAGTAGCTTCATCCACAAAGATGACATCAGAATGCATTCAAATTTGGACATGTGCTTCTGAATAGACTGAAGTTCAAGTCTAGCCTGTGCAGTGAGATTGAGAGCTTCAAGCTCATTTAAAGCCTTTGTCACTGAATTCAAATGCTGCACAACTGGTTAAACACCATCAATCCATGCAGACTATCTAGTTTTGGACATCCCATGCAGTGAAACAGGAAGAGATTGCTTCAGAATTTCCCACCTCTTTGGACTGTTACTGAAGAGACTGCATATTTGCTGAACAAAGTAAGTAATTGCCTCCTTGCATGATTCAGCACAGTGAACACCTACAAGGTTTAGTGTGTGGTTTCCACAGCTGGAGAAAATACAGTTTGAATTATGCTCAAGCAGAACTGCTTGTACGCCTTTGTACTTCCCAGCCATATTAGCTTCACTGTCATAGACTTGACCAATGCAGACTTGACAATCTAACTTAAAACCTTCTAGAATTGTTAGTACTCAAGCAGCAATTTCTTTTCCAGTTTTTCTCATGACATTATCAAACAAAATAAACCTTTCTTCAATTGAAAATGTTGAGCTGTCTACAACCTTAACATATCGAATAAACATAGTAGTCTGTTCCTTGTGAGAACAATCTGGAGTAGCGTCAATGATGATTGAAAAATACTTGGCATTTCGAATCTCATCAAGAAATGTTTGTACGAATGACCCACATAGCTCAATAAACTTGTTTTGTATGTGTGTGGATGCGCTTTTGACACACTTGCGATTCTTGAACACATTTAACATGCTCTGATGAAAGTGGGTCATATTTGCTGAGGAGCTCAACTATGCCTAGAAATTTTCCATTTGCACAATCACTTATACGTTGACTGGAACCAAAGAAAGCCAATCCTCGCTCAGAAAGAAAAAGGATGATATTCAGGATGCACTCAAGAAGTTTTTTCCAGTTATTAGTTTTTGTAGAGTTCAGTCAGGAATAAATTCTCAGCTGATGCTGCCCTACTGGCTGATTTCCATGCAACAGTTTTCTTTGTGTGACGTTGAAATCTCATGTGATGGTATTCAGTCTTTCAACTTCCTCCAACCCCTGTTGATGCTCCATCCTGACTGATCAAAGAGAACTGATTCATTTGCAGCACTTTTCTTCAAAATGAAGCAGGGTGCACAGTACAGAGAGTGTTTTTCCATACTCCAGCATAACCACTCTTGTGCAGGTCTCACCATTTCGAAGAGTTTTTGTCAGCAGATGAGTAGGAAAAGCATGATTATCAGCATATCGTGGAATGTCACTTGGAATTTCCAAACAACTAATTTGAAGAAAAGCTTGCATTTGGGCAGCATTGCTCTTGTCAATAATTCCAATGTCCGTCACTGTCACACCTGTAGTACTCATGAACTGCTCTTGCTGAATAAGATCTACATCTTTTCCTGTTGCTGTTGAGTTTCTTGATCATACACAGGATCTTCTGCTGCATCTGTTACTGTTGGCACATCTCCTCCTTGACTACTGTCCTCATGTTCAGGTATTGGCATTGAAATATCACCCATTACAGATAATGAAAACTCCGCAACTGCAGCATTGTTTGTTTGGGTAAGGTGTGTTTTCCAGTAGTTTGAGAAATGAAGTTAGCGGCTTTGAGCTCTTAGCTGCTGCTTCACTGAGTTGTGTTCGCTGTCTCTGGCTTGTACTACTTTCAAATCTCCTCTTCATAGTGATCTATCTGGTCACTGTGTAGCCTATCCACATTTGAAATATTCTGCTGTAAATAAGTAGCTTATCTACACTTGAAATATTCTAGTGTAAACATGTACACAAATGCTGAAAAGACTTATAATGAAGAAATACTAATCAAGAACACAATGAAACAGTCAGACAGGTTATTATCCTTATTGAATCAAAACTGAAGCACGCAAGGTATGACATAACAGGCTGAGCTGAAGACAAAGGGATGAGATATATATATAGTAAACAGACAGAGGGAGAATGTCCACAAACTTCAAATGTGTATCATCACAAAACTCACTGTACAAGATTGTCCTCACAAATTTTCACCTTGAATCTGGACCTATAGATTACGAAAGCCTAGGATGATGGCCAAACTACCAAGCTAGGGCTCAACCAACCAGTCACCACTTTTAGCTAACATATGAAGATATTCATGAGGAGCTCTCACACATAAATAATTCCTTGGTCAACTAGATGTAAAATTATAAAGACACTAAAATGTAACAATTCTCTACCTTTCAACAAGCACTTGATACAGCACCAGCCACTAGTTGTGGTTTGTTTATATAATCAGCTGATCTGAGAGGACACATTCATCACAGTCTAATCTTGTGCCATCAGAACAGATACTTGTATTAATATTTATGAACATTTTAAACTCTAATATGACAATCTATATCAGTTAACAAAAAAATTGTCTTTTACCAAATCACATCTCTTATTTGCTTAAATTTGCAGCTCTAAGCTAAGTGTGTGTATGTCACATTTTGGTTTGATAGGGATGTGCATAAAAAGTTGTGAAACTTACCAAATGCCAAAAAATTAACAAGTGTCTAAATTTGAGGTCCCCTTTGAGCTTGAGGCCCAGGCCGATTGGCCCTGTTTGTTAGATGTTTTCACTATTTAGTTCTTTTGTGCTTGTGAAAGATGCCAGATGAACATCCTTGGAGACTAATGTCCTGTTCATCTACAGATCAGGTACAGTACAGCAGAGGTAGTGTAATCAGCCTCTTATTGTACCTGAAACTTGGAAAGGAGATTATGGAGGATGGGAATTCTTTATCCAAGCAATACAGACCCCTAAAAATTCTGCTCAGGCTGAACTCTAAGGATGTACGAAAGTTCATAAGCAAACATTTTCTAAACTCATCTGTTGAGCTTGAATATAAAAACTTAGCAAAATTCTTTGGAGCAAATACAGGACTTAGTTGATATTCTCTCTCTCTCTCACACACACACACAACCATTATATTTCTACCCTCTAAATAGTCAAGCTGTGAGCAATATAATTTCTAGGATGGGAAAGAAGGGTACATTGGTTTTGGCCAATCTGTTCCTGGAACTTCGGTAATCAGTTAAGATGATGAGCTATGGCCCTCTTAATCATAATAGAAAATCAGATTTACCTCTGCCAAGAGCAGAAATAATACTTAGCATTTTTATAGCTCTTTACATCTTCAAAGCACTTTGCAAATATTAACTAATTAAGACAGATTTTTAAGATCCCTTAAACAATTCCTGTCTTTCCTGAACTGTGGACCTTACAGATCTACACTGAAAATAACTCTGGTTAAAAAGTATTTTTCATAAAAGAAGGGATAAATTTGTATAAAGTTGTTCTCAGGGAAAACCTAACAAAAACCTGAATATTCATAAATGTTCACCAAATACTTCTGATGAATAATTTTCATTCTATTAGTTGCCTGTGAACCTTGTTCAGGTAGTTGATATACCTTTGCTATGGTGCGTGTCATTGGTCACTTAGGTAACAGTGTTGCTTCTGTTTCTAGGATTCATGAAAATAACCTTTTAAACAGGAGAATAATGAACAAATGACAAACTGATATGATTTTTGTTAAGGAAAACAATCCTTTGAGATAATCTCAAATCTTAATGGAAATCTCCTCAAATGACTATTATATAGAATGCTTTACATCAACATTGTGGCCTAAATTTTCTAAAGTGACTAGTGACTTTGGATGCCTGGAATTTTAGGTTTCACATGATATTTTCCAGACATCTGGCATCCTCTGAATACTCTCAAATTACATGAGAAATCATAATGAAGGGAATTTACTACCTTTATTTGCAAAGATATTCGTGATTTTTATTTTTAACTATTCTACCAGACAGGCATCAATATGCATTATCCTCCAGTGAAGTTGCTGTATCCAAACTATTATACCTTTTTGCTTCTTCTGACTCAGAATATAAGCATTGGCATGTGCAAGTGTGGTATACAGAATACATCCACTTAGAAGATGATTTATTAGTTCTAAATTGTATTCTATGTCGGTTCTTTTACCACCCTCATCACTGTAGGATCTGAGCATCTCTACTATGCATTAAGTGATGTGACTCTCCACTGTCACATCACTCAGGCCTCCATAAATGGTCTGTCTCCTGCACAGATAGTTCAGTTGTGCCTGAGGAATAGAGTTTTTGACCATGGTCTTCATCCCAGAGTTTGAGGTGATGTTTTAGGTATTCTGCGCCCAGACCATTGAGTGCATTAAAGATGCTCTGAACTTGACTCAATATTCTATGGGAAGCCAGTGGAAAATGAGTCTGATGCGCTTGCAATAGCCTACATTGGGAATGGGCGACAGGTGATGGTGGAAGACAGGATACTAAGCTAGATGGACCTTTGGCCATTCTTATGTTCTTTCTTGGTCAGAAGCAAATCCATGGATCACAGTTTGAGAATCACTGTTTTGGGGCCATTCTCTACTTGCTGTTGACATCGTCTGAGCATTTTTACCACACTGGCAGAGAGCTGCAGTGTACTGTTGGCTGGAGATTCCAACTCTGGCAAATAAAGCAATCTCAAACTACTTGGAAAACTCACTGCTGTCTGCTTGCTAGTCTCAAGGTAGTGGGAAGCCTGAAAGCTGGCAAGATTTACATTTGAAGAGCCAGAAATATTTACAAAGCATGAGAGCAGTTATGGGGAATAGACCAAACAGTGCATATGGAGAGTTATTTTTTGTTTTCTCCAGTAACTTTTTTTTAAAAAGATTTCTCTAAGTCAGAACTTTGAAACAACAAAGAGCAACAACCAACATCTTGCTCATCTGGCAATTTAATGCACAATCTTAAATAACTACTTTTACATCTGGGTGGGGTTTTTTTGTTTTGGTTTGGTTTTTTCTGAATCAATGGTTATCACACAGACCATTAACAGACCTGCTTGGGGTTTTTTTTTTCCTGTTGGAAAGTGCTGACAAATCATTTTTAAAAGAAACCATTTTATGTAAAAATATTTTCAATATGTTCCAGTTTTGCAACAAAAAGGAAATCCATTTTGTTTCAGTCTTTGAAAACTGACTTCTTTCAATTTTCAGAAACAAAGAATTTTTGTTTTTCATAAACAATTTTCACAAAAAATTCAGAAAAAAAAATGAAAAAACCCACTTATTTTCTGTTCAGTTTTACTTGTCCACAAATGGTTTCCTGCATCCAGGACAGTTCTAAACCCTTTCAGTACATCATCTTTAAAGACCAAATAGAGAAGAAAAACCCTTGAAATAAGTTAACCCAGAACAAAACAAGACACTGTGTAGTCATTGCAAGGGAAGAGGCAGAAAGAAGTTGAAATGTTTAGCGTTCCTATGCACACTCCTTCTGTACATCCACACATTTTGCATGTCTTGAAGTCTCAGTTTGGGTTAAGGTGAACTTCATACAGTGCGTGAGGTTTTGTGAACCTCCCAAACTTTTTTTTTTTTTAGTTCATAAATCGTTTCCCTACATTGAAACCTACTGGTTTCTCCAAGGGAAATGATGAAATCATTTTCTAGAGAAAAGGGAAGTTTGTGCTACATTTTAGGGGATAGGAGGTTATTCCTTACCTAACAGTTGTGCTAGAATAAGTGAGTGGCCTTTGTGGGGAGAGCATGTACAAGCACACACTTGCATATACTTCCCATTTTAACTTTTCTCTCTCCTCTGCTCCTTTTACAAACCTTCACACTTTTCTCTTTTCCTTTTACACCCTTTCTCTCATGTGATTAATTTCCTCTTTCCCTTCTCTCCTCCTCCCCCAATAACACACTCTGTCCTCAGCCCAACACAAGCCAATTAACGAAGATGAGTTGAACTTCCGAACTTGCAATGTCCAAATGGGTTCAAATTTAGGAAAGTGAGTTTTCCGCATCCTTCGTCTCAGTTGTTGTACTTATATTGATTTCCTTCCCTTTCTCCCATGTGCCTAACAAACTGGAAATGGTTTTCTCAGCAACACATGCCCCCGTCCCAGTCTAAGTGGTGAATAATGTTAAAAAAGGGTATTGCTCACACCAATTCAGAAAATTTGCTTGAGAGTTGGTATTAAAAACAGAGTCCCTCTCTTCCTGCCATTCTTACCTTCTACAGAGTCTACATATGTGGGTGTGTTTTGTATATAGAAAAATACAGAACGCACAGAGAGATCCGCAACTGAAAAGTACCCCCATGTGGTTTCTAAGATACTCACCATTCATGCTGAAATGGCCACATTTTAGTAGCTGGTTCTAAGGACCAAAACCTGGTCCCCCTGAAGTGACAGGCAAAATACCCAGGATTAGCACATTATGGGTTTAATTGGCAGCAAGTGCAAACCAGCTGACTACTGGCACAATGCTACACTATTGAACTGAATGGGAGTTTCGCCATTGACTTCAATGGGAATAGGATTGTATCCTATGACCCTTACTCAGGAAAGCACTTAAGGATGCACTTAATCTCTATTTAGGGCAGTACGTAAGCACGTGCTCAAATGCTGTCCTGGACAGGGATGCTTTGTTGAATGACATACATATATATATATATTCCTACCAGAAATACCATAGTGCTCAGAAGCCCTAATCAAATTTGGGCCCCAGTGTGCTATGTGCTATACAAATATGGAGTAAAAGACAGCCCCCGCCCTGAGAATTTCTCATCTTTTTCCCTTATATGCTGAGCCATTCTTGATGTTGGGAAGTCAGGGAATATACTCTAAGTAGGCACTCAATCAACCTACAAAAGCTTGTATCTTGTACTTATGCCAGGAGCAAAACCTATCACTATATAAACAATGAAAATCCTCAGAGAGAGATGCAAGGAATCCAATTTAAAACCAAGTAGTCTGAGCAGTCTAAACAGAAAAGAGAAGGGTATGAATGAAGCTAGAACCTATTTATATCAGTCTGGCAATCCTGCTTTCCAGGTATCCTACTCTTACACAGCTTTAAAAACCTATTAACCATCAGGAAGATCGGGGCTTTATTGAAATGATACAAGCCAACTCTTGTGTCATTGCACAACTAGTCCATTCCAAACAATGCACATCACTGAACAAAGATTAAAGGATTCCTTCTATCCCCACCATCCTCTTTTTATTTAATTTCCTATACTTGCAGTCCTCTGGGGATGCATAATGCGAACAGCAGCACAAATGGGGATGCAGAACATACAAAGGAATGAACGCAGGTTTAGGTAAAGTGACAGCTGCCATTGGAGATAAGGTAATTCTCCTAAAAGGCTCCAGCAGAGATTAAAAAACTAGCTTACAGTGTCATGCTGTGAACGAAAGAAAAGAGCTTATTTCTAGGTATTTTTCCCCTCTTGTGGCTTTTTGGTAGTCATACAAAATTTCTTCTAGTCTCTCTCATGTATCTTCCTATAAATAGCTAGAAAAATGCCCTCTTTAACTTTAAAGATTTAATGTTTCCTTCTCTACAGAGGTGCCTTCCCTAACCCCATGCTATCATGTCCCACGACTGGGAAGAAAGGATGAAAAATATGGAGTCTTTTAAAGCATGCATTCAGCCTTGTGTTTTGAAGATTTTTTTTCTGGATTAGATATTGTTAAATATTTCCCCTTAGCTCCCTTCCTCTTCCAAATACAGGAAATATTACTATTAACACTGACCAGGAATTTTTCAATTACGGAGGTATGGTTGTGGTAAAATTTTTCCTTATCTACTTGCCTTTTTAAAACTCAAACCATGACGGCTGGTTGGGGGCCAGACGGCTTGGGCTGTGACATCAGTAAATTAAAGGAAAGAGTCAGAGGATGAGAGTTGTATTCCCTGCTCTGTTACAGACTTCCTGTGTGACCTTGGGTAAGTCGCTTATCCACAATCTGTCTCAGTGTTCCCATTTGTAAAATGAAGAAATACATCTTGACCTCAGCAGGCTGTTTTGAGGACAAAACTCATCAGTGCTTGTAAAGGAATAGGTAGGAAAGACATACAAAACACATGGATTACAAGCTCCCAGCTTATTGAGAAATAGCTTTACAATAGCTGAGTTAGGTACAATAAAGAGGATAGTAACTACCTGCTGACTTTTTGCAACACTACTAGCATAGTGGATATGATAGCTCACTCACCTCTGCTAGCTAGCAACTGGAGTATGCTTTCAATAACATGGATCAACTCTCCGGGAAATGTCAAATGCAACAGATGAATTTGGAAAAATTACAGATTTATAAAGTTAATTGGAACTATGTACCCATCTCTGTAATTGGCTAGATTTCCTACTTTGAAGACAGGAACGTTAAGCAACTACTTTAAAAGATTAAATTACCTTGGATTAATAATTACTATGAATCTTTAAAACGTAATCAAATCCAACTCTGATCCGATTTGGAATAGTGTGAAGCTTGACGCAGATAGGAAGGAGCAATTAACACACACTCTATGGGGCACAGTCAATGCTGTAATGACAACCGTGCTGCTAAAATCCTCTTATTTGACTTTAAATATCCCTAAATATTAATTCCCAAAACCTATACAAAATTCTCTCTCATTTCTATCATCCAGACTTTTCATAGTTGACTTCCTCGGAGACGTTTTCTCAAACCCACCAATGTTTCAGTTGGTTGACAATTCCGGGGGAAAAAAAACACATTTTGAGTTGACCAAAAACATTCTTCAAAAAATTCTTCAAATCTAAAAATGAAGAAAATATTCAGGCCAAACAGAATATTTTGTTTTGATTTTTCAGCATTTTAAAAATTGAAGTTAAAAGAAATTTCAAAATAAGTAGTTTCAAATTGAAAATCACAGCATTTCATTTTTAAAAAGTCAAAACAAAATATTCTGATATTTTGGGGGGGGGGGGAATTATTTTAAGGTTCTTTTCTCAGACTGAAATAATTTGGCCAAGTCTACATGAACTGCCAGAACATTTAGGTGTCACCAAAACTGCACTTTTGCTGGGGAAAAAAGTTTCAGTGGATAAATTATGCCCAACTCTACTTATAGCAAAGTATTCAAACTATGGGTAAAATTCACCATTGTGCAGAGTGTCTGTCCCACTTAAACCATATAATAGTGAGAATTAACTTCTGCCTTGGAGCAAACTTCATCCTATAACCAGAATTCCCCTATAAGACTAGGGCATTGCCTTGCAAAAGAACCTCCTTCTACCTGCTCCAGCTGCAGAGGGCACTAAAGGACTAGGTGAAGGCCTCTGAAAGATAATATCTTCACTCCCAGAAGGGAACAGTTTTAGCAAGACTATCTTGGTGCTCCTTACTCCCTACTGGGAGCAGCAGTGGGAAGAAAGAGTCAGAGATTTGTCTCCTTGCCCCCAACAACTCCATGGCATAGTGACCATTTCTCTTCTCCTCTTTTGGCTGAGCAAGGGGAGTAGTTAATGGAAGGTGATAAAATGGCAATTATCACCTACTTTGTAGCTGATAGATGCATCATCTCAGGGAGAGGAGCCCAAAAACACAATTAGAGGAGTGGAATTTCATTAAGAGGCTGCCTCCACACTGGGGATTTGATGGGGAATCTTCCACTATTGCTCTAATTGGCGCTAGCAATGACGGGAGCTCTAGTGTAGACAGGCCATTGGCATTTTTACCATCATTTCATTTAAACCTGCTCAGAACAAGTATATATGTCAAGGTGAGAAAAACATCGGTAGCTAGTCTCGAATGTTTCTAGCACCAATGGTGCTTCACCAGTGCTAGATTTCCCTAAAATCATCAGGGTAGACCAGACCTAAGATGAGTAAAATTTCATTGCAACATGGTGAAGCAATCAGATTCCCACTTCACTACACATGGAATGTGCGTGTACATATGGTTCAAGAACAATAACCATAAATGTGACCGTCTGGTTAGTATGGGATACATATCCCTCTATGTGCCCCATCCACACAGGTCTTAAGTCTGTTGCAGCTTTCAGCTTGAAAGCTGACTCTTCAGTTCAAGCTGTAGTTACTTCAATCCCGAGTGTGTTAGCCAAGATAGCAGTTGTCATATACTCATACTTTAAGGGGGATAATTTACTGAAATTTTAGGAAGAAAACAACATATTTCTCTGTGATGCATGCACACAAAAAAGCAAGCAGAACTAAAAAAAACCTAGAAAACGGTACTCAGCTGAAGAGTTATTTTGCACTCCTGAACTTAAACAAAATAGGTATTTTATAGCTAACACTGTAGTGGTTTTCAAGTAGGCAGACAGCTGGCTGGTACATTCTGAAGAAAAAATCTCACCATTTTTGGCTGTCAAATATCTAAAAGTAAACATTTTAAAATTTCTCACTAATGAACATAAGTAAAACATGGCTAGAGGTCTGCGCTAAAAAGTTACCGAACTCAGGATTACATGACAGCCATCTTACGAAATAACCTCCATACTTAAAATTGACAAAAAAGGTCAAAGTCATTTGGATTAATTGTATTAAAAAGGGGATCATAGGTATAAAGCATTTATTTGGCGATAGGATGCTCCTCTAATTTTCATACTTTACAGAACTGTATAACCTGGACAAAAGCTGCCACTGGCAATATCTTCCACTGAGACACATGATTAGACATCTGACAGACTTCAACTGGAATAGTATCCCCAGGCAACCAAACCTATTAACCTTTCTTCAGCAGCTGGCTAAATCTAAAAACCTCAGCAGCATCAATTTATACATTTGTGCAATCCTCAGTGAAATATGAGTGGAATGATTCAAAAGCAAAATCAAGTGTTGATTTATAATGTAATTTTAATAGTCAAACTCAGCAGGAAATTATGCAGAAATATCCACATATCTACTCTAGATTGGAAGCTGAAGATAACAGAGCCAAAAATAATATTTACAGTTTACTGGATCATCTTCTCATATGATGCAAGTCTGCATGACCATAGATGATGATGGAGCGATGGTACAAAAAAATAGAGATCTAATCCAGATGTTGTGGAAATATAAATAGTTTAAAGGCTAAACATGATCCTTAAACCAATCTAGTTAAACACAAGAAACTTTACTGTAGAAGTTCTAGGCCTCTAGACGTGCTAGTGCAAAGACAGGATTTTTTTAAATAAAGTACGTAGGGCAATATCTAAGAAGTTAGTTCATCAAAAATTGAAAACTGCTACGAAGAGTCTTCACTTCTTAAATTGGTAAATCTGATTATTTCACATTCAAGGAATCCATTTTGAAGCACTGGGAGAGGAAGGTGATCAGGAACAGTCAGCATGGATTCACCAAGGGCAAGTCATACCTGACCAACCTGATTGCCTTCTCTGATGAGATAACTGGCTCTGTAGATAAGGGGAAAGCGGTGGATGCGATAATCTTGACTTTAGCAAAGCTTTTGATACAGTCTCCCACAACATTCTTGCCAGCAAGTTAAAAAAACATGGATTAGATGAATGGACTATAAGGTGGATAGAAAGCTGGCTAGATTGTCGGGCTCAACAGGTAGTGATCAATGGCTTGATGTCCAAGTTGGCAAACCGGTAGCAAGCAGAGTATCTCAGGGGTTGGTCCTGGGGCCGGTTTTGTTCAACACCCTTATTAATTATCTGGATGATGGGATGAATTGCACCCTCAGCAAGTTCACAGATGACACTAAACTGGGGGGAGAGGTAGATATGCTGGAGGATAGGGGTAGGGTCCAGAGTGACCTAAACAAATTGGAGAATTGGGCCAAAAGAAATCTGATGGAGGTTCAACAAGAACAAGTACAGAGTCCTTCACTTAAGAAGGAAGAATCCCATGCACCGCTACAGGCTGGGAACCGACTGGCTGAGCAGGAATTCTGCAGAAAAGGACCTGGGGATTACAGTGGATGAGAAGCTGGATATGAGTCAGCAGTGTGCCCTTGTTACCAAGAAGGCCAACGGCATATTGGGCTGTATTAGTAGGAGCATTGCCAGCAGATCGAGGGAAGCGATTATCCGCCTCTATTCGGCACTGGTGAGGCCACACCTGGAGTATTGCATCCAGTTTTGGTCCCCGCACTATAGAAGGGATGTGGACAAATTGGAGAGAATCCAGTGGAGGGGAATGAATGATTAGGAGGCTGGGGCATATGACTTATGAGGAGAGGCTGAGGGAACTGGGGTTATTTAGTCTGCAGAAGGGAAGAGTGAGAGGGGATTTGATAGCAGCCTTCAACTACCTGAAGGGGGGCTCCAAAGAGGATGGATCTCGGCTATTCTCAGTGATGGCAGATGACACAACAAGAAACAATGGTCTCAAGTTGCAGTGCGGGAGGTCTAGGTTGGATATTAGGAAACACTATTTCACTAGCAGGGTGGTGAAGCAGTGGACTGGGTTACCTAAGGAGGTGGTGGAATCTCCATCCTTAGAGGATTTTAAGGTCCGGCTTGATAAAGCTCAGTTGGGATGATTTAGTTGGGGATTGGTCCTGCTTTGAGCAGAGGATTGGACTAGATGACCTCCTAAGGTCTCTTCCAACCCTAATATTCTATGATAAAGGTAATATTGGACTTCAATTAAGAAAATGGCACAGCCATGCATTGGAGGACAAGATTTGGCCCAAACTTTTTATGTCATTTTAGTTAAATCTCACACACACAAATTTAAAAAGTCTGTTCAAATGTCAGTAAATTCAATGGGTGATATGTGCTTACGAAGTCAGAATGTGGTAGTATACTGCATATTTTGCACACAGTGAACACCAGATAAGCATGCATGGTTTTTATTTTCCTTACTTCCTCACTTCTCCCCTCCTTACAACCCTGACAAATAAAACGGAAGAAACCCAACAAGGATCAAGGAATAGCTTTACCCACTGTCAGTCAAATTACTCATTCTTCTGGTAGTTTTGAGCACCAGGTTTTTTTTCCCTGACAGCAAGACAGTGTTATCAGCTCCAATCACCATTGTATTCTTGCTACTAACAGCTGTCAGACTCCTTATTCTCAATATGGATCAGCTGAAATAGGTAGAGAAGGAATATCAAACCAGCTTTTAAACTCAGAAGAATGGAGGACATGTGTGTGGCACCCACATCTGAAGATGTCTGAATATGGAAAAAAGATTTCTGAGAATTCAAGGAAGCTGCAAAACAATGCTGAACATTCATATGCTCACCATTAAGCACTCTTTAGTCTCTCAAACTCTTTTCTTCAGTCCCTGTACCAGTGCAGATGAACTGAACCTCTCTTCTTTCAAACCCTCCATTAGAACTGTGAATCCTGCATCAGCAGAAGCGAGTGCTACCTTCCAGGGACTTAGATTATAGCTCAGGCCCTTTGTAAGGGGTAGCATGTTGCTGCACCACTATGGGAGCAGTGCAAGGAAGGAACTGTGGCTCAGAGAATGGCAATTTCCTCCCTGCTTCATTGTTCCTGGGGTAGTAATTTTGCTGCTGGTCTATACCAGGGTGATGGATGGTGACTCAACGCTCCACCCCGTTTCATGTACATATGTGCTCTGTGTAGGTGTATATGTAAATAGTTCATGGAAGACATGTTGCCTATTTCCTGGATTTTGTAGGACCAACAAATCTTGTATATGACCAATGGCCTTCTCTAGCAGCTCTCAACACATCTGTCCCCCTACTTGCTATTCACATGCTCTGGAGACAGAGTGCTGGGCACAGGGCCATTCCTTCTTATAGTAATTCCTTGTGGAGCCACTTCGTTCCAGGCATGCAGGAGTTGGGGGCAGTCTTACTGCAATGGGCCAGCCCTATGCTTCAGGTCAGTATATCTAAAGCCGGATGATGGGGGTGTGAATTGCTGACCGCACCAAAGTATTGCGATCTAACTGCCCTATGCGCGTGCTGCTGGCACAAACTAAAAGATACCTAGTTTGTATTTACATAGTCCTCTTTCAAACCAAACTGTGTTCATGCGGACCAGGTACCTTTTAGATTGTGCCAGCAGCGTACACAAAGGGCAGTTACATCGCAACACCTTGGTGCTCTCTTCAATTCACACTCCCTATTGTCCACATTGCAGCACAGCATAGACATAATTTTTATAAATAGGAACTACCGCTGTGGCATTGAAACCCTGCTCATAATTAAGATGCTCTCTTCATTCTTCCAGGGCAGAGTGCTTGACTGTATGTGTATATAGCAGGATTTTTTGGGGGTGGGTGGGTGGGCAGGTAGAACAGCAAGATCTCGAGGAAGGCTTTATCACCGATCGGAATGCCCGTCATTCCCTGGGTGACCCGGCGTATCGGCTGGCCGCTCAGTGCTGTGTGTGCATTTAGACACCTTCCATAGTACAGTCTAGCATTCCTTCCGGAGCCGCCCAGAATGTAGACGCCGTTCACAGGCAGCTATACCCCTTATAAAGGTGCAGTGACTCCTGCAGTGTTGATCCCTCACTATCAAGCACAGTGGAAAAATGATGGGGCAATGAACCCATCTCCACTGCTTACTCCTACTTATACCCTTTACAGCACTGCCTCTCCTCGGACAGGAGGAGTCCCAGAACAATCCTGTGACTGTCTCTCTCACAGCGGTGCACGAGGATGTGGAGGAGAGGAGGAGGGCAGGCTTCCTGTGCCCTCTCCCTAAATGCAGATTTGTTCTGTGGCTTGTGGCAGCTCAGTGGACCTCATGATTCTGTGACTGGTACCCTGGACTCCTTTCCCCTTGAATCGGTGGCAGTTGAAGGTCATGCCTCAGTGAGGAGTTCTGTGTTGTGAGCTGCCATGGGTCACTCCATGTTTGCATCCTAAATCCTGCCTTGGCACTTGGCCTGTCTTTGGCAATACAAAAGAAGAGTTTGGAGTGGCCCAGGCTCCACTGTGGCTCTCCAGATGCACCAAGAAGGGGCAGGCGAGGTCTCAGTGTGGCAAGCTGGTACAGTTGTTCGATATGGTCAGAAATTTTGCTGGGTGAAGTACGTGTCAGGAAAGTGGGGAAATTTGTGGGAAGTCGAGTGCATGAAAGGCATGGAAAATCCTGCATACATGTGCACAAAACCAGACTGAATACAGAGCAGAGAGCCAGGATCCCTGAAGCTCTGTTTCCAGACCTTCCATGAACTGATCTTCATATTTTGCACCATCACTCTCAGGGTTTTGTTCTGGTGCCACCACTGGAATACTGGAACACTAATATAGCACTTTATAAGCATTAGATTGGCTTCGTACAAGCCCCTGAAGGGAGTAAATTTCATTTTCCAGATGTGGAAAACTGAGGCTCAGAGAGGATAAGACAATCTTCATAAGCATCCATTGGCTTTGGATGCCCTGGTTTTTGGTGGTCCAATATGAGATGCCTTGGGACTAATTTACATAACTGCTGAGTATCTGTCACTCCCTATGGACTATCTGGAGATATGGGTGCTCAGCACCTGTGGAAAATTATAGCCAAGATCTTTCTAGGTGGGCATCTAAAAACGGAGGCACCGATTGGTCTTGGAAGCTTGGCTGTGACTTGTGCAAGGTCCCACAGCAAATCCGTGTAAGGGCTAGTCTACACGAGCGGTGCTGCAGCTGCACTGATCTAACTGCGCCACGGTAGCACCTCTGGTGAAGTTGCTCTCTGCCGATGGGACAGTGCTCTCCCATTGGCCTAATAAACCCACCTCCCTGAGAGGCGGCAGGTATCTCTCAGCTCTCCCACCAACACAGTGCTGTTCACACCGGCACTTAGGTTACATCTCTCGAGGAGGGGGGGTAGCTTATTCACACCCTTGAGCAACGTAAATTATACCAACAACCTGTAGGGTAGACACGCTCTAAGAATCAGAATGAGAATTCAGGTCTCTTAACTCACAAATCCCATGCCTACTATTGCTCTCCATGTCTATTTCACGTTCCTATGTTAATAGCCAGACATGAAACTGCAGAGGAATAGAAAATAGTTTGGTATTATTCTGAAATAGTCCTGTATTAAAAACACTTACTATAATGTTGCCATAAAAGGACTGATTAATG
Organism: Eretmochelys imbricata; assembly: GCF_965152235.1. NCBI lineage: Eukaryota > Metazoa > Chordata > Testudines > Cheloniidae > Eretmochelys > Eretmochelys imbricata. The sequence goes on from NC_135572.1 coordinate 19,764,381, forward strand.
TAAAGCTGTTTAGGAGTTGTATCTACAAAAGTCTACGTTCTACACTGCTTTTAGGATGCCTATATTGTTTAGATATCTTGAGGGTACTTGCTGTTTATGAGGTGATAACCATATCCCAGGCTATATAACTTCCATGTTTATTAACTGAGGACTCAGCTACTACCAATTTAGCAGTAAGCACTCAAGTTATTATACTAAAATCTGCTCTTCCCACCTCTCAATGCGTCACACCCTGTCTGATTCCCCACTCCAGCAATACCTCTTTCATCTCCTTGCTGTTCAGGAAAGTTAAGAAACCCAAATGGTATGAGACATTTCTTTTTGTTTTCAATTCTATTTAAAAGCTCTCCTCTCCCTCTACCCATAATGGCATTAGAGTGTAAAATAATTTTATAAAGAAGGCTTTGTCTAAGTGGAGACTAGGCCCAGTTTTTATCATTGGTGATCAGCAATCAACATAGCTGGATTGGTGCAAAGCCCTAGCGTAGAAAGCTGCAATTTGCATTGGGAAAACTTACTCCTGCTTGAAACCAGGTTAAGTTGCATGCTGTTAAGAACTAGCACTATGTAAAAAACTGCATAATGGAAGCCATTTGCAACGTACACAACCTTTTGGGTCCTTGAAATTCTATGCACAATGGTGCATATTCTTGCATGCCATTTACTGGTACATTCGCCATCGACTACCTGCTTACATACATACATACATGTGTCTTTGGTAAAGAACTCTCAAAACAGATGCAGCAACATTAGTCACTGGCCTCCGGTTGTTAAAACTGAGCTTGATCCTCAGTATCGACAAGACTTAAATCTGAACGAGAAATATGATATCAGTTCTTCTAAAAACAAGTGTTGTCTGTCAGCTGTGTCACCATGAAATGGAAAAAAGGTCAGGGACCACATGCATGGGATGAGCCACAGCCAAACAGTGATTGGCAGGAAAGACTGTCACTGGGTCACATCTCTGAGCAGCTCTGCTGCTTTCCCCTATTTCCACTTCCTGCTTCAACCGTAAAAGAAGAGCAAAATACACAAGGAAGAAATGGGAAACAGAACAACTGGGTGATGTGAGCCAAGAAAATGGGCAAAAATATAGGAGAGATGGGAGCAACTCTGTTGGGACACAGTGCAAGTCCTTTCAAGGAGGGGACAATCTGTCAGCTAGCAAGGTGTATCTACAAGAAGAAATCTGGAGGCTACTGAGCTATCGGGCTCTAATGCACCAGGATCTCATTGAGCAGCCCCACAGCAGTCTGAAGGGGATTTTCAGTGTTCTCAATGAATGCCTGGGCAGGTAAGATCAATTACAGCTTCCCACCTCACGTTTTGATCCAGGGTCTGTACAAAGGCAAGGAGATTCAAAGTTCATTCTCAAGATTGGTCTCTGACCCATTTCATTACATTTAATATATTGCCTGATAATTGAGCCATCAACATAATGAGCCCGATCCTGAGCTAGTGTACATGGATTTAGCTCCATTAGCGTGCTTGGAGCAGTACTGATTTACACCAGCTGGATATCTGACCTATGAAGTTCAACTCAATCTTTGACATTTTCACAGAATGGCTGCCCTCTTTCTATTGAGCTCATAGATCTGAGGAAAGACCATGACAAGGCATGGAAATGAGTTCCAGCATCTTTGCCAGAAGCTAGGAATGGGTGACAGGGGGATGGACCACTTGATTACCTGCTCTGTTCATTCCCTCTGGGGCACCTGGCATTGGCCACTGGCAGAAGACATGATACTGGGCTAGATGGACCTGTGGTCTGACCCAGTATGGCCGTTCTTATGTTCTTAGCATCAGAGAAAAAAAGACTGAGGGCTTTATGTATTTGTATTCCTTTGAGGATAATGTTTATATTTTTCCACCATACAAAATATTGACAAAACTTCAGAAGTTTCATGAAACATGAGATTTTTTAAATCAGTTTAATGAAATACTCATCTTCATCCATCTAATGTAACATGCATATCTATCATTCATCCAGGAAGTGTATTTCTAAACCCATATTCTGCCATCCTTACTCACGTTAACATGTTCCTTACTCCTGAAATAATTCCATTGAAATCAGTTTTCCCATATGCTTGACGGTGGCAGAATCTGACCCTATATTGGATTGTACTTTGAGAGTAATGGAACTTGAAATACATTAATTTGAAATCATACTTAACAATACTCTACAGATTAGAGATGATGGGATAGGTCCTAATCTGATAGAAATCAGTGAAATCGGTATTGCAACCCAGATTATGCCTTCTCAGGATCTGGCCTGAAATGTCCTTTATAATACAACCTTCTGTCGCAGCAGAATCGTTCCCTGCCCTAAGGACAAAATTTGGTAGCAAAACCACTATATTTCTCTTGTATGGCAGTGCTGAATTCTTATGGAAAACTGGATATTTTAGGGAAGCATGTGATTTTAAAAAAGCAAGGCCTTTTTAATATAAAATATTGGTTAAATATTCAAATGAACAACACTACACTAGAGGACAGGCTAGGAGGGACCACTCACTCAACAAAGGAGCAAGTGAACATTGGGAAAGGGATAGGACACTGATTTTGTGGGAGGGCAGGTGTGAGTGGGGAATTGGAAAGGCGGGGACCAGATTCAAAGGAGTTCAAAAAGAATAAGAAGCATTGTGACAAGTTCAACTTCCAGAGTGATGGATTAATTTTTACCTTAGAGGGCAGGAGCTTGTAAGGGTCAGGTCAGGTGAGTGAGTGAGTGAGAGAATCACAGCTGTATTTGAAGCACCTTCTGATGGCTAAAGGGAGAGGCTGGTAAGCAGCCAAAAAAAAAAAAAAGTGACCAATTACAAATAAAATCAGCAAAGCGGACACAAACCCCAGGATTTCTGTGGATGGTGACCCAAATGACAAATTCTATAGGTGGGGATTCACAAGGCCATGCTGGCACCATAGTCACTTGTCTCATGTCCTCTGTCATCAACTTCACTCCAAAATAAATGTTTCAGGAAAGGTCTGAACAAGAAACACTTTCATGTTTTATTTGCAGAGCGATCAGCCTTTGACCAGTGTCTTGTTTTGAAGGTTCTGCAGGAACTGTGCCACAGACAAGCACAACACAGAACAGCGAGTTCAGTTGAAGCTTGTCACTTCACTTTACTCCTTTCTTAAATTACTTAAACAGTCTTTTCCGTCTTCAGTTACGTGTAGAATAATGCTTCATTTCACCGTTATCACGTTATGAGAAAAGAACTATTCTTTCTCTACACAAGACATTTCAGTCCTTTTGATTGAATCGGTTCAGGCAACTATTTTGTGTGGGAGATAAAAAAAATAAAGCTCTCCCCTTTCCACCTTTTTAAGCTAAAGGACCAAAATGTTTAGAGTTGATATTTGCTCCCATGACAGATTGCTTTTTAAGCATACAGTAATCTAAAACTAAACACTCATCTGATTATAAATTCACCCAGAGGAAATCACAAAAGGATTTTCCCACAACCAATATCAAGAAAGCTCAAGTTGGGTTAATACAAAATCTAAATCCTTTGCTGTTAACTTTAGTTTTCCCTTGAGAAATACACCTGTCAAGTTAACTTGCATATGTGGGATGAGGCCTGCAGACCCAAAGCAATAAAGTCACACTTTACTGCACTGGCTGCGCTGTTTCTCCACTTCCTAAGTGGAGGGCCAAATCACTCCTGTATCAGACATACAATCTGAATCCAAGGCAAGCAGGTAAGAGATCAATTCCAGCTGTCAGTGCCAATGAACAGGAACAGTAAAGAGGCAATGAAACGATATTTCGCTGAAACAGAAGCTCCTCCTGTTAGAACAGGAACCTCTTTCAGTGACCATCTGTTTTAGGTTCAAGTTTCTTTGGCAATTGTGAAGAAAACACAAGCATTTCCAAATCCTATACAATGAACTCAGATATTACAAAATAATCTACAATAAACTTGAGAGCATTTTCAAAAATCCAGACTGTATTAGATTATAGACACTCTGGCTGTCATTTTTGTATATTTCTCAGCCCTGAGCACACTGCTAGCCCTAAACAAATAATACTTCATTATTACTTTTATTGCCAGGGAAAACTTAATGGTCTGACAGTATCTAGCAGAGTTCTCAGCCTGAAGCATCTCACGTCCTGGGACAGTGAAATCTAAGGGTATGTCTCCCCAGCACAGTGGGCTCAAGTTATAACTCGAATGTTATCTCTAACTTGATTCCTGTCTACACCCAAAACCCCTGGCTTGAGTTAAGTGATGCTGTAAGCTGGAGGTAGCTGGAGTAACCCTGATGCTGGAACTAGTAATATTGTAGGGATGCAGCAGCTCGAGTTACAACTCATCAGCAGCTAATTCAATCTGTCTGTGCTGCTAATAAAATCACTCTGAGTAATTCCAGTCTTGTCTCACTCCAGCGAGGCTAGCTCCAGTGCCGTACCTCAATTGTACTAGTTCGAGCTACCGGTGCAGTGAAGACAAGCCCTAAGAGAGCAGCAGAGTTAGAGCTGATTTCAGGTCCAGCACAGTATTTGAGCAAGAGAGCGTGCACACTCCATCCCAGAGTAGCCACTCGCCCAGGTTTGGATCAGGAACTGGAACCTGAGTGTCTCTCTCACTCCAGGTGTGTCCCCTAATCACCTGGGCTGTTGGCTGGTGGCGCACTCTCTTTCTCCCCAGACACACTATTCTGGACCTGAAAAAGCTTCTTGTTGCAACTGATACGTTTCCATTAAAAGCTGGCATTTTCTGACCAAAAAATATTTCCTCAAAAAATTCCCGAGCAGCTCGACTAGTGACTACACTGGAACTCGGCAAGATGTTGCAGTTTCAGCTTGCCGGGGTTTGTACAAGACAGTTTTATTTGCTTGTCTTCATTCCAATAGGTTCATGTCCCTCTTCAGTATTCAGAGTAGCAGCCGTGTTAGTCTGTATTCGCAAAAAGAAAAGGAGGACTTGTGGCACCTTAGAGACTAACCAATTTATTTGAGCACGAGCTTTCGTGAGCTACAGCTCACTTCATCGGATGCTGTAGCTCACGAAAGCTTATGTTCAAATTTGTTAGTCTCTAAGGTGCCACAAGTACTCCTTTCCTCTTCAGTAGGGTTCTGATTTATGGATTCACGCAGACCCCAAAACTCAAAGCGAAACTTGGTCTCGTTGACAGCTTTAGGCATGAAAACTATGTAGTGTTTTTTTTTCCCAAAATTGGACCAGGCTCATGTGAAACTGAGCCCTGGTTCACCAGAAGATTCATGAGCATAAGGCCAAGTCCACACTATAAATGTACATTGGTTTAACTACGTCCCTCAGGGGCGTGAAAATTCCACACCCCCGGAGTGACACAGTTATACTGACCTAACCCCTAGTGTAGGAAGCACTATGTCAATGGGAGAGCTTCTCCCATCAACACAGCTACTGCCTCTCATGGAGGTGGATTAACTACACTGATGAGAGAAGCTCTGCTGTTGGCATAGTAGCATCTTCAGTGCCGCTGCAGTGTTGTAAGTGTAGACCTGACTTAAGTCTAGAGTTTTGAGCCATAGTACAGCCATGGCTGGAGTAGACAGCAGAAGCTGTTAGACAGCAAGCGGCAATGCTCTGAGAAAGGAAGTAAGATTATCCTACCCAGTTGAAATTGCAGGGAATTTGAAACTCATATGAAGAGAGATTTGAAAGACTAGGATTGTTTACCTTAGAGAGGAGACTATCAACAGAGGAAATAATAAAGGTATACTCATACAAAATAACAAATGGTATAGAGACAGTCGATCAGGATCTTATATTCACCTTACAATACAAAAAGGCAAGGTCACTGAAAGATGGCATATTCAAAATTGATAAGAAAATACTTTCACACAACCCAAAATTAGCCTGTGGTACTCATTGCCACAAGATATCATTTGGGCCAAGAGTTAGGCAGGATTCAAAAAAGGATTAGACATTTATATGGATAATAGAAGTGTGTAGAATTATAACAGTAAATACATAAAATAAATATTTTGGAAGGGATATAAACTCTCATGCTTCAAGGATTTAAGTCAACCACTAACTATGGGTGATTATCTGGAATTTTTTCCTGGGGGGCAGATTATCCCATAACTGTCTCCCACAGGGTTTCTTTCACTTTTCTCAAAAGGATCTGATGCTAGCTAGCCACTGTCAGTGACCGGACAATAGGCTAGACGGATCCACTGATCTGATGTGGTATTGCGGGTTCCTGTCCTGCAGTCCTGGACTCACATATGTAATTCTACTGAAAAGAGTGGGTGTTAAATAAAAAAAAAAGCAACTTTTATGGAAAGGCAATACACATTTTATAATAGGAAAAGGAGGAAATTAGCATGCTGTGTATAGTCTAAACTTCAAATAGGCAGCTGAACAGAACGAAAGTGAATGTGTATGTTGACATGACACTAGGGAAATCAACAGCTTTTGTAAGTTACACCTTCAGATCAAAAGAACATCACACAACCCCCAAACAGGCTCAGGGGTTGCAGCAAGTCTCCTTGACACAGGCTAACTAAACTAGGACTTCAGCCACTCAACACAGGTGCATATACTCCCTTTGCTCACAAGGAGTTCAGAACGAACTAATATAGACAAGGCTCCTGAGAAAATGCCACTCTAAAAGATGATGCACATCTGACAGGCTGTCAGAAAGCTTTCTAGTGTTGTATAGACAAAGTAATCTTCAATAGAGACTTTGACTTAAAGTCTAGGAGTAACATTTCCAAAAGCATCTGTCATAAATATAAAGGGAAGGGTAAACCCCTTTAAAATCCCTCCTGGCCAGAGGAAAAATCCTCTCACCTGTAAAGGGTTAAGAAGCTAAAGGTAACCTCGCTGGCACCTGACCAAAATGACCAATGAGGAGACAAGATACTTTCAAAAGCTGGGAGGAGGGAGAGAAACAAAGGGTGTGTGTGTCTGTCTATAGTCTGTCTTTGTCGGGGATAGACCAGGAATGGAGTCTTAGAACTTTTAGTAAGTAATCTAGCTAGGTATGCGTTAGATTATGATTTCTTTAAATGGCTGAGAAAAGAATTGTGCTGAATAGAATGACTATTTCTGTCTGTGTGTCTTTTTTGTAATTTAAGGTTTTGCCTAGAGAGATTCTCTATGTTTTGAATCTAATTACCCTGTAAGGTATCTACCATCTTGATTTTACAGGGGTGATTCCTTTACTTCTATTTACTTCTATTTCTATTAAAAGTCTTCTTGTAAGAAAACTGAATGCTTTTTCATTGTTCTCAGATCCAAGGGTTTGGGTCTGTGGTCACCTATGCAAATTGGTGAGGATTTTTACCAAACCTTTCCCAGGAAGTGGGGTGCAAGGGTTGGGAGGATTTTGGGGGGAAAGACGTGTCCAAACTACGTTTCCCAGTAAACCCAGTTAGAGTTTGGTGGTGGCAGTGGATATTCCAAGGTCAAAGGATAAAATTAATTTGTACCTTGGGGAAGTTTTAACCTAAGCTGGTAAAAGTAAGCTTAGCAGGTTTTCATGCAGGTCCCCACATCTGTACCCTAGAGTTCAGAGTGGGGGAGGAACCCTGACAGCATCTAAGTGACCTAGACTCTTAGACTGAATCTTCAGAAGTGTGTTAGGCACTTAGGACCCTAAATATCATTGACTTCCAGTGAGACTTGGGTTCCTAAGTACATGGACAATTCTGAAAATGGTACTTTGGCTCCTAAGTCACTCTAATGCTTTTGAGAGTTTCACCATAGCATGATTTAAGGACATTTTCCCATGGGCTCTATTTTCAGACAATATTGAACTCATTTTCTGTTCTCTCTCTTCTTGAAAGTAGCTATCATAGTACAGAAAGTTAATTAAATGCCTATAAAATACCTATACATGCATACTACTTTCTATTTAATCTAAGGTTAAACTGATTTCTTAATTGAAGGACACTACTGGCTGATAGAATTCTGCTTTCTTCAAGGCTATCTTCAAGGAACAAAAACATACATGTTTATAGATCGGAGCCATGGAGGAGCCTGCAGTCTTCGTCCAGACCCATGCCACTCAAGCACCAGCACACAAAAAGTTGCATTTTGTGTATTATGGGTAAATGATCATATGGGGTACCAGTCACTTTCAAAAACTGCACTCCTCACTTCAGAATTAACGAACCCCAACTCTGTAATAGTATCTGTGATCAACTCCACACTAGGACATTTTTCAAGGAAAAAGGAAGTTCCATCTTCTTCTCTCCAGCTTAAAAAGCAAAGCTGTCATTCCCATGAATCCTATGGAACTATTTTAAGCCAGAACACAAACATATCAATGGGCTCAATATTACCCTACAATGTAATTTTCAGACGGGGGTAGAAGCGGACTAGCTATTTCATCATCAGCCATGGATAGATTTTATGTATCATAATACCTAGTTCTTATATAGCAGACCTCAAAATGTTTTACACAGAGATCAATATCATTATCCCCATTTTATACATGGGGAAACTGAAGCCCAGAGAGTTGACCAAGGTCACCCAAGAGGCCCACTGCAGAGCCAGAAATGGAACCCAAGTCCAATGCTCTACTGCAGCTAAAATTTCCAAAACTGACTAATTATTTTGAGTGATCAACTTGAGACTCATCAAAAGGACCAGACAGTCGAAAAGGCCTGAGCATCCACCCGCTCAAAAGCAATCCTCTCCAAGGTGCCACAAGTCGGGCATCAAAAACGGAGACGCTCCAAATCACTTTTGAAAATTTTGGCGTAGTGGTATAAGTAAACTATCACAGCAAATGTCTACGGTTTAATCTGTCTCTTCCATGATATCTAGTCCAGGACAGGATTTAGGGAGATTCTGCATGGCAACAATAAGCAGAACTAGCTTTGTTTAGTTTGCCTGAGAACTAGAAAATTAGCAACAATTCAAGGGTTTTCTTTGGGTCTAGCAGCCTCAATAAAGCCTTTATATTACAGCTGATATGTATATAATTGAATTTTGAATAAAAAGGATTGGTCAAAAATTTTCAGTTTTACCAATGAAAAGTTATTTTTTCAGTTCAGTTTTAAAGGTTTTTGATAACTGAAATTGTTTTTTGAAAACCAAAAAATAGAATGTTTGTTAAAGAAACAAAATATTGTCACAAAATATTGAAAATAAAAATGTTTCCCCCTTTGTTTAAACTTCCCATAAAAATTATTACCATTTTTTACCAGCTCTACTTTATATTTATTACAACACAGTTTTGTCTCTTTCTGCTGCCTAGGAAACTACAATTCCATGTTTCCTTTAAAATATAAATTACAAACAAGAAGGATTGTTTAAATGTAACAATGTCCTTGACTATTTAGGTTATTGCATAAAAGATAAAAGCAACTAAAATGCCATTTGTAAGTTTCTTCTATGATAGAAGATGGTTTGCTTCTTCTATCAAAGATAAAACCATTAACAAGCTAACCTGGGCATTGCAAGGTAGTGGAACAAATTAAAGTGGAATGTCTCGGTTTACCTTTTAAATGGAAGTAGTCAAACAAATGATTAAAAATGCCCTAAATAGAAAGCATGATTATTGCCCTATTCATTTCCATGACACTACTTGTGGAGGAAGGTACTAATTATCATGAGTAAGGGGAGCAGAATCTAGCCCTCAGTGAACGATCAGCAAACACATGCTAGCTTATTTTCCTCTGTTAAATAGTCATCTGCTCCTAAGCTTCTCTTACGCAACACCTGCCATAGCCCTTTTTCCCACATGTAGCTCGCTCCATGTTATTTTTTGGACTCAAGGTCACACTATTTATTATGTGTAATTATATCACTTCCTGCATTGAAAATACGCTTCCTTCCCACCCCCCACTATTTAAACCTACTCCCCCCCCCCACACACACACACCAATTTACCAGATGGAAAGGCTCAGATAATAAAGAGGATTTCAATTAGTGGCAGCCAGAACTTAAGTTAGTTCCTGCTCCCGATGAAAGGCCCCTAATGCACACTTGCTGACAGATTTAGAAAGAGACATTTCCAGCTGGAGGGTATGAAAACTAAAACCATTTTCAGCCCAATAATTAAGTTTGGAAGATAAAATGTTAAACGTTTCACCCCAAAACAATGAGCTTATTTCTCTATTCTGTTCCCCCCGTTTTACATAGTGAAGCCCCGCTGGAAGTAATGGAGTTGCACAGATGGAAGAAATATGTTGTAAAAGAGTGGAGAATCATGCCCTGCAGTCTTACAGAAGCTGCTTATTTTAGTTTCTCCTATGTGTTTTCAAGAGTAGTACACAGGTTGTTCTCTCTCGTTCTGCATTTCAGCAATTATGATGTTGTGCTTAGTAACTGATCATTTTTTCATTGTTTTGTTTGGGCCCTGGTGTTAGAGGTTCTGTTTTTCTTGAGGCTACTTAACCCACAATTCCATTTATCCTAACTGGGAAATGTTTTCTTTCCAAATTGTTACAAGATGGCAGTGGTTCAGAACGTGTTATGTTAGGGCAGGGACTTGTTTATGTTTTGATAGATTGCTTTGGGATTGTATTAACAAGAGTTAGGGGTCAGTGATGATGATATGCAGCTGCTGCTATCTCAACACTGACAGAAAACCTCACTCAGTACAATAATTGCTACTAGGCAATACTACAATAGCTGCCTTTGATTTCACACAGGAGATGCTACGGTGATGGGTGGCAGTACAAAAGCTTAAAATAGCATAAACGGATTATCTATCAATCAGTCTTTCTCCCCAGCCCAGGGTTCATAGTGGAAAATATTTGAATTCACTTCTCTTTTTGTTTTATTAATGTATCCCAAACCTGCTTTGGATTTAAACTTTCACAATGTATACTCCATAACGTTCCCGCTTACTTCAGTTAAATCCCCAGCATCTCAACCAGGTACCTTGTTGAGTGCATTTTGGTAGCATTTCTGGCTGAAAGTTTAGAGATGTGCTTGAGAAAAACAACTGAAATAATAAAATTAAAACCTACAAAGAATTTAACCACTTTAAAGAAAGCCCTAAATGGGAATAGGTAATTTATATTTTATCATTCTTTAATGTCTGTGATTTAAATGAAAGACCCAACAGGATTTTAAGGACTCAACCTCCTAATTCAGGGGTGTCAAACTCTTTCTGTGAAGATGGTCAATTGCAGTTTTAATTATGATCTGTGGACCAGGGTGTAAACTAGGATTACAAACTACTCTGCATCCACTGAGGTCAATGGAAAGCTAGCACAAAGATCAAGAGTAGAATATAGCATTTATGCAGTGACTGAACTTTTAACTATTATAATTTTTATTACCTGTTCAGCACCTTATAAACCCATTAAGCATTAACATGGGAGGCAAACATGGTTCATCGATTTCAAGAGACCGTTATGATCACATTGTCTGACCTGCTGCATAATTCAGACTATAGAACTTCACCTAGCAGTTTGGGACTAACACTGTCTCTGCCCTTTTTTATTCTTCCTGGTGTACCCTCTTTTCTGTTTCTTTCCCTTCCCTCTCTTTGTCTCCTTTGTTCTTCCCACTCCATTTCTTCCCCTACAGTCCCTCCCAATCCCTCCCCCCTTGTGCTTCATACCCCCACTCTTCCCCCATTCCATCTATTTAAAATGATCAGCAACTAAATTGTGAATGTTGAATTGAAAGTATCATCAGAGGTTCTGGACTCAGCACACCAAGGCAATTAATGGGGTCGGGAGGAGGCAGCACGTACATCTCAGCCACGGTTTCAGGCACTCAGGAACACAGCACTACATTAGTTATACTCACTCACATTTGGAAGGGTTTCTTTGAAATCACGAGGGTTAGAAACTCACTTTTATAGTTTAGTGAAAGTTGAGTGTAACGTGGGCCAGATGTTTGACACTCCTGTTCTAATTTTTGGATGTGATTAATGTGTTTACCAAAATTAAAACCTGACTGAAGCTGCCTAATTGCTGTACCAGTTTCTGGGTAGTCATTATGGAAGTTCAAGTCTCTCCTGTCAGTTCATTTCTCATGGGGGGAGAGATTAGTAGAAAGAGACTCCGAAAAGATACCTCTCAGGATGTTCAACTTTCTTCTACAGCCAAAAGAGGAAACACTATAGCAGCAGAAATACCATCACTGCAAGTCCTTCTGGGGATTTAAAAGCAACAATCATTGCCTTCCATGTTATCCTGCCCCCAACACTGGAATCCTATTTTAACTCCAGAGGCTTTATTGCTTGCTGGCAGAGCAGAGGGCACTACAGAGATAATGCTTCCAACAATAGATGTTTGCCCAGAGAGACATAATTCTGTCACGGGGTGGAGAAAAATACAGACCGGTTTGTTCTCAGAGAGACTGGCTTTTTGCTGTCTCCACCCTTCTGACCTCAAAGAAAGCTGTGGGAGTAAAGAGGTTTGATATGTTTTCATTGTCTTCAAAACGGAGCTCCTACTCCACTCCCACTCAATACATTGATGTGCTAGCTCAGCAAATGCAATTTTTCCCCTTCGTGGCCTCTTGAAACCAGCCAGAAAATGTTGAAAATATCAGAAAATGGAAGTACCAGGAGATGTTGTTAAAGGCTCTGGGTGAAACTTTAGTGACTAAAGAGCTCAAGTCTTACTTGGCTTAGGAATCTAAATCCCCCACGGCCTTTCACTGAGCCTTAGGTGCTCAAGTAATGTTTTAAACCAATGCTGAGGCTTCTGAGTCAGTTAGGTGTTTCTGAAAAACCTTACCCATGGTCTCATATTCATGTAGCTAAGCAGCCCTCCTGACTAGAACACTGTACTGAGAGTCAGGAGACCTGGGCTCTCTGTTCTGTGTGCCCTTGGTCAAGTCACTTAATCTCCCTGTGCCTCAGTTCCCTATATGTGAAATGGAGATAACAAGGCCCCCACAGCTCTTGTGCGGGTTGCAAGGATTCATTCATCAATAGCTGGAAGGCACTCAAAAGATTCAATGAGAGAGAGCATATATGTACCTATAAAGATGTAAAACAGAGTCTTTTGTGTCATTTAAACACTTGCTGAGTTGATTGTTTAACACCCCCTAACCTGAGCTACAGGAAGGCTAAAAGGCTCTTAAGATTAAAGAATATTTTCCTTATGGGTTAGTTTTCAAGCTTGAGAGAGGGTGTGCTAACTACTCCAGCATTTCTCCACTTTTCAACCTCATTAAATAATAGCGATATGCTCAGAACTTACCTGCTTCTGGCTGCTTTTCTGCAGCTGGTGCTGTTGTATGCTTGGGGCAAGTAAAAGATTTCAAAATGGAGGCTGGGTCTTTTCTATAGTAAGCCCCTCCCACAGGAAGGGCTATGTAACCTGCAGACACAGCTGAGGAGGCTCAGTGCTACATACAGCTCTTGCCCTACCAGCAGCCAGTTGGGGTTGATGCTGGAGAAGGAAAGGGAAAGGGAAAGGGAAACTTAGCAGGTTTGTCTCCTGCCTAATATAAGCCACTTTTCTTTTGCATGTATCTTGTGCGTTTTCCTGTCACTGCACATATGTTCATCCTCACCCATTCTTGTCTCTTTATACCAGTGATACTCAGACCTCCAGTGGTTTAGGAGCCAAAGGAGTGATCAACATTACTCAAGATTCACACGGGTGTGAATTCATTATTTCATTTAAAATAGATAAATGTATTCTCACAGCAAAGTATCTGACTGAGTATTCTACAATTAGTCTACAATAACCTAATAAAAGCATCCTGATGGGTTAATAATGAAATCACACAGTGTTTTAATATCCTGTGCTGCACAGAAGATACATTAAAGAGCCACTTGCAGCTCCTGTGCCTCAGTCTGAGTATCACTGCTTTAGAATGTAAATTCTTTGGGACAGGACCATCTCTTACTATGCATCTATGCAGTGCCTAGCACCAGGAGATCCCAATCCTTCTTTGGAACACTTAAGCGAGTGGTGGGCAACCTGCGGCCCATCAGGGTAGTCTGGTTGCGGGCCACGAGACATTTTGCTGATGTTGACTGTCTGCAGGCACGACCCCCTGCAGCTCCCAGTGCCTGCGATTCACCATTCCCGGCCAATGGGAGCTGTGGGAAGCGGCGGACAGCATGTCCCTGAGGCCGCACGCGGGCCGCAGGTTGTCCATCTCTGCCTTAAGCCCTTAAGCAGAATACAAATAGTATCCCACCAATTCCCCTTATTCCACTGAGGAGTTCTAGTGTCTACTGGTACCATAAGCCTTTTTGAAATTTATAATGTGCATATTTTATACTCCTTTAGTGTATTTAAAACAAATCAATAAATATATTCTGTTTCTAGAAAACCTATTGGATTAGTACACTAGAAAGTAAGCTCCCTAACTAGTTTGTATTTCTGTAGTTTATGAATCGACTTCATGATTTTAATTTTGTAACTGTTATTAAAGAGACAGATTGCATTTAATAACAATTTTAGTACTGCCTGGTGCTCTAACTAGCAAGCAATAAAGCAAACTGAAATTAAAACAGGCATCCACTGCTAGGGGGCACACAAATAAAAGGTGGTGGTTTGGTGTTCTAACCTCCATAAAGTCGGCAGCTGTAGTATTTCTGCCATTGCTGTGCTTCTTTTCACAGCTAGAAAAGCAAGCTGTATGTCTTGGGGGTCGTTTTTCCAATTAACAGAATATCCTCTCTGATTCTTTGCAACACTCGGTCATCGCAGAGTAGCTGCATAAACTCTGTTCATGCAAGTCCAGGCATCCGAAAATTTTCTTGGTGTTTCTGTCTGTGTTGCTTGCTCAGTATTCAGCAGAGACATGCAGGACCTACTCCAATGAGATGATTTCTTAGTGGTATGTGCGGTATACGATGACTCCTTGCCAACTGCAGAAAGCACTGCTGAATTAGGCATAACCCAGCAGTACATAATACAGTGGAACAGATTTTTGCAGAGATGAGCACTGCATTGTCAGGAGTTGTATTCACTAGTCAGGCATATCTCAGCATCAAAGGATTTTCCTGCTATATTGGAAAGAGCCCTAATAAAGATACTATTTATCTTTTACTGAAGAATGATTGGTAAATTTCAGATGGTTTGGCACGTTCAGATAAACATCCAACAGCTGAGGTGCTTACCTGGAATTTGTTGGAATTATTGGACTCTTGGGTCTACTACCAAAAAATGAGTGGAATATCTCATGGGAACACCCTCTATTGTAAGGCTTCTGCTCCCTCCTATTACGAATCCAGCAAAAAATATTATGGATCTGATCCTTGTTTGCTCTGTTCTTCTGATTGGCACAGGGATGGAGATGAGCAAAGGTGGCTTTATGCTACTGTTATGCCTCCTGTATCCTAGAGGCGGCCAGGGTCTGACTGCACTTTGGTGTAATTTACAGCCGCTTAAGGGCTGCTGTAACTTTTCACACAGGAAGCTGTGTGCAGTGTTGTAGCTGTGTCGGTCCCAGGATACTAGAGAGACAAGGTGGGTGAGATAATATTTTTTATTGGACCAACTTCTGTTGGTCAGAGAGACAAGCTTTCAAGCCACACAGAGCTTGTCAGTGGTCATGGGCAGCCAGGCAGAGTACAGTCCACTCAGCCAATCATGTCCCCTTTGTTAGAGATGAAAAGGAAGAGCAGGGGGACCCAGAGGCGGATTGAGTTAAATGGGCTTCTTTATTGCAGTACTTATTTCCCTCGACCCAATTGTTGAGTACCGAGTTAGTTACAGCACACTCTTTTTATCTAAATTAGTATGTAATACTTACAGTTACATTTACTACAACACCCCCAAAGACCCTTATAGAGTAATATGAACGCCCATGCAATGAATACTGATAGCTATATACTGAATATAATTATCCCTACCCCTGTTTACAGCATTAAGCATATTCTACAGACATTTTTACCTTGAAGATACATTTCTTGGCAGTAATTGCAGCCACTAATTCCCTTAATCAGCAGTTTGCAGGGGAGGTAGGAAGAGGCCATGACCCTGAGCTCCTTTATGTAGCTGGGAAAGGAAGGGGCGGGGGGAGATAACACTTCTTTACACAAAGGGTATTCTTTAGACACCCACATTCCATATGCAGCTGCAACGCTTATCAATCCTTAACAAGCAGAAGGGAAAGGAGAGGGATGGCACTTTATCTATCAAGCACAGAAATGGTGCTTGCCTGTGCTTCTACTCCCTAATACCATGTCAGCACACCAGCGGTTTCCCAGGTCTCTACTTAACCCTTACATACCCCAACACCCTTCACTGCTCACATGTCCACTACAATGAGATGCCAGTGTAAAGCCCCACTCCACCAGCTCTATACTTAATGCAAAGCCACATTATACTGAGGTTATCTTCCGGAGACCATTTCCTCCCCTTTATGCTGCTGGAGCACTACAGACAATTGGTCTCCATGAGAATTGCTTTCCTCACCATATCTTCCTGGTAAAGACTAATTTCTTTCCTGGTACTCACAAGCAATGAGGAAGTGAATACAGTGCCCTCCATTCAGTTTCACAGTGCATGCTGATTTCTTTGTGCCTGTCTTTCAGAATGCAAGTTTCTCAGGAGAGGTAATCTCATGGTTAGCACTTAAACAGAACGATAATATGTTGACACTTCTAGTCCAGCATCACTATGCGCACAAACAGGGTTTGGCCAAGTTTGAGTCAGTGCAGGACCTAAAGAGTGGGCTTACGTAACACAGATCCATCATTGTGCTTCCCTAATCCCTGGAGCAAGTAGGGGGAGAAAGCAGCCCCTGGCATAATTGAGAGCAGCTTCAGAGCTGCTGTGAGCTCCACTCACTAGCTGCAATAGCAGAGGGTGCCTAGATTAGAGGGGAACTTGTAAGAGTGCAAAGGAGCTCTGATGCAGTCTGCATATGATGGAGGTAATCTTGGGTGGAAGCGAGGAAAGAAAGGTAGGGATGGTGCGGTTCACAGTGGGCAGAATCTTTTCTTTCCATTTATTTATAGATTCTAAGGCCAGAAGGGACCACTGTGATAATCGAGTCTGACCTCCTGTATAGCACAGGCCATTGGATTTCCCTGAATTAATTCCTGTTTAAACTAGAGCTTCTCTGATTTATTCAGGGAGGTGATATATTTCACAATTGCTTCCATAGTGGTGAATTCACAAGCTCTGGATTGCAACATCATCACAAGGTTCACAAAGGAAGGAGTTGCTCCTTTAGAGCAAGGCGCTAATCTCTATTGCCTCTGTACATGCATATATATTACTTTTAATTTCCTCCTTTCTGTTTTCCTAAAGTAAAATTTCAATTAGAGAAAAAAGAGAGAAAGCTTCTGTTTGCACACAAATATCCTAGTAATTAGCAACGATGGGAAAGGAATACATGATAGTTTAATAGGGGTTTAGCAAAATATTATATTTCTCACAGTTTGCCTGAGACTGGCATGGGTCCTTTAAGTAAATATGAATAATTATACAGGCCTCTCATTCGTGTGCAGTTTTCCTCGTGAATCAGGTTTAAGATATTCTAGAACGTGCTCTTCCAAAAAGAATCCACTCGCACACACAGAAAACCTTTTTCATTTGGATGCTGAGATGCCGCAGTATGGCACAGGCGTGGGAAGGGAAGACACAATGCTGCAGTCAAGAGTAAAGAAAGAAATGTGCTGCTTGTTTTGGGGGTCCACTAAAGCCCCGTGTGCTCCTCAGGTGGATTTTGACAGCTGGGCATTTCTCCTGCATATGGAGAATGTCAGCATGGCTGTGTGCTACCCCACTTCACTGCACATGGTATAAGGGGGAAGGGCCTTTGTGCTTGAGCTATTCCTAGCTGTTGGAATGAGCTAAGGATAAGTTAGGACTGTTTGAAGGATGCAATCCGAAGCCCGCTTTCCACTGACCTCAATGGACACAGGATCAGGTTCTCACTTAGATGAAGCGCTCATTCAATTCCAGACTGGCCCCAGGACCTGTATGCTGCAAGAGTGGCTTAAAGCCCCAGTTGGCCCCTCATTGAAGGAATGCATCTATTAGTGTCAACAGTGCATTACTCCCTCTACTCCACAAGCACCAATGTGCACATTGTATTGTTAGTGGCATGTGAGTGGCAGAGTTGCGTGGGAAAACATTCAAACTCCTGGCAGAGCTGTGGAGAAGGAAAGGATTTCTGAAAGCAAACGGCTTGATGTTTTCCCACTGAGCTTTTCAGTGCTGGTGGAATGGATACAAGGCCCTGGACCAGAAGTGTGTGGTGGACTGTACAGCACACTGCACCATGTCGACACGAAATAAATCCTTCACAGCAGTAATAAATTTCCTAACTAATGCCAATCAGTGCACTCACGACTTGACAAAGCTTTATCTTCACTATCCAAAACGCGAGATAAAAAATGACTTTGCTGGAGATGTTGTTGTCTACAAAGCCTGTCAGTGCTGCTCCTTGCATTGGCCACAGGGAGTTGCTGTTGTGGGATTCTTCCCTCCCATCTCCCAACCACTCTTCTGGGAGCGGAGCAAGTTTTGTAGCGAGGGCCAAAGTCCACTCCATGATTACTGACTCTGGGCCAGCACTTCAGCAGACCTTATGCAGCATGAGCTGTGGTCCTTAGTCTACAAGCTAGAGTGACTGGCAGCGCTAGTGTCTATGTTGAGAATCCTCTTTGTTTTTACTCCATCCAAGCCCTGCCTCTTGTGTATTGCGATGGACGGGATGGATGGTATTTTCACATGAGTTCAACAGTGGCCTAATTCTGTTCCTGCTCAACTCCAGGGGTGTTTCCACATTGATTGCTGTGGGGAGCAAACTTAAGCCAGGGCTGAGTGCTTTTGAAAATTCCATCATACAATCCCACTGCTTCATTTCAAAGGGAAAAAACCCAGGCACTGTGTCTGAAAGGGTCTGATCCTGCAAGGTGCTCACTCGATTCTTCCAGGTGCTAAGCAAGAGGAGTTGAAGGTGTGCTCCGAGCTTGGTCAGGTTCAAGATTTGCTGGACAGTGGGAATTCAGGCAATGCTGCCCAGACACCATGAGCTAGTTTGACTGTGGGCTGCTGGAAAGAGTGAGCATTGGGAGAAATGATTCCTATCTCTGTATCTTGTTAACAGAAGTGCTGCAGCAGGCAGCTTCACAAGCTGATTTACAGGTGATCTAAATCCAAACCACCCTCCTCAAAGCTAATGCCAAAAGATATGGCATGCCCCTATAGAAGTCCGTTACCAAGCAGACAACCAAAAGCGGCATTAGCACGACAGAGCTGTTTTAGTCCTTCATAAAACGTTAAATGTGGGTGACATGCTTTCATATACTAAGTGCAAGTGGGAAATAGAAGTGAGCTTCTGTGTGGAACAGATGGGAGATACTTTGTGTTCATACAAAACTGTAATGCCTGGGGACAAAATGCTCAAAAGATGAGGTGACATGATTAAAAAAATAGAGAAACACCAATATGCAATTTCCTAGCAGATTTATGTAATAACTCAATGTGACTGTATGGAAAGGATAAAGGGAACAAAAATAAAATATGACACAAACCTATGGAGATGAAGGCAGAAAAAATACCTACCACAGAATGAGAACCATGCCGTCTTGGGCCCAATTACCATGAGTAACTAGTAATTTTTGGGTGCCCAACCTGAGTCACTTTAAAGGGGCTTGATTTTCAGAGAGTGAGTGCTCAGCACTTTCTGAAAACCAAGCACTTTCTCAGGTGTCAAAAATTAGGCACTCGGTCACTCGTCACTTTGGAAATCTTGGTCTTGGATCCTTAAATAACTGCCAGTGTTATTGAATGGCATTCACACTGCAGAGCAAGAAATGCCCTGCAGACATTTGGAATTCTGATGCTTCAGGGCGGCATAACTGCAACCAATGTTAAATACCTGGATGAGGCCAACAAAGAAGAAGTGAGCAGAGAAAATGAAACATTCCAGGACAAGTTATGTAAGAACTTCCTGTGGAAGGGTAATCCACAAACCAGTGAGTTGCAGAGACTATAGGAACTGATGAATGCAGTGCACTAGGAAGGGGGTGAAACAGCCAGGAGAATCCTGCCACCTACTAAGAGAAACTCAGAAATCTAAGCTGATCTAATCAGAGCACCGGACTTGTCTTTTCATCGTTGTTTTCAGTTCAAACATTATTACGCACTATACTGGCTAGTAGAAATATCTTATTGAAAACATCTGCAGACTGCTGTTCTGTGTTTAAAGTCATGAGTGGAATAACATGTTAGAAGAGCAGATGGGTTTTTCAGCAGCAAAATGTTCGTTTCAAGAGCTTGTGTCTGGAGCTGGCCAAAACATTTGAGAATTTTGTTGTTGTTGTTCAACTGTGTTATTTCATTGAAGCGGAAACATTCTGCAGAAATGTATGGATTTTGATGAAGTTTTCAAGGGTAAGGTGTCTGACATCAAGGGTGGATTCTCCAGTCACTCAGAGAGACTTGAATCGAAACATGACCATTTCCATCTGAAAGCTTACGTTTTGACACAATCCGGTTTCATGAAAACATTTGAAAGGTTTGGTTTCCATTCCCATGTGAAACACAAGCAGATTTAGAAACATTAAAAGTTGTGAAACAGAATTGTCATCCTCCAGCCCACTCTAAAAGCATCATTGTGGACAGTGAGCTCTAATGTATAGGAGCTTCTCTACTGCCACCTTGTGGTGAGAATGAATGAGCAGGAAGTGAATAAAGATGGCTGATATACCATTTTAGGGATTATTATTAATGAGATTCCAAGATAACTCAAATGCCAGCTCTGAAAATAATTTTGATCAAATATGATGGAACACTATTTTTCTGGAGCCAACTACAGTTCCTCTAGAAGCCACTTGCAAAACCACCACTGACTTCAGGATCAGGACCTGGAATAGAAGTTTGGTGTATTGTTATTCATATTGCAGTAGGGCATAAATGTCCCAATCAGGACTGCAGCTCTATGGTGCTTCCCACTCATTCCAGCCATGTGCAACACATCTGAGCTGCACTGACCAAGATAATCATAGAAGTGTAGGACTGGAAGGGACATTGAGAGATCATCTAATCCAATTCCCTGCACTCAAGGCAGAAGTAAGTAATAACTAGACCATTCCTGGCAAGTATTTGTCAAATCTGTTCTTAAAAACCTCCAGTGATGACACCAGTATTGCCCATCTGCCAGTTGGTAGCAGAATTCTGGGGCTTTGATGGTCGACTCTCAGTGGAGGAGAAATCAGTGATGTGGTATCTGGGTGTAAGTATAATTGGCTTTATGAACACATATACATAAGACCAGGGGTGGTCACAAACAGCATGCATGGAATCCCTGCCTCCAGAAATCTCACCGATGCCCATTTCCTAGGAATCTGCTTTGTCCCAAGAACTGCCTCCACATGTAGAACTAAAGCACCGAGCAATCTCTCTGCTATTTGTTACAGCTTCTCTCCCAGGACTACTGCATAAACAAAGGTTTCAGAGTAACAGCCGTGTTAGTCTGTATTCGCAAAAAGAAAAGGAGTACTTGTGGCACCTTAGAGACTAACCAATTTATTTGAGCATAAGCTTTTGTGAGCTGTAGCTCACGAAAGCTTATGCTCTAAGGTGCCACAAGTACTCCTTTTCTTTTTGCATAAACAAAACTACCAATGATACAGCATTTCTTCAGAATCTAAAAACAGTCTGTCTCTGTCCAGCAGCCTCACCAAATAACCCCCTTCTATTAATTAAAATGGAGTGATGACTCCGATCTATTGCAAGGAACACAAAATGCACCAAGGTAACATTAAGGGTTAGGATTGAACATATTTAGCATATACAAACCTGGATGGTTCAGATAGGTGTCCCCCCCCCCCCTTTTGTTGAATTTAGCTCTAACTCTTAAGTGCTGCCTTGCTCCACCAAAAGAGGTATGAGAATGTATGACAGGCCTCTCCAAATGGTTTTTGCACTTGAAGAAGAATATTTCCAGGTTTTGCCACGGAACTCATATCAACATAAGCCCTTAAGGTTGTGAGTTTCAGACACATTGTGTTGGACTAACTATCTCTCCACTGAAATGAACAGTAAACTCCTACGGACTTTAACAGGAGTAAAGTTAGATGAATGCTTTTGAAAATCCCACCTAAAATGTGTACACGGGCTCATTTGGAGAGCTAGTCAGGAAATTCTCAGAGTTAGAACGGAATTTCTGGAGAGGGAAGGAGAGATCAGCCCCCGTCCCAGAACAGCCAGTAG
Organism: Eretmochelys imbricata; assembly: GCF_965152235.1. Taxonomy (NCBI): domain Eukaryota; kingdom Metazoa; phylum Chordata; order Testudines; family Cheloniidae; genus Eretmochelys; species Eretmochelys imbricata. The sequence continues at coordinate 19,786,438 of NC_135572.1, forward strand.
TCAGGGCAGTCACCTGGGATGTGGGAGACTCCGCTACAAGGCCCTGCTCTGACTAAGGACGAGCAGTGAGTGGAAGCCAGGTGTCCCACATCTGAGGTGAGGGCCCTGACCACTGGGCTATTGGTGAGTCTGAGGAGGTAGGCGTCTGTCATATATTTTCATGAAAAATCTTTTGCAAGGTCACAGTTTTGTCCCAATGTCAAACAAAAACACCTTCTGAAACTACAGGTTTTTTTACAAAATGGAAATCTTGCTTTCTAGCCAGCCCCATTAATTTGCATGGATGAGAACTGCTTCCAAGGAGGAGTTTACAGACCATCCATGTATCCAGTTGAAGAAGATATCCTGACAACCTACTTGCATCCTGTGAACCTCTCAAACTTTTTCACCTTCCCCTCCTACCTTGCTCCACATGGCTGTGTGACAGCTATGCAGTTTCCTGCAATATCCTGAACAAACTTGATTGAATTAAGTTTAAATATCTTAGGAATTCATTGTATTAAAATGCAAATGTTTATGCATTATTATGGGATTGTATGTGATGGTTCAGGGGGTGAGGGGAGATATGACTAATGTGAACTCTGGAAAGTGTTATGAGTTTCAAAGGACTCGTACAATAGACCAGACAAGAAGGAATGTTTGAGATAAAAAAAGACTGAGTGGGTTTCCTAGGAAATATTGGGACAAGGGGAATACAAATTTCCACATCTGGACTCAGTGTTTGGAAGCTGGATCCTGAGGTGAAACCTATTGTCTATGAATTATGTATTTCCAGATCAAAGACCAAGGCTGTATAAAGGAGGGACTCACAGATTCATGGGGGTTTTTTGTTCTGAGCAAAAAGTGTTATGAACTTGTTGTTAGAGAGCTTATTCCTTCACTCTCCCACTTCCCTGGTCCTTCTCTCATGAACAGAGAGCAACAATACCCAAAGTCCGAAGGTGCAAACAATTCGATATTTATTGGTGAACTTCCAGCAAGCTTAAATCTAAGTTCCTTTTTCCTTATTTTCGAATCCCAACTTACTTCCTGTTTGCCCCTGATTTATATAGTAATATTCTTAGCTATACCTTAACCAATCATTATACTGAAATTTAACTAACCAATCCTAACATATTGTAACATGATTAGCATGATGATAACCACGTATATCCCACCACCTTAATTAGTTTACACCCAGCAAAGTTAATTATACAGCAGACAGAAACAATCACAGAACCAGACAGAGACCATGCAAATAAACAACAGCAAAGTGGGCAAAACAATACAGAAGTGAGGATTTCACAACTACATCTATAAAGACATAAGGGTTTCCCAGCTGTGTCTATTGATAAGTTGAGTTCTTACCAGACAGAAAACTATCAACCTAAATTTCCTTTTACATCTTCTAGGCTCTTCCTTTTCTCTGGAGGTGATAGATCGGATCATCTTCCTAACAGCCCCGTATTGACTAGTTTGGAATGTGAGGATGTGACCGGTCGCTTCCCAGCTTATGGCTGCCTCTGCTGCTTAGCCAAAGGCATTGGCCTAAGAACAGGGCCTCAGACTGTCACAGTGAGAGAAGGCCCTTACACAGATTCTTTCTTGTATACCTCTATTACTAACTAAATGATAAACATATACCTACATTCTTAAAGTATAGGCCTTTAGAATATCTATATCCAACACTTGTAACCACAGAAAACCCCCTGTGCAGGGTTTGAAGGACTGCCACAGCCATGGTTGGAGTTGGGGTAATCTCTGGTAAGCTTATTAGCATGTGGATAGGTCCTTTTATTGTTTTAATATTTTCTCTGTAATGCTTTTACCTTAAATATAAATCTGCTTGCTTAGAAAGGGATGTGTGGTAACATACCTATGGGCAATTATACAGTTTACAGCTTCCGGAGCGAAGGCAACACAGGCCTGCTTAGGCAGTCTGACTTCCTGGGGAATTCAGTGTATGCAGTGAACTCTGCATCCTGGACAGGAGGGAGACCGAGACATGTCTCTGCTCAAGAGAGGTGATGACTGGGGAGCCAGAAGCCTTTGAATGGGAGCCCTTGTTGGACCATGGAGGGGGAAAAACAGGTGCAGTTGCCCTGAACTGTAACAGGCTGAATGAACCAAGGAGAGGGATTTTTCTTCCTCCTTAGAGTTTTTTTCTTTGCAATTTTCTTTCTGTTCTTCTTATGGACAGACTGTACCTTGTTTTGCCATACTAAAGTCTAACACCACCTTGCACTGTAGCTTGATTCATTTGGTTCTTGGCTAGAAGAACCACAGTTTCACAAATATGGCCAGAGAGTGGATGTTACTTTCAAGACCTGAATTTCCCATACAATATTGATAACAGACATACAGATGCTAGACCTGGATTGCTACACTTCCTGTGGTAGGAAACTGATGCCCGGAACAGATATTCCCCACCTCCTATCTAGTACTGTGTAAGCACAAACCCCGGCAGTCAGACACTGTGATCCTGGACAAGCCACTTTAACATCTCTGGACCTCAGTTTTCCCATATGAAAAATGACCTCACACTTACCGTACTTCAGAGGTGTTTATTTTATCCAGTATTTGTAAAGCACTTTGAGACTCTATTCTTACTAGTGCAATGATCACTCATTCACCTTTACAGTATGTCAAGGTTCCTCCCCCACTCTGAACTCTAGGGTACAGATGTGAGGACCTGCATGAAAAACCTCCTAAACTTATCTTTACCAGCTTAGGTCAAAACTTCCTCAAGGTACAAAATATTCCACCCTTTGTCCTTGGATTGGCCGGTACCATCACCAAACTAATACTGGTTACTGGGGAAGAGCTGTTTGGACATGTCTTTCCCCCCCAAAATACTTCCCAAAACCTTGCACCCCACTTCCTGGACAAGGTTTGGTAAAAAGCCTCACCAATTTGCCTAGGTGACTACAGACCCAGACCCTTGGATCTTAAGAACAATGAACAATCCTCCCAACACTTGCACCCCCCCCCTTTCCTGGGAAATGTTGGATAAAAAGCCTCACCAATTTGCATAGGTGACCACAGACCCAAACCCTTGGATCTGAGAACAATGAAAAAGCATTCAGTTTTCTTACAAGAAGACTTTTAATAAAAATAGAAGTAAATAGAAATAAAGAAATCCCCCCTGTAAAATCAGGATGGTAGATACCTTACAGGGTAATTAGATTCTGCAGAAAAGGACCTAGGGGTGACAGTGGACGAGAAGCTGGATATGAGTCAGCAGTGTGCCCTTGTTGCCAAGAAGGCCAATGGCATTTTGGGATGTATAAGTAGGGGCATAGCGAGCAGATCAAGGGGCGTGATCGTCCCCCTCTATTCGACATTGGTGAGGCCTCATCTGGAGTACTGTGTCCAGTTTTGGGCCCCACACTACAAGAAGGATGTGGATAAATTGGAAAGAGTCCAGCGAAGGGCAACAAAAATGATTAGGGGTTTGGAACACATGTCTTATGAGGAGAGGCTGAGGGAACTGGGATTGTTTAGTCTGCGGAAGAGAAGAATGAGGGGGGATTTGATAGCTGCTTTCAACTACCTGAGAGGTGGTTCCAGAGAGGATGGTTCTAGACTATTCTCAGTGGTGGAAGAGGACAGGACAAGGAGTAATGGTCTCAAGTTGCAGTGCGGGAGGTTTAGGTTGGATATTAGGAAAAACTTTTTCACCAGGAGGGTGGTGAATCACTGGAATGCGTTGCCTAGGGAGGTGGTGGAATCTCCTTCCTTAGAAGTTTTTAAGGTCAGGCTTGACAAAGCCCTGGCTGGGATGATTTAATTGGGGATGGGTCCTGCTTTTGAGCAGGGGGTTGGACTAGATGACCTACTGTGGTCCCTTCCAACCCTGATATTCTATGATTCTATGATTCAAAACATAGAGAACCCCTCTAGGCAAAACCTTAAGTTACAAAAAAGATACACAGACAGAAATAGTTATTCTATTCAGCACAGTTCTTTTCTCAGCCATTTAAAGAAATCATAATCTAACATGTACCTAGCTAGATTACTTACTAAAAGTTCTAAGACTCCATTCCTGGTCTATCCCTGGCAAAGACAGAATATAGACAGACACACAGACCCTTTGTTTCTCTCCCTCCTCCCAGCTTTTGAAAGTATCTTGTCTCCTCATTGGTCATTTTGGTCAGGTGCCAGTGAGGTTACCTTTAGCTTCTTAACCCTTTACAGATGAGAGGATTTTTTTTTTCTCTGGCCAGGAGGGATTTTAAAGGGGTTTATCCTTCCCTTTATATTTATGACACAGTACATAAAGGCTCTACCCTTCTTTTCAGCTCTAAGTTTTAGCACTTTTAAATTATAGACAAGATGCTTTTTAAAATGAAAGACTCTATATCATAGGAAGGGTACTAATGATACTGTAGTACGTATATTAGTTTTTAAACTATACATATGTTACAGAATGATAAGATGTCCTTTCAAATGATAGTCCCTTGATATAAATGTTTTTATCTATTGAAAATACTGCATATTAAGGATCTCCAAGAAGAGCATACATGTCAAGTTGTTTATATTAGTTTGAATGCATATGATGGCCTATTCTCCTCTAAATTCCAGTACATTATTCCCAACATGAATAGGAATTACACACATACATCAAGGGTGAGAACACAGTCAGCAGGGTAATTATATCTTACATTAATGGAGTAATTTTCATCCCAAAGGATCCCAAAGAGCTTTTGAAACACTACATATTATACAGTCTATAGTCACTGTTGATAGACATTGTAGACAGGAGAACATGGGAAGATAAGATGTAATTACTGGAAATGGGATTTGACCAGGACATCAGGGCTAACAGCATTACAAGTATGATAAGCCTCACTTATGTAAGGTACATCCACATCCACTGAAATATGTTAGAATTATGGCTTCTCTGCTCCTGGACTCCATTTATAATCTGTGTTCTCTTCTCCCATTGTTTTAACTACCTCCTTTATGCTGGTGTCTTCTAAATGTACCTCTCTACCCACAACGTCTCCCGCATCTCAAGTTCTCTCTCTGACAGTTCCCCTTCAATGTTCAGCCATTTCGCACTCAGACTCACCCAAGCTGAATTTATCTTTTTTCCTAAACCCTTTCCTCCTGCCTCTATCTCCAGGGACAACCCCTCATGTCCCAGGCCTGCAAACTTTGTGTAGGCACCATACTTCTCTCTCCCTCAGCTCCCATCCAGTCTGCCTCCAAGTCCTGCCACTTATAACTCTCCAGCACCAAAACCTGCCTTTTCCTCACTATCTCCATTTCGAAAGAACTTGTCCACATGCTAGTCATTTCTCACCATGATCAATGTAAACTTATCCTTCTGGTCTCCCTGCATCTCACTAGTCTCCGTCTCCTCCTGCCTATTGAAAATATCACTGCTAAAAGTCATTTTGTCCCCTTGCTTTGTGTCAAACACACACCTTTTGAGTCCCCCCACTGACTTTCTGTCTCTTACCACATCAGCATCATCAACAATCCCTATGCCCTCCTTTTCCTCAGCTGTTATCCACGATCTCAGTGTTGTCAACCCCAGGCAGTCAAAAATGATCAAGTCAGCCTCCCCAAAATCAGAAGATTGGTTTAAGTATCACAAGGGTTTTTAAAGTACATTTTGTTTTTCTTTAGGGTTCACTCGCCTCACCTTTTCAAACATATCTCTGTAACCATGAGAGAGATAAATTTACTTGTTTTAAAATGAAAGCTGAGATTCTCATGCAATCTCTTGATTCCAGTGGTCAGGGCTTTAAGAAAAAGTGCTAGATATTGCAAGACTCATGATAAAATAATGACAATTGACCATACAGCAGTCTTTTCTTGTCTTTTGTTGGTTTGTCTTGTGTAATTCAGGCCCTGATGCTGCAAACTCATGAGCATGCATGGACCTCAGCACTGGTATGTAACCCCACTGAAGTCTGAGCAGGCATATAGGTCTGCCTGACTATATGAGGTTGAGGCATTAGGACCTTAGATTGTAAATTCATTGGGTGGGGGTTCAAATGCACTCAGCATTGGCCTAAATATGCTCCCATTAAAATCAATAGTAAAACTCCCATTAACTTCAACGGGAGCAGAATTAGACCAATGCTGAACATTTAAAAAAAATCTGATCGCTTGGCAGGAGTTCTATATAAATCAGTATGCAGAGTAACCACATAGGTTGGCACACATTATCTAATTTACCCCACTGAAATCATTCCAAGAGAAAATCTATAGTAAGGAACATTTTGCGTGACTTATCATTGCCACTTCTGGGTTTTACCTGGGCATGGGACAAGAGATAGAAGTTACACGTTGGCATGAGAGGGTCTGTTCTCACAACATTTTCTGTTAATTTTGCACTCAGGACTTTTGCATAAGTATACAGAATCTTAGATGCTTGTCTGGTCTGGCTGGATCTTTAGAGCTTTACCCATCACAGCTCTATTCCATTGATCCAATGTTCATTTTCTTTTCCAGTAGGGATGAGAAAGTATGCCAGGCTCCATAGCTAATCCTATTTCTTGACCTCGCTACTCAACCACCAGCAAGGGTGCTCATGAATGAAAATTGTTAATGTTTTTTTCCCAGTGTGGACACTTGTGCCCCAAGAACTGGCTTGAGTCCACCAGACTCCTTTCACTGCTAAACAGTCATTGGATTGCAACCAAATTTCACTCCCATTCAGGCATCAGCTGGAGCTGAACCACTATCTTAGAGGTGAAAGACTCTATAACTTATTTCCAAGCCCGAGAGACATTCAGTCTCAAACTCCTTCCACTTGTCACAAGAATGGAATTATATTGTACTATTGCCTGTTCTCATTACAATCTTTATCACACAGAGAAGACAGAGTTTTAATACCCAGCAGCATCTATGAAACACAATACCACGCTGCACTAGTTAACCTTTGCAGCATTCTGTACACTGACTCTTCATTTCCACTTCTTTCTCAGGTCACAGAAGCTGAGGAGCCAGCAATGATGAGCCAATCAAATTAGAGAACATTGAAAAGGTCACCGTGGCACAGTTTCTTATTCCACAGAATATATGAGGGATTTAAATTCTGGCACCTAATTTTGGTGACTGAGATTGTAATGCAAGAAGGAGATGAACAATATGAATTTGTTCTCATGACAAGGATAGTAATGAGAACAGAAAATGGTACACATACTCCCAAGTTTCATTAGAGTTTTAAATCTGCTGTCTTACGGCCTGCCTACGGTGCTATAATGGTGGGTACAACACTTTATATCACCAAACCTGTGTGTTTTGTTTGGTTGGGTTTTTTTAAGAATATAATTCCTCAACTCATGTTTAATTCAAATGCTGAAGGACTTCTTAAATATGGATTATAATTTTGGTAAAGAATAAAACATTTTAAGAAGGAAGACTGGTTTATCCATGAGATTTAGAACAACTCATTCCATTTATATAACCTCTACCATCTGGAAAGGTACTATAGGAACTGTGCTTATAGGAATCAGTTCACCTACCACAAAATTGCAGTCACCCATGGGTTAAACTCAGGAGCCCACCTGTCGTGCAAACCAGTTTTTAGGAACAGGAAATTAACATCAGTATTAACAATGAGGAGTCCTTGTGGCACCTTAGAGACTAACGTATTTATTTGGACACAAGCTTTCATGGGCTAGAACCCACTTCATCAGATGCATGGAGTGGAAAATACAGTAGCAGGTATGAATACACAGCACATGAAAAGTTGGGAGTTGCCTTACCAAGTGGGAGGTCAGTCTAACGAGACAATTCAATTAACAGTAGGATACCAAGGGAGGAAAAATCACTTTTGTAGTGGTAATAAGAGTGCCCCATTTCAAACAGTTGACAAGAAGGTGTGACAGGTTTCAGAGTAACAGCCGTGTTAGTCTGTATTCGCAAAAAGAAAAGGAGTACTTGTGGCACCTTAGAGACTAACCAATTTATTTAAATTTAATTTATTAAATTTTATTTATTTAATTTAAATTGGTTAGTCTCTAAGGTGCCATAAGGACTCCTTTTCTTTTTAAGAAGGTGTGAGTAACAGTAGGGGGAAATTAGTATGGGAAATTAGGTTTTGTAATGACCCAACCACTCCCAGTCTTTATTCAGGCCTAATTTGATGGTGTCCAGTTTGCAAATTAATTTCAGTTCTGCAGTTTGACATTGGAGTCTGTTTTTGAATTTTTGTTGTTGAAGAATTGTCACTTTTAGATCTGTTATTGAGTGACCAGGGAGATTGAAGTGTTCTCCTACTGGTTTTTGAATGTTATAATTCCTGATGTCAGATTTGTATCCATTTATTCTTTTGCATAGAGACTGTCCAGTTTGGCCAATGTACATGGCAGAGCGGCATTGCTGGCATATCATGGCATATATCACATTGCTAGATATGCAGGTGAATGAGCTCCTGATGGTGTGGCTGATGTGGTTAGGTCCTATGATGGTGTCCCTTGAATAGATATGTGGACAGAGTTGGCACCGGGGTTTGTTGCAGGGTTTGGTTCCTGGGTTGGTGTTTTTGTTGTGTGGTGTGTAGTTGCTGGTGAGTATTTGCTTCAGGTTTGGGGGGTTGTCTGTAAGCAAGGACTGGCCTGTCTCCCAAGATCTGTGAGAGTGATGGGTCATCCTTCAGGATAGGTTGTAGATCCTTGATGATGCGCTGGAGAGGTTTTAGTTGTGGGCTGTAGGTGACGGCTAGCGGCGTTCTGTTACTTTCTTTGTTGGGCCTACCACCACAACACAACAAAAACACCAACCCATGTAATCTAGCCTTGCCCCAGCCCAAGACTATCAATGGAAAGCCATCAGAGACAACTGCAAACTACCAAAACCACTTGGAGGTGAAAAAAGGAATATTACAACAGAGACTCACACTATTTATGAATAAAGACAAAAGATTATTCAGTATAACAAACCAAGGGGGGAGAAAGCACTATGGATCCATTCACTGAGGAGACATCTTGAGGGGCAAGGGAGTTCTCATGAAAAATTGGATCCTGGTTCCTGTGAAACCAGCCAGATTGAACTTTATGGGGGCGGGGAACCTACTTTAGTAGATAGGAAAGGTAACTGTCAATAAGTGTAGACTCAGGTTTGTGTTCTATGATTTTGTTTTGTATTGTAACCATTGGTTTCTGTCATTTTCTCTTGTTTCTAATAAAATGTCTATCCTTTCTTAAAAGAAAAAGAGGTTTGTTTATTACAAGTGCTGTGTGTTATGTAGGAATAGGGGTTTAAGGTCAAACTAGTAAACTGGGGTAGAGTGGTTCCTTGGAGGCAGAGGAACTTGGAATTCTGTGAGTAGCCAGTGCCAGGTGTTGGATATCACTGAGGAACGTTTCAAAGGGACTCAGGGACTGGGGTGTACCTGTTGTTAACCTACAAGGCAGATAGGGTTGGCACAGCCCAGGAAGAGTGCATGAGTGGCTGAAAGGCTGGTGGTGGTAGGGAGCTGATACCTAGCAAGTCACAGGCAAGACTTCCTCATGCTGGAGGCAGAGGGTAACAAGTTGACTCAGAGTCTTGGGTACCCTGAGAACCGTCACACTCAGAACTTTAGCAGTGTCCCAAGATTTATTTAAAATGATACAGTGATCTTCTCAGCCAGTTCCTTTATTACTTTTGGGTGCACATTATCAAGTCCTGCTAATTTAAAAATGTTTAACTTTAATAGCAGCTGTTTAACATCATCCCTAGATACTGATGTCATAAAAAGTATTTCCTTACCAGTGTAAGATATGAATACATCAATCTGCTTCTTTACAAATACAGAACAGAAATATTTATTGAATGTGCTGACTTTTCTGCATAATGATTGATAGTTTTACCATCCTTATCTATCAGAGCTATCACCTTGTTAGAATTTTGTTTGCTCCTGATATATTTGAAGAATTCCTTTTTATTGTCCTTAACCCTACTGGCCATAGATTTGTAAAGGATACCTTCAGCTTTCTTTATCAACGGTATGCATTTTCTATAGGTTGATTTGTGTTAATTGCTATCAGCTTCTCTATTTTTCCAAATTTTATGGTCACTTCCTCTCCATTACGATGTTGTTGGTTTGTTTTATTCTAAAAAGCCTTCCTGTGTGACTGTGGAACTGTGTATTTTTAGCACCTAATCAGATATTCAAAATGGAGACTTTTGCCTTTTTGAAAGTGGCTCCCCTCCCCTAATGGCAACCTGTATACTACCGTGGCAGAAACTAATCCAGAACCTATGGCAGGAGAAGCCAAGTGGTGCCACTTACCAGGAACTTGTCAGTGACACCTAATTCTACAGAAAATGGAGCAAACCGCAACTCCCTTTGTTTTCAACCACAGACACTATGGTTCCCAACATGAACTATTCCATGCTGAGATGTGTGGTCTGGCTGGGGTTGTGGTTACCAGTGAATTGCACAAGATGACTGCAAATGAGAGTGGGTCATGAGCCAACTGGCAACGTTGTGGGCTACATTTTGAACAGTAATATTCCAGACAGATACAACATCACTATTAAACAACCCATAGAAGACTGACTAAATCTTGGTTAAAATATCGCTGTACCTCCTGTGCCTTCCAATGGTAAGCCCTCTGAGGCAGAGACCATCTCTGTGTCATCTCATTGAGTTGTCTCTTTCAGGGACAGCGCTTCCCCCCACCGATCAACCGGATAAATTACACGTGGCAATGCCAGCGCAGTGGACATAAGTTTCACTGGCCGTGGTAAGGGAGGTAACTGCATTTTCCAGGTGGTGCATCACTGCTGTTGTCATAAATATAAAGGGAAGGGTAAACCCCTTTAAAATCCCTCCTGGCCAGAGGAAAAATCCTCTCACCTGTAAAGGGTTAAGAAGCTAAAGGTAACCTTGCTGGCACCTGACCAAAATGACCAATGAGGAGACAAGATACTTTCAAAAGCTGGGAGGAGGGAGAGAAACAAAGGGTCTGTGTCTGTCGGTACGCTGCTTTGCCGGGGATAGACCAGGAATGGAGTCTTAGAACTTTTAGTAAGTAATCTAGCTAGGTATGCGTTAGATTATGATTTCTTTAAATGGCTGAGAAAAGAATTGTGCTGAATAGAATGACTATTTCTGTCTGTGTGTCTTTTTCGTAACTTAAGGTTTTGCCTAGAGGGATTCTCTATGTTTTGAATCTAATTACCCTGTAAGGTACCTACCATCCTGATTTTACAGGGGTGATTCCTTTACTCCTATTTACTTCTATTTCTATTAAAAGTCTTCTTGTAAGAAAACTGAATGCTTTTTCATAGTTCTCAGATCCAAGGGTTTGGGTCTGTGGTCACCTATGCAAATTGGTGAGGATTTTTACCAAACCTTTCCCAGGAAGTGGGGTGCAAGGGTTGGGAGGATTTTGGGGGGGAAAGACATGTCCAAACTACGTTTCCCAGTAAATCCAGTTAGAGTTTGGTGGTGGCAGTGGTTATTCCAAGGACAAAGGATAAAATTAATTTGTACCTTGGGGAAGTTTTAACCTAAGCTGGTAAAAGTAAGCTTAGGAGGTTTTCATGCAGGTCCCCACATCTATACCCTACAGTTCAGAGTGGGGGAGGAAGCTTGACAGCTGTATACAGTTTTCTTTTCTTTGAACAACAAGATATTTGACCATCTCCAGCAATAGTCTGAACAGTAGACTCTGGGTGAACTGGCCCCACTGAGGTCAATGACAAAGCTCCCATTGGCTTCAGTGAAGCCAGTATTTCACCAACTGGACGTAGGAGGAACTAGAGAGAAGTAGTCAGAAATGCTGAGCCGGGGAAGGGGACAATTATTATTGTAAAGATATTTCAAAGGAGAACTGACAAATTCAATGAACACGTTCTCCAATATCAGTAAATCTAGAATGTGAACTGATAAGAAAAATGGAATCTACTTTTATGCAACTGTCCCTACTAATAAAGAAAATACAGAAAACATGGCATCTGAGCAGAATTGTTTTTAAGGCATTATTAAAACCATAACTAAAACTGGTACAAGTGTAAGCTACAGAATCATCATAATGATTTACTTGTTTTGCCAAGTATAATTATTATTCTGTGCCTGAATTTAGAAGAAAGACAAATGCAAAGGACAAGAAAGGAATGCAAACCAAAATAATAATGTTTTAAAGAAGCTTATGGATCCATGGGATTGTTTGTTTAACCATTGGGTGTGCAGAATATACCGCATCATGTTCATGAAGTGTCTTAGTTACCTGCTGACTTGAGAGTTGACAATGGCTTGCTCGGGAAGAAATAGTAATCATAATGGCAAAAGACCTTGCTTTACCTCCAGGACTTAATGGCAGGTAACTACAATAAAACACTCCACATACCTGTCAATTGGTGACTCTCCTCCATGTGCAAAGAGATTGAAACTACTTAGTGATGATCCTTCTCCCACAGAAATTCAGGCTCTGCACCTGCAATAGGAATAGGTATTACCTGAGCTTTGGTTGGCTCTTCAGTTATTAGCTGAACATGAAACATTTAAAACATTCTTCATAACATTTTTTTTTTCATTTTTAAACTAAGAAATCAATAATTCTGATTTTTGTGGATCTGAGTAATATATTTAGTGCTATCTCCCTAGTTACCTATATGGCTCCCATCACTGCAATAGAACAAACATGAATACATTTCTCCTCACAACACCCCTCTGATGTAGGGAAGTGAGATGATCCCTTTGTACAGAGAGGGAACTGAGGCACAAAGAGAAACTATTGGCCCACGGTCACATGTGGAGTCTCTGACAGAGCTGAGAATTGAACCTACTAGATCTTCTCAATTCCAATCCAGTGCCTTAATCACAAAACAACCCCTTCTCTCTCATTCATAGATTCACAGATTTTAAGGCCAGAAGGGAGGACTGTGACCATCTGTTCTGATCTCCTATATAACACAGCCCATAGAACTTCCCTAAAATAATGCCTGCTGGAACTAGAGTAAATCTTTCAGAAAAAAAATTGAATCTTTATTAAGAAAAAAGGCTAGTAATAGCGAACCCACTACAGCCTTTGGTAAATTTTTCCAAGGATTAATTGTCCTCACTGACACAAAAGTTGCTGTATGGAGAGTGAAGTCCTGTGTTATTCATAGGAGAGGTAGGCCACAAGAAGCACCAGTGCAAACTTCCCATATACACATCTCCATTAGTGTACCTCATCCCTGTCCCAGGGATCAAAAGGATATTCAGCCTCCATGCCCATTCCATCTTTGGTCCTGCTGAAACTGCCATCAAAGATGCAAAACAATGCCAACTATAGTGGGCTTTTATTCTGGATGGACAACTCTGGACTAGAAACTGGACTCAGATAATTAACTTCTTCCATTTAGACAGTCATCAGAAGGTAGCAACCAAACAGTTGGTTGATGACCAAGGTAGATGACCAAACAATCAGCAGAAGGTAACTACAGCTGGATACCCATAACATGAGATGGATTACAACCAGGTTCTTGTGGCTCCTTTTCTGGTAGCATAAAGAAGCAGAAAGCCAGTGGATTTGGCCAGCTGGAGGTGTTTGGGGGAAAAGGGTATGGCCAGATCATTGTTGCACTCTGACTATTGTCAGCTGCTGAACTGCCTGTTGCAGGCTGTTGCAACCAAGTGTAATTTAGAGCTGCCGTGGGGCTACTCTAAATTGTATCAGGTGCTGAACTGGCCCGTGGTCACCCTGTTGATTGGAAAAGAACAAACATGGCTCAAAGCTATTCCCCCATTTCTCAGCTACAACTAGCAAAGCTCTGGCACAGTTAATGAACTAGCTTTTAGATTTTCTCAGTGGTTGTCCACTGCTTGCAATGGACAAAAATGGGCCTGGTTCTGCACTCATACCCTTTTTACGCAGGTAAAATTTCATTGACACAACTATTTTAAGTGCTTATATGGCCCCATTACCATAACAGCCAATCATCTTACAATGTCCTTGTGAGACAGAGAAGTGTCATTATTCCCATTTTACAGAAGGGGGGAATTGAGGCACAGAAAGACTAATGTCTTGCTCAGGGTCACACAGAGAGTCTATGGAAGAGCAGGAAATTGACCCTCGGTCTCCTAAGTCCTAGGTGATTTTCCTAACCACTGGACCATCATTCCTCTCTATTCATGCTGGTGTCAGTGATAGGAGAATCAGGACTGATTTACACAGGGCCCAACCCCTCTGAAATCAATGGGATTATGAAGGATGTGTAATTTAGTGCAAAACTTAGACCCCTTAGACCCTGTTTCCCCATTGTTACTCCACTGAAATCAATGGATTTCCACTGCTGTCAAACTGGAATAACACAGTCAAGGCTTGGTTCCTAGGTATGGTGTCAGCTTCATCCAACATGCCATAACAACTCATTCCTGAATGGTTTCATACTGTATATCCTAGAGCAGTTGTTCTCAACCAGGGGTATGTATACCCTTGGGGATACACAGAGCTTTTCCAGGGGGTACATAGACTCACATAGACTAGATATTTGCCTAATTTTACAACAGGCTACATAAAAAAGAACTAAGCCAGTACAAAATAAAATTTCATACAGACAGTGACTTGTTTATATTGCTCTACATACTATACACTGAAATGTAAGTACAATATTTATATTCCAATTGATTTATTTTATAACAATAAGGTAAAAATGAGAAAGTCAGCCATTTTTCAGTAACAGGGTGCTGTGACACTTTTGTATTTTTATGTCTGATTTTGTAAGCAAGTAGTTTTTAAGTAAGGTGAAACTTGGGGTACGCAAGACAAATCAGCCTCCTGAAATGGGCACAGTAGTCTGGAAAGGTTGAGAGCCACTGTGCTAGAACCTAGAGCCAGCCATAGCCAGGAGGTCAGCATTAATCATTTCCTCACAGACAACATAATGAAGTGATACCTCTGACATTAGTCACACAACTGACAGAAACCACCTATGTGAAGAAGTCTCCCCAATATTAGACAGGCAGGTATAGAATTGTCAAACATCGCATCTCGCTCATCATGACCTTGCACCTACATTCGTCGTTTACACCTGAGCAAAGTGAATGTAACATTCAATCAATTCAGATTTCTCCAGTCACATAGGCGGTAGTATTTTACCCCAGTATAACTGATTGCACAAGGTGAATGGCAGTGGAGAATCAGACTTTAAGAGCTAATGCCATCTTTCTCTATTACCTATAAGACAATTTGAAGAAAGGAACAAAACAATTCATTTTTAATAATTTAAGAACGATTCTAAACTGCCCTGCAGTGGTTTAACTTCCCCCTCCTCAACTCCCTGTGTTTCAGCCGTATGCTAAAAACTCCAGCTTCGTTGATGCCTTTCTTAATTGCCTTTTCCATTACTAAAGAGTCTCTTTATAAACATTACTGTACAGTGCTGGGACTCAAAATCTCAAGCCCCATGCTGGGTTATTCCACTACCTGTTTATTATATATGATTAGAGAATGCAACAGTGACTTTGAAGTGCTATAAAGCCTTGACAACACAAATATATTACCTCTCTCCTCAATTTCTGAGCACATACAGAATTGATGCTGTAATTTTCTTCATCAACTTAGACCTTCTTTGTTTCTCTCTCTACAGCAGTAATTATGATTTTCCCAAAGAACTAAGAAACACTGGTTTTATTGTCAAGATTTACATTGTTTTCCCGTACAGAAAAATTGTGGAAAAAGAATAGTAACAACAGGTAAACAACAGTACAAAAATATTCTCTTCTATGTACATGACTGTACTGTATTTTGTAAAAAACAATTAATCAGTCCAGCATGTCAGAAAAAACACAACCACACATAAAAAATAGTGAATTATGCAGGAATGCTCAGGATAATTTAGGATTCAGCACAAAGTTCTAGTGAACTCTGAGATCATTTACTAGTATCTATTTTACAGGACTCCAAAATGTGATGGGAACTTTTAAAACATACAGAACAAAACATAGGATCCATGTCCTGAAATTTTTAGTCTAAAGACCTGATTCTCATGTACAGTAGGGCCTCTTTACACCAATCTGGCATTAAACAGCTCATAGAAATAACACATGTAAAATAGAAGTCTCCCCAGTATTAGACAGGCAGATATAGAATTGTCAAACATTGCATCAGGGCCTTGCACCGTGATTAGTCATTTAATGGTGGCATCATAGTGGGGCTTTAAGGTGGATATAAATGTAATTTATGTCACCTTAAGGCCACTTTATGCTGCCAGGATGATGTAAAGAGAGCTTAGTGTAAATGAGAATCAGGCCCTAAGGCCTCCATCCTGCAATCGGATCTGCATGGATAGAACCCTGTGCCAGCAGAGGACCCAAACAGCTGCAATGGGGCTCCACATGGGGATAAGGGTGCACCTACATGGGTCAGATTACATGATCGGAGCCTAAATAAAGACATAACAAATGCATACAAAAGAAACAGGGAGGGGCAAGAAGGACAAGGTTCAGATAACAAGACCAGATGAGTGTTTAGAGAGTAATGCATGGCAAGTTATCAGACGCTGAAGAAACAGATGAGAAATCCAAGTGGTGACATTCCTAAAGAAGGCTAGTGTACAACCTTCTACAGAGTCCAGGCAGAATCTGTGTCCACGTGCCTACCAGTATATTGACACCATTCCATTCGTGCTAGAAGAGGTACCAACATGAAAACAGTAGTCTCCGTCTTCTCAGGCTGTGACCATTTTGCCCTGCAGTTGATAACAAATTGTGTCTGATAGTCATTGTTCAGATGTTGGAGATTCTCTTTCCAGACTCCAGTGCTGCATTTGTCAGCACATTGTCTTAGAGCTGCAATGGTAGAAACAAACAAGGCCCCAAAGACCCTTAAAAGGAGGTAGAGTTACACTCCCAGGCCTGGGGGCTCTTTAAAACTGGAGGGTTTTATTTAAACTATTGTCGAGAGTCCGGCAAATACACACAGAGTTTGCACAAGCCACACTTCTGGAGGATCACCAAAATCTTCTGACCCTACCTGGTCACCAAGAGCTACGTCCCTTTAGCCACTTCAGCACAGTTCTCTACCTTAAAGGGACAGTGCACAGTAAAATATAGTCCTAGAATTCCACCCACTCACACAAAAAAGTTAATTTATATGAAAATACACTGACTATTCTAATTCATGAGTGTTACACTGTGACAACATTTTCCTACAAAATATCATTTATCGCACGGACAATATTGTCCCCAAATTTATGAAGTAGAGGATGACTCTAGGTGGTATGTTACATACTGTCCATGAAGAGTGATTCATTCCTAGACTCATAGACTTTAAGGCCTGAAGGGACCATCAAGATAATCTAGTCTGACCTCCTGCACATGACACGCCGCTAAATTTCACACACCCACTTCTGTCATAGGCACATAACCTCTGGCTGAGTTACTGAAGCCCTCACCTCCTGATTTAAAGATTTCAAGTTTCAGAGAGTCCACCATTTACTCCAATTCAAAACAGCAAGTGGCCCATGCCCCATGCACCAGAGGAAGGCAAACAACCCCCCCCTCTCTCCCCTGAGATTCTAATAGCAGTCATGGATGGACCATATGCCATTGTAGGCATCCTCATCACATTATCCCTGCCACAAACTTATCAAGCTCAGTCTTAAAATGAGTTAGATTTTTTTGCCCCCATTACATATCCTGAAAGGCTGTTCCAGAATTTCATTCCTTTAATCGTTAGAAATTTTCATCTAATTTCAAGTCTAAATTTGTTGATGGCCAGTTTATATCCATTTCTTCTTCTGCCAACATTTGTCCTTAGCTTAAATAACTCCTCCCCCTCCCTGGTGTTTATCCTTCTGATGTATTGATAGAGAACAATAGTATCTCCCCTCAGCCTTCATTTTGTTATGTTAAACAAACTAAGATCATTAAGTCTCTTCTTGTTAGGTAGGTTCTCCATTCCTTTGATTGTCCTAGTAGCCCTTCTCTGCACCCGTTCCAGTTTGAATTCATCTTTTTTAAGCATGGAAGACCAGAACTGCAGACAGTATTCCAGGCAAGGTCTCACCAGTGCCTTTAATAATTACAAGAATACTTTCCTATCTCTATTGGAAATACCTTGCCTGTTGCATCCTAGGATTGCATTAACCTTTTTTATAACAGCAACGCATTCATGGCTCATAGTCACCATGTGATCAACCAATACTCCCAGGTCTTTCTCCTCCTCTGTTGCTTCCAACTGATAAATCTCCATCTTATAGCAAAAAAATTCTTGTTTTTGGTCCCTAGGTGCATGACCTTGCATTGGCATTATTAAATTTAATACCATTTCTATTACTCCAGTTTTCAAGGTTGTCCAGATCTTCTTGTATGATATTCCGGTCCTCCTCTGTTTTGGCAACACCTCCCAACTTTGTGTTATCTGCAAATTAGCACACTCCCACTTTTTGTTTCAGAATCATTAATGAAATAAGATTGGTCCCAAGACCAATGTGATCTCTGAACAACTCCACTAGTAACCTCCCTCTCTGACAATTCACCTTTTAGCATGACAGGTTGTAGTCTCCCTTTTAACCACTTCCTTATCCACCTTTCAGTTCTTGTAATAATCCCCATCTTCTCCAGTTTAACTAATAATTTCCCATGTGGAACTGTACCAATTGGTTCACTGAAATCTACGTAAATTAGATCTACTGCATTTCCTTTGTCTAGGAAATCAGTTATCTTTTCAAAGAAAGAGATCAGATTGGTCTTGCACAATCTATCTTTTGTAAAACCATGATGTATTTTATTCCATTTACTGTTTACCTCTATATCCTTAACTATTGTCTCTTTCAGAGTTTGTTCTAAGACCTTGCATAGAATCGAGATCAAACTAATGGGCCTGCAGTTTGCCAGGTCACTTTTTTTTCCCTTTCTTAAATATAGGTATTATATTTGCAATTCTTCAGTCTAGTACAACTCCTGAATTTCTGAATTCATTAAAATTCCTTACTATTGGGCTTGCAATTTCATGTGCAAATTCCTTTAATATTATTGTATGGAGATTATGCAGGCCCCCCAGTTTGGCCCCATTAAACTGTTTGAGTTTGGCTTCCATCTCAGATATGGTAATTTCTACCTCCATATCCTCATTCTCATTAGCCACCCTCCTACTGTCCCCAAGTTCCTCAATACTCTTATTAAAAACTGAGGCAAAGTGTTTGTTTAGGTGTTGGGCCGTACCTAGATTAACTTTATTTTCCATCCCATCCTCAGTGCTTAGTGGTCCAACTTCTTTCCTTGTTTTCTTTTTAGTTATATGGCTAAAGAACCTTTTACTATTGGTTTTAATTTCTTTTGCATGATCCAGCTCAGCTATGTATTTGGGAGTTCTCACTTTCCCCCTACACTTTCTGCACTGGTGTATAGACATCTTAGTTGTTTCTGCTTGGCTTCACCCAGATTCCTTGCCTGATCAGGTACACTCATTGTATTGCCATTATCACCTACCTGACTGTTACTGTCAGGCATTAGCACTATCTTTTCTCTTCTTGTCCATTCTTCTACCCTCTGTTATTCCTTTCTCTGTCACTGTATCTGCTTTTACTTAATTTTCCTCTTGCTCAATACTAGAATCAGGCATGGAGATTACATGAGCCTCTCCTAGACATCTCCCCTGAATTCCTAGTTTAAAGCTCTTTTAATAAGTTGTGTTAACTTCCACCCCAGAAATCTATTTTCTTCCCTACTCAGGTGGAGTCCATCCCATGAGAACAGTTGGTGAATGCCTCCCAGTGGTGGAACATCCCAAAGTCCTCCTTATAGCACCACTACTTGAGCTGGCTATTGTCATAATCTTATCTTGTCTTTGCTTTCCTCCTATTGGGTAGAATCCCATTAAACATTACCTGAGCCTCCATTTATTTAAGAGTCTTCCCCAGTGAAGCTCTTCTTTGCCTTTATGCCCAGCAAAAACTTAATAATCCTCAGCAGCACCTACGTTTTGATTCCAAGTGCAGTATCTCACAAATCTGAACAACAGCATACATTCGGTACTTGGTAGTTTTGGTCAACTTTACAGGGGTTGATCAATTACGTGAGTCCTCCTTTCTCATCCCTTCAGTAGTCTCCTCTCTCTCTGTCTTCAAACCACCTCGATACGCTACAGATGAGATCTTTCTCCTTTACATATCCTGCAGCATATTGTTCTCATCACCATATCTAAGCACTGACCAGGTAAATCATGACATCTGCAGCCACCTTCCTGTATATAGCAACTTCACAAATTCTCCATTTCATTGTAGATCTCAGCTTCTTTGCCAATACCAAAAGTTCTCTTTTCTTCTGTTATTATTTATAGCTCTTATAGCTCTTTACAGCTTTTGTGGGGTTTTTTTTTTTTTTTTAGTAAAAAAGCTGTGTTTTATTGTATTCAAGGCAGATGCTAAATGCATTGGAATTAATGCCGCTTAGCAGATGACAAACTGCACCTTAACATACGAATGTCATCTTTTCTAGGGTCAGGACTAGTGGTGAAGAGAAAGAGAGCTAATGGAATGACTTCAGCATACATGACCCCTATGGACAAGTGAAATTATATTAACGTCTTGTCATGACTTCCTTTATTCCATATTATATAGTAGGTAGCTGAGGAATTAATATCTGACTGTAATCCAGTTAAGAGGCATTACATCCATCTATCCTGTCTACTGTGAATTCTGAGGATCCATTTTCCGTAAAATACCTATTATTCTTTTAAAAGGAAAAGGAGGACTTGTGGCACCTTAGAGACTAAGAAATTTATTTACGCATAAGCTTTCGTGAGCTACAGCTCACTTCAGCGGATGCATGCAGTGGAAAATACAGTGGGGAGATTTATATATACAGAGAACATGAAACAATGGGTGTTACCATACACACTGTAACAAGAGTGATAGGTAAGGTGAGCTATTACCAGCAGGAGAGCGGGGTGGGGGGAACCTTTTGTATAATCAAACCTTTTGTATAATGATAATCAAGGTGGGCCATTTCCAGCAGTTGACAAGAGCGTGTGAAGAACAGTAGCGGGGGGGAGGGGGAGGGAGGGAATAAACATGGGGAAATAGTTTTACTTTGTGTAATGACCCATCCACTCCCAGTCTGTATTCAAGCCTAAGTTAATTGTATCCAGTTTGCAAATTAATTCCAATTCAGCAGTCTCTCCTTGGAGTCTGTTTTTGAAGTTTTTTTCTTAAAGAATTGCCACTTTTAGGTCTGTAATCGAGTGACCAAAGAGATTGAAGTGTTCTCCGACTGGTTTTTGAATGTTATAATTCTTGAAGTCTGATTTGTGTCCATTTATTCTTTTACGTAGAGACTGTCCAGTTTGGCCAATGTACATGGCAGAGGGGCATTGCTGGCACATCATGGCATATATCACATAGGTAGATGTGCAGGTGAATGAGCCTCTGATAGTGTGGCTGATGTGATTAGGCCCTATGATGGTGTCCCCTGAATAGATATGTGGACACAGTTGGCAACAGGCTTTGTTGCAAGGATAGGTTCCTGGGTTAGTGGTTCTGTTGTGTGGTGTGTGGTTGCTGGTGAGTATTTGTTTCAGGTTGGGGGGCTGTCTGTAAGCAAGGACTGGCCTGTCTCCCAAGATCTTTGAGAGTGATGGGTCATCCTTCAGGATAGGTTGTAGATCCTTGATGATGCGTTGGAGAGGTTTTAGTTGGGGGCTGAAGATGATGGCTAGTGGTGTTCTGTTATTTTCTTTGTTGGGCCTGTCCTGTAGTAGGTAACTTCTGGGTACTCTTCTGGCTCTGTCAATCTGTTTCTTCACTTCAGCAGGTGCATGTTTATTTCCCACTCCCCTCCCCGCTACTGTTCCTCACACGTTCTTGTCAACTGCTGGAAATGGCCCACCTTGATTATCACTACAAAAGGTCCCCCACTCCCGCTCTCCTGCTGGTAATAGCTCACCTTACCTGATGACTCTTGTTACACTGTGTATTGTAACACCCATTGTTTCATGTTCTCTGTGTATATAAATCTCCCCACTGTATTTTCCACTACATGCATCTGCTGAAGTGAGCTGTAGCTCACAAAAGCTTATGCTCAAATAAATTTGTTAGTCTCTAAGGTGCCACAAGTCCTCCTTTTCTTTTTGCGGATACAGACTAACACGGCTGCTACTCTGAAACCTACTATTTTTTTGCATCTACTCTTTTTATGCAACATTTTAAAATCTTCTGAAAGTTAAAGTATTAATTTATGCCCTGATCCCACACTGCTATGGTCAATTGAGTTCAGTGGGAACAGGATAGAGAACTTAATTAGCAACTAACTTTCCTTTGAAGAGATGTCAAGGTATTAGCTGTGCTAAACTTTCATATTTAAAAATCAAAGCCTGGCAAAATTTGTCTGACTATGGCTTTCAGTAGGTTCTGAAACTCAAGCCAATTTCAAATCTTCCTGCTAACTTGGGCCAAGTTTCAAAGAGGCCTGGACCATTTTACGTTAAGGGCTGAAATGATGAGGAATGGTTGCTTTTGCATTACCTCAAGCAAAACTAACAAAAAAGTTGACAGTTTCAGCTGAATTTTGCTTCAGTTTTGTGATCTTTATAGTTCATACCATGCTGAGATGAGTAAGTGGTAGAGGGCTGAATTGCAATCTTTAACACTGCCAGTGTTTCCCTGAAGACATTTTCTTTCTGCCAGACTCTGCAAATCAATGCTTATTCCAAACACAAAAACATCGTTTCAAAAAACCCAGTTAAGGTTGCTAAGGAAACTGCACTGTTGTCACTCTCACATCATTTACAAAATCCGTACACTTAAAAGTAAGGAAATGAATAGTTAAAGGCATCATACATCTTACATTGTTAACACAATGAACAAACATATTCTTCTTCTCAAGAATAAAGAAAGGCAGGGCACCTATTAAACTAAAGACCAATCTCTCTTAGCTGTCAGCTATGGAAACAATCTTATGTTCTTTCTGTGTCTCACCCAGCCAATAGAGAGCAATATATTCACAAACATTTAGGGTAACATTTTAGGAAGTGCCCGCTAACTCCAGGAGCCTTGATTTTTTGGGCACACAGCTTGAGACATCTAGGACTTGATTTTTGCAGAGATTCTCAGCATCTGCATCTCCTGTTAACTTCAGCTAGAATTATGAGTGTTTGGTATCTCTGAAAATTAGGCCAAAAGTGTCTCAAACTGAGCACTCAAATTTTGACATTAGAGCCCACTTTAGAAAATAGTGAACATTTCCCCCAATCACGTTCCTATGTAAATTGATGGCAAAAAAAAAATCCCAATGACAACAAGAACAGCACATTTATGCCCACATCTCCAACTAGAATCCATGTAAACAGGATTGGTTCAAACTTTGCAAAAACATTTGCTTTCACCTTTACACAATTCTGAGTCTAAACCAATTCTCCAAACCCAAGTTCTAGGGAGAAGATTAAAATGCGTCTATAAAATGGAAGCTAGTGGCGACTCTAACTATGGAGAAGCTAGTGGCGTCTCCAGAATTAACCCTAAGGAATATCTTCCATCTTCAACCTCTCTCTCTCTCTTTGTATCTGCTCCTCTATCCCTCAAATTCTTGCTGACCTTTTCAAGCAGATGATTGATAAGAACTCATCTGAGCTTCCTCTAACAACTCCTGCCCCTTTCCTCCGTTATCTGGTCTCTGACTGAGGAGTCTTGCTTTTTTTTTTACTTCCAGTTGCCCTCCACTCATCCCCTTGACTCCGTTCTATTTTAGCTGCAACATTTTTGCTTCTACTCTCCTCTTCTCCTTGCCTCTAGATCCTGCTGCCTTCACTGAATCATGCTTTTTATCCTCATACCTAAAAGACTGAGCATTGACTCCAACTTTTGTCCCCAACTACTGTCTTATCTCCCTTTCACCTCTAAGTTCTTTAAACACCTTGTAAGAAGCCGGTGCTCTCAAACTGCTCCAAATAAAATCTGCTCCCACTGTCTACGGTCAGACATGCTACCTTTCCTGGTGTTTGACTTTACTGGTAACTCACATAATAACAATGAACCATAGATTTCAGCCAGAACTTTCTCCCCCAGCCTGGATATTCTTAGGATTTCCTGCATGACCTCCCTAGCTATATTCAATTCTTTACAACCAGAGTCATACACCTTTCTAGAGTTAATACAATCGAAATATAATAATGAACTTACTCAGTCACTTCATGAAGATTCTAATTCCTATTAAGCGTGTGAGTCAACGACAGCAGAGCCTTCTATCCCTACACAAAGTCATGGATCCTGCTTCATGTTATAGGCCAAAATGGCCCTGCCTCCTCTTCCTTGCGTCTAGCTACTTCCTAGATCCCCAACAATCTGAGGAGCATTTAAATGTGTCTCTTCTTTTGTGTGCATACAAATCTCCTCCTCTCTGGCCTCATTAAGACTCACAACATCGCCTTCAAACCCATCCCGAAAGCAAGTGTTAGAATGATCTTCTTCATCCACAGACCAAACTACATCACTCTCCTCTTCAGATACTTTGTCTGTCTCCCCCTTGCCCAACATATCCAGTTCATAAATCTTGTCCTCACTTCCAAAACTCTGCACAGCTTCTTCCCGATATACCTCTTGGCTCCCATTTCCTAACATGTCCCCTCAGGCCCTTCACTGTCTTTCTCCTGTTTCCATATCATCTTGTTGCTTCCAATTAATGGAACATCTTTACAATCATAGCAGGTTGGGTGGGGAAGGATCTAACGGGTCACATGGTCATCACTGGCTGACTGGGCTCCTTGCCCCTTATGTAAACAAAGGACTGTGGCCATTACTGGAATGTTCCAGCCCTTAGCAATAACTAGGCTCCTCCTATGAGCTGGGCTGGGATTCCTCTCCCCTTCATTTCTTCCAACAGGGAAACCAACCTATTCAGTCTCTTAGTTGGGCCCCAACTCCCTTGCTCCCAGCTTACTCTGCAGCTGTTCCAAACTGACCAGCCAAGATCTTCTCCCTGTGTCAGACTGCTCACGAAAAGGATAAGGATAAAAGTAGGGAGTGTAAGAAAATCACATAGGAACTACAGAGAGAGGGGAAGAGGAAATAGCTCTCCTCCTCCACACACACATACGCACAATGCTGACTTGGGGTACAGAGGAGCAAGGAGAATTAAAACACCACAGTATTTGGAGGCTGCTGGCAAAATATGGATGCCTGAGTAAAATGGGCAATATTTTTTGATGACTCCATGGAGGCATGACAGGGTGCATCCGTGCCGTTAGAATGACATTGCACATGCAGGGGATATCATCACTTTTCTTTGCTACAAGGTTACATGAAGCAATTTGTCAGCTACCCTTTGAAGTAAAAAATAGATGTTGCTCAGACTAATTTGTTAATTTACCCCTTCTGCATGCATCAACAAAGGTGTCAAAGGCCCTTGTTAGAGAAGTACAGATTGTGCACTTGTAGCCCACTCAGAGCAAGACCTGGAGATAATTACATCTCATTATGCAGCAGCCTATGTGAACTCTGGCTTCTCAATTAGCATTGCGAAGACCAATATTACTCACCAATCATGCCAGATAAACAGTATATTGAACCAAACATTGGGGTCAATGGTACAATGCTAAAGAGAGCGATATAACTTACCTACCTTGGAAGTGTCCTCATTAATAAGGCTTCCACAGAGATGTAAAATCACATATAAAAAAAGCCCCAAACAACCTTTTTTGAAGGTTTTGCTGATGTTTGCAGTAGTGTGTGAAAGAAAAATGGCATTTGTATTTGCACAAAGACCATGCACTTGTGCTTTCCACCCTATTATATGGAACTGAGATAAGGACTTGCTATCAAGGCCAGATGAGGCACCTTAGCTCACACATGGGTATTACATGAGAAGAAAAAATAGCCAAAACCAGTATTGCTGATGAGGATGCAACCAATATCGACTGGTCCATAAATACCAAAGCGCTCGATCTCTGGTGAGCTAGCTAACGGAAAGAGAACACAAGCTCAGAGGAGTTGAGTATTTAAAAAAAAAATTGCTTGAGAACCATAATAGTGATACAGCACATTGGGAAACTACACCTATCATGCTAACTTAACATGAGGGATAAATAACAGCTGTTTGAAAATGAAAATGGCACCAAGTGCCAAAGCTCCATCAAAAAATACAGTCATGTCCAGTGTATCAGCCTCAGCAACAGAAACAAGTCTGCCCGACCTGCAACAGAAGGTGACAGATAAATTTATAAGCTGTAAACTATAACACCTGCAGTATTTGATTATAAAGTGGTAACTGTCACCTGATCTGTGGCTAAATTGAGGATATTGGTAGACAGTATGTCCCTCCTACCAGAAATGGCCAGGGTGTTTAAAAAGACCTGCTCACCTGACAATTCAAAGTAGTTGAAAGACTCCAGCTTGGAGAATGAGGATAAATGAAATTATACTCTCAGGGTGTTCAACATCTGCCTCAAATGTCATTTTGCCAGACTGAATCTTGACATGTGGATCTATCGTTGAATGAGCGATCCATAGTACTTTACATTCATTCACTCTAGATTAGTTTCATCAATGCAGATGTAGTGCAACACTGTCTAAAAGGCAACATAGCTGTCAATATCAATGTGTTTAGTAGAGGAAAGTCAATGGAAGTATGTGAGATGTTAGTGGCTAGTCTCCATGGCCTAGATCCACAAATGGTAGTGTGGCTTCTAACTTCCACTGATTTCAGTGGAAGTTAGGAGCCAAAATACCTTTGGGGAACTAGACCAAGTACTGCTCTTTACAAACAGGTATCTTTTGTACAGTACAGTAGAATGGAAGGATGGTCTTGTGGTTAAGATTGGGACTTAGAAGATTTGGGTCAGTTGCTGACTCTATATAGCCCTGGATAAATAATTAGTTTCTTTGTGCCTCATCCCTATGGTCTGTCTCCTCTATTTAGATTGTAAAAACTTCAGGAAGGGGCTGTCTCTCAATATGTATATACGCAGCACCTACTACAATGGCACCCTCATCTTGGGTGGGATACCTACGTGCTACTGTAATATAAATCCTATACCAACACCTAGGCATTATGGCAGTGGTTCTGAAACTTTTGTAGTGGTGACCCCTTTCACATAGCAAGCCTCTGAGTGCAACCCGCTCTTATAAATTAAAAACACTTTTTTATATATTGAACACCATTATAAATGCTGGAGGCAAAGTGGGGTTTTGGGTGGAGGCTGACAGCTCGCGACCCCCCATATAATAACATCGCGACCCCCTGAAGGGTCCCGACCCCCAGTTTGAGAACCCCTGCATTGTGGGAAGCAGAACTTAAATAGAAATTTAGTCGTCTATCTTTTCTTTTGCCTGGTTAATATACTGTACATCAGGCCTTTTGTATTGTTGGACTAGAGCTTTTTTCTTTTTTAATATTTGCCTTTAAGAGCCGTTTAACAAGATTTTCATGGCATTTTCAGTAGACAGGCTCTGAATATACATATACCATCTTCACAGAAGACTTTCTGATTGCCGTACAATTAAGTACTTTGAAATGATCAATAATTAAGAGCATTTAAGAGCAGCAGCAAACATATCCCTTCAACCTAAATGTAAATGTCAGCACAGACTGGGGAATTCTGAATAAGTAAGGAGAAATGTGGTCATAACTGCAAAATGCTCTGGATTAGTAAAGTCTATTGTGTAATTATTTACAGTACTTGCTAATCAAATAAGTGGCAAACTCCCACCTCAAGACTCCAGAGATGAAGACTACACATCCGTTGACAGATTTGCAGGTTTTCCACAGAGTGTCAATAAAACTTTGCATAGTTATTTGTGGTATGGACAATGCCTCATTTCTTGCAATTTGAGGAGCTTGCCATATGTTTTAACTGAGTACATCATCTGATTCCTTTTAGTTCTGGTACAAGGTGCCAGAAACTTATCTCAACCTATATGCCACATGCCTGCTTGATCATTGCGATGCTGGAAGACCAGGTGCCAGCTCATGCCGCAGCCCTAAGCCTTACTGAACACAGACAAATGCATAGCTGGAACCTGATCTAGCTCACCTGTGAGTTAATATTATTAAACCAGGTATTAGAGTTATAAAAATGTGTTTGTTGTTTTGACTCTATGAGATGTTTGTAACTCGCTGCATGCACTAATCTTACTTACAATCTCTGTATCCCATATTATAAGGTAATATTTAAAACATTTGCTCCGTGACTATGGAAGTGTTTGCTCTGAAATATAAACCACACTATCAGGAGAGAAGTATTAACAAATGTGAAATACTAGCTTACCACAAGAGGTGTCACTGGCTGCTGAGCAAAAGAACACTCACATGCATCAGATGAACATCAGTGGACAAAAGACTTTGCTGATTGTTCCCCCCACACCTGTGAAGAGGAGATGTGCACAAGCACTTATCCCATCATCTTGAACTCTAGGGAAAGGGAATAAAATCCCTACCAAGAAGAAATTATCTTTATTCTGCTTGACCTATGAGGAGCAAAGACTTCTAAGCACAAGAAAGGGATCCCCAGTTGTTTAGCTTTGGTTAGACCTAAAGGCCATATAGAGCTTGCATATTACAGCAGCATCTGTTATCTTTTGAAACCTAAGACTGTAACTCATTTGTGTATGTTTACCTGCTTTAACTATATAAATAATGCTTATTTCTTTTCCTTTGTGAATAAATTTTTAGTTATTTTATTATAAAAGATTGGCTACAAATATTGTCTTTGGTTTGAAATCTGAGTTGCAACTGACCCGGGGGTAAATGACAGGTCCTTTGGGACTGGGAATAACCTGAATATTGTTGTGATTTTTGGTGGAAGGGACCATCTACCTCAAAGGCAAGCTTGCCTGAGTGGCAAGATAGATGGGAGTTCCCAAAGGGACTGTCTGTGACTCCTTGTTAAGGTTGTTATAGCACTGGAGAAGTTCACAGTTGATGCTTGGTTGATGAAATCTAAGTATAGAACTCACAGCCTGTTTGGGGTTTGTGCCCTGTGATGAGGTGACTGAAACATTTCACAGGATTTGAGATGTAACCATTTTCAATTTTGCATGATTTTTGGAATACTTTTTACAAAATGCATATCCACATTTTGAGTTTACAAAAGACTACATCTTGTTACTGAAAACCAGGTTTTCCATAAATGAAAATGTCACTAATGAATTTGGTAAAAATATCAATAAAATACTGCTTAAAAAAGTATCATGAGAAATCTCACAAAAGAAAAGAAAATGCGGTGTGACTGAGTCTTTCTTGCTGATGCAGACAATTGCTCACTAAGCACTGCCCAACAGCTCAGTTCACAGAAACTATTAAAAAGCTCATGACAAATGTAAATTCAGATTCAAATTCAGAGAGAGTAAGCTCAACCCAGGTTTAGTGAAATGCTGAATATGTCGGGCTATACTTGGGTTGTTCTGCACAACCCTATTAAATATACATTTTATGTGGTGCCCATTAATCATAGGAGCACAGTCTTAAGTAACTCAGACTTGTGACATAATGGATTCCTTTCCAACACCTTGGGTGAGCAATCAAACAGAGATTGACTTTCTTCATTTAGTCAAATAGATTTATCTAAGCCATGTTTCAAATGAATAGAGTAATGCTTATTTTCTAAGTCTGTGGAAAAAGCTGTTTAATAGGACTGTTACTTTGATTTTAGAGTAAGAATTACCATTAAAGAACTGGATTCCTTCCTTTGTAGTTTTTGTTATAATGATCTAGACTTTCTTATCTTCCTGTACGGCAATTGAATGTGTTACTACTCCTGTGCCATCTCTGCAATAAAATACATTCCTGGACAAAAGAGACAAAGAGCCTCTCATAAGAGGCTGTTTATGCACCTCGGAATTTGCAGTAATGAGGATACTGAACAAATGTCCTTTTGTTACTATGTCATGGAAAAGATTTTCATGAAGGATTAATTCATTAAAAACAACAAAGGAACATATCTACTTTTCTTATTCATAATTAATTATGGGAGGACAAAGGTTTTGTGCGGTGGAGGAGTGCAATTAGCTTGCTGCAGGAAACTTAACCACTCCACTGCATTCTTTAAATGACAGTGTGAAAGCTAACTAGTATGTATATCCACCACTGTCCTCTGCTGGATGGAATCAGAACTGCTCAACTATGTGTCAAAGACCTTATTATGCGAGCAGAGGTCTAGATTGTGACTTTCCATAGTACAACTCACAGTAGGGGGCACAGGGGAGGAAAACAGTGAAGTTTCACTCTGCGTTTCCCCTAAATTGTTACATGGGAGGAGATAAGGTTAGTCCAGATTCCAACTCAAAGTATTCTTTTATAGGAATTGTTTAGTTTCAGATCAGAGGGAATTTTTATATGGAACTGAATCATTTCAGATATTCTGCATGAACAAAAAAGGGTATATTCTTAAAGAAAATGAATATAATGCTTCTTGTGCTTGGATAATTATAGCATTAGTTAGTTCTCCTTAGACTATATCTTTGCCATGAATTTAGCACTCCATGAAGAGTGTTTTTGAAATAGCTGAAGAAATTTTGTTCACAAATAAAGTTAAAAATGAACGAAAATGACACAATAGTCATGCTCAGAGTGACAGAGGCAGTGTGGTCTAGCGGACTGAGCATACAGCTAATAGTCACGAGTTCCTGGACTCTAAGCCTAGCTCCACCATTGACGAGACCTGTGCAGATCATTGGGTTCTGCCAAGGACACAAAGCCCCTAGGCTACTTGTCTACTTCTGTGGCTCTTCCCAGCCACCTGCCAGTTCAGCTCAGTTCAGTGAAACCAGGTTTCCATTCAGAAGTTAGTACTAATTCAGTGCTGTACTAACTTATGGGAGGATTCACCCTGGGCTTGGTGGGGAACAGTGCACATCCCCACTGCCCTACCCTAGCCATTCTCTTGCTGACCTTCTTCCTCTCCCTGTTGTTGAAGCCTGGAGTTCTGTACAGAACAGTTTGTGGGGTCTGGGGCAATGAGGAAGGTGGATGATTGCCACAGCCACATAGGCAGCGGACTCACTTTGTGTACATGTGGGAGAAGCGATCAGACCCTCGGTCATTAACAAGAAGGAACTTGAATCCAAAGAACTCCAACATTTTACAAATGATGGATTAGATTCCATCCCCAGATTAATGTGGATGACTTCAATGGGGCCACACAATTACTTCAAAGATCAAAAATTGAGCACATACAGCCTTTTGCACTTCCCGCCCTGCCTGGTCAACCAGAGAGCAAATTTGTTGACCTTCACAACATTCTGCAGGAAGTAAGCTTTCTCTGGCCTCAGTTCTGTTTGAGAGGATGAATATGTCATTGGTTATTGATGTCACACAGAACATCTGTTCTTCCCTGTAATTCTGGTTAGTTCTGGGAGGAGACTGATTCGTGGAGGTGTGAGGTTGTTGGTGACGTGTCCATTTGCAATTTCAGTGCATCAAATTTTATTGTTTTAATATTTTTGTCTCATGCTCAAAACTTTATAATTGCACATGTGTAAAATAAATGGGCTTCACCCACTGCTGAAAGGTGTTTGTCTTTGGGATGGAAGGAGACAGCACAGCACCACCATATTCTAATGTAGGACTGAAAGTGTCTCCTGCAATTTTTTTGATCTGTTTTTATTAGGATAATGTAATTTCCCAGTTGGTTCCTGCAAGGTGCTGAGAAACTCCTGGATATGCTCAGCATTGTGCAGGATAGAGCCTGTGTAGAACACATTGGGTAGGGGGTTATAAGTCTGACCATGGAAGACAGCACTACTGACATCACGGTGCCTCCTAACACCACACTGTTCGGCACTGCTGTCTCCAGTCAGAGCGTGGCACCTACTCTAACACCAGCACCAACTATTGCTCTACCCAGGCTTTCCTTTCAAGTCTCCTTTCCAAGCACGAACCAGGTCCAATGCTACTCAATGAGTTAATGAGATCTGACAAGGTTGTATGTCTTTTGCAAACAGCTTGGAAACAACAGCTTTTGGAAACAGGGAGGTATAACAATAAGTGACTTACATACAGCCTGCCTTATCTCAAAGCACTCCTTAAACTTTAGATGCAAGAATCACTTCAACGACCACTAAAATGCAGATACTTCCGGAGTGGAACACAACAAATGTTTGACAGAATGCAGTAATAGAATATAACAATTTAGCACTGGAATTTATGAAGAATACCATGTTCTGGTATGCATCAATCCTCAGCTGCATAAATCAACAAATCTATGGAGTTATTCCGATTTACACCAGTGGACGGTCTGGTCCCTCATCTTCTGGTGAAACTGTAGATGTGCTGAAATATAATAATTGAACTGGGGACTGTGGAATGGTACTTGAAGTGTATTCATTTAAATGTAGGGCTTACCCTTAAATGAACAAGACAGTATGTAGATTTTGTAAAAAATATGAAAACAGTTGTTCTTGTGAGTCGAAGCTATGTCTGGAGGCCATACTGCATGATAAGGGACGAGCAACAAGCAGGACAAACATGGAGGACAAAGTTTAAAAGAGCTAATTGTTCTTTGCATTAGTCTTGTAAAGAAGCTGTTGATGCAGGAGCAACATGATATTGAAGAAAGTCTTTTAGATTGGAATAACAGCTGAGGTATGGCTAAGGGTTATATACATCCTATTAGTACACTACACAATCGGTGAATTGAAGCAAACACGTGTGCCTGAATGACCAACAAGGGTTAAAAGATATCACCACTATAAATGTTTGACGTGAAGCTAGCTTTAAATTATATGTCTATTTTCCTTCTATATTGGGTAATTCCAAGGAACTCTCCTCATTGCAGTTCCTGAGCTCCAATTCCTGCATGAGTCAGTTTAATAAGCCGTCTAGCCTAGCAATGAGCTACCCTTAAAGGCTTTGGAAGAGAGGCTGTGACGGTACAAGTTTTCTCTTCCCAAGTCAACAGTGCGCCATTTAAACAGCTTTCACATGCACAGCGCTGGCAATCCCCCTGGAAGGGAGAGCACACCTAGTTCACCAGGCGCTACGCTAAAACAAACAGTGTGTGATGTTAACCTTCATCCTGTTTCCCGTGGTAAGTTGAGCTATTTTTCTCTTTCTAAAAGGAATTATGGTTAGATGACATCAACGCTCTAAGGGTTACTGGCCAACACTGTATGGCTGTAAGTTAAATCCCGAATCCAAACCACCAGCAGAATGCAGTATTATATCAATGTCCCCTTTCTGTGGCACCCTAGCCCTCAAGAACAATGAAATGGAAAAAACTAAAGGGAAGACTGGAAGACTCACCAAAACATATCTTCTTTCAAGATCCACAGGCACCTTCTTCAAGAGCTTTTAGGGCCTGAAATCTTAGGCATTATACATTATTTAACGGTGAAGTAAAAAAAATCACATTGTTGACCTTGTCTGCTATGATTTTCTGCTGTAACATGACTAACAGACACATACTAAGAGCTTTCCCAAACACACAGCACTGAAACAACAACCTTTAGGACACAGAGGGGAGTAATTTTCTCCTTGCTGTGCAATTCCTATTCCTGGCACATGTCTGCACTGGAGGGGTGGGATGATGCAAGGGGAGACTTTCCGGGTCATGGAGTAGTGCTGCTGGCATCACAATGTGAAAATGTGGTCACAAAGATTATAAACGGCTGTGCCTTATAGTCCCCGCACAATTGTCATAGGGGATAATCAGATCTTTTTAATTTGTAGAGCACTCCCGCACCAATAAATTACACAGGGCCACCAACATGATAGTGTGTAGCAGTATTGCTTAAAAGGTAGACGTATTAATAAGATAAATTACATCCTTAGCAGTGAAGTGCTCATATATCACTGTGATGGGCATGTAATATACACCTAAAGAGAGAACACACAGCTTTAACCACAATGTGAATATATGAATTAGAAATGACCACAACTCCTGACTCTGGACCCCAAATCCAAACACCCTTGGACTTCGCAGATGTTTGGATCCAGATCCAAGCCCATAGCTAACATTAATTTCCTTAACCCTGAATGACTTTAACTCAGATGTAATATAAGAAGTATAAGCAAATATCTGGGTTTTTTTCATACTGATGGAGTGTGCTGTGGTAGGTGGACCAGGAGACAAAGCTCTCCGATACACCCAAGTCTCTAATCAGGCACCTAGATCATTGCCCTGATTCTGAGTGGCACTGAGCCAAGACCTGCTTCCATTGGTTCCGGTGGAAAGCATAGGTGCATAAGTAAGTGCTCTGGATACTTAATATGTCTGAAAATCAAGGATGCTCTTTAGATGCCTTGCCATTGATTATGGTGTTTTAACCTCTCAATAGCTCCATTTAACCATCTATACTATGTGTATGACAATATATGTAGTAGCATTACTGACAATTTTTTAAAATTTAATCAACTGGTGCTTGAGAGGCACTTTGAGATGCTAAGATGAAACATGTCACATTAATGAAAAGAATGGTTACTAGTACAACAAAATATGTTATTTATTCATTTTTTTTTTCTCGTTCTTTAAGACATTTTAAAGCTGTTATTTATATTCTGATTTAAGAGGTACCCCGTAAGCAAGTATTTTTATCATCCATTCTTTGTGAAAAAGTTTTATGCTGCCTCTGATTTAGTGCACCGCTGTTTACTTACATCTGACACACAGCTAAGTTAAATATTCAAAAATGAGATGCAGGTCAAGGCATAATGTTAATTACGAAACACCACTGTGGTTTCTTTTGAAAAGGCACTTTGATAGAAAGAGATGAAAGACATTGCATCTGGCAATAAAATAGCATGAAAACATTGCTTTTCTTCTTCAAAGGCCTTGTTTACACCATGTAAGGTCACACTGGTCACTACTGAAAGTCCCACCACAATGCAAGTACAGTAGTGTTAAGGAATCACATCAAGGCAAACTAAACTTTAATTAAATGTAATTCTTCAGATTGAGAGAAAATGGAAAACTTGCTGAGCAAAACTATCTTTCAAGGTTCACATTCAAGGTCTTGTATGCAGATACATAGGCAATGAATTTCAGCTAACAGGAGAATAAAACAGCAACAAGGCTCTTTAGCATGATTTTGGACTCTCATTCATATTTTGAATCTGATGGCACAGAAAACCTCAAGGTATTGTTTTGCCTACATCAACAGAAGTCTTCAAGGTACATATATTCCGACTACAGAGCAAGGTAAATTATCCAGTCGAGCTGCATGTTAACCAAATGATCAATCTGCATTTCAATATGATAGGTGTTATTTAAAAACCTGAGAGAGAGAGAGAGACAGACAGCTGCCAATCACTGTGGCATCACCATGATTTACTAATTACTAAGCTTACTGATAATCCTTCTTATTTTAAGAAGAAGAAAAAAACAACACTCAGAAAGAAAAACTGGTTAGAGCCTTAATTACTTATTTTAAAAGAGGTAAATTTAGGGTGAAACTATTTATTTTACTAAAATGGCAAGTACCTGATTGCATATAATTTTGTTACCAATGAGCAATTAGTAACATTTTACTAAAAAAAAAATTAAACATCTATTTTGGAGAGTATGAGATGAAACCTGGCTATGTGAGATACCAAGTTATATTCTTTTATAGTTGCCTTGGCCATTGTAGACAGCACTTAAAAGACTGGTGTATGAATCAAAGACCCTCTCTCTCTCTCTTAAGTATTTATATGGCCCCCATTACTGTAATATCTGAGCACTCATCAGCTTTAATATATTTATCCTCAGACAATCCTGTGAGGTTGCTAAATGCTTGTATCCCCATTTTACAGATGGGAAACTGAGGTACATATAGACTAAGTGACTTTCCCAAGGTCACCCAGGAAACTTGTGTCAGAGCAGAAAACTGAATCTCGGTCTCTCAAATTCGAGGCCGGTGCCCTCACCACTAGATCATCCTTCCTCTCCTATTGATTTACATAAAGAAAAAGGAAAATCAAGACCACAGTTAACTGCAGCAATATCCAGTATGTCTTCCATAAACAGTGGCATGAATCAACCCCTGTGGATATTATTCTGGCCCAAATATTGTTGGAAGAGGCAAGGGGGTTAGATCCTTGTAGTCTCTTCCTCCAGCCTCATGGTGGCTCCTATGTATATTTGTATGCTCCATGGAACCCTCATACCAGGACATCCTGCCTTGGAATATTCACCTAGATAATACAGCCCCTAAATCCACACTACCTGACCACCTCATAAATCTTATCCTCACAGCCTCTCTATGGGTAGGTCTGCACTGCAGCTGGGAGTGTGCTTTCCAGCTTTAGTAAACAGACACATACTAGCTCTGTTTGATCTAGCCTGCTAAAAATAGCACTGTGGCCAGGGGCTGCTGGACTGCTGGGTATGTACCCAGTCGTCTAGCCAGAGCTGCTGCCTGTGCTTCTATTTTTATTTTTATTTTTTTTCCTACTATTTTGAGCACACTAGCTCAAGCTGAATTAGCATATCTGTTTACTCCAACTGGGAAACACTGCAGTCAGGAGTGGATTGATGTACCCTAAGAGGGAGGTATTTTGCCAGAAGCTGGAAATGGGCGACAGGGGCTGGATCACTTGATGATCACCTGTTCCGTTCATTCCCTCTGGGGCACCTGGAATTGGCCACTGTCGGCAGACAGGATACTGGGCTGGATGGACCTTTGGTCTGACTCAGTCTGGCTGGTCTTATGTTCTTATATGTTCTTATGTGTGACAGAATATACCCGTGTTCCATGCCCTACACACTATTCTAATAATCTTTGTTCAAAGTATGCTTTGTGATATATCATTTGAAAACCCATAACTTGCTCGTCAATATTGTCCTGATAAAATACAGGTGGCAACACAGTATGTGACGTTATAAGATTCCCACTGTAGGATGATCTTAGCACATGTTCCAAACTGAGGTTGGCAAACAGGAATGTGTGCTCTGCTTAATTTGTATTTAAGCAGTAAACGGAGTCATCAGGCAGGAAGGGAATCAAAAGAAGCTCCAACACGTGAGGAAAAGCACCAGGGAAAACCCTTTCCTGTAGACTCTCTGTCTTCTGAATCTCAACTGGAAATGTTTTCCAATGACACCATAAAAAGGTGGGACAAACACCCCAAGGCAGTACTCCTCTGTCTCTCTCCGTCCATCAATTCACTGCCCCAGAAGGGACAAAGGAAGCAGCCATTGAACTGGAAAGGGGGTCCTGACCTAAGAAGTTTGGTGAGTAAGACTGCTGAGAGCATGTGATGAGACAAGACTTTGCTTTGAATTTAACATAGTTTGTTAAGTAATGCACCAGCTGCATTTTCACTTTATTTTTCGTGTAACCATTTCTGACTTTTATGCCTCATTACTTGTTTTCACTTAAAATCTCTCTTTGTAGTTAATAAACTTGTTTCATTGTTTTATCTAATCCAGTGCGTTTAAATCAAAGTGTCCGGGAAATTCCATTTGGGGTAACAACATGTGTGCATATCATTTCCATTAATAAAATGACAGACTTTATATAAGCTTGCACTGTCCAGAAGACAACTGGGAAATAAAGGACGTACATTTCTGGGGGGAAATCTAGGACTGGGGGTGTGCTGAGGTCACCCTGAAATATAACCCAAGCTGGTAAGAGCCAAGCTGGCTGGCTGCAGCACACACACAGCTGGGAGGGACTTGCATGCTGGAGGCTGTTTGTGGGCAGTCCAGACAAGAGGCTACAGCAGCAAAGCAGTGTAAAGGGCACTTCATGTTATAGGGCAGGGGTGGCACAGCTACTCATTAGTCTGGATTGTACCTTTGGTATATCGCAGTACGGAAGTGGCATTATACTCATTTCACAGAGGGGGACTAAGGCTCAGGGTGTTTAAGTGGTTTTCCAAAGTCTCACATGAAGTTTGTGGTGGAGCCAGGAACTAAACACAATTCAAAGGCCATTCCTCTTTCCTATATGAGAGTTAGGAGCACAATGCTCCTTGCCTGAGCCATAGCAGAATAAGCCCTGTCCCATCCAGTGGTTCCAATGGGTCTACCAGAGAATTTAGGATGCAGCAGAGCATGGTTTAGCCCAGTAATTTCTCCCTTGCAGAAATGCAGGCCCGTGGGAAAATCAGAGTAGCAATGTCACCTTAGCAGAAAGTATGAAGAAAGTCAGGTTTGAAACTGCTTGGCTCAGCAAACATAAGGCAACACTTGTTTTCCAAGCTAATGGAAAGGGAAGCTCAAACCACCCACAGTGTTTCTTTCAGGGTAGGCCACAGCATCAGCTAGCTGGGTGAAATCGGTGACAATTAAAAGAAATTTCCTTTAGTGCAATAGGTGCAACTCATTGTTATTTTCTCCTGTAAGGATCTATAGGCCTAGAAATCAGAGGTGTGTAGGGGGGTCCTGGGCAACCAATGCCACATACCACTGAGGAACCAGGCGAAGCAACACCCAACAGTTACTGGAGGGTCAGGCGCTGCAGGATGTACCGCCTGAAGAAGCTGGTGGGACAGACCTCTCTAAGCGCCTGATTGGTCCACACTAGTTGTTTAGGCCAGGAAGTTGCCCCAGGGAGCTGTCTGTGCAATAATCCAGACTCCATTTTGCTACTGCTGGACTCCAGTTTGCTACATCTTTCATCCCACCTTGCTCCTGCCTCTGACCCTGGCCTGGTTTGACCTTGATATCTGCTTCCTAACTCAGCTTGGTAACTAGTCTCAACTCCTGCCTGTGATCCCAGCCCAGCAGACAATACTGGCCTGTCTGCCTGCCTATGATCCATCCATTACAGGCTCCTCAGACCACTTTCAACCATCTTCTTCTCCTCTCTGTGGAAAATGGAAGGGGTGGGTCTATCACTACCGAGTGGTCCCTAGGGGTACTGGATCTGCAGGAGTGGATCACTCATCTTCAGTCTGGCTCTGCAGCCCAAAGTGACACAGCTTATAGCTGAAGTTCAGAACCTCCTTGAGGATGTGAGAGGGAGAGATGGCCACATTCCCAGGTCTTTGCCATCTGAACAGGGTTAAGTGCTCCCACTATATGAGTACTTTGATAGAAACTTCCAGTAATTTAGGGACTTCCTAACCTCAGTGCCACCTGCTTTTGTTGCTCCACCCCTGCACATATCCCGTGGACCAGAGGAAGGTGGGACTAATGGTTAGCCTGTGAAAAGAGGAAAAGTTGGGCTGGGCCTCCTCTCCTTAAGCAGGAGCCCCATACTAACTGACTCAAATGCCTTCCTGAGGGACTTCTCCACAATCTGTGATGACCTGTGCTGTATCCGTTTGGCTGAAAGTGCGCTATGGCAGCTCAGGCAGGTGCCGGGACCTGCTGCCTCAGATGCCACTCACTTTTGGCGGCTCACAGCCGATGTTGAGTGGAACAAAGTGGCCCAGCTACATCAATTCCAATGGGGATTATATAACGAAGAAAAGAATGATGTAGCCCACATTGAGAACACCTCCAGCTTGGATGCCTTTATTGATTGGACCATTTGCATTGACACTCGGCTGTGAGATAGGAAGGAGGAGAGGAGGATGCTCTTCTCCGCCTCATTCATAAGCAGGACCAAAGCCGCTTGTGCCAACCTCTGAGGTGATGCAGATAGATCCAGGTCACCATTGCCTAACCCTGGATGAAAAGGAGCATTGCTGCCCCAATAGGCTATGCTTTCATTGCAGGGCACCCTGACATGCCTTCACCTCTTTTGCATTCAGAAGGGATATGGGAAACAAACAAGCCCAGGCAGATGGCCTGGGGCCCGTCAAGGCTCCCTGGTCTGGAGTTGCCCCCCTGTTGATGATAGGAACCTGATCTGGAACCTGTGGAGCCTCCTTGCACCTCCAAGTACTGATACAGTTGTGTATCCTGAACCAGGCCAGGCCGCTTCCCCGCCAGGGACTTACGCCAGGTCTGTGGATAACTTCATCAAAGTTGAGGCAGCTCAAGCTCTGTGAATTTCCCTTCAGACGAAGTGCGCACCAGATCTTGTAGAGAATATAGGTGGGTCACTCTTTGGGGCCAGCAACCCAAGAAGCAGTGCCTCTGGAAGCCATACTCCATGGACACAGGGAAGTGTTGTGGTTTAATGGGATTTGTTTTCTATAGTTTCCACTGATCTTTGGCATGCCCTTAACAATGTTTGAAAAACTGCCAACTGTCTTGAACGTTTTTTTCCCTTAGAGTTGGTTTACATGGGATCTTACCTACCATCTCCCTAAGTTTGCTAAAGTCTGCCTTGAAGTCCATGTCTTTATTCTGCTGTCATGAACGCTACCATTTCATGATCACTTTCACCCAAGCTGCCTTCCACTTTCAAATTCTCAACCAGTTCTTCTCTACTTAAAATCAAATCTAGAACCGCCTCACCCCCTATTGGTTATCTCTCCCCCCTGAAATAAAAATATTCTCCAATGCATTCCAAGCACTTGTTGGATAATCTGAGTCCCGCTGTATTATTTTCCCAACAGATGTCTGTGTAGTTGATGTCCCCCCCCCCCACCACATCCTTTGCTTTGGATGATTTTGTTAGTTGTTAATAAAAGTCTCATCCATTTTTTCTTCTTGGTTAGGTGGTCTATAGTAGACCCCTACCATAACATCATCCTTGTTTTTACCCCTTTTATCCTTAAGGAAAGACTTTCAACAAGTCTGTCTCCTATTTCCATCTCAACCTCAGTGTTTTGATTCACCAAATCAAGCAGCAATCAACTAGGTCCAATGGATACACCACATCCAGGAGGAGTCAGGGGCCACATGGAAAACACAAAAAAGCAGTACGCAGACCAGCAACGCTGGGAATGCCCAGTTTTTTTGAGTAGGCCAAATGGCCTGGCTCATCATGAAACATTTAATAAGAACAGACCTTCTTGCAAGTTGAATCACCAGTTCCTTGGCCATTTCTGATTCTGTCAGTAAATCAGCCCCATTGCTTTCAAACAGCAAGTCCCCTAGCTTCTCAAAATACATCCAGTGTTTCACGTTATCTCTTTTGAAGCCCTCATACGAAGGGCCCATTCCCTAACTAGCTGCTATCACCAGTCAAAATCAGGGACCTGAAGAATGCATAGTGCACTTTATTCTTGATTCCAAACTGCAGCAAGGCTGACTATACTACCCCATATACTGGGAGGGGTTATGACACTGAGGAATATTCCTGGGAATCCGCTGCCCGCGTCCATGCCCCCAACCTAGTAAAAAGGCTCCCCAGGGAACAGCCTGACAAGCTGGGCCTGGCTCCACCCCAGAAGAGAGAGCACATGAAGAGGGTGGTGGTGTAGTGGAGTTTCAGGGTCCTGGGCAACTAACATCTCCATGTCACTACTGGGGAGCCAGGTGCAGCACCACCCAACAATTACTGGAAGGTCAGTCACTGCACAATGTACCACCTGAAGAGGCTGCCTGATTGGTTTGCACCAACTATTTAAACCAGGAGGGAGCCCGAGGAAGCTGTCTGATCAACAATGCAGACTCTGGTTTGCTACTGGTACAGAGCTCATCTTTTGCCCCGTATTGCTCCTGACTCCTGCCTTCGACCCAAGCCCAATTTGAACTTTGTACCCATCTCCTGACTCAGCTTGATAGCTAGTCCCGACTCCAGCCTTCCATTCCAGCCTGGCTTGACCTTAGTATCTGTCTCCTGACTCAGCTTGGTAACTAGACCGAACTCCTGCTTTTGACCCTGGGCTGGCTTGAGCTTCGTATCCATTCCTGACTTGGCAACTAGTCACACCTCTTGCCATTGACCCTGGCCCAGCAGACACTACTCGCCCAGCTGCCTTTGCGCCTGCCAGTACACCTCCACTGTTGTGTACAGGGCTTTATATGCTTAGATATTCAGATGTTATGGGGGTTCATATAAATACCTAGCCAGACATTTATTAGTACTGAATCTCCCCATTATTGCCTGCAGCCCCTTCTGCTCTCTGGAGCTTGGTTCTGTTGGCACGTTTACTTTCTCTCCATGGTTGGTATTATCTACTTCCATGAAAGGAGCACTCAGAGAGTGATAGGATATGAAGTAGCCATTCAGAAATTCAAATGGTCAAAAATATCACAGGAAAGCTTAAAGAAGCCCTGGACTGTACAACAGCAGCTCTTCATGCAGACATCATTTCCTCTTGAATATTGACAGAGCTAGCCCAATGGATCATAATTTGAAAACCACTGAACTAAAGGTTCTAATCAGTTGTTTACATCTATGTAACCTGACTCATGACTGTGGTACTCTAATTTTACCCTGGTGTAACTCAACAAAAACTCTGTTTTCCATGTTGTAAAACTGGAGTAATGCAGTGCTGAACGAGGCTCCTACTTTCTACTGTTTGTATCATACTGATATGTTTTACTGTTTTGTATTGGTTGAACAATAGTTGATTGAGGTTATGAAATCTAAAGTATTTAGTTAGAAAACTAGTAAAGTTAGAAGAAATTTTACTGCATAAAGTGAACACTCAATGAAACCTGACCTAAAGATTCTCTCTCCAGTAAGCAACCCCCTCCTTTCCTATGTGACCATTTAAGTATCCCCCAGGATCCCAGTACTAATTTGTTTGACTTTTAGCTAAAGATCGTCTCCATTAGGCAATCAATTTCTTCTCTTGGGTGGTCGCTTAAGGCGGGTTTCACTGTACATTTAATTTGCACAGTTTCTGTGAAGAGAAATTTTACAAATTAACATTAAGTAGATATTGAGCATATAAACAGTAAGAATACAGAACATAGCAGTTTTGGGAAGAGTAGTCGTGACTCTCTTCTCTCTTACACTGGGTTGTAATTCCATTAATTTCAGTAATTACATTAGTGTTAATGAGATGAAAACCAAGCCTACTGTGTTTTGTGTCTGCATCCACTTATTTCTCCTTCAACAAATTCAAATACAAGTTATTGGGCCAAAACCAGGGGTAACTGGATGCAATTATATGGCCTGTGTTGTATAGATGGTCAAGACTGGATGACCTAATTGTCCTTTTCTGGCCCTAAATAAAAAACGGATTATGAATATGAATCTATGAGAAAGGAATAACCCATGTCTGGAGTCTATTTTCCCCAACCACTTAGAAATTCACTATGGGCCAAATGCATCCCTGATATAAACCCATTAATTTGAATGATGATACATACAGAATGATTTTTGCCTAGGACTGGTCTACACTAACAAGGTAAGTCGATCTAAGTTACACTAGTTAAGTTACGTAAGATATGTAACTTACGTCGTTGTGGCTTAGATCGACTAACAGTCGTGTCTACACCATACTATGTTGACAGGAGATGCTCTGCTGTGGACATAGCTTCCATCTCTTGGGGAGGTGGAGTACTGAAGTCGATGGGAGAGCGCTCTCCCATTGACTTATCGCGTCTTCACCAGACCCGCAAAATCAATGCCTATTGCATTGATCGCTGCAGTGCTGATTTAGCCTGTAGTGAAGACATGCCCCTAGTTTGTTTAACAAGTATTATACCACTGGAAGTTCACTAGTATTCCTAATGAAGAAAATTTGGGTTTTGTCATTGACTTCAAATGGAAGAAGATCTGATCCAATACATAATTTAGGGAGGGCATATAAATAGGTAGGTAACTGTATGAGACAGCCAACCTTCTGGATTAGACAGTACATTATCCTTGCATACTAAATACTGCCATTGACTTCCAGGGCCAGTCTCATTGTCTGCAGTTGAAATTCTGATTGTGCAAGGACTGCAGAGTCAGGTTCCAATCTCATTCAGCTGGTGTTTGAATGAAAATCTTATTTCTAGTTCACATTAAGCAATTAAGCACTTAAATAATTACTTGGTTTGAGTACTTATATTTTAACATTAAGCAATGCAATCATTTATAAGAAATTTATTACTGAAAATGAGATTTAAATATGACACCAAAGCAATTTATTAAGTAATTAAAATTTTTCCTAGATGTGACAAATTATACACTCTAAGTAATTCAATTAAAGTGTGATTACATCCTCAATGTAAAATTCTAAACTAAAGATAGGATCTCGACAGTAAAAGACACAGCTTTGTGTTTCTCTTGAAACACTGACACTTTAATTTGAGAGTGTTTGTGTTACTGCGATGGGGCAACTGGATTGGACGGGGTTAACCTTACATTGTGGGCTAAGAAAGCCACGCCCCCTCAACTCTACTGGGCAAGCTCCAAATGCACCAGTATAAAAGGGAGCAGCTCAGCTCAGTTGGGGTTGGCTGCCGGAGAGGAAGGATGCATGCTACAGGCTACAGCCAAGGATCAGCTGAAGCCAGAAGCTGTGGGAGCCAGAGATGCCATAACCCAGGCAGATGCCAGGCTAGCCACAGAGGCTTTGCAGAGTCCAGAGTCATTGGGGACAGCGCAACCTGGGGAACCCAGAGATAGCCAAGATGCCCAGACTGCAGCTGTGAGAAACACAGTACGAAGAAGCTCAGGGGGAAAAAAATAGTTACCTGGTTGGTGAACTGGAGTATTGAATCAGCGTGTTTTGGTCAGATCCCACCGCGGACACAGTGGCACATGCTCCTGCCAATACCAGGGTCTTGGGCTGGGGCCCAGTGGAGAGG
Organism: Eretmochelys imbricata; assembly: GCF_965152235.1. NCBI lineage: Eukaryota > Metazoa > Chordata > Testudines > Cheloniidae > Eretmochelys > Eretmochelys imbricata. The sequence goes on from NC_135572.1 coordinate 19,830,741, forward strand.
GAGGGCCTGGGCCCCTCAACCCGATTGAGGCCACCTGGCCATTAGGCCTTATTGCCCTGTGAACAGGGGTGAAGTCATTGAATTTGGCCACTGGACCATACTGCCCTGTGAACAGGGATGACTCCATTGACTGTAGCCATTAGGCCTTATTCCCCTGGGAACGGGGATGAATCTATTGACTGTGGCCACTAGGCCTTATTGCTCTGAGGACAGGGATGAATCCATGGACTTTGATCACTAGCTCTTACTCCCCTGCAAATTGGGATGGTTCTAATTGACTTCAGCCACAAGGCCCTACTGCCTGGCCAAGAAGGGTGAACCTATTGAATCTGGCCCTTGTGCAACCCTGCCATGCTAACAGGGGCGGATACAGTGACTTTGGTCCCCAGGCCTTGTGGCCCAGAAAACTGGGGCAAATCCATTGATACTGGCCACTAGGCCTTACTGCCCTGCCAAAAGGGAGGATCTATTGACTCTGGCCATTGGGCTATACTGCTCCACTGAGCAGGGCTAATACTTTGACTTTGTCTAGCAGACCTCATTGCCCTGCTAACAGAGGCAAGTATACTGACTCTGGTTATGGAGACATAGATACAGGTGATGTACACCCTAAGGGAGATGGGACGCACTCGCCCCGCACTAGATGCGGTCCCCCCCAACCCTGTCACAGTTACCCACAGCTCCTGCCTCCAGTTATTGCTCGAAGACAGCTCAGGGTTGCCAACTTTCTACTTGCACAAAATCAAACACCCTTGCCCCGCCCCTCCTTTGAGTCCCCGCCCATGATCTGCTCCTTCTCTGAGGCACCGCCCCCACTCAATCCATCGGCCCCCTCCCTCTGTTACGTGCTCTCTACACCTTCATTCACTTGCTCGTTTTCACTGGGCTGGCTCAGGGTGCTGAAGTGCGGGAGGGGGTGAGGGCTCCAGCTCGGGGTGCGGGGTCTGGGGTCGGGCCAGAAATGAGGAGTTCAGAGTGCGGGAGGGGGCTCCTGGCTGAGGCAGTGGGATGGGATACGAGAGGGGGTGAGGGCTCTGGCTGGGGATGCGGGCTCTGGATGAGGGGTTTAGGGTGCAGGAGGGGGCTCCTGGCTGGAGGGTGTAGCCGAGCGGTTCGGAGTATGGGAGGGGGCTCTGGGCTGAGACAGGGGGTTGGGGTGTGGGAGGAGGTTTGGGCTCTGAGCTGGGGGTGAAGGTTCTGGGGTGGGGCCAGAAATGAGGGGTTTAGTGTGCGGGAGGGGGCTCATGGCTGGGGCAGCGGGTTGGGATGCAAGGGGGGGGAGTGAGGGCTCTGGCTGGGGGTGCGGGCTCAGGAGTGGGGCTGGGGATGAGGGGTTTGGGTGCAGGAGGCTGCTCCAGGTTTGGATTGAGGGGTTTGGAGGACAGGAGAGGGATCAGAGCTGGGGCTGGGATAGGGGGTAGGGGCCCGGGAGTGGGTCGGGGTGCAGGCTCTGGGCGGTGCTTACCTCAAGCAGCTCCCAGAAGCAGCGGCATTGCCCCCTTCTGGCTCCTATGTGGAAGTGCGGCCAGGCGGCTCTGCATGGTTCCCAGCCAATGGGAGCTGCAGTGGCAGCGCTTGGGATGTGGGAAGCGTGTGGAGTCCCCTGGCTGCTCCTATGTGTAGGAGCCAGAGGGGGAACATGCCGGCTGTTTCCCAGGAGCCACACGGGGCGGAGGCTAGCAGGGAGCCAGCCCAGCTGGGCGGAGCTGCCAACCGGACAGTCAACGGCCTGGTCACCGGTACTGACTGGAGCTGCCAGGATCCCTTTTCGACCAGGTGTTCCAGTCGAAAACTGGACACCTGGTCACCCTAAGGCAGCTGGGTAGACAAGCAGCTGGGGTGGGGGGGAGGGGAGGACTAGCAAATTGCTTCACATAACTGCTTTCCCGATCTCACTGCTTCTATAAGGAGAAGTGTGTAACAGTAACCCAGCTGGAATCATCTACAGGGATTGAACCCAGGGCCGCTGGTTCAATTCATGGCCAAGGAAAACATGCCATGGACCATGAAATCTGGTCTCCCACCATGAAATCTGGTCTTTTGTGTGCTTTTACCCTATACTATACAAATTTCATGGGGGAGACCAGCATTTCTCAAATTGGGGGTCCTGACCCAAAAGAATTGCGGGGGGCGAGGGGCGCAAGGTTATTTTAGGGGGGGATAGTGGTATTGCCACCCTCACTTCTGCACAGCTGCCTTCAGAGCTGGGTGGCCAGACAGTGGTGGCTTCTGACTGAGGGCCCAGCTCTGAAGACAGCAGCGCAGAAGTAAGAGTGGCAATACCATACCATGACACCCTTACTTCTGCGCTGCTTCTGGAGGAGGCTCTGCCTTCAGAGCTGGGCTCCCGGTCAGCAGCCACTGCTCTCAAACTGCCCAACTCTGAAGGCAACGCTGCCACCAACAGCAGTGCAGAAGTAAGAGTAGCAGTACCGCATGCCCTCCCCAAATTAACCTTGCAACACCCTCTTCCCCACACAACTCCTTTTTGAGTCAGGATCCCAGAATTGCAACACCATGAAATATCAGATTTAAATAGCTGAAATAATGAAATTTATGATTTTTAAAATCCCATGATTGTGAAATTGACCAAAATGGACCATGATTTTGGTAGGGCCCTACTCATGGTAGGAAGCACTATGCCTCAGAGGAAGCACTTTCCTAATATCTCCATTCTTGGGTATGCCACTGGACTAAGAAATACAAAAGTACCACGGAAGTTTAATGGTCTGGAGACTGAACTACTCCTTCATTTCTAGAAGGGGTCCTTCTGGAAATGGTCACAGCTGAGTACCAGTGGCAGATCACCTTGACTATGAAGAAGCTTGCAGAGTAGCTATTCTTTGTGTGGATATATAGTCCTGTCCAGAGGTGCTAATCTGACAACTCCTATTACCATTACAAGAACTAAAAATGTTTAAAACAAAGGGAGAAAAATACTATACTAAAATACTGTAAGCTAAATGGAAACATAAAGTACTTGAAAAGCTTGGTTTTACGGGATTTCTAAACCGAGGAGACAAACTTTGTATAAGCACTCCAACTTGTGGGTGCTTATCCAAACTCAATGGAAAGTCACTGACATTGTCCCATCCAGTTTACAAGCATCTGTTTCTACTGTACCATATGTATATCTTAAAGCAGGATAGAGATACCGGGACCTGATTTTGCTCACACTTACACCACAGGAAATCTCGAGGAACTCAACTGAAATCAATGTAGCTATACTGCATAAAACCAGTGTAGAGTAAGACCAGAATCAGTCCCATGATATTACAGTGTGGTAGAACAATTCGGAAGGGTCCCTGCAGATGCCAGCTACCTTTGCTTAGTGCGTGGGAAGTTGATCTTTAAAAAATGTAGTTATGCTAAAAGTTTGAAAAGAAAAATATTTCTCCAAAGGGCATTTATATTTGTTTATTAGGAGGCGGAAAAAACTATGACAGAGACAGAAGGTTATATTGCTTTACAAAATTCTTTGTGCAAGTAATTGCTATTTACATAGAGAACAAAGCTTGCAGTTGTTCTCTCGCTTGGCAGCCTTCCATTGAAATGCATGACTGTGTGTCAACACCTTTAGGAATTTCTAGTCTAATTTTCACCTAATAACAATAATAAATTCTCATTCTTAGGCTCAGATTCTCCTTCTTACTTACACTAGCTTAACTCCACTGACTTCTTACTTACACTAGCTTAACTTCACTGCTTTGAACTGTATGTGAAGGGGAATTGTGCCCACTGGGCCCTGATCTGATCTCACTTACCCCATTTTTAAACCAGTGTAACTCTAGTGATTTCCTGATTTACGGCTGGTTAAGTGCTATCAGTGCCATTATGTAGTAAACAATATACAGAGTAAACAAATATTGCTGTCACTGATACCAGTATAAATATAGAGTGACTCTATTGATGTTAGTGGAGTTACTCTACAATTATACTGGTGTAACAGAGCAGAATTTGACACCAAGCATCTGAATTCCATGAGGGGATGCTACTTTCACTCAATTTCTAACTTAATGCTACATTACTAGGGGTGAAATCTTGCCTCATTGAAAGCTTTAGAAAATTTGATATCAACATTAGCATAACACACTATTTTTAAACTATATATTTGGGCCAAAGTCAAATTTCTATTTATTTTAAACTTATTAACTCGGAGCAGATTTTGATCCAAACTTAGATCCAGTTTTGTTCTCAAAGACGAACCGTGTGGTATCTAAGCTGCAGTAGTTAAAACAGTGCGATTGTAGCATCAGTGAAGCATGAATACTTTCTAATTAGCATAATTGGAGCTCTTGCAATTATGCTGTTGTTTCATTTATTATTATTATTATTATTAACACATTGGTAGAGGTAGCAGGTCATCCAAGCTGTAAGGGAAGACTGAAAGTTCTAGCGTTTTTTTGCTGCATTCATCTTGCTAAACCATGCTGTGAACTACACTCTGTATATCTGAATTTTAACTGTGGCACAACACACAGGCAATAGATATTCTATCCTCATCCTTATTCCCTGAGCTCCTCTGCACATACAAATGCAGCAACTGCTTTTGAAACCCTCTGGTATTTTCAACAAAACACCACGAATGCAGCATTTCGCCGACAAGTCATCGGTTCAAAGCTGGCCCAAGTCAACGGTGGCTAAAGGTCATCATCATCTAAAGGCCAGCTGATAGGGAATGCATGTGCTGTCCGGTTCTCTATAGATAAGTGAACACACCACACAAAATACAATTACAGCTGGCATTAATTGATGGCCTTATTTGCATTTGAGCAGCAAACCTGGATTTTCCAGAGAGAGAGTCCTCTTTAACAAGCAACTACAGGTACGGTATTCTGCGTATCATTGAGTGACTGAAAATAAGAGCCTATGGTTTTGTATTGCAAACAGTATTGGAGCTGCAATCTTTGCTGTGATGCCTACAAAACACTTAACAATGCGTAGGCAGCAGATTAACACTATCATGCTGACCAGTACTGCCTCATTGTTTCTTTGTGCTACCCCGTCTCTGTCTTTATCCCCCGGTGTCTCTTGTCTTAGACTTTGGGCCAGGGACAATGTGGTCCTCGGCCCATGGCTAGGTGTCCTCGGCGCTACTACAATACAAATATTGAAAACATTTGCAGATAGAAATCATTGATATTTTTATTGAACTTCATGCCATTTGGCACAATCCAGTGAATTCCAAAGGAACAACAAATCTTCAAAATCATATCCTAAGACTGGAAAAAGCTGTCCTGGACATGGATTATTTATCAGCAACTGGCAACAGATGAACCTAAAAGCTGGGAAATCCTACCATTCACTTCTTCAGTTTGAGGACTGTTTTCTAGAACTGTGGGATTTTCTTATGAAGCCATGTGGGTTAGGAATAATTGCTGGCAGTGGAGGGGAAGAGCTTAAGCAGGTGTAACAGCTGTGGCAGAGAAAGCCCTCTGAGCAGTGAGAGGAGAAGTCTGACATTAAAATATTCCAACAAGTGAAGATTGTTCCTTAAAGTCTCTAACAGGCTGAGAAGAGAAAGGGAAGAGGGGACTATGTAAATATCAGCTACCAATGCAGCAGTAAACCAAATTCTCTCTGGAAATTTTGATTGTGATTCCCAAATGTGCATATTATTATTATTTGTATTCTAGTAGTGTCTAGAGACCCTCACCAAGATTGGGTATCCTTTGTATTCGACACTGTAAAAGACATCAAGTAAGAGACAACCCCTGCCCCAAAGATCTTACCATACAGATAGATAAGAATCTGCCAAGGGTACAGACAGAAATGACTTTCCTGAGATCATAGAGTGAGTCTATGAGCAGGCGAGTGGTTTAGTCTAGAACTCCTGAGTGCCTTGGCCAGTGCTTTAACCACAAGACTGCACCTAACTTAGTGATTAGAGGCTTTATAAATGTGTAACTTGATAAAGGAACTATATCAGCTGCTTGGAGAAAGTAAGGCTACCGATTGATGTTCCAGTTTTTGAATGAAGTCAAGGATCTCAGAAACTGCAGTGAGGGGGCTCTCACAAAAGCCAAGATAGATAGAGGAGATGCATATTCCTATAATGTGCAAGCTAGTTTCAAATCTGGATGATAAGATGTGGAGTAGCTGGATCAGCAGTTGGAACTTGTTAAAATAAACCAGGGAAACCAAACCGGATGGAGGAAAGAGACAGTCAGAAGCCCCAGTTTTGAGAATATATGTGAGATAGCTGTGGATAAAGGAGATGGAAGAATATGCAACGAGGAATAGTAGCAAGAAGAGCACGTGAAGGATATGTCCAAGGGAAACTGAGGCACAACGATCCAATGACTTGCCCTGAGTCACACAATGATTCAACAGCAGAATACGAAAAAGAGCACAAGACTGTAGAGTTCCCTGCTGTAGCTGGTAGAAAGCAAATGATTTGAAAAAATCCTGATAGTAACCTTTATTAGACGTGAAATAATTTTCCAAAGAAAGTACTATACACTAGAAAACCTGGGACTTTTAAAATTAGTCTGGATACAGTAGTAGAAAAATCTAATTCAGCATTTAAATACTATGAGGGCTGGGGGATGGGAATGATAGCGTTTTCTCCATCTGCAGTTTTTTTGTTTTTATGATTTTCCATATCTTGTCTAATAATACAGTAAGGTTAGAAACTAAACTACAGTTAGAAACTGCAGTCCCTTTCAGAACAGGATTTTGGTCACTAGAACTGTACACATGCTGCAAAACATCTTCCACACCTATTTGTTTGAATTTTTAAATACATTCTCTCTAGTTGTGCTGGTGCCATATTTACATCCACTTGCCATGGACATCCTGGCAACTCCATTTACTAGCATGAATCCTCATGAAAAGTAAATCTTGAATTCAAAATGTTCCCTGAATGTGAATGCTGACATTCATAACAAATGACACTGCAGGTTTCAAACTGTGAACCTGAAATTGAAATATGAGCTAGAGTTGGCTAAATCAATCAGGTAACATAAATACAGAAATCATAACATATTATAAGCAACCACAGCACTCATTTCAAACCTGCAGTAGTCTCATTCAATTGTGTGCAAATGATCTGCAGACCAAGAATTATTTGCCAGAGAAATTTACAAACAGATATGATACTGAATACGTTTGGGAATTTCTGGCAATTTGTTCATGGACAGTTTTGTAGAATAATTTGTTTTGTTTCCTTTATAAAGAGAAAATACTGAGCACTAATGGACTGTTTCATCTAGCAGGGAAAGGTAAAACAAGAACCAGTGGCTGGTAGTCAAAGCCAGACAAACTCAATTTAGAAATAAGGCATTTAAAAAACAGACAGTGAGGGTGATTAAACATTGTAACAAGGTACCAAGGGTAGTGGTGGATTGTCCATCTTTTGATGCCTTCAAATCAAGACTGGATGCATTTCTGTAATTTCTAGGATGAAATTTTATGGCATTTGTTATAGAGGAGGTCAGACTAGGTGATCTATGAAATGATTCACACAGCAGTGAGCCATGTGGAGGCTTTTTGCAAGGGTAGAAAGAGGGAATTCTCCTTTACAGGGCTGACTTTACTATTTGACAGTTAGCCTCAAGATCCTGGCACGGTGCTCCTCCTGCCTGCCCCCTATGCTCCAGACAACAGTGCTTCCTCTGCTCTTCCCAGCTCTCCATTTATTTCAGAGGGAAATTCTCCCTCTTCCTTCCTAGCTGCCAGATATAATATAGAGATAAGGGTGCTCCTTCTTAGCTGCATCTGTTGCATATGGGAAGGGGCATGATATGAGATTATTTGGGCTCAAGTGTTCCTCCTCTTTTCTACATGCATCTGAGACTTTTGCTGCCACCTGTTGAGTTGTCTTTTCAGGACGATTCTGCGGCTTTCCTGGCTGCTAATAGTGTCATAGCTGCTGCCAGGGACCTCCAGAGCTAAGGCATGAGCCTCTACAGCTTGAGCCAGGTTCTGTAGCTGGGAACTCCATCCTCACTGGACTGGGCATGGAGGGGCAAACATAGCAATCACTGGCCAGTGGGATACATATGTTCTTTGAACAGAGAGTGCATTATTGGTATGTCTACACACCAAAGAAAAACCTGCAGCTGGCCAGTGCCCGCTGACTCGGGCTTGCGGGGCTCAGGCTGTGGGGTTGTTTCACCGCTGTGTAGATTTCTGGGTTTGGCTGGAGCCCAAGCTCTGGGATCCTCTTCCCACCCCTCAGGGTCCTAGAGCCCATGCTGCAGCCCAAGCCCAGAAGCCTACACAGCAACTTTGCTCCCTGGGGTGTCTCTGGTAGGGAGATCCTGGGCTGGCTAGGAAAATCTCTCAGCACCTAAGGCTAAGGTCTTCATGGGAGCACTCTATCACCTCGTCACCGCACTAGGGAAGCTCCAGCTAGCAAAAGCAGGCCTGGTGTCTGCCGCCAGAATGTTGAGACTCAAAGTTTCCTCTAACCTCAACAAAGCATTGGGCTTGGCTCAGTTGAAGAGGTGCACAAAGATCCAAAGGAAGAGGTGAAGTGGTTTTGAACTAGTTTGTCCATCAAAAAATTACACCAGATACAGACTTCAGTCACTGCTCGACCTGCCTGAGGGTGACAAGCTTGTTGTATCATAATAGACATTACAAAGGCTTCAGTATCACTGCTTCAGCAAGCTGTTGTGCTTGAACGGGCTCAGAGACCAACTAATGCGATATGTTTATAAACTAGTGACTAATATGGTGTTAAATACGGAAGATGTAACATTATGCCCAGGGATGCCTGAATTTTCACTTCCATGTGTTACAGGTGACGGGACCATTTTTTAAAAAAAAATCAGTGAAGTTACTCTGTATTTGCATGGGTAGATCTGAGCAAAATCTGGCGTACATATATGATGATCTAAAATGCCTCAAGTGGTGATTCATTTTTAACAAGCAAGTGTTGGAAAGCAATGATGCTCACTCTGTAATTGTCTGACTGTGTTTCTGGTGTTAAGTTTCTTTTTATCATCATATTTTAACTAGAGATGAACCTGAATCAGAACACTCACCCAATTTCCACTCCACTTTGAGCCTGAGGATAATTAGCATCAGGATCCAAACGTCCGGCACAGGTTCTCATTCAATTTTGCCAAGTTCCTACTGGTTTTGGATCCCTGCCCATCCTGGCTAATAGTCACCAATGGACCTATCTTCCATGAATTTATCTAGTTATTTTTGGAACCCAGTTATAGTCTTGGCCTTCACAACATCCTCTGGCAAAGAATTCACTGTGCGTTGTGGGAAGAAATTCTTACTTTTATTTGTTTTAAATCTGCTCCCTATTAATTTAATTTGGTGACACCTAGTTATGGGGTGACCAGATCTGCTTCAACTCTATCAATATAAATGAATTAGTCTCTGTCCATGGGCCATGGAGTCTCCACAGGCTTTTCTGACTCAGCATGTGTAGGGGAACTGTATTATTTGGAGCCCCAAAATTTGCAAGTATTGCTTCCATAACTGAGATATTATGTCACAGCCAGGTCATGGGCAGCTAGACCTAATGTTCAGAGCCAGGATCCACTGTCATGGGACAAGAGTCAAGAGTTGGTCAGGTCAGGATACCAGGGGTTCAGAGGCAGGAGACAAACTGGAGATCAGAACCACACATTGGACTCCAGGAATCAAGCTGCAGGAACAGAATAGATCCTACTTTCTTGGACAACTTTGTGTTCCAGTGATGGGTTTATATAGAATCTGTGGACCAGTCAGGACCCCCAGTATTCTGCCAATCAGGTTCCAGGACTGGAGTCCTCTGTCGGGATTCAGCTTCTGTCAAGGCAACTGTTAGCAGGTCACTGCGTGGCAAGTTAGTCTCTAAGGTGCCACAAGTACTCCTGTTCTTTTTGCAGATACAGACTAACACGGCTGCTACTCTGAAACATGCTGCTTAGAGTTTGCTTTTGCCTTTTCCAGGTGCTTCTTCACTTCTTCCTGGGCCCAACAAAAACACTACACCAACTCTGAGGTGGCTGGATTGGGCCAGGGTGCAGACAGTTGTGGGTGGAATTGGGGGTGGTACCCTCAACTGGTTAAAAAGGGGCTCTGAACTGTAGATACATGGTCTGCATTGTTGTAGGCAAACTCAGCATAAGGGAGAAATGAAGACCAATTGTCCTGGTGATGACTGATGTAGCATCAAAGATATTGCTTGAGAAACTGATTGGCCCTTTCTGTCTAGCTATTGGACTGGGATGGTAAGCAGAGAAAGACATGCGCAGACTCCCAGCAGGTGCAGGGCCTCATGCCAGAACCGGGCTGGGAACTGCGACCCCTGATCAGAGGTGTGAGCTCCAGAAGGCCATGGAGGCAGACTACATGGCTAATCCAAAGTTGGACTATTTCTTCAGCAGAAGGGTGGCCTGTGCAAGAGATGAAGTGGCCCATTTTAGTAAAAGGGTCCACCACCATGAAAACTGTTGAAAATTGGTTAGACTGGTAATTCTATGATACAATCTACAGCAATGGCCACCTAGGGTCAAGACGTGGTGTCCAAAGGCTGGAGGAGACCACAGGGCTTGTGGTGCAGGGCCTTGGCCTGGGCACAAACGTCACAGGAAGAAGAGAATGACTGTATAGTTGGGTGCAGCTGAGGCCACCAAAAGGAGAGGGATACTAGTCTTTGGGTTTTGTAGTACCCCAAGTGTCTTGCTAGAGGAAAACTGTGGCATAATTGCAGGACTGCAACCCTGGCAGGTCCTGGGGGCACACAGACATGGTCCCTTATGTATGTGATCCCTTCCTGGGAGTCATGTGGCTGCTTGTTCATCAGGCAGAATTTCTGAGGAAGAGGCAGAGCATATTAGTCTGAGTATGTGCTGATGAAGAGCTGTACTGAGAAAGTTATGGGATTTGAGAATGAGAGTTGGTTCCTGGATGGGGTTTTTGTGGAGTGGTACTGTTATCTTCAAGACAGGGCATCCGCCTTGGCATTTTTGGATTGGGGTGGTAGGTGATAATGAAATCAAATTGTAAGAAAAATAAGGTCCACTAAAGCTGCTGTTGGCTTAAGGCTTTCGCTGTATATAGATATTCCAGGTTTTTGTGTTGAGTGAACAAGCTCCTTCCAGGTAGTCCACAGTCATGGGATGGGAGTCAAGGGTAGGCCGGGTCAGGAACCAGAAATCAGCCCCTGTGAACTGCTCTTGCAGCATACAGAGGCCATAAAGGTGCTGCCAGGGACTGCAGAGAATTCTCCCAGCACGGGAATAGAGTAAGGCTGGTGTAATCAGCCTTTTATAACTCTTCTTGCAAGCCTTGGTGTAGAGGTTGTGACAATGGCAGGGCTGGAGTTGGAGGGGTGCGTATGTAGTGCATGGTGCTATGGAGATTCTGGGCTATGATACAGCTCTTGGGAGTAGATTGGTCAAAAAATTTCCTTCAAAACTAAAGGAGTACTTGTGGCACCTTAGAGACTAACCAATTTATTTGAGCATAAGCTTTCGTGAGCTACAGCTCACTTCATCGGATGCATACTGTGGAAAGTGTAGAAGATCTTTTTATATACACACAAAGCATGAAAAAATACCTCCTGCCACCCCACTCTCCTGCTGGTAATAGCTTATCTAAAGTGACCACTCTCCTTACAATGTGTATGATAATCAAGGTGGGCCATTTCCAGCACAAATCCAGGGTTTAACAAGAACGTCTGGGGGGGGGGGGGTAGGAAAAAACAAGCGGAAATAGATTACCTTGCATAATGACTTAGCCACTCCCAGTCTCTATTCAAGCCTAAGTTAATTGTATCAAATTTGCAAATGAATTCCAAAGAAACTGTTGAATTGGAATTCATTTGCAAATTTGATACAATTAACTTAGGCTTGAATAGAGACTGGGAGTGGCTAAGTCATTATGCAAGGTAACCTATTTCCCCTTGTTTTTTCCTACCTGCCCCCTCCTCAGACGTTCTTGTTAAACTCTGGATTTGTGCTGGAAATGGCCCACTTTGATTATCATACACATTGTAAGGAGAGTGGTCACTTTAGATAAGCTATTACCAGCAGGAGAGTGGGTTTGTGTGTGTGTGTGGGGGGGGGGTGAGAAAACCTGGATTTGTGCTGGAAATGGCCCAACTTGATTATCATACACATTGTAAGGAGAGTGATCACTTTAGATAAGCTATTACCAGCAGGAGAGTGGGGTGGCAAGAGGTATTTTTTCATGCTTTGTGTGTATATAAAAAGATCTTCTACACTTTCCACAGTATGCATCCAATGAAGTGAGCTGTAGCTCACGAAAGCTTATGCTCAAATAAATTGGTTAGTCTCTAAGGTGCCACAAGCACTCCTTTTTTTTTTTTTTTGCGAATACAGACTAACACGGCTGTTACTCTGAAATCCTTCAAAACTGTTTTTCAGTGTCTTCCAAGGAAAATTTAGCTATTTTGTCCAAAAAAAAAAAAAGAAGAGCTAAAATATTTTGATTCAAAATGGTCCCTTGTGGGAATTACAGTGTGGGTGCTTTATGCTCACATTCTCCTGCATGGGACGGACTCTCTGGCTATGAGGAACCATAGCCAAGGACTACCACCCTCTCCTCAGCAAAGCGGGACAACGTGATGCCTCATGGGAGATGTAGTCTGGCCAGAGAGTCAGGACAGAATGGGAGCATAAGTCACCCAAACTACAACTCCCAGGAGATGCCACAGCACCATAAACATATTTTGGTTTTCAGCTGAAACATTTCTTCTGGTTTTGGCCAAAATTGCCAAAAAGTCTAAGTTTTACATGGAAAAAAGCCTATTTTCCAACCAGCTCTACTTGGGAGGCTGCTGCACACCGGGGTTGCTGTTTTAATTTACACCAGACTGTACATCAATCCTAGCTGGCCCAGAATCAGGGTAACACAAAGATAACTTAACACCACTTTTGCCCCTCATTTTTCCTGACAACATCTTGTGTACCCTGCCTCTGAGAAAGTGGACCCCAAGACTTTTCACTTCCATCTTCCTCTGAGCATTAATAGCATGATATTAACCTCTCTGAATTTAGTAGGCTGTACAGAGATATATTCAGTAAGTCCAACAATGTCCAACAGTCATAAACTATTATTATCCCATTACATAAATTGATGGCACATTCTCACCTTGAATACTGTGTTCAAATCTGGTCATACATCTCAAAAAAAAAAAAGAGAGAGAGAGAGAGCAGAAATAGAAAAGGTCCATAGGAGGGCAATGAAAATTATTCGAGATATGAAAAGACTGGCATATAAGGAGAGATTAAAAAGATGAGGACTATTTAAATTAAAAGTTAAATAAGAAGTGATGTCACAGAAGCATATTAAATAAGAAATGCCATACAGGTCAAGTGATTGTTCCTGTCTACCCTCTCATAATACAAGAATGAAGGGGACACACAAAACTTAAAAGGCAACATACTTTGAAACTGATAAAAGGAAATATATTTTTTTCCACAGTACATAACTGATCTGTGGAACTCACTGCTAGAAGATATTATTGAGGCAAAGATCTCAAAAATTTTTATATATACATTCATATACATACACACACACACACATTTTATATATATATATATATATACACACAGTAGATACTTTAATGAAAATAAGAATATCATCTGCAATTACATTAGCTAAGATACAAATTTAGAAGGAAAAAGATAGGATAGAAGGTATCTGAGAGACTGTAGCTCCCAGACTTCCTCCACTGTAGTGAAGACTGTACCATGCTTACTCTGGGCCATGTGCAGTTTCACAGTTTGGTCCTTGTTGTTTACACTGTTCAGATATTTTTAGGTGATTAGAAAGTGTGTTTGGTGAGGCTAAACTAGTATATATTTATTTGTGTTATTTTTGCCTCATAAATCACTCCCTCTACTATGATAATAAGTCTGTTGCTCTTCTCTGAGTGAGTTCCAGTATGCAGCCTTTTTATCAGTACTGTAATAAGGTATCGACAAATGAACACAATATTACAGAAGTGCTCTGCCACCAGTGCTGTATAGAGAGGGACTATCACCGCTTTATCATCTTCTGCGTTGCATATGCAACCCTATTGTGGTCAGACCAGTGCAGGAAAGATCCTCACTAGGCTAAATTAAAAAAATACACCTATTTAAAGTCAATATTAGGAGAACAAATACAATTAAAACTCCAGATTCTTTTCTTCACCAAGGTATTCAAGTTATGCCTCCCTGATTCTCAAGGTGCATGTGCACTGGGCCTGACCCATCGGTGTAAGTTACAGCAGATTGATCCCTGCTATAACTTATGCCAACTGGCTATGGTCTCTGTGGGCCTACAGACCAATTATAAATTGGTGTGGCACTGGTGTAAACAACCCTCCCCCCAAAACACCTTTAACATGCCAACTACACCATGGTGTGATGGTCAACTGGAGTAGAATCTAAAACTCTACACATCACTTGAGAGCTCCCTGTGATGGGTTCCTCCTCCTCCCGCCCCATACGGGATGCCACCTGATGGTACTGGGGCTTCACTGAGCCTCTCCTGCTTCACCAGACTGGATTCCCTCTCCCTGTTTTGCTGAATTAGGCTCTCCGGCCTCTTGCAGCACATACACACAGTTAGGTCCACACCTAGCTGCAGACACAGACTGAAGTCAGCTCTGTGTGAGAGGACTCGCCTAGCACTCACGAGCACACATTTTGGGAGATAAACCCAAAATAATACTATCTTGCACTGTATAGAAAAATCTGCACAGTGCAAGCTCATAAAAGTTCGCCCTCTTCGTCAATGTGAAGAGAGATATGCACCTCTTCTTGCTCCCCAGTTACAAATTGCATAAACTGGATTTAATAAACAAAACAAATTTTATTAACTATAAAAGGTAGATTTTAAGTGGTTGAAGGGATAGCAAACAGAACAAAACAGATTACTAAACAAATAAAACAAAACACGCAAACTAAGCTTGATTGACTAAAGAAACAGGTTACAAAATATAATTTCTCACCCTAAATGTTGAATTAGGCAGGATGCAGAGTTTCTGTAGCTCAGAGTTCCAGTAATTTCTTCTTACAGATTGGACCCCTGTCTCAATCTGAACTCACCCCTGCCTTTCCCGTCAGGTTAGTTCCTTTGTCCCTTCAGGTTCTTTCAGCAGTCCTTCTTCTTTGGTAGACAATGGAGGAAAGTCCCATTTGCCTTAAATAAGATGTACATAAGGTGGGACTCTTTTGTTTCCCAGCCTTGACCTCCCTCTCCTTTTAGTGGAACGTTACACATCCAAGATAATGTTTAGTATTAGGTGACAAGACCACCTGACCTAATAGTGTCACAGCTATGTCCTAGGATGCCTCCCCGGAAGGAGAGAGATATTAATATCTTCACAGTCTTGTAGTTTCTTCCTAATGGCCCATCAAATCTGATGGCCTGTTGTCTGGTGGGTGCCTTCCAAATACACACCCAGTTGTAATTGTTACATAGTCCATATTCCTAACTTTAGATACAGAAATGATACATGCATGCAAATTGGATAATCACATTCAGTAAATCATAATCTTTCCAATTATATCTTACATGAGCAATCTTGCATCAAGTATATCTCAGTTACGTCATATCCATATCATAAGCACATTTTCATAAAGAATATGGAGTGTAATGTCACACTCCCTACATCAGGTGAATTCTCAGCTAGCCAGGTAGGGCCATGTTCTTCCACTTGGCATCAAGTGAGCACTGCAAAATGGCTGGAACAGAAGGAGAAGATCTGGGCCTAATATTAACTCAGATGCCCTCAGTTATATAGCAGAAAACATCTCTTAGCACACATCCTTCCTTTATTCTTCCAAACCCACTAGAAAAAGACCAGGCACATTATATTATATTTATCATTACTATTTTACAAATACTTATATTGCAGTAATGTCCAGAGACCTCAGTCACAAATGGGGGGTCTCATTCCGGTCGGTGCTTTGTACACAAACATAGAAAGACATAATCTCTGCCCTGAAGAGCTCTCAGAGGATAAGTGATGCATGAAGGGTGGGGAGAGAGATACAGTCAAACTAATATAATTGTATAAACATCTGCATATTTTGATACAATAAATAAATAAATACCATGTTGTAGAGATAAAAGTGACAAGATTAAGACACCACCGGGATCTATGGGATGAGAGAGAGAGAGGGAGGAGTTAATAATGACAGAGGTGGGTTTCCAGAGCATCCATAGATCCCAAGGCCAGAAAGGACCATCATGATTATCTAGTCTGACCTCCTGTATAACACAGAACTTCCTGCAAATAACACCTAGAACATACTTGGGTGACCAGAAGCATGTAAGTGTTATTGATAGATTTACAAACATCAGTGAATTGAGATTCAGAACACCCTTGTGAGTTAAGGAAGTAATATTATTAGAGAGGTCAAGCAACTTACTAAGACCACAAACAACTCATTGGCAGAGCCAAGAATAGAATCCAGGTCTCCTGATACCCAACCCCTAGACTGTTCTACCCCTCTGTTTAACTATGTTTCTAGAATACAACACAGCCTACAACTAGTCACTTAAGAGACCAGACTAATGATTGTTTGTGGACTGATTCATCACTCCTCACATGCAGCATTTCAGATCAGTAGGAAGCAAAAACTCCAAGAGCAAATATGACAGAAGATTTGCTGAGAGAGTGACAGTATGGAAATCTGGGTATTAAAGTATGAAACATTACGAAGCATTAGGCTCTGTAGGGTGGTGTGTAGAGTACAGACACTGCACTCCCTCCTAGCACGGTATAAATAGCAGTGTAGATGGTGAGGCACTGCTTAGGTGAGTAAAAACATACCTGAATCCTTAAGGTATATACCCTATGGAGCTCTCTACACACCCAAGCAGAGCTTCCCCTATCTAATCTGCTATTTGTAGGGTCCCGCTGCCTCCCCTGTGCTGGAGCCTTTCCCCTCCAAGGAAAAGACTCCAGGAGTGGGGAAAGGCTCTGGCAGGGAGGAGGCAGCGAGGAAAGGCTCCAAAAGCTCCTGTTGCTGGCACCTTTCCCTTCTGCAGGAAAAGACTCCAGTAATGGGGAAAGGTTCTGTCAGCTCCCTGCTGCAGGGAGCTGCCGAAGCCTTTTCCCGCTTCTTCTCCCCTGCCAGCATCTTTCATTGATGTGTGTAGCTGCACACGGCAGCATGGACTAAGCTTACTTTTCACTGCTGCGTGTAGCTACACATACCCTACACGCCATTGCCAGTGGTGTGGAGCATAGATGAAGCCATGAAGACAGAACAGCAGTTTGCCGTACCTAATGCAAAACTGCATAGTATAGGGTGGCTCGGCCCTCTATAGGATTATTGAGCAGTGATAATGAAAGGTGCACTTTAAATAAAATTTAGCCTTCATTGACTTTACAATAAACGTGTAACAAATAATCTCAGATTTGACGTCACAAAAATGCTGTTAGCACAGGGATTAAAGAAATTCTTCTGGAGGAGAATGGAGGGAACATCGTTACAATCTGCATTGATTGCTGTCCCAAATCTGTGCTGGTTTTATGTCAAATCGATAGTATTTCAGTAGCCAAGAGAGTAAATTTTGTTTTGTACGTTACATGATACTTCTTGGAAGGTAATAATGCCTTTCGCTACAAGAAGGTTCTATTGCCTCTCTTGAAATATAACACCTACCAGCGAGGGGTGCTAACATTGGCTAAAAAGAGAAGTTGCTACCATCCTTATATGATGTAGTATAAGGAGATATGTCTGGCTCCCAATTTTACTGCAGCTGCTTCCTGGAGGGAGTAAAGAGGACCTGCTCTTGCTATATCTGCTCCTCACTGGGAGTCAACATTTGGTATCCCAGAAGACTCCTGAAAGCTAGCAATGTAGGCTACTGCAAGGAGGGAATTTTTGCTAAACAGGCAAAAAACTCCCATCGTCTTTGTGATCCTGGGACCATCTGGTGTCAACTGGCAGAGGGTACAGGGGTGCATAATGGCTACTGGGATCCCATGGGTCTGATATCTACATAATAGTTCACCAAAGGGTGGCCTGTGAAGTCTCTGCTGAAAGCCTGTGTCCCAGTGATCATATTAATCACTGAGAAATGTATGTACAGAGAATAGGGAGGAAATTACATATATATACTTAAATTTGATCTTAAAGCCTATGAATTGAGGCTGCTCTCCAGAAGGTGATAAATAAGTTGCTTTCAAGCAGGAGACATTTATCTATATGTCTGGCTATATGTCAACTGTGCTTCCCAATGGCTGCCTAGTTAGAGTCTGAGCAAAATGCTAATCAAGAGATTGCAAAACTACAGGGGAGATTATTTAAAATAAAAAACAAACAGCAGGAGATGCCATGTTTATGAACAAAGGTAATGGTATGTTGGCACAATAACTGGAGGTAGAGAGAAACACCCTGCATGCTTTACTGCTGTCAGCATGCTTGTCTTATGAATGGAGGGTCACAGCCAAACTGGTTGTTAAATGCTTGGAGAAAGGCTTTGGGTAAGTTAACCTTCATTAGACAGGAAAATGGCTTGGTAGTTAAGTCTAGGCTCTGGAAGGTGTGCTGGGATTTTATTTTACATGTAACCAATCGTTTCCAATATTTCTACCCCTTGCTACTTCTAGAATCTCTATACTTCGTTAAATAAACTTTTTAATTGTTTTCACTATAAACATATCTAAGGGCTGTGAGTTGAGCAGAATGGTTTCAACTCAGGATCACTGGTAAGCTGGTGTGTTTTCCTCCTTTTGGAATAGCATATGTAAAAATACTTTTGAGTATGGAACTGGGGCTGGGCCCTCCTGGGAGATGCTCTGAGGGCTCAGGGGTCGGAGTGTGCCTCTTGCTAGCCAGCAGAGAGACAGGTGAGCCTGTGTAGGCTGAGAGGGGAGTGCTTCTGTTGCTGGTTGAGACAGAAAGCTGACCCCTGGCAGGCACAGACAAGGCTTCCTGATGCTAAGAGCAGGTGGTAGCGAGGTGCCTCACAACTCTGGGTGTACCTGGGAAGCGTCATTGTTTTTGGCTGCAGTTTTGCAAGACGAAAAATAATGTAAGACGACAAGAGGGAGCAATGCAAATTATTATACTGTAGCTGTCAAGGATAAAGAAAGAGCCGTGGAACAGAAGATATTTACTGAAAAATCTAATGAGTAAGTGCTATGCTAGAGTGAAAGCACTGGCAAGTCATTACAGCAGGAGCTGTAATTACTATGAATTGCTTCAAGTAACAAAATTTGACTTCTAATTTCTTTTCAGGACAAAGGTCTTAGTAATGGACAATCAGTTAAAAACCCTCAAAGGAAACTGATGCCATCATCCGCTTATTAAACCTCAAGTTTCTTCCACAGTAGTGAAGTGTATATTTTCTTCCTTAAAAAAAAAGCAACTTCTGTAGTTTCTGAGTCACCATTTATTTTCTTTGTGTGGGATTAATCCCTCTGAAAAGAGAGGCCCATGCACTACTTTAAACCCATTTAACTCCACAGGATTAAGACAAAGGATATAAATAAGGCACCAACATTTTCACAAATCACCAGGTCTTTCCATTAGACCCATCAACGTTATAGTATAGGGTCCAATTCTGCCCGCTGTAAAACAGTGTTAGCTTCTATTTACTACGCTGGCAGTCAAGGCCACTGAGCACATGGCAAGAAGAACTCGAGACCCCACTGGTTCTAACATGATTTACATTGGGTAGTTCTCTGTACTGTATTTGGTTACTGTTTTTATTTTTAATGCTGAAATAAAAAATATGCCAAAAATCAAAATTGGTTATTAACGATCTGCTAAATGAGTCCAATAAACTCACTTTTAAAAATCAATGTTAGTTCTTGACACTCATTTTGTCTGTTGGATTTCCTTTAAATAGGATTAAAGGAATTTATATTGTAAAAAATAATTCAATTAAGATTTCTGATTGGCTCTCAGTGACTGCATACTCAGGGTTCGAAAAAACACATCACAAGCATGTTATAATAAATACCAGTAGAACACCCCACATAGTATATTTCTGTGGAATTGTTGTGCGGTTCTGACCCTTAACATCAGACTTTGGCCTCATGCATTGCAGTATCACCAGATGTAGACAGTTTTTTGGAGGGAACGTGGTCTAGTTGTTAAAGCATGGGGTTGTAAACAGGACTCCTGCAGTGAAAACACTGGCTCATGGAAGTCAATGCGAGCTTTGCCATTGACTTCAACAGAGCCAAGATTTCAACCCTGTATTCAGTTTCTGCTATTGTTACTGATTTGCTTTGTGATGTCAGGCAAGATGCTTATGTGCTTTATTTGCCAGTTAACCCCAGTGTTAAACTGGGAATAGAGTATAAATCCATTTGACTGTAGAGATTTGAAGACAACTAACAAAGGTATGAAAAACTGAGGTCTGGATAATCCAAGACAAGACAAAGAGTGGATGTTGTTGTGGGAAGATATGACTCTACTTCAGTTTAAGTAGATGATGATCAGACTGGATATTCTGTAATTCATCATAACTGTCCATCCCTAATCAGAGCTTAAAGTGTTAATACTAAGGGTCAAATGTAAGTTTGCAGAGTACACTGTAAGCATTGTGCAGTAGGGACTGTTATTTCCAATCCCTTAAAACAGCATTGGCTCATGAGAAAAGGATTTGTCCATGATGTTTGTTTCTGATGAACATCCAGCACACTGGAGTACATTGATGAAAAGGGACGAGGCTCTTAGGTATGAAAATGGAAGGTGTCCGTCTTAGATTCTTATATGGCCCACATCACTGTGATCTCTGAGCAACTCATAATGTTTAAGGTATTTACACTAATGACACTCCTGTGAGGTAGGGAAGTACTACTATCCCCACTTTAGATAGATGGGGAAACTGAGGCACAGATCCACAAGGGTATTTAGACTCCTAATTTCCACTGAAATCAATTAAATTTGTGCCTCTGGGTCAGAGAGGCTAAACAACTTGCCTAAAGTCCAGTAGGAAGTTGACGGCAAAGCCAGGCATTCAACCTGGTTTTTCTGAGTTCTGTGCTAATGTTTTAACTACTAGACCATCCTTGCTCTACTTAAATATTAGGTGTTTGAAGACAGATGTACAGTAACTTAGTGCTCTGCTGAATGAAATGTTTCCATAAGCTTTTATTCTTAGCTAGCCCACTTCACCAATTTACTTACGTATCCTAGTGAGTTTTCAGGAGCCCCCTCTAAGTTTTAGTAACATAATCATAAATGTTAGATACAAATGCTTAATGCTCCGTAATGCTGCACCTGCTTACAGAAAGTCTGAAAAGGAGACCATCTGAAAAAAATTCTGACAGTATGTTCATAAAAGTAAATACATAGTCTACGTCCTGTACTGGGGAATTCTGGAAAATGTTTTGAACAAAAAATCACACACTTTGGTTTTTAATACCAGAATAAAGATGCTTATCAAGTTCTTAATATATCAACATCAGAAATAGGCCTGATTTTTGAGTTTGGTAGCCAAGCAAAAAAAAAAAAATAATAATTAAAAAAACTGGTTTGGGCTTATCCAAAATGAATTATTTTTACTTTATTGGTGAAACAAAAAAGTCAACAGAATTTTGTTTTGTTTTATTTGGGTCAAATAAAATATGTTTCATTTGGTTTTTCTAACCTTTTTATCTATCTATCTATCTATCTATCTATCTATCTATCTATCTATCTATCTATCTATCTATCTATCTATCTCAGTGATCGGCAACCTTTGGCACGCGGCCTGTCAGGGAAATCTGCTGGCAGACCGGGACGGTTTGTTTACCTGCGGCGTCCGCAGGTTCGGCCGATTGCAGCTCCCACTCGTTGCAGTTTGCTGTTCCAGGCCAATGGGGGCGGGCACGGGCCGAGGGATGTGCTGGCCGCCGCTTCCCGCAGCCCCCATTGGCCTGGAACAGTGAACCAAGGCCAGTGGGAGCTGCGATAGGCCGAACCTATGGACGCTGCAGGTAAACAAACTGTCCCGGCCCGGCAGCTGATTCCCCTGACAGGCCACGTGCCAGAGGTTGCCAATCCCTGATCTATCTAATTGAAGTAAAATTTGAAATGAAAAGTCATTTCAAATTGAAAAATCAAAACATTTCATTTTAAAAGTGTCAAAATGAAATGTTTATGTATTTTTGGAATAGTTTTTTCCTTTTGTCTGGCTCAAAATATTAGGCAAATTCAACACAAATTCGCAAAATGTTTCATTTGATGACCCTAACATGCATTTTTTGTGACAAAAAAAGTCTTGGCAGAAAAGTTGCACTCTGGTCTAATCAGGAGGTTCTCAGTTCAGACGCTTGGTTAAGAAATAAATAGCACTGAAAACTCAGCTTGCTTACTTCCTTGCTTGATGAAATGTGCTTATATATGGCAGTCAGAACTGATAATTGATCAAACATTTGAGCCATGAAGAAAACCTGAGCAAGCTACTGAGGATTGAAGCTTCCTGTATTCAACATTTATTTTGCTATGGTACAAATATCAGTTTAATTTAGAGAATTATTGTACATTGTGACAGGGTCAGGCCAGATGGCTACAGGAGAGTGATAGAAAGGAGATATATTAGCCCGAGGTTAAGCAGGTCCCTTTTCCCTGGTAAGGTAACAGGGGGAGTTCCAGAACAATCAGGAACTTGCTGGAACCAATTAAGGCAGACAGGCTAATTGGGACACCTGGAGCCAATTAAGAAGCTGCTAGAATCAATTAAGACAGGCAGGCTAATCAGGGCACCTGGTTTAAAAATGACCTCACTTCAGTCAGTGGTGGGCGTGCACAGAGCTGAGAGTGAGAGGGCATGCTGCTGGAGGACTGACGAGTACAAATGCGATCTGATGTCAGGAGGAAGGTCCTGTGGTGAGGATACAGAAGGTGTTGGGAGGAGGCCATGGGGAAGTAGCCCAGGGAGTTGTAGCTATCACACAGGTGTTACATGAAACACTGTGGACAGCTGTGATCCACAGGGCCCTGGGCTGGAACCCGGAGTAGAGGGCAGGCCTGGGTTTCCCCCCATTCCCCCCAACTCCCTATTGGATACAGGAGGAGTTGACCTGGACTGTGGGTCCCACCAGAGGGGAAGGTCCCTGGCCTGTTCCCCGACCCACTAGGTGGACTGCAGGGATTGTTCTCCTTTCCTTTCCCCATGCTGGGCAGTGATGAGGTTAGCTGAGTGAAAGGCAGGTTTGAGCCACTAGCAAAAGTGGCCAAACTGAGGGCTGCCGTGAATCTCTGAGGTGAGCAAATTAGGCAATAAGTGCAGGACCCACCAAGACAGAGGAGGAACTTTGTCACAACATCTATATTTTTCTTTAATCTTTTTACTTGCCCTCATTTGCCAAGTATTGAAATATGCATCCAGCAATTACCCTGGAGGAACACCATGACAACTTATTAATAGGAATTTGAAAAGAAGAAGAGTTTTTCCATTCAAATGGTCTCATAAGACCTACAGAAGCAAGGCCTTCATAAAATGCAAATGTATAAATAAAGGGTCAGATTATACAACCTTCATTCATGTTGGAGACCAGTTACTCAAACAAGAAGCCTTCTTGAAATTTATGGGGCGACTGATGAGTAAGTGCTCACCAGCGTAAGGAGACTAAGGCATATTATAATTAAAAACAATGTAAGCCAAGTTCTGCCTTTCGTTACACTCAGCCCCATTAAAACCTCCTAGAGTGCACCAGATAACCTCATTGGTTTCAATTTCCTCTTCCAATATGAACCCATTGACTTCATTTATTTCATGAGGGTTGTATGATTATTATGGAAGGCAGAATTTCAACATGTGCTTCTCCTTTGTTGTGATTAATGAACCTCAGAACGTTCAAGCTGACAGACACCTCAAAAGTCTATATCCTTGTTGGAGGAGTATTCTGCAAAATATAAGGGGATCTTGAACTTGCAAAATTTGGCTAGAGATTACAGAAGACATGCTCTCATGAGATTTCCCCCAGTTCTTCTTGCTTCTGTTTACAATAGAAATGCCATGAGACCAGATTTCTGATTTAGTAATTTGGGCCTGGCCAGAACTGGAAAGCATGGATGCTTGATAAAATGAGAGTTGAACACATTCAGAACTGTCCAGCTAAGGTTCAGGTCTGGTTAAAGAATAAAGCTTTAGATGTTCTTCTTTAGATGGCAGTCACAGGTTCTTATATTTTTCTACCCGAATTCACTCTTCTCCCTACTGTTTACCCACCGATGTGTGTGTAAGCCCTAACTCTGTAGGAATACTTGGTCCATATACTCCTATCTTGCCTCAGTGCTGATACATTCCCCTGAAGTTGCTCCCTTGCAGGGTCCCAGAGGCCAGTTTTCAGCCCAAGCCTCAACGTCTACACTGCAAGTTTAGAACCCCACAGCCTGAGCATGGTGAGCCTTAGTCAGCCTGACACAGGCCAGCTGCGGGTGTGTTATTGCAGTGTTGACACACCTTCCGTTAAACTCAGTGCCTCTTGCTTGCGAGGAAAAGAAAATGATAGGCAAAGTCCATATACGTATCCATCTCTTCCATTCCAGGAAGTCTTGCCATTCAGTGAAGCACAAAGTCAATGAAGCAGGCAAGAAAAGAGACTATTGTTAGCAGAGACAGATCAGAGAAGGAGACATAAGGCATAATGGTGGAGCATCAAATAGGAGAGAAAAGAAAGGAAGCCAGAGGAAGTATCAAAGGAAATAACCCATGATCTATAATCAAAGATAAAGGAAAATGACCATGTGTTAGCTTAACTGAGTGAATTGAATAAAATAGAATAAACTAAATAATCTCGTGCTCTTGAGTAAGATTTAGATGAACCTAAAGATATGACAAAAGATCCCCCCTCTCCTCCCTACCCCTGTAAATTCAATGACTGATCCTTAGGGTTAGATTGTCACAGTCCTTACTGGGTCAGATAAGGGAGTAAGGGAGGAGTAATTCCTCCACCCACCCTTCTTACTGCACCGCTGCCCCAGCACATTGTGACTCTGATCACGGTCAAGAGGCTGCTATTCCCCAGTGAGAGGAAGTGAGTGGGGAGGAGTAGAGAGAAGAGGGCAGTTGGATGAGTGCTGGGTTCACCCTGTCATTTACAAGCCAGAGTCGTCAGCTGGACACGCAGTGAGGAGAAAACAACTCCACATACAAAGGAAAAGGACAACAACTAACTCACTTCCCAGAGCAAGGGGGAAGTAGCGGAGGAGTTGTGACTGAATCAAATTCATTCTCTGGGCTGGTGCAGGACACCATGTAATTGTACAACCTAGCCCTTGCTATTGGCTGAAACTGGACAGCATGGAGGAAGCCATCATGCATGGGTTTGGCTCATTTCACTCAATAACAACATGAGATTTGTTTTGATGTTGTCTTTTAAGGACTATAATTTCCATTCTTGATTACTTGGAACGATGAGACAGTCTTATAGCACGTGTGAAGCTCCTGATTAGGATGACTATGCTGGAGAGCGGGACTGACAGTGGAAATGGTCATTAATGTGCTTTCTTGAAATGGGAATCAGTTGTGGAATTCTTCAAGAGGGAATCACTGGGTGAAATTCTATGGCCTGGATTATGGAGGAGGTCAGACTACATGGCCATAACGGTTCCTTAAATTCTATGAATCTGTGTCATTTGTTTTGCTTTCTTTCCTCTTGCATCAATCTCCACTTAACAGAATTATTTTGGCTTTAATTATAACCCTCTTGGAAGTTGATTAGTGGCAGGAGAGCAGGACAGCAGCAGAAATGAAAAAAAATAGCAAATAAACATGAAAAATCAATTTCAATTCCTAAAAAGAATAAAACCACCATTAATGACTTATCATGCAGACATTTTACATGTTATGTAGAGTATATGCACAGTAAGAAACATAAATTTGCAACAGCAAGAAAGGAAAAATCATCACTGTCCTTGTAATAGCTGAAAATGTTCAGCCAAGCAGAAATGAAGTTTATCTAATAGAGAGATGTAAACACTCATTAAAAATCTCATGATGCTTTATTTATTTATTTGCCAATGTATGGATGTTGCAACTAGAGCTGTTTGATTTGGCTGAATACAAAATTTGTCAAATGTTGTCCTTTCTGGGCTACACTAAGCTTTCCAGAACCAAGCCTATTATATACATGTGTATTCAGTATTTGAAAATATTTGACAGATGTCACATGTGAATAAATATAGAATATACGAACGGCCATACTGGGTCATACCAAAGGTCCATTTAGCCCAGTATCCTGTCCTCTGACAGTGGCCAATGCCAGGTGCCTCAGAGGGAATGAACAGAACAGGTAATCATCAAGTGATCTATCCCCTATCGCCCATTCTCAGCTGCTGCCAAACAGAGGCTAGAGACACCATCCTGCCTAATAGACTTGATGGAACTATCCTCCCTAAATTTATCTAGTTCTTTTTTGAACCCTGTTATAGTCTTGGCCTTCATAACATCCTCTGGCAAGGAGTTCCACAGGTTGAATGTGCGTTGTGTGAAAAAATGCTTCCTTTTGTTTGTTTTAAACCTGCTGCTTATTAATTTCATTTGGTGACCCCTAGTTCTTGTGTTCTGAGAAGGAGTAAATAACACTTCCTTATTTACTCTCTCCACACCCGTCATGATTTTATAGACCTCTATCATATCCCCCCTTAGTCATATCTTTTCCAAGCTGAAAAGTCCTGATTTTATTAATCTCTCCTCATACTATTCCATACCCCTAATCATTTTGTTGCTCTTTTCTGAACCGTTTCCAAGTCCAATATATCTTTTTTGAGATGGGGTCACCACATCTGCACGCAGTATTCAAGATGTGGGCATACCATGGATTTATACAGAGGCAAGATGATATTTTCTATCTTATTATCTATCCCTTTCTTAATGTTTCTCAACTTTCTGTTCGCTTGTTTGACTGCCACTGCACATTGAGTGGATGTTTTCAGAGAACTATCCACAATGACTCTCTTTCTTGAGTGGTAACAGCTAACTTAGACCCCAACATATTATATGTATAGCTGGGATTATGTTTTCCAATGTGCATTAATTTGCATTTATCAACACTGATTTTCACTTGCCATTTTGTTGCCCAGTCACCCAGTTTTGTGAGATCCCTTTGTTGTTCTTGGCAGTCTGATTGAACTTAATTATCTTGAGTAGTTTTGTATCATCTGCAAATTTTGCCACCTCACTGTTTACCCCTTTTTCGAGATCATTTATGAATATGTTGAATAAGACTTGTCCCAGAACAGACCCTTGGGGGACACCACTATTCACCCCTCTACATTCTGAAAACTGAGCGTTGATTCCTACCCTTTGTTTCCTGTCTTTTAACCAGTTACCAATCCATGAAAGGACCTTCCCTCTTATCCCATGAAAGCATACTTTGCTTAAGAGACTTTTGTGACGGACCCTGTCAAAGGCTTTCTGAAAATCTTAGTACACTATATCCACTGGATCCCCCTTGTCCACATGCTTATTGACCCCCTCAAAGAATTCTAGTAGATTGGTAAGAAATGATTTCCCTTTACAAAAACCATGTTGACTCTTCCTCAACAAATTATAGGTTTCAGAGTAACAGCCGTGTTAGTCTGTATTCGCAAAAAGAAAAGGAGTACTTGTGGCACCTTAGAGACTAACCAATTTATTTGAGCATGAGCTTTCGTGAGCTACAGCTCACTTCATCGGATGCATTCTGTGGAAAATACAGTGGGGAGATTTATATACACAGAGAACATGAAACAATGGGTGTTACCATACACACTGTAATGAGAGTGATCACTTAAGGTGAGCTATTACCAGCGGGGGGGGGGGGGGGGGGAAACGGGACGGACGACCTTTTGTAGTGATAATCAAGGTGGGCAAGACGTTCTTGTCAACTGCTGGAAATTGCCCACCTTGATTATCACTACAAAAGGTTTTCCCCCCCCACTCTCCTGCTGGTAATAGCTCACCTTAAGTGTGTATGGTAACACCCATTGTTTCATGTTCTCTATGTATATAAATCTCCTGTATACAAAAAACTGTATTAATCTATGCTTAGTATTGGGAACACGAGCTCCACGCAGCCAAAGGCCAGTGACTTTGGGGTAAGGGATTCCCCTAGTGAGAAGTTTAGCACGCTGGCAAGAGAAAGGAATAATGTGATAAAAAGAAAAAGAGAGAGAGCCCATCATGAAGAACAGTGTGTCACTCTGGATGTGTCTACACTGCAACAATGGTATGATCTTAATTCAGGTTAGCTAAATTGTCTAAATTATAGTGATGACATAGGAACTTGGCTTTTAACTCAGGTAAGCACCTGGAGTTAATGGCTATAGGAGGCCCTGGAGTTGAACTCAAGCTGCAAATCCGAGTTAAAAGCCGAAATGCTGCGTTTTCACTGCTATTTTAACCCAATTTCGCTAACATAGGTGAGCTAATCCAAGTTGAGGACAAAAGTTTTTGTAAGAGACCAGAGCATAGGCATCTGACCCAGCTCTCTTGGCTGAGCTGGTGTCCACAGGTCAAGGACGGCCACATGGCAGTAGTCGGTGAGCAGGGATCGGAGTCGTGAGTAGAACCAGATTGATAAGCAAGAGTCAGAGTCAGAGTCAGGCCTGGGTTGGAGATCATAGGTAGTACCAGGCTGGAATCAGGAGGCAAGAGTCGGGGTCAGAGTCAGGCTGGGCTTGGGGACTGGAGATCAAAAAGCGAGGGGAGGTCAGGAGTCACAGCAGGCCCAAAGTCTGTGTGGTTGCCCAGACAATGTCCAAGGGCACCCTACAGGGTTAAACAGTGAGCATGGGTCACCAATCAGAGGACTACTGTCAACCTGGGCTGCTTAACTTCCTGCGGTGCCTAATCTCCACAGTTCTGATGGGCTGGGGCTGTACCTGGTGTTGGTGATGGGGGACTGTGACGTTATGGGCTTGAACTGGGACCGTATAAAACATTGTTGCAACCAAGGTCCTGTAGTGCCACCAAATCTTGTATAAAGGGGGTCAAATAGGGTGTCTAAGACGAGGTTATGGTTTGCTGGTTAGGGTTATGCTATCTGTTTGCATGTATAATTTCTGTATTTAAAGATATAAGTCTTGGCTCTATACTGTCTGTATTTCAAACTTATGCTATGCTTTTGGGTGACACCCCAGACAAGTTAGTGTCAGCTCTGCCTAGCCTGCTTGATGGCCCATTAAGGACCATCAACTATACAACTGACCCATTGAGAGAAGGCAGACACACCTTGGGACTCAACAAGGTATGCAGGGAACTGCCTATGGACAGAACTCTGAGGTTTTTCCAGGCCATGTGATGGACAGCTTGTCCTTGGGACAAAGAATGCAGAGACCACATGGCAAGAGAATATAAAAAGCTGCTGCAGCTCCTCCATCTGGTCTTCAATCCTGCTTCTTACCTCTGGAGGAACTTTGCTACACTGAAGCCTTGAACAAAGGACTGGTGACCCATCCCAGCTGTGGATGTACTCCAGATACTTGATTTGAACCTGTAGTTTATTCTATCACTGCTGCAAGCCTGAACGAAGAACTTTGCCATTACTGTATGAAATCGATTCCATTTAACCAATTCTAGCTGTCATCTATATCTTTTTCCTTTTATGAATACACCTTTAGATTCTAAAGGATTAGCAACGGTGTGATTTGTGGGTAAGATCTGATTTGTATATTGACCTGGGTCTGGGGCTTGGTCCTTTGGGATCGAGAGAACCTTTTTTCTTTTACTGGGGTGTTGGTTTTCATAACCATTTGTCCCCATAATGAGTGGCACTGGTGGGGATACTGGGAAACTGGAGTGTCTAAGGGAATTGCTTGTGTGACTTGTGGTTAGCCAGTGGGGTGAGACCAAAGTCTTCTCTGTGTGGCTGGTTTGGTTTGCCTTGGTATGCACAGAATCCCCAGCCTTGGGCTGTAACTGCCCTGCTCTAAGCAATTTGTCCTGAATTGGCACTCTCAGTTGGGTCCCACCAGAACCAGCCTCGTTACAGGGACTAACCCTGGTCTCTGTCACCTTGTGTCATAAATATAAAGGGAAGGGTAAACCCCTTTGAAATCCCTCCTGGCCAGGGGAAAGCTCCTCTCACCTGTAAAGGGTTAAGAAGCTAAAGGTAACCTCCCTGGCACCTGACCAAAATGACCAATGAGGGGACAAGATACTTTCAAAAGCTGGGAGGAGGGAGAGAAACAAAGGGTCTGTGTCTGTCTGTATGCTGTGCTTGGCCAGGGATAGACCAGGAATGGAGTCTTAGAACTTTTAGTAAGTAATCTAGCTAGGTATGTGTTAGATTATGATTTCTTTAAATGGCTGAGAAAAGAATTGTGCTGAATAGAATAACTATTTCTGTCTGTGTATCTTTTTTGTAACTTAAGGTTTTGCCTAGAGGGGTTCTCTATGTTTTTGAATCTAATTACCCTGTAAGATATCTACCATCCTGATTTTACAGGGGGGATTTCTTCATTTCTATTTACTTCTATTTTCTATTAAAAGTCTTCTTGTAAAAAACTGAATGTTTTTTCATTGTTCTCAGATCCAAGGGTTTGGGTCTGTGGTCACCTATGCAAATTGGTGAGGCTTTTTATCCAACATTTCCCAGGAAAGGGGGGGTGCAAGTGTTGGGAGGATTGTTCATTGTTCTTAAGATCCAAGGGTCTGGGTCTGTAGTCACCTAGGCAAATTGGTGAGGCTTTTTACCAAACCTTGTCCAGGAAGTGGGGTGCAGGGTTTTGGGAAGTATTGTGGGGGGAAAGACGCGTCCAAACAGCTCTTCCCCAGTAACCAGTATTAGTTTGGTGGTGGTAGCGGCCATTCCAAGGACCACGGGTGGAATACTTTGTACCTTGGGGAAGTTTTGACCTAAGCTGGTAAAGATAAGCTTAGGAGGTTTTTCATGCAGGTCCCCACATCTGTACCCTAGAGTTCAGAGTGGGGGAGGAACCTTGACACCTTGCTTTTATCAAAGTGATTTAGCTAGTGTCTTAGCTGGGGGTGCTGCAAGTGGAAAGGGAGTGTGCTGTTTTGGCCAGTCCTTCCACACAGTCCTAAAATCCACTTCCACTCAACAAAGGAACAACAGTAAAATTTCCATCAGCTTTGGCTCCCTTGGATTCATTTAGGCCAGTATGTCTTTTACATCTAATGATTACACCTCTAAGCCATCTTCTGGCAGTCTGAACTGAATACCTGCCGCTAATTATGATGGCGTGGAAAACAAATGCAGCCTGAAAATGACAGAACTGGAGAATCACAAATGCGGTGTAACATGAGTGCACTTTGTTTAAACAAAGCCATCTTATCAGACAAGTGCTCAATTATAATTTGTATTAGAAAATATTTAATTTTACTTTTATTTGCTTTCAGCAAATATTAATTTCAGTGCATATAATGGACAAAAGTGATGTCCCTGAAAGTGCAAAACTCTGTTGTAGACGATTTAAAATCTTTCAGGGAATCAAAATGGCCATTCTGCTGATTGAAATTACTTTTCTTTTCTGAACATGCTGAAAGACTTCAGGCAAATACTCAAGAGCACCAGCCATTTTTAAGGTTGCTATTAACTACAGCTAATGAGAAATGGATTCAGGACTCGACAAACCGATTTAAAAAACAAAAAATGAAGCCATTTTAACCACCAGAGATGTTCTGTTATCATTTTGGGTAGGAAATGATATTTGATACATTTGTCATATGGAATTATTAGTATAATTTAATATAATAGAGAATGGCATTGAGCACATCCCAGTAGGTTTGATCCTTATGCCATAATATATGCCAGTGCAAAGTGGGTGTAAAATGTCCAAATCAGAATGGCAGTATTTTTCACCCACTTGCACAGATGCCATGAACTCCACAAGCTGCAATGCAATGCAGAAGCAGGCCCTTATATTTATTGGCACACTGCACACATTGTTGGTTCTGAACAAATAATAAAAACTGACATACAGCCTTGAAATATATACAGTGTTATGGTTCATGAAGTATCACGGTGGTCATCATACAGTGGATGTGGGAATGGAGTTATTAGCCAACTATGGGGGGCCAGGCAACTTAAATATTTATTTGTCCCTCCCCCACCCCCCACACTTGCTGCTATTATCACACTAAGACAGTATGGCTCTTTGTTGTCCTCAACAGATTGGATGTTCAATCAGTAGAGGCTTGTTTTAAAGTCCAGAGTTTCCTGGTTCATTCACAACCAGGGGCATCGTTACATAGATATGAGATGTCAGTGATAATGAGTGCTCATATCTGAGCCAAGGTACCTGACACTCCTGTCCTCCTTTTCATCCTCAATAAATGGGGCTAGAAATGAATACCTCAGTGATGGCTGTCATGTAATTATGATAAACACTTACAGGAGCTGATTTCTTCTAACTCTGAACAAGAGGCTTTATTAAAATAAGGAAAAACAACATGATTTCTCTAGCATCTATGCGGCATTTCTGCCTAACACCTTCCCTGGCCCTGTCCTGCCTAGTTTCTTGCTATTGTTTTACAGAAATAGTACACATTCTCATACTCCCTTGCCTCCCAAAGTACAACGGGATCTTGGAAAACGCTGTTCTTGCTCTCGATAAGGCCTGACACTACCTGTTCCTTTGTCTGAAGGGAGGAGTTATATTTTCTGTATCTTTCCCCCCCCACACACACTTTCCTTCAAAAGGAGGGAGCTTGAAGAACTCCACCTGGAAATTATCCCACCTCTCTGATCTTACTGGATGGGAAATTAAAGCACAGATGACACTTTCAAATGCACTCAGCATTGGCCTAATTTTGCTTCCTTTGATTTCACTGGGAGCAGAACTAGGCCTCCACCGATCACTTTTAAAAATTCCCATTCTTAGTGATCTGCCTAAGTTGGCATGGAAACTCAGTGTCCAAATTAAAATAAACACACTCCCACTCTCGTGTTCAACCTGCCAGATGACCCTGCTACTTTCCAGAGCCTCTGCTACGTCTGTGGAGCCTGTGGAGTTCCAGACATGCCTGGAATCTATCTGTGTTGCTTTGGGGTTTACCCAGACCCATACGGGGTTGTGCTACTCCCTGCCCAATAGCATATCAAGGCTGTGTATTAAACTGAAGGATAAAATCCCCAGCCAAGCTAGCAGGCTAGTGTATGCTCTCTTGCTCTTTGGAGGCAGCGAACTTGGTAACTTCTGTGAGGGTCCAGTGAGAGGGACTGGATACTGCAGGGGAGATGATCTGGGGGGAGACTTTGGACTGGAGAGGCTGTTGGTGTCACTTTGCAAGGAGTAACCAGGCTGGTGGAAGCCAGGGTGAGGCTGTTACACTGTGAACAGGCTGCTGGTGTCAGGACTCTGCGGAGGATGATCAGATAGCAAGTGTGAAAAATCAGAACAGGAGGTGGATGGTAATAGGCACCTATAGAAGACAAAGCTCTGAATATCAGGACTGTCCCTATAAAATCAGGACATCTGGTCACCCTAGCTCTGAGTCAGGCATAGGGTTGCCAACTTTCTAATCGCACAAAACTGAACAACCTAGCCCCATCCCTTGCCCTAGGCGCCGCCCCTTCCCCCCTTCCCAGAGGCCCCAGCCCTGCTCACTACATTCGACCTCCCGCAGTGGCTCACTCTCCCTCACCCTCACTCACTTTCACTGGGGTGCGGGAAGGGGTGAGGGGCCTAACTGGGGGTGCGGGCTCTGGGGTGGGGCCAGAAATGAGGTGTTCAAGGGTACAGAAGGGGGCTCCAGGCTGTGGCAGGGGCAGAGGGTTGGGGTGCGGGAGGGGGTGAGGGCTCTGGCTGGGGGTGCAGGCTCTGGGTGGGGCCAGGATGAGGGGTTTGGAGTACAGCAGGGGGCTCAGGGCTGGGGCAGGGGGTTGGGGCACGTGGTTGGAGCACGGGCTTACCTTGGGTGGCTCCCGGTCAGTGGTGCAGCGGGACTAAGGCAGGCTCCCTGCCTGTGCTGGCTTTGTGCTGCGCCCCAGAAGCCAGGAGGTCCGGCTCCTAGGTGTGGGGGCCAAGAGGCTCCACACCACCAGGCAGTGTCCCCACAGCTCCCATTGGCCGCGGTTCCTGGCCAATAAGAATGCTCGGTGCTCGGGGTCAGGGCAGCACAAGGCACCCCAAGGGCCTCCCTCCCTCTAGGAGCCAGACCTGCTGGCCAATTCTGGGGCGCAGTGCAGTGCCAGGACAGATAGGGACTAGTTTGCCTTAGCCCTGCAGCACTGCTGACTGGACTTTTCATGGCCTGGTCGGCGGTGCTGACCGGAGCCACCAGGGTCCCTTTTCGACCGGGTGTTCCGGTCGAAAACCAGACACCTGGCAACCCTAGGCAGGCAGCAACACAGCCCCTTACTGGGTGAACCCCCTGTAGTGTCACAAGATCTGCTTAAGAGGTACGAAAACCCACAGGATATGTACCAGGGCCCAGACAGGATTGGTACATTTCCAAGAATGTAGCACACAAGTGTTTTATTAGGAATACTGTCTCTTTAAACAGATCCATATATCAGTACAACATCTCAGAACAAGGCATTACATTATCTCATGAGAAAGCAGATGTGCCTGAAAGAGCCTGAGTGCATATCCATTTTAGCTACTCTTTAAACTATCTAGTAGTTTCTTCCTTACATTATAATCTTTCCTCTCCACCTCCTGCATTTGATTGATAATATACACTGTATTCACCACCTCAATAAATATTCCACACTGTCTAAACACTAATGAATTGAGAGTTGAAGAACATGAACTTAAATTACAAAACCCATCACAGGAGCTCAGACTTTTAAACCAGACAGAAAATGCTTATGATTGGGCAGGATGGGGAAAAAAATCTTCAGATTTCACCCCCACTGTGATAAGTTAATTAAAGTAGGAATCAACATTTCAAGATATTCTTTCAACGTATAGGGCCTGATTGTTGCAGTCACTTGCTCATACACAACTCTCATTGAAGTTACTCACATATAACTGGTAGGATAACCAATCTATATGTACCGGACAGGCCATCTCAGGGCCCCTCATTGTGGCCCAACATGGTCCTACTGGTGCACTGCCCTCAGCTCTCTGTGGGCCACCGTAAGATCTCACTCGCCATCCAGAGTACATTAAACTAAGATTAGCAAATCAAACTTTTTCTTAATCCATCAAGTCCAACCCTGTTCTTCTTAATGCAAGAGTCCTATTGCCCTCCTTCTGCCTGCACTTATAATCCACACCAACTATGGTCCTCGCTCAGCTTCTCCACACTAGCCTCTTTCAATTCTGCACCAAAAATTTAAAAATTCTGCACAAAAAAAAAAAATCTGCACACAATATTTTAAAATTCTGCAAATAACACTACATAATCACACCAATTTCAATTATTTTGGTAATTTATTTCAAAACACCTATCAGTAAGTATGTCTGTTATAATACAGACACACACACAAATTCCCCCAGCAGTAGAGAGTTAAAGAAACCCCTATGACAACCCAGTTCCAGTTTCTCTGCTCCCTTTCACCACCCCCAGAGTGCAGCTGGGAGGGGGGGGCAGACACCCATAACTCCTACTCCCGAGACCCCAGTTGTGGCCCCCCCCAGCCAATGCATCCAAACCCCCACCCCTCCAGAGCCCAGTCACAGGCCCCCCCAACACAGATACCCACACCCCTTCCCCCCCCCGAGGCCAGTCATGCCCCCCAGCTTAGATACCCACACCCCGTCTCCCCCAGAGCCCAGACACCCACCCCCTCTCCCTCTCAGAGCCCAGCCTTGCCCAGACAACCGTCCCCCTCTCCCCAGAGCCCAGGGATCCAGAAGGAGAAACAGCCTGATGCTCGGTCCCAGGCTTGCATGTGGTGGGCAACCTGTGGCCCATCAGGGTAATCTGCTGGCAGGCTGCGAGACAGTTTCTTTACATTGACTGTCCACAGGCACAGCCGCCCGCAGCTCCCAGTGGCTGCTGTTCGCTGTTCTTGGCTTTTGGGAGCTGCTCCCCATGTAGGTACTTATCGCCTGTAATTAAGTTACCCCTTAACCTTCTCTTTCTTAAACTAAATAGATTGAGCTCTTTGAGTCTATCACTATAAGACACATTTTCCATTCCTTTAATCATTCTCATGGCTCTTCTCTGAACCTTCTCCCATTTATTAACATCCTTCTCAAACTGTGGACACCAGAGCCAGACAGAGTATTCCAGCAGCAGTCACACAAGTACTAAATAAGAGGTAAAATAAATGCTCTACTACTCAAGATCCATCCATTTATGCATCCAAGTTTCGCATTAGATCTTTTGGCAACAGCATCACACTGGGAGTATATGTTCAGCTGACTATCCACCACAACTCCCAAATCTTTTTCAGAGTCACTGCTTCCCAGGATAGAGTCTCACATCCTGTAAGTATGACCTATATTCTTTGTTCATTGAGGTATATATTCACATTTAACCGTATTAAAACACATATTGTTTGCTTGTGCCCATTTTACTAAGCGATCCAGATCTCACTGAATCGGTGCCTGTGCTCTTCATTATTTACCACTCCCCCAATATTTGTGTCATCTTCAAATTTTATCAGTGAGGATTTTATGTTTTCTTCCAGGTCGTTGATGAAAATATTAAATAGTGTAAGGTCAAGAATCAATCCCTGTGGGATCTCACTGAAAACATACCTACTCAATGGCAATTCCCCATTGAATCATAGAATATCAGGATTGGAAGGGACCTCAGGAGGTCATCTAGTCCAACCCCCTGCTCAAAGCAGGACCAATCCCCAACTAAATCATCCCAGCCAGGGCTTTGTCAAGCCTGACCTTAAAATCGTCTAAGGAAGGAGATTCCACCACCTCCCTAGGTGACCCATTCCAGTGTTTCACCACTCTCCTAGTGAAAAAGTTCTTCCTAATATCCAACCAACACCTCCCCCCCTGCAACTTGAGACCATTACTCCTTGTTCTGTCATCTGCTACCACTGAGAACAGTCTAGATCCATCCTCTTTGGAACCCCCTTTCAGATAGTTGAAAGCAGCTATCAAATCCCCCCTCATTCTTCTCTTCCGCAAACTACACAATCCCAGTTCCCTTAGCCTCTCCTCATAAGTCATGTGTTCCAGTCCCCTAATCATTTTTGTTGCCCTTCGCTGGACTCGTTCCAATTTTTCCACATCCTTCTTGTAGTGTGGACACTACCAAAACTGGACACAGTACTCCAGATGAGGCCTCACCAATGTCAAATAGAGGGGAACGATCACGTCCCTCGATCTGCTGGCAATGCCCCTATTTATACATCCCAAAATGCCATTGGCCTTCTTGGCAACAAGGGCACACTGTTGACTCATATCCAGTTTCTCGTCCACTGCACCCCTAGGTCCTTTTCTGCAGAACTGCTGCCTAGCCATTCAGTCCCTAGTCTGTAGCGGTGCATTGGATTCTTCCAT
Source organism: Eretmochelys imbricata (assembly GCF_965152235.1). Taxonomy (NCBI): domain Eukaryota; kingdom Metazoa; phylum Chordata; order Testudines; family Cheloniidae; genus Eretmochelys; species Eretmochelys imbricata. The sequence goes on from NC_135572.1 coordinate 19,867,976, forward strand.
CCTAAGTGCAGGACTCTGCATTTGTCCCTGTTGAACCTCATCAGATTTCTTTTGGCCCAATCCTCTAATTTGTCTAGGGCCCTCTGTATCCTATCCCTACTCTCCAGCGTATTTACCTCTCCTCCCAGTTTAGTGTCATCTGCAAACTTGCTGAGGGTGCAATCCACACCATCCTCCAGATTATTAATGAAGATATTGAACAAAACCGGCCCGAGGACCGACCCTTGGGGCACTCCACTTGACACCGGCTGCCAACTAGACATGGAGCCATTGATCGCTACCCATTGAGCCCGACAACCTAGCCAGCTTTCTATCTGCCTTATAGTCCATTCATCCAGCCCATACTTCTTTAACTTGCTGGCAAGAATACTATGGGAGACAGTGTCAAAAGCTTTGCTAAAGTCAAGGAACAACATGTCCACTGCTTTCTCCTCATCCACAGAGCCAGTTATCTCGTCATAGAAGGCAATTATATTAGTCAGGCATGACTTGCCCTTGGTGAATCCATGCTGACCGTTCCTGATCACTTTCCTCTCCTCTAAGTGCTTCAGAATTGATTCCTTAGGACCTGCTCCATGATTTTTCCAGGGACTGAGGTGAGGCAGACTGGCCTGTAGTTCCCAGGATCCTCCTTCTTCCCTTTTTTAAAGATGGGAACTACATTAGCCTTTTCCCAGTCATCCGGGACTTCCCCCGATCGCCATGAGTTTTCAAATGTACAGTTACATTTTGAAACATATCAGTTTGTCAGGTATTTAATCAGTTTAATATGTGCCATGTTAATTTTGTATCATTCTAGTTTTTTTAATCAAAATGTCATGTGGTACCAACTTAAATGCCTTACACAAGTCTAAATATATTATATCAACACTATTATCTTTATCAATCAAACTTATAATCTCATCAAGAAAGATAAGAAATTAGTTTGACATGATCTATTTTCCATATACCCATGTTGATTTGCATTAATTACATTGCCCTCCTTTAGTTCTTTATTAATTGAGTCTGAATAAGCTGCTCCATTATTTTGCCTGGGATCAATGTTGGGCTGACAGGTCTATAATTAGCCCCCTCATCCTATCTGCCCATTTTAAAAATTGGCATAATGTTAGCTTTCTTACAGTCTTCTGAAACTTCCCCAGTGCTCCAAGACTTACTGAGAATCAACATTAATGGTTCAATGAGTTCCTCAGACAGCTCTTTTAAAACTCTTGGATGCAAGTAGCTGGACCTGCTGAATTAAAATGCATGATCAGTGGAACTATTCAGAAAACTGAAATTTCTCATGTGCATAAGTGATTGCAGGACTGGATCCCCAATGATATGCTAGAGATGTATACTGATCACTTTCTCTTTTACAATATTTGTCCCAAAACCTTTATAAAACAAAAAGTCATAAAGAATGAGAGAGAGACTGGAAAGGAATATCCCATGTATGCATTTGATGTGTTGGCTAAAATGAATTAGGACTTGTCTAAACACAATATTTATACAGCTATATATCAGATATAAGCTGGTATAGTTAAAAAAGTATAACCACTAGAATGGATGCAGTTATTCTAGAAAGATGCCTTGCATTTGTAAAGTTTATTCTGCTAAATGTACAGGGATAGTTGTACTGATGTAAGACATATCTATACCAATATAACTGTCTCCACACCAGGGGTTGTATGATTTAACTACTTCAGTGAAAATAGTTAAATCAGTACAAAAACTGTATGTACATTCGGCCTTATTTTCTACCAAATCAGAGCATTCTTGAGCATTCTTGCAGACAATAAGGACATTAGTGAGACCATCCTTAAGGAACCCAGGTTTTCTCCATCCTAACAAATCCCTTCATTTTAATTTCTGTATTAACTTGATTTAAACCCAACCTTTGGCTCAAGGGATTGGAGACAAATGAGAGAAAAATGCAAGTTTGCTTTCCACGTACAGTGCCCCTGCCCTAGCCCTCTCACTGTAATTATAACGCCAAAACATCCATCATTTTGGAAATTTTATGACCGTGACATGAATCAATAATATTTTTTTAAAGAAAGCACAATGGAATGTCTGACAAAGGGCAGTGAATTATTTTTGGTGTCTTACTCTTATTATTTTTAGGAAAAAAATTTGTCTGAAACGCAGAATTTCACCTCAGACTGGTGTCTTAACCTTGCTACCCTCTGTATTATTAATGTGTGTACATTTCTTTTCAGTGCTCTGCTTTGTTTCTGTCTCAAGTGTCTGTTAATCCTCTCACAACTTCCCTTTCTGCTCAGCTTTGGAGCTCTTGTCTTATTGCTTAATGTTCCAAGTTCTGTTACTATAACCCTCCCTCTTCTGCTTGAGGGGGGAAAAATATGTTGTTTGTTTTATAACGAGAAAAAAAAATCACTTTTAAAAAAAATGATTCCAGAAGCGCTCAGCAACCCTTAACCTGCGGAGGACTCAAGGAAATTAATAGACACACCAAAAATAAAATGAAAAAGAGAGCTGGAGACAAAAGGAAAATGGGGCTAAGGATGAAGCCATCTGATGCTATTATGGCAAACTGAACCATGGTAAGAATAAAAAATAAGGGGTGGACCAGATGGCGTTCCCATCCCTTCAAAGCTTGGGGATTGGGTTTGGGAATCTACGTCTGAATCTGAAATGTTTCCCAGCTTCATAATGGGCCAAACCAAAGCCCTCCACGACTCAGCATGTTCTAAATGTGGACGCTAATTTTGTGACTGGGAGCCATCTCTACATAATACAAGGCTGGAGCCAGGTCTCTGGCAGCTTCGTCTCCTCTGGTGTTCTAAAGCGGCCTTAGCTGCCCCTTTAGGGTACATCAGCACTTCAATAGAAGACCTAGGCATAGCCTCAGCTGGCCCTGGTCGGCTGACTCAGGCTCACAGGGCTCAGGCTGTGGGGCTAAAAATTGCTTTGGAAACATTTAGGCTGGATCCCAGGCTCTGCGACCCTCCCCCCTTGCAGGGTCCCACAGCTCGGGCTTCTGTGCGAAGCCGAATGTCTACCCAGCAATGTCTACATCCCCGCACCTCGAGCCTTGCAAGCCCAAGTCAGCTGACCAGTGCCAGCTGCAGGTGTTCAATTGCTGTGTAGCGGTACCCTTAGAGATTCCCCTCCGCACTGGAGAATCCTTGAGTGGTATAGAACCAATGAAGAAGTTCCTCTCTCACTCACTGGCACAGAGGTGATGACTACATTGTCCTTATGCTTTGGCAATCCCCAGATGCCAAAATAAAGAGTGTCTGGGCAGCAGGCATCTGTTGGAGCAGCCCTTAGGCTTCTCTAAGTACATGGGCCAAATTCACCCCTGATTGAATGCTGCAAATTTAATGGGCACTTACATTAGGGATGAGGATTTAGCCCATTCTCTTTATCCAACTCTTTCTTTTAGCAATGGCTCAAAGAACTGTAGCCAAAGCCCAAGGATGTCACTGACAAGAGTTGTTCACTCCTTTTAAATTCAGATTTTTTTCTGGATTAAAATCCTTGGCAGTTTGAGTTTGTGCTGTGCATTCTCTGACACACAATCCATTCTATGAAAGGACTGACTGGTCAAAGCCACACACAATAAATATGTCTTGCTTTATACGTTCACATTTAACAAGGTCATTTTGAAATAATCCATCAGACATATCATACAGATACTTAAAGAGATGGAAGGAAAGGAAGCAAATCATGCAATGTTCCTTGACCAACCAAATGTAATAGTTGCCACAATGATAAAGGTGAAATAGCTATGATGATGAGAAGTCTAGGCAGAAAGACCCTCAAGGAAACATAGGGGATGCTGATACATATTGGAAACCAGTGGGTGTAAAATATTTCTCATTCCCTAAAGAAAAATGTCAGTGTAATATAAAAGATATTCTAACTCCTGCATCTAATTGCAAAGAAGTGTAAATTACTACAGATTTTTTAAGCATATCTAAAATGTAATAAAGGAAATAATTAACAATTAAGCAGGAAATTTGGGTGCATCCTACCTGCAATATTGCATTGATTTAAAGGGCACCACATTGCCAGAAAAACATTGGTCCACTGCAAGGAATTCAGATAAGAGAAACAAAAATCGCCAGAGTGCTTTTGGAGGAAAGATATGACGAGCTAACTATATATGGCCCAGTAAAAAGGTGACTAAGGCGCTAAATCACTTAAACACATGCTTAACTTTATTTTGGTGAATAGGGATGGACTTCAGCAGGTGCTTAAATGCTTTGGCATGGGGAGATAGAACCATCTACAAACTTGTAAAGGGTTTAAATGTTGCACCAGGGATTGTGCAGACATTGTTTTGGAGGCTGCACAGAGATATAACTGGGAAATATGGGATGAAAACAGGAATGGAAAACTGCACAAAGAAACGACCACAACAAATTCCTGAGAATGAGCAGTACTGAGCAATGGAATGGTGGCCAAAAGGAAGTGATTGGAGCCCCATCACTTGAGACCTTTTAACCCATTCTAAATTAAACACATAGGCCATGTCTACACTACGCAGCTTTTAGCGACACAGCCGTGTCGACACAGCCATGTTGCTAAAAGTCGGGCAGTGTAGCTGCTGTTTGTCAGCTTTTTTGCTGACAAAATACTTCCACCCCCAACGAACGGGGTTTGACTTTCAGGGTTGTTTTTTTTAAACACCTCTGAACAACAACAGTTTTGTCGTTCAATTGCCAGTGTAGACATAGTCTAAGAAATATCCCGCTCCAAAAAAGAATCAGACACGGCCTGGGAAATGTACTCGATAACCTAATGATCAGCCTTTTTCAGCTCGCCCCTCTTCTAGTCTATGAACTGTTGTGACAGTCTGATGCTATTTTTATGCTGAAGATTGGGTGGCTCCCAGGGAGTATTGCTTTAAACTAAAGGCAGTCACAAACCTCACTGCAGAGGGTGGGTGTGATATCTGCTTTTCATTCAGGCTTAAATAAGGGAGCAATCAAATGCCCATTTGTTTGGTAAGAGCTAGGGCCCTACCAAATTCACAGCCATGAAAAACACATCACGAACTGTGAAAGCTGGTCTTTTGTGTGCTTTTACCCTGTACTATTCATATTTCACACGGGGAGACCAGCGTTTGTCAAATTCGGGTTTCTGACCCAAAAGAGAGTTGCAGGAGGGTCACAAGGTTATTTTAGGGGGTCATGGTATTGCCACTCTTACTTACTCGCAATCTCATCCTTTCGGTCATTATCCAATGTTCACGACAATAGGTGAAGATGGGGATGTAGATCAACCTGTAAACCGAGAGCTTCGTCTGAGAACTCAGCTCCCACTTCACCACCACGGATCCCACTTACCATCATTCGTGAACAAGACCCCTAGATACTTGAACTCTTCCACCAAGGGCGGCTGCTCCCCCCCTCTCCTGGAGAGAACAGTTCACTTTGAAAATTCATTTTTACTACATATGGGACAGATTCTCAGCCCTTCTTCACTTCATTGAGCCATGGAGACACTTGTATTGCAAAAGGGAGAACCCCCAGGGATGTAAAGCCAGCGTAGCGGATCTCAGCCACATGGTGCTTGTGCTCCAGTGAGCCTCAGTGTCAGAATGGCCATTTAGGGACCATAGACAGCCAGGCACAATTCAGAGAAGCCCTGGGCCTTCTCCAAACGGTACCATGGGCTGAAACTGAATTAGAGACCTGGGTACTTATTTATGTAATCACTTAACTATGTGTGTATCATCGCTAATCACTGGAGATTGCTATAAAGCAACTGACTTTTTGGAAACTTTCCCCCTCCCCCCCCCAATTGTTTCCAGTATACAGGGAACAGATGTTTACCAATGTGAGATTTTTAGAAGAGGATGGTAGCGGGTTGCCTGAGCCAAAGTAAAAAGGACTGATGTAGTGTGAAATTAGAGCTGTAAGTGATTAACAAAATGGAAAGGTTCTGCCTATAACTCTTAAATGACCTTGCTAGACTCTATATTTGACTGTGATATGCAAATGCGTAGGAAAGCACATCAGATAGAATTTGTAGGGTTAGTATGGAAAATCTGTTTTTCACAGAACATATAACGTATTTGAGCATTACTAATGTTCCTGTTTACCATTCACTCATCCAGACCCCCTTCCTCCCCGCCTTCAGTTTCCTGCAAGAAAATCCTTTAAAGGCACATACTTCTCTCTCTGGTTACTGTGAGAGGTTTCATAGTCAATGCTTGTCATAATTTCCAACAGAAAATGCTGATTTTGGAGTGTGAGGGCTTTTAAATCTACCTCCAATATTTGTTCACAGTTCAACTGTGGTAGACAGAATAAGGTTTAGAAGAAAAAAAATAAGACCAAAATATGTTCTGCCTGGTTCTTCTCTCACATATACTACGGTAAGGCCCTTATTTAGCAAGATACTTTCAGTATGTAGTGTGACTGGGTCGGGCCAGATGGCTACAGGAGAGTAAGAGAAGGCAGATATATTAGCCCCAGGTTAAGTAGGTCCCCTTTCCCTGGGTAAGGTAACAGGGAAGGTTCCAGAACAATCAGGAACCTTCTGGAGACAATTAAGACAGACAGGCTGATTATAACACTTGCAGCCAATCAAGAAGCTGCTAGAATCAATTAAAGCAGACTAATCAGGGCACCTGGGTCTAAAAAGGAGCTCACTTCAGTTTGTGGTGCGTGTGTAAGGAGCTGGGAGCAAGAGGCACTAGGAGCTGAGAATGAGAACGCGGACTGTTGGAGGACTGAGGAATACAAGCATTATCAGACACCAGGAGGAACGTCCTATGGTGAGGATAAAGAAGGTGTTGGGAGGAGGCCATGGGGAAGTAGCCCAGGGAGTTGTAGCTGTCGCACAGCTCTAGGAGGCACTCTAGACAGCTGCATTCCACAGGGTCCTGGGCTGGAACCTGGAGTAGAGGGCGGGCCCGGGTTCCCCCCAAATCCTCCCAACTCCTGGTCAGACACAGGAGGAGTTGACCTGGACGGTGGGTTCACGAAAACAGCCAAACTGAGGGCTGCCGTGAAGCTTCAAGGCGAGCAAATCCGCCAATAAGAGCAAGACCCACCAAGGTAGAGGAACTTTGTCACAGTAATTTATGATTAGTCCCATTGTCTTCAATTATCCTGGTTTAAAACAGGTGCAAGTGAAAGCAGGATTATGCCCAATATATTTAAGCTGCTTTTTAAGATGTATGTGTGTATATGTTTTCAAGGCAGTATATTTTGGAATAAAATGTGGAGGTAACTAGATACAAACTAATTATTTGTGAAATTAAAATATGCTGGAATCTATGTACAGAGCCATAGTATGATTCCACAGAAGTCACTGGCAACATTTTCATTGACTTCAAAGGGTACAGGATTTGGTCTGCACTGAATTTAGATTGTGAAACTCCAATTATTTTCAAGTATGATGAATATCCCATATTTTTACAGTGCCTTGCAATGTACAAATTCCAATCCCCATTACTCTGATTTTAATATTATAGAGAGATTGTTTTGTGAAAAATGTGATGTCAGTAACCACTCACACTCTCACTTTTAGCATCATGGGACCTTGTTACCTGAGTACCTTTGGTACGTGAATATGGGGGTGGATACCTAGGTAGATAGATCCAAGATGCTAAGATTTGCGTTGGGATCTACACCATATGAGATAACTGATTTTGGGGGGATATTTTACTGCATATTTGCCATTATGAAATCTTACTGTGCAGAAACTAATATTTTCACTAGTTAGGCAAATACTGAACAGAGGTTTCCACAAACATTCATTCAGAGTTTTAAATGAATTCACTTCATTTTCATGCCCTTTTTATATTCAGTGTCCATGGACATTTGTGCAACTGAGCTTCATTAGTGCAACTGCTTCTGGAAAGTGAATTTTAAGATCACTCAATTCCTCACAGGAAATGAAGTTCAAATCAGCTTCCTGTGAGTATTCACACCAGAAAAGTGTTAGTTACTATCATTCAATCAGGAACAGAGAAAGTATCACGTGACTTATGTAACCAATCATAAATTGACACCAAAAATTGTGAATTAATTTTGAATAAGGAAGAAGAAGAGAGAATTTTAAGCTGTTTTGCTGACACCATTACAAACTTACTCAGCTTCAGCTTTCAGCATGCATGCAACACAAAATGTTGATCACCACATAAATGTCTCCATGTTAAAAGGAGTCACCATAGTGTTTTCAGTGAATGAAAATTAAGAATAAGAAAATACGACAAAATCTGAAAAGAGCTTGAGGCCTTATAACATGTTACAGATCATCAGTTGTCCATTCACTTTGTCATTTTATGTGCAGAATGTAATCAGCTGTGAATGTACTTCAGTTTCCTGACACTAAAATGTGGGGAAAAGATCTGAAACTGGGAGTACAAGGTGGGAGTGGCTGGAAGTGAAGGAAGCTTAAAAAGTGTAGTGAGATTAATTTTCTTACCATTGACAATCTTCTCAGGTTCATGTCTCACAGTTTCAGAGGTAAAAATATGCCATTAATAAAAGGAAGATGAAAGAAAGCAGGTTTGGGTGGGAAATTAGTAAATTTGGGTCTGTAACAGGAATCAATGAAGAGTAAAACAGGGAAGCATTCTGCCATACCGTTCTTGAAAAGACACAACATAACAGTTCTGAAATTAACAGCTGAAATGCTTGGTTCTGCGATTGAACTTTCCTACTTGGTCATATGTAGGATTTTGGTCTGAATCCAACTCCAAAACAAAAACAGTGAGGAAACTCAAAATCAAGACTGCAATTCCCGCCTTAATTCACTGGCTGTGCCATATATTGTACACAGGAGTATCATCAATACAAGATCTCACTATGATGGGTCAAAAAGGGCAGCAAATGGTTGCACCAGGAAAGGCATTTGGACAACAGAGTTTTTAGAGGAAGCATATTCCACATCCAAACTAAAAAGCAGGGCTTTCTTCATGCAAGTCCAAACAGGAAAGAAAAGTCACAAAGTTACAATATACAAACACAGAGTACTGAGGTTCTGGTAGCTTCAGATGTATACAGTCCATGACAGATCTTCCAGCAGCACAAAAGAAAACATGAGAGTATGCCTGTTTGACAACCAGTTCTAACCTCTCAACATGCTGTCCCCCAGCTGCTGTTTATATCCCCCAATCCATGTTTGTGGAACAAGCATACAAGGACCATATTCATAACACTGGTCTAACTCTGTTGATGCTAATAATATTAGGCCAGGAATAAATTTGGTTCACAGTATCTTGGCTTCTTATACAATTTTGCAAATCATTCAGGTTTCACTAGCAGACAGGTGGCACATGATCACGATTATCCCTCTGTGAATAGTCCTAAAATGTTTTCCAGCAATCTTTAAAGCAGAAAAGTAAATGATAGGCTGGATTCTGACCTCCCATTGGTTTTAAACCAATGTAATTCCATCGATGTGACATAGAGAATTGAGAGCTGAAAATCAGGACCCCAATATTTTCATACTGAAACCTACTGAAATAAGCCAGGTAACAAACCTGACCTGCAGCTTCTTGGGATCCCAACCTGTAGCTGCTGAAAGGTGAAATGTTCTATAAACTAAAAAGAGAATGGGGGTGGGGACCAAGAGATTTCGACACAGACTTTTGAGGAAAGGAAAGCACAAATGTCTATTCGTTATTTGTGATTTGTTTTCAGCTCCTCAACTCCAGCCTAAAGAAGTTACTGAAGAATGTACCTCAGCATTCACTACCTGGGACGTTATAGAGACAATTTTTCATTATTAAACTAGTGATAGATTTAAGTCTGAAAAAGTTATAGGGTGAAATCCCAGTCCATTGAAATCAATGGAAGTGTTACTATTGACCTCAATGGAGCCAGTGTTTCACCCATATTGTTTTTTTAGTTAACAATCAACTATAAACTGTCTATATTTTCCCTCTCTTTGCATGTAGGTGGGGAAAAGTTTGAGACATTAGAGCTCATCGAGTAAGAAAAGAAAAAGGAATAATTATTGGATGAGAAAATGTCGAAAATTCCCAATGAATATTATTCAACTATATATGGAACTAGTTGAATAACGGGCAAAAATGTATTCACAAATTTATCTTCTCTGAGCGCTAGCTCTGATATTATTAGGAATCTCCAGATGGTGCTTTTACAAGCAGTCCTACAAGTTAAGTGAATGTATAGGCAGTTAGACCTTGGAGAAATGATTTATTAGTTGTGGCGTAGTTCTTTATAGAAGCAGAGCATATCACTGTACAGTTTGTTTCTTGCCTGAGTCTCTTTCTGCTTAAATCATTCTTCAGTGCATAACTGTTGTCTACAGGATATACCCATGCAAGGAAAACAAATACATTACATGGTGTCAAAACTTTACACCAGACAGTTGTGGAAACAATTCTAGAGATGCAAAGAAAATACAGAGTATGTTTGTGACAGAGAGGAATATGAGCTCCATTTTGTATTATGTGCTGAATGTACGTCTAAACTTGCCTGAGGGCAGCTTACTGTATTGCATCCCAGACAGTTTCCTGCCCAGAAAAAGTGCTTTTGATACCTCATTGAAGACATCAAGACTGCAGTTTGGGGCCATTGACATTGATTATCTCTAAACTGCTGGTCCACACCCAAGGAACTATGGCTTTTCTACACAGGGCACCTACAGCTGTATCTACATTTAAAACACTAGAACAGTACAGCTGCAGCACACTGCAGTGCTTCAGCGTAGACACTGCTGTGGTGGGAGGGGTTCTCGCCTCACTGTGGGTCTCCTTTGAGAACAGGGCCCTGGCCTTTCGCAAAGCCCGAGCTCGTAAGCTGAAAAAGTACACTCCCCTGGCCGACACCCTGAGAGCGAAGGGCTACAAGGTGCAGATGGACGCCCTGGGTGCCTGGGACCCCTGCAATGAGCATGTGCTGTGGACCTGCAGTATCGGTCGATGCTACACGCGGCTCATGGGGCACTTCGTGGTCTCAGACACCATCCGATGGTCCAGGGACATCTACCTCAGACACATCACCGGCCACTGACAGTACAAGGAGGTGTGAGCCGGAGCGACATAGTGCATCGACTACGAGAAAGGGTCTGAGAGACTGTTCCCGTTGGACCATATGAACTGGAACCATAAACTCACTGAACGTTAAATCTCAGCAAATGAGGGTCAATCCATCCTCATCACCTTATCCACTCATTGTACTCTACACCTGAACATAGCCATTTATGAACAACATACCCTCATATCTCAATGTCTGTACTTTGACCCATTAACCTTTTACCCACAATAGGGGATATTGCAGATTATGTATTCCTTACACCATCCGATCTTAAACCGAATTTTGCACCCCTTGATAATCTGTACCTTATTCCCTGATAACCAGAAACTTCTACGCTTAAACTCTGTACCGTTCACTTTTTTTTAAACATCATTTTAATAACATTTTAAAATCTGAAAAAAAATCCACCTTTCAAAGAGGCAGTAGCTAGGTCTTCCAACAACCTAGCACTGTCCACACAGGGATTTAGGTTAGCTTAATTATATCATTCAGCAGTGTGGATTTTTCACACCCTGGACGATCTAATTTTCTAGTGTAGACCAGTCCTATGAATGGAAGAGGGCTGGAGCATCCCGGTTGCAAAGAAACAGAGACTGTACTTAAAAGGGGGATGTGGTGCTGTGTGAAGGGGCCAACCATCACCACTTCTAAGAAGGACTTTCTAGAGCGAGGTAAGAGGGGACTCTGCCCAGCATGAAATTCTGGTACACCTTGGTTTTGCAGAAGAGGTGAGATTACACCAGAGAGAGTGCATCTCAGACCATGTCTACATTATGGGTGCTACAGTGGCATAGCTACAGTGCTGTACCTATGCCACTGTAACCCTGTACTGTAGATGCAGCCTATAGTGATGGAAAGAGTTTTTTCCATTGCTGTAGGAACTCCTCCTCCCCTAGCAGTGGTAGTTAGGTTGATGGAAGCATTCTTCCATCGCCTTAGCTGTGTCTACACCAGAAGTCAGGTCGGCATAGCTATGGTGCTCAGGAGTATGTATTTTTCATGACCCGTCAGCACTTTTGCTATGTTGACCTAAGTTTTAAGTGTATACCAGCTCTGAGAACTTTTGGTTGATTTCAAAGAACTGTAATCTTGAGTGCTTAAAGAGTAAAGTTTGTGTGGTTAAGAAATTCTTTTGCTAAGTTTGTATTCCTTTTCTTTTTTGCCATGCTGACCCTCAGGGGTTAAACTAGAGCCAGAGTGCTCACAGCCTATGTGGTGCTCTGGGGAGCATGCATACGGTGTCTATGGTGACTGGTTGATGGCACCCCACAATGCAGAGAAGGTGTTGGACCAAAGTTCTGAGCTGGGGGAGTGTATCCTACAGAGCCAGAAGCAATGACTAGACTATATTGAGAGCCAGTTGACTTGGAAGCACATGGGACCAAGCAACAAGGTGCAATCACAACAGACTGGTGACAGTCTAGCAGAGTACTGGGCCAGACCGCCACCACCACAACCACTAACAAAATTAGAGAGGAAGAAGTAAAAACAGCTAGCAGTGTAGAAGGTATAAAAAGGCAAGATAATTCCTTTGATAGCATGATATTATGTCCAAAAGAGCCACTCAAAGGCCTGATTCTCCCCTGTACAATCATTGATATCTGTACACAGTGCAAGACAAATTTAAAATGCCACCCAAATCAGAATGATAGTGTTTTTATAGCAACTGTGCATGGGTGTAAATAACTGCAAAGATGCAAGACAGTGTAGAACCAGGCCCAGTGGATTTACACTAGTGAAAAAAGAAATTGCAATGAGGCCCATTGTCCATTATGCATCATTCACAGCCTCTGTCCTCCATACCATTTTCACAAGTGCATCAGCACCACTGTAAGTCTGTAAGGCTGTAAGTCTCAGCTGTCAAGGAGTGTCTTAGAATACACGGTGACTTACACATTTCTTTCACCAGTATATGATTTTTTGACATTTTGGAATTGTCACTCTGATGTGTAAGTGTGTGGGTGAATGTTTACTATGTGTAAGTCGTGAGGCAATAACCTACCAGGCTAACCGGTAGAGTGCAAATGGCAGCAGTGCTGTCAGGGATGAAAAAACCAAACTAATTACAAGACATTTGCCAGCAGTTACACATACAGTTTCCTGTGATAGCACAGTTTTCCCTATCCTTAAAACAGGAAAAATAAAATTTGTATATTATATACTACCTTGTGGTAATGTGGAAAATGTAGACTATTTAATGGTGATCACTTTAGACGACAAAGAAACATCAGTGCGTACAAGAAAATTGGGGATAACATATTTAAGAGATCTGGGCCTATTGTGGGAATAATAAATATGAATGTATTAGGGGTGGTGAAGGGAAAGTCACTATGTGGATATAGAATAATATGAATAAGAGATGGAAAGAACTGTTAAGACATGGAGTCCAACCCCCTGTCAATTCAGGAGTCTTTCCTCAAGTAACATTATTAATAAAGACCAAACTGAAAAAGATATACAATTAGAGTGCCAACAAAGGTCCATGGTTTTTTCTATATAGCATTTTTACCTCAACATATTCTTTAATTTACTCTGACAAACCTGCAGCCCCACTTAGCATTCTAGCGTGGAAGACATGTGAAGACGTAAGTAAGAGTGACAGGGACATGCCAAACCTCAAAGAAATGACAGAACACTTTGTGTAGCATCCAAACAATCTCCGCTAAGGCATTTCCTAAAGGCTATACTGTCCTCAGTTCCTCCACCCATGATCGTTATTAAGCTAGCGTGTCTGGAACATCCAGATGAAAGATGGTGAAATCACACACTATTGGAGCAAACAGGACAGCATGCCAGCATGTTATTTGTGGTGTTGTAAATAGACGGTCAGCCTTGACCACTGAATGTATGTGATGCTGTAGCTTCCTTCCTGCAGGGGATATTACACAAAATAATGCGACATGGCACATGAACACATAGTATCCATAATGACCAGTAATTTCTTTTTTAATGGACCAGAAAGGTTTTCCAGCATCATCTGTGTAGCACCTGCTGGGAATGATTAGTACCATGCAAATATATAAACAACTAACATTGTATTCATCCCAAAGCTACAGTGGTTAAGGTGCCAGCTATGCAGCCACCCTGCGGGGGACTTCACTTCTCAGAATATGCAGAAGCCTTCATGGTTGTTATTCTTTCATGGTTGTCACATACTTCAGGCTGCGCTCCATGCCAGAGTATGCCTCAGAGCCAAAATACCTGAAGGCAGGTAATCTGCATTGACTGGGATAAACTGCATTGCCTTCAATAAACCAAGTCTGTTATTTTTATATTGTTTCTGGCCAGGAAAACCTGCAGGTACCCTCAGAGTAGCTCCTAAATAATTTACCTTGGCGCAGAAGGCCCACATAGTCCACAATGCCCCATTTTTGCCTCCAAGTGGAGCTACATGAAGGAACTGCAGATGAATAAAGGGCCACAGATCCAGTAGTCTCAGAATCATAGAATTGTAGGACTGGAAGGGACCTGGAGAGGTCATCTAGTCTAGTCCCCTGTACTCAAGGCAGGATTAAGTATCATCTAGACCATCCCTGACAGGTGTTTGTGTAACCTGCTCTTAAAAATCTCCAATGATGGAGATTCCATAACCTCCCTAGGCAATTTATTCCAGTGCTTAACCACCCTGACAGGAAGTTTTTTCTAATGTCCAACCTAAACCACCCTTGTTGCAATTTAAGCCCATTGCTTCTTGTCCTGTCCTCAGAGGTTAAGGAGATTAATTTTTCTCCCTCCTCCTTGTAACCACCTTTTTATGTACTTAAAAACGGTTATCCTGTCCCCTCTCAGTCTTCTCTTCTCCAGACTAAACAAACCCATTTTTTTTCAATCTTCCCTCATAGGTCATGTTTTCTAGACCTTTAATCATTTGTGTTGCTCTTCACGGGATCCTCTCTAATTTCTCCACATCGTTCCTGAAATGTGGTGCCCAAAACTGGACACAATATTCCAGTTGAGGCCTAATCTGCGTGGAGTAGAGTGGAAGAATTACTTCTTGCGTCTTGTTTACAACACTCCTGCTAATACATCCCAGAATAATGTTTGTTTTTTTTTACAACAGCATTACACTATTAACTCATATTTAGCATGGGATCCACTATGACCTCGAGATCCCTTTCTACAGTACTCCTTCCTAGGCAATCATTTCCCATTTTGTATGTGTGCAACTGATTGTTCCTTCCTAAGAGGAGTACTTTGCATTTGTCCTTATTGAATTTCATCCTATTTTCTTCAAACCGTTTCTCCAGTTTATCCAGATCATTTTGAGTTTTAAACCTCTCCTCCAAAACACTTGCAACCCCTCCCAGCTTGGTAACATCTGCATACTTTTTAAGTGTACTCTCTATGCCATTATCTAGATTATTGATGAAGAAATTGAACAGAACTGGACCCAGAACTGATCCCTGAGGGATGCTACTTGATAGGCCCTTCCAGTTTGACTGTGAACCACTGATAACTACTCTCTGAGAATGGTTTTCCAACTGGTTATGTACCCACCTTATAGTAGCTCCATCTAGGTTGTATTTCCCTAGTTTGTTTATGAGAAGATCATGCGAGACAGTATCAAAAGCCTTACTAAAGTCAAGATATACCACATCTACTGCTTCCCCCCATCCATCAGGCTTGCTACCCTGCCAAATAAAGCTGTTAGGTTGGTTTGACATGCTTTGTTCTTGACAATTCCATGCAGACTGTTACTTCTCACCTTATTATCTTCCAGGTGTTTGCAAATTGATTGCTTAATGGGGGTTGGACTAGATGACCTCCTGAGGTCCCTTCCAACTCTGATATTCTATGATTTACTCCATTATTTTTCCAGGTACTGAAGTTAAACTGACTGGTCTGTAATTCCCCGGGTTGTTCTTATTTCCCTTTTTTATGTATGGGCACTATATTTTCCCTTTTTTCCAATCCTCCGGAATCTCTCCCGTCTTCCATGACTTTTCAAAGATAATCGCTAATGGCTCAGATACCTCCCCAATCAGCTCCTTGAATATTCTAGTGCTAACGTTCTGCTCACGTGGCACGGAAAGGTTGCGGTTGCTATTTCAAAGCCACCGTGTGAAACCTGCAGGTGTGGAGGGTGCACTGCAGCCCTGCACCTTGCCACACAATTCTGAGGTGGTTTTCTCTTCTCCAGCATTTATTGTTTCATGTCCATTGCATATATTATAATGAGTGGCTTGCTTATTAGTGGCTAAGCTCCACCAATAATGCCACAGCTGTCAGCCACACTATAGGCACCGTGTGCTGTGGCTGCTGTATTTCAGAGTGCAGCCACATTATAGGCACTGTGTAGTGTGCATGATGTACTGTAATGTGCAGCAATAATGTAGGGTTCATTAATAATGCACACCTGTTTGATCAACCTGCAAGGGGCAGGGGTGTGTATGGCTGTGTTTACGTGTATATGCACATGGTGGAACAGGGAAGGGCTTCTCTTTAACAAAATTATTTTAAATCCAAATGCAATGTATTTCTCCAAGTTATGTCACTTGGTTCAATTGAAACTATGTTTCCCCCATGATATTCCCTTCCTATCTACTAAGATTGCTAAAATTCTGCACTAGCTCCTGTTTTGCTTTGCTACCAATGCCAAAAATAACTTGCAGTGAATCACACAGCTGGTACTTTGACACCTGATCAGCTTTCACAAGGCTGCCCACCCAAAATCCACAGCTGCTAAGATAGATGCCCATGAGACACTAGCAAATCCGAAAAAAAGGTTCTCCCGCAGATGTTAAATTTGGTCCCAAAGAAGAGCTCAGTTCCTTTTAAACAAATCCAACCTGAGCGAGGGCACGATAAAGATACTGTATTTTCTTATCTGGTGATTCATACAATATATGGATGCGTTTGGCTTGCCAAGTTCAAAGGGCAGACTCTGGTTATAACAAAACATACTAAGCAAGGATTAGTGTCTGAGGTTGTGTTTGTGAAGTATTTACTCTGGGAGACCAAATCCTAGTATTTGGATTTTGTAGACTACAAAGTGAAATGTGCTGGGTTTTAAAATGGTGCAGTATATAGATGGGACCAAACCTTCAAATACCGACTTCTAAAATGCACTTACTCTATATGTGAATACACGAGCAAATATAATTGCACATGCAAAACATGTAAGCTGAATAACTGCTTATGACTTGTTTGTTTGTGAGCATGCAAAAGGATGTTTTACACATGCACATTCTTACAAACACATTTTCTGGGTATAACAAACGTCTTGGCTCCCAGAACTCCCCTTTCTCTATTCCTCCAACACTTATGTGGTTTCGGTACTTTACTTTTTCCTCTTGGTGCTATGTGATGTCACTACAATTTCCTTCACCCATTCCTCTTATGACAGGGCCTCTACTTGAAAAGGCCAGACAAGGGCACTGAGTCATTGTAGCACGAACCCTAGAGCATAACAGGGAAGACAGAAAAAGGAAAATGCCTCCCAGCTCACACTCTACTGTGCTTATTTGGGAAGCAGAAGTGCTTCTCTGTACACCACAGCATGAATACCACACCTAAGGAGGTTGAGCTGATTTCATTCACCCTGTGGCACTGCTAAACCACAAAGAGGCCAACGTCTAACAACAAACAAACAAGGAGACCCCTAACCTGTCCAATCTCAGAAGTAACAGGTGTGGAGAGAGAAAGGAAATCCAAACCCATTCCTGAGACAAAATCCAGTGACCAGGAACCTTCAGGCAACCCCTTGATCTAGAAATAATAGCACCCCAGGCCACAGCAAACCTGGTCAGTAACCTGGATCTCTGACTCATGCTGATCAATGCAACGCTGTTGGCTTTAAACAATAATAGGATCTTCAATGAGGCATCTGACAAGGCCTGCATTAATGAGACGTGTTTGGGATCCTGCTGCCTCAACTCACACCTGCAGCCACAAGTCCAGAATGGGTAGTTTGGGAGCTGGCACAACCACAGGGTATAAAACTGACTTCAGATGGATAAAAGCCTCCAGAACAAGACACTAGATGGAGCCCAGATCTTAACACCGTTAGAGAAAAATGTCGAACATCGGGGATTAATTGTTCTCTCACTTTACTAGTGTTAGCAGTAACTGAGTTGGGGTCAATGAAGTTGCTGGTGTAAAACTGGAGTGATAGGATCAGGTCCATCTTTCTTTGCAAAAACCTTGCAGCAATAAAAGTTCAAACAGAATGACTCACCCGCATATCCTGGGAGGAGAATAATAAACACACTTAAACCGTGTAATATTTGAGAGGAGTAGAGAATACAGTCCTTCAAACTTTAATTTGATTGTAAAACTGAGCACATATTAGGCAGTCTAAATACCATGATGTCTGAGATCCCAGATAGTATGGTGATGGGCACAGATTAGGAAGGTAGGCAGATATCTGAAAATCTGATTCTAATAAAAAAGAACTTAACCTGGCTCTTGTTTACGCAATAGCAAACCCATTGATTTACCAAAGGACAGAATTTGGTCTCTAATCTGTATTGTATTAGTTAATATTCTAGTCTCCTTGATTTCAAGTATTTGGAAAGTTTTGATAAAAGTAGGTTTATCTCTGCATTTATCTAAATGCTAATGGATTACTGAAGATGAAAAGCCAGATCTTCCACTCGTTTAAATTTGCACGAGTGGAATCTGGTCCATAGAGTCTATGCAGATGAAAATGACCATGTTAATCTTCAATAAATGTGCTAAATAAACACGTGGTAGCTATTTAATATGTAATAACTTTCTTTTCACTGTCTTTTAAAATCAAATTGAATGCTCATTAGGGAACCTAAACCAAGACGTGTTAATAAGAGTGCCACATTTTTAGGCGATAATGCAACCATTAGCACGTGTCACTGTTGTAAATCTATTTGTTAAGCTATATTATGGTTCTGAAAGCGCTTTAAGGCATGATAGCAATAAGCTTTCTTGTTAATCACATCCTTGCCAGGGCGGAACAAACTAGCCTTTGTTATTTGAATTTCCTTTTTATTTTCTCTAAATTGATGAGTTAACATAATCTGTGCAGATCTGTTGACCTTTCCCTAATCAAGGGAAGAAAATATTTGACTCCAGCATAGTTTATTCGGTGTTCAAAACCAAATAATAATAGTTAAAATAAAACAAACAAGCAACCCAACACCTTGCTTCATTTCCCTTGCCTTGCAGACCTCTTCTGGATAGTAGATGTTCAGGCCAGAATTCAGCAACGTGTTTAAACACATGATGAAGTCCATCCATGTTTAGCAAAAACTTAAGTATGTGCTTAAATCCAGGCATTTAAAACACGTGTAAAATTAATCAAGTGCTGAAGTGAGTTTCTGAATAAGGATGGACTGCTGAATCTGGACCCAGACAGCACGGTGACGAGCGTTGTATAAGAGACTAACTACAGTTCTTTATTTTATATTTTGCTTTTGTTTTCTATTCAGCACTTTCATAACACTTCAGATTTCTACTGAATATTCTGCATGATCTTAACACACTGATGCATGTGCACATGAAACTATGAATGGATGATGTAAGGGAGTCTATACCACAGAGAAGAGAGCGGAAGTGCAATGTAAATGCCATGCACGAAATCAGTGTGTAGAGATCTACAATGCCGTGGAAGTTCCATTCCTCAAATGAGAGTAGAACACGCAGCACTCTCCATGCGGATTGGGGGGTGACAATTCTGTGCTGTGCCTCTCAGAGTATGTCTACAATCTGTGTTGGAGCTGTCAGTTCCAGCTCAAGATGACGGTATCTATGCTGGTTCTCACAGAGCTAGCATGCTAAAAATAGAGCGTAGCTGTGGTGGGCTTGTCACCCTGGGTACATACCTAGCATCTTGGATTGGTATGTGCTGGGGGGCAGCTATATATATTTTTAGTGCGTGAGCTAGATCAGAGTTAGCACAGGTAAGTCTCATCGAGCTGGAATGTGCACCTTCAGCTCGTAGTGTAGATGTACCCTAAGAGATGCAGCACAGAACTCACAGCCTGGGGAAGATGGGGCTAATGCAGCTTTAAGTAATCTTTGTGCTCTCCTGCTCCTGGGCTGTTCTGGGGGCCAGATCAACCCACAACATAACTAAGGCAACCCTGAGAGGACGTTTAATGGCAGGCTCCCTGTGCTGCTCTATGGGCAGCAATACTGCCCAGAATCTCCAGAGCCCTGCATGCATGTGGTCCCCTGCATGTCTGCTATGCCAGGGCTTGTTAGGGGGTCCTTGAAAGGCAGTCTGTAGCTATCTGTCTCAGTTTCATCACCAGAGATTCTTCCTCAGCCAGATCTGGGGGGTTTAGAGCCCCTTTATAACAGGTAATGGAACCAAGAGGGATGAGGATCTCACCCCAGATAGAAGAATTTTGCCTTTAAAAGGTATTTATCCCTGTTCTAAAAGTATTTTCTATTGGACTAATTATTTTTTCCTGTTTAAAAGAAAAACAAAAACAAAACAAAAAGACCAGAGCCTGAGAAACAGCCAGGGTCCTATTCAAAGATCAATCTACAACAACAGAATGAGCAAGGGAGGAACAACTTTTAAGTCACATCTTCTCATTTTTCAATTCCTCCTAAAACACTTTGCACTCTGTGACTGGGAAGTCTGTTGGAGGAAAGCCGTCCCATACACACCCTATCCCTGGCATAAGTTGAAAGAGATGGTGTGTTGTAGGCATGGGCAGGAGGAGGCCAGGGGAGGAAGAGTGCCATAGCAAAGCTTATTTTTGCTTGATCTTCCACTGGCTTAAGGTGTCAGGTGAATGGAATGAAGGAAGTCTAGCCTAGTGGTCGGAAAAGGTGTCGTGGTTAGAGCAGGCATGGGGAACCAAGGACATAGGGCAGAGCCGGAGTCGGTAGTCAGAAGCTGGAGTCAGGGGTCAAACCAGTGGGAAAGAAATGGATAACAGAGCTGAGGATCAAGCTAGAGGTCAAGAGCTAGAACAAGCAGGGTAGCAGGCAATGAGGGCTTTTAGACACGGACAGGACAATAACAAGGCTGGGTGCAAGACAGAAGCAGTAGAAACAAGATAACACAGGAGAAGTCACAGTGGAGGGCATGAACACTGAGCAGCCAGTGAGCTGCTGCTGGCTTAAGAGCCGGCCTGCTGACCCCTTCAGCCAATCAGGTGGTGTGGCCCATCAGGCAGGCCAGCTGTACTGATGCGGCTGCATGAACACTAAATCTGCTGCAGACCTTGACTCCTGACATAACCTCCCTGACAACCAAGCTTCCTTATCCTGGTAACCAGCTCTCTTTGGTCTCCCCTCTCCATGCTGTGCAAGGATGGAGTAGTGACCCAAGGCCCTATGAAGCTATAGAAGTAATAATAGCTCTTGGTGGCCTAATACTTCCTTTTCCTTTTTTCTCTACCGAAAGAAGCAAAGCACAACCCAGATTTTTCCTCTGCCACCCAGGCCTCCAATTTTACTCTTATACCTCACTTCATTGACAGCTTCGTAGGAAGAAGTGCCGTGTGTGAGTGGCATGTTTATTTATGTACTTCATCTGGGAATACTCTGTGACAAGCAGCAAGGATGTATTTTTCCCCACCGAACCAGTCTCTGTTTAGTGTGTCAATTCTTTATTATGAGGTGGCTCAGCATGCGGTATTTACTGCTTTTTTATTCTATTTGAACATCTCCTAATCTTACAGGGCATTAACTATAATTTGTGAATTAATTCTCTCGTTTCACTATGAATCCCTTTTATACTTCTTTACAAAGTTATTCATGTGTCTCAACCAACAATGGCTCGAGGCCTTTTTCAGATTCTCTAAGCTTGGGAAGTTGAGAGTAGCACCAGTTTAAATCATCGTATTGATTAAAAGAAACATGCGGCTGTTTTTAACTTAGGCTATTACAGGCTATTGGACAGACCAACTGACCAAAACTGTAACTAGCAATGTGGGTAACATTGCAGGTTTTTGTTTTTAGTTTTCTTCTTAAGATATGATATAGCTGAACTTTTGAACTGGAGAAAACAAGTGAGAATGTGTGACAACCTAGACACTTATATCTACACAGATCAAAGTTCAATAGTTCTTTGTTTCCTTTGTGCCAAATCTTGACACTGCTAATATCAGCGGCCGAAAGTCCACAGCCACTCTACATTAAAGGGGAAGAGGTAAAGCCCATTTTACTTAACTAACCAGCATGTAGCCTGGAGTAGGCTCAGTATCCTATCCCTGCCCTCCAGCGTATCTACCACTCCTCCCAGTTTAGTATCATCTGCAAATTTGCTGAGAGTGCAATCCACACCATCCTCCAGATCATTTATGAAGATATTGAACAAAACTGGCCCCA
Organism: Eretmochelys imbricata; assembly: GCF_965152235.1. Taxonomy (NCBI): domain Eukaryota; kingdom Metazoa; phylum Chordata; order Testudines; family Cheloniidae; genus Eretmochelys; species Eretmochelys imbricata. The sequence goes on from NC_135572.1 coordinate 19,890,217, forward strand.
GGACCGACCCCTGGGGCACTCCACTTGACACCGGCTGCCAACTAGACATGGAGCCTGCCTATGTTTTTACTGGTTAGAGCAATTGTAGGCATACAGTGACTTCTGAGATCTTGAACGGGTGATAGATCTGAATCTACACAAGGCTGCTTGATGGGACGGGGAGCTCATCTGGATGGCTTCCCTGCCCTCCCTTGTCAGCAATTCACCTGCCTCCCAGAGAATATCAAACAACTAATGCAAAGCATCCCCTTTTCTACTGAATTAAACAGCCGGTATAACATTTCTAGTAAGGTTCTGCATCTCTGAACAGCGTAGGCTCCCCTTGAAGGAATGTTTGCTCATGTGGCTCACTCCCAAAATTGTGCTATACATTCATCATCACAGAGTCATCGCCATACGCTATGCTGGGTTTTGGTAGCCATGCCTTGATTACGCAGACTTATGGTGTGGAGTTAGTGATGGGCTTAACACGTTAAAGTTACTGACCCCAGGAGAGAAATTTTTCCCTCACCAAGACATTGCCTTTTGCAAGATCACAGAATCAAAGAAATCAGAACCTGAAAAGGCCTATTGGTTTGAGCTAGTCAATCATCCCCTAGGGGCCACTGCAGGATTGTTAACACACTACATTGTTATTGAGTGCTTTGTCCCACCCAGTTTTAAATGACTCATGTGATCGGGTTTCCAACACTTCTCCTTGGGAGACTGGTCCATGGCCCATAACATTGTTTTTTCAGTTTGTGTGGGATGAAGAATAAAAGAAAGTGCTGTATAATGGAAGGGAATGGCTCTGACTCTCATGCTTAGCAATGTCTATTAGCTCCTTTATGAAAAGCTGTGTGGAGCACAAATGTTACTTAGCTACCTCTAAGAAGATACTTTAAGATGCTCAGCAAATAATTTGACATTAACGCTACCAAGCAGCCTTATGTCATTTATTGGCATTTACATTATTTATGCTGAGAATTTATTATTCTTGGGTCTGCTCCAGCTGCTTAGCACAGCTTCAGTAGTGCACAGGGTGAATCGCTGGGTGTGTGGAGCCCCCTCCAGGCCACTGTCAGAAAGTTGCGTTCAAGGGAAAAGTGGTGTAGCTGGAGCATCCTTAACCTTGCAATCCCCAGCTGCCAGAATGGATCCAGGAGCCCACAGGCAGCTAGATGTGAAGTTACAGCAGCTTTCAGGCTGCTCTACCTTACACAAGCCTCAATACTGGGGGGAATGGAAAGGTGTCATAAAACTACCTTTGTGCCCCTCTCTATGGTCCTGCATCAAGCACAGCAGGACTGGAAAATCAAGACATGAGTTTAAATATATTGGGCTTTCACTTTTGTAACTCAGTGCAAGCGTTACATCAGTACAGTCGACGAGTTACAATTTCCTAAATTTCAGTGAAAACCCCCCAGGACTAATCACTAGAGCGAGGCAGATATTGCAACTATTCTTTCAAACTTCTAAACAAATTCACTCTCGCATTATTTGCCCATCTATTTTTACTGTTACTTATTATAGACTTTGCAAGTAGCAACATCTACCCTTAGGGTTGCCCAGCATTTTCCTTTATAAAACTCCTGCTTAGTTACTTAAAGGTTTGCCAAACCTAAACTGTTCAGGCTGAAATTTTCCATGCTGAGTGTCTGCTTCGGGCTGAATGTTTTGGGGAGGTTTCAGCTAAAATAATTCAGCTGTTTCCAAGAACGAGGTTAGGGGAACATAGGTTGTTTTGCTTTTGTTAAAAAATTCTTACAACCGTTTCACTGAGAATCCCTGTTGTCCCCACACTTTAGAGCAAGTACTTGAAATTTTGCAAGGTGGGGGTGTTACCCTGGTGCCATGGATGTGCTTTTTGGTACCCCTGTGAAAATTCACCCAAATTTGGCTAAATTATAAGCCTCTGGGGAAGAAAAAACAGAGTTCACACACGTTCAGTAAAGAGTTGTTAGAGTTTGGCAGCAAAATTCTCACACAATTCTGTCTGCACAGGGCATTCTCCATCCCGCACAGCTCCTAGTATTGTACTGACCAGATGCACACTTTCCCTACTTTGTGTCTCCCTTTGGAAAAACACAGGGGATGATGTGTCCCTCTGTTTTTGGAAGACATAACGGACAGCACCGCATTTAGCTTCATCTTGCAGTGTTTCTCTTTTTATAGCTAGAGAGTAGGGGTAGTCTGTTGACTAGGGCACCAGCCTGGGACTTAGGAAATATGAGTTCAATTCTCTGATCTGCTACGACGTCCTGTGTAATGTTAGTCAAAACTTTTAGTCACTGTGCCTCAGTTTCCAATCTGTAAAATGGAGATAATAGTACTTTCGCTGCCTCCGAAGGCTGTTGAACGGTAATTGGGTCCATATAAGTACCTAAGGTATTCTCGAATAGAATTGTGTGTTCCTAGGTCAGGCACCAATGCTGGTCATCAGAATTGTTTGCAACTAGTGCAAAGTTATTACCTGAACAGTTCCTTAGAATCAAAATAAACAGAAATCACTCTACCATGCAATGTAGCTCACTGACAGTTGATCTTGGGTGGGGATGTGCTAGAGCTAAACACTAAGTAGTGGTATAAAACCATTGCTACTCGCTCTCACTGGACAGCAGAAGGAAACATGAAAGGAATAAGTGGGAGGCCATATCATTAGAGATTTCTACTAGAAAAAGGCCAAGTACATATTTCTTGTTAAAAGTGATTGTAGTTAGTGTAGTACTTGCTATTAATAGAGCTTACTTAGAAATATAAATGCTTAGATCCAAAATCTATTCTGAATCGCGGATGACATGTTGAGCAAGGGGAAGTAAAACAGCATGTGTGACGGCCACAGAGCCAAGAGTTTTGTTAGTAATAACCTGCATGGCATGTTAGAGCCAACAGCAGCTGTGCACTACCATTTAAATGCTCCAATCCAAAGCATACTGAAGTTACTGGGAGTCTTTCCCATTCATTTACTGGCCTGCTTTGGATCAGACCAGCACAACACTCTCCTCCTCTCTGACTGACACAAAGCGTTGCAATAATTGTAGCCATTAAGAAGTTCAATCTATTGGTCTGTGCAAATCTGGAACTCCCTGATAGAGCCTCCCACTCCAGCCTCGGGAGAGTTTCACTCTGCCTCAGTTTCCCCCTATGCAAACGTGAAGAAATAATATTTACCTACTTACCACATAGGGCTGTTCTGAGAACCCAGCAAAACAGCATGTTGTTTGTTTTTAAAATTTAGGGCCAAATCCTTCATTGGTGTAGATCAGCATTGCTCCACTGACTACAATGCTATTAATTACTATTGAGTTTATTGGAGAGGTGTTGATTTACTCCAGCTGTGGGTCTAGCCCCTTAATATAAATATAGTTCCCAGTGGCCACAGTCAGCATTGGACTCCAAAATGCCAGGTACTGTTCAAAAACATACCTGGATGCAGTCCCTGCCCCAGGGAGATTACAACAAAGCCCTGGTGTTGCTATCAGATTGCACCCACATGAAGCCTCTTTGATTTCAGAGGAACTCTGTATGGGGACCTGCAGATCCAACTGTGGGTTTGTGAGAATGTGCCTCTCTAAAGCTTAAGACGCAAGTCAGTTTTGAATTAAATTAAAATGTTCATGGTCTGCCAATGGCCACACTATCCATATTCCTCTTCCTTCATCTTGGGGATACTGAATGCTATCTTAGCCCTTGATCCTGTGATCAGATCCCTGTGAGGGGACCTGCACCCACATGGAGGCCCATTAGCGCCATAAGCTCCTCATGGGCTCAGTGGTCCACCTGTTTGAATCAAATTGTAGGATCAGGACCTTAGACTGTAGTATCTTTGGGGCATGGTCCATGTCCTCCTAATGTTTGCACTCCACCTAACACTATAGTCCTCATTGAGAGCTCTAGAGAATACTGTGATACAAATAATTATTAATTAGTCTTTTCAAATGCCAAACCATTATCTCCTCCTCCACACAGTCACCCATGTGCAATCTTCCCCTTCAGGGGAAGCCTGAGAAAATAAATAGGCCTTACAATGGTGCTCTGGAAAGCAAACACTTATCAGCTCTATCAGGCCAATAGGGGTGTAGTAAACTCCAGAGTGGAAGGACCTGAACAGAAAGTACTGGAGTAAGGTCAAAAAATTAAATTTTCCTTCCACAGGACATTTCAACATATCCAAATCACTTTCCATTCTGAATCGTAACAAATTAAAAATTTCTGCAAGACAAAAATTTTTGAAAGCTTTTGAGTGGGAAATATCAACTCTGAGAACTTGGACATTTTTGATTGAACAGAGAGTCGTAATACAAACTGAGGTCTATATAACCTCCCAGGCATTCTACAGAGTTCTGACCAAGGAGTTGTGCTGAAGAGTGGACATGAGTTATTTTACACCCATACAAGGCTCCCTTGAAAATTGTTTCAGACAAGTCTAACTCAAACCACACTATGGTCAGAGCTTATGAAGAAGCTGAAGAGTAGATTCCCTACCATGGATCTAGAGATGTATCTACATTCACTCAAGTGTGCTTCAGTACACTTCAGTGTCCTTCAGTAAAAGGAGCATGGAGTTATGCTCTTGGTAAATATGGATACAGATTAGGGTTGGATGGAAAACTGGAATTCCTGTCTGCGGGAAATTGTGAAATTAAAAAAGAAAACAGTTTGACATGGAACAAAGAATGAGCTCTGGATATTTCCCATAGAAGGGGTACTTGGAAATGTCATTTAGAAAAGATTTCTGAGGCTCTTCAAGTTGCCTAGAGCCCTGGCAGTGAAACAGGAGGGGAAATGGGCAGCTCGGGGAGCCTGAAAGCCATGACTCTCAGACAGACTGCCAGGGAGGTTGACCTGGATTAAGGGAGTCAGAAAGCCCCTGTCTACCAAGCAACAGGGAAGCCTGAAAGTCTTAGGGCAGTGGTCCCCAAACTGTGGGGCGCATCCCTCTATGTGGGGATGGAAGAATGATTGTGGGGGAAGCATGGTGGGGTCCAGGCCAGCCTCAACAGGGGGTGGGAAGGGAATGCCACACAGCCACTCTCTGCCCCCAGCCCCAGCTCTACTCTGCCCCCAGCCGAGCTCTGTCCCCAGACACAGCTCCACTCCACCCCATGCTCCATCCCCAGCCGAGCTCTGTCCCCAGACACAGCTCCACTCTGCCCCCTGCTCCACCCCCAGCCGCAGCCACAGCTCCTCTCCTCCCCCTCTCCGCCCCGAGGCCAGCTCTGCCGCTAGTCCCGGCTCCGCTCCCATCCCCAGTTCTGACCCCAGCTCTGCCGTCAGCACAAACTCCTCTGCTGCGCCCACTCTGCATTAATGCGGGGGGTGTGCGGACAGATTCCATTACTGGTAAAGGGGGATGTGACAGGAAAAGTTAGGGCACCACTGTCTAAGGATTTCCAGAGCTTTCAGGTTTCCAGCTCCCCATCAGTCCACCGGGTAGGCTGCTCTGGAGCCCAAATTGGCAAGGAGGTGGGAGCTTGGAAGTCTGGGCTACTGGGGAGCCCACTAAGAAGTCTTCGGAGGAGCCAGGTGAGTTTGCTGGCAGGAAAACAGGAAGGTATCCATCAGAATTTGTTGAAATCACCATATTCTCACAAAACAGTTAGATTTCAGTGAATGGCTATTTTCTGCCAGAAAAATGTTCCATCAGAAAATTTCCAACCAACTCTAATATGAATTTTTATCACATATTTTAACAAATAAATGTTTATTCATGTTGAGTTATCAGGCTGCTTCATTTTTACACCTGATAATTCTTTTAATATTCACTAACTGTGTCCTTATTAAATAGGGGACTGAACCACATTATTTGGATTTGGATTTGGATTCAGAAGCAAAGTTTACTGAAGTTAGAGCGTGTCTTGATCTAGGAATTTGCTTCAGTCCCTCAAATAGCTAGAAGACTTCCAGAAAGTGTGGATCCAGGTCAAAGCTTTTCAAAAGTTCAGGGATGTCCAGATCCTGGGTTTCGGTTAAAGTCCATTTTTACTACTCATATTTCTCCTCTTGCAACTTCAGCTCAGTGTTCATATAGAAGATGAATGATCCAGTGGTTATGGTCATAGACTCATAGCCAAGGATTGGGAGACTCAATTTCATGCTGTGCAATAGACTTCCTATGTGACCTTGGAAAAGTCACTTAGTCCCTCTGTGATTCAGGTATGGACAAAGAGCTCTTTAATATTTTTAATGAAATAAATACTACTGGGAATTGTGTGATCATGGGTGAATTTAATTTCCCAGATATAGATTGGAGGACAAGTGCTACTAATAATGGTAGGGCCCAGATATTCCTGGATGTGATACCTGACAGATTTCTTCACCAAACAGTCATCAAACAAACAAGAGGTGATAACATTTTAGACTTAAGTACATAATAAGTAACAGGGACCTCAGAGAAGAATTGGTTGTAGAGGACAACCATGGTTCAAGTGATCATGAGTTAATTCAGTTAAAACTAAATGGCAGGATAAACAAAAATAGCCAGGGTGGTCTCTTGCCATGCTTACTATCTTTCCTACACAGTGGGATGTGCCCTTAATAACATCTCTGAAAAACTGCCAGCTCTCTTGAACTGTTTTTTTCCCCCTTAGGCTTGCTTCCCATGGGATCTTACCTATCCAATTCCCAAGTCTGCTAATGTCTGCCTTCTTGAAATCCATTGTCTTTAATTTGCTGTTTTCCCTCCTACCATTCCTTGGAATCATGAACTCTGTCATTTCATGATCACTTTCACCCAAGCGGCCTTCCACTTTCAAGTTCTCAACCAGTTTCTCCCTGCTTGTCAAAATTGAATCCAGAGCAGCTTCTCCCCTAGTTGCTTTCTCCACCTTCTGAAATTAAAAATAAAATGTTTCCAATTCATTCCAGACTGTGTTTTATAATCTGTGCCATGCAGTATTATTTGCCCATCAGATGTCTGGGTAGCTGAAGTTCCCCATCACTCCCGTGCTTTGGATGATTTTGTTAGTTCAATAAAAGCCTCATCCACCTCTTCTTCCTGGTTAGGTGGTCTATAGTACACCCCTATCAATGACATCACTCTTGTTTTTTACCCCTTTTATCCTTACCCAGAGAAATCTACCTGGATTTCAGTAAAGTATTTGATACAGTTTCACATGGGAAATTATTAGTTAAATTGGAGAAGATGGGGACTAATATGAGAACTGAAAGGTGGGTAAGGAACTGGTTTAAGGGGAGACAAAAATGGGTCATGCTGAAAGGTGGACTGTCAGACTGGAAGGTGGTTAGTAGTGAAGTTCCTGCAGGCTCAGTCTTGGGATTGATTTTATTTAATATTTTTGATAATGACCTTGGCATAAAAAGTAGGAGAGTGCTAATAAAATTTGCAGATGACACAAAATTGGGAGGTATTGCCAATATAGAGGAAGACCAGAATATTGTACAAAAAGATCTGGATGAACTTGAAAACTGGAGTAAAAGAAATGCGATGAAATTTAACAGCGCAAGGACATGCACATAGGAACTAACAACAAGAATTTTTTGCTATAAGCTGCGGATGTATCAGGTGGAAGCAACAGAAGAGGAGAAAGATCTAGGTGTCTTTCTGGTTGGTCACAGGATGACTATGAGCCGCCAATGTGATGCAGCTGTGAAAAAGGTTAATGCAAGGTATTTCCAGTAGAGATAGGAAAGCATTATTGTGATTATACAGGGCGCCAGTGAGATCTCATCTGGAATACTGGGTGCAATTCTGATCTTCCATATTTCAAGAATTCAAACTGGAACAGGTGCAGAGAACGGCTACTAGAATGATCCGAGGAATGGAGAACCTACCTGACAAGTGGGGACTTAAAGAGTTTGGGTATGTTTAGCCAAATAAAATGAAGGCTGAGGGGAGATATGATTGCTTTCAATCACCAGAGAGGGAGATAGTTGTTTAAGTTAAGGGCAAATGTTAGCACAAGAATAAATGAATATAAACTGGCCATTAACAAGTTTATGCTGGAACATAAGAACATAAGAACGGCCATACTGGGACAGACCAAAGGTCCATCTAGCCCAGTATCCTGTCTGCCAACAGTGGCCAATGCTGGGTGCCCCAGAGGGAATGAACAGAACAGGTAATCATCAAGTGATCCATCTGCTGTCATCCATTCCCAGCTTTTGGCAAACAGAAATTAGACAAAGGTTTCTAACCATCAGAGGAATGAAGTTCAGAAAAGCCTTCTAAGGGGAGTAGTGGGAGCAAAAAGCATAACTTGTTTTAAGACTGAGCTCGATAAGTTTGTGGAGGGGATGGTAAGATGAGACTGCCGACAATGGCATATGGCCCATCAATGATTGCTATTAGCAAATATCTCCAATGACCAAAGATGCTCTGAGTTACTACAGAGTTACTACACTTTCTTGGTGTCTGGCTGGTGGGTCTTGCCCACATGCTCATTGTCTAACTGATGGACATATCTGTAGTGAGAAGAAATTTTCTCCCAGGTCAGACTGGCAGAGACCCCCACCCCTTTCTTTATTTTTACCTTCCTCTTCAGTGTGGGGCATGGGTAACATGCTGGGTTTAATTACAGTAAATGGTGGCTTATCTGTAACTTGAAGTCTTTAAATTAAGATTTGAGGACTTCAGTAATTCAGCCAGAAGTTATGGATGTACTACAGGAGAGGGTGGGCAAGGTTTTATGGCCTGCCTTGTGCAGGAGATCAGACTAGATCAGTAGTTTTCAACCTGTGGTCCATGGACCCCTGTGGGCCCACAGACTGTGTCTAAGGGCTCTGCGAAAGATGAAAATAAAGTTTCTGATTCCAGAAATGGCATTCTGTTTTTCTTAATCAATCGAAAGTATGTGAATACCCACACCTACAGGTCAAAACCCAGAAGTTTCGTTACTACCACAGAAGTCCACAGTTTAACGCCCTTTCTCACCCTGTGTCAAACGCCGTGCTGAGCGAGTGCAACGTTTATAGTTGAATTCTGCTTAGTCAGTTTTCAGTCTAAGACTTCTATGGTAGGGGGTCTGCCCCTCCATTCAAATTTTTAAGGATCTGCAAATGAAAAAAGGTTGAAAACCACTGGATTAGATAATCACAATGGTCCCTCTGGCCCTAAATCTACGTGTTGATGAATTCCCCATCTGTATAATAGGGACAATAGCACTTCCCTGCTTCACAGGGTTGTTGTAAGGATCAATACTTTAAACACTGTGAGGCGCTCAGAAACTATAATAACGGGCCACATCAGAACCTGAGATAACCACGCCTATGAGCCTTAATAATGCACCCCCTTCCCCTCATTCACTGCTGAGTTCCAGTGTGCCCAGTGTCCATAAGAAGAACGCTGTGAGCAAATCCTTTTCTTAATTGGGGGCATGGAAAGGCTGGAAAGCAACATCAACATTTAACTTCTGTGAGCACCAAGACCACCATATCTGTCACACTTGAAATCATAGTATCCTAGAGCCCTACGGTTACAAGAGACCGCATAAGTCATTTAGTCTGGCCCCCCGCCAAGATGCAGGATTTGTTGTGGCTAAACCATCCAAGATGGCTGGCTATCCGGCCTCCTTTTGAAAACCTTCAGTGAAGGAGCTTCCATGCCTTTCCTAGGCAGTTTGTTCCATTGTCCTATTGTTCTTACAGTGAGGAAGTTTTTCTTGAGATTTAATCTAAAACTGCTATGCTCTCGTTCAAACCCATTGCAAATGCACAACAACGAGCACAATCTTTGTCTTCTTTCTGGGTGGTCTTTGTGGGGGTAACTTGTTTGTTGCTTCAGTGCAGGGGAAGCCAGTTAGGGTATTTTTTCTATATCTTAGTTGGTGTAATTCAACTCCAGTGGAGCTATTCTTGTTTACACCAGATGAGGGTGTGGCCTGCAGTTTCTAATCTCTTGATTATCTCTTAAAAAAAAATCTGCCAATGAGTGGTAAGAAATAAAGTCCAGAAATCTGTACTGAGCGTTGCTTTCTTGTAGACTTCCATAGAAATAGGGGACTGCTATATCACTAGTCAGTCATTACATTAATGCATCCTGGAAATATCTTTTTTCTGTCATATTTATAGTAATTATGTCAAAGGGCGAATTTACATCATTTAAGTTGGTTGCTGCTGGTTTGTGAAAACACACTGTTTGACATATTCACAAGGTGCAATTTCTGTATGCGGAATGTAATCATATGGAATAAAAAACTCGAGGGGAAGCTACACTTGCTGAATACACCCTGCTTGAAGTTCACTGTCGTTTAGTAATTTCTCCAAATGTGAAAATGCCCTGAATTCAATCTGGGCAGTTGCCAGATTTAAAACAAAAATGTTTTTGAGTTATACAGGTTTTAAAAATGTAAAAAGCATATTTGCTAAATGCACAGATATGCAAAAGTAACAATTTGTTAATTTGGTTAAAAAAATATTTTGGCTGTTGCCAAGACTTTGTGTGACAATTTTTGCTCTGCAGTGAAAGTTTATAGCATATTTCGTTCCTCCAAAAATAAGTTTTTGTATTGGAAAACATATAGGTCTACTGGTACCACAGAATTGTATTTTAAGGATCATTTAATTAATGCTTGCAAAGCATGTTGCGTTCTTACTATGCTTTATTGCTTGAAAGTTGCTAGAGACATGTAAGGTAATATTATTTTGTGGTGTCATTCACTTTGGCAGTTAGAAGTTGGCTTATGCTTTGAAACACTCAAAGCCTAACTATGTATATTATTTCTTTCTTTCAGGCAGTATGGCCTGGGGGATAAAGCACTGGACTGGGACTCAGGAAACCTGGCGCCTCTCTATACCTCAGTTTCCCTATCTGTAAAATGGGCATAATGATACTCACCTCTCTTTGTAAAGTGCTCTGAGATGTACTGATGAGAAACACTATATAAGAGATAGCTATTATTAGGATTCTATCTCATTTTATTAGGGTAGGTGTGCGAACCCCATTGTCCTTTTAAATTTCCAACTTTGGTAATTACCTCCTTCTGCAGTTATTAGATTTGATCTTCCTCTTCAGTTTCTGGTTTGAAGCATTCCTTATGTTCCCCATAGGTGTCTGCATTTTGTTAGTGAATGAAGCAATACCTGTGCTTAGCACTTGACGCATATCTGTTTGTTACATTTGTGATGAATAATGCTACAGCCATGACGGAATCATTAATTATTATTCTCTTTGCTTAAACAATTATTTGTGTCCTTTCTGTTTAGTGGTTCTGATAAACCATTCTGATTGTTATTATTAACACTTCATTTTTCTTCCCTCAACTCAGAGCTGGAAATAATGATTAAACAGCTTTAACAATGGCTCTGGATTTGACCTTCTGATATAAAGGGTCAGTAGGAATCCATTTTTTTACAAATGTCCAGCTAAATAGGTCCTTCATATCACAATAGGGCATTTTCTTCTTAATTGGTTGGCAAGAAGTGCTACAATAGTCAAGTAAAAGCTTTCTCTTGTGAAAGTAATCATATATCCTTCAGGTAGTTCTTAATTACAATTTTGCCTTGGCATCAGTCTCTGCCTCTGTAGTGTACTTCATGACTGAATGTTTTACTGCTGTATCCTTGACTAATATAAACTCAGAAAAAGGTAGTGAAAATGCGACACCTCATTTGTTATGGAGATAGAAATATGACTTATGTGCCCCAAGTATAATCCCAAAAGACTGTTGCTCTCCTGTTCGACTCTCATTTGTACCATTTTTTTAAAAATCATCAGCTTAACAACTAATCGGGGGGGTGAGGGCGTAAAAAGCTGTAACACCACCATTGAGGTTGCAGACATTGTTAGAAGTTGGACAGAAAAGTGGTCAGGAATAGACTGATAGCTTGCCTGCTGGCCACACATGTCAGTTTAGGTAGGGGGTATATCTTGCCATTTTTTTTCATTTATTTATATGACATTCTAGAAAGAAACTATAACTGTATATAGAGATGAGAATTCATTTCCAGGCTTGAAGGCTGTCTCCCACTGAGATTTGGGTGGAATTTTAAGTTTGGCCCTTTGTTGGGCTGTTTGGAAATTACAGAAATCTAAAATGTTTTCTAAGGACAAGAAATTGGAGCTCTTTTCACTTATAGGCCCCAAACTCTCACATCCTAGACTGTACACACACACAGACAGATGTAAATCCATTCATTTCGAGCGTACACACACACACACAATTTCATTGACTTCAAGCACGACTTATCAACTAATCAGAAAAATATTACAGACACAAAAGGCCTATTTTTCTGGACATTTGAAAACACAATTGACTTGGATGGAGCTACTGACATGTGTGAAGTTAATCGTGCATGTAAGTGTCTGCAATATTGGGACCATAGTACCTGTGTGCACCACATCTGATATGTCTTGGGGCTATGGGAACTGTTTATTTTTGAAGAGAAGACCTGATAGAAAAAGAGATGATGGTTATCTACAAAATAATGAATTGTACAGAAAAAGTTAATCAGGTGCTCTTGTTTATCCTCTTTCACACTGTTGCTTTGTACCATCCTGGTTCATTGACTCAGTACGGACTCAGAAGAAAATAATGGCACATGTTGAATAAACAACAGCACACACAAAATGAATTCCTTGAAAGTCACCCATCCAAGTACTATCCAGTCTCTTTGCTTCATTTTTAAGACCTCAAAAAGATGTCAGTGCACAGCAGCATGACAATAAGCAGCTGGTGTGAGATTTTCAAAAGCACTCCACATTAACTGCTTCCATTGAGTTTGATGGGAGTTTTACCATTGGTTTCAACAGAAGCAGAGTAAAGCTGATGCAGAGTGTTTTTGAAAATCTCACCCACCATATTGATCCTGATCATAAATATTAACAAGAGCGCCATGAAACATAATTGTCAGTTGAAAATGTTATGACTACTTAAACCATGAAAAGCAATCAGTTGCCCTGGACTTGCCTGTTTTTAGAATGTCCGGCAGGTCTTAAAAATAATAGCATACACATAATAGCACTGACGTGTACATTTGTTTTGCAGTTTGGGAAGTCGCCATACCTGCTGTGATTAATTTCAGGGTTCAGGGCTATGATGAAAGAAAAACAAGAACAGTTTGCTCTTTCAACTGGAAAAGAGTATTTTCATCAATAGGAAAGTAAGTCCACAATCTCAGCAAGTGTAGCCTGAAGATTCCCCTAATATATCTGATCTTTATCTTCTGTTGTGAACTGATGCCATGTGTGCCTGACTGACATATATGTGTCTTGCAGTAATTTTAGGGTTGGGTGAAACATTCATTTAGTTTTTAAAACTAATTCATTGTAACTCTGCCCAAGTCCATCGGCATTCACAAAAATTCTAGTGAATGGTTGAAATTTTTTCAAATTTTCAAAATTTAGTCAAAAATGTTCGAGGAAATTTTTCATCTCTTTTCGACTAGAGCTATGAATGACCTTTACTTCTGCAAATGACCTTTACTACGCAAAAGCCAAATTTTTTACTTTGAATATGGACAGCCTGAAAACGTCAAACATTATAATCATATGTGCCTTTCATAATTCATGCTGTTGTTGACTAGTTACGTAACTAGTTATCTAGGACGTGATTTGTCTGTTGCTGTAGTTGGCAAGTTCGATTGACTTCAGTAACAGCTGGACTGGGCCCGTAATGGAACCCTATGAGATATGCAAATGACCAGTAACAATGTGAATTCCAGATACTGGTCTATGAAAGTTTGTGAAGAATCTGCAAACTACAGAGTATTCATTGAAGATATAGGCAAATCATTTCAAACAATGAACAAATCTGTGAATTTTGCAACATGTTCATGGACAAGTCATGAAGAGAAAAAAAAAAGGTGAAATAGGTCTACAATATTTATTTATGGCTGCATTGTCTCTTGCCCAAATGTGGCTGTGCAGAGTAGAAGGGAAAAAGGATTCTCTGCCACATTGCAAAGTCTGTATTTTAAAAGAAAGTCTGCACTGTCATCTCCAGGAGCAGGTAGATAGTCTACGAACACTATCTCTGGCTTTTCTTAAGTTGCAGTCAGAGAGCCCTTATGTAAGCCCAAAGATCATCTTGGCACCAGGGGTGATATCCTCACCCCATTTAAATCAATGGATTATTGCCATTGTCTTCAATGGAGCAAGGATTTCATCCCAGATAGTTTGTCCCATTGCTCCAAACATGTCAGATGTAAAGCAGGGTGTCATTAGCATGTAAAATGCATTGCAGTCCATGTCCCTTTTCTAACGCTTCCAGCAACCTCATATAAATGTTGAAAAGTAGGGGTGAAAATAGAACCCCCTGTGCTACCTGTGGTAATATGGAAACCTGAGGAATCGAGAAATTGCCAGAATTGCCATGCTGCCACCTTCTCAATGTCCTTTCTCAAGCTTGGGAGATAGATTACTGGTCAATAGTTAGTCAGAATGTCAGCATCAGAAGTTGGTTATGGTCATGGGCCTCATGATACCATCTTTAACAGCCAATGGAATATTGTGCCCCGTATGGGAACAATGATAATCTCAACTGAAATAGACCCCCATTAATTCCCTACTAGCCTTCGTCATTCAGAAAGGGCAATGGCACAACTCAGGTTATAGCATGAAGCTATCTCACTACCTCAATAACTTCACAGAGTAATACTAGCTGAAACTCAAGTATTGAATGTTCAGGGTGAAATCCTGGCTCCAATGAAGTCAATGGCAAAATTCCCATTATTAATTATCATTATTAATTATAAGATTCATAGATTCCAAAGTCAGAAGGCACCATTGTGATCATCTAGTCTGACGTCCCGTGTAACACAGGCCAGAGAACTTCCCCAAATTAATTTATAGAGAATATCTTTTAGAAAAGCATCCAAACTTTATTCATAAAATTGTCAATGATGGAGAATCCACTATGACCATTGGTAAATTGTTCCAATGGTGAATTACTCTTGCTGTTAAAAAATTACACCTTGTTTCCAGTCTGAATTTATTTAGCTTCATCTTCCAGCCATTGGATTGTGTTATACTTTTTCCGCTAGACTGAAGAGCCCATTGGTAAATATTTGTTCCACATGTATATATTTATAGACTGCAAACAAGTCATCCCTTAAAATTCCCTTTGTTAAACTAAACAGATTAAACTGTTTGAGTCTATCACTATAAGGCATGCTTTTTTAATCCTTTATTCAGTCTCAGGGCTCTTCTCTGAACCCTCTCCAATTTATCAGCATTCTTCTTGAACTCTGGGCACCACAAGTGGATACAGTATTTCAGTACTTCAGGAGCAGTCATACTAGTGCCAAATACAAACGTAAAATAACTGATCTACTCCTATGTGATATTCTCCTCTTTATGTATCCCAGGATCATATTATCTTATAAATCATATTTATTAGGTTAGTGCCTAAGCACCAAGAATGGGGCCCCACTGTGCTAGGGCCCAGGATTTCACATGCAATTTTTGTCACCCATGACACAGTTATCTTTCCATGGCAGTAGACATCTCAATCCAGTTTAGCAAAGTATCATGAAAATCTAGTTTGTCTGTATATTAACTTGAATGTTTTTGACACTGAGAAAAACTCGACTTTATAACTGAGTGGAGGCAGCTGTGATTCACCAAGCTGTCAACCACTCAGAACAACCCCACCAGGCAAGACAGAGCTGAAGAAACTTTCCATTGTGGGGCTTCAAATGAGGCTCCAGCCAACAGTCACTTAAATAAAAATAGATTCATTAGAAGCCTACTTACTGTAGAGTATGCGAATAGCACTAGATGACAGACAAAATGAAAAAAGATTAACTTCCCAAAGCAGGGCTGTCAGGGAGCTGATGGAGTGAAACACAGGTTACTGGTTACACTTCACTTCTGCCTGCCTTAGAAAAAATAGCATTTACAGAACGCTGGTGCAAGGCAGTGGCTCATGTGTCAATATGATTAAGTAACAATTGCTTAGAATTCCAATCTGTATTGTCAGAAGTCTCCCTTCCCATCTCTACCAGACCTTTCTCTTAATGAGCTGGGACACTAATCTTGGCTCTGATACTGTGCTTCCCCCCCACCACCCGCTTGCTTGACAGGCTGATTTCTGTGTAATGGATGTGCTCTTTCCTTTTCACCTAATTAGTTACATTTTATGGTAGTTGGCGTGGAACAGCAGCATCAACTATAGCTCCAGGAGGGTCACATTTTGGTTGTTGGTGTTTTTATTTTTTTAAAGTAGCTAATGAATTAATTTAGCCACAACATTGTGTACTCTGCTAAGTGAACCTTTTAATTAACAGGCAAATTTTCTTATAATTAATAAAATATCCAGAAGACACAAATCACTAGGACTTAAAAGACAGAAAAAAATGCACCAAACAGGGTGAAAAAAAAACCACATGCACCTTCAAAGTTAGTGGGAAATGGGGCTTTCCCCCTATAGATTATGGATTTCAATTTGACCCAAGTCAGCAGAGCCACTGAAGACATTATTGGCTGGTTTAAGTGAAATGAGCTGATGGATCCATTCCAGTCTGTAATGGACAGGACTCACACATTACAAAATCACTGCCACCAGGCGTGGTCCCCTTCACAGGTGCTGACTTTCCAAAGTGCCGGGGGGTGCTCAACCCCTGGCTCGCGTCAGGCCCTGCCCCCACTTCACCCAAGGCCCCACCCCCGGCCTGCCTCTTCCTGCCCCCGCTCCCAGGTGGGAGGTGCGGAGAGGGAAGGGGTAGCTGATGGGGGGCTCAGCACCCACCATCTTTTCCCTAAGGGTGCTCCAGCCCCAGAACACCCACACAGTTGGTGCCTATGGTCCCCTTGCTGGAAGTCTCAGCAGAGAGGCCAAGGATTGACGAGGCAGACTGACTGCTCTATCATCTCACTGCTAGAGAGCAGACTTGGTGGCATATTGGTAGTGCAGTGCAAGATACCTAGCCCTACTATTAAGTAGGCTGTACCTACTGTGACTAAACGAAGAAACATTTCCCTTGCAGCAATCAGTCTGATAATTCTTATTATACACAAATGGAATTTTGAAAAATGCAATTAAAATAAAACCTAAGTCCTGTAATTAATAAATAATAGTGTGTGGAAGGTTTATAGTGCATGTGTTGGCTTCCATTTAGGATCTCAGCTCATTTGGAGCCTGATCCAAAGCTCACTGAAACCAGTGGGGAGACTCATTTGATTTCAAAGAGCTGTATATCAGGCTCTGTGAGCCCTGTTTTAAATGTCCCTCTCCATACTCAGACTTGGTTGTGTGTAATATTGTTTCCCCTTTTCAACCTGAGCAGCTAGTCAAAATTTGGGGCCCTGGGGATGTTCCAGCTGAGAATAGAAAGTGATGGTCTGGTATTTCCTTTGATGCAGTTTTGTCTGTGTACAAAGAATGTACAAAGTCCTGAGTCTCTGAACGCAGAGGGACTCAAATAGCAGGACATAGGGTCTTGTGTTCACAGCACCAAGAGCATCCTTTTAGCCTGCACCCCTGACCCAGAAACCTTTTCCCAGGTTTCCTTCAGGGCCAGCCATTGTGTTTCCAACTTCTCATTCAGGGTATTTCCCCATCTCACTCTGCTCTTGTGTGGGCGCAATTTGTGTGTAATCTCTCACACCTCCCCCTCCCCAAACAATACTCAGCCAATTGGTAGGGCTTATACTTACATTTATGTTAACTGAAGGGTGAGTTCATACCTATCAATCTCAATAGGGTTTTAATTCAACCCATAACAAGGCTTCACCCAACTCATAACAATATGAAAGTATCATCCCAGTTAGAAACCTACTAGCTGCTTAAAAATTAAAGGTAAAGTATCATGTACCAAAGACAAATAAAGACAATTAAAAAGAAGAACCAAATAGTCAATCAAATTCTCAGATCCTTTATTTGCAATCTACCAGAGGGATTGATACACATTTTTATGGTTGGATTTGTGGCATTTTACTTGTAAGTAACCATAATAATAGATGTATATTCACTATACAATCATAGATAATTGAGATGGAGATGCCCTATTCGTTTACTCAGTTCATCTCTCTGCTAGTTCAATATAGTATGTTTTCTAGACTCATCAAAAATAATGCAAGGTCAGTTGCAGATTAGCAGAGAAATAATAAATTCAGAAATATGTGCAAGGGGGAAAGGTAAATTTTCAGGTCATTTGACTTTGTGCTTAATGGGGGTCAATTCTTGCCTTGATACGTTAACATTAATGTCAGTGGGAGTGAAGATTATGTTGAGAGAAGAACTGAATGTGAAGTTTATAACCAATTTTTCTAAATTGGGTTGCCTAAAGCTAGGCTCCTAAATCCATATTTAGGTATCTAATTTCAATTGGCCTCATTTTCAGAAGTGAGCACCTACAAATCCAGATCAACTCAAGGGGAGCTGCGAGTGCTCAGCGCCTTCGAAAATCAGGTCACTTCTATCTACGTGCCTACATTTAGATTTAGGAGACCAGCATGAGGCATCTACATTTGAAAGTGCTTCCCTTTATAAGTAACAAAAAATGTGATTCCACTTGAAAAGAAAATTTCAGATCCTCAGGTGCACCAGAATTATGCTTGGCAAACTTGAGGCATGGGGTAGGGATGAGGTGGCATTCTGCTGCCCCCTCCCACACTCTAGCTAGGAGCTAGTTCACTCCCTGTGCAAATTAAAGCACCCTCAGGGCTGCTCTATCTTGCAGCAACCACAATGTCAACCTCGGGACTATTTCCCCAGCTCAGGATTCCCAGAGAGGAAGTATTCTGACCCTACCGCTGGATGTCTGAAGACAGAACCATTTTCTTTTAAATACATTTTGGAGCACCTTATTCTCCCAGATTGGACATTAGGGCATAAATTTAGCCACAGTAGTGGTCTAAAACACCTCTGTTTAAGACGGTCTGAGACCTGAGATTTTTCACAACTTTTCTTTCCCGTTCCCAAGTGATCTCAGCTCATGAAGGGTGGTTTAGAAAGCTGCAAGAAGCAACGTGGCATACCAATCTGCCTAGCAGGTCAAAACAACTTGCAGTAGGTCTGAAAAAACATACACTGGCTTGATATATTGAAGTGATAATTGTTTTGGCCTTAACCATTTGATGGTGCTGAATTTCAATTCAAACAGGATTGTGCAGTTAAGATTCCATTCTCCAAGTACAGCTGCAGCAAGTATCTGGACCTTTAATCAGGGCAGTGTTTGTTATAATTTAGCATTGATGAGGAAAGCAGTTGCCATCAGGAACGAGTGACAGAAAAGAGGCAGCCGCTTTCATATCAGTTTAGTGTCCAGTTCTTTAATAAGCTTGAAGGATCTAAACCCTGCAGGCTGACTGCTAATTAATGAATTTATGAGTAGAGAAGTATTATCAGCATGCAAACTACTTAGGAGCAGGTGACAGTGCAGGTAATGAACATATTGACCAAAAGAAGCTGATGAATAAGGTGACTGATTTGAAGGGATGTTTAACAAAACAGTAAACCCCCCACTCCGCAGTATGACAACACTGCAGTGTGACTCACTCACAGCTCCTTTGAAATCCACTGTAAAACACTCAGCCATGACACCTCAGCCTGCAGCCTGTCTGGCACACAACAGCGAAGTGGTACTGGGGTGTTCAGCGACCAGGAAGGAAACCCCAGGTGCTACAGGAAGCAGCATGGCTAATTCAGGATTTGTCACTCTGAGTGAGAGCCAATGTTTGCACTGTGTTCCAAGGTGCTGATTATTTCCCTCTATTTGGCACTGGTGAGGCCACACCTGGAGTATTGCGTCCAGTTTTGGTCCTCCCACTACAGAAGGGATGTGGACAAATTGGAGAAAGTGCAGCGGAGGGCAACAAAAATGATGGAGCTCAGCTGGTCTCAGTGGCGGCAGACGACAGAACGAGGAGTAATGGTCTCAAGGTGCAGTGGGAGAGGTCTAGGTTGGATATTAGGAAACACTATTTCACTAGGAGGGTGGTGAAGCACTGGAATGGGTTACCTAGGGAGGTGGTGGAATCTCCATCCTTAGAAGTTTTCAAGGTCTGGCTTGACAAAGCCCTGGCTGGGACGATTTAGTTGGTGTTGGTCCTGCTTTGAGCAGGGGATTGGACTAGATGACCTCCTGAGGTCTCTTCCAACCCTAATATTCTATGATTCTACGAATTAGCACAGAACCAACCTGGTCCTAAAAATCCACCAGCCCTTCTGACTGTTTTGCCTTTTGGATGGGGGATACCTGATGGCCAGCCCCCACCATTCCCTTTCTTGAGAGGCCTCTCCTCTCCTCCCTGAGTTCTTCAGGGAAAACCAAATGGCTACTCAACCATCACGGGCATTTTCTCGGGGACTGCCCCAACACTTCATCTTGAGTGAGGAGCTCTGGGAGCAGGGGGATATCCTCTCCCCAGATGCCAGCCACCTCTCTGCTGAGATTGGTGAAGAGACACTCCGTAATCACTAGAGTATGGTGCATGAGGTATCTCTGAGTAGGCAGCTGTGCGTAACCTGGAAATTTCAGTTCGCCAAGGGATTGTTTGAACTTCTTTTTTGTTATTTAAATGCTAGGCCAAATTCTAATTCCCTCTCCAGGCACTTCGTGCTAATGTGCCAGCACAAAGAAGCTGGATTCTGGCCGAAATTGGACTACAGACAAGTCCACTGTCGTACCTCGTTCCTTCACCTGCTGTCTGTCCCTCGGGGGGTTGCGGGGTGGGGTCGTCAGAGATGTGCATGGGGTGTGCCAGGGTTGTGATGGAGCTCAGTTTTACTGGAATAAGGCCCTTAAGGATTTTACATCAGTGGCATATGTTAGAGAAGCCCCCAGACTACTGTAACTCAGGCCAGGACAGGGCAGCATAGAGCTTGGATGAAGGGAGAATTGAGCCCAGTGAATTTCAGATGACGGCTGCAATATTATCTGGATTATATAAGATTTTAGAATGAGATTACTGACAACGGGAGACTGAAAGCTTCATTTCTAGATATGCTAATATATGCAGTGTTTTCTATTACCCTCTTCCAATATTCCACCCTTAGAAGGTCTTTTCCACAAAATCTTCCATGCAAACGCAAGAGCCATGTCTGATGCTTCTTTCTTGACATGCTACATGCAGCACTCAGACTGCTCTGCATGTGTATGCACCCCATGCAGCTACAATGCGTGCCTTTTCTGCAAAAGAACTTGAATGTCAGAGACGTGATACATTTTTCATAATGCTGCTTTCACCTACTGCTTTGATGATTAAGGAACAAGAAGAAAGTCAAGCAATTTGCCCAAGGTCAGACAAAGTGACTCAGTAACTGTTTTAGCATTTGAATGCAAAACATATCTGGCATTTCTCAAAAAGATTTTAAACTCTCCATGTTTCCAATTCTTGCAATTTTCTCATGAATTTCCTGCTATATAGTATTTGTCAAAAACTCCAGCTTCTGGAGTCAAGTGATTAAGTGAACTCAACTTTCATTAAATATATATATTTTTAAAAGTAAATTTCCAGCCCTAATGGCTGCAGAGAAAAGCCTGAAAAACCAGGAGGCAAATAGAAAAAAAACACCTAAAATAATAATTATTAATGATGATTATTATTAGTTATTAAAATAACCCCATAATTTTTAAGCCAGTCTCATGATTGGTTTGTTTGTTTTGGGGGACTGTTGGGAGTTCTCTGAGTCATGATTTTTGAATGCTTGGAGTTGGCAACACTGTTTTGGGGCAGAGTCTGTCAGTTACTATATGATTATACAGCACCTAGCACACTGGGACCGTGACCTAATTTAGGCTTTTAGGCACTACTCCAATATAAATGTTAACTAATAGCAATAATTAAGAGAGCCAAGTGCACAAGACTCCTCGTCTACTGGCTGTATTCAGCTGTATAGCTGACTTCTGACAGTGGATTGTGTGGTGCAGGACCTTCCTGAGCCAGCAGTGGGGGGAGCAGGGAGGGCTGTATTACTCAGTGCAATGAATTCACATGCTATAGACACAATCACTATATAGACCAGGGGTCGGCAACCTTTCAGAAGTGGTGCGCCGAGTCTTCATTTATTCACTCTAATTTAAGGTTTGGTGTGCCAGTCATACATTTTAATGTTTTTAGAAGGTCTCTTTCTATAAGTCTATAATATATAATTAAACTATGGTTGTATGGAGGGCTGGCTCCAGGCATCACTGAACCAAGCAGGTGCCTGGGGCGGCAAATGCAAAGGGGCGGCAGGTTGGGCTCTGGGGTGGCAATCCGCCCACAGCGGCGGTGGGAATTCGGCGGCTGCTCCGTCACAGCGCGTTTCGCACTCAGCGGCAATTTGACGGCGGGGACTCAACTGTTTTTAGGTCGCCGGCGGCAATTTGGCAGCCGCACCATCACTCCGCCTCCGTGTTTGGTGGCAAGATTTTTTGTTTTGTTTTTTTTGCCCCTTGAGGCAGCAAAAACGCTGGAGCTGGCCCTGGTTGTATGTAAAGTAAATAAGGTTTTTAAAATGTTTAAGAAGCTTTATTTAAAATTAAATTAAAATGCAGAGCCCCCCCGGACCGGTGGCCAGGACCCAGGCAGTGTGAGTGCCACTGAAAATCAGCTCACGTGCCGCCTTTGCCACGCGTGCCATAGGTTGCCTACCCCTGATATAGACCATACACTTATGGGGCTGGAATGGGAGCTATAGTCTTCCAGCTACAATAACAACGGCCTCAACCCATCTGAATGAAAAGTGATCTCCTAACTGGTGGTAGCCGGTCTCTTATCCTCCCTGCTATCAAACCTCTCTCTCTCTTCCATACACATATACAGAACCGGTAGAAGAGCAATGAGCTGCACTTCTTCCATTGCTCTATTTAATGGATGCACTGGTGAGGGCAGCTGTACAATGTGGTTAGGCTCCACAGGACCCTGATTGGAGAAGACATGCTTTGAATCAGTGCATTCCCCCTCCGCATCTCCATCCCCACTCCACAGCCAGTACTGCCTATGTTTTCAGCTACGCTGCCCTTCTGTGGGCACTCTATTTGCAGGGAGGTATATGGAAGATGGCCATTTCTTACTTCAGCAATTCCCCTCTAGCTTAAGCTAGGTTAAGCTATGGGGGGACTCTCGCCCCGTCGAAGAAATCTGTGTATCTGGTAAGTAATCTGATGTCAGTATGACAGTAATGATGCCTAAGAGTAATTGGAATTCCAGGGGCACCTATATCCCTGGTGTAGCTACAGTGAAGTCATTGGCACAGTCATTGACAAAGCCTTGAATGCTAACACAGGAGCCAGGAAATAGAGATATAAATGCCCAAAGCTGGGCCAAAAGAAATCTTTTCCATACCCAGGTATACCACTGAAATACAACAGGGGGTAGCGCTGGGCAGCGATATATCACAGGTAGCATACTTCTCAGTAACTTGCTTGTGTTGGTTTCAGAGTAACAGCTGTGTTAGTCTGTATCCGCAAAAAGAAAAGGAGTACTTGTGGCAACTCAGAGACTAACAAATTTATTAAAGCATAAGCTTTCGTGAGCTACAGCTCACTTCATCGGATGCTCTGTTTAAACTGTAACTGCAGGCTGTTTGGGGTGGGCACTTACCAGATTCCCCAAGGGTAGCAGGCCAACTGGGAGTGAAACTTTGTGAAGAATTTCACAAGGGCTAGACAGCAAAAGTAGCAAAAAGTTCTAGGATCGTCAAAGGAGCCTAATGGAGTTAGGAACCCAAATCCATGTGAAATTCAATGGGAGTCAGGACCTAACATCCCAACCATGGAGGATTCACATTTGTTTGGGGAAGAGGGAGAGAAGAAAATTCACTCCCTTTCACTTGTTTTTCACTGTTCTAATAAAAGAGTGCAGTTTGAATAAGCACCCATTTCAGGTTCATAGAGAACTGTCAGTCCCAGTGAAGTCAATGGGAGTTGAGCAGCTTGCAGGACTAGGCCCACAGCATGTACACAGCATGGGCTAGTGAACCCAGACATACAGTACTTTGCGCTCTCTCATTCAGCCTGTGTGCAGATCACAGCTGCACCTATAGGTTGCACATGGGCCTGTGCCTCTGGCACACATCCACATGACTAAGATTCTCTGTAAGAGGTGACCTGATTATTCTCTGCTGGCCAAGTTACAGCATAAAATTAATTGCTTTAGCCACCGGTTTTGTTTCACATGGAAATTAGCTTTTCCATCTGACACCCCCACGCTCAGCCTTCTACCACCATCAGCAACCCATGAATTCTTCATTGATTTGATACTCAGGTGTACATCCAAGTTGACGATCAGGGTTTGTGAAATGTACATAGTCCATCTCAGATGCTTATCTTAATAAACACAGCAGGATGTTTAAACAAAGCCAGTGAAAATGTTGAGTGTCTAGGAAACGAAAAAATATATGTAGAGAGAAAGAATGAGGCTGTATCAGAAACAATGTGCATTATATTAATAAAGCCATGCAGATGACTGCTTTGTACATTAGCAACATTTCAAAATGCATATTCATTTTTTTGTTCGGTTAACTTCA
This sequence comes from Eretmochelys imbricata, assembly GCF_965152235.1. Classification (NCBI taxonomy): domain Eukaryota; kingdom Metazoa; phylum Chordata; order Testudines; family Cheloniidae; genus Eretmochelys; species Eretmochelys imbricata. The sequence goes on from NC_135572.1 coordinate 19,914,549, forward strand.
GAGGTAGATGAAAGTTAGGACATATTTGCTTCAATTTTAATTTTCTGGACCTAATAAGGAACAGCATATGAGACCTGATTGTGCATATTGCATCATAAATGAAAAATGAAATTAATAATGATTGAGATGTTCTCTGTTCTTATCTTCTATGAAATGATTAATTAAACAACTAATTTCAGCATAAAAACTGTGTTCTCCTCTGGAATTCGTGAAGAACTTTAATTTAATATTATAACCCTTTTATGGAGGTCATCACTGTTTTACTTTTATATCTAATGAAGGTCTAAAACTTGGAATTAAACACAAGAAAATCCAAATTCCTAGAGGTTAAATCAAGGATTATTTTTCAATCAGTAACAACCGCAGTATTAAATAAATACATAAATAAATAAAATAAAATAATCATATTGTTTCTGTTACGGTACACAAGACTACAGACCTTGCAGTGAAAAGATAAAGGTATATAAAAGAAAGAATGCTATAGGAATGGGAGATCAGGCATTCCTACTCAGCTTTGTTCATAATACAAGAAAAGGAGACACTGAATTCAATTGAAGAGGAGCAAATTTAAAACTGATCGAAGGAAATATTTTTTTCAAACAATTCACATTCAGCTTGTGAAACCCATTGCCACAGGATGTCTCGGAGGCCAAGAGCTTCACAGATTCATAGATTTCAGGGCCAGGAGGGACCATTGGGATCAGCTAGTCTGATCTCTCTTATAACACAGGCCATAGAACTTCCCCAAAATAATTCCTAAAGTTTTATTTTAGAAAAGCACTCAATCTTGATCCAAAAATCATCAGTGATGGAGACTCCACCACGACCGCTGGTAAATTATTTCAATGGTTAATGACCATTAAAAATGTTATGCTTCATTTCTAGTCTGAATTTGTCTAGCTTCAACTTCCTGCCATTGGATCATGTTATACCTATCTCTGCCAGATTGAAGAGCCCATTATTAAATATTTGCTCCCCAATATGTACATAGTCTGTAATCAAGTCATCCCTTAACCTTATCTTTGTGAAGCTAAATTGATTGAGCTCTTTGAATCTATGCCTATCACTATAAGGCAGGTTTTCTAATCCTTTAATAATTCTTGTGGCTCCTCTCTGAACCCTCTCCAATTTATCAACATCCTTCTTGAACTGTGGGCACCAGAACTGGTCACAGTATTCCAGCAGTGGTTGCACCAGAGCTAAATGTACTGGTAAATTAACCTCTCCTAACTGAGATTTCCCTATTCATGCGTCTCTGGATCTCATTAACTCTTTTGCCCACAGCATCACACTGGGAGTTCATGTTCAGCTGATTATCCGCCACGACCTCCAAATCTTTTTCAGACTCACTGCTTCCCAGGATAGAGCCCTCCATCCTGAAAGTGTGGTCTATATTCTTTATTTTCCTAGATGTACACATTTATCCATATTAAAACATGTTTCCTTGTGCCCAGTTTACTAAACGATCCAGATCACTCTGTATCAGTGACCTGTCCTTTTCTTTATTTGCCACTTCCCCAGATTTTGTGTCATCTGCAAACTTCATCAGTGACGATTTTATGTTTTCTTCCAGTTCATTGATAAAAATATCAAATAGCGTAGGAATAAGAATTGATTCCAGCAGAACCCCACTGGAAACAGCCCCACTCAATTATGATTCCATTTCCATTTCCATTTTGAGATTTATCTGTTAGGCAGCTTTTAATCTAGTTAATATTCGTCACATTAATTTTATATCATTCTAGTTTTGTAATTAAAATGTCATGTGGTACCAAGTCAAATGCCTTACAGAAGTCTATTATGTCAACAAGATTACCTTTATCAAACTTGTAATCTCATTAGCAAAGATATCAATTTAGTTTGACAGGATCTGTTTTCTATAAATGCATGTTGGTTTGCATTAATTACATAACATGCCTTTAGTGCTTTATTGTTTGAGTTTTATATCAGCCTTTCCATTATCTTGCCCAGGATCAATGTCAGGTTGACAGGTCTATAATTACCTGGGTCATCTCATTTAGCCTTTCTAAAAATTGGCACAATGTTAGCTTTCTTCCAGTCTCCTGGAACTTCCCCAGTGTGCCAAGACTTCCTGAAAGCCAACATTAATGGTCCAATATGCTTCTCAGACAGCTCTTTTACAACTCTTGGATGCAATTTATCTGGACCTGCTGATTTAAACAATGTCCAACTTTAGTAGCTTCTGGATACATCCCCTAGAGATACTTGTGGAATGGAAAGAGTGTTATTATCATCTTATGATGAGACTATATTTGTTTTTCCCCAGTATGGAAGGGAAATATTAATTGAATGGTTCTGCTTTTTATGCTCTATTATACATAATTCTGCCATTTCCATCTAGTCACAGACCAATACTTGTCAGGATTCTTTCTCTTCCTAATATATTTTAAAAAACTACTTGTTATTGTCCTTAACCCTGGTGGCCATAGATTTCTCCTTGTATCCCTTGGCTTCCCTTACCAATTTTCTGCAATTCCTAGCTTTTCATTTATATTGATTACTATCATTTTTACCTTTTCTTCCATTTATTATATATTATTTTTTTAAAAAAATATTTACAGCTGCCTTTACTTCCCCGCTAAACCAGGTCAGGATTTTAACCCACACAGATGTCAATTCCAGCTTAGCAGGATGCAAAAGATTTAGACATTTATTTGGTTAACAAGAATATCAGAAGTTATAATATTAAATTTGTTTTAAATAAATAAGAGTTTTGGAAGGGCTATAAACCCTCATGCTTCAGGGCATAAAACAGCTTCTTACTTTTTGTAGTCAGGAAGAAACTTTCCCAGAGGGCATCTTATAACTGCAGGGATTCCTCTCAAGCATCAGGTACTGACCACTGTCAGAGACAGGATACTGGACTAGATGGACCTCATATCTGATCCATTTTTCTATGTTCCAGCTTAGGAAAAAGAAGTTATTTCTAATTCCAGTGATATTTTTAGTTCTTGAGAAAAGTGCCCACTTAAGAACATAAGAATGGTCCTACTGGGTCAGGCCAAAGCTCCATCTAGCCCAGTATCCTGTCTTTTGACAGTGGCCAGTGCCAGGTGCCCCAGAAGGAATGAACAGAACAGGTAATCATGAAGTGATCCATCCCCTGTTGCTCATTCCCAGCTTCTGGCAAACAGAGGCTAGGGACACCATTCCTGCCCATCCTGGCTAATATCCATTGATGGCTCTAACCTCCATGAATTTATCTAGTTCTTTTTTGAACCCAGTTATGGTCTTGGTCTCACAACATCCTCTGGCAAGGAGTTCCACAGGTTGACTATGCATTGTTTGAAGAAGTACTTCCTTTTGTTTCTTTTAAACCTGCTGTCTATTAATTTCATTTGGTGACCCCTAGTTCTATTGTTACAAGAAGGAGTAAACAACACTTCCTTATCTACTTTCTCCACACCAGTCATGATTTTATAGACCTCAATCATATCTCCCCTTAGCCGTCTCTTTTCCAAGCTGAAAAGTCCCAATCTTATTAATCTCTCCTCACATGGAAGCCATTCCATACCCCTAATCATTTTTGTTGCCCTTTTCTGAACCTTTTCCAATTCCAATATATCTGTTTTGAGATGGGGCGACCACATCTGCACACAATATTGAAGATGTAGGCGTACTATGGATTTATGTAGAGGCAACATGATATTGTCTGTGTTATTATCTATCCCTTTCTTAATGATTCCCAATATTCTGTTCGCTTTTTTGACTGCTGCTGCACATTGAATGGATGTTTTCAGAGAACTATCCACAATGACTCCAAGATCTCTTTCTTGAGTGGCAACAGCTAATTTAGACCCCATCGTTTTATATGTATAGTTGGGATTAACAATGTTGGAAATTTAAGTTCCATGTATGTATCCATGTAAAAGGTACACTATGGGTTGCATGGATCTGCCACTGTTCTTTGTCCATGTGCCCCAATTCTGATCTGAAGGCTTATCACTGGTTTAATTCAGTCTCTTTGTCTCTTCAGTGCTTAGCCCCTTTGATGAAACTGCCAAATGAGGCACTAAATGGCGAGGGGGCTTTTTATGATTCAGACATCTGACCACTAGGACATGAAGGAGCAACAAAAATCACATCTTGCAAAGGGCACCAACAAAGCATCGGACGGTAATTATTTTTGGTCACTACTTGTCCTGAGATGGGTGCATATGAGTGACTTGAACGTAAAATATTCAACAGCTCATTACCATTTCCTTGAGCCAGTCAGTCCTTGCATGCATTAATTTTATTATTTATTCTGTGTATTACTGTAGTGCCTAGGAGTCCCAGCCGTGGACCAGGACCCCACCATGCTAGGTGCTGTACACATGCAAATAAAAAAAGACAGTCCCTGTGCCCAAAGAGCTTACGCACGAAATGGAACATGTTGTCTGGAGACAACAGACACACACACGCAAACAAGGAAGCACAAGGAAACAAGGAAACAAGATTGGGCGGCATGATAGGCTGTGGTTTTGGCACAGTAACAGCCTCACCAGTGTATTGTAGACCTCGGAGTAAAGTAGAACGTAGGGAGCCGAAGGAGACTAATAAGTTCGTTTTGCAGATGTTTAAGAGGATCATCTGCCAAGAGTATGGGGCAGCATGGGAAAAAGCACAACAGTGCCTGTTCGAAGTGGATGATAACAAGTGGATGATGGAGAAACATCAGAGGCTGGTCAGAGATCGATGTCAATTGACAGATGATAGGTATGAGGAGTTGGTTCTGAAGGGCCTTGACATGCAGTTATTTTATGTGACCTAGAGTTTGACTGCATGCGTGGAAGAAAAGTTATATTTGAAAGCAAGTGTATTTCCTATCCAGTTCTGTACGGAACATGCATACAGTTTGTATACCTCAAATTTACACCAGGGGGTTCAGCTGCTTTGGTTACTCACCTAACAACAGCAACCCAAATTTGGCCTAAGCCTTCCTCTCAAGCCTGACCTTCCCAAAGGTATTTCTCAGTCCTAGGCCCTTAGTTCCTTCTATTCCTTTTACATCTTGATTGGAGCTAACCTGATTGTATAACTTGGCAACAATTTCACTTTACCTGCATGCAGGGTTCAAGAGGGTTGCTCAGTAGAGGCACTGTGCATCCCTAAGCAGGCTCCCTACTGCCTGCCTGTTATGTATATAAGAGGCTGTAAATTTGAATAGCTCACAAACATACCTGATTTCAACACTGGATTTATTATATTTTTAATTTTCCAACAGATTGACTATAGTTTTAAGAGTTTCAGATGAAGCAGTCTGGTCTATTTAAAGGGAATAATGTATTTAACTGTTCAACAGGCACTTGATCTCATGAATGCACTTTGCTAGTAACAGGATTGTCATTTTCCAGGCCAGTAGAAAGCTATTACTCACTGGAACACAAACAGATTGTGATAGGGAGAGCTCGTGCCGATGGCTGGCGATGTGAATAAGTGAAAATGCAAAACGTGGCCCTTTACTGAAACACAGATTCTATCTATTCCAAACATTTGACTTGACTCTTTTCGCCTTATGATACTTACGACAACAATAGGCTAATAGATTTATGTCATAAAGGCACTGACCTTTGTCAGTGAGAACATTTTGTCAAGCAAAAGATGTGATACGCATCTATGCTCTATAATGTTGACAATGATTGGCAGTGCAGGCACTATCTAGATATGGAAAAGCTTATGCTTATGTTTTTATATGGTTACCCTTTGATGAACTCCTGACTTCTGGTGTACTTTATTACACAAACCTTTTCTAGTGAAATTGCTAGGTACAGCCAGGGGCCGTATGAAAAGTCACTGCTACTAAAAAAACTCTCCAGAGGGGCTAACTTCTGGCTTCAGAATATAAACACATGTGAAAAGCCCTTGGTAGGAAGGGAACTATGGGATGCTGCCACAGGGTCCTTCTCAAGCTACCCTGTGAGCAGCGCTGACTAGCATTTTTTTTGTGGTCTCCCAGTCACACACACACACACTGTCTGTTTCTTTACCATCACATGGGCCTTTAACCCTCAGCTTCCAAACACGGTGGGATGTATACAGGACGAGGCACCTTTCACATAGCTTTCACTTCTCCACTCTCTGAACTTCTCCCATACTTTCTGTTCCTCCCAAATTATGTCTCCTCCCTATGACCAACACATCAGCCCAACAGCTGCCACTAAGGCCTGGTCTACACTGGGGGGGGGGGGGGGGATCAATCTAAGATATGCAACTTCAGCTACGAGAATAGCGTAGCTGAAGTCGACATATCTTAGATCGACTTAGAATCACTTACTTTGCGTCCTCGCGGCGCGGGATCGACGGCCGCCCTTCCCCCATCAACTCCACTTCCGCCTCTCGCCGTGGTGGAGTTCCGGAGTCGAGGGCAGAGCGATCGGGGATCGATTTATCGCATCTACACTAGACGCGATAAATCAATCCCCGATCCCTCGATCACTACCCGCTGCTCCGGCAGGAAGTGTAGACATGGCCTTACTGTCACTGATCCCCACCAGTAACCACTTGATTCCAGTTAAGCCTGCAGCCTGCTCTGTGCTGCAGCAACCTGAGTGCTACAACTAGCATTCTGTCACAGGTGCAAATGTTCCATTTTGAATTGAGGCTTCTCTCCAAAACTATGGAGATACCACTCCACTTGTCCTTTGTGGCTCCAGAGTGTGTCCCAGGTTTGGGTACAGAGACTAAGGATTGGGTACTCAGGTTTGGGTACAGGGACTGTCTACATATTTCAGCAGGTACAGACCCAACCTGCCCATAATACCAAGCTTCTATTCATGGCCACGGGAATAATTTGTGTTCTTGAGCAGTAGTTGTGGGTCAGGTCATGGGTAGCCATAGCCTGTACTGATGTTGCCTTTGCACTATTAATTTGCATTATGTTGGGGAGTAAAGATGAGGAGAGACAGAATATGGCCCATCATGTACAGTCCTGCTATGATGCCTTTGCAATTGTATTCAATCAGAACTACAGTTCCACTGAGTTTTTGAGAGTTGCTGTTGACATAAGGTGACCCAAAGGCAGCCTAGGAGTAAGCAAGCACTGTAGCTGTACATTTGTCACGGGGCCTCTAATCATAGATGGATACAACTTCAGCGTTTTCCTTTGTGTTCTATGCAGGTTCTCACACTATGCTAATCACCATGGTACCAGAAGCTCAACACAGAGTGAGAGAAAGTCCCTGCCTAATAAAGTTTACAAATCAGACAAACAACACAAAGAGTAGAAGAGGAACACAGAGGCACAGAGTGGTGAAGTGACTGGGCCAGGGTCACACAACAGGATATTTTAGAGTCAGGGCTGGAATAATAAACTATGTCGCCTAACTCCCTGTTCAGTGCCCTACCCACTAGATCACACTGGCTCCATTTTCCATACCATGCCATGACCTCATTGTTGGCACGGGTGAGCATGTAGCATGTATGCCGTATGGCAGTCAGTGTTCACCTCTATTATTGTTTGTTTAGCATTAACTATGTGTTTGGTGCTAGACGGCACAAACAAAAATGACTGCTCCCTCTCTGAGGAGTTTACAATGGAAAGGCCTTACTTTGCAAACTCTTACACACAGCAATTTTATTCACATAGGGCTTAATCCTGCTCGAGCTGAATTCAACAGTGAAATTCCCATGAATAGAAGCATTGAATTCTGTGGGTAATCCCAGAAACAATCATGTTGAAATATGGTGGACTAATCCAAGAAAACTTGTTTCCTGTCTTTTTTCCTCCATAATTTGGGTACAGCATCAGCTGGATGTTCCATCTCTTTTCACCCAACTCTCTGAGTGACATATGAAGTTTTACTGTACACCAAGACATGGTTGACAAACATCGTGTTTCTGCTACTCTTTGGTTTTGTTATACAGAACACCTCCACCCTGTAAGGACAGCTTGAGTGAGGGAAAAATCAAAATGAATAATGCATGAAATCCACAAACTGAAACAAATGTTAAGTAATTTCAGAATGGGTCAGAATCACAACAATTAAGTCGATGACAAGCGGAGTCATTTTTCTAAACTATCAACCAATTTTTGTCCCTTCTGATAGATTGATTTGTAGAGCAGAAAAGGTCATTTCCCAGGCAGACGGGGAATTTCCCAGGCAGAGGGGAATTCAGCTTCCTATATGCCAGATATAATGAGAACCAATAAATTAGGCAAAGCTCCTGTTTAGCTAAGCTGAAATATTGATGCCCAAGCCCACACCGAATGCAAATATCTACATTAATCATTTTTCTTTCTAGCCTGGAAATTTAGACCATGTTAAGACATGTTTTGATAGACCTATACATCATAGTTACAGCAACATTAGAATGAGTACCACTGACAGAATACAAATATAGCGTAACAAACTGAGTAACTTAATTTTCACCCATGCGAATTTAACTTGTATTCATCGATACTGTATTAGGATTTAGAGGGGAACTGAGGGTGAACTGTACAGCTAAATGGGAGTGGGATATAAGAGCTTTACATCTCTAAGTCACCATTTCAGTTGTAGCCCAGGTGACTAGAAACTGCTAGGTAAACTGCATGAAATGAACTGGTTTCTGTCCAGGTCCGAGACACTCCACATGTATTTTGTGGCATGATCTGCAAGAATTTAAAGACTGAGCAGCCACGGAGAATAAGCTATTATTTAATTGTACTCACTCCTTTCTCTAGGCCCTAATTCATCAAAGCACTTAAGCTCCTGCTCAGTTTTAAGCACATGCCTATGTCCATCCCTATTCAGCTCACCGCTTTAGTTTTAGCTTAAGTGCTTTGTTGAATTGGGGACTTTGTTCTGTCTGCCATTCAGAAGCGAGGAATATGAGCGTCTAATAACCCTTTGTAAAATTAAATAAACTACCCTCCTACCTCCTTGAGATGACAGCGGAGGAACGTTGGAAGAACAGTGCAGGGAAGCTTGTACTACCGTTGCCCATGATGTGCCTCTCTTGCACATATACACAGATAACTTCATTTGCCAGGAATGTCACTCTGGCACCTTTAGCAAGTGCAAAAATGGTAGGAGCATTTATTTGTGAACAGTTTGACAAAACAGAAAAAAATGGCAAATATGATTGAATCACTTCTAATACGACAGGACATGATGTACGTGAGGTCCGACCCTTGGCTCCCAATACAATGCTTTTGCATTGCTCCGTAATCTTAACACTGCCCTAGCAGGACAGCTGGAGAATTACCCTGTGTAAGGGAAAACCTGGCTGGCGTAGACAGCCAGCGGAGCTGGCTTTGCACCATGCCCTGACATGGTGAGTGAGAGCATTCCCAGCCTGGGGAGGGGTGCTCAGATGGTAGGATCTTTAGGTATGTCTACACTGCAGCTGAGCCCTTGCATTTCAGTGCGGGTGGAAAGATATGTGATACTCTGGCAGAGCTGGAACACTAAAATAGTGTAGCTTAATCAGGCATGGCCAGCAGCTTGGGCTAGCCACCCGACTACATACCCAGGGAGTCTAAGCGGGTCTGTAACCAGGTGGTTAGCCCAAGCTACTGCCCACGCTACCTCTGGGGCTAAACTGGTATTTTGCAGCACGCCAGCTCAAGCCGAGCTAGCACGTCTGTCTACCTGCACTGTGAGCACACTCCCAGCTGCAGCATAAATATTATCCGTTGGGGGTAGGCACTGTCTTTTTGTTCTGTGTTTGTTCTGTGTGCTAGCACCTAGCACAATGGGGTCCTGGGGCAGGTATGTACGACAAGTAATAAATCATATTAATAACAATTAAAGTAGATCTATAAAATGGCGCCTGGTTTCCACCTTAGTTAAGGATAGTCTACTGTCTCTCCGTAATAACGCACCAACGCTCATTCACCCAATCTGACCACTAAAACAGTTAAACTTTTTTCACGGTTTTGGATGTAAAGTTTCATCTAATGGACTTCAAAAAATGCTTAAAACATTGATTCTTTTGTCTTTATTTTTTTTGCAGTATTTTACAAGTATCTAAAACTGCCAAACTATAAAAACACTGTGGAATAACAGAGAGAAGAGGGAGTTATAATACATTAAAGCATGCTCCAGAGACCATATATTTTCTGATTCCAGCATTCTCTGCTTTGGGCCTGGACTGTGAGCTCAGTTCCTCCACTCATGTATATGTGTAAGCGGGGGAATAGTCCCACTATAGTGGGGAACTTTCCTGGCTTCTGCACTACCCCGGTGAAGTGGGCTAGCGAAAGGATCTGAGTCCTTGCTCCCACTTCCTTTACCCAGTGGCCTCCCTGCCCTTGAGGATTCCCCTTCCACTCTCCTGTCTGGCAGAGTCCTCGTAACCCCAACAAGGCTGGGCCCAGGATTCCTGGGGGGCTCGAACCCCAACCCTGCTGTGGTCACCTAGGACAGGGGCTAGGGTGTCCCCACTCTGGGGTACTCTCTCTGCACTGGGCACTTCTCTGACCCACTGACCATTACACACAATTTAAAGCAAATGCACATTATTTAACTAACAATTAATTTTAAAAAGAATAAGGGAAAATGGGAAAGGTGAAAGGAAACACATCACCCCGCTCTGTGGCAGGGAACATCACAAACAGTGTCTCTGGAATGTCCGGGCAGTTCACAGTCTGTTCCTTGTAAGTCCCAGGCCTCCTGCTCAGGCCCTGGCTGTGCTGCAGGGATGCTGCGGGTTGGGCACTTGCTCTGGTGGTGGCCACAGGCTCTAGGTGGCAGGGCCCTTCTTCCCAGCGTTCCCCCACCCTGTCCGGGTTACCAATCCCTCTCCGAGTCTGGCCTGCAGAGCCTCCTGGCTGAGGCTTCTCCCTGTGTTGGGCCCACTGCCCAGGGTCCCTCCTCGCTCTCCCCAGCTGCTTACGACACCCGGCTCTGGACTGTTCCAGCCCCAGCTCCAGCTCCAGCTCCAGCTCCACTCTGTCTCAGCTCCAGCTCCACTCTACCTCAGCACGGCTGCTGCTCTGCCTCCAGCTCCCTGGGCGGCTTTCCTGGCCCCTTTGGCTCTGGCTGCTGCAGCTCTCCTCCCAGGGCAAGTCTGCTCTCTCTGGGCTGTGCCTCTGGCTTTGGGGCTGCAGCTCTGCTCCCCAGACAGGGTCTGCTCTCTCTGAGAGGCTTTTCTGGTCCCCCTGTAACTGGCACAGCTCTGCTCCCCAGCTCAGCTTAGGCCCCTGCTTTCTCCTTAGCTCGGCCCCACTCTGTCTGACCTAGGCAATTCCAGTTCACATGGAGGATGGGACCTCCCTGGCCTCCTGACTCCCTGATTAGCCTGCCCGCCCTGTCATTCAGGCTGACCTGGAGCACTGGCCTCTCCCCATTGTTCCTGGGGACTATCAGTCTCAGGGGCCTGATTTCCTATAGACCCTTCCCCTTTTTGTACTGGGAGCTAACCAACCAAAACACCCCCAGTGAATCTTAGTAAGGGGGCAACAGTCCCCTTACATATGCAGAGTAACACAGCAAGATTGAACAGAGTTATTCTGGATCTTTACAGGGAAATTAAGATCAGGATCTAGCCCTTTGACTTACAGTGCTTCCAGTCTTCCTCAATTTTATTTTTACAGCAAGAGAGATACCTACTGCAGCACAGCTGATGGCAGAATGAAAACACTACACAGCAGCCTTTCAAAAAAATGCATTCCCTTGGAAAGTTCAGCCTATTAACTAGTTAGAACCAAATCTCACAAAGCATCTAATATGAGTCATTTACCAGGCCTAACAAGAAAAATATCAAAATGGTGTCAGCAAGGTATTGGATTCTATGCCAATTTTTGACTAGTGTCATGTTGTAAAACAGAGTTTTCAGTACAGCCCAGAGACTACAAAGAGTCATCCTCTACGAGTTGCTTTTAGTCTAGTTATGGATTGGAGTTGAAATCCCAGATGTGGAAGATTTGTGCAATGTGCACAGAGTGGCATTAATCCACTGCAAAGTCCATTAATTTTGAACACTGCTATCAATTGAACTACAGGACGTGGTGACAACTACATTATTACCCTTTTAAAAGTACTGGTACCTTTCCTGGTACACCTAACCTACTTGGTTTGAACATGTACACTTTGGTGCACACGCATGGCTAAAAAGATACAACTAAAACATATATATTACAAATTTACACGCATGCCCAATACATGCGTGCAGTTGCACATGAACAAATCTGTACATGGTAGAAAACATCAGATTTAAAAAACCTGCTTTATCTGATTAGAATTCCAATTTTTTTTAAAAAGCGTTCCTAAAGATGACACGGTTTAACTGCATATACCATATATATAAATTAATGTCAAATATTCTTGTTTCCAGTCCATTTGTGCAGATTCAAAAAGAGTTGGATAAGCATCTAGATGTTTAAGGTGAAATCCTGGCTCCACTGAAGTCAACAGAAATGTTGCCATTCAATTAAACTTTGCTGAACATTTTGTGGTTTTATATACACATTTGTTTTTTCATTTCTTTATGGCAAATAATATCTTTAGGTGAACTTTTCAAAAGGCACAAAGGGAAGTTAGCCACCATCTCCCATTGAATTTCAAAGGAAGTTGTGGGCCTGAAAAATCCTTAAATTCTATTTTCATATTTTAAGACTAATTTCTAAAAGTGTCTCCATTGTGCCTAACATTAATTGTGAGTGCAAATGCCAGCATTTAGATATCAGAACATAACACTGCATCCAGAAATGAGGTACTTAGATAGCCAAATGTTGCTATTTGCACCCAAAGTGAACGGTGCCCATACATTTGTGAAAATTCCCATTTCAAGCATGTACCCACAAAACCAGAGGTAAGGTTGAGGCCCCTATAAACATTTGTCCCATTATATCAGCAACAGCACACAACAGGATAAACAGCAGCTGATCATAGATTTGTTGTATGCCTGTGAATGAGACAGCAGCATTAGAGCTAGAAGAGACTAATGACCACTTAGATTATCTCTAATAGGTTCTGATCACTGGAAACGTGGAAATGATTTTGATTATGGCACCTTGTTCAGAAGTTGGTTACTGTCTAGGGCTGGTCAACAATTCTCTGGAAACTCTTTTTGATGGAAAATTTTGATTTCAACTCAATGAAATTCTTTGCCAGAGGTGCCAGTTTTCCATGGAACATTTCAATTTTTTTTTGTTGAAAAATACCAAACTCCCAAAAGTTGAAAGATTTTGGCCAAAAATGGAAATTTTTCAGTTAGGCTATCCTGCCACAGTATCTTGTGGGAGTCATAGCTCAGTTTTCCCAAGTCTCATTCTCCTCTGTGGGCCAGACTTCCCAGCTACATGACTGTTCCCATGATGTACCACACCTAGGGAGGGGAGGCCATGAGGGGAGACCAAGGTGCACCATGGGAGATGTAGTCCAGCCAGGGAGACCAGGAGCTTGAAGTAACGGGGCTGCCTTTCTCAATGAAAATATTGTGGTTTTTAGCATCTACTCCTGACAGTATGAAATATTTAATGGATGCCAAAGGTAAAACTCCAGCAATGTAAACTCCACACTAATCTTGAATTGAAAAATGAGTGAGTGTCCCCTCACCCCCATCCCTTTGTTTTCCCTCAGTTAATTACTTCTTCCCCCCAAACACTCCCTAGTTTAACCCAATAATGAGGATCAGCAGGCCAACATAACTGGATGTACTTAAGAAAAGTGCCTTCAAAAGGGACTTTCCAGTTAGCCCTTTGGACAAGCACTGTTATTTTATGTTTCTTCAGCACCCAGCACAGAGGTATCCTGATCCCAAATGGGGTGTTATTACAATACAAATAATAAATAATTCCACCTCCCCCAAGAAACATAGTCAGGAAGGATTGTGGGTATTGGATCAAATATCGCTGTCTTTAACACTCAGTGAATTTCACTTATGCAGCCAGGAGCAGAATTTAGCTGATACATTACTCTATTTATCAGACCAAGCCTCAACAGAGGATTGTGCAGAAAACTCTCTACGTTTTGTTAACAGAGCCTGAAAACTGAGTTGCAATGGAGTGATAGAGATACACAGACTTTCAGCCCTTTTTCTCTAAGATTACACCTAGATCTCTTTGTATTGGGATGCTGAGAATGAGAGCACAAATCTGCCGAAGTGTGCTCTGGCTTATTTATGTCATTCGCAGCCTGGGTGGAATTAGTACAATAAATATTGGAAATTTCACGAGAGGATCGATTATTTCCAACTCAGTGTGTTAGATTCAAGAGCTGTACATAAATACGTGGACTTCTTGGTGTTAGCCTGATCATTTTCAGGTTCTCCCCTTATTATGGTGTTTTATTCGTCTTTGTGTAACTACTGGTAAGGCTCTTCTGTTTCTGATAATCAGTTTATTTAATGTGCATTGGGGCAGAGGTAAAATGAAGACAGGTGTTCAACAATTTCTCTTAATTTGTTCATATTTTTTCTCAAAAAAGCCCTTCCAATATTTTTTTAAAAATTAAAATGGATGCATATTTTTGGTCAGTATTAAAAACAACCTTGCCCTTCTTCAGTCAAATTACAAGCAGTATTTTTGCTCGCACAGCTCTATTCTGAGACAATGATTGTAGTTGTTAATAGTTTTATTTAAGAAGGAGGCTAGGTGAAAAGCACTTGGTGTAAATCTAATACCCAACACTGCTGACATAGTTAGTCTGATGAGGATGAGGAAAATAAACTGCTGGCAAAATATCAGACCAGATGACTTTTTTGCCTCCAGCGTGTCAAGCTGCTTGCATACCAACTGTCACAGTGTCATTTATCTTTGTTAGCAGGACCCTGGGTGAAGTAAGAATCACGTTAAGAAAAGTGACTTTTCCAGGTAAATTACTTCAAAAAGCAGTAATGGCATCATTGGGGCCATTTATAGATTAATTATCCATTTTGTTGGTTACCATTTCTAATGCAGCTCCTGGCGGAGTAGTGGGCCAGAAATCCTGTTGAACACTCTGTGTTCAGAAAGCATATACAGCTAATGTCTAAATATTTCATTGAAATGCAATTGTAAACTATATTTTTCCTTGATATGGTGTGTGAAAGAGAGCAAGAGAGCGCACACAATGTTATTTACACAGAAGAGTCATTTAGGCCCTGAGCTGGCAAACACTTACACAGGTGCTTAATTTTACTTGTGAGAAATCCCACTGAAATGTATAAGTGTTTGCAAGCTCAGAGCCTTCACAGATAACTCTCGCAGGTTTAAAGTCGTACCTTTGGTGGCTTGGGCAAAGGAGGAGAACGGAATGGAACAAAATTAAGTACATTTTTTCGCTTTTGAAAGGTTCACATTTTCTCTTGATGGTGTTTTTCTTTAGCCCTTTTCAGTGTTAGGCTTTAGCATAGTTGCTGGACCTGCCGCATCCCTGGCATGAAGTGGTTTCCATCATATACAGGGTTTACAGTTTGGTTCAATGGCTCTCAGCACCCACACTATACAAATTGTTCTAGCACCCCTGGATTTTAGCAGTCTCAACTGCAGGCTTAGTGATGGCTCAGCAAAAATAAATTGAAGCTAAGTAACAATTAATTCTTCTAGTGTAAATATTTAAAGAGACCAAGACTGTCAATGGTAGACTTCCCACTCAGCAGTCAACATTGTATTCAGCGTCCACATTTACCCCCTCCCTGAGTTTGTGTTTATTATTGATTTACGTAATAAGAAACTATAAACCTCAACCTAAACTGTCACCTGAGATTGTCTTGTTCTTAAAGTGTCTCACTGCAGAGTCCCTTTGTCCCCAACTTAGTGGGGATGTGCAACTCCTGATTATTCCTTTGGGAAGGAGATGACTAATCAGATCTGGTGAATCAGAACTAACTACCTCTTTCTGCACCGCAGGGTCCCAGAACCTGACAATGAGCCACACAGCCACTGTTATCCAACACTGAAATTTCAGGTTTTGTAGGGGATAAAAGGGCTTTTGCAAAACCTAATAGGAAGATGTTAGACATGATATTGTTCCTCGAAGAAAAATTAATTCATTAGAAGCTATTTTATTTGTATCCAAATAAATGCTCTCTGTGTTGTATTGGAGTTGTACGAATGCCGGAGAACCACAGTGACAAGCAGAAGTGAAACCGATCAGATTATTTCACTGTCCTGATTATGGGAAATGGAAAATGGGAACAAACAACATATATGGTTGACCTCGAGGGCAATCTAGATTTCTAAGTGGCCACTAGGCCAATGAAAGGAGCAGTTGGATATAGAGGCCCCATGACCTAGTGAACTGCCAGCAGCGCACCTGAAAACGCAAAGGTGTGCTGCAGGGCTCACAAGCAAAAATGCAGGAGCTGATTCTGCAGGAAATGGAAAAGCAGCTATAGGCCGCTGCAGAAAAGACCATGAACAGATGGCAAATAATCTGTGATTTAGGATATATCCACATAGCAGCTGGGAAGAGTAATTTCCAGCTGAGATAGACGTACCCAGGCTAGCTCTGCTTGAGCTAGTGCTTTAAAAGAGTTCTGATCCACAGTCTGCCCCAGTACCTTGGATTCACTGCTGCCCTCAGCCCAGTCCCAATTCTACAGTTGGCTTCAACCCTTGTTACCTGTTCTCTACCACTGCTCCAACCACCAGGCCTGACTGCCTAGAGCCCAGCAGTCAATCAATCAACAAGTAATAGCACTTTTCCACAGTGCCTTCCATTCAAAGACACCAAGTAACTTTAGATGCATTAATTAAGCCTCACAACCTCCCTGTGAGGTGAGGGAGTACCATGGATTTAACAACATAAGTGGAAATGTATTAAGCTACACATTTATTTCACAGGATGATCAGGAACAGAAAACACTGCACATGTGCAATGCGAAAGGTGACATTCTCCAGAAACGTTTTGTACCAAGCTGTGGCCAGGGACAGATTTAGGGGCAGGTGACCCAGGTGACTGCTTGAGGTGCTGGGCTTGGGGGAGGGGGCTGCTGGGCTCGGGGGGGTGCTGTTTTTGTTGTTAGCAAATTTATTGTCTTATATGACAGGGATAAATCATGCATGCAACTCATGCATCAAAGTCGTGAAATGGGTTAAAATACAATAAAATATAAGGTATTCAAAAGTTTAACTAATTGAGGGAGGGAGCACTGAAGACACTCCTCACCTGGGGTGCCATTTGGTCTAGGGCTGGAGTTGGCTCTGGCTCAGAGATACTGCTTGTAGAAATGGTATTGGCATAATTTAAATCCTGAGCACTTTTGCTGTATTTTGGGTGGGCCCCAGGGATACATTTGAGAACTTTAGGAGTGGAGCACACAAGAAACTGAAACACATTGCTTATTGCTTTCTGCTCCCCAGTGAAGACCCAACATGACTTCCCCTTGTTTTATATTTTGCATTATCGGGAATGACATAATTAAGCTGGCCTACAATTTATACTGCTAGAAATGCTAAACCCTGTCAGAGATGAATTAGAATGCTATCCTGTCATAATAAAGGTCTCATCTTTCATCTTAAGAGCTCCAAATTGTCCCCAAAGTATCAAGGAAATGCAGGCAAGTAATGATTTATAAAAGAACTGCATTAAAAGTAAAAGGTAGAGAAAGTCTAGTCAGTCCTTCAAAGTCTCAAGCTATCTACATATTTTACTGGTATTCCCTGGCCATTTTCCGCTCTCACACTGGCTCAAACCCCACTGACATCAGTGAATTGATTCAATGAGATTACACTGATGCAAGGAAGTGCAGAATATGGCTCACTATATTTCCCTAAGGAATATGCCTCTTTACCTCAATGTATTAAACATAGACTCAATCCCCCGCCGCCAAATTGCTCCTTACTCACTCCATGCTCTCAACTAAGATCTTCCTTAGAGGTTTTCTATTAAAAATACCACAAAGAGATCACTTCATGCTGTTGCAGGTTTAGAGTAAAAATTCTGCCTTGGAAATGTTATATTTGTAATATTGGATTTGAGAGATTTTAGAAACTAGAGATGGAAAAGGTCTGTTAGGACATCTCCTCACTACAGGAGTCTTCCTACAGAAAATTCTTGAGAGCTTTGATCCATCGGTGATCTTCCTGATAACGCCATCCTGGCCACTATGGATGTAGAAGCCCTCTACACCAACATTCTACACAAAGATGGACTACAAGCCGTCAAGAACACTATCCCCGATAATGTCACGGCTAACCTGCTGGCTGAACTTTGTGACTTTGTCCTTACCCATAACTATTTTACATTTGGGGACAATGTATACCTTCAGATCAGCGGCACTGCTATGGGTATCCGCATGGCCCCACAGTATGCCAACATTTTTATGGCTGCCTTAGAACAACGCTGCCTCAGCTCTCGTCCCCTAACGCCCCTACTCTACTTGCGCTATATTGATGACATCTTCATCATCTGGACCCATGGAAAAGAAGCCCTTGAGGAATTCCACCATGATTTCAACAATTTCCATCCCACCATCAACCTCAGCCTGGTCCAGTCCACACAAGAGATCCACTTCCTGGACACTATAGTGCTAATAAACGACGGTCACATAAACACCACCCTATACCGGAAACCTACTGACCGCTATTCCTACCTACATGCCTCCAGCTTTCACCCTGACCACACCACACGATCCATCGTCTACAGCCAAGCTCTGCGATACAACCGCATTTGCTCCAACCCCTCAGACAGAGACAAACACCTACAAGATCTCTATCAAGCATTCTTACAACTACAGTATCCACCTGCGGAAGTGAAGAAACAGATTGATAGAGCCAGAAGAGTTCCCAGAAGTCACCTACTACAGGACAGGCCTAACAAAGAAAATAACAGAACGCCATTAGCTGTCACCTTCAGCCCCCAACTAAAACCCCTCCAATGCATTATTAAGGATCTACAACCTATCCTGAAGAATGACCCAACACTCACACAAATCTTGGGAGACAGGCCAGTCCTTGCCTACAGACAGCCCCCCAACCTGAAGCAAATACTCACCAACAACCACATACCACACAACAGAACCACTAACCCAGGAACCTATCCTTGCAACAAAGCCCGTTGCCAACTGTGCCCACATATCTATTCAGGGGACACCATCACAGGGCCTAATAACATCAGCCACACTATCAGAGGCTTGTTCACTTGCACATCCACCAATGTGATATATGCCATCATGTGCCAGCAATGCCCCTCTGCCATGTACATTGGTCAAACTGGACAGTCTCTACGTAAAAGAATAAATGGACACAAATCAGATGTCAAGAATTATAACATTCATAAACCAGTCAGAGAACACTTCAATCTCTCTGGTCACGCGATTACAGACATGAAAGTTGTGATATTACAACAAAAAAACTTCAAATCCAGACTCCAGCGAGAAACTGTTGAATTGGAATTCATTTGCAAATTTGATACAATTAACTTAGGCTTGAATAGAGACTGGGAGTGGCTAAGTCATTATGCAAGGTAACCTATTTCCCCTTGTTTTTTCCTACTCCCCGCCCCCTCAGACGTTCTTGTCAAACCCTGGATTTGTGCTGGAAATGGCCCACCTTGATTATCATACACATTGTAAGGAGAGTGGTCACTTTAGATAAGCTATTACCAGCAGGAGAGTGGGTTTGTGTGTGTGTGGGCGGGGTGTGTGTGTGAGAAAACCTGGATTTGTGCTGGAAATGGCCCAACTTGATTATCATACACATTGTAAGGAGAGTGATCACTTTAGATAAGCTATTACCAGAAGGAGAGTGGGGTGGGAGGAGATATTTTTTCATGCTTTGTGTGTATATAAAAAGATCTTCTACACTTTCCACAGTATGCATCTGATGAAGTGAGCTGTAGCTCACAAAAGCTTATGCTCAAATAAATTGGTTAGTCTCTAAGGTGCCACAAGTACTCCTTTTCTTTTTGCGAATACAGACTAACACGGCTGTTACTCTGAAACTTGTCCAGTCTTGTTTTACATATCCCCATATAGTATTCCAGTGGGAAACTATTCCACCAGCCATTCTGCGTATTATGTCTTACGTTTAGGGTGACCAGATGTCCCGTTTTTAAAGGGACAGTCCCGTTTTTTGGGACTTGTTCTTATATAGGCACCTATTACCCCTCACCCCCGTCCCGTTTTTTCAGAGTGGCTATCTGGTAACCCTACTTATGCTGCACATAACAATGGCATACTGTACTCTGTAGAATGAGGTGTAAAACAGATTCTTCTCACTACTTGTGGGCTTTGAAGAGCCCCTGGTATTTTTTTGCAAGAGGAGGGGAATTAACCCTGGCATCCTGCCCAAATTTCATTTTGGGCACTTACATTCTGCCCCCATAAAATTTGCTTTGTAGGTTTTTTCCCCCTCTTTCCTCATTCATTTATTACCCTCTGGTGTCATTCTACTGTGTACAGTTCAACTCTTGCCACATTCCATACCTAACACAAATAATAATACATTCCACCCAATAAACCACTGAACTCATAAGTGAAACAATTGCTATGTATTACGGGCCAAAGCTTACAGGTGCTTATTAAGGCAAACTGCCATTGTCTTCAATGCTGAATGATTAGAGTTCTGATTAGTGGCATATTCACTAATAACTAGATTCTACTCTCAGTTATATCAGGGATTCTCTATACAAATACATAGTGTTCAGCAAGCAGGGGGGGTAAATCTACCCTGCACCAGCCTCCTGCATGCTTACTGGTCACGTGAACCTGGCTGCTGCACACTAAAAATTCCCTCATGCACTTGAATCTAGTCCTGATTCAATTTCAGGGTAGATTGAAGCACACTGAAGAACTTTCAGCACACAGCAGCATGGGCCATATAGACGCTTAGTGCCTGGTGAGGTAGAGTGATTTATCGCAGCTTGCTGCAAACTAAGTGTTTGTATAGAAAAGTCCTCAGTGTAAATCTGGAACAACTCCAGTTACTTCCATTGATTTACATTGGGGTAACATTGAGTGGAGTTACTGTGGGTTAACATAATGGTAGCAGATCGGAATCTGATCCTAAGTCTTTGTTCACATGACTATGTAGGGGCAAGTTTGAACAGGGCAATACAAGGACCAATTTGATTAACACTTTCTGTGGAATTGCATAGTGTTTTGTGTGTGTGGGGAGGAGGGGTGTTTGTGAGAACCTTTTCGGTATGAGCAAGGAGGATTCTTGGAGGCATCAGGACAGCACAAAATCCCATTTACAAAAGCTAACAAGCCATTGTCATATCTCTGACACATTTCAATTAAAGTATAACATACAGCTCAGCCCCTAACAGGTATTTCAGCAAACAGCTGACAGCCCCAATAGCCAGCTTCAGGGTTTTTTTCTCAGCTATCTTCCATGCCGTAAAATATTACATCTCACCTGAATGGCTATTTAAAAATCCATTTAGATACAAAGAACAAAATGAGGCAGCTATGCCTGTTTATCATATGTCCATTCCCTTGTTGCGCTGGCTACCAAAACCATCCAGTCCTGAGGATGGAAATAAATCTTGTTAATTTAATTATTCAACACTAAAAGAATATGTCCTGCTCCTTTTTAATAGTATAATATCTAATAAACCACTCTTCAGGCTACAGCTCGTGGGAAGAAATTTATTTTCGTATTATTCACAGTGAATTGCTCTTGGATATTAATTACATTGCAGCAGGAATACTCAATCCACCACTCTTCAGAGCCCTATTTGCCCATTGGTTTGCCTGTCATTCCTCTTGCTCTGACTATATATCGGAATAAATGTGATACTCCAAATGAGGAAGATACTCCAAATGCTGAAGAATCGGACTGGCTTGCAGGAGCTGCTACAATCTGTGGAGTCAAATGAAGTAGCCACTAAGAACCTCCATGGGCACATAATTTGAGGTGCTATGCTCAGGGCTAAAGTCCTTGCAGGGAAAAGCTCCATTAGTTACCAGCGCTGAACCCAGTTAATCCAGCAGACAATTTAGCTTCCGAATGCTACACCAGTGATCACTCAAAATACTGAAAGGGCAACAGAAACTTATGTTAAAAAACAACATTAGGCCCTGTTCATATTTAAGGCTACAATTACTTTAACCATCATTGTGTTTATCTATGGTTGTCACCAGCTGGGTCCTACCATTGGTCCAGTGGTGACATGGATGTTTTCCTGTAAACCGTGTTATATAATTGTGATAGAAAATTATACTCTCTCTACAGCCTAAAACTAGCACAGTAGAAATAACTATGTAACAAACAAACAAAAACAATCCCTGTTCTCACTGATTGCAGAAACTGTGCAGTTTATAGAATTCTTGCCTGGACCTGGGAGATGAGGAAAGGCCCCTTTGAAAAGATAAATAACTGGAAAGGAGGAGGATTGGAAGAGTTGTAAAAACAAGCAGAGTGAAAAACTGAAGATGGAAAAAGAAGAAATAATGATGGGAAATTTCAGGAAACATTTCACCAAGAAACATTTCTTTGCCAAAAAGGGTGCTTTCCGAGGAGCATGGATGTCCTTGCTCGGTGCCCTTTCTGGACCATAGAGAGGACAGATGGGTGCAGTTGCCCTGAACTGTGACACCAGAAGTAAGGAAAGAGCAGAGTTTCAGCTACTTTGAATTTATTTTTACAGGCAGGGCTCAGGAAGGGATTCCCTCCCCACCCCCATATATTTTGGGAGGTTTGTTTTTTTTAAACTGTCCATCCTCTGAAGCATCAGGAGATGTCCACTCAGAGATGGATTAAGATTTACTGGGGCCCTGGGCACAAAGAACATTTGGACTCCCCAAACCCCAGTGGCCCCGGGGCACCGGAAGTGGAGAGGACCAAGTGGTCCATGCCCCCTCCCCCCCCATTTTTAACAGAGGCATAGCAGCCTCGGGCAGGTGTGGAGCAGCAGCGGCAGAGGCTGCACTTCACGGTGGGGGAGCTGATAAGGAATCCGAAGCCAAGCCTTTGTAAGTCTCCCAGGGAGCCAGGGCTGCTGTGCGGAGCCCTGGCCCCTCTACCTGCCCTGAGTGGCTTAATTGGGGGGGTAGGAACATGGGCCGGGGCTGTGCTTGGGCACCCTGGACCCCCATGCAGACCAGGTGGAGGGTTCAGGGCTCCCCACAGCAGCACGGGCTTCCTGGGCAGCTCTTACCATGGCCTGGCTCCAGCTTCTGGCTTGGCCAGGGGTAGGGGCAGGACCTCAAAGGGAACAGGAGGAGCAGGGGCAGAGCCATGGTTCCGGCACTGGTGCCCCCCGCCCACTTCTACACAGGTTCCAGAACTCCTGCGGGGATCCCCAAATTGCCTGGGACCCCTGGGTTCAGGCCCCGTGGGCCTGTGTGTTAATCCACCACTGTGTCCATGGCTGGAGGTGGGACATTCGAGAGGGTGGGCCAGGCCTCTGAGTTGACACCAAGCATTCTCTTTTTCTCTCAGATGCTTGGCTGGCTGGCGCTTGCTCACACACTCAGGGTCTAACTGATCGTCATATGTGAGGCCGTGAAGGAATTTTTCACCAGATCAGATTGGCGGTGACCTTGTGGGGAAGGGAGTTTGCCTTCCTCTGCAGCATGTGAGTGAGGGTCGCTTGACAGGATTATCTGGTTATATCTCACTTAATCATTTCCCTGCCATTGGGTGGGGACCTCGGGCATTGGTACTCCTTGGTCCCTCCTGTTCTCTAGCTGTGGCATATTACAGTCCAAGCTCCTGTGAATTGTAATACTTTGGCAGTTGTTGGATAAGTGTGTGGATGCTGGTTCATGTTGGAAACCAGGAAAGAGTAGGTCTACAGCCATAAACAAGAATGTAAAGCTGGTTGTGGTGGAGGTCTTGCGGGGATTTGGGTACGTGCTCCCCTACTATGAAAAGACCCAAGTAAGAAGGTGCTGGAGGAGGAGAGAGCTGAAAGATTCCCCAATGCAAAGTGCCCCAAGCTATACTGGAAAGTCTAGTATGCAAACATCTAGGGATCTGTGCAAAGGCTGTGTGCTGTTGTGAAGATGCCGGAGCCCTCTGCCCTTCTCTATCTCTATGGAAACATGACTTCAAAGGAGATGCACCCCTTCAAGATAATGTCTCTCACTGTGTGACGATTCGGGAATATTTCTGCTCACTTTATGAATTCTGGCTGATACTGTGAAGTTGTATTATGAAAAATTGCTGTACCATGAATGCCTATATGTATGTGGATCCATTGCTTACAGGTCCTGGAGCAGGGACACATGAGAGAAGATAATGGGAAATACTTAAGGTTAACAATATGCAATATAGTTGTAGCCATGTTGGCCCCAGATATTAGAGAGACAAGTTGGGGTCAGTGTGGCTCTGTAACTCAAAAGTTTGTCTCTCTCACCAACAGAAGCTGGTCCAATAAAAGATATTATCTCACCCACCTTGTCTCTCTGAGATTAACGATGGTACTTAGCCTACACAGAGGATATGGTAAAAAGCAGCTTAAGCCTTGGAAATCCCATTTAGTTTTTTCCCTCCACTCCTTCTAACAGAAGGGGAAGGTAGGGAGAGTGGAAACTTACCAGGACTAGGACAAAAGAGGCTGGGTAACCAGGGGGAGTTTAAATGAACAAACACACAGGAATAGGGGAGAGAGAGAGAGAGAAAGGGGCAGCATAGGGCAGAAGAAATCAAGATCAACGAAGCTGGGTAAGGGGCTCCATGAGGGAGAGAGACCAGCTAGCATTCAACAGCCTTCATGAGGAAGAGCCACCCTGCCAGGCTGCCTGCCTTCCTGAATCCAGATGGTTCCTCAAGGACACACAAGGGAAAGGTGAGATAAATAGAAAGTGAGGGACATTTGTGGTATCAGATGGTTATGGTTTGGTATGATCTGTACTCTCCAGTGCTTCATATGATTAAGTGTCAAAGTACATAAAAGTGTCAGACCGCACAAGAGCGTGTGTGTTGTGTGTGGACTACTTTACAACTACTGCGTGCCCCCAAGAGTGTTAAACTTTAAACCAGAAACTTTAGGATGGAGTCCTGGGGGAGAGGTTCCAACACACAGAGGGGGGTGCCAAGTAGAAAGTCAGAGCATGCCTAGGGACCCCAAGATTGGGGAAGTGGCTGGACACTGTTGAGGCTCCAACGGCTTGGAACACCCAGGGATCCAGAGCAGCAGAGGCTTGGATTCCCCCTCCCCCCCGCCACCCTGGCCAGCAATCCTAGTGGGTGGCCAACAGGGGGTGCTTGCTAGGCTCTGTGACAGGCTGAATTAACTATTTTTGCAGATTTAACTCTGGTTGCTGGTCAGCGTAGAATGAGGAAAGGAATGATTCATGTCTCCCCAGGCCCTGCCCCTGTTCTAACCCTGGCCATTGCCTCCCCACACATGTGTCTTGAGATAAAGAAGAATATGACCCTGCCCTCCCTTGGAGAAGAAGGTAGACCATGGACAGTAGGGAGTGGAAAGCCTATAGGGAAGGTCTCAGATTGTGGGGGAAGCAAGTCATCCCCTAACTAGGAGGCTGGCTTGGGGTCTAGCCTGTGCAAGGTTACTGTCCAAGATAAATCAAGAGATAATGGGAAAGCTGTGGCCTTTGGGGGAATGCTTAGAAATGGTCCTTATCCTCTGGATAAAGTTCCTAACTTAGTTACCTAACCTTGTGAATTTCACCCACTGTAGTGTAACCACTTACTGGGAGCTTGTTAAAGAAAGGCAGCAGGATTTGATGGTAAGGTACTTAAGATTTAGCCTTGTTTATCATACCCACACTGTAACAGTATTTAGACAGTACTCAATAAGGTCCCACAGCCCTGTCCCAGCATGCACTGGGCTAAGTGAAAAAGCTGGGAAGGACTTTTAGTGTAGCCTCTTGTTCATAATATTGTTCTACGACACTATACATCCACAAGTACCCAAAGAGCAAAACATTCTTGCCCAAGCCAGAAAGTCTGGCAATCAAATCCAGACTCATAATAGGTGTGTGCCATGGCAGTGAAATATCCAGTAAATCCTCTGTGGCAATTTTCCATCAGACACCTGCGTGAGTTCCCAAGATTTTTTTCCTCTTCACCTCATCCAAGGACAACACAGCATATTTTAAAACACTTCAGAATGTTAATTCTTGAAAAGTTTTGCTGCAATGTTCTTTTCCTTGTGACGTGCGTAGAACACAGTTGTGACACATTAACCCAAAGTGTTTGGACAATGCCTTAAACAAAATGAGGTCACCATTGGTTTTTTTTTCATTAATTCAAAATCTTTCACATTTATTAGGGATTTCCAATTTATCTTTTTTAACCTTGCCTGCAGATGTGTTTAATTCTGCCCCCCACCCCCCGCAAAAAAAAAAAAAAATTGATTTGGGAAACTCATGCTAATGTTCTTGCTACTGACTTTTTTTTTTTTTTTTTTTTTTTGGCTTGGGAGCTGGAGAGTTTAGGACCACTGTCAAATCCTTCCCCTAAAGCTAATGTAGCTGAAATAATCCTCTACAGCTGTTGGAGCTCACAGTTCTATAAAAGTTGCTTAAAATGTGTAATCGTTTTCTGAGATAGTTTTTAATGAATAGGAGATTTTGTTTTTATAAAAAAATACATTAGAGTATCATTAGGGGGTCTGACTCACATGCACCTAAATGATGATATTCAGAAATAAGGCAGAAAACCATTTGCTACGTGATGCCTACGTACTGCAGCACATGTTATTTAAAGGAACATTTTCAAGACTGTACATATTGACATCTCGCAACAAAAACTCTCAGCCTGCAAATTCAGAGAAAGAGAGAGCTGCTATTTTCTGCTGCATGAGGAAATATCTATTAAACCACATGCCTTGCTCTTGATAGCAGTATTCAAACTTGCCTTTTGAAACTTCTCATTATCAGGAACCATCAAATTATTGTTAAGTCTGGCTAGAAAAGAAAAAAGAATTCCATTTTGTCAAAAATTTAGAGGTTTTGGTATTTGGTTTTGTTTAGTGTCGGGACAAAACCAACACTTTTCAACATTTTTTCTAAAGAAAAAAAAAGAGAAAAACATTCAACAAGTGACCGTTTTCTCACCAACCGCCCACCTCCCCCAGTTAGTTGAAAATCTCCCAATCAGCTCTAATTATTGTTCTAGATTCGATTCACTTAAATATATCCCAGTTTTAGAAACGGACTCCCCCCCCCCCCCGAAATCAGAGTGTTCTTGTGACATTAGAGCAGAGGTTTATTCCTTCTTCCAGAAGCAGAGGTTTATTCCTTCTTCCAGAAGCAGGAAACCCAGGCAAGTTGGCATGAACATGTCAAAGTTGACATTTATCCTGTGTTGTGAATCTGCAGAGTATGCCAGTGGTAGCAAAGTTGGAAGTCCAAGGCCTCCATTTTCAAAAGTGACTAGTGAATTTGTGCCCCTCAGTTTGTGGGTGCTCAATCTGAAACATTTCAAGTAGTCCTGATTTTCACAAAGTGCTGCGCATCCATGCCCTGCACATCAGGTCTCTTTAAGGTGTTTCAAATTGGGCACCCAAAAACTGACGAAAAATGAAGACACACCAAATCACTAGCCAGTACTGAAAATTTAGGCCTGTAGACATGGCTCCTGGAGCTGCTAGTATTTTTAATAATGATGAGACCTCTTCCAAGCAGATTTAGGCTATGTCTGCAGTACCCTACAGTTTGGATTACAAGTGGGTGAGTAGCAATACACACCAAAGTGCTGCACTCTAAGTCCCACATGTAGACGCATGAACTACAAGGTTCCTGGTTCACATGAATGTAATCCTGTTTAAAGAGGAATACATCACTGTGAACAAGGAACCTTTTAGTTTGCATCCACAGCATCCACATGGGAGAGTTAAGGTGTAGCACTTCTATGTGCCCTGCTAGTCACACCCCATAATCTGAACTGCCGGACAGTTATTAACTGCAAGGTATTTCTATATTACAAATATCAGCAGTCGTATCCATACGAGAGATGCTGGTGTTAAGAACAATAGGATTTTTTTTTTACAAAAAATCCCAATTCAGACAATGTCTAAGATTACAATATGGTCTGCAAATATT
Organism: Eretmochelys imbricata; assembly: GCF_965152235.1. Taxonomy (NCBI): domain Eukaryota; kingdom Metazoa; phylum Chordata; order Testudines; family Cheloniidae; genus Eretmochelys; species Eretmochelys imbricata. Next base: position 19,942,362 of record NC_135572.1, read on the forward strand.
TGGAAGGTGTAGACACCTAAGGAAGCAGAGGAATTATTTAGGGTGAGAGAGTAGGTTATAACTAGCAGTAATGAGAGCAGAGGTAGGGCCAGATCTTCAGCTAGTATATATCAGCCATAGTGGATCTTTGCATTTTATTCCAACTGAGGATGTGGTCGTAAGAAAGGGAAAATTTAGTCTGAATAACATGGGGAAACAAAACAAACAAACAAAAACCCTTTGTCAGGCTATGGAAAAGTCACACTACTTGGGATTTTTACAATGAAAGTAGACAAACTACTGGAAATATGTGCAATAGGGAACAATTTTGCAGTAGCTAACGGATGGGCAAATTGGCCTAATAGGTTTTTCAGATCTTTAACATCTATGATTGTGTTTGAATAAAGTCAACATTCTTTAAAGTACACTTATTTCATTAAAAAGAAAAGGAGTACTTGTGGCACCTTAGAGACTAACCAATTTATTTGAGCATAAGCTTTCGTGAGCTACAGCTCACTTCATGGGATGGAGCTCACGAAAGCTTATGCTCAAATAAGTTGGTTAGTCTCTAAGGTGCCACAAGTACTCCTTTTCTTTTTGCGAATACAGACTAACACGGCTGTTACTCTGAAACTTATTTCATTGGAATTTCATTAGAGATTTACACAGAAGATAAATGGGGTAGGGCAGCAGCAGAGGTGTATTCTGCAATATATGCTTTGTATGTAAGGCAACCATGAAGTGGTTTAATTCTCCTCTGAGTCTTCTGGCCATCTTCCTAAAACCTTTTAAAAATAATTTGTCACAGATTTTCAACAGAAAATACTGTATATGTTCTGATCTGAACAGCAATTTCATTCTAATAAAATGAGACTTTCCCGGCCAATTGCCCTTATAAGATCAGAGGCTATTTGATGGAGCAATAAAAGATAACTGTGTATAAGTAAGATACTATATATAGTGGTATACTCAGGTAGTCAAAGTCCTTGAGCTACTTCAAAAAGGCAGGATGCAAGCATTCTCTCTCTCATCAGTGGGCAGGCCACCTGTGGGACTACAGTACCATGGAAAAGGATTCTAGCATCCTGTTGAACTTGAATCGCAACATCCCCCATGCTTAATTGTTCTCAGTAGATCAGTGACTGAGTCCTCTAGCCTAGGGAGAGGGAGCACTATGTCATTGGCTTACATGGCTTGATGGCACGTTGTGCTGCTCCTTTCAAACAACTAATTGAAGCCGATGTGGACAGTACTGTCAGATCTCCCTACTCAACTGGAAGCAATTAGATCATTCACCACTGACACCAGCGTAAGAATGTCCTAGTCCTTTTGAACTAACTACATTGTGGCAGCTAATTATGTTTTGTTTTTATAGTTGATAAGCATGTATTTAGAGGTGAACATTAGGTAAATTTTATGTTACTGAACACAATAAATAATAACTATTGGTTATGTTCATGGTAATTAGTATTGGTTAAGGGCTGTCAGTGAGCTTGGCACTGTACAAAACAGGAAAAGTGGGGGGAAAAGATAGTTTTGTTGCTAAGGAAATGGGCTGGGTTTAAAAACTGCTGGGTTTATTTCCTGGGTCTGCCTTAGACCTCTTGTGTGACTATGATGGATATGGGGCTGCCCTGTGATAATTTATGAATGCTGTGTTACCTGCTTCGTGGGATGGTGCTGACTGTATGAATAGACTCATACGTTGGTTTAACTCTATCAGCAAGCATTTAAGAGCTGTTAAAGGACAATGCCGGAATTATTCATTTTGATGACTCTGGGCTTGTCTATATGATGATTTAGTGCATGGCAAGCAGGGGTGTGAATCTACCATACACCAGCCCATTGCACACTAAAGTGGCCATATGGACCCTGATACTGCATACTAAAAGTTCCATAGTGCACTTTGACCTACTGCTGTCAATCAAGTCATCCCTTACCCTTTCTCGTTATTTAAAATAAATTAAGAGGGATCTGACATAGGAGAGGATGGTGGCTTGGCCCAATGGAATAGGGAATAAGTTAATACAATACATGGAGAAAGTATTACAAAATGCCATTGCTCTTGATACCTCTTTATAAATTCTGCCTTTTGACTGGGTCCTATGACTGCATGCATGAAATACAATAAGTAGCGATGGATGACCAGCCTGAATGAAGAACATTAGTATTTCATTTCATATCTTCCTTCCTTTAATTAGTTAGGGTCTATGTTTGTACAGCACCTAGCACAGTGGGATCCTGGTTCCGGAGTGCAGCTCTATCGCCATGCCTCCTTGTGTCTGGGTGTGGTGTTGCAAAGCATTTTTCAGTCCAGAACCCCCTTTAATCATTCGGATGCTACAAGGGTCTGTCATTGTATGTAACCTAGCCTTCCATCCTGGCCACTGGTCAGCCCATTCCCTTTCTGGGGTTAACAGAAAAGTTCCACATACGAAATCCTAAAGTCTAGTGGCTTTAGAGCCCAGTCCTCAACCTCTGTCTGGGGCCCATGATACTTGGCCTCTTCTCCTTCTGATGCCTGTACCTTCCCTCTTGGTCTGAGGAAAGGCAGGGGAACCCAGGCCTACCCTCTCCTCTGGATTTCAGCCTAGGGACCTTGTTTAGGCAGCCAATGATTCTTCCTTCAATCCCTCCACCATTTCCCCTGGGCTGCTTTTACTTTTCCCCCAGCTTGTCAATGTCTTTCTGCAGGTCTCTGGATTGTACTATCCCCACTTGTGATATGTGGTTCCTCACTGCTTCTTCTTTGGCAGCTACAGCAATACCCCTTCGAAGTTGCTCCCAGCCTTTCTTGCAGTAGCTAGGCTGTGATGAATAACTCCTCTATATCTTGCCTGGGGCTACTCAGTCTTTTCCTTGTCCACACAAGAGTTTCCCCCTCAGTCCTGTCTTGGGATCTAGGGTTACGTCTCAGGCCTCTTTGGCTCGTGTTAACCAGTCCTATCTTCCTTCAAGCAGGAGCTACCCCTCAGTACTCTCTCTGGAGTCAGGGTTATCTCCCAGGCCTCTTTGCCTTAGGTTAATCAGTCTTACCCTCCCTTAAACAGGTCACTAGCTTAGAACTTGGGAGATGCAGTTCCAGGCCCTGCCCTGTCATAGACTTACTGTGTGACCTTGGGAAAGTCACAACCTCTCTGTGCCTCACTTCCCCATATGTACAATGGGAATAACAGCACTGCCCTGTCTCACAGGGGTGTCATATGTATTAATAGATTAGAGGTTTTTTAATACTTTGAGATCTACTGATGAAGAGTGCTATGCTATTATTTAATCACACTGCAATATCAGCATAAAGCAGTATTTATTTTACTAATTCAAGTTAAAAAGCATCCCAAAAGCATGAAAAGTATGCCTACTGCTTAATACCTCCGGGTTCATTTAAAACAATTAAAACATAGTAAGACAACATGTTTAATACTAATGCTATTCACAGCCAACTGCATCTAAGAGCATTCCCCAGCTTTCTGACTACCACACTACAATCATGAATGTGGCAGACACATCCTCAAACAATAACCAAGAACAGACTATACTTTCCCACCAGCCTACTTCAGGCAAAAACCTAAGGCCTGGTCTACACTGGGGGAGGGGAGGGAATTGACCTAAGATACGCACCTTCAGCTACAAGAATAGTGTAGCTGAAGTTGACGTATCTTAGGTCGACTTAACTCGCGTCCTCACGGCGTGGGGTCGACTGTTGCCACTCCCCCATCGACTCCGCTTCGCGGTGGAGTAAAGGAGTCGACAGCAGAGTGATCGGGGATCGATTTATCGCGTCTACACTAGACGCGATGAATCGATCCCCGATAGATCGATCACTACCCACTGATCCTGTGGGTAGTGTAGACGTACCCTAAGTGAACAGTTGGGATTGCATTGTGCCTCAGGTTTTCTTATATTAGTGGGGGAAGTGAATTCCAGAGGTGAGGGCCTTCTCCTGAGAATTGCTTACCACCTTCCCTCAGATGTTCAAAATCTGAGGAAAGTGTGCAACAGTGCATCAGCAACATGGAAGGACAGAGACAGTTTCGTGGGACACTAAGACCTAAACCACAGAATATCCTAAAAAACAAAATTGACACATTGACCTGCACGTTGTCACAAATCAGAAACAATTGGACGTCCATGGAGTAGTAGTGGATATGTTCTTTCTATGGCCAGCTCTGCCTAATAAACAAAACAACGCATTCTGTCTTACGTCTATGACTAAAACATAACATCCTCAACAATGCAGGCAGAGCTACTTTCTGCCATGCTCACTACATCCTTCCCCAAACCCTATCAACAGAGGCTGCAGAATGCTCAGCACTGCTAAAAATCAGGCCGTTTTACTTAGGAGTCTGAATTCGAGGCTCCTAGTTTTGAAAATATTGTCCAAGATTATTAGGTTCAGAAATGGTGAATATTGCCATAAAATAACATAAAATAATAATTTCAGGATAAGTCACATTCATTTCTAAATATTTTAAAAAGATTTAGTTTTCCCAAAACTTGGTAGTTTTGATAATTCATGCTATTTATTACAAACAATAGATATAGACCTGTGGGAAGTCAAGGGAATTAATCCCATGCTTAAAGTCAAGAACATGGATAGCCTTTATGAGCACAGGGCCTGTATCTGCAATTGCCCAAAATTCACATGGAATTCCTTTATTTTAAATTAGAGGAAAAGTTTTCATTATAATTCCTGTGTTTCTACTGCTTTCTTTGTGTATTTTTTCCAGTCTGTGACATAATTTTAATTGATGTTTCTCACAAACTGGAAGGCCATTATCAATTCATTTCATATAAAAGCAGTTAAAAGAAAATACAATCAACAGATCTAACTCCTTTTCAGTAAATGGTGTATTGATTTTACAGCTTTGCATGCATATTGTTCCACTTAGAGAAAAAGTCTATTTCAGGCTTCTGCCTGCTCCCCATGAACTTATATCTGAAAAGCTAAATAGTTTGGCAAAGGCTTCACTAATTTATTTACATTACAAGTCGTTCATCCTGGTAGGTGGCAACTGTCGTAGGGGGAAAAAATGCTGTATTTCATTTCTGGAACAAATACAAAATTTGGCCTAGTAACATATTAAGGAACTATACCTTGTTTAAAAACTAGGTAGCATAGTTTGTGTTCATCTCTTTTGCTTTCTCTTTTCCCTTCCCGATATAGTGGCTGGAAGTTGATGCTAGACTAAGTTATACTAGAAATAAGACAAACACTTTAAACAATGAGGGTAATTAACCATTGGAACAATTTACCAAGGGATGTACTGGATTCACTATATTTTGAAATGTTAAAATGAAGACTGGATATTTTTCTAAGGATATGCTCTAATTCAAACAGGAATTAATTCAGGGAAGTCCCGTGGCCTTTGTTATACAGAAGGTCAAACTAGATGATCACAGTGATGCCAAATAATCTATAACTTCCCAATACAGAACTCCTCTCACTTTTTTTTAAAATCAGGTTTGAATCAGTTTATCTACAATTCCTTCTATAGACAAATTCCAGATTTATATACTGGTGTAACTGAGAGCAAAGTAGACCCCAAGATGAAACATTTGATTGTGTAGACCAAATTCCACACTAGCCTACATCCTTATAATTCTTCATTGTAGGGCATTCAAGTTGGTGTAGAATTTCTGTATAGAAAAATTTGCAGTCTTCTGGCTTGTTTCTCATCCAAAACCAAATAGATGGACAGAAGTATTTGCTAGCCTATCTGAAAGAGCGTGGAGAGACCTGTTTGCCAACATTTGATTCCCTGGCACTGAGTTTCCCACAATTCTTTTAATTGGCCAGTGCAAGATATTTTCAGTTTCTCTGGAATTCTCCAGCCCAGAGTGGATTTGGTGAATACACATCAAAAAACAGCCACAGAATTTCTCTCTTGCCTGGAGGATTGGAACAAAGGCACTGAAGAGAGAATTCCAGAGGCACAAATTTTCATGTACGGCTTTATCACAGTTTAACAATCCTATAGTGGTGTTCGTTTGTCTTACCAAGCAGAAAACATTGGTTCACCTTTATCAGGCTCTCAAGCAGAGGGGCTTGTGAGCTATTAGAAACAAAATGCTAGAATGAAAATATACTTTAATTGCTCAAAAGTAAAAACTATTTAATAGTCAGCGTGTCATGATATCAAAACCATAAAATGTACTGGGCAATTTAGTCACATTGGCCTAAAGATGACAGGCTGGATTATAAGGATACATATATAAAAGAAAACCTAAAAAAAAAAATCACCTCTGCAAGATTTATTTTTGTTTATCAAAGATGGCATGCAGTCCATAGTATTTTAAACATGATCTTGATGCACTGTAACACAGAAAGCAAAATTGAAGGTCATGACATAACAGGGATGCATAACACCTTAAAGGCATGCTAAGCTTTCTACAAGCCGCGCACAGTTTAAAATGCCATAAATCCAGCAGAGACACTAAATCCACAGCTGGTGAAAGTTCAGTGGATTTCAGCAAAATTGATAAATTGGTTTCTACAGATGAATTCATATATGCCAGTGTTGTCTGTATGATGACATGGTCTACTTTTGAATGCTGGCTAGCTGAGCTTCAGTGCTTTGGTCAGAGGAATAACTAAGGCTGGGGCAACTTCTTGGTGTTTGACATTCACAAGCTTCAGAAACTATTTTAAAAGGGGGGATTGTGAGTGGTCGGGTTTTCCAAATTATGTTCTCTCTCCAAAAATGCATGGACAACAACCACCACCACCCTCTTCATTTTGGTCCGTCTCTTTCCTCTAGCCCTATGAGAAAGGGGTATGTTTATAATTCCACATTCCTGATCCAAAAGGATCAAGACGAGGCATTTCGATAGAGGTACTTGGATACCGCTGATCAAACCCACTTTTCTTTGGGCTTGCATTTCCAGATAAATGGCAATATTTTTCATAGTTAGACGTTCACATTGTAGACAATTTCAATATATTGAACACTAAGGGACGGATCAACTTGTGTAAACTGTCGTAGTTCCACTGTCAAATGGGAAGAGTAATGTCACCCAGACTTTTGTAAAGCACCTGGAGAGCTACAGATGAAGTAAATTAAACAGGGCATAAAAACAAAGTGATTGACATACCAGATAAATGGGCCACCTCGTCCAGTATCTAGACTTTGTCAGTAGAAGATGCTTCATAAAAGGATCTAAGATCCCTGTAATAGACAATTATGAAAAAACAGATCTATGGGGAAGATTTTCTAACCCCATCAAATTAGTGGTTGGAAAGTGGATTTTTTTTTTTTAAAGTACAGTGAAAAAAATCCCACTGACTTTAATGGGATTTGGATCAAGCCCTGGAATGGAAGGCAACTGTAGAGAAGTTTACACTACTGCTGTCAGGTCTATACTGAGTCTATGGACAGTAAACAGAGGGCATTAGTATCCATGTCTTTCAATCAGACCGTTTTCACGAGCAGGAAATCCACACAAAAAAGTTACAGCAAGCAAACTAAACTCATGATATCACTGCTATAGCAAGGTACAATGTGCAATCAGTTCTGAGACCCTACTGTCTTTTGATGCACAATTTTGCTTGAGTCAGTGAACATCCTGTAACAGTCCAGCATTTGTAGATTTATTAGCAAAACCATGGCCCTCTGAGCCAAACTGAGCTTTGGCTGATGTTGCAAAACATACAGCAAGTTTTCGGACAATGGTGTAAAAGAATCAGAAACGATTTTTTTTTTTTAATTTTGCTTTTTTTATTAAGATTTAAGTGAGCTTCGTTTCAGAGTACTGGACTGTGAAACTAGGATAGGAAGATTAGACTTTTGCTAAGAAAAAAGATATGTATGAAATATTACTATGACAAGGTTGTGTGGATAGTTTGTGATGTGTGAAATGAAGTCCATACTCAATGTGCCTAGACAATACAATTAGTGCTAGAGTGCTGTACTGGCCAGGGACTTCTTGTTAGAACTAAGGAGGTTCACCTGGAAAGGCTAGTACCTACTTAATGCTCCCAATTTTTCAGGCAAAATTTTTCCTAAACAAAAGAAAATTAATCTAAGTGATGGGATCTTTTTCAGTATAGGCTAAGGTCACGAGTAGAGGGGGGGAGGGTTTGTTTTGGAGCTCTGCAAAATGAGCTGTGAATGATATAATGCCAAATTAGAGAACACAGGCAGCATAAGGCATTTAGACTGAGTTTTACCCCTGTACAGAGAGCCAGCACTAGAGCTGGTTAGAAACCTGTTTTGCAAAATCAAAATTTTCCACAGGAAAATTCAGTTTTGCTTAAAAAAAAATATTTTTTTCCACCAGGAAAATAACAACAACAGCTCCCTGGCTGCTTATCCTGGCAGCCTGCCGAGAGAAAGTGAAATTGACAAGATCCTTCCAAGGGGGTAGCTGGCAAGCTGAAAAAAAATTCCATTTCGATTCTCCCCAAATGGAATTTTGCTGTAAATTCCTTTCCACAAAAATATTCTACATTTTTGACTTTTCGTCCCAATTCAGGTTGAAAAATTTTTCAAAAACACAAAACCTTTCAGGGGAATGGATTTCCATTCTCTGGGCAGTGTTAGCTGGGACAAAATCTGTATACCACTTAATTCCCACTTAAACTCTATTTTGAGGATATAAGTGGAAGTGGTGCATAAGTCTTATTGGTCGTTTTCCTCCATAGACTTTAAAGTGTGCATGGGCTAGAGCTGCTGATTTGTTGGCTTTACAGCTTCAGTGGAAATTAATGTTGCATAGTGCCTTGCCCTGGTCCTCTGCACAGAGGTGAATTTCACCCTTACTTCATTGTGCCGTTTACTGTGAAAACAATGTAAGAAAATGAAACATAAAGTAGAACCTCAGAGTTACAAACACCAGTTATGAACTCAACCACACACTACTGTAAATATGAAAATCTTATACTATACGGTTTTGCTTTTATATTAGGTGAAAGATGAGCCTGAACCAACACTTCAGATCAGAACATCCTTGAATTTTGGGCGTTTCAAAATACATAATCAAATGTTGCAGCCTGTCTCTCTCTGTTTTAGGTAAAAAAAAAAAAAAAAAGCTTTGCTCTCTTCATAGTTGTTGTCAATCAGAACATAAAGAAAATACAAGTGTAATGAGCATATTGATTAGAGCTGATTCAAAACAGGTGTGGGGGAGGATTTTATCTACAATTTGTCAAATTATTTTATTTTTTAATAATAAAAACTTAGAATTTCACTTACAATTTTCATCTAAAAACTGAAGTTCAGAAAACATCACCCATTTCCACGCAATACGAGGTGACCCTGTGACACACCCTTTGGCATGGTGTGGAGGGCCAAAATTGGAAAACATGTCATCTGAAAAAGAGGAGGAATAATATCCTCCTCCTTTTCAGATGACATGTCTCTTTAATATCCTGGGACCAACACAGCTACAGCAACACTTAATTGCCGTGTCCATTCAAACTCTTCGGGGTAGAGGTTGTTTCTATGTTTATAGATTACCTAGCATAATGGGACCCTGATCTAGGATGGAGTCTCTGGGTGCTCCACTGCAATAAACAATAATGTTATCGGTAAGTAAAAATGGGCAATGTTTCATAGCTCCAGAGCTCCGTGCTGGAATTTAAAGGAGAAAGGTGGAGACAACTTCATGGTCAAAATTAGAGTTAGGACAGTTTAAAATAGTACTACTAAAACAGATGTTGGGGGAATGTCCAAGGACTCATCTGGAATAACCTTTCATTTGGGGGGTAGGCGGAAGAGGAGTTCAAAGCAACTGGGAGATTGGGAGATGAATAAACATTCAAATGAACCTTGCTTTGTAGAATTAATCACACTGTTTCTTGCAAGAAGTAATCCTATTGAAAGTACCACTGAGAGGAACAGCAATATTGATGAGAAGGAATTGCTGGTTGAGACGAGATTACAAACCTTAATTATAACACTTGTTCCCACTGAGGCATATTTGTCAGGTGATCATCCAAATCCTTTATAAAGAACTATTCCCAAGATTGTGACCTTTTCCTTCTTTTCATTTCCATTTCACTTAAATTATCACTCTAAATACATCAAAGAGACTTGCTCAGCAATCTGACAGATTAGAGCTACCTGGCAGATATGGGAAACATTGACTTGAAAAGTAAAGAACAGAAAAAAGAAATGTAGAATTTTTTTAAAAAACGTTTTACCCCACTAGTATATTGTGTCTGCCACAAGATTCAAAAAGATACATATTCAACAAAAATTATTATTCAAAAGAATGGAAGATGTTATCTACATTTTGTTATTGCTGTGCTAATTATATCTTTACTAGAGAAAATGCAAACACAGATCCTTTGCAAACATAGATCCTGAAGATGTAAATTAGAGCTGGTTGAAAATTTTTGGTCAGTCAAAGTTGTTTTTTGTTGAAATATGTTTTCAACAAAAAAAGTTATTCAGTGATTTTTGAAAAAAGCATCTGTTTTCTGTGGAAAAATTCAATCCTTTTGTTAATAAACTGAAAACAAATACTGAAAATGAATGAATGGACAATCTCTTCACAGAAACCTGTACAGGGAAAAGGGGCTGAGCATGTGACTGAAGAAGCTGCAGCTTTCTCCAGCTGATCACCTGACCAAAGGAGGCCAGAGATGGTTTAAAAAGGGGTGCTTTTGTAAGCCAAGGACACCAGTTCATCACAAGCAATAAAAAAGCCCAGCTGAAGGAGTGGGGGTAGGAGAGGGTTTGCCTTTCTCCAAGTTGAGTGACCAACTCCAAGAACTCTCAGGACCAGCGAGGACGCTGAGGTGGTGGTGGGGCTACTGTGTTCATGTGTTTATTGGTTTGTACTGATCTGTAACTCTCCTATGCTAAGAGTAAAGTGTATGCATATGATTAAGAAGTTCTTGTGAAAATTATGTGTTTCTTCCTTCATCTGTCTCATGTCCCTGAAGAGTTAAACGACAAACCAGAGCACCCACAGAGGTGTGCCTCTGGGGGAGCAGACATAAGTGATTGGGGAGACTTGGGAGGTTCAGACCTGCTTTCAGGGCCTATGGCAGTTGGAGGCCCATTAATGACTGCAAGCTGCCCATGCACATCTGACTTGATACCATGTGAGATCCAAAGACTGGGTCTGAAACACAGTCTTGTGACAGTCTGGTAGGGGGACTCGGCCAGGGCTGTGACAAGGATTACTTGTGTGAGTCACGATTTATAGGATCACGCCCTGATTATGTAACTTGTGGATATGTTTTGTTGTCTGTATTCCTTGTATGTGGATATTAGCGCTGGCTGAATATTTGACAAGATTTTTGTAATTTCAAGTGCTGATGTAGATGTAGAGCCCTACTATTTGCCACCTTTCAGGATCAAGCCTTGCCTCCTCCTCATCTTTGCTAAGACGATGAATTGTAGCAATAATTTTGGTTCTGTGGTTTCCCTAGCATGAAATCGTGACCCCATTTTAATCAATGGCAAAACTCCCAGTGCCTTCAGTGGGGCTAGGATTTCAATTCTGGGGTTCAATTCTCAATCCTTGTTCTGGTGGCAGTGCAAAGCAGCTGGAATGTTGCCCTAAAGGGACAGCTGAGGATTCCCTAAGGCCCAGGGAAATCCTTGGGTAGCATAAATGCGGTATAGAGTATAGGAGAAAGCATGCTGGCTGCAGATGGTTTTATGTAAAGCCTTGAGACTGCTCTAAGTTATGTTGGGGCCATTTCAGTCTCTAGCCAGCCCAGGATTGGGGAAACACAAATGTGAGGCACAGGACAGAACCTCCAGACACTGAAACCAGGGAGAGATACATCCCTCAATCCACATAGGCCATTGAACAGCCTCACATTGTAAATGTGTTTGGTCAGCAACAATCTAGGCCAGATTTTAACAGTTGCTGAAAAATTCCACATCTCATTACCACTCCCCTGAGCCACACAGCATTTAATGTTTTGGCTTTCAAGCTCTGTTTTTCTGCTTGTTAACATTTGTTTTTCTTCATTAGCTTGGCAAACTTTTTTACAGTACAAAGCTCGCTATTCCTTTCTCTGTAATACAGGATTGCCTATAATTATGTTAAAATAAAATTCCTCAAATTCCCCCACCCCCTGCAAAAAAAACCAAACCCCAAACTAAACAAAAGCCAAGCAACCAAAACAAAGAAACACAAAGCATTTTCTGAAGGTTCCAAAGAGAGTAGTGTTTTCTGAGTGATAAATAACACAATTTATGAATTATACAATTTAGACATACCTTGTTTTGTGTTGCTAAAAGATAAGATTGTCTTCCAATTTTAATTTTTTTAAAGATCTACAAAAACATAAGGGAAGAAGAGAGCTTTGCAATAATTATCGGCTGTTTTGAAGTTTTGCTTCTCCCATTTTTCTCTGTTGGAAGACTATTTGCCATGGCTTATCGGCTGAAGTATATTTTATTTTAACTTCCAATTTAAATTTAGCTGTTGTTTTATTCCCCCTGTAGTGATTTAAGGAACTGCCAGAGTCTTAATAAAACATTTTCACCTACACCTAAAGCTTTGGATACCGAGGTAGCAGCCCAAATAGCAGTGGAGCATTTATAGCTGTAAACAAAGCGAAGGATTATTATTCTAAATGGAAAAACACTTATGAAAAGCTCTGACTCAAGAAGAAAATGGTACCGCTATAAATGAAACTTTATAATGCTTTTTTAAAAAATGTGGTGGTACCTAAAATATTGCTATACCTTCTTTAAACAAAACAACCATGATTAGAAACGAATTGGCAAAAGCAACAAATTGACAAATTAGACCGTCACAAACGAAATGCCGGCGTGCATCTCAAGAACTGTAAAACTGGTATATCATTCAGACAGCAAAAAAGAACAGGAGGACTTGTGGCACCTTAGAGCTACAGCTCACTTCATTGGATGCATTCAGTGGCGTGAGGCCAACCTGCGGACGCACCAGGGCTGCTTGCTGATTTGCAGTGGCTCAGGCCTGCAGTGACTCAGCCCCCAGGCATGCTGCAGAAGCCTATCCCTGGGCAGAACCCAGGTCAGATGACCCCCAGACACAGGTATTTCACTCACCGCCAGAGCCACAAGTTAGTCTGTGTCACAGTACCACTTGGCTAGGAACCCTCCTGCTGCCTTGGGGGCCTGCCCTCAATCCTATCCCTGCCCCATCCTTGCCTGAGCCTTGTTCCAGTCTTCTCCATACCCTGCTCTAGCCCAGCACCCGCCTACTGACCCCAGACCCTGACTCCACCCTGGCTTCAACCTTCTGTCTGCATCCAGACTCTGACCCTGATCCTGATCTGGCTTGTCTACAGACTCTGACACTGATCCTGACCCACAGACTGTCCCCAGACGCTGGTTTCAGTACTGCCCTTGGACCAATCCAGATTCTACATCTGGCTTCAACCCTTGGTACCTGTTCTCAACTACTGCTCCAACCTCCAGGCCTGATCATTTAGAACCCAGAGCCTGAGAGATTATGTTAGACCTACCCACAGCAATTGGTATGTTACCTATCAAGGACCCCAATTCAGCAAAAATGTTAAGTGTATGCTTGTGGTTAAGGGCTGGACTGCTAAACCAGGGCCTAGGTTGTTACATAGCTCTCATCACCGTAGTGTCTGAGCATCTCCCAAGTATTTAGAATAGAAATTGGATTCACTTTCTTTCTCTTTCTTATCAGTCTATACAAGAAAGAGCTGGGCTAGCTGATATCCTTTGTTTGAGTGTTTGCATGTGTCTGTGGGTGGTTATTCAGGGAAAAAGAAATTAGTTATGCATTTAGGGTCTGATCCAAAAATCATTGAAGTCAATGGAAAGACTCCCATTGACTTCACTGGGCTTTGGATCAGCTCTCTAGTTCTGAATGTGCTTAGTTCCATTTTCATTCTTGTTTCTTGTGGGAATGAGTGCTATAGTCTAGCTCCTGCTCTGCAGCAGTTTGGCTCCTGCACTCATGAGCCCATCCCTAGTGGTTGGCAGTTTAAATTGTTTCAGTGGAAGGAATTTGTTGTGGCAAGTCACTGTCATAGTGGCTGATACCACTATCTCAAGTGGCTGATACAATGGAGGGCTTTTAATATCAGCATAGAGACCTTGAACTGGACTCTACATTCAGTGAGAGGACAATGCAGAGAGCATCGTGTTCATGGTGATCTGTGTCACTAAGCAGATGGGCTGCTGAGTTTTGCACCCTTTTTCATGGTGCACGATTCTTTCCTAGTTCTAATGAATTGCAATATTGATGCACAACCCACCCAAACAAAGCATGACAATATTACTACTACTAACTACTGGACCAACAGCATGCTAAAAATCCACCCAGTTCTGCACTGGCACTGATCTTAGGAAGTACAGTTAGTGGTATAACATCTCATTTAAAAGCACATCCCACCAGAGATTCCTCACCGTAGTCTTTGGAGATATTTAAAATTATATATTCAGAGATCATTAAGAAGTTGGTATTAACAGCAGGCTACGGACGAATATAGGGAGCTTAATTCTATAAACCGCATCGGTATCACTGACATGCCCAAGGAAGGGTTTTTTAATTGGGAATTACCAACATTTTTCAGAGATCATAGCAGATTATGTATATGAATTTGTGTAGTCAGAAGTTAGGATCTGTTCCATATGTAGACAATATTTTGGGGGTTGAAAAGGCCCCATAGTTTAGTGTACAAAATGATATGCAAATGCATTTTTGTTAGAGTTGGAAGAACCTGAGTAATAAGTACAGTGTAGAGGGATTGGATCCACAGTTGCCAACTTTCACGTGGTAAATAAGCACCCCGAATTTCACAATAAGCCAAAAATCAAGTTAATCCCATTTCAAAACAAGGTCAAAACAAGCCAGTCCATAAGACACCAACACTCTATGTGACTAGATCCCCCCGGTGTGCAGTATGGGACTGTGGTGGGCCCACTGTGCACCCCTGACTCTCTCCCCCCCGCCCCTGGTTGCCCCTTGCCTCTGCTTGCCCCCATTGCCCCTGCAAGCAACAAGCTACAAGCCAAAAACTAGCCAACAAGCAACTCACAAGCCAATTAAGCCAAAAACAAGCCCAATTTCTACATTTTTTCATGGGTTCAGCATGTCTGACTGGATCCTGCACCGGTCAAACCAATGGGCATTTTCTTATTGACTTGAATGGGAGCAGGATCAAGCCCAGAGTTGGTATAATAATTTTCTCACTGGATGAGAGAGAGAAGAAAAAGAAAGGTACCTCTCAGATTGAAATCTATCCAGTTATGTTAGAGGTATAAAATAGTATAATGCTGCAGTAACAATTACTCACAAGTCAGACTGAACCTTTCCAGCGTGTTGAAAAAAGTGTGTATGTCTGTTCCTTGGGACTTGATTCTCTCTCTCTCACACCCCCCGCCCCAAGGTGGAACACAACACACACGCTTTTTCAGCACCCTAGAAAGATTCAGTTTGAATGGTGAGTAAACATTCCGAGCAGTTCTTATTTTAGCTGAACAAGTCTCACTAATCTCTGGGTAAAAAGAATGATCTCCGGGCTGATGTGGGGAACTTATGTTTAGATTTTTAACTGGCTACTCTTCTTCTCTAATAACATAACAGTGATATACAGGACAGTGTGAAAATGTTTCCTTTCATTTGATGTGGCCTTTGATAACAATCAGTATAAAAACCATGAGATAACCTTGCCTTGCTGTCACAGGGCACAGTCCCCTCACCTTGGATTCCTTGCTGCAAACATTTCTCATGCACATTAGTGGCAAGTTAAACACCATGTGATTGATTTACAACACACTTTACAAGTGTTTGTTCCACACACCACAAGGCTTTCCTGTGAGCCTTTACCTACTACCTAGGCACAGGACGGGAGAGGAAAAGAATCTCATCGAGAGTTTGGACTGCTTTACCCTGCCTTCCAGCCTCCACCCGCACCCCTTTTTAACCATTCTCAGCTGAGGAGTGAATCCTCTTGTTGATTGGTTAATCACCTGGTACTCAAATACCTCATCACTTTTGTTCATGTGAGGATGCTCGCCAAGTGCGCAGAGTGATCCAGTCAGCCTTAAGGTCCTCGCACATTGTCACACTTACTAATTAAGCTTTGCTAAGACGCAGTGTCATTCTTAAATAGTTGATGCAAATATAATTGACAGTGGCCCAGTCGTCAGCTGTTGCCAAAGGGTTGAATTGAATTCAGTGGATTTACACCAATTTACACCAGGCTGAGGATTTAAACCCTGTGGTTCTGATACCACTGAAGAGCTGGTACGACTACATAAAAAATTATAATCTTGTATGGAAGGAATAGATCAGGAATCAGACAGAATAGTTAGTGCTTTAGAAGTGGATATTTGCCAGCTAAAGACTGATGGGACTACGATTCACCTAATTTATTATCATTATACACATTTCCAAGTCATTCATCACTGTAGTACATTATCTGGGTGATATGTACATTATTTGGAAGATGATCAATTATACACAAAAGGAACATAACTCTTTTCTTCTTTCCTACTGTCTCAAATCCACCTTCTTAGAGACAGCCGGAGTTGGCGTGACACCACAATTCAGTCAAAAAAAGCTTTCACAAAGAGGTTTGTCTTGTACCATGTCCTGAAGATGTCTTGATCTCAGGCTGCAAGAATTGTACAGGCAGAAGCCTACCAATGAGCATGATAAGCCTGTAGCATGTACAAACTGCACCCTAGTAGCCAAATTTTCTTTGCCAATCGCAACTGCTGTGCATGATTGTTAAGAAGACTCTCCCTGGGGTCAGTCTTTCAGGTCTATAAAGATTAGATTTTGAACTGGACTCATAACTAATCTGACAACAGTATGTGGACAATAGAGCACTGTTGTAATATGCTCTTATCCATATGCTCTACCTAAAATGAAACATGATACATTCTGGCTACCATGAGGAAGGTCCATATCCAAGTAGAAAGGGGAAAATCTCTTGGCCAGATTGAAGGTGAAAGAAAGTATTTCTGGTCACTGGCAATATTTAGGAATCTAGAGGAAGAGAGGAGTTCAATAGAAGACTCCACTAAGACAGTTGGAGGATAGATGCCTTCAACTGAATGAGGATGGAGGCCATTGTTCCTCTTTGTTCCTTAGGGGGTTGAGTTGTGCCTTTCTGTTTTAGGGAGCAGCCTGCTTTGTGTCTCTCTTTTTTGGGGTTCTTGTGTGTTGTTCTGAATTCTAACACATCAAGTAGTGTTACACTGCAATCTTCCAGCAAGAGTACTTTATATTTTTATTTATCTTTTGTGTCTGTATGCCATGAACATAACAGAAAATCATTGATGAGGATAGGACTTTTAATAAAAGAAGAAGAAGAGAGAGTAGAGGTAAAAGGACTCCAGTTCCCCGTGTAATAAAACTGAGAGGCACAACTCAACTCACCTTACTCTAGGCTGCCTTTTTCTAGACTGACACGGATCATACACATCCCTACAGAGAGTCCCCTAGCCTGCAAGCAGGACCAGGAAGCCTCCCCACTCTTAAAGCCACAGCTTGAAATTCCAACACAGACCTCAAATACACCACAATAAATACATTCCAAACAGGTCTCATCTCTACTTTTCTGAAATATGTAATTCTCAAAGAATAACCTCCAATAACAATATAAACATATGACTCACACAAACCAAACAAAGTAAATGAAGGCTTTCCCAATCACTGATCAGATTTTAAAAAGTGCCTTTGCTATGACATTAGTACTTATGCAGACTAAAACTGGACTGAAGTAGTCAGTTAAAATATGTGTATACTATGTGTCCTGAATACAAAAATTAACCTCTGTGCAGAGCCTAATCTAGTAGATCAGTGGGCCTAATCTAGTAGATCAGTGGAAAACCTTAATAAGCGGTGCCAGAAAGATTTGTGAAACAGAGAAAGGTCTAAATTTAAATACACATAATATTTGTCCCCATGTCTTAGGACTTAAGAAGTATGAGTGCCCTGTGGCTAAGACACGGGTTTAGTATTCAGAAGATCGGAGTTCAATTCCTGGCTCTGCCATAGATTTTGGGTGATTTGAGGATAAATACTTGAGAGATGCCTAGAAATAATGATGATGGGGGGGCCATATAAGTACCAAAATAGACAGTATCCCTGTAAGGAAGAGCAGCTGGAAATGCAGAGAGGAGGCTGCATTTTTAGCATACATCTGCATCGGTTCAAGAATGAGATAGAAATTTTATGGTCTTGAACAGGAACCAGTCTTAAACACGTCCAGTTTCTATCAATGTACCTGCTACATTAGTCACCATCAATTTCTGGTGTGCAGGCCTCATTATAGTTTGAAATCTACATACTGCCTTTCTTCAGCATTTGGTCGATTAAAAAAAAAAAAACCCCACAAGCTAAACAACCCTATAGACCTATCATTTAAAAATATAAACTAATGGATACTGCAGGGTACAAAAAATCTGCCATTCACACTCCTCAGTCTTTTTTCACATCCCCTTGTGGCTTGGCTATGTACTCAGCTGCATTATGCAAGACATCCAGATTAAACCGCCTTGTATTTTTGTTCCCTTGTGTGAGCTTGTTTTTGATTTTCACATACACTTTTTACTTAGGAGCTCTCATAATTGCAGTGCTAGTATAATTTATCCTCTTCTAAAAATGTGCTGCATTATGAGGTGATGTGGAAATGTGTATGCAACATCAGAAAAAAGGGATGAGCCTTCCAGAAGGTAAAAATGAGTATGAATGTTGACAGTGATAACATCCCTTTTGCACTGAACGTCAGCGATTCTACTCATTTCAACAGAAGTCTGAGAAACAGGAGTCAACTTCTGCTCTTAGTTACACTGATTTAAATATAGAGTAACTAAGTATTTGTAAAAGAAGAATTGAGCTGTAATTAAAAGAGCTGAGAACATTTAGCTCATGATTTCTAAATACCAAAGCAACATTAATGTTATAAATGACCTGTTAGTAGTGGGTAATTTTTTCCCCTGCCTTGACTTAACCCCTACCCAAATATTTATATATAGCTTGAGAACTGTAACAATAGCTCATTTTGGCAATTCTCTTTGAGATATCATTACCAGCACAAGTCAAGCCCTTATACAGACAGACATGTGGGTTACTAGAAAGGTCAGTACAAACAGCAAAAAAGCTAATAATAAAAAGCCCATGTGTATTCTAGAGATCTGTTCTTTGCATTATTAGAATACCACAACACATTTCACAATGCTTTGTTGGGATCACCATTTCAGAGACTCAGGCACAGAAGGAGAAAATCCATAGTGCTTTTATAGGAAAACTGTAACTGAGAGAATCATAGAATCATAGAATATCAGGGTTGGAAGGGACCTCAGGAAGTCATCTAGTCCAACCCCTTGCTCAAAGCAGGACCAATCCCCAACTAAATCATCCCAGCCAGGGCTTTGTCAAGCCTGACCTTAAAAATATCTAAGGAAGGAGATTCCACCACCTCCCTAGGTAACGCATTTCAGTGTTTCACCACCCTCCTAGTGAAAAAGCTTTTCCTAATATCCAAACTAAACCTCCCCCACTGCAACTTGAGACCATTACTCCTTGTTCTGTCATCAGCTACCACTGAGAACAGTCTAGATCCATCCTCTTTGGAACCCCCTTTCAGATAGTTGAAAGCAGCTATCAAATCCCCCCTCATTCTTCTCTTCCGCAGACTAAACAATCCCAGTTCCCTCAGCCTCTCCTTGTAAGTCATGTGTTCCAGTTCCCTAATCATTTTTGTTGTCCTCTGCTGGACTCTTTCCAATTTTTCCACATCCTTCTTGTAGTGTGGGGCCCAAAACTGGACACAGTACTCCAGATGAGGCCTCACCAAAGTTGAATAGATCATGTCCCTCGATCTGCTGGTAATGCCCCTACTTATACATCCCAAAATGCCATTGGCCTTCTTAGCAACAAGGGCACACTGTTGATTCATATGAAGCTTCTCATCCACTGTAACCTCTAGGTCCTTTTCTGCAGAACTGCTGTCGAGCCATTTGGTCCCTAGCCTGTAGCGATGCATGGGATTCTTCCATCCTAAGTGCAGGACTCTGCACTTGTCCTTGTTGAACCTCATCAGATTTCTTTTGGCCCAATTCTCTAATTTGTCTAGGGCGCTCTGTATCCTATCCCTACCCTCCAGCGTATCTACCTCTCCTCCCAGTTTAGTGTCATCTGCAAACTTGCTGAGAGTGCAATCCACACCATCCTCCAGATCATTAATGAAGATATTGAACAAAACCGGGCCGAGGACCGACCCTTGGGGCACTCCACTTGATACCGGCTGCCAACTAGACATGGAGCCATTGATCACTACCTGTTGAGCCCGACAATCTAGCCAGCTTTCTATCCACTTTATAGTCCATTCATCCAGCCCATACTTCTTTAATTTGCTGGCAAGAATACCATGGGATATCTTTATATATAATTATAGAATCACAGAAATGTAATGTTGGATGGGATGTCAAAAGATTATTCAGTCCAGCCCCATGTATTGAGGCTGGTCCAATAAAACCAAGACCATCCCTGACAGCTGTTTGTCTAATCTGTTCTCAGGGGTGAAAATAAGTTAGAGGATTTACCGGTACGCCAGAGTCCTGAGCAGGGGGCGTGGCCTCAACGGGAAGAGGCGTGGCCTTAACCGGAAGAGACAGAGCCTTAAATCCCTGAGCCCTTTAAATCTTGATTTAAAGGGGCTGGGGCTCCAGCTGCGGTAGTGGCGGCTGGGACCCTGGGGCCCTTTAAATCACCCCCGAGCTACCAGCTACAGAGGTGGCTGGGAGCCCCAGGAGTCGGGGTCAATTTAAAGGGCCCAGGGCTCCAGCTGCCACTACTGCAGCGGAGCCCCAGGCTCTTTAAATTACCGAGGAGCCCTAGAGGCTCCCGACTGCCACCACTACCCTGGGACTCAGGCAGCAGGGCTCAGATGGTGATTTAAAGGGCTGGGGCGGTAGCGGGGGCTGGAGCTCCGGGGCCCTTTAAATCCCCGCCAGAGCCCCGCTGCTGCTACCCTAGGGCTTCGGCAGCAGGGCTCAGGTGAAGATTTAAAGGGCTTGGGACTCCGGCAGCCACTAACGTCCTGGCCCTTTAAATCCCCTCCGGAACCCCACCGCCGCAACCCTAGGGCTTCGGTAGCAGGGCTCCGGCGGGAATTTAAAGGGTTGGGGCAGTAGCGGGGGCTGGAGCTCTGGGGCCCTTTAAATCCCCACCGCAGCCCTGCCGCTGCTACCCCAGGGCTTTAAACTGCCGGCTGGGAAAGCCAGTCCCGGTACGGCGCACCAGCTCTTACTGGTACGCCATACCGGGGCGTACCGGCTTACTTTCATCTCTGCCTGTTCTTAAAACCTCCAAGGAGAGGATTCCACAACCTCCCTTAGAGGCCTATTCCAGTACTTATTTATCCTTATAGTTAGAAACTTTTTCCTAATATCTAACCTACATCTCCCTTGCTGCTGAATAGGCCCATTTCTTCTTGTACTATTGTCAGCAGATATGAGGAACAATTGACCACCTGTCCTCTTTATAACGGCCCGAAACATGTTTGAAGACTGTTATCAGGTCCTCCCTCAGTCATCTTTTCTCAAGACTAAACATACCCAGTTTTTTTACCCTTTCCTCCTAGGTCTGATTTTCTTAAACCTTTTATCATTTTTTCTTGTTCTCCTCTGGACTCTCTCCAATTTATCCACATTTTTCTCATATATGTCTATAATTAGTTAATAGATAACATTCCAGTAGATGGTGCTCAAGAGTATTTAGCATAGTTCCTAGGTTTTGTTGGACCAGTCAAACTTGTTGATGAACACTGCAACCGGCTTCCTTTGCCCAGCTCTTTATATCAGCTCTTAACATGATAACATCTAACAAGATTTTTTAAAATAACTCCAAGAGACAAATCATTTTCTTCTTACATTTCTTATTTAAACAAGACACACGGCAGGACAGTATCGAAACCTTTCGAAGGCTATGGGCCAGTTTCTGATTTGAGTTTACACCAGTGTAACTGAGATAGAAATCTGGCCCTGTATAGTTTGGAGAGAAATATGTTCTGAATAGAAAGGAAAAATTTATCAATAATAAATTAGACATAAAGAAATAAAAAATTTCACTCGCTATTCAATGCACTGAATATCTCCAAGTTTGAAAGGCTTTTATGTCATTAAACATTTTTATTTGAAGCTTTAATAGATGAAATTACAGAAAAACAGAAGGGTGTTTAGTCTAAAACTACTTGAGTTTGTGTTCCATTGTAACACCCTTTACCTGACTACAACAAGATAAATTATCTCACTGAGACACAAAGATATGGTATGCTCATGAGATTCTAGGGTTCTGTTGAGGCTCAAAGAGAGAATCCATCATGTTTCATATACTCATGTAAAGAAAGCTACCCAGTCAAAATCAGATATGTAACTTCAAGCTCCCTACTAAATCTTTGCTTCAGGGAAGAAGCAGAGATATAAAACCTGAAAAGGATTTATAAATCATAATTTAGAGTTAAATATGAGAGTAGGATTTATAAACTTGATTATTATGGCAGGATTTCAGAGCCCTGATTTATAGCCTAAATCTCAAGTGTGAAATAAGGTTGGGGTGAACAAAATCTTTTTATTTAGGGATTTATCACATGATTTGTAAATCTGTCATTGAATTTGTATATCTTCCTTGAGATGCAGAAGAATGGCAAATGTGTCTGTGGATTTGTAAATCCATCTTGCAATCAATCAAGTGCTTTAGAAACGAGGTTGGCTAAATGCAATCTTAGAAATAAGTAAAACACAGTCCTCCAGATTTACTGAGAAGATTTATAAATCAGAACTAGGAGAGGATTTACCAATGGCTACTTTTCAAATACAAACCCTAAACAGCTTGGGCCTGATTCTCCTCTCACAGACTTTGGTCTAAGCAAGAAGTAACTCCACTGAAGAAAAGAAAATTTGCTAAACCCTTTAAGGACTCACTCCAGTTAACAGCCAAAGGCCATGGATCCTGGTTTCGCCACTGTCCAACCTATGAAGCAGAAAGCTGATCGAGCATTCACTGTGTTCCTATATGAAAGCAATAACAAAATGGAGATGGAGAATGAATATTCTTCCACTGTCTACAGTGATCTGTTTAGCACGCTGACAATGTGATCTTCGTTACCACTCTTCCATGAACTTAAGCCTCTAATACAGTCTCTGCCGCATCTTTTATTAGCAATATCAGCCAAAATTCAGTTTTAATTCTGTTTTCATTCAAAACTGTGGGCCAGATCCCCACCCAATGTAAACCGGCACAGCTCAGCTGGAGTGTTTGTTAAAGGGAAGCAGCGTGGTCCAGGGGATGGGAAGTCAGAATCAGGAGTCTTGAGTACTACTTCCAGTTATACCTGGTGTGTGACCTGGGAAGAGTCTCTTCCCTTAACTATGCCTCTGTGTCACCGCCCATCTTTTGTTTGTCTTGTCTATTCAGGCAGCCAGCTCTTCAGGTCAGGGACTGTCCTGTCTGTCTCTCAGTATGTATTTGTACAGTGCCTTCCACAACAAGACCACAGGCTGAGCTGAGGCCTCTAGGTGCTTTTGAAACACAAATAATAAACAGAAGCATCTAGTGTGTTATCAAATTTGCATTTCAGCTAAACTTCCCATGATCTTTGGCTAGTGTAACTCATCACATTTACACTGAAGTTTAGCTAATTGGAATCACTAAGGCTTGTTGTCTTTAACAGACTGCTGTAATGTGAAGCTTTATGATCACTAGAAAGAACGAGGAGTACTTGTGGCACCTTAGAGACTATGATCATTGTTACATTTCAAACATAAGGAAGATGTGGGTCAAAGAACACTTTTAAAGTTATAATTCGAGTAACTTAAAAGTGTGGCTACAGTCAAAGGTTAATAGAGGAATTCTCCAGATCAACATTTTTTCTCTTTCTATATCTAACAGCTGCTTGCTTTACTGACCAAACCATTTTTAGAATCTTTCCTAGCACTGCTGTAAATCCAGAAATGAATTTATAAACCCTTTCTCAAGTCCCTGGTATCTCATCATTTGTCCTTCACAGCTGCATTTGCTCTCCACACAACTGAGGCTCTGACTCAAAGTACTTAAGCCCATGCCTAACTTCAAGCATTTGAGCAGGAGACTACTCAGATACCTAACTACCTTGCTAAATTGGATCACAAGCTCTGATTACTAAGTGCAGCAGTGTCCATCCATTGCCACTGATCATCAAATAAAGAGCCTACCTTAATCATAGCCACATTTCTTGCCAACGAGAAAAGGTCATTTTTGACTTCTTGTCTCTTCTAGTGTTTCAAAGTGGACTGGACCCCTAGCTAAGTATGAACATTTGGGCAGAGCAAACAAAAGGCAGATAAAAATTATATTGCAGAGACCTGGGTGTTCCTCTCATAGGCTATACCAAATTATCTACAACATCATAGTCCTACTTACTGAATTCCATGTACAGATCCCCTAAGGGTGAAACCCTGGCCCCACAGAAGTCAGTGGCAAAACTCCTACTGTCAGTCACTGCCACCGCAAGCCAGGCAGACCTATCTATCATGGGTGGAGGGTATCATAGGCTGGGGGAGGCTGTGCCTCCACAAACAGCCAGGAGTGGCCCTGCCCACACTCTGACCCCACCCGCCCTCCTTCTTCCTGCTCTGTGCGACTAGAGTCCAATCTCCCTGTGGGGTAGCCTTGGCTCCAGCCACGTCACCCGCCCTCCCGGCTCTCCAGGTCTGGGGAGGCTGCGGCCATGCCACCTGCCCTCCTGTCGCTCTGGGGCTGAGGAAGCTGTGGCCGCATCACCCACCCTCCTGGTGCTCCAGGGCTAGGGAGGGGGCTAGCCTGAGGGTGGGGGCCGATGGGTGTGGTGGGGGGATGCTCTGGGCTCCGGTGGTGGGGCACAGAAGGGCGGGGCCTCAGGCTGAAGTTAGCACTGGGAGTTAGCCTCCCCAGGCTGGCAGTTCACGCGCCACCCATGCTGTCTATCTATACTACCACCTACAGCTAAATCCTGTATTGCTTGAACTTCCTTTCCACTAACGGACACAGCTTAACTCCTAGTTATTTTTTTGCTTTTGGTCATTACAAAATAGAAACTAAACAAAATAACAATATTGAATAGATTTCCCTCAGTCTCACCTCAAGCCGTGCTAGAAAAAATATGAATGAAATTGAGACACAGTCCCAACAAAGTGTCCTTTTGCATTTAATTGCCATAAAACACTCTGGAAAACTCGGAAATATTGATAAGATTTCAGACTGTGACATGGAAACTTGAACAAGTATTTATAAATACATTTGGATGGAGATAGGGGTCTTGCCAGTATCTGACAACCAATGAATTAATATCCCATTAAATCGTTCTTAGAATTTTAGGTTAATATTCAGGAGGGTTAATCACAATGGGATTGTCACTCAGAATTGTAACAATGGTTATTCAAGTTCAGTAACCCGGGCCACTGTGATAACGGTGGGTTTTTGAAAGAGGATGATAGTGGCACTACTGTTGGTATGCAGGGGGGTGGGAGGGAGAGGGGAAGACAGTTTTAGTAAAGGGCTATTCTTCACTTACATTGCACCTTCCATTTTCTCAAGGAGCATCATATCTCTGGAAAAATAACTTAACACCATATGTTTCTTTATATCATGTACACTATAGGTTTTATCAGCTGCAGTGGTTCTCCAAAATTTGTAGTATTTATTAGTGGTATCAAAGCCCTTAAGTCTAAGGGGGAAAAATAAGATTAAAACAATGCCAGGTTTTACTGCTATAGAAATCGATAACTGCAAAACTTAAACCTTGATTGACCTGACACATCTTCTCAGTCCCACTGGATCTCAGTTCATAACGAAGGAAAAAGGAGATATATGTCCCTAACACTGCAACTGAGCCTGGGTGTAATTCTCATAGGCTATATCAACTACTCACCTTCATCAGAGTCCTACCCACTGAATTCCATGTGTTGATACACTAAGGGTAAAATCCTGGCCCCATGGATATCAATGGCAAAACTCCCACTGACAACAGTGAAGCCAGGATTTCATCCTAATAATGTAATTGTCAGTCATTGCCACCTCAAGCCAGGAAGAGCTCTCTCCACTTGACCCAAATTATCGGCTCCCTTTAAAAAAGATGTATAACATAATTATGAAACAGAAGCAGATGGAAAAACAAAAGCAGGGCTATGTTCTCATCTTGTTGGAAAAAGCTTGTCCTACTGCGCCGAGTCTGGAATTGGAAGCAAAGATCTGAGTTCTAATCCTCCAATTTACCCCCATGACTTGCTGTGTTAACTCTCTGTCTCAGCTTTCCTGTCCGTAAAATGGGGATAGCACTTTACCTCATCAGAGGTTTGTGAGGATTTATATAGGTGAAACGCTAATGTTCTAAAGCACAATGGGCCACATTTTCCCAGTGTACTCATGACTGAGCAGTTCCTTCCTCAGCGAGAAGTCCCACTGATCTCAATGGAACTTTTTTCAGTGCTAGTTACTACTCAGTATGAATAAAGTGACAAAATCTAATCCTATGTAAATGCTAAGTGTTATTGTCAAAAGGTTCACTCCTCTGCAGCTGGCCAGGTACTATGCACAATTTATGTCCCACTTAAGCTCTGATTGAGTGCTTAAACCACAGCTAAGTGCTTAGGCCTTGTGCTGCCCCTCTGCATAGAGCTGAATTTCAACCTGCATGCTTTGAGGAATGTTAAGTTTTTGACTCCACAAGCTCAAACTGTGAGTTATATCCAGAAATCCCTGCTTGATGTCTCATTTCACCTTTGCCAAAGGATATGTTATATTTTTTGCAAAAGGATTGAGATATAAAAAAAAATGTAAAAAGAAACAATGGAAAATTATCTGACAAGAAAATCAATGGAAAAGTCACATATGACACATTGCTTGAAAGAAAAACGCTGATAACCTTGATCATCTGAAATCTTTTTAGCTGTACCATTTCTTTACTCTAAAATGAGAGTTGAAATGAAAGTAAGGTTAACTTACTGAAGGTGAAATCTTTGCTTGTTTGTGTGTGATCCATTTCCAGGTGATAGTTAGTTTAGCTAAGGTAACTACACAGCAGAACAATCAAATACATTTGTGTTAACGTGCTAAAATTACTGACAATGTCAAGGCTTGCAAAGAACCAGTAGGACCCTATCTCAATCTATGATCCTGTTCTCCAGAATCTCAGCTTTTATGTAATTAAAACTTTACGTTACTAGCTGTTATAGTCACAAAGAAAACAAACAAAAAACATATGTGAGATGAGTGTAAGCAATATAATAATGGGGTTGTCTACACCCGGAGTTTCTGAGGAATGGCTATTGAGGAACAGCTATTCCTGAGTAATTCCATATGTAAACCCTTTTATTCCAGAATAAGAATGACTGGATCCTGTTTACTTTAACCCATTTTCAGCATGGATGCGAGTCTCTGGAAAGCCTGGAACAGCTCTAAGAGGTGTGAATTACCCTGTTCATCTCAGTGAGACATTAATTTAGATGCCCAGTGTTGATCATTTAAATGTCAACACAATTAATTATTTCATTCCTATGCACAATTTACAGAGTGATGTCTCATTTTGTTCCCACTAGTGGGAGGTGTTTAAGAGATATCACCACTTATTTGCCCACCCCCCACCCCCGGACCCAATAAGGACCCAAACCCAAGGAGACTAGCAGAGCCAAAGGCAAGTCTCTCCAAGGGGAAGTCAAACTCAAGAAGCCCAGTGGAGCTCAGGGAGCTACATGATCATAATACAAAAATCTGCCTAATCTACAATGAGTGACGTGTTGTTCCAGCGACTCAGATGGATGGAGCTTATTTTGTGAGCAGAGCTAGAAGGTGTACTATGAATTCTCCCTCAGTCTGATCCTTGGATGTATTTCTGCAATTTGCTCATGTATCTCACATGTGTTTACAAATGAGAGTGTAAGAGGAACATTTAATTTACACAGCAAGATTCTGCCTACCTCTTACACATGTGCCGGGGCCTGAGGGCAGAAGAAACTTCCCCCTGCTTTTTGTGGCCCATGTTTAGCCAAACTGTTGTCCCTGCACTTAGTGGTTGGGCTGCTCCACCTCTGTTTCCCCAGAGGAACACAATGTCCCAAATGATTCAGGGTGGATGCAGGTGTTTTATTAACAGTAAGTGATGGGGTAGGCAGGCAGAGTCATAGGAAAGAGAGCTTTTTTAAGCATGCCAAAAGGCCAGTGTTTCAAACTCTAAAGCCTCAGCCTGTATGTTAGCAACCTGGCATTCCTGAGCCCCTCGTGTTCCACAAAACAAGTTCCTTCTTGAAACCAAACCCTCTTTCTGCAGGTCCACTCAAACTGCAGGCCATGACTCCTCTCCTTCCTTCCCACTACCTTACAAAACTGGATTATTCCTTGAGGTGGGGCCAGGAAGCTGGCTATATGGGTGACCGGACATCCTGATATAATTGGGACTGTCCCAATATTAGTGGCTTTGTCTTATATAGGACCCTATTACCCCCCCCCCATCCCAATTTTTCACACTTGCTATGTGGTCACCCTAAAGCTCCACTCCATAAAGACATGCAGTATACAGTATATTCCCCTAGTGTGCCAGGGAGTTCAGAAAGACATTTTTGCTTCCCTAAGACAGAATGCAACGCTGCCAACTCTTCCAATTTTATTGTGAATCTTGCAATATTGGGCATTTTCTTAAAGCTGCAGCTCTAGGAGTTATGGGATTACATGAGAATCTCAGTTTTCATTTAAACATAAATCCATACATTTCTTGCTCTCGTGGCTGAGGAGAAAAGCTTGAAAACTTGATCTGAGCGCGCCTTAAACACCTAGAAAGCAGAAAGTACACAAAAGAACCCAAAATTCATTCTATATATTGTAGCTTCATTATACATATAATCCCCTCCCCAAAAATTGTGGGTTTATAGATAGATAGATCTATAAGTTTCTCTATCTCTCTCTATAGATATAGATATGCCAAATAAATAAACCAACCAACCAACCAACCCCACCCCCCACAACTCCTGAATTTTTGGGGCCTGACTCATGATTTTTGAACATTTCGGGTTGGCAATACTGAGAATGCCTCCTTGTTCTCCTAGGAAGATGGTGGATCTGCACTGCTCCCAAGGCAGGGCTGTTCCTTAAAGTCATGATTTGGCATTTAGAGAGTAAATCTGTGTGACCTAGTGTTAGTGTCACATCTGCATTGAAGAACACAATGAGCATGAATGCCAGTCAATTTTAAAAACAATTAAAATTCATCTATCCTTGCTTCTCCCCCAATTAGGGTGACCAGATATCCCGATTTTATGGGGACAGTCCCAATATTTGGGTTTTTTTTCTTATATAGGCTCCTGTTACCCCCCCAACCCCCGTCCCGATTTTTCACACTTGCTGTCTGGTCACCCTACCCCCAATTCCAGTTTTTATGGGTTTACTATCACATTGTCCTATTTTTTCCTACCCAAAGTTGCCATATGGAAAACCCTCGCAAACAGAAGATATACAGTGGAAATAGTGAAACTGATTATAAATAAGGTATTGTCAAGGGCACAGTGTAAACAAATAAAGTCTAATCTCCAATCTCTTTCAGGGACATTTGAAACAACAGCAGGCAAAATAATTCAGCTAGAATACTGATTTTTTAAAACAAACTATGGCTCTCTCACAGGAAAATTGCCAGACTACATAGTTTGCATACATTAAATAAAGTTACTCTCAAAGTCTTAGCTTATTAGTATTTGATTAGTATGTGATCCCTGGCTGGGATCTGACCTTGTGCTGAGCACTTTTCTAACACACAGGAAGACAACCCCTACTTGAGGCGCTTGCAGCGTACAGTAAAAAGACAATGAGCAGTGCGAGAGGAAAGAGACACAATGTACAAGGAAATGATTAGGGAGATAATTTGGATAGGGCTTCCTTATGAAATTAGACATTTGCAAATTATGTGTGAATCAATGTAGCCACTAGTTTATAAAGAATGCCAACTACATAATAGTCAATTTTTATGCAGTGTTTGAAGGAGACTGTTATAAAATGGGATTCTTTACCTTGTTCCTTTTTGCTAGATTGTAGTCTCTTCTTCTTAACTTACTGGTTAATTTTTTTAAAGCCTTGAAAACCAATATAATTTTATTGATATTCGTGGCAGAATAATTAAAACGCATGCTGTAACGTGTTAGATAAGCTTCAGGAATGTAAGTAGCTACTGCTCTTTATATATCAGCTGTGAGGGCATTCCCAATATTCATTTGCTGTTACTTTCATCTCTTCATTCCAGCTCGTCAGTATCAGACTGGAGTCCTGAGCTTAGCTCTACTGCCATTCACTGAGAGTCACCGAGTCTCTCTCATTAAAGCAGCCTCCCTCCGTAAAGTAAAAAAAAAAATCCACTGTAGCAGTTGCATACATCATGTCCTGCAAGCTAAAGTATTGATGGAGAAGTGGGAAGTGAAAACATCCATTTTTTCCTCCAACAGGTTGAAATCCAGTCATCGTTCTGGGAATTTGGACATGAAAAAATCCTCCCGTACTGATTTCACTTTATCGTTCACCTCAACTTGTTCACCTCTTGTTGCTAAATATACATGGTCTACTTATCAGTCAAAATGACACAGATGCAACTGCTCCTGTGAAGGCCAATCCTGCAAAGATTTGTACGCATGAATAGCTTCAGTCTTGCAGGTACTCCCATTGATGTCAATAGGTCTACTCATAGGAATTAAGTTACTGACAAGTCTTTGAAGGATTGAGCCCATAACTTTTATACGTGGTTTTTAGAAAGGTGCTCACAACTCAGATATTTGCACATGCATACAACAAATTAAATGAGCACACAACATTCGGTGTGTATGCCCCACTGCAATACCTGCACGTGCAAATTAGGTGCACAATTGTGTATGCATTATTTGAGAGCAAGTCTGAAAGTCAGCCCCAAAAACGAAGAGAACTTGAAGTGTAATGCATTCAAAGCATGCTACAACCACAAGAAACAGAATTTGTAACAGTACGTGGGGTGAAGTTTCCAAAAGCACTCAGCATGGGCCTACCTTTGCTCCCATTGAAGTCAGTGAGAATGTCACCATTTCCGTCAGCGTGGGAGCAGAATTAGGCCACCTCTGAGTGCTTTTGAACATCCTACCCTACTAGACCATATTCTGGTGGCAGAACTTATTATAAGTTTATTATAAAGTTGCTGAATAGAAACCACTGCAGCAGAGGTTCCTTATTTTCTAAATTCATAGATTTTAAGGCCAGAAGGTATTAAGATAGTACAAATAATGTTTAATAATTATGGTACTCCACAAAAAGGTCCAGTATACATTTAAAAACAATAAGCGATGGAAAATCTACCACATCTCTGTGTATGTGGCTCCAATGGCTTTCTCATTACAGTAGAACCTCAGAGTTACGAACACCAGAATTACAAACTGACCAGTCAACCATATCCTTCAGGCAGCAGCAGAGACAAAAAAAAAAAAAAAAAAAAAAAAAAGTCAAATACAGCGCAGTACTGTGTTAAATGCAAACTACTAAAAAGAGGGAAAGTTTTAAAAAAAGATTTGACAAGGAAACGAAAATTAAGATGGTTACAAGCAGAATTTTTCTTCTGCATAATAAAGTTTCAAAGCTCTATTAAGTCATTGTTCGGTTGTAAACTTTTGAAAGACCCATAAGGTTTAGTTCAGAGTTACGAACATTTTAGAGTTATGAACAATCTCTATTTCCGAGGTGTTCGTAACTGTGAGGTTCTGCAGTATTAAAAATTTGCCCCTTCCCTATTTAAGGACTGAGTGTCTGTGTGGAGATGGAATTGATGCTTTTAAAAATACATTTTTGAAGGTAAGGAGACAGGCAGAGATCTTTGCAAAATTAAAATACATTTTCCCAGACACAATGGAGAGAAAGACAGCATACTGACAAGACAAAGAGTTGACTGACATTTCCTATAACTCAATCTCCTGTCAACCGAACACTTTAAATCATTAATATTCATAAGAAAAAATAATATAATGTGTATCATATGTTACTATATCAGACGATATAATTTAAGTCAACTTATTTTTACCTAGCACCTTTCATCACAAAGGATCCTAAAATGCTTCATAAACTATGCAGCTCATTCTTCTCCCTCTGAAGTCAACTGTCTGGCTATAACAAAAGAAGAACAGGAGACATTTGATACGGTTTTAATCAGGCCGCAATTTTATAATTAGGTGTCTGGGACTACCTGGCAGATAAAAGTGTACAGTGCAGGTAACCTCATGTTCATTCAATAACCACCCAGAGGGCTTTCTCCAGCCCCACTTCTTTTTCCATCCAGAGTCCCCAGTCTTACCATACACCTCCACCTCATAGAAGGGTTAAGGTGGGCCATAAGAAAGGAGGGCTGGCACCCTGCCATACCATCTATAGAAGCCCCAACCCTGTCTGTGTCCCCCAACGCACCCAGTTCTGTTCCTTTACCCAACACCTCCTTTTAAGTCCTTTACCGAGCAATTTATCCGGTCACTATATATGTTTCCTATGGAGTACCTGCACTGGACATCTGCCCCAATTTATGTAATGAATTGAAACATATAGCCTAACTTCCTTCATGCCACACATCAACAAAGCCCTGCCTGAATCCGCTGTGGGGAAGGCGAAAAACCCCCAACTCCACCTATGCCAATCTGGTGGCAAGGGGGAAATTCCTTCCCGGCCCCCTAAAAAGGGGCGGCTAGCACAATGCCCTCAGCAGGTCTTGACCAAACCTGATATTTCACCACCTAAAGGGGAGGGAGGGTGGGTGCTGCCTCAGCCTGCTCTGTGTAAAAGGGGACTTCACCACATGGAGCTGCTCTTCCACCTATCCAGTTTTCAGGGTATGAATCAGTGTTGCCACTCTTGTCCCTTTTGCAGCAGTTTGACCTCTTCTTGACAGCCATAAAGCACTGTTCCCTTCATTCAGCCAGCCAACCAAATCCTCCTCGCCCGCCACTTAAAGGTGCAGTGCGGTCATTCTACCATGGACTTTTAAAGGTACAGTGTCAGGCATTCTGTGTAAGAACCACTTTACCCAACTACAGGGAAACAGCTGGACTAGAACACAGCAGCTGTTTGACATCACACAGAACATTAGACAATCATTTAGGATACAAAGTGAAAAATACCTTACCCTCCTGAAAGTGCAGAGAGAATCTATCTATCTTGTATCTAGGTTCTGATATGGACACCATTTGCAAACAGTATTTGAGAATTTTTGGAGACAGAATGCAGACTGCAATAGGAGTATTTCCATGAGTAAAGGTTAGCAGGACTGTGCTCCTAAACTGGAATTTGGCAGCTCATAAGTATCCTACTCTTATGAAAAGTGATGGGCTCTTTAATGATTACAAGTTACTAGAAAGACAGTTTTATATCTCACTCCAAATAAGACTATTTTTAGATCTCACTTTCTAAACCAGAGCATGTACAGTATTCTGGTGCATTTTAAGACGACCCATGAAAATAAAATGAAAATCAGCTCCATTAAAAAAAAATGCACACAGGGACTGTCTATAATTTGATTGCTCTGGCAAATTTATCTAGAGTCATAACATTATTTAGTATACATATTATAAATGCTTTTCCAGATGTTAAATTAGCTTAGCTGCTATAGCAGAAGTCCTGTGAGTTTGTTTGTAATAAAATATACATACATATTCCAAACTTTATGAAGCTAGGGAGCTGCCACAATTATACCATGTGTTCACTTCTTATGTCCAATACCAGAATAAAATAAATAAAATCAGTGATTAAAGTAGGAGCAACAAAAGAAAAAACTCCTTTTTTTCCTGTGTCACTAATAAGGAGCACTATGTGTCTATACAGCACCTTCTACCAGAGGAATTCAAAATATTTTACAAATAGTTAATTAAAATTCAAAATACTTTGTAAGATAGCTAAGAATAATTACATCCATTTTCCAGGGGAGAGAGAAACGATCACTTAATCTGATTTAGAACTAGAGGAAACCTGTGGTGAATTTGGCCCAAAGTAGAAAGCAGACTACAAACTTTGAACTCAGAACCAAACATTTCCAAATGTTTGTTAATGCAGGAGATTCTGGTTCAGATCTATCTTTGCTTATGGAGCTTGTCTAAAGAGCTGTGAATAGTATCTGAGACTAGAACCCCCAGGAGTCCTGAGTCCGTGTGCCTTCCTTTGACAAGTGGACTAGGGGTTCCCAAACTTTTTCATCCTATAGACAATATCCTAATCAGGGGAACTACACTTCCTTTCCTAT
The DNA here is from genome assembly GCF_965152235.1 of Eretmochelys imbricata. NCBI lineage: Eukaryota > Metazoa > Chordata > Testudines > Cheloniidae > Eretmochelys > Eretmochelys imbricata. Next base: position 19,976,506 of record NC_135572.1, read on the forward strand.
TCATGATCATATGGGCTACTCCTTTTGCCAACCCCACTCCCATTTGTGATCCAATAACATTTCTATGGCAATGACAGCAACTGGTGGCATGGAAAAATAACATTAAGACTCCAGCGAGAAACTGCTGAATTGGAATTCATTTGCAAATTGGATACTATTAATTTAGGCTTAAATAGAGACTGGGAGTGGCTAAGTCATTATGCAAGGTAGCCTATTTCCTCTTGTTTTTTCCTACCCCCCCTCCCCCCAGATGTTCTGGTTTAACTTGGATTTAAACTTGGAGAGTGGTCAGTTTGGACGAGCTATTACCAGCAGGAGAGTGAGTCTGTGTGTGTATGGGGGTGGTTTTTGGAGGGGGGTGAGGGAGTGAGAGAACCTGGATTTGTGCAGGAAATGGCCTAACTTCATTATCATGCACATTGTGTAAAGAGTTGTCACTTTGGATGGGCTATCACCAGCAGGAGAGTGAATTTGTGTGGGGGGGTGGAGGGTGAGAAAACCTGGATTTGTGCTGGAAATGGCCTAACCTGACGATTACTTTAGATAAGCTATTACCAGCAGGACAGTGGGGTGGGAGGAGGTATTGTTTCATATTCTCTGTGTATATATAAAGTCTGCTGCAGTTCCCACGGTATACATCTGATGAAGTGAGCTGTAGCTCACGAAAGCTCATGCTCAAATAAATTGGTTAGTCTCTAAGGTGCCACAAGTACTCCTTTTCTTTTTGCGAATACAGACTAACACGGCTGTTACTCTGAAACCTGTCATTAAGAAAGTAGTGCTTAATGGGTTTTTAGCTTCCTTACATGTCCTTTGGCAGCTGGAAATGAGGTGAGCCCATATTACGTTAGCAACTAGCTTTCTGTGGTCCTCCAGCAAGTACTTATCGGTCATGGTGCACAGTTGTGGACCCTTTAAACTTCCTTGCTTCATGACATAGCAAAACCCAATACTCCTGATGGGTGGTGCAAAAGATCTAGCTTAATGGAAAACTAGAGTTTCCTGTCGCACATAATGATTCTTAACACTGTACATCAGAGTAGGGAAAAGCGAGAACCTGGATTTTTGCAGAAATAAAAGCCAAGTAACATCATAATAATATTAATTCCTGATCATTCTCAATAAAGGTAAATAATGTGCTCGGTTAAAAAGAGGCACTCCTGTTTTAGCAGGACCTGTACCAGCATTAATTAATTCATAATAGCACCCATTATGTGCTATGTGTTTTCTTAAGGATCCTGCTCTGAAGAGTTTACAAATTAAAGACAAGGAGACATTAAATGAAGGGGAAGAAGAGCAGGCAATTTACATACATGTCAACTTGATAAACTGCAAGTAGCACTGTGGAAGCGGGTCTTTAAGAGGGACTTTAAACATGGACAGAGTAAACTCAGGGAGACTGTGCCACACATAGGGACTATGTGGAAGAAAGCACAAAGGTGACTTTTGGCCTACACTACAAACTTACGTTGGTATAACTATAGCTCATGGGTATGGAAAATCCACATCCTTGAATGACATAGCTATTTCGACCGAACCCCCGGTGTAGACAGTGCTATGTGAATGGGATGATTTCTCCCATTGACATAGCTACCATCTCTCAGGGAGGTAGAGACTTCATAGGTGCCGACTTCTGCTGGCACCCGTGGGTGCTCAATCTCCCCGCCCCCGCCCCAACTCCACCCCTGCTCCGCCCACATTCCAACCCCTTCCCCAAAGTCCCCATTCCAACTCCGCCTCCTCGCTGCCCCTATTCCAACACCTTCCTCAAATCATAGAATCATAGAATCATAGAATATCAGGGTTGGAAGGGACCTCAGGAGGTCATCTAGTCCAACCCCCTGCTCAAAGCAGGACCAATCCCCAATTAAATCATCCCAGCCAGGCCTTTGTCAAGCCTGACCTTAAAAACTTCTAAGGAAGGAGATTCCACCACCTCCCTAGGTAACGCATTCCAGTGTTTCACCACCCTCCTAGTGAAAAAGTTTTTCCTAATATCCAACCTAAATCTCCCCCACTGCAACTTGAGACCATTACTCCTTGTCCTGTCCTCTTATACCACTGAGAATAGTCTAGAACCATCCTCTCTGGAACCACCTCTCAGGTAGTTGAAAGCAGCTATCAAATCCCCCCTCATTCTTCTCTTCTGCAGACTAAACAATCCCAGTTCCCTCAGCCTCTCCTCATAAGTCATGTGTTCCAGACCCCTAATCATTTTTGTTGCCCTTCGCTGGACTCTCTCCAATTTTTCCACATCCTTCTTGTAGTGTGGGGCCCAAAACTGGACACAGTATTCCAGATGAGGCCTCACCAATGTCGAATAGAGGGGGACGATCACATCCCTCGATCTGCTCGCTATGCCCCTACTTATACATCCCAAAATGCCATTGACCTTCTTGGCAACAAGGGCACACTGCTGACTCCCTGCTCCCACCCCGCCTCTTCCCTGCCTCCTCCCGAGTGCACCATGTTCCCGCTCTTCCCCCCTTCCTTCCAGAGCTTGTTATGCTGTGAAACAGCTGTTTTGTGGCGGCAAGTGCTGTGAGGAGAAGCGGGGACGTGGCGCACTCAGGGGAGGAGGCAGAGGCGGAGGTGAGGTGAGCTGGGGCGGGTGAGTGGGGAACTTCGCTGCCGGTAGGTGCAGAGCACCCACCAATTTTTCCCCGTGCGTGTTTCAGCCCCGGAGCAGCCACAGAGTCAGCGCTTGTGGGTAGAGTACCTATACCAACAGGAGAAGCTCTCCCACTGGCATAGGTAGTGTCTTCACTAAGCACTACAGTGGTACAGCTGCACCACTGCAGCACTGTAAGTGAGACAAGTCCTGTGTGGGAAATGCATAAGGCTTAAACCACTGGTGGATCAAAGGGGAAATTCAAAGCTTAACAAAGAAGCCGAAGTAAGGAGGGGCAGAGCTATGAAGGTGGTAACAAAAAGCTTCACTTTGATACAATAGCAGATTGGAAGCCACTGGAAACATGCACCAGATCGTTCTAAGAGTTATTCTTCAGCATAATCCCACTCAGGCCACTACATGTGAAGGTTCCAGGGAAGATTATACATAAACTATTATACTTGGGGTAGAAACTGTTTGTAGGTTTGTGCGTCGTGCTGAGATAAGGAACATTATGATAATCATTATAAATTATAGGAGTGTTTGTTTTGTAAACGAGTAGACAGTGATAATGCTCTCAAGGATCAATTGCTCATTCATATCTGACCTGAATGGAAGGCCTGGCATTGGCTGAAACGTAAGACCTAGTCTACACACAGTTTGTGTACTGATTTAACTATTTCACTTAGTGACTTTTTTACCAAAATATTTAAATCAGCACACCTAATAGCAATGCCAATAACTTATACCAGTATCACTTATTCTGCTAAATTTATATCCACACTGGAGGGGGGTGAAACGCTTTAACTATACTGCTACAGCTAACATGGTACCTTTTGTGTATGTAGACAAATCCTAAGTGCTCGATCTTCCCTGCTTTGCACACACAAAAATATCATTGAAATCAACCGAAGTTTGGGATGTATCAAGGATGCACGCTTAATGGTTGATAGGCAATGTGCTCTAGTGGATGGAGCACTAGACTGAGGGTATGTCTACACTTACTGGGGATCAATGCTGCAGCAATCGATGCACTAGGGGTTGATTTAGTGGGTCTAGTGAAGACCCGCTAAATCGGCTGCAGATCATTCTCCCATCAACTCCGGAACTCCACCAGAACGAGAAGCATAAGTGTCTCCCATTGACCCAGTACGGTGTAGACACTTCAGTAAGTTGACCTAAGCTACGTTGACTCCAGCTACATGAATAACGTAGGTGGAGTTGCATAACATAGATTGACTTGCCCCTGTAGTGTAGACAAGGCCTCAGAGTCATTAGACGGTTACCTCTGCCACTCACCTGCTATGTGACCTTGGCACCCTCTGTGCCAAGCTACTGTAGTGTGAAAATATACAATGATTTTTCTCTCCAGTATCTGCACACGTGCAGAGCAGATATAAAGATTCAGTGATAGTATCTATAAAGCATGTATAAATGCAATCACCAAACAGTGCAGCTGCCATGTTTGGATTTGTGGTTCATTGGCTCAAAGACCAATGCCTCTCAACGTAAGGTTTGTCAATCAGGTTCAGACCATTATGAATCCCTACTGAATGCACATGCAATACAGCGGTCATAAGAACGAGATGTGATGTGATTTGCTCTAGTGCAGCAAATGCTCCCAGAGTGCAGAATGTCCAGTGGTTCTCACAGGATAGAGGATTTACTACATCTATAAGTTTTAATCTTGGAGAGAACATTGATTTACACCTCAGAAAAATCAGGGATTACTTTTGACAGCTTGCTGAAAGGAATTTACTCTGCTCATGGACATACTTTTCTTTCCTATAAAGATAAAAGGCAATGATAGAAATCTTATTAAAAGTCACCTTAGCTCACTGTTTCAAGGTGGTCAGGTCACCTTACTCTTCCATAATGGACATAGTAGCATGGGTTGAGTAACAAAATGTATTTGTAGATGTATTTTCCATGCAAGGGTTATCCTTTTGGAAGACAGCAATCTAATTAAATACTCAGAATCGAAATAACTTAAACAAAGCTAATACATTTAAAAATGATCCAATATTGAAACAACATTTTATAAGTGACATTTCCACATCTCCTAGGCACCTTTGAAAAAAACCTCAGTTTACATTTTCAGTAGCACCGTGCAAATATTACTGGCTTGATTTGCAGAAGTGCTGAGTACAGACAGCTTCCCTTTAACTTCCATGGGAGCTTTGGATGATCAGCACCTTTGAAAAAAATCAATCTGTAAATAACCATTCTTCACTCCACCACTGTGGAGTAAGTAAATATTATTATTATTATTTCCATAGACTGGGAAACAGAAAGAGATTAAATTATTTGCCTCAAAACAGACATAAATCAGGAAAGGAGCCAGGAATAGAATTCAGGAGATCTTGGCTTCCAGACCTGATACAGATAAGAGGATGCAAGGCACCTTACGAATCTAACTACAGATAATTGACATGAGTTAGAGACACTAAACAATGTTTCCTTTCAGAATCAGATGGTGCGCGGTGATCTGATTATACCTAAAAAACCACAAAGAAAGCTTCTACTGAGATTCGTGCATCATAGTTGTACAGTAGACTGTGACAGTTGTGAACACCTCGGGAATGGAGTTTGTTTGTAACTCTGAAATGTGCGTAACTCTGAACAAAATGTCACGGCTTTTCTTTCAAAAGTTTACAACTGAACATTGACTTAATACAGCTTTGAAGCTTTACTATGCAGAAGAAAAATGCTGCTTTTAATGTCTTATTTTAAATTAAACAAGCACAGAAACAGTTTCCTTCCCTTGTCAGTTGTTTTTGAGCTTTCCCTTTATTCTTTTAGTAGTTTACATTGAACACAGGACTGTAGGGTATTTGCCTTTTGTGTGTGTGTGTCTCTGCTGCTGCCTGGTTGCATACTTCTCGTTCCAAATGAGGGGTGTGGTTAACCGGTCAGTTTGTAACTCTGATGTGCGTAACTCTGAGGTTCTAATGTATTTCATAGTTACAACCGTGTATATAAATGTAATTGGTTACTAGGAGGTAACATCTATGGATTTATTTTATTCACATTATCAGCACGTTAAACTCTTATTACAGTTCAATATGTTAGCATCCAGATTCACAGCTGGTGTTAAGTGGCTTAGCGCAGCTGACGTCAATGGAGCTACACTGATTTACACCATCTGAGGATCTGGCTGAAGAACATGAAACTGCTGGAGATGAGCCTATGTTGCCAGGTTTGGATCCAATCTCCCTCTAAGGGAGAGGGTGTTTATTACTAGAGTTTTGGTTTGATCTCTCTCCAGAATCCCCTTCTGAAGGACAAGCAGAATCACAACTCTATTGCAAAAGCTACCTTAAGAGCCTTGCAGAGCTGTATAATTTCATCCACATGTCCCCATCAGCATTTTCAGTGATTTTTTAATACAGACTGTAGAACCAATGCAGCATGAAAAATGAAGCCTACATTTGTAAATTGACTGTGGTGCTAATGTGATTTAGAACTTCTCCCTTTATACACATCTTGAATGTGAAATGTTTCCAAACCACAGCTCAAGGGCACATGCTATTTACCCAGCAATGTAAATCTGTGTTACACTAGTGTTACTGTTCACTAACAAGTAAATTGACAAATAAAATTATTTACATATGTTACACAAACAGATATAAAATCTTGGTTTAAGTAATCTGCGTGGTGATCATTAATCAATAGCTTACTTTCATCCCAAACTTCAGATATTTCTCAGAATCTTTTGGGTAGGAAAAACAGGCCTAGCAATGTTGCAGGAACAGTCATTGTGGTAAGATTTCATTGTCTTTTATTCTGCCCAGTTTAGAAATACCCAGGAAGCAGAATTTTGGTGGTATGTCCCCCATTCTTCTTCCAACCCACACTGAAACCAAGAAGCATAATAGTACACAAAAATCGTAGAAATGGAGGTCTGGAAAGGCCCTTAAGAGGTCTTCTTGGTTCTGCGCTGAGGCAGGACCAAGTAAGCCTAAACTGTCTCTGACAAGTGTTCGTCCACCCTGTTCTTTAAAGCCTCCAATGATGGGGATTCCACAACTTCCTTTGGAAACCTATTCCAGAGCTTAACTGCCATTATAGTTAGATTTCCCCCTCCCACCCTAACATCTAACCTAAATCTCCCTTGATGCCGATTAAGCCCATTACTTCTTGTCCTAACTTCAGTGGACATGGAGAACAATGGATCAACATCCTCTTTGTAACTGCCCTTAACATATTTGAAGACTTATTATGTGCCCCCCGAGTCTTCTTTTCTCAAGACTAAACATGCCCACTTTTTAACCTTTCCTCATAGGTTAGGTTTCCTAAATCTTTTTGTTGTTCTCCTCTGGAGTACCTCTAATTTGTCCACATCTTTCCGAAAGATGTCCCAGAATTGGACACAATGCTCCAGCTGAGGCCTCACCAGTCCCAGGTAGAGTGGGCCACTTTCCTCCCATATCTTACATATAACACTCATACAACACTCTTGTTAATACACCCCAGACTTATATTATCCTTTTTTCAAATGCATCACACTGATGTCTCAGAGTCAATTTGTAATCCACTGTAACCCCCTCTTTCAGCAGTATTACTGCCTAGCCAGTTATTTCCCATTTTGTAGCTGTGCATTCAATTTTTCCTTCCTAAGGAAGGAAATTTTTATGGAATTCATCTTACTGAATTCAGACCAATTTTCCAGTTTGTTTTTTTGAATTCTAATCCTGTCCTCCAAAATGCTTGCAACCACACCCAGCCTGGTGTCATCTGCAAATTTTACAAGCAAACGCTTCACATCATTATTCAGGTCGTTAATGAAAATATTGAATAGTACCAGATCCAGAACTGATGCCTGTGGGACCACACTAAATACGCCCTCCTACACTGACAGCAAACCACTGATAACTATTCTTTGAGTATGGTCTTTCAACCAGTTGTGCACCCACCTTATAATAAATTAAACTAGACTGCATTTCCCTAGTTTGCCTATAAGAATATCATGAGGGACTGTGTCAGAAGCCTTCCTAAAATCAAGATATATCATATCTACTTCTTCCCCCCATCCGCTAGCCAGTAACCCTGTCAAAGAAGGAAATGGTAGGTTGGTTTGTCATGATTTGTTCTTGACAAATGCATGCTGGTTATTCCTTATAACCCTATTATCCTCTTAGTGCTGATAAACCAACTGTTCAATAATTTGTTCCAGTATCTTTCCAGGTATCGAAGTTAGGATGACTGGTATGTAATTCCAGGGTCTTCTTTTTTTTTCCTTTTTACCATTGGGTACTATGTTTGCCTTTCTCCAGTTCTCTGGGACTTCATCTGTCCTCCATGAGTTCTCAAAGATGATTGGTAATAGTTCCGAGATTGCTTCAGCTAGTTCCTTCAGTATCCCAGGATGATGGGGGTCCTCAGGTTGCTAAAGTTTGAGAACCGCTGGTCTATACCAATATTCCAGTAATTAAAATGAAACATAAGCTTTAAAAACAGTTAACCAAACTTTTATGACCATCAGTAAAGTTCCCCTGATGCATTTGGGTTTATTTGGAAAATGTGATTGTCTATGTTAGTTTCTTTTCTATACATACAGGCTCTCTCGTTCCTAATATATTTATTCTTATAATTAATTACTTCTAAAACAATAGTAACAAGGAGCCCTGATTGTGGATCAGGGCCCATTGTTCAAGGCACTATGCAGACAAGTAACCAAGATGACAAGGCAGTCACTATCCTAGAGAGTTTACAATCTCACCGTCAGACGGGATTCAGCTGGATGAAACAAACGGGAGTGAGGTTAGGAGGTTGAGGAAACGATAAAAGAAAGATTAGCATACAATCAGAGCTTTTTGTCATTTTCCCCTGGGAGTTTTATGGCACTCAGCCCTTACAGGAGTTGCTCAGCACTTTGCTGAATCAAGCCCATAATCCCCCTGAAAGACCTTCAGGTTGGTCTATAAATGCCTTTTGGAAGCCTTTACCCTTGAGTTGGCTCCAGACATCCAGAAAATCTTTCACTTCTTTTTGTAATTGAAATCTCGGACGAAGAAGAATCATTTTCTCTTGCGTTCCAAATGATTCACTTCCAAATTGCTTCCATAATTCTCAACTTGTCTGTGAAGTAGAAAAGTCTCATTATTATCACTGCCCTTGCTCTCTGACTCATCTGGGCACAGCAGGCTCTGTGAGCTCTATCAATTTTAGTTCTTATTTTTTTGCATGGGATGTGCAGCACCTCAGGATGCCGTGCACTTACAGGCATCTACTGGGCTGCTGCCTTTCAGCTCCCTCATGTAAACAAATTGGGGAGCGGGGGTATTCTTTTGGTGGTTTCTATTAGCAGCATCTGCTGTTGCTTTATTTCCAAACCAATCATTCTTGTTTTCTCTATTCCTCTCTCAAAGTTCATATTCCACCTCAGAAATTTGCCTTTCAGCTATCTCTGTCTGACTATGATGCAGCAAAGTACTTAAGCATGCACTTAACTTTAAGTTTGTGATTAGTCCCAGTGAAGTAGTCCTAGTGAAGTCAATGGGACTCCTCAGGGGCTTAAAGTTAAGTGTGTGCCTAAGTGCTTTGCTGAATCAAGACCTGTAAGGGGAAAATTCTTCTAACTAATAGGTAAGCCACTGAAGGATGATGAAGACTACAGAAATTTCTAGAAGCCGCTCCTCCAAAACAGCTGCTTACCTCTGTCTGCGCTAAATCCCTGTAGTACAATTTCATTTTCACACTCAGCCTAGCATAGCAGGTCCCTTCCTGGATTATTATCTCCCCTACTCCAGGCTCTCCGAGAATTCTGGTCCCTTTACTGTTATTGTTTCTCTGGGGAGGTTCCTGTGAGGGTTTGCTGCAAGGTTTTTACTGTATTAAAGATGAAGCTCTTTCCCTTTCTATTTTACAGAATTAGCCAATAATGGAGGATATACCACTTGAAAAGTGAGTAATCACTGTGGATGAGCCATGGACAATAGTATGTGTTCTGAAGTCTCAGAGAAAATCCACTGGGATGATTAATATAAAATAATGCACATTTCCCAATGTTAGAGATGCAAGAAGAGGTTTAACTTATTAAACTAGATGGGATGAAGTCTCTTGCCTACAGTTTCCTAGTTATAGGAGTTAACAGAAGGAAAAGCAATTTAATTAAACGTTAAGGAGGGCTAATCCAATAAAATATTGCAGTGGATTTGACTCTACTTGATGTCAGAAATCCCCCCCTAACCCTCCGCCCTTGGAAACAAATCTGATCCTAATGTATCGCACCAGCAAGCACAGCCACTGTTGTCACATAGACATCAGAGAGAAAGGTGCTGTTCAGTAAAATAATTCTCACTAAATGTAACAAGATGCGTGAATAACGGCATCAGGGACAAATTCCCACTGGGCTGCATTGATGAAGAGGATGGATCTGACATGAGTACCGCACAGAGAGGGAGGCAGTGGGTGAGAACAGCATGAACCTAAGACCCAGAAATTGTAGAAACCTCCTTAACATTTTTCTTGTCTCTGTACAGTGCCTAGCACAATAACCTTATGCTCAGCATCATGGTACTTTTAGGAGAGAGCAATACCAAATATTCCCATATACATAGCTTACCGAAACGGAAACGACTGAAGGACTGTTAGCAGAGGTACTGAAAGGCAGTCCACCTGACCTTGCTTCTGAATACATGGCTGTTAACATTAAACTATATGACCCTTTCACCTGGCACATTAGGCAACTCTGGAAGTACATTATGCTCCCATATACAGGACTTACTATGTCAGGGATTGGCAACCTATGGCACGCGTGCCAAAGACGGCACACGAGCTGATTTTTAACGGCACGCTGCTGTCTACCGAGTCCCAGCCACCAGCTCTGCTCAGCCCACTGCTGAACCCAGGCCGGGACCCCGGTGGGCAGCAGCGAGCCATTAAAAATCCTGCCTGCCCCAGCCCGCTATTCTCTGCCCCCACACCCCCTGGGGCAGGGTGAAGAAGCTTGGTCCTGCCGGCCCCATCTTTTCCCCCAGTGTGCTGGGTTCCTGCCTCTCCTCCTCTCCCTCTGTGCTGTCAATCAGCTGATGACCCTTGCGAGGGAGGGGGAGAAGCGGAGCTGCAGCATGCTCACTGCTCTGGAGAAGAGGTGGGGACGGGGCTTTGGGGAAGGGGGGTGGAATCGGGGCATATCCCCTGCCATGAGCCGCTCAGGGCAGGGGGCTGGGAGCACCCCCCATGACCCCAGCCCACACCCCAGCCCTCTGCCCTGACCCCTACACCCCCCTCATACACTCCTACATACACCCTGATCCCTGCACCCCCACACACACACCCAGCCCTCTTCCCTGACCCCTGCACCCCCCTCACACACACCCAGCCCTCTTTCCTGACCCCTGCACCTCCTCACACACACACAGCCCTCTGCCTTGACCTCTGAACCCCTCACACACCCAGCCCTGACTCCAGCACCCCCCACACATATCCAGCCCTCCACATCTCTTGCCCTGACTGCTGCACCCCTCACATGCCCCCAGCCCTCTGCCCTGACTCCTGCACCCTCCTCACACACCCCCAGCCCCCTGCTCTCACTACTGCACCCCCCACACATACCCAGCCCCCCCACACCCCATGTCCTGACTGTTGCACCTCCTACATTCCCACCCCCACCCCTCGCACCAAATGGGAGCTGCCCAGGTAAGCACTCCACCCACAAACCTCCTGCCCCAACCCTGAGCCCCCTCCCTCTTTCTAGCTCCTGGCCAGACCCCACACCCCAACCCCCAGCCTGCTCCTTCACCCCCAGCCCTGTGCTCAGTGCACTCCCACCCTCAGTTCAGTGCAGAGAGAGAGGAAGAGAATGGGCTAGAACCAGGGAGAAGGTAGGTACCCACTCTATGTGGGCAGGGATCCCAGACCGGCAGTGGGCTGAGCAGGGCCGGCAGCCAGGACCCTGCAGCGGGCTGAGTGGCAGTGATCTGAGCTGCTCAGCCCACTGCTGGTCTGCGGTCCCGGCCCCGCTCAGCTCACTGCCGGTCTGGGGTTCTGGCTGCCGGCCCCTTGCCAGCCAGGGCCCTGCTCAGCCTGCTGCCGGCCTGGGTGAACAGAACCCCAGGCTGGCAGCGGGCCGAGCAGGCCGGCGGCATAAGATCAGCATTTTAATTTAATTTTAAATGAAGCTTCTTAAACATTTTGAAAACCTTGTTTACTTTACATACGACAATAGTTTATTTTTATAATATATAGACTTATAGAGAGAGACCTTCTAAAAAACATTAAAATGTCTGACTGGCATGCAAAACCTTAAATTAAAGTGAATAAATGAAGACTCGGCGCACCACTTCTGAAAGGCTGACGACCCCTGTACTATGTTATGCAGCACTCATTTGATTAAAACCATCTGCTCTGTACCTCTGTGTCTTTTGAACAGGATGCCTCATTCCTGTAAACCAGTCAATGGATGTTTGGCAATCCAGCCATTTTGGAACAAAACATGGAAACAGCCCAGTTGATTTTTCTACTAATGTAATGAAATGATTTTCTTGAACTGACTTACAGTGGGGTGTTGTGGTTGCAGTGGGTATTCTGGAGGGATGGATGTGAATAAGTAGCAAATAGTTCAGGAGGGACCAATCGAGGATGCCATTTCATGTATGTGGAACAGCAGAAGGGCTGAGGGAGAAGTGGATGAACTAGTGGACGTGAAGGTTGGTATTACGGGCAGAACAGACGTGGCAACAGAATAAGATACAAGTTCATATGAGTACAGATGCAAGGGACACAGTTGTGGAGGGCTTCAAACGTGAGGACAAGAAAGCTTGAAAATGATGCAGTGGAGAGATTCAAAAGAGAAGTGTGATGTGGCTGGATTGATGAGCCAGGAACACAATATTAGCAGCTGCATTATGTACAGACTGGCAATCACATATCAGAGTGATGGACACATTAACAAAACTTGACAAGAATAGATTGGAAGGAAGAAGTGTAGGTGTCAGGGAGGCCAGAGAGGCAATTTTTATGGCAACTAAGATCAGGGCATGGACCAACGTTGTTTGTTGTGACAGAAAAAAATAGATTGCTTCTTAAGCTGTGGAAGAAGCAACAGGATTTGAACCCCACAAGGATGTTCGGGGCAAAGGAAACGGAGGTGAGGGGCATTCAAAGTGACCTTCAACTTGTGGGACTGATGACAAGGAGGACGGTGGTGATGTGAATAGTGATAAATAATGGAAAGAGGCAGAGCAGGTTTTGGAGGAAAAATAAGTCCCGTCTGTCCATATTAAATTTGTGATGTCCATGAGGGGCTGTCAGGTAGAGAAGCAGAAATTTGGCTTTGGCTGGAGGGAAACAGGACATGGATGGAGAGGTAGATTTGTTATCTAGATACACAGGGCCAGATCTGCAAGAGAGTTAAAGCCCAAGTTTGCAAATCCTTGATGCCTGTAAATCAGCAGTGAGCAAATTTTTCCAGTCATGCCCTTCCCATTACCATTAATGGAATCTGGCCACGCCCCCACTCCATTGCAGCACAGCCAAAGCCTCCTCAGCAGCAGAGCTTGTGATGAAGGTGGAGATGAACTAGAAGTGGAGCTGGGCTGGGTGCAGAGAGTGAATGAGGGCAGAGCTGGGCTGGGAGCAGAGCAGGGGGCAAAGTGGAATTGTGGCTGGGGGCGGAGAGGGGTTAGGGGTGGAGTAGGACTGAGGGCAGATCTGGCCTGGAGGCAGAACAGGACTGGGGGCTGAACGGGGTTGGGGTGGCACTGGTCTGGGGGTGGAGTGGAGCTGGAAGCGTGGTGCTTCCTCCTTCCCCCCCCCCCCCCCGGGGGGGCTGGCCAGGCCCCGTTGCATGCCCCCCAGAATGTTCCTCCATGCTCCCATAGGGGGATGTGCTCCTCAGTTTGGGGGCCACTGCTGTTACTGTTGATGGATTTTCGAAAATGCTCAGCTCCCATTTAGCCACCTAAATAACGTCTAGATTTTCAAAGCCATCCAGCAGCTCCCCTTGTGACATTGAATGGACAGGTTTTCACAGAAGCTTCATGACAATTACACCGAGCTCTTCAGAAAACCCAGCCACTTACTTTGGTGCCTCATTGGAAGCTGAGCAATCTTGACAATGGGAGTGCAGGGGCTGAGGCCTTGTGAAGAACTCTGGGCCTAGATGATAACAGTTATCTAGACTATGGGCAGACCTACGCTTAAAACCCTGCAGCTGCACTACTGTAGTGCTTCAGGGAAGAAGTGAGAGGTGGGAGCTGTGTCGGGAGGAAGAAGCTCGCCCATTGATACAGCGCTGTCTACACTGGGGTTAGATTGGTAGAAATGCAACACTCAAGGGCGTGGATTTTTCCCAACCCTGAGCGACGTAGTTATACCAATGTACCTTTATAGTGTAGACCTTGCCTAAGAAACATGTTCACTTTTTCTTTATAAGGAAACATAGCATTAATTTTGCCCATTAACTGATTGGGAAGTTGGGGAAAATGCCTTTGGGGCGACTGCCATCTTTGTCACTACCAGGGACTGAATTGGAGACCTCCAGACTATGAGACTCCAGAAGATTAAAAGACCTAAAAGCATGAGCCAGCAGTAGGGTTGCCAGGCATCCAGTTTTCTACTGGAACGCCCAGTCAAAAAGGAACCTTGGAGGGTCCGGTCAGCACTACCAACTGGGTCATTAAAAGTCCAGTTGGTAGCGCAGCGGGAGGCCGGGGCTAAGGCAGGCTCCCTGCCTGCCCTAGCTTCACATGGCTCCTGGAAGCGGACACCAGGTTCTTGTGGCCCCTAGGCACATTGGTGGCCAGGGAGGCTCCGTGTGCTGCCCTGCCACAAATGCCAGCTCTGCAGCTCCCATTGGCCAAGAACCACAACCAATGGGAGCTGTGGGGATGGCGCCTGCGGACATGAGAGCAGCACACGGAGCCTCCCTGGCCGTCTATGTGCCTAGGGGCTGCAGGGACCTGGTGGCCACTTCCTGGAAGACACGGTAAGTGCCGCCAGGATCCCACACATCTAAAACCCCTCCTGCACCCCAACGCTCTGCTACAGCCCAGAGTCCCCTCCTGCACTCAAACTCCCTCCTGGAGCCCGCACATCCTCCCTGCCTCGAACACCCAGCCCTGAGCCCCCTCTTGCACCTCAAACCCTTTTTTCCTGGCCCCACCCCAGAGCCCACACCTCCCAGCCAGAGCCCTCACCCCCTTCCTGCACCCCAACCCCTTGCCCCAGCCCAGTGAAAGTGAGAGAGGGTGGGAGAGAATGAGCAATGGAGGGAGGGGGAATGGAGCGAGTAGGAGCAGGGCCTCAGAGAGGGGGTGAGGCAAGGGCGTGGCCTTGGGAAGAGGCGTGGCAGGGGTTTTCGGTTTTGTGCCATTAGAAGGTTGGCATCCCTATCCTGCAGTTTAGGATAAAAAGACTGGAAATCCCATAACAGGGGGCTGTAGAAGACTAGCATCCTCTATGCACTGGCCACAGAGGGGACGTGTAACACACACAGTTAGCAGGTGAAGACATAGCATTCTCTTCATCCTTAGTGCTTCAACATATATTGAAATACATTCCATGTTTAGTTCTAATTACAGCTGCTTTTGATATGTTTTTAAAAGTAGGACCCTTCCAGTGCATTTCTTTTCACATTTAGCAAGATAGCTGGATATAGTAGTGTGATGGGGCGGCTGCCCCTCAGTGGCAAAGAAGTGGTTAAAAGCAGCCCTAGTGAGGTTCACTGGAGGCAGCCTATCAGAGGAAGGCTGAAGGGATCAGCCAATCAGGGTCAAGTAGGCCCATATAAAAAGGGAGCTGCAAGGCAGAGGAAGGCAGTTCTCTGCTGGGAGCCCAGGGAGGCAGGACTGTGTCCCTGAAGGGCCAAGAAAACTGCCAGCAACCTGGACAGAACAGTGCTGCAAACAGGAGCAGAGGGAGCCTGAGACAGCTCCTGGCTGGCTGCCAGTGGGTTGCAGACTGAGGCCCTGATACAAGGGTAAAGAGGGTGCTGGAGCCACTGATGGGAAGTGGCTGAACAGTGGACTGCCGATTCCCCAGAATGGGGGTACAGTGTTGGCACAGTTGGAGGGCTGTGCTGCTGAAGAGGACGCTGCAGTCTTTAGAGAGATGTAGGTCCAAGAGCGGGAGTCATGATGGCAATGCACCACCCAAAGGGGTGCACTCAACCTCAGAGTTAATTCCCAAGACAGGTGGAGGAGGCACCAGAGTGGCAAGTGAAACCCGCTACAAGCAGGATCTTCAAAAAGCAAACAGCTCCTGCCCTCCCCTGCAAAAAAACCCCAGATTGTTTCTCTAAGTCATTTATCTCTGAATTCTACTGAAAAAGATTCTAGATTGTGAATTACTATGTAATGCCCTCTGTGGAGTAGAGGACTTTTTCTATCTGGCTGCTTTAATGATGATTTTAAGGATTTTACTTCATAGAAATAATGCAGCTTGTTTCTGTGGAATCTTTTCACCCCCTTATTCAATAACACTTCCAACCAATTCGACAATTGCTCTCCAGTGTTGCAAACAAGAATGAAAAGGAGATAGTGTTTTTTGTTAAGCAGGATAAAGCAGCAAAAGCACTGTGAACTGCTTTAACAGTATCAGAGAATTTTTTCTTCAACTTTTTTTGTGTGAAACCAAATCATATTGTTCCTGTTACCTATTTACTGGATTTATCTTTCAATGTAGTGAACTGCTTTTAAGATCATGTGGCCTGATACTCGCACATCCTCAACAATGACTGAAGGCTGTAGCTGAAATAGGGAAGGCCATCAAATGAGTGAATGTGAAACTCAAATCTCCAAGGTCCTCACGTACTGTTGGCCCTAAGCAAATAATAGTAAAATAATCTAATGCATGACTTTCTGTAAATGAGATCTGAGTCTGAAAACTCCACAGAAGCCCACAGATTTCGGGCCACATTGTGCATCAGCACAGTGTAATACATGTGTAAGACACAGTAGTGCTTGTAAGAGAGTAGTCTTTATTTCCTGGCCCCAGTCTTGTTCTTCTTTGAGCATTAAGGCTTTGAAAGTTTGTATTTAACAACATAATACAGCAACAACAGGCCTTGCCAAAAGTTACAGTCTGTTATGGCACTTGCTGTCCAGATCCCACCTTCCAAAATGGAGGATGACCTTTGTCTCTGCAGCCACACCCCCACATCCTTATATAACCAGGACAGCTGCTCTGCACAGTAGTCACACCGCTTGGGTGAACGTTACCAAAGGGCGTAACTTATCACAATACACTAAGACCAGTGCGCACACAGGAAGGGTACAAAGACCCAGTCTACCCACTCCTGTGCTTCTGTTGGGGACACTGGGGCATGGCCACTAGGTAACTCGAGGGGATGGAAGACCACGAGTGTCGATGAAGCCCCCTCGCACTAGGCCCAGGTGTTCTTGGCCCCCCCTCCTGCCTGGAGGCACTCGCAGCAGCTCTGCGTACTAGGCCCAAGTGTCCTTGGCCCCCCTGCCTGGAGGCACACAGAGCAGTTATGCTGAGAATCTGCAACAATATGTTGCAGAGTCAGACTGCCTGAAACTAAGCAAGGCCAAACAGGGGAGATATGGAAGAACAATGCTGAATAAAGCAGCTTTATGTATAGTTTAACAAATGATACAGAGAACCAGGGAACTAGCTGGGAACTGGATTGGCTAGCTATATGGATACTTGGGGCAGCTTGCTATTGGATAAGTATGCTGGGAAAAAGGATGTATAAAAAGTCTGTGTAACTTCCTGCTGTGTGTACAGGATTTGAGATTCAAATCTCCCTGTACCTTTTTGAAGCTTCAAATAAACTTTTCTGCTTCTCCACCCCATTGTGATTATTGGGTGTAGCACACCGGGTAACGAACCAACTTCAGCTGTTGTTTAGCCTCTTGGCACTGGGTGCCGGCAACACTTCCATGCATGGGCCAGGGGCAGTAGCAGTCATGGCACACCTACAGGACCAGGCCTCTTCCTGGTAAGTCTCGCTAACATAACTAGACTCTTCAGAGTACTTCATGATTCTCTTGGCAGCCTGTAGTGTACATACACAGGCAGCCACCCTAGAATGGGCATACATGACCGTGCAGAAGATGAGGCATGGCTTAGGTGAGTAAAGACACGCCTGAAAAGTGTGGGTATACACTTGAGTACGTACCCTACACGGCTCTCTACTCACCGAAGCTCTGTCTCCCTGACTATGCAGCTTTTCTTAGCAGGATAGTGTCCTGCTGCTGGAGCCTTTCCCAACTGCAGGGAAAGATTCTGGCTGCAGGGAAAGGCTCAGGCAGGGAGGAGGGAACTGGGAAAGGCTCTGGAAGCAGAGAAAAGACTGCAGCTCCTCATTGATGAAACCTTTCCTTGCAGCAGGAAAAGACACCACAGTGGGGAAAGGCTCAGCCCTTCCCCACTGCCTCCCTGTTGCCAGAGCACTTCCTTGCCCCAGTGAAAGGCTCTGGCAGAGGGAGCTGCCTGTTTTTTCACTGCGGCATGTAGCTACACATGCTCTATGCACCAGTGCCACTGCTATGCAGTACAGATGTAGCCAAAAATGGCAGGGAAGAGGAGACAAGATGGGAATGTTGCCTGATGCTCCCTCCAACATCAAACAACCTGCGCATTCACCATTAAGGTTCACCGAGAGCCAAAAGGTCAGAGAGGCATTGTTCCTTCATGCATGATTCCCCATTTCAGGATGGGGTCTAAATGTCACCATTGAGCCCACCATATTAATGGCTACATTTATTAAAGGATAGCACTTCTATACACAGCATGGGCTAGATTGTTGGTCTGAGACATCGCCCACATTGACAGTGGGCAAAGGACAAGCAGGAAGAAGATCACCTGTCAGCAAAATTTGAGTAACTTGAAAAATATCTACAAATCCGGTGTTCTGTCTGCTGCTTAATTTCCATATTAGTAGATGTTGAACAAATTATATCACTCCTAAAAATGCTGCACATAAAAGGCCAGCTTCTCATCTTGGTGACACTGGTGTAAATCTGGAGTAATCCCATTGATTTCACTGGAGCTGTTCCACATTATACCTGCACAACTGGTCTAAAATAGAACGTACAAGAATGACATCCCAGGCTCAAGCTAAGTTAATTGGACAATGCTGTGAGGTTATTTCTGGAAAGCTCACATTTTTAATGGAATAATTTTTATGGCATTTATTTCCTCATCTTTCTTAAGTATTTATATAGCATCATTCAACATAGTACCTAGGCATTTAGCAGGTCATGCATTGGGTAGGCATTAGTAGAAAGGACAATGTTTGATAGGCTTGTTATTGCAACTTTCTTTTAAAACTATTGTGGCAAATTGCTGGTGCGATTATGATGGGTCCCGCGCTTCCTCTTCCTGGGGGGGGGGGGGGTGTTCAGGGTGCAGTTTCCTGCCCCTGAACTAGAGTATTTACTGTCCCACTAGTAACCCAGAGAAGGGTAGTGGAGAGGGAGGGACCCAGGCCCACCCTCTACTCCGGGTCCCAGCCCAGGGGCCCTAGGGATAGTGGTAAACCACTTGAACTAGTGCTTCCTTCCCCTGGACTACTTCCCTCTCCTGCTCTTCAGCTTGTGGGGCTTCCTGCCCTCTCTCTCTCTGCACAAGCTGGGTGCCTCTTTACCTAGGGTCTTGGTCTTCTAGGATTTGTTGCGGATGCTACTATACAGTTGATATCTTGTATATTTTTTTCTAAATATTGTATAAGATTTTTCCATAAAGTATATGCTTTAGTATTAACTTCTGGGTCCCTTAGATTTGGGGTGGAATTGAATATTCTTATTAGGTGCAGTCAAAAAATAGTGATTCCCCCTCCCAAGAATTTTGATGAGAGTCAATTTTTCAGTTATATACAGTGTAGTTGAAGCTATGTTGGTTCCAGGATATTAGAGAGACAAGATGGATGAGGTAATCTTCTATTGGACCAGCTTCTGTTGGTGAGAGAGACAAGCTTTTGAGCCACACAGAGCTCTTCTTCAGATCTGGCCCAGAGGTCTGTGTGAGCTTGAAAGCTTGTCTCTCACTAACAGAAGTTTGTCCAATACAGGATATTTCCCCACTCACTTTATCTCATTTTTCAGTTGAAATTCAAAAACTGACATACTTCAGTTAAAAACAAAAATATTTTGATTTGGAAAGGCTGCTATGGGTCTCATGCATCTATTCTCCTCGATTGGCTGGACTACCTGGTCAGACTACATCTGATGCACCATGGTCTACCCTCTTAAAGAGGAGAAGCTGTCCATTATGAGAATCTCTGGCCATGGTGAATCAGGGGAGTTCTACTAGGGAATCCAGCCCATAGAGGAGAATGGAAAAACAAGACACCTGGAATACCACTCCCATGAGGCACCATGGCAGTGTTTTCATAGTAAGTATTCTCATCAATGCTACTGCAGACGAAATAATAATTAGGAAGCTCGTTCTGTATGCCAGTGCTAAATTAAGGCACATTTTACAAAAACAATGGCAAAGTAAAAAGAGTTTACTTACCTGTAACTGGAGGTTCTTCAAGATGTGTGGTCCCTATCTGTATTCCTCTGATGGGTTAGGCGTGCGCAATATGCACCCATAATCACAGAATTTGAGTAGTGTCCATTGGTTCACGTATGTGCCCTGGCTCGCCTCATGCTACCATCCGTGATGATAAAGGGTGGGACAGACTGATGGCATCTCCAGTTCCATCTCCACTGTGAGTCAGAACTATAACAGAGGGAAGGAGGGTGGGAAGTTGAATACAGATAGGGCCCATGCATCTTGGAGAACTGCCAGTTACAGGTAAGTAACCTCCTCCTCTTTCAAATGATGGTCCCTATTGCATTCCACTCAGGATGATTAACAAACAGTACCTAAATTGGAGGAGGGTGTGAGAATGAGGCTGGAATGGTCGTGTGGAGAACTGCTGTGCCAAACGAAACGTCCACCGCCAAGTCCTGCACTAAGATATAGTGTGTTGCAAAGGTGTTCACAGAAATCCATGTGGCCATTCTACTTATGTCTTAGAGTGGCATGTCCTGAAGGGAGGCTGTGGTCGAAGCCTGGGCTCTTGTGCAGTGAGCCCATACCCCAGCAGGGGGGAGGCAGGCCTGATAGTTGGTGGTAGAGTTTAATGGAACCCCAAATCCATTTAGAGTTCTCTTGGTGGAAATGACCTGTCTCCTGAGTCTTTCTGTTTCTGCACAAACAGTCTGGGGGACTTCCTGATGGGTTTTGTTCTCTGCAGGTAGAAGGCTAAAGCTCAGACATCTAGGGACGTGGAGTTGGCAGATGGTTGTGGCTTTGGGAAGAAAACAGGTAGATGAATGCATTGATTGTTGTCAAACTGGGAGATCACCTTTGGCAAAAATATGGGGTGCAGACAGAGGGAGACTATCTTTGTGGAAAATTGTTAAAGGCGAGTCTGCCATCATAGCTCCCAGTTTGCAACTCTTCTTGCAGAAGTGATAGCAACAAGGAAGTCAACTTTCAAGGCAAGGAGGGGCAGAGACCACGATGCCAGCAGTTCAGAGGGTGGCTTTGATAGCATGAAAACAATGGGGAGTCTGGTGGCACCTTAAACACTAACAGATTTATTTGGGCATAAGCTTTCATGGGTAAAAAACCCCATTTCTTCAGACGCACTTTTTTACCCACAAAAGCTTATGTCCAAATAAATCTGTTAGTCTTTAAGGTGCCACTGGACTCCTCATTGTTTCTGTGGATACAGACTAACATGGCTACCCCTCTGATATTTGATAGCATGGACAGAACTTGATTCAAGTCCCACTGAGGTGTGATCAGTTGGATGGGTGGGAAGGTTCTGATGAGGCCTTTCTAAAATCTAGCAGTTAGCAAGTGTGTAAAAACAGAGTAACCTTCCAAAGGAGGGTGGGACGCACTAATTGCTGCCATATGGTCTCTGAGAGTTGATGGCAAGACCTGAGGAGGACATAGTCCAGGATGAGGAGATCCCTGCTGATTCTGGTAAAACTCCCTTTTGCTGAGTCAGGAGGTGAAGCATTTCCACTTGGCCTGGTAACAGTGCCTAGTGGATTCCTTTCTACTGCTGGAGAAGATATCTTGCATGTCAGAAGAAAAGGCCCATTCTAAAGCAGATGTCCATCCAAACACCACACTCTGAGGTAGTGCAACTGTGGATTGGGATGTCTCATCTCACCATTGCATCATGTCAGCAGATTGAGGAAGGCAGGGATAGGAATTGGTGGACTGGCTGATGTGTGAAGGAGACTGGGAAACCAGAATTTTCTGGGCCAACAGAAGGTGATCAGAATGACTGTCACTCTGTCTCATTGGATCTTGTGGAGCACCCAAGGCAGGAGCGGTAGAGGAGGGAAGGTGTAGTATCTTTGGTCTGACTAGGAGGGTGTCATCCTGAGAGTGGTGGCTGAGACACCCCATGAGTAATACATGATACATTTGTTCTCTTATATGCAAGATGAATAGGTCTTTGGCTGGAATGCCCTATTGGGTGAAGATGTCATGTACTACTGATTTGTGAAGTTCCCACTTCTGATATTTCACAGAATGTCTGCTGAGAGAGTCCGCAAGCACATTCTGTGTCCCAAGAAGATAGGCCACGGACAAAAGGATCTGGTGATTGTCGCACAAGTTCCTGAGTTTGACTGCTTCTACACACAACAGTTGATTTTGTGCCCCCCTGTTTGTTGATGTAGAAAACAGTGGTGGATTTGACTGAAATGATGGGAACAGATGGCATGCCTTTCTTATAGCTCAGAGTTCCAGGATATTGATGGGCATCCTGTATTCTCAGGGAGATCACATCTCCTGTGCTATATGATTGTCCATGTGCACTCCCCAGCCCATAAGGGTGATGGCCATCTTGTCCAGGGAGGAGGGGGAGGAAGGGAATCTCTGTATATGTGCCTTTGGTCTGTCCACCACTGAAGAGATGACAGTCCTCCTGATGGGTCTGTCAGCATGAAATCCATAGTGTGACAAGGATGTGCCATACTGTTCTGGCAGACTTGAGAATGGCATAATTAATTGGCAGTGCAACTCTAGTTGGTCCTGAGGAGTGGAGGATATCCAGTAATTTATGCTGGGTATCCTGGATTTCCTCTAGGGGAACCTGGAGTCCCCCACAACCCTGCGCAGCAGATCTTGATACTGCCTAAAGTCATCCAGAGGCAAAGTGGATCATAGACTATCAGGGTTGGAAGGGACCTCAAAAGGTCATCTAGTCCAACTCCCTGCTCAAAGCAGGACCAATCTCCAATTTTTGCCCTGATCCCTAAATGGCCCCATCAAGGATTGAGCTCGCAACCCTGGGTTTAGCAGGCCAATGCTCAAACCACTGAGCTATCCCTCCCCCCTAAAAATGGGTGCTATAGTCACTGCTTCATCCAAAGATGAGGAGGGAAATCTTGCCGGTTCTGGTGCCACTGTCAGATCTGGACTAAGGCGTTCCCCCTCTACCAAGGGATCCAAGCATCTGCTAGAAGGAACTCTGAATGGGGGCAGTGGAAGATTCCCTCGCAGAACAGCCTGGTTCTGAGGGAGGGTATTGGGACCAGGGTCCCCAGTACGGACAGTAGGCCAACCCCAAGGAGGTTGAGGTAGTCCCGATGGCATCAGGTACCAGTGGCTCCATGGTGCTTGAATCAGTGGGTGTTGCCATGACTGGGACACTTTCTGTGAACGCACAGAATGGTAAGTCATCAATGATCTCTCTCTCTCTCTCTCTCTCTCTTCTCTCTCCAGCTTCTGAGTCATCTGTGGTTGAGAAGGTGGACTCTCATTCTATTGGCAGTACTGTCGGAGCTGGTGGAGGGATGTAGACTGTCATAAGGGGCAGCGAGGGGTCCTGCAGCGTGGGTGTATCTTGAGAGAGAGACATGATCTTCCTAGAGGTGGAAGATCCCAAAAGACAAGGTGACCTGGGTTCTGTTAAGACATTCTGGGGCTCAAACACCATTCCCGATTTCCCCAGTATCAGAGGTACCTTCTCTTTATGCAGTACCGGTGTTGGTGCCATGGACTTCCTCAGAGCCGGTGGATCCTGCATCTTGTGGGGCACCAGTGCTCAGAACCTCCAGATTCCCTTGCTTGTAGGACTTCTTTTCATGTCTAGGGGGTTTGGCACAAGCTCCAGCTCTGTAGCTTGAACTTGTGGAAGGAGGATCCACTTTCTTCACCTTTGAGGAAGACTCAAACCCATGCTTATGGTATGCTTCCTTACCTTTCGTCTACACCCCTATGGATCCTGTGCTGGGGTCATTCCACCAGCACCGGATTTGGACTTGGTAGCAGGAGGGACACTCCTCACAGTTTCAGGCCAATGTATTGGTGGGGGTCCCCATGGCCTGGGTCTGAGTGAAGTGTCATGGTGAGTTCCGTGAGGTGCTACCAGAGGCAGAGACTCTGGCCTTCTTGGATAAGTCTGGGGAAGAACTAGCAGATACTACACCTCTATACAATGTGAGTTTCCCCCAAGCAGTAGAGACTGCATTGGTGTTTGTCACTTACCAAGAAGGAGCACGGGCAGGAGGCACAAAATTAAGTTCGGGATCTTGTGCATAGTCCGGTACCCACACATGGGTTTGTTCTCTTCACCACCAATCTAAACTAAGCACTAAAAACTACAATAAAACTCTAAAACTATTTACAACTATGTATTTAAAGGTGCGTCAGAGGAGGAGGACACTGAAAGTTCTGACCCACACCATGCGGCAGAGAGAAGGAACTGGACACAGTCAAACCACCCTGCCCTTTAACACTTTGCGTAGATGCTGGAACTAGGGGTGCTGCAGTTGCTCCTGCATCCTCTGGCTTGACATGGTTTCCAACATATACAGGTGTCCTCAGATGTCACCAGTATGGTGCTTTGCTCTATCCAATGTTGATGACAGTTGGCTGTGTGCATGTGTGTTCTCCTAGCTCTGCGCAGATAGCTGGCACAGTAGATTTTGAGCGAACCGCCCAATGATCCCAGACTCCGATAAGGTAAAAAGGCACCTGGCCAGGTGCATTGCCAAAAGAAACAGTCTTGAGCTCCCCGGATCAGATGTCTACAGTTCTGCTAGTACATTAATGATCTGGATGATGGGATTAATTGTACCCTCAGCAAGTTCACAGATGACACTAAGCTGGGGGGAGAGGTAGGTATGCTGGTGGGTAGGGATAGGGTCCAGAGTGACCTAGAAAAATTGTAGGATTGGGCCAAAAGCAATCTGAGGTTCAACAAGGACAAGTGCAGAGTCCTGCACTTAGGAAGGAAGAATCCCATGCATCGCTAAAGGCTGGGGACAGACTGACTAAACAGCAGTGCTGCAGAAAAGGACCTGGGGATTACAGTGGACGAGAAGCTGGATATGAGTCAACAGTGTGCCCTTGTTGCCAAGAAGTCCAACGGCATATTGGGCTGTATTAGTCGGAGAATTGCCAGCCGATTGAGGGAAGTGATTATTCCCCTTTACTCGGCACTGGTGAGGCCACACCTGGAGTATTGCATCCAGTTCTGGTTGTCTCCCCACCCCCCGCTACAGAAGGTATGTGGACAAATTGGAGAGAGTCCAGCAAAGGGCAACAAAAGTGATTAGGGGGCTGGGGCACATGACTTACGAGGAGAGGCTGATGGAATGGGGTTTATTTAGTCTTCAGAAGAGAAGAATGAGGGGGGATTTGATAGCAGCCTTCAACTACCTGAAGGGGGGTTCCAAAGAGGGTGGAGCTTGGCTGTTATCAGTGGTGGAAGATGACCGAGCAAGGAGCAATGGTCTCAAGTTGCAGTGGGGGAGGTCTAGGTTGGATATTAGGAAACACTATTTAACTAGGAGGGTGGTGAAGCACTGGAATGGGTTACCTAGGGAGGTGGTGGAATCGCCATCCTTAGAGGTTTTTAAGGCCTGGCTTGACAAAGCCCTGCTGGGATGATTTAGTGGGTGTTGGCCCTGCTTTGAGCAGGGGATTGGACCAGATGACCTCCTGAGGTCTTTTCCAACCCTAATATTCTATATATGCTCCCTGACAATGGACCAGCTCAGTTAGTGGTGGGATTTACCACTACCCCCTAGGCCAGACCAAGACAGCTCCCCAGGGATGCGTTCTTAAACACAGGTACAACCAAGTTAAAAATCACTTCTGACACATTGAGGTGCAACCCCTCTATGTAGCAAGGTGCCGCCTCTCACCTTGTAAATGTTGGTTCGAACAAAACAGCTCTATCCATCATATTGCCCTTTTGCCCATCTTTAGGATGGGTCAGCCTGTTCCTTGTTGTCTGTGTGGCATGTGCAAGTATCGGAGTGTTCTGGTACTTTTAGGTATATGTATTTTTGCAACATCAGCCCTATTCTTGCCAGCTTTCGTGAGCAGGGCCTGCCTTTTGCTCACAGCTTAACTTTGCTTTATATTAGCAAAGTCTTGACCATTACTTTAGTTCAGGCCTTAGGCCTCATAGGGGGTCTCTGATATAGGGGTTTCTGTTTCAGGGCCTCATCTTACTACAACAGGTTTGGTTCAATGGCTCTCAGTACCCCCACTATACAAATTGTTCCAACACCTCTGATAACTCAGATGGAAGCATGAGGCAAACCAGGGAGCATGCACAGACCAATAGACACTACTTTCAAATTCTCTGATTCCAGGAGCACGGTGCATATGCATAACCCCTCCAAGGAAAACAATAGGGACCATCACTCGAAGAAGAAACAAGGATTCCAGCATGTCCAAATATGATCTGAGTGCCAAAACCTTAGAGATAAGAAACCCTACTCACAGCTAGATCGACAAGAAAAGTAAGGTCACTATATTATGGGAGAGGTGTGTCCTTAGTCCATGGATAGCAATTTCGCACTTAAGCAGGCAGCTCTGGAAAAGGGCAGGCTCAGCTCCTGAATACCCCTGATACTATTTCAAAAGGAATACACGTTTGTGTGTGCAGAGAGGGACTGCATGCCCATATACAAAGCCACCAAGAGTACCAAAAGTATTAACGAAAAAAAACCTCGTTAACTGTGCAGCCCTCCGTGTAGTAGAAACTGACTGATTCATCTCCTGAAACTCCACTATGGATTATTTCCAATAAAGCTGACAGCGCCAGCCATCTATGAACAATCCAGCTATGTCTAATTTCTCTGACCTTTTCTAGCAGTAGCAACTACCTTGGCAGCTCTAGTCAAACCTGAGCAGTCTTTACTCAGCTCCTGCAAATGCTCTAAATCAATCAAATACTGTAACTGTAATGCCAGTCTGTTTATTTTGTACTTTTCTGCTGCTACCACTCCTTCCTCAGGTTCTTCATCTATCATTAAAGAGTGTGTTGCAGAGGAGGCTGAGTGGCTCAGAGGATAAAGAATGGGGCAAAGACCATAACCATGATTTTCAAAATGTATTAGTAATTTTGGGCATCAAAACTGAGACACCTTAGATGGGCCTGATTTTCAGGGGGTGTGCGCTTAGCACTTTCTTGTAGTTTGGAACCTTTGAAGTGTCTCAGGTTGGGCACCCCAAATCGCGAAGTCACTTTGGAAGATCTTGGTGCAGGATTTCATCTGCTTGTAGAGCATTTGGCACATTGGGTGTCTGATTCCAGAGCCGCCCAGGGCAAGTGGGGCAATTTTCCCCAGGCCCTGAGTCCCGCAGGGGCCCCCACGAGAATGTCTGAGGTCTGAGACAGGGAAGGGGCCCCTGGAATTGCTTTGCTCCAGCCCCCCTGAATCCTCTGGGTGGCCCTGTCTGATTCCCTGGGAGTTACTTCAATACAGATATTCACAGGAGTAATAGTGTTATTATGAACCTTATGAAGGTTGCTTATTCAAACCCACACCAGTGACTCAAAAGTAACTGTTCTGTGGCCTATGAAATAAATTCACAGTCTTATCGCATTTCCTAGTGGATAAATGTCTACATTGCAAACTCCTGGTGGCAGAAATGATCTTTACTTTGTATACTGAACAGTGCTAGACATATTGTCAAAGTAAAAAAATTAATGTTATTTCTCATAATCATGGGCCACATCATACCACCCATTTAAAAGCTGAACTCTCCACTGACTCTTCTGCATGAACGTCACAGTCCAAACCTTTAAGTCACCTTTTAGTTTAGTTATCACCAACACAAGCTGAAATTAGACGTGTATAAGAGTTGAATATATGTACTAGCTCTATATAGAAATGTCAACCTAATTTTGTTCACAAGGCAATTGTAGCAAAATTTAACCAGGAAAGATATTTTAAATACCTGTTAAAATACGAAAAATAATATATTATCAGTAAGGCCCTACTGAATTCACAGCTGTGAAATACACATCAGGGACCATGAAATCAGACCTCCTCCATGAAATCTGCCTATTGGAGGTAAAGGGAGGAGCAGGTCTGGGAGTACCTATTGTGCCCCGAGCTCCAGCTGCCAGTCCTGGACAGGCTGGGAAGGGACAGTATGAGACTTCTTCCCCTTCACGGCCGCACTCAGTGGGAGATCAGACCCACCTCTGGGTCCCCACCATGGCTGCAGGAAACTCCTTGGTTGCTGTCTTCAGAGCCCAGCTCTGAAAGCAGCACAGAAGTAAAGACAGCAATCCTGCAGCCTCCCCTAACAACAGCTTTGCGACCCCCCCCCTTTAGGTTGGGACCCCCATGGTTACAACGTCAACAGCTGAAAACGTGAAATTGACTAAATTAAAAACCCTCTGCCTGTGAAATTCACCCAAAATGGACCATGAATTTGGTAGGGCCCTAATTATCAGACAAAAATAAATTGTAGTATTTCACTGTAATATATACACATTTTAACACTCAAATATTTTCCAAGATCAGAACTACAATACTTCAGTTATCTTGGTATGTGTGTGTGCATATATATGGAGACACCTGCACAAAAGTCATGTATAATGTATGACAGTGAATGAATGTGTGTCTGCACGTGCGTGTGTATGTGCACCCGTCCTTGCATAAATCTACGTGTGCTTATATTTAATATATAGTTGTCTTGTGTGTATGCCATGAATGTTATTTTATCTCTTTGATACACTGATACCCAGAGAGAGAGTGTGAGAGAGCATACAATATACATTATGCACAGGGCTTTTATCTTATACAAATAACTGGATTTAAAAAAAAGGAGAGAAAAGAAAAGAAAAATGATGAAAATATTATATAATTATCATGGCTTTTGTTAAGAGATTTATGGTGACAGTAATGAGTGTAATAATGAATCCTTTTGCCTTCATATCTGTAAATAGAGAACAAAGATAAAATGATAGACACTGACATTCCACAGTTGTTCTACTGCTGAGGAAACATTTCCTAGAATAAGTAAATGTAAGGCTTTGGTTTTTCATACTATGTCTGGCAATTTCAACAAAAAACCTGACGTTTAGTTTAATGTCAATGTATGGACCCACACCATGCTTACCTCACATATCACAGAATTGTAGGACTGGAAGGGACCTTAAAAGGTCATCTAGTCCAGTCCCCTGCACTCATGGAAGGACTAAGTATTATCTAGAGTCATCTCTGAGAGGGGTTTGTCTAACCTACTCTTAAAAATCTCCAGTAATGGAGATTCCACAACCTCCCTAGGTAGTTTATTCCACTGCTTAGCCACATGACTGTTAAAAAGCTTTTCCTTATGTCCAGCCTAAACCGCCCTTGCTGCAATTTAAGTTCATTGCTTCTTGTCCTGTCCTCAGAGTCTAAAGGGAACAATTTTTCTCCCTCCGCTTTGTATTTACTTTAAAACTCTTATGTCCCCTCTCAGTCGTCTCTTCTCCAGACTAAATAAATCCATTTTTTTTCAATCTTCCCTCATAGGTCATGTTTTCTAGATCTTTAATAATTTTTGTTGCTCTTCTCTAGACTTCCTCCAGTTTATCCACATCTTTCCTGAAATTTGGTGCTCAGAAATGGACACAATACTCCAGCTGAGGCCTAACCAGCACGGAGTAGAGCGGAAGAATTACTTCTTGTCTCTTGCTTACAACACTCCTGCTAATACACCCCAGAATGATGTTTGCTTTTTTTTTTTTTGCAATAGTGTTACACTGGTGATTCACATTTAGCTTGTGATCCAGTATTACCCCCAGATCCCTTTCCGCAGTACTCCTTCCTAAGCAGTCATTTCCCATTTTGTATGTGTGCAACTGATCTTTTCTAAGTGAAAAGAACAGGAGTACTTGCGGCACCTTAGAGACTAACAAATTCATTAAAGCATAAGCTTTCGTGGGCTACAGCCCACTTCATCGGATGCATAGAATGGAACATATAATAAGAAGATATATACACATACAGAGAAGGTGGAAGTTGCCATACAAACTGTAAGAGGCTAATTAATTAAGATGAGCTATTATCAGCAGGAGAAAAAAACTTTTGTAGTGATAATCAAGATGGCCCATTCAGACAGTTGACAAGAAGGTATGAGTATACTTAATTTAGGGAAATAGATTCAATATGTGTAATGACCCAGCCACTCCCAGTCTCTATTCAAACCCAAGTTAATGGTATCTAGTTTGCATATTAATTCAAGCTCAGCAGTTTCTCTTTGGAGTCTGTTTTTGAAGCTTTTCTGTTGCAAAATTGCTACCCTTAAATCTTTTACTGAGAGGCTGAAGTGTTCTCCTACCGGTTTTTGAATGTTAGGATTCCTGATATCAGATTTGTGTCCATTTATTCTTTTGTGTTGAGAATGTCCGGTTTGGCCAAAGTACATGGCAGAGGGGCATTGCTGGCACATGATGGCATATATCCCATTGGTAGATGTGCAGGTGAACGAGCCCCTGATGGCGTGGCTAATGTGAGTAGGTCCTATGATGATGTCACTTGAATAAATATGTGGACAGAGTTGGCATTGGGCTTTGTTGCAAGGATAGGTTCCTGGGTTAGTGTTTTTGTTGTGTGGTGTGTGGTTGCTGGAGAGTATTTGCTTCAGGTTGGGGGGTTGTCTGTAAGCGAGGACTGGTCTGTCTCCCAAGATCTGTGAGAGTGAGGGATCATTTTTCAAGATAGGTTGTAAATCTTTGATGTGCTGGAGAGGTTTTAGTTGGGGGCTGAAGGTGACAGGTAGTGGCGTTCTGTTATTTTCTTTGTTGGGCCTGTCCTGTAATAGGTGACTTGTGGGTACTCTTCTGGCTCTGTCAATCTGTTTTTTCACTTCAGCAGGTGGGTATTGTAGTTTTAAGAATCCTTAATAGAGATCTTGTAGGTGTTTGTCTCTGTCAGAGGGATTGGAGCAAATCCGGTTGTATCTTAGAGCTTGGCTATAGACAATGGATCGTGTGGTGTGTCCTGGATGAAAGCTGGAGGCATGTAGGTAAGTACAGCGGTCAGTGGGTTCCCGGTATAGGGTGGTGTTTATGTGACCATCGCTTATTAGCACAGTAGTGTCCAGGAAATGGACCGCTTGTGTGGACTGATCTAGGCTGAGGTTGATGGTGGGATGGAGTAAGTGGAGTACTTTGCATTTATCCTTATTGAGTATCATCCCATTTACTTCAGATCATTTCTCCAGTTTATCCAGATCATTTTGAATTTTAATCCTATCCTCCAAAGCACTTGCAACCCCTCCCAGCTTGGTATCATCTGCAAACTTTATAAGTGTACTCTCTATGCCATTCTCTAAATAATTGATGAAGATATGGAACAGAACTGGACCCAGAACTGATCCCTGCAGGAACCCACTTGATTTGCACTTTTATTTTGTGATAAATAAAGTGGGGGGATAGCTCCCTTTGATGGACACCCAGCCAGCCAGTTAGCTATAAAATCCCTCTTGGTCGCTGTTCTTTACTTCCTTTACCTGTAAAGGGTTAAAAATTCCCCCAGGTAAAGGGAAAAAAAAGTGGGCACCTGACCAAAAGAGCCAATGGAAAGGCTAGAACTTTTGAAAATGGGGCAAGAAACTTTCCCTTTGTCTGTTCTCTGGGCTGCAAGGACACGGAGCAGCAATGCTATAAGCAGAAATGCTGTGTAAGGTTTGAACCAGGTATGAAAAAGTATTATTTTTTAGAATCCTTGCGGGCCCCCACCTTCTGCACTCGGAGTGACAGAGTGGGGATTCAGCCTTGACACATCTTGACTGTGAATCTCTGATAAATACTTTCTAGGAATGGTTTTCCAGCCAGTTATGCACCCACCTTATAGTAGCTCCATCTAGGTTGTATTTCCGTAGTTTGTTTATTAGAAGGTCATGGGAGACAGTATCAAAAGCCTTACTAACATCGAGATATACCACATCTACTGCTTTCTTCCCTATCCACATGGCTTGTTACCCTGTCAAAGAAAGCTATTAGGTTGGTTTGACATGATTTGTTCTTGACAAATCCATGCTGTTACTTATCACCTTATTATCTTCTAGGTGTTTGCAAATTGATTGCTTAATTATTTGCTCCATTAACTTTCCCGGTACAGAAGTTAAGCTGACTGGTCTGTAATTCCCCAGGTTGTCTTTATTTCCCTTTTTATACCTTGTCACTATATTTGCTCTTTTCCAGTCCTCTGAAATCTCTCCCATCTTCCATGACTTTTCGAAGATAATTGCTAATGGCTCAGACATCTCCTCAGTCAGCTCCTTGAGTATTCTAGGATCTATTTTCATCCAAGCCCTGCACTGATTATGGAATTAGTAATTGCCTCACGGTACTCATCACCATAAGTATCTGAGCCTGCATTCTGGAGGTTATAAAAAGGTCCTTTACCATTTCCACTATAAACTTCTATCTGAGTAGTTTCATACATCACCTGTGTTAAGTCACATTGGACAGAAATTCTTATACATGTTGCCAACCCAAGATGCATTTACTTTTCTCCAAAATTGACTGTATACCTGAAATTAAGCCCTTTCTTACTCCAATTTTGGAGGAGTCAGAAATAGTTTTCAAACTGGATTCAAAAATTTTCTAGGCAGTTAAATTGGTCTTTGGTGTTCTGATAATCTAACATAAAGGGGAGCTAGAAGGTACTATGTTTCCAGCCAGATTGTGGAAAGGGAAGTTGAGCTGCATAATTAAAGAGACAATTTTAAATAAACAATGAGTTAAAAGTAGTTTCAAGGCAACACACCTTCCTCTGAGTCCCTTACTCTCCTGCCAGTTTTTGTGCACTGTCTGGAAGACCCACACAAACAGCAGGGCTACGATCCTGATTCTGCAAACTCTCATATGCATGTTTGACTTTAAAGCATGTAAGTAGCCCCGTTTTTGTCAATGGAACTACTTTGTTTAAAGTTAAGAGTGTGTGCGTGTGTGTGTGTAAGTTTTAGCAGAACTGAGGGCTAACTGCCTACACAGGGGAAAAGAGTGAAACTGACTACATAGACAGGGCAATCAAATGCACAAAGTAGACAGACTAAAATAATTAGCGTGTATTTTTCCCTGATCTCTTTCAGTGATAGTAAGCTTCGGTGGTACTCATAACGTCAGACAGAAAAAACATTTAAAAAACAGACAATGTCCCTTTAAGGGAAGTTGTAAACATGGAAATCCATGCCAGTGTTTGAGCTTTCCTTTCTATATTCTATGGCACAACATTTTCAGTGCCACAGTTGCACAGATGCATCCGATGAAGTGAGCTGTAGCTCACGAAAGCTCATGCGCAAATAAATTGGTCAGTCTCTAAGGTGCCACAAGTCCTCCTTTTCAGTTTTCTCTCTGTAATCTTCTAATCTGAACAGTGCTATTTCCCTTTTTAAGTCATTGGAGTTCAATCTTGCTTTTACACACTGAATCCTGCCTTGAGTCCTCTTGGCATGAACGGAGCATTTTTGGTATTTTGAAACAAAAATAATTGAAAAGAACCAAGACATTAAATTCGGACACATGGTTACTGTGGGCAAAAGATAGTATGTTTTTTATCCTTGAAATGATTATCTCAGCCCTTGCAAGGTGCTCCAAAAATTCATAGTCACTGTAAACTGACATCCTAATATCTTCAGTGATAGCTTTCATTCTGCTGCACTTCCACGGACAATGTAATTAATGTAAGCGTATGAGAAACTATAATTGACAGGCTAATCAATAAAGCTCTGCTTGACAAACTTGCAAATGACATTGAAGTGGTTCCCTGGAGCCAGACTAATGTCAGTGCAAGTGTATGTCACATGTGTTACTTAGCTGCTGTACGGCTTGCACCATGTAAACTATGACAAGGTAGGTCATTACGCCTCATACCTATTTCTCCCTTTGCTTCTTTCCAAAAAAGCAGCAGCTTTGAAGGAATGCAACTGAAAACAAACCTCATACAAGTCATAGAATGACAAACAATTAACACACACACACACACATATTTTTGCATGTATCAGTGAAGGCTGGCCCACACAGAACAAATCTAACACAGAACAACAAAAGCAAGAAAATCAAAAAGCACAGGTTTCACCGGTAGCACAGTCACCATCTACCACACACTGCAACTTTAACCCGACACCCCGACACTGAAACTGTCAGTAAGTTTAAATAGCAAATAAAAGACAAGAAAATCTGTTCCCAAACAGCAAATAGGGACAAACTTGTTGAATGAGTTTCTCATTATGAATTACTCACTTTGCTCTAAAAAGGAACCACTTACTAATATTATTGCTAGCGCAAAGCAGGCAATTAGAAGGCGAAAGAAAAGTAATACCTTGCATTGTATGTTCCAGTATGAATAACTGCTAATGACAGCATTACTAATAAATCCCTATCACACTCTCTGAGATAGCAACTGCAACCATTTTACAGATAAGGAAGCATGTAACCACAGATTCTGCTCTTCACTACACTCGTTTAAATCCAGAATAACTCCACTGCAGCCAATGAAGTTACTCTGGATTTACAGTTGTGTACACAGAGCAGAATCCAACCTGAAGGGAGTATGACCATGATTCAGCAAAGCATTTAAGCATATGATTAAATCTGCCCTGTTCAGTAAAGCACTTGAACATGTGCGTAAGTATTTGCTGAATTGGGCCCTAATTTTTTCCATCCATGTATGGAATGAATTTTCTTATGTGCACCAGCATCAAGATAATGTGCGGAAACAAAAAACCTGGATATAATATATATTTTTAAAAAGTTACCATAGGGATAATTTCTCCAGCCAGGACAGGTTGGGCATTTTAGAACTCACTACTCAAAGAATTAAATGTAAGCATAAGAGAGAAATAAAAATTAGGAAATGCACAGACCAGTCAAAAACCTAAAATAACAGAACTTTGAAAGAATAAAATTACAGCAAATATACATGCAGTGCAGGAAGTAACAACAATAATAAGAGAGAGACTGTGTGTGTGTCTGTGTGTGTGAGAGAGAGAGAGAGAGAGAAAGAGAGAGAGAAAGAGAGAGAGATGCACTATCCCTTTAAATCAGTGGTGGGCAACCTGCGGCCCATCAGGACAATCTGATTGCGGACTGTGAGACGTTTTGCGGACATTGATCATCCGCAGGCACAGCCTCCCGCAGCTCCCAGGGGCCATGGTTCACCATTCCTGGCCAATGGGAGCTGAGGGAAGTGGCAGAACGCAGGGACGTGCTGGCCGCCGCTTCCCGCAGTTCCCATTGGCCAGGAACTGTGGCCACTGGAAGCTGCAGCGAGCCGCGCCTGCAGACGATCAATGTCAGCAAAATATCTCGCAACCCACAATCAGATTACCCTGTTGGGCCACAGGTTGCTCACCACTGCTTTGAGTACTCTGTCCCTTTAAGCAGATCTGCACTCCCCAGTCTGAAGCCTGCTTGTTCAGACGCAGCAGCCGCCAGCAAGCTCTGTCCCATGTCCCACTTCTAAGCCCTGTCATGTTCCCACCTCCGCTCTGCGGAGATGGGGTACAGAGACAGGGGACATGAGGGGAGGGGTACACATGGACATCAGCACCCTTCCTTCTCCCCCACGCTCTGCACAGCAGGCAGGAGGTTCCCAGGAGCAGCTGGCCAGGGGCTCCAAGGCAGAGAGCAGGAGCAGCGCAGCTGTGGGGGGAGGGGCACCTGAAGTGCACGGCACTTGACAGACGGCTGGGCGGCCCCGCAGCTTAGAGGGAACATACGCCCTAAATGATTTGTCCAAGACCACACTGAATAAAGATCAGAGCCAGGGCTAAAATTCAGGAATGCAACAACAACTTCCTTGAATCGATTAACATCTGAATAATGGTACATATTGTTATGTCCCAGTGGATGGCAATAACAGCTGGTTTTAGGAGTGGGAGAGCAGTTCTGCTTGGCTTTTTTATGTTTGCTGGGCCACTGCAGGGCTTGGAGCACCAAAAATGTTTTCCACCCTGGCCGGCAAAACAGCTAGTGTTGACCCTGATGGTGCTCTTTATATTAACTAGCCATCTACATACACCCAGAGAGATCTCTTTTATATAGCACTCATGTGCAGTGGGGGAGGTTTAGATTGGATATTAGGAAAAACTTTTTCACTAAGAGGGTGGTGAAACACTGGAATGCGTTACCTAGGGAGGTGGTAGAATCTCCTTCCTTAGAGGTTTTTAAGGTCAGGCTTGACAAAGCCCTGGCTGGGATGATTTAACTGGGAATTGGTCCTGCTTCGAGCAGGGGGTTGGACTAGATGACCTTCAGGGGTCCCTTCCAACCCTGATATTCTATGATTCTATGATTCTATGTAACATACACCATGGGCAACTGCAGTGTATCAGTTTGGTGGACAGATGACTTTACTCCCTAGGTGTGTAGCTCCAACACTTACAATAATATGAAATTCACTTTAAAAATATTGTATAGATTTTTGTGCGGGGTGAGAAACTGATAATTATTTTGGCCCTTCAGGGAATAAATGGAAACCTGGTGTAAGACTGGGAATTGGCTCTTGTAAAAGTTTATGGGTAGGTCAGGCTCGGAACATTAACGTGGGGAAGGCTTCGGGCAGCAGGGTGGGTAAAGCTCACCACGCTCTGCCTGCTCATTGCTAGAATAGCTCCCCAGCCCCCAGCATGCCCTTCCCACCGCCCCACTGCTGGCTCCTAATGTGAAAGCAGCTCAAGTAGGCAGTTATTTTGGGGAAGGTGGGGGAGCCAATGAAAGGAAAAAGAGGTGGAATGATGGAATCATGGAGCTGGGTGGGACGAGGAGGAGGAAATTAGAAAAGAACAAGAGAGGCTTAGAAACTAGTTGAGGAGAACTGTGACAGCTGGGAGAGGGGGAATGGGGAGAGATCAGTAACTGAAGAGGGATGGGGAATGCCTTGGAGCAATTTACTGAGGACAAGATGTGCTCTGAGGGCTAAGAAATAGCTTGCAGAAGGGCAAAGAAAGAACGCACTCAAAATAGACAAAAAACAGTCCCACTCCTAGGTCTAAATCAATGCCTGAAAGGTTTGCTAGCCTTCCTGGACTAGGGGAATGGGGATGAAGTTCTCCTTTCCCTGGGTGCCTTCCCTAAAGATTATCACCACACAAACAGCCTGTGTTTCCACCTTTACAGGGCTGCCAGGTCCCCCTCCTGAGCCTGCTATCTGAGCTCTCAAATGCCATTACCTCAAGAAAACTGACATTTCTAAAAATAGGCTTTTACCTATCTTGAGATAATTACAACCCTGGAGATTTAGAAGCATTAGGCATATGTGGAGCCTCATGAAGTCCTCAGGGTATGATTCATTTCCTAACCATGCCCCTAGCCTGTCTCTCCTGGCTAATTATCAGCTTTCTTCCCCGTGTGGGACATTGAGAAACAGAGGGGTAATACAAAGGAATGGGAAAGAGAACTTTAAACTTCCCAGGGTTAAGTTTCTGGGGGAAGAGGCTGTGGGTCTTATAGCATGAGAGAAAAATCAGCATTGCTTTTGCTCCCTGTCATCAACTTCATATTGTTGGCAAAAGGTAGGCGCTGCCAGAAATAAACCATAAAGAAAACAACAACATGTGAAATTAATGTAATAACATAGTGACCTAATGAGGCATTAGCTGCGGTTCCCTTGTATGTGGTGAAGGGCAATGGCTTCAGTGGGAAACACCTCTCCAAAGGCTCGATCCTGAATGCTTGTGTGAGGTGCTCTGTACCTTCAGCTCCCACTGAGATCAAGGGCTACCTAGGTACGAGCTGGTATGGTTAGGCCTTTTAACAACTAACACTCATGGGCCCCTTTGACAGCAGTTTAAGCAGGGATGTGGAGGATGAATTACCTGCCCACCTCCAGAGCTGGGGTCCCTCCAGACGCAGGCATGAGACACACAGGCAGGACAGGGTAAGGAATCTCACAGTGCTTGGGCCTGTTCAGTCTATAGCAAACTTTAATTCAGCAATTTTCACATGTGCCAAATTCACATAAAAAGCTAAGGAGTAGAAAACCCATGATGCTGCTTTTAGTTTCCAGTTGCACCATCGCTACAAACAATATGAGTAGTTTTCTCAAAATTATTTCATAGAGGTTTAGTCAACTGCTATAAAGCATTACTGGATCTAAGAGCTTGTTGTGAGTGTTAAAGAGTGTGCATTGTAAGAACAGCTTCAGTTACATTGGGGAGGGTACTCGTTTATGTGGGAGAAAAAGCTGTATGCTTCTGGACAAGAGCCATTTAAAAACTGTCCCAATTAGAAGGCTATAATTGATTGTTATGATCATTTTACACCTTCTTCTGAAAGAACTGTTACAGGCCACTGTTGGAGACAGGATATGGGCTAGACTGACCATTGCTCTAATCCAGTATGGCAATTCCTGTTAGGTTGGAGGCTCATATAATTCTTATTTTTCAATCTTGATAACTGTGAAAACTTGAGATACGAGCATAGTTCCTCTGATGTGGGAAAGTAGTTAAATAGATTTACCCGTTCTTTTAAATAGCGCACATATTTATAGGGCCTTAAATCTATATTTACATGCCTTACATCTAAAAGACTGTTTTACATTTCCCCAAAAACCCCATGCCTCGTGTGGAGAGTTATTGCTGAACTAGATCTCTAAGTTGTAATTAGACCAGTGTCAGGAGTACATTCCTCCACACAGAAAATTATACTAGGCTTCCTTACAAGAGAGAAGAATATGTTTGAAGAGTCCCATCCATTTCAATTGACCCAACAGTGGCATTCAGAACATCCAGGTACTAGGTAGTGGAAGTACTGATATTGCAATAACTTTGCATTTCCCCTCACTGGGAGCCAGGCAACAAGTCTAAGATCCTGGTTACTGAAGTAGCTTTCTGCTCCCAAGGAAGCCTTTTGCCATTATTGAATTCTAACTGAGATTTTTGCAAAACTTGCCCAACAGGCACAGATCAGATGATAACCTTATATTAATATATAAACTCTTCTGACTTTCACCCCAAACCCCTGGATTACATCACTTTATTGAATCACAAGGAAGACAGTCCATTCCTATTACGTGACTTCGTGCCCCAGGGCTGAGAACCATGGCTGTGAGAAAGCAATTCTGAAACACTGGCATTATTGCTCACAGCCCAGTAAAGAGAAATAAACTGAGAGCAATGAAGTCCAGTGGGCAGCAAGAGCACTGCCAGCAGGGGTCAAGAGGCACAAAACTACTGGATACGTGAGATGCTGATTCCTGAGAATTCTCAAACATGTCTGTGTCAGTGGCTGGCCCCTGTTCTCGTTTTCCTTCCCTCTGAGCACCTCTGTCATGGCTGCTCTGTGTCACCATAGCTTTCTCTTCTCAGCTGTTGGCAGGTTAGCACCGGTACTGATGCTGTCTCACCTCGTAGAGAGCTATACACATTGGCTGAAGCCTGTCTGCATGGAGGAGGGCCAGACACCAAGCCCCTTGCCCTTTACACTTCTTTCAGCACCACTGAGCAGCTGGCAGAAAGAGAGTGATCAGAAGTTTGCATTCATTTTCACACATTTTAGTAAGATTATAAAGATGCCTCTGGAACTGAAATACCGGATAGGCTTGCTTTTAATGACACTTGTTCAGTTTGAATATCTGCTCCTATGATTCACTAACTCTCCTCTCCCCAAGTTGTGGTCCCATCCAACTGTCCATTATCTAAGTGTACCTGTTAGGAGTACAGATCAGGTGCCTGGTGCTGACAGAGCATTTCTGAACTGTAATGTACTGGTGAGAGAACCAGTAATAGCCCACTCCAGGAAGTGCAGACTAAGTGATATATTCAGTAATCACTGGGTAACAGTGTTGTCATCTCTCATAATTTTATCACAAGTGATTAAATATTTTCATAAAGCCCCAGCTCCTGGAGTAAAGTGATTAGTGTTATGGGAGAACTTTTCTGTAAAAAGTTATGAGATCAAGTGCCACTAGATCACACTCAAGAATATATAGCGTAATTCCTGGGTTTTGAAGGACCAATAAAACCTGTTCTTGTGCACTGTAAATGGCTTCCCTTGGGAAGCGCTTTACATTAACTCTTAAGAATTACATGAGAATCTCACTTTTCTTCCCCCACCCACTTTAAAAAAAAAGTTTCTAGCCCTTGTATTGTGGAGGAAAAACTTGAAAAGTGAACCCTAAGGGTTAATAAATGAAAAGACAAATAAAATAAACCTAACTTAAGAACACATTGGCTAAAAAATAATCTCAGAAATCTTAGGATCCACAGTTTCTGAATGCTTTATGTTGGCAATAGTAGAGCAGAATAACCTGTATGTTGGACCCTGTGTTACCTGGATCTCATGAATTTTCTGGTGCCTTTTTTCTTCCAGTACTTATTACTATTATTATTATCTATATGATAGCAGTGCCTAGAGTTACCAACCAAGGTGATGTCCCATTACAGTAGGTGCTGTACAAATACACAGTAAGAGAGTCTCTGCCCTGGAAAACTTGCAATCTAAATAGAGAAGATATGTATAGAGAACAGAAAAAGTGAAAAGTAATCTGTTGGTCCTCAGTTTATGGATGAGCTACTGAGGCACAGAAAAATTAAATGACTTACCTAAGGTCACGCAAGAAGTCTGTGGCAGAAGCAGAATCCATATATTCTGAGTCCCACTCCAATGCCTTATCTACAGGGACATCCCTCTTCTTAGAACGGCTTTTCTTAACAACTTTTTGGCATTTCCACTTCTGAGCCAGGCCATAAATGGTAAAGAAATGCTCTAACTTCTTCACTTTTCACAGTGTTAAGCTCAGCCAGAAAGCCAAATGCAGTGTAACACACAACTTACGAACAATATCCTATCCTTATGTGCCTGTAGATCTTTGTAGATATGACCTATTTACATAGGCAGGTTAGTACATAGAACCTGGGTAAGGGAAACAAGAAGACCATGTGGTGGCAAGGCACTTCCTTCGTCTTGCTGGGCTTAGCGTTTCCCCCTTGGGTAGGGGGGTGGGGTGGGATTGGGGCAAGGGGCAAGGGGGCTGGAGCAAATCAGTCCCACCCCAGAGAGTTTTTATTCCCAACTCAGTTTTATTTTTCAACATTCACAAGTTGGGCCTCAGGGTAGGCCCTAGAAATACTTTTCAGCCAAACAAACAGAAACAAATTCATAACACAAAAGGGAATAGCTCTCCCTAACCCCTCTCCGGGGTGTTGTCTTGTGCTGGCCTTTGGGTGCCTATCCTTCCCCAGTCAGTCAGAGTTGTTGCTTCCTCTACAGGGAGAAAAGGAGTCTTTCCCCTCAGGAGGAGCCTTTCCCCCCTGCTGCAGCTTGTCTCTCCTCCTCCCCTCTCACCAGAAGAGGGGTTTTTAATTGGACTCAGGTGTCCCTAGTTGACTTGAGATAACCTCTTTTCAGTTCAGAGGGAAGATAGCCTTTACCATTCTAGAAGTAATATTTCTGTCTTCCACCACTCTCTAGTAACTGTCTGGTCTGACTTTGTCATAATCTAAATGAAAAATAATAGGAAAAAAAGTTAATCAAAATTCAGAAATTTCAGAAATTCTCAAAGGTGTTCAAGTTACTAGAAATGTGTCAATGTTCAGAAGACATATTTTCTCTGTGGCAGTCTGCCTACTAAGAATGTGTCATGCTGCTAAGTTGTTAAATTCTGTCCAGCACTGGGATTCCATGATGGTGGGCATGACATATACTAGTTGTTACGATATAGATATTCAAGCCTGTCTGTAAAGGCCTATACTCTAAGAATTTAGGTGTATTCTTATCACTTAGCTAGTTCTAGAGGTATAAAAGAGAGAATCAAAATCACTGTCTGACTGTATAAGGCCTTTCCTCACTGTGACAGTCTGAGGCCCTGTTCTTAGGCTAAGGCCTTTGGCTAAGCAGCAGAGGCAGCCATAAGCTGGGAAGTGACTGGTCACATCCTCACATTCCAAACTAGTCACATTGAAAGAAGGTGCTACTGGGCTGTTAGGAATACACTCCTGTCCTGATAATGCCTATCGCCTCCAGAGGAAGGGAAGTGCCTAGAAGATGTACAAGGAAACTTAGTTTGATAGCATCCTGTCTGGCAACAACTCACTTATCAATAGACACAGCTGGGAAACCCTTATGTCTTCATAGATGTAGTTGTGAAATCCTCATTTCTGTGTTGTTCTACCATTGTAGTCCCCATTTCCCTATTGTTTGTCTGTATAATCTCTGTCTGGTTCTCTGCTTGTTTCTGTCTGCTGTATAATTAATTTTGCTGGGTGTAAACTAATTAAGGTGATGGGATATAATTGGTTAAATAATCATGTTACAATATGTTAGAATTGGTTGGTTAAATTTCAGTAAAATGATTGGTTAAGGTATAGCTAAGCAGAACTCAAGTTTTACTATATAGTCTGCACTCAGTCAGGAAGTAAGGGGGAAATGGGAAAAGGGAATGGGGGTGGGAACATTGGAATCATGTTTTGCTAAGGGGGGGAATGGGAACAGGGACACAGGTAAGGCTCTGTGGTGTCAGAGCTGGGAAGGGGGACGCTAAGGAAGAAAACTGGAATCATGCTTGCTGAAAGTTCACCGCAATAAACATCAAATTGTTTGCACCTTTGGACTTCGGGTATTGTTATTCTCTGTTCATGCGAGAAGGACCAGGGAAGTAAGTGGGTGAAGGAATAAGCTCCCTAACACTAGTAGACAGATATTTCTTAATTTTTTCCAACACTAATAGTAGTGTGCATTATCAGACTTAGTAGGGTTGTACAATTTCAAACAGTGAAGTTGCAAAATTTTGATAGAGGATGAACTTTACTGGGGTCATGCTCCACTTAGAAGAGACTTAAAATGCAATGGGGAAAGCAGAGAGGGGCAAACAATAAAATCCGCTGAAAACATGAAAACCAGAAGTGTGTGGGCAGATGGAGAACAAGTACAGTAGAGTCATTAAAAGAACAACACAGCAGGGAGAATGAAAAAAGAGTATCATATAGAGGTTGATAATACATTTTGTGGGCTTTCCTCTGTCTAGACTAACACTTAAAAAGTTGGAAAATGAAAACCATGGGTTTCATTTACAGGAAGAAAAGTCTGAAGAACTTGAACAGGTTTAGTTAGTCCAACAAACCCGGACACAGGGCCTGATCTAATTTTTGTGGAAGCCAATGGAAGCCGTTAATGGGTGTAAGAAGAGTCTGAAAAATAGCATAGATAGCAAAAATTCTATAGATTGAATGCTGAGAGGTTCATCCATTCCTACTTATTTCGTCATTCTGATGTAAGCCCAGGGGTCAATGAGACCCTTTTAAAGGAAGTTAGGCCAAAGTCCATTTTACGCAGCACAAGAAATATTCTCTGTTCCTCAGTGGATTTTTTTTTTGTAAAATCACATGCTAATTAATCAGCTGCTAGAGCCCTGATTACACTATCTGACCTTTCTTTGACATATTGGTTTTCCTTTAAAAAAAATCAAACTTTTTTTTTTATCAGAGATTAAGCAAGTTATCAACCAGAAAAGAGAAAATCATTACAACAGCAGGAATAACTAATGAAGTATAAACGGGGTTATGTGGAGTTGCTGGAAAAAGCGTCTCAGCACTGCTTCAGAGAGCTCTCTGTATGCCTTACACATTCCAAATGTTAGTCCATTGCAGTGGGGAAAATAGATTTAGTACTATATGATACTGCCCAAACTGCCAAGCAGAGAGGAGCCGAAGGATTTCAAGAGAAAAGCAGGCCTAAGAATTTGTACATTTCAGAGACAACCCTTGTTTTAGACACAAAGGTTACACATGCAAGGTAGGCAAACCCTCACAAGAGTTTTAAGGTGGGATTTTCAAAGCTAGATTCAGACACCTGTCAAAA
Organism: Eretmochelys imbricata; assembly: GCF_965152235.1. Classification (NCBI taxonomy): domain Eukaryota; kingdom Metazoa; phylum Chordata; order Testudines; family Cheloniidae; genus Eretmochelys; species Eretmochelys imbricata. The sequence goes on from NC_135572.1 coordinate 20,020,098, forward strand.
TCTCACAGCTTTGGAAATCTCAGCCTTAATTTTTATGTTTCTTTTTCAGAAGGGTTGTGTTCTGTACTCTGCTATTTTGAGGTCATTGATGGAAGAACAGAGTTTATTTTGAGCCATAGTTTAGGCCAGGGGTGGGAAAACTACAGCCCGCCAGCCGTTTAATCCGGCCCTCAAGCTCCCGCTGGGGAGTGGGGTCTGGGGCTTGCCCCACTCCAGTGCTCCAGCTGGGCAGCAGGGTCAGGGGGCACTCCACGTGGCTCCCAGAAACAGTGGCATGGCCCCCCTCCCGTGCTCCAGCTGGGGAGCAGGGTTGGGGGCCTCTCCATGCGGCTCCCAGAAGCAGCGGCATGGCCCCCTCTGGCTCCTACACATAGCAGCCAGGGGGCTCCGCCCTGCATGCTGCCCTCGCCCCAAGCACCGCCCCCGCAGCTCCCATTGGCCGGGAATTGCAGACAATGGGAGCCGAACGGGTGGTGCCTGCAGACTGGGCAGTGTGCAGAGTCCCCTAGCCGCACCTCCACATAGGAGACAGAGAAGGGACATGTTGCTGCTTCCAGGAGCCGCTTGAGGTAAACGCCACCCGGAGTCTGCACACCCGAGCCTCTCCCAATGTCCCAACCCCTTGCCCCAGCCCTGATCCCCCTCCCTCCCTCCAAACCCCTCGATCCCAGTCCAGAGCACCTTCCTACACCCCAAACTCCTCATCCTCAGCCCCACCACAGAGCCCGCACCCCCTGCCGGAGTCCTCACCCCACCCTGCACTCTACTCCCCCACCCTAGCCTGGAGCCAACTCCCGCACCCTGAACTTCTCATTTCTGGCCCCACCCAGGAGCCCGCATCCCCAGCCAGAGCCCTCACCCCCTCCCCCACCCCAACCCCAATTTTTTGAGCATTCATGGCCTGCCATACAATTTCTATTCCCAGATGTGGCCCTCGGGCCAAAAAGTTTGCCCACCCGTGGTTTAGGCTCTGGTGGTATGATGGCATATGCATTTCCACCTGCTTGATCAGAACACTCTCCTTATCTGAATATTGCAGCCAGAGTAAGAACTCTTATGTCTGTTGCTAGTAATTCCATTGAACTTAAGTACTTGGAATTTGTAAATGATACAATTAGTTGGTGGATGGTTGTACTCAGCAACCACAATTAAACAAAAAAAAATTAAACACAAGTTTTTCACTTTTGGAATTTCCCAGCTTTTTGTCTTTGCTTAAATAAAAGGAAAGAAGGGTGCACTAGCTTATTAAACTAAAGGAATGTTTGATGCTAGCCAAGCTAATAATGACTGAACACATCTATATACTTCTAACAACTTTGAAACAACCGTTGAAAGACTCTCTTTGTAGGTGAAGAGCACTGACTACCAGCAATAAACCCAGTAAGTTTGTAAGCAATGATTGACAGGAGTGCACTGAGTACAAACAATGCATCTCCCCAGTATTTTTGCTTTGGTTGTTGAAAGATTTAGTCGATGACAGAGTATATTATCCACTGGCTTTTTCTCTTCTCTACCGACTGCTAACACACCGGTGTATGCATTAGACACTCATCTAACATCATCTTTCTGCTATCTCAACTCTCTCAATTTCAGTCTATCTTAGTAGCAGCACTGATGCTAAGATTCTATTCTACCATGGCTCTGTTCAGACCTTCCCCTCTTTAAGGCCCTGATGAGATGAAGGAAAGCACTTAAGCACCTGCATAGCTTTTATATGCATGCTTAAGACCCACTGACTTCAACGGGACATAAAACAGGGGCTTTAGTATTTTCCTGAATCAGGACCTGAATCCCTTCACTGTCTCCCTTCTTATCTTTCACTGCATTAAGGTCAAGCTCTACAAAATTTGGTCCTGCTTACACATCTCTTCTCTCCTCTTTTTCATCTTCTGGCTCCCTACATACCTGCAACCCCCCTTACTCCAAATCCTCTCACTGTTCCCTTTGGTCTTCTCCCACTCTTCGGTCGGAGGCTTCTTTCATGTAATCCCTTAAGTCTGAAAGTGTCCCACTTCTTGTCCATGAAGCTCCTTTCTTCCTCCAAACTTAATTCTTTTGCAAGGGGGGAAACATTCTACCTTGTGAAACATTCTTTGTCAATAAACAGAGGCAAGCTTTGGGTCTGATGTTCTCCTGACTTTGGACATGTACAAGTTTTGGGCTCATCCATATTGATAAACAGAGTATTAAAGAGACCTTTGTCTTGAAAGAACTCGCATGGTGAATTTGGCAGCATCCATGCATGGATCCAAAATGATCAAATGCAGTACAATAGCAAAAATATGAGATTTTAAAACACACAACATTCTAACCCTAGTACCTGACCTTATGCCCCTTTAAAGACTTACACTGAGTTCAATAGCTTTTGATCAAGCTCCTAATGTGGAAGGAAGTGAAAGGAATAGACTATAGTTCACAGCTAGTCTACTTCCTATAGCTTACCCTGCAAGTTTCTCCCAATCCCCTTTTTCTTTTTAAAGGAATCCTTTCCAAGTTGTAACAATCCACCGTCTCTTGCCAGAAGAGACAAGGCTGGAACAAGACCAGCCCAAGAAATGCATTACGATTTCCTTGTTTGTCTACTAGGAACACTGATGGTGTCATCAATAACGTCAGCAGTGTCACAGGGTTTGTTAGTTAATCTGTGATTTCTCTGCTGGGTGTGTGGCTCTGCACCAAGAAAAGAAAAAGATTCTAGCATCAGCCATAAAGAGAGGCTATTGACAAAAAATCTTGTTGGCAGAAGTGGTATTTGAAACAGAGGATGACAATTCTCATCAGAATACAGTGTCTGTACTATGCGCCTCTTCCAACCGAGCAACCGGGTCTTAAACAATGGCTTTCAAGCATCCCCCAAGATTTCCAGCAAATCTTGTACTGCCTTTAGTTAAAGGTCACCTCTGCTAGGTGACCAATATTTATCGGCCCCTTGGGTGGTGGCTTAGGATCGGATTCATTATATTTCAGTTGGTAAGCCAGATTTTGGGGTCTAAAAAGACAGGGTCTTTTTAAGAAAAGTTACTACCAAGGAATAAAAGGCAGGTTGTAAACATAGTTAGGGCACAGCACATTTACTGTTGGTTATTCAAATTAAGAGAGATTGCCTATGCGTTAACTGCATACTGAATGTACAGAATAGAAACTCAGAAGTTGATTCAGCAGTGTATCACCCCCAAAAATATAGCACAGTATCTTATTTAGAATACGTAAGAAAAACATTAGTCAGAAAACGTCTCTTTCAAGACACACACATGCACATGCTTTGCAAAATCTTACTCACTCATCTCAGCTAAGTATTTTTTCCCTCTGATGGGCAAATAAAGTAGCTTTCATTTTTTCATTATTGTCAATCATCTTGGGAAAGGCTCAGCAAGCATGGTTGTTGGGTTTTTTTGCCTGGCGTAGTAAATTTTCATGACCATTTTAAGTCTATATTTTATTTATAATAGATATAAGTATATTATGTTATACACACACATTATGTAAATAGTATGTACTGTTATCATATTTCTAAGACGTTAATACACCCTTATTACCTGCCATTACCAGTAGTCACTTTTTTCTCCACTTACCTTTGATGCTGCTGGGTAGGAGCTGCAGATGCTATAAAAATAATTTTTTCAATAATGTGTCCACTCAGACAGAATTCTCTTGCTAAAATATATATGAGAACATTCCTTCTAACCACCAGCTATGATTCATTTATTACTTGGCTTGCAAAAGATTGGGAAATGAGATCTCTCTTTTATGGTCTTGCTGGCTACTCTGAACTCATCATTTCCTTCTTTGGAACTGATACTTTAGTTACATTCTGGGGTGGACTCAAATATTTTTTATACAGGATTGAGATAACAGTATTGACATTAAGGAGATACAATAAGATTTTATGGAACCTCCATTTATTTATAGCTTTCATACAAGTCTCTTTAAATTGCTCCTCTCTATGTGTCAGGTATAATTCCAAAAAATTATACCAGCATTCAGATTTTTTTACTGACCTCCTGTGCTCATATGCTACACTGAATAATTCCACAATTAACCTTTTATTCCTATTATAAATAATACATCATAGGGCCAACAAAGGCTAGCATAGAAAAATAATATTGTTTAGCCCTAGAACAATGTCTTTTTTTTTTTTTGAGCCTTCAGCAAACCCAATTCGGAAAAATTTGGCACAAAAGTGGTTTATTCATATAGTTCTGCATCAAAAGCCTTACGATGATTCAGAAATCCTGATAAGCTGTAAGATATATTTGGTGAATTGAAGTATAGATTTACATTAAGATTTCATTGTGGATCACTGACGAAACGACAAGTGGCCTGAATCTCCCGTCACTTTACGGCAGTTTTACACTGATGTAATTATGTTCATATCAGTAAAGTTATTCCTGATTTATATTGAGAATTATATACAACTCTCTTGCACAACTCTCAAAATACAAAGATGAATGGAAAAGTGGGATTGTAAATTAACATGGAGTACAAAGCATGAATGTCCATTTATTGCAAACCCAACCTTCCTGCTGCTTTTTCTCCTTTTTTTTCTGAAAAGGACAAACTATAAGGTTAAATTTCACCCAGATTTCAGCCTAAGCCAATTTTGTTGTCCGAACTCAGAGCAAAAAATAAATAAAATAAAAATGTGGTCTTCACAATTAGATTTTTATATTATTAAACAATAAGCACTAAAAACATTCTCACCAACATTACTTAAAAATGCTCATCCTGTTATGGAAGTCCTTACATCAATAATATATACAAAAGAAATATGTATCTTATTCTATTGATATTCAGACTCACCTCACTGATCCTACTCACACTGAAGTCATTGACACAACTCCCATAGGCTTCAAACAATTGTGATGCAGGCCGGAGGAACCTCCAGCAGCTTAAGTACCTTAGCTAACTTCACATCTCTAGTAGCAGTATGAGGAAAGAAGCAGTCTGTAAGGAATACAGCCCAGAATCTTTATATACCTGGAAAGGATAGAATACAAGAGGATATGTACTAGCTGTTTCTAGCCCTGGAGGGTCCTGCAACAGAGGACTTTTGTATGCAGTGTTATTGTAGCCATTTTTGTCCCCAGATATTAGAGAGACAACATGGGTGAGGTAATATCTTTTGTCGCATCAACTTCTACTGGTGAGAGAGACAATTTTGCGAGCTCACACAGAGCTCCGAAGAAGCGCCAAAGCTGGTCTCTCTCACCAACAAAAGTGGATCCAACAAAAGTGGATCCAACAAATATATCGCCTCATCTGCCGTGTCTCTCTAATAGAGGACTTTTGGTACTTAAGAACTATTTGGGGTGGTGCGTGATCACTGCTTACAAATATTTGAAAGGCTTAGGAAGAGAGGAAGATTGCATTTAGCAACTTAGGCTTTTAAAAACAGCCATTCAATGGTGTGGTTCGATGGGGTATACAGTAATTAGGGATAATGGGATGAAAGTTGTGGATTTGAAACTTTCGGATGACTGACAATGGAAGATGCCCAGTTCTGTAGAATAGCTTCCCAAGCCAAGTGTTGAGTAATTTAAAACTAAGCTGGAAAAAGAGGAAGATGGGTTTTGGCTAAGACAGTTGACTAATATTCAAGAGATTGGGGTTCAGTTCCCAGTTCTGTCATAGATGCCATATGATGCTTTGGGCAAGTCACTTTATCTCTCTATGACTTAGTTCAAAACCTGTAATTTTGGGAATAATATTTCGTTCCTTCCACCTTTTGTCTATCTTGTCTGTTTAGACTATAGGGCAGGGACTGTCGCTTTTTACATGCATATACAGCCCCCAGCATAATGACAACCTGAATTTGGTTGTGACATGAGGTGATAGTGAAATGTATTCTTGAGATCCATCCTTTAATATCTTTGTGATGGAGCTAAATCCAGGGGCCATATTCTACTCTTAGTTATATTGCTGTACATTCAGATAAATGTTATTGCAGTCAGTGGACTAATTCTGAATTGAAATGAGAGTAAGAAAGAACAGAATTTATCAACTAATCGTCTCTTGAGTCAGTAATGACAAATATTGGTTCTAGTCATGCAGTTCTTATTCAAACAGAAACCCTGTGACTTCCCAAAACTCTCACTGAGTTTTGCCTGAGCTAAAATTTCTCCATTGGACTCTGATTCTGTGATGTTAATAAATAGCAACTATATGAATATCCAAATTCCAAAATATATTTCTATGTTGGGCACAGAGCTAAGATTGGAGCTAGGGTCTCAATAGTCTATGCTATCAACCATGTTATCAAAGGTGTTTCTTGTCAGTGGATCATAGTATCAGCCATTTTGTATATGCTGCAGATACAAAATTTGTACTAGCCTTTACAGTCTGTGATGTACTGCATTACATAGCATTTAGTCACTTTGCATCACACCACATCAAATCACTTTCAGACAGATTATTTTTTGTGACTTTTCCTAGATGTCATATCATATCAGAGGTTAAAATACAAGAAAAATACACATTTCATGAGGCAACTGGGATGATTCATGCAAATTACTTGCTACTTGAAAGAATTCAATGAGAAAATGTCATAGCAGTACATAGAATTCGTAAATAAATAATAAAATAAAGAGTAGTGAGCTTTTTTATAAAAAAAGCACATGAAAATTCCATGCCTACCTTTTTTGTCAAAATTTAAAACTGATGAAAAATGTTAAAAATTCTTTTTTTTTTTCATGCAGCTCTACAGATGAGAATTTTCTCTTTTAGGTGACTCTCTCCTTCATTGACCTAGACTCAGAGACTATTCAGATATTAAATAATTTGATAACTCCTAATACATAAGGTGGTGGTATGCAAGAGAGAACTTTACAGTAAGTATTGGGCTTGGAAATTTGCCATTTTATAAGAAGACAGTGAAAGGTTTTGAGTAGACTTTACAACAGATACTATGGAAAGAGCCAGAAATGCAACTCAGAAATCCTCTCTTCCACTCTTGAACTTTAGCTATATAAGCCCATCTATGGACTCAAAACACAGGACTTGGTCTTTGAATTATAATGGATGAAAATATTGTGACTACTGAGTAATGACCATTGCAGTAATCCAAGTTGATAGTTGTAGTGAATATTTTCAGTTAGCGTGGACCCCCACAGTCTACATATTCCTGAAGTAGCCAAAAAGAAAAAACACACACACAATTAAATCTGACAAACATTATGTGAAGCTTTTTCTAGAATGGAATAAAGCACTGTGAGGTTACACCTCATATTCTTCACAGAAATATGGTTATGATATGCATATGGCATAAATAAGATATATGTTATGCAAGATGGCTTATGTAAGGTATCATTGGAAAGGTTATAATTTACTGAATGTGTTTATCCAATGTGTATGCACATGCCATTTCTGTATCTGAAATTAGAAATATCGACTATGTAACAATTAGAGCTGTGTGAATACTTGGGGAAATGCCCACCAGACAGTGAGCAATCAGACTTAATGGGTCATTAGAAAAAGACAATGAGTCTTTAGAGATGTGGATCTCCCATCTGCCCCGAGATCCTTCCTGTGGACATTACAAATAAAGGGTTTCATAGTTGCTTTGACACTGCAGGGTGAGGTGATAAGATCACCTGACAGAAAATACCACCTTAGACTCTGCTGGTACTTTTCCTTCGTAGGGGGATAGGGATCAGACAAAGGTTTCCCACCTCAGGAAAATCCTTTTTAAGGGTGGGGAGGGGGTTAATCTGGACTCTCCTCCATTGCCTACCCAAGAAGAAAGACTGCTGAAAGTACCTGAAGGGACAAAGGAACTAACCTGAGGGGAAAGGCAGGGGTGAGTCCAGACTGAGACAGGGGTCCAGTCTGTAAGAAGACATAACCGGAACTCTAAGCTACAGAGACTCTGCAACTTGCCTAAAATAACATTTACGGTGAGAAATTACGTCTTGAAACCAGTCTCTTAAAGATCTTAATCTTAGTACGTGTGTTTTGTTTTATTTGCTCAGTAATCTGTTTTGTTCTGTTTGCTATCCCTTATAATCACTTAAAATCTGCAATTTATAGTTAATACATTTAGTTTGTTTATTATTAAACCCAGTTTGTGAAATTTCTAACTGCAGGAGGCAAGAAGTTGTTCATATCTCTCTTCACATTGAGGGAAAGGGTGAATTTTTATGAGCTTGTGCTGTGCAGATCTTTCTATACAGCGCAGGACAATATATCTTTGGGTCTGCACTCCAAGGGAGGTGCACCTGAGTGCTGGGGCAAGTCCCTTAAGCTGAGTCTTCCGAGAGCTGATCTCAGTGTCTGTGTCTTTCTGCAGCTGAGTGTGGTCCTTCCTGTGTGTGTGCTAGAGGAGACTTAAGAGCCTGGCTCAACAAGACAGGGTAAAGGGGGCCTAGGCTGGTGGAACAGGCAGGCTCAGTGGTATCCCAGTACATCAGGTGACACCTTACACGGGGGAAACCCATCACAAACATATCCCACAATCCAAGGAGGCTGAAAAACATGAAGGTAGTTGCAGTTGAAAAAGGAAGACTGTGACTGGGAAGAAATGTAGAAAATCTGTGTGGTGATCCCAAACTGCCATATTTTTAGGGGCTCTACAAGAAAGTCATGTTCATGAGACCAAATGGTCCAGGGGAAAAAATTCATAGGCAGGAGTTGTAGACAAAGCCGGATGAGCAAGCATCTCAGAGAGGTGATTAAGAAAAAGCAGAAAGCCTACAAGGAGTGGAAGATGGGAGGGATCAGCAAGGAAAGCTACCATATCAAGGTCAGAACATGTAGGGATAAAGTAAGAAAGGCCAAAAGCCATGTAGAGTTGGACCTTGCAAAAGGAATTAAAAGCAATAGTAAAAGGTTCTATAGCCATATAAATAAGAAGAAAACAAAGAAAGAAGAAGTGGGACCGCTTAACACTGAGGATGGAGTGGAGGTTAAGGATAATTTAGGCATGGCCCAACTAAACAAATACTTTGCCTCAGTCTTTAACGAGGCTAATGAGGAGCTTAGGGATAATAGTAGCATGACAAATGGAAATGAGGATATGGAGGTAGATATTACCACATCCGAGGTAAAAGCCAAACTCGAATAGCTTAATGGGACTAAATCGGGGGGCCCGGATAATCTTCATCCAAGAATACTAAAGGAACTGGTACATGAAATTGCAAGCCCGTTAGCAAAACTTTTTAATTAATCTGTAATCTCAGGGGTTGTACCGTATGACTGGAGATTTGCTAACACAGTTCCTATTTTTAAGAAAGGTAAAAAAAGCGATTCGGGTAACTACAGGCCTGTTAGTTTGACGTCTGTAGTATGCAAGGTCTTGGAAAAAATTTTGAAGGAGAAAGTAGTTAAGGACATTGAGGTCAATGGTAACTGGGACAAAATACAACATGGCTTTACAAAAGGTAGATCGTGTCAAACCAACCTGATCTCCTTCTTTGAGAAGTTTCAGAGTAGCGGCCGTGTTATTCTGTATTCGCAAAAAGAAAAGGAGCACTTGTGGCACCTTAGAGACTAACAAATTTATTTGAGCGTAAGCTTTCGTGAGCTACAGCTCACTTCATCGGATACATTCCATCCGATGAAGTGAGCTGTAGCTCACGAAAGCTTATGCTCAAATAAATTTGTTAGTCTCTAAGGTGCCACAAGTACTCCTTTTCTTTCTTTGAGAAGGTAACAGATTTTTTAGACAAAGGGAATGCAATAGATCTAAGTTACCTCGATTTCAGTAAGGCATTTGATACGGTTCCACATGGGGAATTATTAGCTAAATTGGAAAAGATGGGGGTCAATATGAAAATTGAAAGGTGGATAAGGAACTGGTTAAAGGGGAGACTACAGTGGGTCACACTGAAAGGTGAACTGTCAGACTAGAAGGAGGTTACTAATGGAGTTTCTCAGGGATCGGTTTTGAGACCAATCTTATTTAATCTTTTTATTACTGAGCTTGGCACAAAAAGCGGGAATATGCTAATAAAGTTTGCGGATGACACAAAGCTGGGAGGTATTGCCAATACAGAGAAGGACCGGGATATACAGGAAGATCTGGATGACCTTGTAAACTGGAGTAATAGTAATAGGATGAAATTTAATAGTGAAAAGTGCAAGGTCATGCATTTAGGGATTAATAACAAGAATTCTGTTATAAACTGGGGACACATTACTTGGAAGTAACAGAGGAGGAGAAAGACCTTGGAGCATTGGTCGATCACAGGATGACTATGAGCTGCCAATGTGATATGGCCATCAAAAAAAGCTAATGAGGTCTTGGGATGCATCAGGCGAGGTATTTCCAGTAGAGATAAGGAGGTGTTAGTACCGTTATACAAGGCACTGGTGAGACCTCATCTGGAATATTGTGTGTAGTTCTGTTCTCCCATGTTTAAGAAGGATGAATTCACACTGGAACAGGTACAGAGAAGGGCTGCTAGGATGATCCAAGGAATGGAAAACCTGTCTTATGAAAGGAGACTCAATGAGCTTGGCTTGTTTAGCCTAACTAAAAGAAGGCTGAGGGGAGATATGATTGCTATCTATAAATATATCAGAGGGATAAATAACATGGAGGGAGAAGAATTATTTAAGCTCAGTACCAATGTGGACACAAGAACAGATGGATATAAACTGGCCATCAGGAAGTTTAGACTTGAAATTAGACGAAGGTTTCTAACCATCAGAGGAGTGAAGTTCTGGAACAGCCTTCCAAGGGAAGCAATGGGGGCAAACGACCTTTCTGGCTTCAAGACAAAACTTGATAAGTTTATGGAGGAGATGATATGGTGGGATAGCCTAATTTTGGCAATAATTGATCTTCGACTACTAGCGGTAGATATGCCCAATGGCCTGTGATGGGATGTTAGATGGGGTGGGATCTGAGTTACTAGAGAGAATTCTTTCCTGGGTGTCTGGCTGGTGAGTCTTGCCCACATGCTCAGGGTTTAGCTGATCACCTTATTTGGGGTTGGGAAGGAATTTTCCCCTAGGGCAGATTGACAGAGGCCTGGGGGTTTTTCACCTTCCTCTGCAGTATGCGGCACGGGTTACTTGGAGGATTCTCTGTACCTTGAAGTCTTTAAACCACTATTTGAGGACTTCAATAGCTCAGACATAGGTTAGGGGTTTGTTACAGGAGTGGGTGGGTGAGATTCTATGGCCCGTGTTGTGCAGGAGGTCAGACTAGATGATCATAATGGTCCCTTCTGACCTTAAAGTCTATGATTCTATGAAATACCATGGTGATGGGCACAGTGTAAGAACTTCAATAGAAGAGAACTGAATTTACTGGAAAATACCAAATGGAGAAAATATTGGTCAGGGAATAATACTATTACCAAATATCCAAATTCTTGGAAACTCTTTTACAAGTCAGAGGTGGCTAATAAAATTTAGAACTGATCATTAAGTTGCGGGACATATCACATGAAAGTATCAAATAGAGTCACCCACCAGTAGATGTATTTAGTCATAATAATTCACTCCTTCAGTTTAAAACTTTTCTTTAAGACATGCATCAAGAATAATGGGTAGAAGTGATCAAAATATGCTATTTTCTGTGAACAATTTTGAAAGATGTGAAACATTTTTGGTTTTTCTGAATTTTGTCCTGCAATTTTTCACTGGATCAAAATTAAAAGTTTTAAGTTTTTGTTGTCCTCTTCCCTCCTCCCCTTTCTCTTTTTTTCCACTGCAAAAGGGAAAAAGAGGGGAAGGGGAAGAGAGAGGAGGGAAAATCCCCTGAAATCTAAAAATATTTCATTATGAACCTATACTACACTTTTTTATTTTGCTTCAGTAAAAAGTTGGGAAAAAATTCAAACCATATACATTTTTCCCCATGAAAACTTCTGTGTCATTTGGGGAACTATTTCTTGTTTAAAAGATTGATACAAATATTTTGGCCAGCTCTCATAATGGCTGCACCATGGGCATGGACATCTATTTAGCAATCTATTTAGCTTAACAAAAAGAAGGTTAAGTGGTGACTTAATTACAGCTATAAGAACCTACAAGGGGAACAAATATTTAATAATGGGCTCTTCAGTCTAGCAAAGAGAGGTATAATACAATCCAGTGGCTGAAAGTTGGAGCTAGACAAATTCAGACTGGAAATAAGGTGAGAGTAATTAATCATTGGAACAATTTACCAAGGGTTGTGATGGATTCACCAGCACTGACAATTTTTAAATCAAGATTGGCTATTTTCTAGAAGGACTTGCCCTAGGAATTATTTTGGGGCAGTTCTACGGTCTGTTATACAGGAGGTCAGACTAGATGATCACAATGGTCCTTTCAGGCCTTAGAATCAATACCAATTCAGGTTCTGCCACAGGCTCATTGGATGATATTGGGTAAGTCACTTAAACCCTCTATGCCCCAGTTACCCATCTGTGAAACAGGAAGAAGAGCACTTTCTTATCTTTCCTTAGAGGTGCATGGAAGATATAATTGAGGCAACATGTGCAGTGGCTAGGGCACTGTTCCTGATTTTACTACTGACCTGCTGTGTGACCACCTTGGGCAAGTCACTTCATCTTTCTTGGCCCATGTTTCCCCTCTCACCCTAAGTTTGGTTTGGCTATTAGACTGCAAGCTCTGTTTTTTTGCTATGTGTAGGTCCACGGGGCCTCAAGATACTACTCTTCCAGAATAACAATACAGTAGATTCCTCTTATTAGCAACCCCTCAGTTGCCAACAAAACATTGCCATTATCCAGAAGCTGCCAACAAGCAGATGGCTGGTTTGCGAGGCAGCCGCCAGGGAAGAGATTGTCGGGATGTTTTCTCCTAGGCTGCAGCCCTACAAACCTGCCTGCAGCTAGAGAGGTCCCACAGAGTTGCATGGTACATCTCCTCGTGGTCTCCAGTGGTTGGGGCTCAGTATGTCCCAGCAGTTCTTTCCCTGGCTGCAGCCTCACAAACCTGCCTGCACCTGGGGCCTTTCTTGCAAAAAATATTCTTACTAAGCAGCATGCTGTTGCCAATATCCGAATCCCATTAACATTAAAGTCAGTGGGCCGGGATTGGTTCCTGGCAAAATGTTGCTTTGAACCAGAGTTGTTAAAATACAGGGTTCCTATTAAGCAGGGTCAATGCTAAATGTTTGTAAGGGGTCTTGAGATCTTCCAACAGGGGGCCGTTGTAGCAGAGTTATTTTTTCCACATGCTGTGAAGAGCAAACCTTTTACCCTCATAGCGGAGCACTCACAGGCTAAAGTTCACAAGCAGTAAGGAGCTACTTCACTTAATCTTGCTGACAAGATGAATTGCTTGCTATAGGGGCACCCACTAGCAGCCATTGCAGCTCTGTTCTATCTCTGTTGGCCCCTAAGCAACATGTTAACATGTGTATCCAGATACAGGAGTAGCAAATAATGTAACAGCCTGTCCAATGTTGCCATAATGGCTCATTCACTGTATGGTGTATTATGTAGACACCTGCTAGTTTTGCTCTAATTTTGTTTTGTCACAAAACCCAGGGAAATGCACCAAATAAAACCTTCATTAAGTTGCCATTAAAGAGACTTCAATGATGCCATCACAGCAAGGCGATTCACGCAGTTTGCCATGAAACCTTTAGGTTGATTTTATAGACATCGATTTTTAGAAATCGATTTTATACAGTTGATTGTGTACGTCTCCACTAAGTGCATTAAGTCGGTGGAGTGTGTTCTCAATACCAGGGCTAGCATTGACTTACCGAGCGGTGCACTGTGGGTAGCTATCCCACAGTTCCCGCAGTCTCCGCAGCCCACTGGAATTCTGGGTTAAGCTCCCAATGCCTGTCGAGGGTGGTTTTGGGTACATGTCGTCAGTCGCCCCTCCCTCTTTTCCTCCCTCCCTCACTCCGTGAAAGCAACAGCAGGCAATCGTTTTGCGCATTTTTTCCTGGGTTACCCGGGCAGACGCCATACCACGGCAAGCATGGAGCCTGCTGAGCTCACCGCTGCTGTTGTGAGCATTGTAAACACCTTGCGAATTATCCTGAAGTATGTGCAGAACCGGGCTAAGAGACACCAGCACGAGGATGATTGAGGACATGGACACAGATGTTTCTGAAAGCATGGGCTGTGGCAATTGGGACATCATGGCGGCAGTGCGGCTGGTTGATACAGTGGAATGCTGATTCTGGGCCCGGCAAACAAGCACACACTGGTGGGACCGCATAGTGTTGCAGGTATGGGATGATTCACAGTGACTGCAAAACTTTCGCATGCGTAAGGCCACTTTCCTTGAACTTTGTGAGTGCTTTCCCCTGCCCTGAAGTGCAGGAATACCAAGACGAGAGCTGCCCTGACAGTTGAGAAGCATGTGGGAATAGCCCTGTGGAAGCTTGCAACCCGACTGCTACCAGTCAGTCGGGAATCAATTTGGAGTGGGCAAGTCTACTGTGGGGACTGCTGTGATCCAAGTAGCCAGTGCGATCACCGACATTCTGCTACCAAGGGTAGTGACTCTGGGAAATGTGCAGGTCATACTGTATGGCTTTACTGCAATGGGGTTCCCTAACTGTGGTGGGGCGATAAACGGAACACATATCCCTATCTTGGCACCGGACCACCTTTCCAACCAATACGTAAACCGCAAGGGGTACTTCTCAATGGTGCTGCAAGCACTGGTGGATCACAAGGGACGTTTCACCGACATCAACGTGGGATGGCCGGGAAAGGTGAATGATGCTCGCATCTTTAGGAACTCCTGGCTGTTCGAGCAGTTGCGAGAAGGGACTTACTTCTCAGACCAGAAAATTACCGCTGGGGATGTTGAAATGCCAATAGTTATCCTTGGAGACCCAGCCTTCCCCTTGCTCCCATGGCTCATGAAGCCATACACCAGCAACCTGGATAGTAGTAAGGAGCAGTTCATCTATAGGCTGAGCAAGTGCAGAATGGCGGTAGAATGTGCCTTTGGACATTTAAAAGCTTACTGGTGCTGTTTGCTGACTAGGTTAGACCTCAGCGCAACCAACATTCCCATTGTTATTGCCGCCTGCTGTGTGCTCCATAATATCTGTGAGAGTAAGGAGGAGACGTTTATGGCAGGTTGGGAGGTTAAGTCAAATCGCCTGGCGGCCGATTTTGCGCAGCCAGACACCAGGGTGATTAGAAGAGCACAGCTAGGTGCGCTGCGCATCAGAGAGGCTTTGAAAACCAGTTTCATGACTGGCCAGGCTATGGTGTGACAGCTGGTGTGTGTTTCTCCTTGCTGCAAACCCACCCCCTTTATTGATTTTAATTCCCTGTAAGCCAACCACCCTTCCCCCTTCAATCACAGCTGGCAAAGAAAATAAAGTAACTATTGTTTTGAAACCATGCATTCTTTCTTTATTAATTAAAAAAAAAGTGAGATAACTGACAAGGTAGCCTGGGTGGGGTGGGGTGCGGGAGAAGGGTAGGACAAGGCCACATTGCTTCTTGTAGCCACGCTACAAATCAAAACTGTTTGAATGACAGCCTTCCGTTGCTTGGGTCATCCTCTGGAGTGGAGTGGCTGGGTGCCCGGAGCCTCCCCCGCGTTATTGGGCGTCTGGGTGAGGAGGATATGGAACTTGGGGAGGAGGGCAGGCGGTTATACAATGGATGCAGCGGGGGTCTATGCTCTTGTTGGCTTTTCTGCAGCTCCAACAGACGCTTCATCATGTCTGTTTGCTCCCCTATTAGCCTCAGCATAGCCTCCTGCCTCTCCTCTTCATGCTCACTTAATGCTTTCCTGTCCTCTGTCATTGAATGCCTCCATGCATTAAGCTGTGCCCTATCAGTGCGGGAGGCCTGCATGAGCTCGGAAAACATATCGCGAGTGTGGTTTTTTTCGCCTTTTTATCTGGGATAACCTTAGGGACGGAGATGATAGGGGGAGCATGGAAACATTTGCACCTGGGGGGAGATAAAAAGGGAGAGTAAAATTTAAGATGATACATTTCTGAGAACAAAAGGGAAACTCTTTCACAGTGAATCAAGCAATTCACAGCAGACAGCACATGTGCTTCAGGTACGAGGTCGCATTTTGCCTTTTATATTGAGCACCTGCTGGTCTGGTGACACATCACAAATGGCTGGGCAACAGACTTCGGTTTCCAGGCAGCCATGGTAAGCCTTTTGGTATGCAGGGTTGGCTTCTTACGCCTTCATAACATGTGGGAATAGTTTCAAACTGCAGCACCATCCTTTCCCATAGCAAGCAATGCCGGTTGGGTTTCACACTGAAAAGGAGGGGCTGCAGTTTTGGGGTGGATGTGTAGCACACACCTCCCCCCACCGTGCCACTGGCTATTCTCCAGGATGATCCCTTTTAGCCAAATGCAAACAACCCAGCATGAACGGGGTCCTTTTACTGTTCCCTTACAAAAATTCCCCTATTTCAACCAGGTGACCATGAATGATATCACTCTCCTGAGGCTAACACAGAAAGATAAAGACCCAATGTTGCTTGAATGCAACCAAAACCCAGGACCATTCGCTGCCATGCTTTGTGCTGCAATGATTCCAGACTACTTGCTACTGGCTTGGCGTGGTAAAGTGTCCTACCGTGGAGGACAAAATAAGGCAGCCCTCCCCAGAAACCTTCTGCAAAGGCTTTCAGAGTACCTCCAGGAGAGCTTCATGGAGATGTCCCTGGAGGATTCCCGCTCCATCCCCAGACACATTAACAGACTTTTCCAGTAGCTCTACTGGCCGCGAATGCATCCCTATTCTCCAGGGCAAATCAAATATTAAACACTATTGCTTTTAAACCCTGTAGTGTAGTTACAAATGTGCACTAACCAGAGCTGCCTTCTCCGGCTTCAGGGTCAGGGATCCCGCCTTGGGAGGGTAATGGCTCCAGGGTGATGAAAAGGTCCTGGCTGCCGGGGAGAACGGATTCACCGCTTGCCTGCTGCGCATTCTCCACCTCCTCCTCATCTTCCTCATCCACAAAATCCTCTTCCCTGATGTGAGACTCCCCCCTTGCCCGTGTCCACGGACAGTGGTGGGATAGTGGTAGGGTGCCCCCCTAGAATGCCATGCAGCTGATCATAGAAGCAGCATGTATGGGGCTCTGACCCGGAGCGACCGTTTGCCTCCTTTGTCTTTTGGTAGGCTTGCCTGAGCTCCTTGACTTTCACGTGGCACTGCTGTGTGTCCCTGTTGTAGCCTCTCTCCACCATGCCCTGTGCATATATATTAGCATTTCTTCTTTTTGATCAGAGTTCAGCCTGCACAGATTCTTCTCCCCATACAGCAATCAGATCTAGTGTCTCCCTTTCAGTCCATTCTGGAGCTCGTCTGTGATTCTGGGGGGACTGCATGGTCACCTGTGCTGTTGAGCTTGCCATGCTGACCAAATAGGAAATTAAATTCAAAATTTCCTGGGGCTTTTCCTGTGTACCTGGCTAGTGCATTGGAGTTCAAAGTGCTGTCCAGAGCGGTCACATTGGAGCACTCTGGAGCTCCTGGAGACCAATACCATTGAATTGCATCTGCACTACCCCAAATTCGACCCAGAAAGGTCGATTTTAACGCTACTCCCCTCGCTGGGGGAGAGTATAGAAGTAGATTTTAAGAGCCCTTTAGGTCGACGGAATGGGGTTGGTTGTGTAGATGCACTCATTTTAAAATGACCTAACATGGCTAAATTTGACCTAACCTAGTAGTGTAAACCAGGGCTAAGGAACTTTAGGGCACTCACTTACCATCTCTCCACTCCACCTATTATGCCAAGTTATTGGCTGTCTGGCATTGCTTGTTTTATACACTCAAACTATTTGTATAGAGGTTTTTTTCCCAGTGAAAAGAGTAAATAATATGAGCCTCAAAGGGAGCACTGAGGAACACTACAAGAGAACTATAATTGACAGAACATTACTGTGTGGAGCAACGCTGGAGGACAGCTGGCTTCTGATGTCCTTTATTTTATTCTCAAAATGAAAAACAAACCACTGGCCAAGTTCTCTAGGTGGTAGAAGAGCCAACTTGGATGGCTTTCCTGTATGAAAGATGTTGCTTATGGCATGAACAGGAAAGCAGGGCAACTGGCACACTCTATAATTGAGTTTGAACAGTAAACAGTTCTGGCTTGATTCAAACCATGTCTATATAAATGAGTAGGTTTTGTCAGGTTTGGAATTTGCCATACACTCAAAAGCCTTCCAGTGTTGCTTCAACTGTGAGAATCTGTTTCTGTTAGGGTTTGAAAATCAGACCATCTGCACCAAAGAATAGAGGGTCAGCTTCCCTGCTGGCACAAATCCATTAACTTCAGTGAGATCATGCCAAAAAAGATTTGGCCACATAGGTCTAAATGAGAATCATCTTTATTAAATAAGAGTTATAATAGTAGCATTATATCCATTTTTTCAGTCCTCTAGAAACTAGGGCCAGACCCTCAGCCTGTGTAAATTATGGAGCTATGACAATTTACATAGATGAAAAGAGTTCCTTTTTAAGACAACGGAGTCCATGTCAGGATGTAGGGAGACACTCTGATAACAACACAACTTGTATTTGCTTAATTCAGGATATGGAGAGCAAGATAGCACTACAAATTCTGTTGGTGTCTAGGATATTCAATAAATCGTCTCAGTTACACTTGTTACAAATGAGTCCTGTCTCTTCTTTACCCTGTGGTTAAAAAGAGCTAGATTCTCCTCTCACTTGCCCCAGTGCAAATCAATGGAGTTACGTTAGTGTAAATCTGGTTGCGTGTGAATGGGAGGAGAATCTGGCCCACAAAGTACCTCTGGAGTTCACACTCTACAGACCTACGAATGCAGAATTTATTCCACAAGTACAACACTATGAATATTTTTAACCCTATAGTTACCAGTGATAGCACAGTAACATATGGAAGTAATACAGGTAACTGCATATGCATAACGTGCAGCATATGGGTAACTGAAACCAGTCCACACAATTAATTAATAGCATTGATGGGTTTGAACAAAAACATGGGATCTGAGCCCCACTGAATATTGAAAACATTTTAGTCTGATCTGAACTTCGTGCTTGCTCTGTATTTCTGTAAAAATACAATACAATAATAATAAACACTCAAACTTTGGGAAAGTTCAGATTCAGATGCAAACTTTGAGGCTCTAGCTATTATTTACTAGGTGAGTGGATGCTAAGGTTAACTTGGTCATTGTAAAATGCAATATGCACAGTAATAGAATTATTAATTAAACCATCAATGAACAGCAGATGCAAATAATGAGAAGAAAAAGAAAGACAGTATTATTTGAGATTGCCATTTTGCAAGTCACTTTTTCTGGGCAGATCTACATTTGAAATTTGAAAAAGTTACAGGGGCGGGGGGGAAAGACACCATAATGTGTGAATACAGACTTACCCCATGTTAATGGCAATTACATTTAGAACAAAACCCCAATTGTTTATTCATACAGTGTGTTTTCAGACTGTGGAATTCACTAGTGCATCTGCTTGTGACAGTGGCATAAGCAGGATATTATCTATGTTGTGCCATGTGATTGGTTCCACCAACCAGCTTAGAGCAGAATATTGCACGAGTCTTTACCACTAGCACCCTTGTTGATCACCTCTTTGGCCTTGCCATGGTCTGTTTCTGTCCCCAACATAGCCCACCAGCTAAGTTATGTCTCATCCAGATCTTTTCCAGGGTAAGGAAACTACCAATAAAAGTTCACATGAACAGAGGGTTTCTCCATTCCTCTTGGGCTCCTCTTCAGCCCACCCTCCAGGCTCATTTCCCAATCCCTTCTGGGCTACCTTTAAGTCTCTTCGGCTTGAGGATAAAGCCCTGACTCATAGGCTCCTTCCTTGAAGTCCCCTGGAAGTCTCAGGCCCTCTTCTAGACCCTAATTCAGAACCTTCCACAGGAGCCCAACTTGCTCCCTATGGTTTCTCCTCCAAACAGTTTTCTCAGTCCTTTTATGAGATGCAAATATTTCAGGTTGCCACCTGCTCTGAATTAGTCCAGGCTGACTCAATAGGACTGGCTAGCCTCAGGCCTCCTGGCTCTCAAAGGGGTAAGCCAACTTGTTACCTCTTCCTATGTCATAATCTCTCCTATTAAAGTAGTTGTCCTTACTCAAGTGCTTGTATATTTCTCAGGGCCTTGGCTTTTGAATGCCTTCCATTCAATGATCTCAATAAGCGTATCTAACAAATACGAATCCCAAATAAAACTGCAACAAACTCATGTCTTGATCTGGTGGTGACAAATAACATTGTTTGTGTTAGGTGTTTCTAGGGCACTTTTCACTGTGGTGCGTGAATACTGTGTTACATCAAAGCCTGAAGCCTTCCAAAATTAAGCAAACGAAGGGTAGGATTCTCAAAGAAGTTCAGCGTTGGCGAAACTTTGCCAGTATAGAAGACAAAAGCTCCAATGACAGCAAAGTCAGGCCAACTCTTAGTACTTATGAAAAAAATCACAGCCAAAAGGAATTATTACAGTTATGGAAAACACAGATTTGTTAGACAGGCAACTTTTCCATAAAACAGATCTAGGTACAAGTGAAAAAGGAGTGTATTATTGTTTAGTGGCATGTGACATTCTGCTATGATGTTCACAGTTGCTATACAACATAGTTAAATTTTTTTTATTGTTTCCTGTCTCTTGATACGCTTACCAAAAACTACTGTAGGATTAAGACTTTTTCATGTTGTTCCAACTAGTTGGATTAGCACATAAGTTTAGTCTGAGAGCCTGAGATTCACTATTTAGGTAGCAGTGTATCCATAAAACCTTTTGTCCCTTGCTTAGAAAGAAATTCCCTCTTGGCGAGTATAATTTGTCTCTGGGCAATTATTACCATCAGCTGTTTTCCTGCTGAAATAAATGAAAAGTTCATTGCTGACTGGAAGGACCTTACATTTAAAGGGTCTTAAGCGCCTCGGTGAAGAAAATAGCTTCCTTTGGGAGGCTGGTGAAGGTAGCAGGAAAATGAGCATGCTGCTGTTTGCCATGTTATGAAGTTCTATTTGTGTTTTTAAGACTGTACATCAGAGCACAAGAATATTACATTTAATCATGCAGAATATAATTAAAATTGGTTTAATTGCATAAGACAATTGCGTTCGCTCATGTTCAAGGGGAAAAAAATAAATAAAATGAACCACTGTAGAGGCCTCATTGATTTGCACAGTGACAGAAGTCATTAACTGAGCTATGGTTAAATAGCACTCTGTCTGCTCCCTCAGGAAATGGGCCTGTGCTGTAGGTCTGTGATATATTCTAAAGTACTCTGCTTTTCATGCATGGTGTGCAAGAAATGTGCATTCCGCTGACTGGTAGCACAATCAGCAGGACTTATTTTGACAGCTAAATGGCAAATTAAAATGTGACTTTTCTTTTTAGTGTACTGCAGTTTTTGTCCCCTGTATGTGCTATATGTTCTCATCTAGGATTTTAAATACTTTAGGCTACCTGCCCATAATGTATCATTCTTTAAATTTAGATAAGTGCCTCCGTGTGCATTAAGCAAAGGCTACAAAAGCCACATTGTTATGATGTATTGGTTCATGAATGTCTTTAGACTTCTTCATACAGCAATTATCATAGCATCGTAGACAGAACACAATAAAAGGATGGGGGATTTTCCCTTCTCTGAGAGAATACAACATGTTTTATTTTTAAAAGGCATAGTCAGTTAAAATGTTTAACTTTGCATGAAACTTTAAGGGAAAATATCAAACTCTAGTCTTGGTGGCTAATAACCCCCCCCACCCCCACCCCAGCTAACCTTTTACAATTTTATAGAGTTCATCACCAAAAGATTTCGAAACACTTCACAATTATTGGGCTGGCCCTGTGGCAAGCAGAAACTGGAGTAACACTATTGACTTCATGAAGTTATGACTATTTACGCTGGTGGAGGAGCTGAGCTAGCCCCACAGTGAGATAGGTAAATATTACGACACTCATTTTGCAGAAGGGTAAAGTGAGACGCAGAGAGGTTAAGCAACTCACTGAAAATCAGCAAGCCAGTGGCACAGCTCTTCCTGAATGCGCATATCCTCTCTCCTGCGCCCAGTGTGCGGCGACAGACTAAGCACGGGCTGGATGAACAGGTGAGTGCCAGTATGGAAGTATACCCATTGGTGGTTACACAGCAACTGCAAAACAAGGCCAGAGATGCAACACAGTCCAGTGGGTGAAATAGCCTTATACGTGCATAGCAACTGATCTTTCAGCCCTCCAGCAGCTTGCCCTCTTTCCTTGTCTGCTCACACACCATTAACAGGGTTGCCAAATTTGGTTGGATGTATTCCTGGAGGTTTCATCACATGACATAATCTTTAATTAAAGATTAATCTTTAATTCCTGGAGAATCCAGGACAATCCTGGAGGGTTGGCAACCGTACACACTCAAGCTATGACATAATTAACTATGAGGCAAAGAGGGAAGGGAAAACTCTTAGAATGTTATGGGAGAATAAAAGAAATGACCAGTATTGGCAGTAACTGTTTGCTTTGTAAACAATGAGGATACTGATTCAGACAAAATTACACACAGCTTCTCATTCCACCTTCAGCAGTGGACAATATAGTACCTTTTATTCACCTCATAGATTCTTCAATCTATCCAGAAAGGTGGTAAGCATCTCTTGAGAGGTGATGAGCACCTTGATCTCCTATGACTATCCCTGGGACCTATGGCCCTGCTCCTGCTAAGACACACACACTTTATCCACACAAGTGCATGGGTCATGCTGATAGGATTTGACCTTTATATTGTAAGGTTTTCAGGACAGTTGTCCTGGGCCTGTTTCGCCTCTCACCCTGATGTATATCTGGAGTAATTCCATTTACATCAATGGAGTTACACAGTTGCAAAACTGCTGTGCGGGGAGAATCTGTCCCTTGGTCTGCATATTTTCCTGTAAAGTGCCTAGTACCTAGGAGGAACCACGTAAACTGATGATACACAGGAATGTTTTATACCTGAATTTGCTCTCTAAAATGGTAAATGCAGACCTGCAACACTGTTGAGAGGTGTCAAACTGACAGCTGTGGAGACTGAAGGTCTCTATTTCCTGTAGCCATAGAATGGGATCATAAATCGGCTCGGAACAATTGATTTTGCATTTATAATTTCAATGGATAACATCAATGTTTATTTAAGTATTTTTTTATTTTTAATCAATTTACATTTTCACAGTTGTAGACAATCATAGAATCACAGACTTTAAGGTCAGAAGGGACCATTAGGATCGTCTAGTCTGACCTCCTGCACAACGCAGGCCATAGAATCTCACCTACCCGCTCCTATAACAAACCCCTAACCTATGTCTGAGCTACTGAAGTCCTCAAATAGTGGTTTAAAGACTACAAGATGCAGAGAATCCTCCAGCAAATGACCCATGCCCCACGCTGCAGAGGAAGGCGAAAAACCCCCAGGGCCTCTGCCAATCTGCCCTGGTTAAAATTCCTTCCCAACCCCAAATAAGGCGATCAGCTAAACCCTGAGCATGTGGGCAAGACTCACCAGCCAGACACCCAGGAAAGAATTCTCTCTAGTAACTCAGATCCCACCCCGTCTAACATCCCATCACAGGTCTTCAACTACCACTACTAGTTGAAGATCAATTAATTGCCAAAATTAGGCTATCCCATCTTATCATCCCCTCCATAAATTTATCAAGCTTAGTCTTGAAGCCAGATATGTCTTTTGCCCCCACTGCTTCCCTTGGAAGGCTGTTCCAGAACTTCACTCCTCTGATGATTAGAAACCATTGTCTAATTTCAAGTCTAAACTTCCTGATGGCCAGTTTATATCCATCTGTTCTTGTGTCCACATTGGTACTGAGCTTAAATAATTCTTCTCCCTCTGTGGTATTTATCCCTCTGATATATTTATAGATAGCAATCATATCTCCCCTCAGCCTTCTTTTGGTTAGGCTAAACAAGCCAAGCTCTTTGAGTCTGCTTTCAAAATGATGGTGTGTATGTGTGTGTGACAATGATTATTTAATGACAGTAGACTCTGAGATTCAAAAAGTTAAAGCTTTATTACCATTAAAATATGCCAAAATATGCAAATCAAATATCCTTAAATCAAACTCTAATAAACTCTCAAGTAGCATATTTCTTCCTTTGCCTATCTGTAAATTTCTATTATCATAAATGGAAATATTTTTTTCATCACTGCGTGTGTGTACGGTGAAATTGACATTTACTGACATTTACATTTACCGATAAAAATCTAATCCTTCCAAGCCTAATCATAAGTAATGTCAGTGCAGGCTTCCCCATGCTGCTCTGCTAATGGGCTCAATCCTGTGACAAACAACCTCAACTCTCATTAAAATCAATGGGCATTGAGGACATTCAACATCGTACAAGAGGCAAAAATATAGGATTGACCAGACAGTCCAACCAACTGATGGAGAGGATGTCTCTAAGTATCTCATAGCTTACCCTAAAGATTTTTAGGTATTTGTTGAAATAAGTCAAAATGAAGGGTCATCATCTGAAATCCACAACATTTACAAGGTTTGTAAGCTTAACAGTTTACTCAATGCTGAGAATTTTAAAGCCTACCTAAGAGTGAAAGCCTCATGACCCTTATTCAGACTTTCCTATCAACCTGAGCATAGAGGCTTCTTGATATGGGAGTAGGTGACATTCTTTTAGCAACACTTTTTCCTCCTTCCCTCAGCAATAAAAAAGCTGAATTTTACCTGGCATGTGTAGATAAACATAATGTCTATAATATTTTTCAATCTTTTCCCTCTAATTATAATTCAGATGTTAGACTTGCCAATGTTTGGAGGACGTGGGGGGTGATCGGGGAAGAGGACAAGTTCTCAAAAGTAACCATCAGTCTCCGACATGAAAATGAAGAACTTTTTTCAGATCTGACCTTTTGTTTCACATCAAAGTGATAGTAATTATATTCTTCTCCATTTATTCAAAGTACCGACTTGCTCTTACAGTGCACTATACCTTAAAAGACTCATCACCGAGTTTATGTGAAGTTTGTCTCTGAGGCCTGGCAAACTACAGAACATTTCTTTAAGGAATTTAAAACCCTTGATAATTTACATTCTGGCAGGCAAATATCTCCAAAGGCTTGCAGCTCATTCTCTGTCATGTACTAAATCACATAGAATTTACTTATACCTCAGTTATGTTACTTCAATTCAGAACTCAGGTGGATATTACCAGATCCTTAATGATGCTTTACTTTCCCTGCGGATAGTCAACATAAACAAAATGTCTCGCGGCCCGCCAGCAGATTACCCTGATGGGCCATGTGCCGAAGGTTGCCGACCCCTGATCTAAAGGTTATCTTAATGTCTCTGGAATTCATTTTTATTTTCCCTATAATGTAGGAAATGTCTTGAATACTGAAAATGCTGAATTACAGTTATTTAATTATATCTAAGTTATTATCTCATAGCTCAGTCCTGGGAAGTGGTGGGTGTCCTCGACTCCCTGAAACTTGCCAAGCTGGGCCCTGCCATCGAGACTGGGTCAGCTTAGAAAGAAAAAGGGCACTCCAGCCCAGCTGGGATAAAAGAATTTATGACTCCTCCCCCACCATGTTGAAAGACACACACAATGAGGATTAATATGAATAACAGGATAAGAATCTTAGCCCAGTGTAATATGATGCTCATTGGCAAATTCTGAACGAGCTCCCTTGCCTAGTCCACTTACTCCTGAGGCTTTTGTTTGCGGATGTTATTTCCTGTCTCTCAGGTTCTCATTTGTTAACCTACTGCACCCACAGCAGGACTTGGCTAATCCAGCTCTTTTAGACATTAGCAGCCCAATAACCATTCACAACAGCTTTTACACTCAAATATACGTATTTGTCCTTTTCCTTGTTCTCTGGGAAGGACTGAAAGGCAGATAAATGGCTGCAGTGACTAACAAAAAGAAAGACAAAAGAAAAAAGAATGTGCCAGAGTTCCTGCTTCATTTATCTCTCACTAAGTCACACACTGCTAACGTGAAAAACTCAGACCAGGAAAGAAAACTGCATCTCAATGGGAAAACCGCTCCTTGTAGTGGGGAAAAACACCCACACCCAGCCTGTTAAAGAGTGGACCCCTCCCCATAGCCTGCCCTAAGAAAACTGCATGATTTGAAGGACTTCATGGTATTTAACTATGCAAAAGTTTTATCATCATCACCTTATACTTCTAAGAGAATGATAAGGAAGTTATTTACTGTGCACTGTCAACATTTACAAGAGCAGCCTGGGTTTTAGCCTGAGGATAAAATTTTAAAAAGCACCTAAGTGGCTTAGGATGGAACCTAAGTCTCACTTTCAAAAGTGACATGGGCACCAAGCAGCCTAATTCCCAAAGACTTTCAATGAGACTTGGGCTCCTAAATATCTATGTCACTTTTGAAAATGCAACTTGGAGACTAACGGTCAAATTTTCAAAAAAGCCTATGAGGTAGATCCAAAGAGGATTTCGGCTCAGCACTGCAACACCTAACTTTAGGCACCCTGCTGCCTAGTGGAATCCACAACCCTGAGTTAGGCACCCAGGCTCCCTATACAACATATCAGGAGAGTTAGGCCTCTAAGAATGGGATGCACAAAAGCCAGCATGCTGAGCGAGGAGCTACCTATGCTGGGCAGTAGAAAATGCTGAGGAGAGGGATATGTCCCAAGTCCCACCCCTCAAAAGGGAGCTAGGTACTAACTCCATGCTGGGATACACAGGATGTACCTGGATCAGGCCCTCCCTTCCATCAGGAAGGGACCCTCAGACAGTGGTTGTCAGGAAGATTCTCTTCCTCTCAGCCCTTTCCTCAAGAGCTGAGGATTGAAGGGCTGTTCTTTTCCCTGGTCTGCCCACAAGTGAGCTGTTCTGCATCCCTTTTAACTCTTCCTCCAGCCTCTGCATGTCTTGCAAGTGCTCCTGGGCAGAGCTGGCTGAACCCAGAGCAGCTCCTCAGCCCCTTGTGGTCCAGTGTGGAGTTTGTGTATCCCACCACAGTGCCAAATATAGAGGCAAAATAATCTCTTTACTTCTACTTGAGATTCCCTTGTTTATGCATCCCAGGATCACTTTAGCTCTTTTGGCCACAGCATCATATTGGGAGCTCATGGTCCGCTAATTATCCACCATGACCCCCACATCTTTTTCAGAGTCACTGGAATTATGGGCTACATTCTTTTTTCCTTTATGTATACATATACATTTAGCCATATTAAAATGAATATTGTTTGCTTGTACCCAGTTTACCAAGGGATCCAGATAGCTCTGTATGAGTGACTTGACCTCTTCTTTATTTACCACTTCCTCAATTTTTGTGTCAGTTGCAAACTTTATCAGCGATGATTTTATGTTTTCTTCGAGCTCACTGGCAATAAATGTTAAATGCCATATGGCCATGATAACCAATCTCAGTGGGACCCCATGAGAAACATACCCACTTGATGACGATTCCCCATTTACAACTACATTTTGAGACCTATCAGTTAGTCAGTTTTTAATCCATTTAATGTGTGCCATGTTAATCGTATATCATTCTAGTTTTTTAATCAGAATGTTGTGAGGTACCAAGTCAAACACCTTACAGAAGTCTAAGTACATTACATCAACTCAATTATCTTTAACCCACCAAATTTGTAATCTGATAAAAAAAAGATATCAATTTAATTTGACAGGATCTATTTTCCATAAACCCATGTTGATTTGCATTAATTACATTAACCTCCTTTAATTATTTATTAATTGAGTCCCACATCAGCTGCTCAACTATCTTGCCTTGAATCAATGTCAGGCTGACAGGCCTATAATTACCTGGGCCATCCCAACTGCCCTTTTTAAAAATTGGCACATTAGCTTTCTTCAAGTCTTCTGGAATTTCCCCAGTGCACCATGACTTATTGAAAATCAACATTAATGGTCCAGCAAGTGTAACCCGTGTGCCTAATAGGGAGATATCTCTTTAAGAGACCCATTGTGAGGAGGTAGGAGTGCGTTGTGTCTGGGTCATTGTTGCTAGGCAGATTAAGCACTCCACATCCAGAAGCTTCTGGAATTGGATGTGGTAGTTTTGGGTCTGCTCCAATAGGTTCCCTGTTGCTGGGGTCAGACTCCATGAGGGCAGGCAGTCAGGGCAGCCCATGTGCTTGTTGGGAGAAGCTGAGCCCCCGACGCAGGCTGTTGTCCCTAACTCTGACGCATTTTGCAGCAGGTTAGTGATACTGTTCACCTTCTAACAGCGAAGCATGGGCAATGCTCATTATAGCAAGGGGAAATTGGGAGGGAAAAATAACTTCTGTTTTACTTGTGTGCTCTGAATGTTGTTTTGATTTTAGCCAAGCTGTCCTAGTTAAATTGTCTCAGTCTGATTCACCAACTTTTCTCTAAATGCAGTAATGGGGAAAGTCGTTTATATTTCACTATTCTCAGTTTTGTATTTTCTTGTAACAGGGTTTTCTTTAAATCTATACAGCTGAGTGATCGGTTAATCAGTTAGCTGACTGGCTAGCAGTGATTTCAGCAGAGGAAGAGTCTGCGTGGATTCCAGCTGAAGATTCCTACACACAAGTGGAGGGAAGATGTGTTTTTAGACTCAGCAGATTGTATAGATTCGGTGATTAAAGGCTCTAACTGAGATTTAGGTAAACTAAACCTAAGCTTTAGGGAACTCTCAGTTTCTTCTCACTGTGGGGACTGAACTGTTCAGATTTTAATTTGTTTTCTTTATTTGTGTTTATGTATAACTGTGAAGATAATGTCTGTGGATTATAAAATAGCCATGTTATGTTGTAAAAATTAATTATTTGTTTTTTATCATAAAAATTTATAAAGTTATTTAATTAAATTAATTTCCTTTTGGGACTTGAATGTGGGGAGGTTGACCCTGTGCAATCCTGGCTGAAAATCCTTAGAGACTGAACTCTGGGTCTCCAGCTACTTTTCTATGGGAGTTGCGGGTTTTTAGGCACTGGAGAAGGGCAGTGACATGCACTCTAGCCCACGCAAAAATTACACAAGCTCCTTAAAATTGTTGGACACAAGTTATCTAGACCTCCTAACTGAAAAATGTCTGACTTTAGTATCTACGATGTAACATTCTCCTGAGACACTAGTGGAATGGAAACTGTAATCGTCACCACATTATGAGACTACATCATCTGTTTTTCCCCCAATACAGAACAGAAATATGTATTGGACGCTTCTGCCTTTTCTGTATCATTATCAATAAAACTTCCATTTCCATCTAGTGTCAGAATACCCAATACCACTGTCAGATTATTTTTGTTCCAAATATATTTTAAGAACTCTTTCTTATTGTCCTTAACTTTGCTGGCCATGGATTTCTACTTGTGTCCCTTTGCTTCCCTTATCAATTTTGCACAATTCCTAACTTCTGATTTATACTCATTATTATCAACTTCCCCTTTCTTTCATTTGTTATATATTTTACAGCTGCCTTCACTTCTCCTCTGAACCTGGTCAGTTTTTTAACCAGTCCAGCCTTCTTTCCTGATTGTGGCTTTTGGGCCATCTATTAAGGTGTTCTTAAATGATTCCTAATTATCATTCTGCTTTTTCTGATTAAATTCTTCCTCCCAGCTGATCTGGCTAATTGTTTTCAGCTTTGTGAAATTGGCCCTATTACAGCACCAAGTAGATCTATTACTGGTCTGGATTTGTACATTACAAATTTGATTAAGTCATGATCACTTGTACCTAAGCTACCGTTAATTTTTAATTCTGTGAACAGTTCCTCTTGATCTAGTAAGGTCTAATAAAGACGCCAACCATGTTGGCTGCAACACTTTTTGAGTTAGGAAACTTCCATCTGTTAAATTTAGAAATTCCAAGGATTAGTACCGGGAGCACGACACCTCCAGCATCTGTCATGCAAACGGAAGTCCCCCATGTACATGCAGATTTTTTTCCTATTCATTACAGATAGGTGTGTAAAGAGGCAGTCA
This sequence comes from Eretmochelys imbricata, assembly GCF_965152235.1. Taxonomy (NCBI): domain Eukaryota; kingdom Metazoa; phylum Chordata; order Testudines; family Cheloniidae; genus Eretmochelys; species Eretmochelys imbricata. Next base: position 20,049,946 of record NC_135572.1, read on the forward strand.
TGCTATTCCCTAATGTGATTTGGTGGTCTGTGCCAGACTTCAACTCATATCCCATCTTCTGCTTGATCTGGTAGGATATTGACGCATAAGCATTCAAGATCATTTTCTTCCAAGTTATCAGTGACTCGGAAACAGGTAATGCCATTTTTGACAGAGTGCCATTCCCCCTCTCCTTTCCCCCCAATTGATCCTTCCTAAGTAAGTTATAATCACTGATTTTAACATGATTTTAACATTCTAATTGTATGAATCATCCCACCAGGTTTCAGTAGCCTGAAAACTAATTGCTAATAAATGAGCAATTCCAATTTCCCTTGTTTGTTACCCAGGCTCCTAGCATTGGTGCATAGGCAATTCAAGAATTTCTTTTCTTCGTATCCTTTGGTTCCTTGATTAATTTTGTTCTCAGCATCTCGATTTTGTGCTGACTGCTGGTGTCTTCCTCTTTTTTACCCTCGCCTTTTGCTATTAGTTTAACTCCCTCCTGATCACTCTAGCCAGCCTGTTTCCAAGGAAATTGATTCCCCTTCTACTGAGGTAGAGGCCATCCAAACTATACAACCCCCTCTAGAGAAACAGGCAAGAACCTGGGCAAAACCACTCAACGTACTCAGGGCAACGTACTCAGGTGACTCTAGAAACCAGACATGTTCCATATACAGAGGTTAAATGTCCTCTGGCATTTCATGGGGTTACCATATTGAATCAGATCAATGGTCTGTCTAGTATCTTGTCTCTGACAGGAGCAACACCAGATGACTCCCAGGAATAAGCAAACCCCCCTACTGATTTTGATATAACCACATTTTTCGAATGGGAATTTTTTTTCAATCAAAACATGTCAACAAGCTATAATTTAAAAAAAAAAAAAAACTAAACAAAAACAGCCAGTAAGTACTTTGATGCAGTGCTCAATGGAGGAGGAACAGAGTTTCACAGTAGTGTTTTGGTTCCTGATATAACTTCAAACAATTTATATACTACTTGTTTGGATGTACAGAATTTTCAGGATGCATGTCAAGACTTAGAGTGGTAGCCGGGTTAGTCTGTATCAGCAAAAATAACTCCTCGTTATTTTTCATGTCAAGACTGATTCCCTGTGTCCCCTGTCTCCGACCGTAGGAAACCACTGTTTTTCCCCCAAACAGAACTACATCCATTTGTTACTGTACCTGGATGTATTTTAAGATTCACCACTCATATATTTTTACATTTTAGAATTTACTGAGACTTTCATGTATTAAAATCCAAGACTCATCTGTAAGGAATTTTACCCAAGCATATTTAAAATCCTAGTAAGCTTCACACAATAATGCTCAACTGTGGACAATTCTACTTCAGTAAGAAAGGACACACATGGTATTTTTGACCTTGAATAAGTCCAAAATAACTACCGCAACAAGACCCTTCCTTTTTTAATTGCCTTTAGAAGATGAAAATCTATTGGGGTACTGGTTACATACTAAAAAAACACTACTTATTATAAATTTGCCAGTTTGGCATCTTTTGGAGTTAACACAGAGAGCAGCCAATTGAAAATCGAATATTACTTTAGATTACTAAATTAGTCCAATTTTCCCTTAAACACTGACACGGTTCTTCCCATGGTGCTGCTTATGCAAAGGAGTTCCCCATAAGAATCTGCAAAGCCACTAAAGTAACCTTCTTTGAATCATTTCACCTCTGCTGTGATGCCCACAAAATGCTTGACAATGCTTAACAGCGGGTGTGCTGCAACTGCTGCTTTTGATGCTAATTATAAACATCTTGCTATTACCTTGTCCTCCTCTCTCCATCCCTTTTTGAATATCTACCTGTCATGCACTTTGGCCCCGAAGTCAGTGGGTGTCTGTCCAGGTGTGAGGTTCCGAGAGTAGATGTTTTTGAAACAGATGTATATTGTTTAGTAATAATTTTTGAATATTTATTTATTATTGTGTATATTTTAATGGTGATATAAAGTATATAATAAGAGAAATAGGAGCTGCCCCTTAAAAAACAGGGTGGGGCACAGTGAGTGAGCTACTGCAGGAGTTAAAGGAGTGTGCTGAGTGTGGGGGGCTGTCCCAGGAGGTGGCTGGCTTGTAGTTGTGCACTGAGGGGGTCTCTGTCTAGGTCTGCAAAATACTCCTAAAGAAAAGGGTTGAATCCCCAAAATGAACAAAGTTTGCTCCAAAAAGCTGCATCTTGTGATTCAGGGTGTAACAAAGGCACAGTGAAATCCCAGCCACGTTGAAGTCAATGGCAAAACTTCCATTGTCTTCAACCAGGTCAAGATTCCATATATTGTAAAGCCAGAAATGGCCATTATGGAAATGTCGTCTGACCTCCAACTTACACAGGCCATAGATTTTTCAGTCACTAATTCCAGCTCAAGAACATAACTTCTGGTTGAGCTACAGCATATCCTTTAGAACGACATCCAAACTTGATGCGAAGTCTCCAAGTGATGGATAATCCACCATATCCCTAAATTGTTCCAATTGTTAATTATCCTCACTGTTAAAATTTTGTTCCTTTTTTCTAGTCTGAATTGGTCTAGTTTTAGCTTCCAGCCATTGCATCTTATTGTGTCTTTGTTTGCTAGATTTCAGAGCCCTCTACTATCAGAAATCTTCTCCCACTGTAGGTTCTTATAGACCATGATCAAGTTACCTCTTAACCTTCTCCTTATTAAGATAACTAGATTGCTTCTTTAGTCTCTCCCTCTCTCAACATACCTTACAGAATCAAGACCTTAGACGGTAAAGTCTTCAGGCAGGGGTGTTCTGGGGCAGCATAACAGGATTTCTCTTTAATAATGGGAGTAAGCTTTATGTGAGAACTCATTAAACAGAGCTCCGGAACTCAGACTTTGTGTACATGAGAAAGTTGCAACTGATGTTGAAACCAGTTTAGTTAAACTGGTGCAAATCTGTGTGGCTGCTCTTATTGCAGATTAAGAGTGTCTTAATTCAGTTTAGATTTAAGATCAGTTTAAATAAGCCTGGTTTAAACTAAAATGTGTGTTAATTTAAAATTCTGTCAGTTTAACTAAATTGACTTAAAATCAAGATAGTTAAACTGGTACAAATTTCTCATGTAGCATTTTAAGTACATAGAGTTTCTGCTTGAAGTGATATAACCACTGATATGAATAGCTTGTTGTTTATATTATTAGTTTGGTTATATCAACTGCTTCTTAATATATTGGATTATGATATTGCATTTGGATCTGTGCAGAAATTCTATGCCTTACAAGGCTAGTCATATTCTGAAATAAAACATTAATTTGTAAAAGTTTCCTTTAAAAGCAGACTTAGGGAAACATACTGGTTCTACCCCTGGGACCTCACAGATGTCATTGTGGGGTTAGAATGCAGAATCTAGTGCAGTAAAATAATTGTACATTCCTATGTGAAATACATCTATTTTCCTTCATTCTTTGTTACTCAGTAAACTTGCACTAAACAGGGCCTTTAGGCTGGGATTTGCCATAGGGTCCAAGTGAGCTAGGACTTGTTTTTAAAGGTATTTAGGCACCTAAAGATGCAAATAGGTGCCTAGAAGGATTTTCAATTGCACCTAAGTTACCTAGGCATTTTTGAAAATCCCACTAGTTACCCATATGTGTCTTTAGGTGCCTAAATATGGTCAGAAATTGGTTCTTAGTTACTTTCCATGGAAGTAGTGCCCCAAATTGCCTTAGGTTTCTTTGATAATGTTATCTCTGGCCCACAATTTTGAAAAGCACCTAAGTGTCTTTAGAGCCTAAATCTCATATTAAAAAGTAACTTAGTCAACTGTAGCTCCTATGGGTACGTCTACACTGCAAGAAATATAAATAAACAGAAACACAGCAGCAAGTCTCAGAGCCCAGGTCAGCTGACTGAGGCTCATGGGACTACTGCTACAGGGCTAAAAATAGCAGTGTAGATGTTCCCACTCAGGCTGGAGCCTGGGCTGTGAGACCCTCCCTCCTTGCCAGGTTTCAGAGCCCAGGCTCCAGCCCCAGCAGGAATGTCTACGTTACTATTTTTAGCCACATAGCATGTGCCCCATGAGCCCAAGAAAGTTAACCTGGGCTCTGAGACGCTCTGCCAGGGAGTTTTTTGCAGTGTAGATGTATCCTTAGGAGCCGAAGTCACATTGCAAGTCAATGGGATGTAGGAAGCTAAGTCACTAAGGTACTTTTGAAAATGATTCTGTCCGTTCTTAAGCTGTTTATCTGTCCTATTTTATTTCCTATTAGTCTTCCCTCTTTTTGTATTACTGAGCAAATTTGTACTAAAACATGAGCTTTAATTTTTAAAATACTAATTTGCTACCCCTTATTTCCTGGCTGCCTGCCCATCCATCCTGTGCCTGCATTTCTAAAGCTCCTCTCATCACGGTACCTAAAACCATATTCCATTCTCTATGATGTAACTGTTCACTGCATTAAAAATGACTGTTGCGTCAGAAACAGAGGGTTGTGTTGTGGCTATGTCGTCAGGTAGGGAGCAAAATGTGTGAGCTGCAAAGTCCTCTTCTCAAGCAGACATCTGTAATCATAAGGAGCCAGATTCCGTCACACTTCCCTCTACAGGTAATCATACGTTATATAAATAGAATTGTTTCTAAATAGAGTGGCTGTCAAAGTCTTCCATCAGGCCTCATCAGCAGCTCTTTAAGGTGAAAAAAGACTGATTGAAAAGGAGAGTCAGTCAGCTGTAATTTAGCAGGAGGGCTAATAATCAGCACTTCAGTTTCATTCCTATTAAGCTGTAGGAAGTCATTTGACATAGATGGCACTGGGAAGGGTAGTCAAATAAGTAATTACATCTTGCAGACTTTGCAGAAGCTGAAAAGGACATTTGTGTATCAGCACTGCAACATATAAAAAGACCTTGTCCAAATGATCACCCAGAAGGTGCTTGTATTTAAAAGAAAATTAAAATTAAATAAAAGAGGGGAAACATTTTACTTAAATCAGTGCTTTGGGGGGGTACTAGCATGCAAAACATGTTCATGTGTGACTACTACATGATCATATACATTTTACATTATGATATGTACGTATATGTACATATTACGTCTGTATATAATATGGTAAAATTACTTGAAAAATCCTAAAATATGTACAGTTCTGGTGACTGATTGTAAATATCCAAGGTAAATATCATTGCATAATTGTGGATTCAAAGGTTAATCTGCTTCTATTTTTACCTCTCCAGTTGATTTGTGATTTGCATAATCCAATTAAGAATGAGGTAAAAATAGAAACTGCAGCATTAGCTAACACATTTTCTTAAATTTGCTACTTAGTGAATCACTCATTAAAACTTATTAATAAAAGGGATTGAACCCATGTCTTCTGGAGCTAAAAGCAGGAACCTCCATTGCCTGAGTGAGCTAAAAGACCCAGCTCTTGTTAGTTCAAAGGCTGTAGCAGACTTCAGCTACTGGAGAGGGACAGAATGCCACACTAAGTATTGATTGAGAACCAGAACATTTATTTATGTGGCTATATGGATTTCATTGCTAACTTCAGGCACCCAAGTTTGAAAAAAAAACTTTGGCCATTTTAAGCATTTTATTATTACTTTTAAATGAAATAAAAGGAATGGAACTCCTGTTTGCTGAACTGCACTTAGTTCCTTCAGCACTCTGGAAAGCTGAGGACTTCATAAGACTTTCCCAGCATGTAGCAAAATCAAACTCTAAAAAGCTCATGCTATGCTTGCTTTGCACAGAGTTCTTTTTCCATTAGCTTTGAAGCTATAGTTCCCCGTTCTTAGCATCCATATGTTTATTGGGTTTTAAGTTTTACTACATTACAATAATAAGATCTGCATTTTATACTTATGCATTAGAAAGTAAATTGCACTGCTTGGAGGATATGGGAACTGAATATTAAAGGGATGATAATGATAGGCATCTCTACCTAGCTAGCTATTTATGCCGTCTTCATCACCATAGTATCTGACTGCCTCCACAGTAGCGCGAAAGATGATAATCTCTTAACAGGTGCCAGTAAATTTGGGAAATAAAATATTGCAGAATTGGGCCATCAAGATGCAGATAGAATACTTTAAACACTTGACACTTTAGTAGCAGTTAATCTGTAAACTGAAAGATCGCTTTTAAGGGCAATATCCATTTGAGGTTCCCTTAAAAGGTATTTTATGTAGCACGTACGAGACCTTACACTTTCTATTATCTGAAGACTAGAAGAATAGCCAATTTTAATATAATTTTATAATGACCTCTGTCTCTATAGATGCATAAGAATACATTAAAGAGACATACCAGAATCATGAAGAATACTGGCAATTCCTCATGTATTTGAGCCTTACATTTTACATTGTTAGATTTTTCTTTTACCGTGTTTTTGAGATTGTAACAGGATAACGAGCCCGACTTCTTTTTTTTTTTAAGCTGCTGAGCACCTGCAGCCAATACTGATTTCAACTGGAATTGCGGGCGCTCAGCACCTCTGAAAATCAAACCCCTCAGGATAGACCTGCAAAGGGATTTAGGTGACTAACTGCCAGTTTAGGTACCTAAGTCCAAAATTTAGATCCTTAAAAGTCCACTTAGCTGCTTCCTAACTCTATTAATACCTAAATTCGCTAGATGCCTAATCTGCGGGTAAGCAGGTCCATAGTCCCGTTAGTCCTGATGCCTAGCTCAAAGGTAAGCCCTGTCAGGATTCTCAGACTAGATAGTCGCCCATTTATCTCACCTGCAGCGATGGATCTAGTATATATTCTCTGAACATGTGTAAGAACAGGCCTGTTGGATCAGGCCCCACACATAACACAGCTGGAGGAGTTGGTGCTGCTTCAGGTGCCCCTCTTCTGTCCTATAGCCTAGTGGTAGGGCATGCTTCTGGGATGTGGGTTCAAATTCCCACTCTGTCTGAGAGGACCAAAGACTTGAACCCAGCTCTCCAGTCTCTCAGGGGAATGCCCTAACCACTGGGCTTTGAGGTGGCATGGGTCTTTCTCTCTGGGATATATTGCAGAAAATAGATTATGTCAGGGAACTCAGACGCATGCTGAAGAAGAATGTCCTAGCAATCTTCTCTGAGATCCTTCCTGTCCCATGTGCAAAGGAGGACTGAAGGCAGAGGATTCTGGGAGTAAAATGCTGGCTAGGTAAGTGGTGTAGGTTAGAGAGGGGATAGGTTTTGTGGAACATTGGTCCACCTTCTCTGGGGAAAGGGAGTTGTATAGTTTGGATGGCCTCTACCTCAGTAGAAGGGGAATCAGTTTCCTTGGAAACAGGCTGGCTAGAGTGGTCAGGAGGGAGTTAAACTAATAGCAAAAGGCGAGGGTAAAAAAGAGGTAAGACACCAGCAGTCAGCACAAAATCGAGATGCTGAGAACAAAATTAATCAAGGAACCAAAGGACACGAAGAAAAGAAATTCTTGAATTGCCTATGCACCAATGCTAGGAGCCTGGGTAACAAACGAGAGAAATTGGAATTGCTCATTTATTAGCAATTAGTTTTCAGGCTACTGAAACCTGGTGGGATGATTCATACAATCAGAATGTTAAAATCAGTGGTTATAACTTACTTAGGAAGGATCAAGCGGGGGGAAAGGAGAGGGGGAGTGGCACTCTGTCAAAAATCGCATTACCTGTTTCTGAGTCACTGATAACTTGGAAGAAAATGATCTTGAATGCTTACGCATCAATATCCTACCAGATCAAGCAGAAGATGGGATATGAGTTGAGGTCTGGCACAGACCACCAAATCACATTAGGGAATAGCATGACTGCCTCTTTACACACCTATCTGTAATGAGTAGGAAAAAAATCTGCATGTACATGGGGGACTTCCCCAATTTTTTTCTCCACTACATTCTGCAATGCTTAGTTGATTGTCTGTGTAACTGGATCTTGGTCTGACCTCTTGGCCACTGCAGTAAAAGTTTGAATTGCCTTCTGGTGCTGTTTAGGAAGAGATAGGTTGTGTGCTGTAACCACGCTGAAAACATGCGGGTCGGAGAGCTAATGTGGGTGAGATAAGGATAGTAAACTGTACTATTTGTTGTGTTGTTGCCGATATTTTCACAGTCCAGTAGCTCCAGGAATGCTTTAGCACATCAATTCATTTTACATGGCTTAGCAGTAAGGCTCTTTTTCAAACAACTATTTTCAAGAACACTTATCATGTAGTGATTTCTGAATAATGTCAGAAAGTGTTCAGACCATGAGTTTGTCAAGTTAAGATATGGTGGGGAAGGGAAAAGATTTAACATTTTATGGACAACTCTGGTAGATCCGTTTTGCTAACATGGATCTTTTAAAACAGCATTCTTCCAATGCCTAGCCAAAAAAAGAAAACTCAAAGCCCTAAGGTAGATACAACATGATCCTGATTATTCATGGGCATAAACCAGAGTTCTTGGGGGAACTTTAGCCACCCCTCCCCCTAAAAAATAGAGATTGCATTAATAAAATAAATGATGAGTTTGGAACAGAAGCTCATTTATCTCACTTTTATTAATAGTTTTGTACCATAACTAAATCTGTCAAGTTTTAAAGAAGTGATATTCAGCTGATATTTTAACTCTAGCCCTCCCCTAAAAAAAAAAAAGTTGTTTATTCCCCTGTTTTCTGAAAGTTCAAAGGACAGGTAAGACCTTAGGACAGGGGTGGGCAAACTACGGCTTGTGGGACGAATCCAGTCCCTCAGGGCTTTGGATCCAGCCTGTGGATTTGTCACACCCGTGGTGCCGCGGGATCCGCGCTGCTCCAGGAAGCGGCCGGCACCATGTCCCTGCAGGGGAGCGCAGAGAGCTCCGTGTGCTGCTCTTGCCTGTGGGTACCTCCCCAGAAGCTCCCATTGGCCAGGAATGGGGAACTGCGGCCAATGGAAGCTTTGGGGGAGGTACCCACAGGTGTGTGGAGCCCTCTGCGCCCCCTTCCCCAGGGGCCGCAGGGATGTGGTGCCAGCCACTTCCCAGAGTGGCGCGGAGCTGGGGCCGGGGCAGGCAGGGAGCCTGCCCTGGCCTCGGTGCATGACGCTGCCACCCCAGAGCTGCTCTAGGTAAGTGGCACTGGGCCGGAACTCGCACCCTTAACTCCTCCTGCACCCCACACCCCAACTCCCTGTCCTGAGCCCCCTGCTACACCCCAGCCCCCTGCCCTGAGCCCCCTGCCGCGCCCCTCTTAGAATCATAGAATATCAGGGTTGGAAGGGATCTCAGGAGGTCATCTAGTCCAACCCCCTGCTCAAAGCAGGACCAATCCCCAATTAAATCATCCCAGCGAGGGCTTTGTCAAACCTGACCTTAAAAACTTCTAAGGAAGGAGATTCTACCACCTCCCTAGGTAACGCATTCCAGTGTTTCACCACCCTCCTAGTGAAAAAGTTTTTCCTAATATCCAACCTAAACCTCCCCCACTGCAACTTGAGACCATTACTCCTTGTCCTGTCCTCTTATACCACTGAGAATAATCTAGAACCATCCTCTTTGGAACCACCTCTCAGGTAGTTGAAAGCAGCTATCAAATCCCCGCTCATTCTTCTCTTCTGCAGACTAAACAATCCCAGTTCCCTCAGCCTCTCCTCATAACTCATGTGTTCCAGACCCCTAATCATTTTTGTTGCCCTTCGCTGGACTCTCTCCAATTTATCCACATCCTTCTTGTAGTGCGGAGCCCAAAACTGGACACAGTACTCCAGATGAGGCCTCACCAATGTCGAATAGAGGGGAACGATCACGTCCCTCGATCTGCTGGCTATGCCCCTACTTATACATCCCAAAATGCCAGTGGCCTTCTTGGCAACAAGGGCACACTGTTGACTCATATCCAGCTTCTCGTCCACTGTCACCCCTAGGTCCTTTTCCACAGAACTGCTGCCTAGCCATTCAGTCCCTAGTCTGTAGCGGTGCATTGGAATGGAATGCATCCGTCCTAAGTGCAGGACCCTGCACTTATCCTTGTTGAACCTCATCAGATTTCTTTTGGCCCAATCCTCCAATTTGTCTAGGTCCCTCTGTATCCTATCCCTGCCCTCTTGCACGCCAACCCCCTCCTGCACTTCACACCCCTCCCTGCACCACTGCCCTGAGCCCCCTTCCTCACTGTGCATCCCCTCCTGCACCCAACCCCCTTCCCTGAGCCCCCTCGTATACCCCACACCCCTCCTGTGCCCCAACCCCTTGCTCTGAGCCCCTTCCTGCACACGGCACTCCCTCCCACACCCCGCACTCCCTCTTGCACCCCAATCCCCTGCTCCAGCCCTATATTCACGGCCCTGCAAGCAATTTCCCCATCCTGATGTGGCCCTTGGGCCAAAAAGTTTGCCCACCCCTGCCTTAGGATAATCAGGCATTCAGTAAATTGGACAGACGGTCTACTGTGTGGGCTTTAATGGTGTACAGCTCCAAGTAACGTGGCTTCCTTTAAAGGTAGCGAGATTGCTAGCTTTTCACCGTGTGTCTGCTCTCCTGTAACTTAGAATGCAGCTATCCTTCCTCAGTATGGATGACCATGGGGAAAGATGGCCATGATTCTCCTTTTCAGGGGGCCAACCATGGGCTAACTAGCTGTCATCCTATTCTTCACTACATTCTGGGAATCTGGAGCTCGGTGAAGAGAACAGTACAACATCAGGAGACAAACCACAGTTCAGTTAGCTCAGGGATTTATTAGGGTTTTATTACAGGTCAGAATCTTAAATCCCTCTCAGTAGGAAGAGAATTCATTGAAGTGTTACTCAAAGCACAGGTATGTTGCTAACCATTATCTCCTCCATTTTCTCCCTTACAAGACTCCACTGTGTTCTTATATCACCAGAGGATATTAAGTTTGGTCAAGAGAAGGTGTTACACAATTAAAAGGGGGGAAAAGCATAGTTATGACCTACAAATAATTTCAGAAAAAATAATGCTTCCATTTTCTTATCATCATTATTTATTATGTACTATTTACGTTACAATAGCAATAAGAAGCCCAAACCAAGACTGGACCTCTTTGAGCTAGGCATTGTACAACACATAGCAGGACACTGTCCCTCCCCTGAAGAGTTTTCCATCTACGTAGTCAAAGTCTGGGAATGGGAAAGAGAAGAACAAAGAAGTGAAATGACTTGTCCGTTGGTCATCTAGAAGGTCAGTGGGAAAACCAAGAGCAGAAATCAGCTTTCCTGATTCACAGGACTGTAATGCTATCCATTAGACCATGCTGCCACTTATTTTCAGCGTAATCAGTTCAGAATTCTAAATATTTCCTGCAGCCATTAAAAGCCGGGTTATATACACGTTATTCCCATTGTACAGCAGTTCTTCTCACCAACCGTCCTATATTGACTTCACTGGGACTTCTAGTGATTAGATGCTCACCAGGATAAATTCTGGCTCTAGATAAACTGGAATTTATAAAATTCTACAATGACGAAGGGAGGAGGGCAGCGGCGTATTAACGCCTAGGCCTAGGGTGGCAAATTTGCAGAGGCAGCAAATTTATAATAGCAGCCAGAGGCTGCTTCCCCCGGCGCCGGTTTGCGCCCTCCGCCCCTGGCCCCGCCCCAACTCCACCCCTTCCCTGCTCCCTCCCTGCCCCTATTGGTCCCCTTCCTCGAATCCCCAGCCCCGCCTCCTCTCCTGAGCGCGCCACATTCCCACCAATTCCCCCTTCCACGAAGCTGTTTCGCACACGAGCACTGGCAGGGAGTGGGGAGAAGCAGGATCCGGCAGCGCACTCAGGGGAGGAGTTGGAGTCGGAATCAGAGCGGAGGTGAGCAGCAATGGGGGGGGTGGGAGCTGCTGGGGGGCGGCAATTATTTCAGGGCCTAGGGGCGGCAAAATCATTAATCCTCCACTGGAGGAGGGACCTCCAAATTATATTCCTTACTGATTATTAATGAACATGCACAAGAGAGGGTGAAACTTTTTAAACTTCTCAATCATAGAAACAAATTGACAAAAGTCTACATAGAAAGTCTTTGCGTATAAGGTCTGTGAGCTATAGGTCCTAAATTATTATGCAACAACATTTTTTGTCTCTGTAAAGGAAGCCTCTGAGGCTTTTCCTCCTAGATGGTGGGAGAACATGGCCGCACCCGGTTATTTACTCTGGGTGACTCTGTTATTCTAGAATTTTATAGTACTGCAGTCAGCCACTGCCAGCTGAAAACCAAACATTGCATTGCTAAGAAAATCTTAGGCCCTGAAACGCAAGGCCAAATAACTGTTTGCAGTTATTGCTGTCATAGTGGGAGATTGGGACAAGAAGTGAATGTATTATGAGCATAGGAGGAGTATTTGAACGGCAGACCTTGATCTCAAGTGCTTCTGACATCTTTGATATGTAAGTCTTATTATTGCTAGGACTAGAAATGTTTTGATAAGAGATAATGAGTAGTTTTGCTGAAAGTAGGAGAATTGGTGACCCATTAGGGGTTACTATGGTGACGCACTAGGAGCCACTGTAGGTTATGTGCTTTGTTTGAAGTTAACTATAAACGATTAGGTGAAAGAATTTGTTTTGGAACAATCCAGGAAGTTTTCTTTGGTCAAGGATCTGGCATCTAAACTCTCCAGCAGTCAGACGGAGGAGGGGCCCCCAGAAATCTGGCTACTGATCTCTCAAAACCATTTCAGACTTTTGGGGTAACTATCAAAGTTTTTGAAATGCTTTAAACCTATTGCTACAGCGTGTGTGTGTGTGTGTATGTACGCATGCTTGAGACCTAATAAAATGTAGTTTTAGGTGAAAGCACTTTGGTTTGTGCCCATTATTTATCAGATGGATGCATGTGCCCCCATTGATTTATTCCTGACACCTCCTGCAGACAAATAATAAAAGTTGCCACGGCTCCAGGTTCTGAAAACCCTGGGTAACAATTTCAGCACAGGTCACAGTCTCTCACTACTTACAAGGGGGCCCCGCCCTTTGTGGACTTTCTTAAGTCTCTCTGGACAGGGGATTGAAAGGCAAGTTAACTGCCCCAGTGCACTTCAGGTACCCATTCCATGGGGCCTTTTAAAGTGGGGAGGAAGTTCCACAGTGCTGCCAAAATACAGAGCCCACGTGGTGGGTTTTGAGAAATCTCTCTGGCTGGGTTACTGAGTTGGGCTTACTCAGTCCAGCTGATATGTGGATCTGTCTGATGTGTGGATACAATTCAAAGTGGACTATATTTTCCATGGGTCCTTGATGAGATGTGTCATAAATATAAAGGAAAGGGTAAACCCCTTTGAAATTCCTCCTGGCCAGGGGAAAGCTCCTCTCACCTATAAAGGGTTAAGAAGCTAAAGGTAACCTCGCTGGCACCTGACCAAAATGACCAATGAGGAGACAAGATACTTTCAAAAGCTGGGAGGAGGGAGAGAAACAAAGGGTCTGTGTGTCTGTCTATATTCTGTCTTTGCCGGGGATAGACCAGGAATGGAGTCTTAGAACTTTTAGTAAGTAATCTAGCTAGGTACGTGTTAGATTATGATTTTTTTAAATGGCTGAGAAAAGAACTGTGCTGAATAGAATAACTATTTCTGTCGGTGTATCTTTTTTGTTACTTAAGGTTTTGCCTAGAGGGGTTCTCTATGTTTTGAATCTAATTATCCTGTAAGGTATCTACCATCCTGATTTTACAGGGGGGATTTCTTTATTTCTATTTACTTCTATTTTTATTAAAAATCTTCTTGTAAGAAAACTGAATGCTTTTTCATTGTTCTCAGATCCAAGGGTTTGGGTCTGTGGTCACCTATGCAAATTGGTGAGCCTTTTTATCCAACATTTCCCAGGAAAGGGGGGGTGCAAGTGTTGGGAGGATTGTTCATTGTTCTTAAGATCCAAGGGTCTGGGTCTGGGTCTGTAGTCACCTAGGCAAATTGGTGAGTCTTTTTACCAAACCTTGTCCAGGAAGTGGGGTGCAAGGTTTTGGGAAGTATTTTGGGGGGAAAGACGCGTCCAAACAGCTCTTCCCCAGTAACCAGTATTAGTTTGGTGGTGGTAGCGGCCAATCCAAGGACAAAGGGTGGAATATTTTGTACCTTGGGGAAGTTTTGACCTAAGCTGCTAAAGATAAGCTTAGGAGGTTTTTCATGCAGGTCCCCACATCTGTACCCTAGAGTTCAGAGTGGGGGAGGAACCTTGACAAGATGTATTTGTTCAGGGCAGTGGCATCCTTGCTTGCCGTCAATCTTTGGAGGAGAACCCCAAGATTTCAAGGTCTTACGCTGACTGCCAAAAAGGTTTTCTAACTTGAGTAGGAACTGCAGTATGTTATTTAGTCTCTTAAATATTGGAAGATCCTTGCTCCCTCTAATACAATGGGACTCCTGAAGGATTCTCAGGTCACAGCAAATTTGGAATGGGTGGATATGCACCAATATGGGAAGCCCTGGTTGTGGTGTTGATTTTACTGTGCTTGTAATGGTGGTGGTAAACTGAAAGTCGACAAGTGATGTGTAGGAGCTCTGAGTCCAGATGGGTGAACTCTGACACTGACTGCTGTGTGACCCTGAGCAAGTCACTTCACCCCTGTTTCAAGCTCCTTCTCCCCACCACCTTCATGCCAGCCTTTTACGTGTTTTATCTGCAACTTCAATAAATAATAGGAAAGAGAGAAAAGTGTAGGCCTCAAAGAATGAAATTCACCTTCCTGCAATAGGCTATGAACCCCTTCTGTCCCATTTAAGTACCTATACACAATGTGTGTGTGTGTGTATAAACATTTCTGTCTCTCTTTCTCTCTCACACACACGGAAAGTAGTAGACATAAGTTTATATATATGTACACACACAAGTGTACTTAATATCACTCTTAGTATCCAAAATTTACTTGTTTCATTAAACATTCAAGTGGTTTGAAAGCAGGTATAGCACAAGCAGTATTTTGTCCACATTCCCTTGCATGCCAATCCCTCAGAAGTGCATCATTTTCATATGGTCTGACTTGTTCTATTACTTGTTACCATAATCAGCTTGTTTGTTCCATCTGCCTTCTTGTTTTTTAGCCTAAAACATTGGAGGTTGGGATTGTCTTTTACTGTGCATTCATACAGTACCTAGCACCCTGAGGCCCTGTTCTAGGTGCCTCTAGGTGCTACTGTAATACAAATACTAAATAATAATAAAAGCTACACTCCTAAATTAATCTCACACCAGGATTAGCACTTTCAGCCTCTGAAGGTGGCCCTGATAATAGTTCCCCTTGCTGCCTTTTACAACCGTTATAATTAGCTGCCAGAGTGGTTATAGCTACTGACTGGAAATCCCCCAGCAACAGCCCTTGAAATGAACAGTTTAATAAATCATGGGATCTCCTCTCCCATAGAGAAATTTACCAGCATGAGAAATGATACCGATGGCAAATATCTTGAAAACTCATATCTGTTTGTTATGTTCACAGAAGACAAAAATGTGTTTAAGTTATTACATATTTTTTTATAAAAAAAACTTCATAATTAATGTTGTTCTTTTTCCTGTTCAGAATTACACTGTTCTTCTTGAAGATGCATATAGTGACCTTGTATTTTCTATGTGAAACGTAGTATTGTTCTTAGTGTTTATTATTATTACTTCGATTTTTAAAATCCAGTGCTGAGGGTGCCTATCCCATAAATTAAAAATCACAGCATAAACAAGAGGGTTGCCCCTATCTATCTCAGACCACTCCTTCCTTCACAGCATTTGCAACATGGGAGGAAAAACGGGCTGTGGGACATGCCTGCCCAGAAGTTGACCAAAGCTGGGCTCTGCCACACCAAGGAGTGGAGAGGAGGTTCCGAACTCAGGAAGCCCACAGAGATAATGTCCTGCCAGCTGCAGGCAGAGTGAAACGACGTGTTCAACCTTTTTACTTATGTTGCATGTGCAACTGCTTTAATGAATAAAGAGAAAACTGTTGGTTTCAAAGGATGAAATTCACCGCCTTGCAATAGGCTATGAACTACTTATGTCCTGTTTAAGCACCTGTAAACTGTGTGTGTTGTGCATGCATGTGTGTATACACATTTCTCTCGCGTGCGCGTTCACACACACACACACACACACACACACACACACATTTTAGGAAAGTAATACACAGAAGTTATGTATAATATGTACATACAGACACAAATGGACTTAATATAATCACTTTTAGGGTTCAAAATTAACTCATGTTTAATTAAACATAGAAGCAGTATTTTGTCTAGTTTCTCTTGTATACCAATCAGCCAGACATGCACCATTTTCATATGCATTTTAGCAATCTTTTGAAAGGTGACTGGAAGGGTGGGGCTTCTTCAGGGAAAAAGTGTATTTTACTACCAGTATCTCTGTCCAAGAGGTAAAAAGCAATTTTTACATAGACACTGGGCACCGTAATGAATATCAACTAAAACAAAATTGAGGTGTAAAGTGCACAAGCAGACATGTGGAGAGGCTCTGAGAGGGTGGATACCAGCCAGGAGCAAATCACACAGGGAAACAAAACAATACTCATGTGAAGTACTTGTGTGGAGTTGCCAGTTGAATCCGTACTCTTATGAGCAGACGAAGAACTGCCACTGTGTCAAACTCCCTGCAGCTGCAAAATGCTGATGGCATGAAAAGGTACAGTGTGTGCCCAGCGTTGATTCCCACAACCTCAGCTCATTATTCTGCCAATCAGTCAGATACAATTTACAATCAGTTTTAAGCAACTGCACATCATTTCCCATAATTGGCATGCTGAATCTTTGACAGAACAACAAATTATGGCTGATGCCTATCAATATCACACAGAGCTGGTTGCTAACCCTCTCCCTTTTTATTATCATCATCATCATCGCGCCTAGGAGCCCAGATGTGGAGCGGGGACCCCATTGTGCCAGGTGCGGTACAAATACACAACAAAAAGATGGTCCCTGCCCACAAAAGAGCTTATGATCTAAAATAGAGATGACAGATGGATACAGACCAAGGGGAGAGGATAAGGAAACTATGAGACGATCACCATTGATGCAAATAGCCTCCTACACTATCTGCCTACCAGCATACCTGGCAGCTTGCTTATCCTCTGAAGGTGAAGTGGAGAGACACCACAGAAGTATAACCCTTCTGCCAGGTGGAGTCGGCAGCGACACGGGCTGGGTTCAATGTCTAGGGGTTCCTCTTAACAATACAAAACAGAACCTGCTTGAGCCCCAACCCAACCCAGTAATCTGGGAAAACTTAACACCACCCCTGGGCACCTCAAAGAGGCAACACTTCCCTTCTCGCCAGCACTGAGCCTGTGTATAACAAAAGAGAACTTTTATTAATTTGGGAAAATATCACAAGCATATTCAAAAGCATGTGACCATAAGCAAACCCAACCCCACAGTGTGTTGGGCAGTATCCTTTGCCTCAGTTTCCCACCTTGAGATGTGATAGTCCAACAATGAATGTCCCTTTAATATAGCACTCTCCTCTCCCTCTGCTACATCCCACCCACAGTTGGCTGGCCTTTGTCAGCAAAGACCCAGAGTTCAGAAGTGCATTCATGGGGGTTCATCTCCTCCTCCCCCTCCCCCCCCAGAAGTGGGCATTTCGCAGTGCCTCTGCAACTGTCTCACAGATGCTCCTTTTTCTCTGCCACCACTAGCCACGGTCTTTCTGCTGCCACTGTCCACCACTGCTTGCTGCTCCCGCCATGGCAGGTTCTCAGGTTCCACCACTTAGCCCAGCTCTTAGTGATTTCAATTAACAGTGATTTCAGCAGGTAGTGCACAACCTCCCAGCCAGTGCAGTCTCCATGTTGTCTTTTACTGTCCCCATACCAGGTCTAAGGCTTAGTGCCTAGACCTGCTCAGCCGGGATGGCAGCTCTAGGAATCACCAATCAGAAACAAGGACTCTCAGTTGACTTCACTCAGCTCTATCAATAAATGCTGAAGAGGAGCAGGTCAAATAGTATCTAGAATTCATCGGGCAGAGTCCACACCACACAAACAGAGAGGCGTGCAGGGCACTTAGTTAGAAGGGTAAAGAAGTGTCTAGAGGAGGGAGTCGGAGGGAGTATGGTTGTTACAAGGCATACTTGGCAGCTGTCTCTGAAGCTGTGCTGAGGGTTTCCATTAAGGATAAGCAGTCTCGCAGGTTCTATGCCTCCACCACGTACCATGTGCCAGCTAAGCCAAGCAGAGCTCAGTGGGGAAAAGGTTATACATATGGGATGTTGGAGATGACCCTGTGGATTCAGTGGCAGGGCAATGCAGGACCAAGATGTGTCTGCTGTAAGAAGTGTTTCCCAGAGCCTGTGACACTTTGGTTCCACACTACAGACTCCCTATCTCTCTAGATGCTGAGGAGACAGATAGCTATAGACTCCAGAACTGGACTTGTTGGCTGTGAGGAACTTCAGACTGCTTTGCTCAGGAGATGTTGAGAAGTTTGGAGAGGAACTGTGGGGTTGCCATTCTCCTCTGACTCTGAGGAGTCTGGGTA
Source organism: Eretmochelys imbricata (assembly GCF_965152235.1). Classification (NCBI taxonomy): domain Eukaryota; kingdom Metazoa; phylum Chordata; order Testudines; family Cheloniidae; genus Eretmochelys; species Eretmochelys imbricata. The sequence continues at coordinate 20,068,323 of NC_135572.1, forward strand.
ACAAACATGCATTTCTGATGCCTCACTGCAGAGACTGAGACGTTATCTCTGTCAAACGATGAGAGGGAGTGCGTATGTATGTGTGTGTGCTAAGATATCCCTTTCACTAAAACTTATGTGACAACAGAGTAGGGAAACCTGCGTAGGAAATCACAAATAGTGACTGAATAATAGTTGCTTAATAAACGTTATTAGCATTATTCCAAATGCTGGTTACAGATGTCATAGTTATTCTTTAAAAAACTGTATTGCACTCTCTCCCCATGGCTTAACTCTGTGTAATATGCCTTTAAAAAAATCCTGAAAGACCTGATCTCTGCCCTGTGCTTCAGCAGAGAAGTAGGTGGAAGTGCAGTAAAAAGGGAGAGTTAATTATACATAATATTACCTCAGCACCCCCCATCCTGTTACCTAAGCAAGCTCCCCTGCATTGAATGGGCCCAAGTGTTAAATATCTGCACTGGGCCAGTTTGCTTTTCACTGCATCAGGAATTGTGCAGAAGCAAAATATTCAGATAGCTAGTCCGAGAATTCCACCAGCTTACAGAAGTGGATGCTGATGATTTGCTGAATGCTATAAGAAGTGCTGAGCCATATACACTAACGTGCATTTCAGCTACTGCAGGTAGAATATCTTCAATGGCTACCTAGGGTAGAGTGCCGTGGAGTCCCTGCTGCAGTACACAAATCAAAACAGGAGGCACTAAATTGTGGAATGACATTGTGAGGACTGGCTGAATGGGCTTCCCATATACTCCGGGAAGAAAGTGTTATACACTCTATTGATTCAGCCAGACCTGAGCCAAAGACCTCTTCCCAGGCATAACAAGAAATCGATACTCTTATAGAGTACCTGGGACAGCGGTTTTCTGTGATACAGGTGCTCCAAGCTGAAGATGTTCCAACTAGATGTCTGTTGTAATGCCCTATTCCCCTGCAGCTGAGCGCGCCCCAGACATTCCCTCAACTTCACTTATATACCTGGGAGAATTAAAGCCTCCAGATGTTCAAAAAAGAAGCTTCAGTGAGTCCAGCCTTGCCATAGGACACGGGCAATAGCAACAGCAGCTGCACCTGTGGTCAATAAGACATTTGTCTAACAGAATGTTAAACTGCTTTCCTTTACATTCATTATGCAGTTGACTGATTAAGATGTTTCAGTGTAATTGTCTTGGTTGTCGAAGAATTCTTTCTTGTCTTCACATTTACGATAATTTCTCTGACAACCATATGGATAGGGCTTGTTTGAACAAATATCCTTATGTAGTGAAATGCTTTTTTGAAATAGCAAAGGGTTTTTTGGAGGGATGGGGGGGAGGGAGTGGGGGTGAAAAAATACCATTTTAGTTACTGCTATTGTGGCATCAGTTTGCTCCAGTCACATTTCTATACATGGGCTGAGGTTTCACACTGGGATGAAGGTAATTTAATGTGAGGCTTTGAAATTCAATGTACTCTGGATAAAAAAAAAGTCAACAACAAACAAACCACGTGCACAATATATCCCCCAGAATGACAATTAAAATCATGCTACAGCAGGCATAATAAACGGAGGCCAGAATTTTCTAATCTATTACGCTGGGCTCCTAAATGCATCTGAGAAGTGAGGAAGTCACAATGATTTCCTTTGTCTGGGGGAAAGACAGTGCAAAGGAGATTTGATCACAGAGATAAACCTGTATTTTTTTTTTATAACAGCTGTTACGAGTTGTCCTTTGTCAACAAGATTGACAGTGGGGACTAACACTCACAGAACAGACTTGAAAGTCAGGATTCTTGGGGTTTTTTTTCCCCTGTCTCTGGTACTTCTCTGTGGTATGACCTTGGGCAAATCAGCGGATATTTCTGTGCCTCAGCTTCTCATCAATAGAATAGAAATAATGCTGCCAATATCACAGGGATGTTATAAGAAGCTAAATTCATTAATATGGGCTCAGAGATGCTGTGATGGGGGTGCCAGACAGGCATAGAAGGGGTTAATCATGCCCTTCCTGAAAGAAGCAATTGAGGTGAATCCTCCCAGTGGCTCAGAGAGGCCGCATGAAGCACAGCCAACCAAGGAGGAGTTGCAGGAAGCAACCAGTCTGGGCCCAGCAGGCTCAGAGAAAAGGGAGCCGCAGGGCAGAATAAGATCAGGTGCTGCGGGGATCCCAGGGAGTAAGGACTGCATCCCTGGAGCGCTGAGAGAACTGGAAGAACCTTGGACAAAGCAGGGACAGGCTGCTGGGACTGCATAGCTGAAGGCCCTGCGGTGAGGGCGAAGAAGGTGCTGCGGCCAGACGGGGAAGTCGCCCAGAGAAACAGAGCTGCATTGACAGAGGTTATAGAGGAGCAGCAGGAGGCTGCTTTTTACAGGATCCCTGGGCTGGGGTCCAGAGTAGCCACTGGAGAAGTGGCTGGTCTGTTGGACAGAGATACCCCTCCAGCAGGGGGAAACACAGATGCCAACCTAGCCAGAGGGCTGAGTCACAACGTGGGCACTGCGGTTCCGGGAGCTGAGAGAGGAGCTGTAGGCAAGAGCAGAGACAAGAGTGCTGGTGTGCAGACTGTGGATGTGGTCATTGGCCTCAAGCTGAGCCCAGTACAACCAGGAGGAGGTGCCAGTCTGGTGATAGGGGCTGTACCCTGTGACAGAGGCACAGATTTATGGTACGATTTCAGAATTGTATTTTTGTTACTCAAGTATATCATTGTAGTAGGCCAAATTCTCTTTGAAGTCAATTGAATACAATGGAGTTTCACCAACTGAGAGTCTGGCCCTGTATGTTTAATGTAAGAAGTAGCCTAAAAAGAGAAGTATTGTTTTAAGCAGTACATCTTTGCAGGGACTTTTTTTTTATGCAGTTCTTTTCTTGCTTGAAACAATGATGCAGAGAGGAAAGGGGAAGGAGGCAGTTTTGTTTTGCAGGCAAAGTCTCCTGGTCCTCATTTGCAAGTGGATTTCATGGGGCACGTTTTGCACATTTCTCTATCATGCACACAGAAGACGGACTGCTGGCTTGGCCATCTCAAAGCAAGAACTCCACTGCCAGTATAAAATAAGTATTAAAAATGCAAATGTTTAAAGTGTGATTTTCCAAAGATTATATCTTCCACATTTCCAGCTTCCCATGACCAATCACACCCCTGCCCCAGTCAGTTATATCAGTTACATGGCACAATCTGCATGCATGTGCATGCATAATTACCAATTACAGCAAAAATCTGATCATTCGTGTACAATCCAGCATCCTAGCAGATGCTGCAGAAGAAGGTGAAAGCTCCCTATAAGATACCTGATTGCACAAAACTGTAATAGAGGAGGTCATTTTTCCTGACTCCAGGTGATGATCCCTTTATTCCTTGCGAAGTATGATGAACCAATGAGTCTTATACATTATTCCACCTAGTCTAACTGCAGATACCAGTCACATTAAACATTTACCTGGTGCTTGATGCTCTAGTCAAGACAGCAAAACAATTCCATGTTAACTCTTTTATATCATACTTCTAATTTTTTGAAATATGTATCGTTTGGCTGAAATTCTAGATGGTTAATCTAAGTCAGGGGCAGGCAAACTTTTTGGCCTGAGAGCCACATCAGATTTCTGAAATTGTATGGAGGGCTGGTTAGGGGAGGCTGTGCCTCCCCAAACAGCTAGGAGTGGCCCGGCCCCCGCCCCCTACCTGACCCCCCTGCTTCTCGCCCCATGACAGCTCCCCCTGTTTCCTGTCCCCTGACAGCCCTCCGGGACCCCTACCCCATCCAGCCCACTGCTCCCTGTTCCCTGACTGCCACCGGACTCCCCGCCCCTACTGCCCCCCACCGCCCCATCCAACCCCTCCTCTCACTCCTGACTGCCTCCCGGGGACTCCTGCCCCATCCAACCACCCCTTCTCCCTGTCCCCTCACTGCCCCAGGAACCCCTGCCCCTGACTGCCCCCCACCGCCCCATCCAACCCCTCCTCTCACTCCTGACTGCCTCCCGGGGACTCCTGTCCCATCCAACCACCCCTTCTCCCTGTCCCCTGACCGCCCCTGGAACCCCTGCCCCTGACTGCCCCCCACCGCCCCATCCAACCCCTCCTCTCACTCTTGACTGCCTCCCAGGGACTCCTGCCCCATCCAACCACCCCTTCTCCCTGTCCCCTGACCGCCCCTGGAACCCCTGCCCCTGACTGCCCCCCACCGCCCCATCCAACCCCTCCTCTCACTCCTGACTGCCTCCCGGGGACTCCTGCCCCATCCAACCACCCCTTCTCCCTGTCCCCTGACCGGCCCTGGAACCCCTGCCCCTGACTGCCCCCCGCCCCCCCCATCCAACCCCTCCTCTCACTCCTGACTGCCTCCCGGGGACTCCTGCCCCATCCAACCACCCCTTCTCCCTGTCCCCTGACCGGCCCTGGAACCCCTGCCCCTGACTGCCCCCCACCGCCCCATCCAACCCCTCCTCTCACTCCTGACTGCCTCCCGGGGACTCCTGCCCCATCCAACCACCCCTTCTCCCTGTCCCCTGACCGGCCCTGGAACCCCTGCCCCTGACTGCCCCCCACCGCCCCATCCAACCCCTCCTCTCACTCCTGACTGCCTCCTGGGGACTCCTGCCCCATCCAGCTACCCCTTCTCCCTGTCCCCTCACTGCCCCAGGAACCCCTGCCCCTGACTGCCCCCCACCGCCCCATCCAACCCCTCCTCTCACTCCTGACTGCCTCCCGGGGACTCCTGCCCCATCCAACCACCCCTTCTCCCTGTCCCCTGACCGGCCCTGGAACCCCTGCCCCTGACTGCCCCCCACCGCCCCATCCAACCCCTCCTCTCACTCCTGACTGCCTCCCAGGGACTCCTGCCCCATCCAACCACCCCTTCTCCCTGTCCCCTGACCGGCCCTGGAACCCCTGCCCCTGACTGCCCCCCACCGCCCCATCCAACCCCTCCTCTCACTCCTGACTGCCTCCTGGGGACTCCTGCCCCATCCAACCACCCCTTCTCCCTGTCCCCTGACCGGCCCTGGAACCCCTGCCCCTGACTGCCCCCCACCGCCCCATCCAACCCCTCCTCTCACTCCTGACTGCCTCCCGGGGACTCCTGCCCCATCCAACCACCCCTTCTCCCTGTCCCCTGACTGCCCCAGGAACCCCTGCCCCTGACTGCCCCCCGCCCCCCGCATCCAACCCCCCTCTACTTCCTGACTGCCCCCCTGGGACCCCTGCCCCCATTCAACCTCCCTGTTCTCCGCCCTCAGACCACCCTGACCCCTATTAACACCCCTGCCCCCTGACCACCACCCCGAACTCTGCTGCCCTCTGTCCAACCCCCCCTGCTCCCTGCCCCCTTATCGTGCTGCCCGGAGCACGGGTGGCATTACAGCCGCGCTCCCCAGAGCGCCAGGACAGGCAGCCGCACGCCCGGCTGGAGCCAGCCACGCCACCGCGTAGCAAGAGTCCCGCCGCCCAGAGCGCTGGGCTGGCGGCACAGTGAGCTGAGGCTGCGGGGGAAGGGGGAAAGCAGGGGAGGGGCCGGGGGCTAGCCTCCCGGGCCAAGAGCTCAGGGGCCGGGCAGGACGGTCCTGCGGGCCAGATGTGGCCCGCGGGCCATAGTTTGCCCACCTCTGATTTAAGTGCATTACTTTCTCTGGGAGGCTTAAGTAAAAAGAACATGCTAATGGCTGAGTGCCACTGTTCAAGATCATTGAATCCATCTCCTGCTACTGGGCATTCGGTATCAACAGATACGACCACTGTTGGAAAGCATATCTAAAATTTGTTACAGGCACTTGGAATAGTTCACATGCAGACAATTTCCATACTCCTTCTAAGCTGGAATCACATTGGACTCATACATTTTAGGCTGCTGAGTAGAGAAAAGGATCCCCAATGTGAAATCTGACATTACCATGCATTGTTGCTAAAAGGCCAGTCTTTCATATCACAATTAAATTATTCAATTGCCTTTATCTGTATATTAGAGGATATGACGCACCCTGTCTGGAACAAAAAAAGATAGTCGTGCAATGCTTTAGAACAAACAGTAAAGGAAAGAATAATTAATTTAATGGAGGTAAACAGTAAGGGGATGTAATAATACGGGTTTACCAAAGGGAGATAAATGCCAGATTAGCCTTATTTATTTCTTTGAGGAAGATCTGATTTTTCAGATAAGTGAATTCAGTAAATCTAATATACCTGGACTTCAATAACGCATTTGAAATGGTACCACATCAATATTTTTATTAATGACCTTAACAATAAAAAGCAGGAGTCTGATAATGAAATTTGATGATAAAAAAGAAATGAAATGTCTGGTATAGAATTGTGTCTAACTTTTGTTAATAGAGTTTTTAATCTGCAGATCTTAAAGTATTTAAATAAGGTCTGTGTCATTATTCCCATTTTACTGATGCGGAAACTGATTCAAATTTGGGAGACATCTTTTAATACAGAGCAGGATCGGAATATGATACAGGAAGATCCAGATGACCTTGAAGACTGGGTGACAGAAATGGGATGAAATTCAATAGTACAAGGTCATACACTTGGGGTCTAATACTAAGAATTTCTGCTACAAGCAGAGGGATCATCAGTTGGAAAGGACAAAGGAGGAGAGCGACCTGGATTTGTGGATTGATCAGAGGATGACTATGAGCCACCAATGTGATGTGGCTGTGAAAAAGACAAATGTGATTCTAGGATGTGTCAGGTGAGGCATTTCCAGCAGAGAAAGAAAAGTCTTAATGCGGTTATACAAGGCACTGGCAAGACCTCATTTGAAATATGATGTAGAATTCTGGTCACCCTCTGTTCAAGAAAGATTAATTCAAATTGCAACAGGGCCTAGGATGATCAGGGCGAATGAAGGGCCTATTTTGTGAGAGGAAACTGGGAAAGCTTGGCTCTTAGTCTAGCAAAAAAGAAAGCTGAGAGGAAATAGGATTGCTGGCTATAAATGCATCAAGGGGTAAGTCCCAAGGAGGGTGAATATCTATTTCAATCCACCTAGAGAGGACAGCTGTCACACCACTGGGGGAGGAAGATTAGGCTCTGTCACAAGGAGGACGCTGGCTGCGGGTTACTTCTGGAGGCAGGCAGTGCTCAGCCCCTGCTCCCAACCCACCTACGATAGTGATGAAGAATCATTATGTTGCCCTGGCAATGAGGCATGAAGAATCACCCCCAAAGGTGGAGGAGGAGAAGTTCTGTAACCCCAAAGCTAGGAGGATCATAGCCACCACACCCAAGAGGAAATGGAGGGTAGTGGTGATCCTTTCTGAGGGAGGTGAAGGCACCCATCAGTCAGCTTGACATGGCATCCTGGGAGGTATGCTGCCTGCCAGGGGCCTGTATCCGAGAAGTTTCAAAGGGATTGTCGAGGATCATCCAGCCCTCTGACTGCAACCCCATGCTGCTCACCCATGTGGGCACTAAAGATACTGCGAGTTATGACCCATAGCAGATTAGACTTGACTGCTGAGCTCTGGAGTAAGAAAGAAGAAGCTGGGGGCACAGGTGTTGTTCTCTTCAATCCAGCCGGTCAAGGGTAGGGGCCCCAGCAGCGACAGATGCATCCTGGAGGTGAATGCATAGCCTCACAGATGGTGTCGCCAGGAGGGCTTTGGCTTCCTTAATCACAGGATGCTGTTCTGGGAAGGACTGCTAAGCAGAGATGGGGTCCACCTGTAAAGGAAGGGGAAGAGCATATTTGGATGCAGACTGGCTAACCTAGTGAGGCATGCTTTAAACTAGATTCAATTGGGGGAAGGAGACAAAAGGCCACAGGTAAGTCAAAAACATGGAGACCTGGGAGAAGGTCGTAATTTGGGGGAAGCATGGTCAAGTACAGCAGGAACAAAGGAGAGACAAGAGGAAACATAGAGGGGAACTCAGATCAGTTTCTTAGAGGTCTGTATGCTAGTGCGAGAAGTATGGGGAATAACCAGGAAGAAGAAATACTAGTGAGTAAACACAACTGTGACATAGTTGACATCACAAAAACTTGGTGGGATAATACACATAACTGGGATATTGGTAAAGAAGGGTACAGCTTGCTCAGGAAAGACAGGCAGGGAAAAAAGGAAGGAGGTGTTGCCTTGTATATAAAAGATATATGTACTTGAACTGAGGCTAAGACAGAAATAGGAGACAGACTTGTTTAAAATTTCTGTGTAAGGATAAGAGGGGTAAAAACCATGGGTGATGTAATGGCAGGGATCTACTACAGACCACCTAAACAGGAAGAAAAGGTGAATGGGGCTTTTTTTTTTTTTTAAAACAACTAACTAAATCATCCAAAGCACACGATTTGGTGGTGATGGGGGACTTCAACTACACAGCCATCTCTTGGGAAAATAATACAGCAGTGCTTGGAATGCACTGGAGACATTTTTTTCTTAATTTCAGAAGATGGAGAAAGCAACTAGGGGAGAGGCTGCTCTAGATTTGATTTTGACAAATAGGGAGGAATTGGTTGAACATTTGAAAGTGGAAGGCAGTTTGGGTGAAAGTGATAATGAAATTATAAGAGTTCATGAGTCTAAGGCAGTGGTTTCCAAACTTGTTCCACCGCTTGTGCAGGGAAAGCCCCTCGTGGGCTGTGCAGGTTTGTTTACCTGCTGCATCTGCATGTTCGGCTGATCACAGCTCCCAGTGGCTGTGGTTCGCTGCTCCAGGCCAATGGCAGCTGCTGGAAGCGGCGGCCAGTATGTCCCTCGGCCTGCACCGCTTCCAGCAGCTCCCATTGGCCTGGAGCAGCAAACCGCGGCCACCGGGAGCTGCGATCGGCCGAACCTGAGGACGCGGCAGGTAAACAAATCGGCGCGGCCCACCAGGCTTTCCCTACACAAGCGGCGGAACAAGCTTGGGAACCACTGGTCTAAGGAATGGTAGGAGGGAGAACAGCAAAATAAATATAATGGATTTCAAGAAGGCAGATGTTAGCAAACTCAGGGAGTTGTTAAGTAGGATCCCATGGGAAGCAAATCTAAGGGGAAAAACCATTTGAAAGAGTTAGCAATTTTTCAAAGTGACATTATTAAGGGCCCAAGAGCAAACTATTTCACTGTGTAGGAAAGATCGGAAGTATGACAAGAGACTACCCTGACTTAAACCAGGAGATCTTCAATGACCTGAAACTCAAAAAAGAGTCCTACAAAAAGTGGAAACTAGGTCAAATTACAAAGAAGGAATATAAACAAACACAAGACACTAGCTAGAGACATAAAGGGTAGAGAATAAAACATTCTACCAATACATTAGAAGCAAGAGGAAGACCAAGGACAGGGTAGACCCATTATTCAATGATGAGGCGGAGGGTGGGGGGGAGACAATAACAGAAAATGTGGAAATGGCAGAAGTGCGAAATGTCTTTTTGTTTCAGTTTTCACCAAAAAGGTTAGTAGTGATTGGACATTTAACGAAGTGAATGCCAGTCAAAATGAGGTAAGATCTGAGGCTAAAATAGGGAAAGAACAAGTTAAAAATTACTTAGACAATGTAGAAGTCCTTAAGTCACTAGGGCCTTGTGAAGTACATCCTAGAATACTCAAGGAGCTGATTGAGGAGATATCTGAGCCATTAGCGACTACCTTAAAAAACTCATGGAAGAAGGGAGAGATTCCAGAGGATTGGAAGAAGACAAATATAGTGCCAGTTTATAAAAAAGGAGAATAAGGACAACCCAGGGAATTACATACCAGTTACCTTAACTTCAGTACCCAGAAAGAAATTGGAGCAAATAATCAAGCAATCAATTTGCAAACACCTAGACGTTAATAAGGTGGTAAGTAACAGATTGGATTTGTCAAGAACAAATCATGTCAAACAAACCTAATAGCTTTCTTTGACAGGGTAACAAGCCTTGTGAATGTGGGGAAGGGGCGAAGCAGTAGATGTGGTATATGTTGACTTTAGTAAGGCTTTTGATATGGTCTCATATGACTTTCTCATAAACAAACTAGAGAAATACAGGCTCCATGGAGCTACTATAAGGTGAGTGCATAACTGGCTGGATAACCATTCCCAGGGAGTAGTTACCAGTGATTCACAGTCAAGCTGGAAGGGCATAACAAGTGTGGTCCAGCAGGGATTTGTCCCAGGGCTCTGAGGTGTCTTCGAGCAGTCGCTCAGTCATTTCCCTTCCATTGCGGGGGCCTCAGGCACTGGTGTGCCTCAGTCCTTCCTATTCTCTGCCTGTGGCACATAATATAAACTAGTCTCCTGTGGGCTGTGATAATTTAATCTAATTTTGGTTGCTGGGTTTCTTGTGCTGGGTGGTGTTGGTGGCCTATGCTATACTGGAGGCCAGACTAGATGATCTGGTGATCCCTTTTGACCTTCAAGTCTATGATTCTATGAAACTAATTCTAGTGACTTGATTTTAGACAAGAAAGTTGCCAAAGGCGAATGAGAGGAATGATGCTGCAATGGTTACAGCAGTATTCTGGGATGCTGGAGAGACAGTTTCAATTCCCTGCTCTTCCACAGATTTCCTCTATGACCTTGGGGAAGTCACTTAAGCCCAGATCTTGAAAGGTATTTAGGTTCCTAACAGCCATTGATGTCAATGGGGATAATAGCACATTAAGTACATTAAAGACTGAACAGCTACTACGGTGCCAGGGGCCATATAAATATCTCAGATTGAGAGAATGCACCTTAGTGGCCAATGCTGATAGTTATGTTTATTTTGTTCACCTGTTCCAGCTTTTCTTTTAGATCATAAGCTCTTTGGGGCAGAGGCTATCATTTACTATATGTTAGTAGAATGCCTAGCACAGCGGGTTCCCAAAATGAGGGTCAGGTTTCTAGGCTTCTGCAGTGTAAATGAATAGCAACCAGACAGGAATCTAAGACATCATATATCTGAAAAAAATAACAAAAGGAAAATGCGCAGTCCAGAGTTCAATTATTACTATTGCAATTTGGCCAGAAATTCAAGGAGAACTGTACCCAAAGTGCAATTATAATGTATTTTCCTCGGGAATTAGGAAAAGATTTTTCTACTGACAATTTACCTAGTGGGAGATGAATCACTTTAAAAAAAAAAGCAAAACCAAAAAATACCCTTCGCAGATAAATGAACAAACAGAAAAAATGCCAGAGATAAATTAGCAAGAAATTAAACTAGTTACAGAATGAAACATTAATAGGAATCAATATGTGGTTAAAAAAATATTGGAAAGACCCAAATAATTAGAACAATTAATGATGTTATCTTAAAGGAAAGTAGAAAGGTCAACTAATTAAATTGTCTTAATGTGAACAATAATGACTAAAAGCTACACAGCTTTCAAATGCACTGGAATAAAGCACAGACAATTACTAGGGAGTAAGTTACTGAATGTCAAGAAAATTTAATCTTAACCTCCCCCCCATAAATTGACATTACTTGAAGGCACTTAATGTAAACCCTTAACAGAGCAAATTACCTATAAAATGAAAATGGATAATTTACTTGGCTCACAAGCGATTTTCAGGTCCAAACATGTTGTGAAAAGGTTGTATCCTAATTCACACAGTGCACTGGCAATTACCAGAGACATAAGACATATTGATTTGCAAGAGGAAAATATTGCATACTCCCTCGTGGAAAAACCAACTTCCTTTATTCTTGGGGCCACTCTTTTAACTCTGCTACAGAGTAATAAAAGAGAAGGAAATGTAATTACTTCTAAGCTTCTTTTTGATATTCATCCATGTACATGACGTCCTGCCACCTCCCCTAACATTATTTTTAGGGCGATTAATGTATTCCTGCAAATACAGACTTAACTTGTGTGAAAATAAAAGAATGCCAGCATGAGTGTTTCTTATGGCTTGACTTGATGTAATCTCTGCCGCTGTTCAATTATATTCCACCAAAGGACTCTGCTGTGTTCATTACAGGAGCAATGGTGTGATGCCTGGAAAAACTCTGCAGTGTAAACTGAGTTTTCTGAGCACCTTTAGCCCTCCTGCAACTTTTTCCCCTTTGGAGGGCATGACCTGAGCCTTAGGACTGACTGTGATGTGACTCGTGCTGTTACACTAGATATCTTCCTTCAGCCAATTGTTACCAAAATATTTCAGGAGAGGGATAACATTCTTGCAGACAGGGATTGTGTATAGCTCTGTTTGTATAGTGCTGAGCATATTCAGGCCCCAGTTCTAAATGGGCACTACCATACTACAAGTAATAAATCAATAATATCGCTATTCTGTGGAAGGAATGTAGCCCTTGCTTGTTTCACTGGGCACGTGCCAGAGGCATCTTTTTAATTTGTCTTTAAATCTCTTCCACTGGCTAGGGGTTGCGGCACTGCATAGATCGATTCTGTGGAACAACACCTCGTCAATTACAACTTGTCAGACACCCTACTATGCAGGTGGTTATTTGGCTAGACGGTTAAAAGCACTTAGGGACTGATTCTGCTCATTGAAATCAATGAAAATGACTGGTGCAGAGCTTTTAATCTGCAGATCTTAAAGAGCTTTAACAAGAAGCTCAGTATCATTGTTTCCATTTTACAGATGGGGAAACTGAGGCATAAAATGAAGTAACTTCCCACTCACTGAACAGTCCAGGAAAAGAATCATGATCTCCAGGATGTTAGTTCAGCCCTGTCCACTGGACCATGCTGACCACCCCGTGCTCATGAATATGTAGTAATAGTGTGTGAAAATGACACTTTTGCTTGAAATTTGGAAAAACAGTCACTATTCATAGCTGAGAAATACTGCTCTTTCCATAAAATGGTTACTAACCCTTCAAGAACATATACAAATTTCATCTTAAAATCATATTTAAACATTTTTGTTAAAAAGATTAAAATTTAAAAAAATGATAAAAATGTAGGGCCAAACTGGTAAAGGTATTTAGAGGCCTAACTCCCTTTAGGCACCTAATTACCTTTAAAATTCTGGCCCGTACTATTTAACAGGCTCTACCTTTGAACAAGAAAATACAAAGTCTCAGGGTGTTTTTTTTCATCGCTAAATTGGACCATTTGAGTAAAAAACGTGAAAGCTGTTAATTAAGATTTTTTTTTGTATGCTGCTTTTTTAATACTTCACACAGCCCTAATCATAACACTCTCTCACAGGCTGTAGATAACTGCTATAACTGCCGTGATAAAAGCGGTGCTGGAATGAAGCGTTCAATTATACCAGATAACAACTTACATATGAGGGGCAGGGAAGGGGAGAGGGTGGTGGTTAATGAATGGTTATTTAAGAGGATCTTCCTTCTGTGCTAAGACATAGAATTGATCTATATGCTGCCAACCCCTACCAGCACAGAGAACAAGAGATTTAAAGACAAATTAAAAAAAGGCCGGTGATTCTTCGTTAATAAAAAACACATTCTTTCCCCAGCAGAAGAAAACTCAAGCGCATTTCATGTGATGGAAAACTAAATAGCTTCAGTGACAGTGAGGCAGTATGGCTCAGTGGATAGAACACTGGACTGGCAGTGAGTAGACACGGGTTTTCACTGCCTGCTGGGTGACCTCTGACAGGTCACTTCACCCCTCTAGATCTCTGTTTCCCTTTCTGCCCTTTGTCTGCCTTCTATTTAAGGCAAGATTGTGACTTGTCCTAATTTGGCGCCCGGTGTGTCCTAACTGCCCTCTGTGGGCAAAAGGGGCCTGACCCCCTATGCTAGCTACTCATAGCATGGGTAACTGTGGAGTGAAGAGTAATTTCCACAGCAGGGGCGGAGCCACGGGTGGGCCGCAGCCCACCCACTTAGCATCTAGGCCCACCCAAATCGGAGCAGGGGTGCAATGCTGCCACAGTGGCCCAAAGCGTAACTCGGGCACCTGAAATCCAGGATGGAGCTATGTGCCTGCCCTTCAGAAATCTATGCTCTGGCAGCTCTGCCTTGCCATTTTCTGAGTCGCCCCATGTGCGTGCCCAGCTCGGCAGGTGAAGCTCTGTGTCTGGGCACCAGGGCTAGGAAGAGGACATGGTGTCGAGGAAGAAGCTGAGCTAGCAGGTGCTCGAGGGCTGCCTGTTGGACAGTAGCGCTCTCCGCATGGCTCATCCCCTATCGGCTGGAGGCAGCGGTGAGGGTGGTCTCTTTGCAGCGCTCCCAGGAGAGGATGCACTTTGCTGTCCAGCTTAGTACAGAGTCCGGGCCAAGTTGCATGCACAGACATACAAAACAAGCCCAAGTTCACGGCCCCGCAGCTCAGACAGAGCCAACCCCGCTCAGGGGGCCGTACGGCCTGTGAGCCCCCAGCTGATAGGCAGCAGCCCATGCCCCACAACGAGGCAATGACAGCCTCTCTTCCTCCGCTGCAAAGTCAGGGCGAAGCCAAGGGGATCAGCACTCCCCGCCCCAGCCAGACTGCACACCACGGCCAGTGGATAGCAGTCTGTCATTGCCTGTCCACCCAAAAGTTGGGGCCCACTCAAATTTCCACTCCTAGCTACACCACTGCCCCTAACACTGCATACATATGGACAGTGAATGGGTAGGAAGGGGAAGAGATATACTCTGCACCAGGTATAGGGTTGGATGGGTATAATGCATGACAGCAGGAGGAAACTGTGACTCAGCTACGATCTGTCTCCCAATCTGCTTCCTGAGCATTGCAACTATGTAAAATGACAGTCCTGGCCTTAGACCGGGGTGGGCAACCTGCGACCCGCAGGCCACACGTGGCCAGTCAGGACGATCCGCTGGCGGGCTACCAGACAATTTGTTTACATTTGCACAGCCACCCACGGCTCCCAGTGGCCATGGTTCACCGTTCCCGGCCAATGGGAGTTGCAGGAAGTGGCGCGGAATGCAGGGACATGCCGGCCGCCGCTTCCCACTGCTCCCATTGGCTGGGAACAGCGAACCTCAGCCACAGGTAATTAGAGGCCCAGGTAATTATAGGCCTGTAGGCTTGACATTGATCTCAGGCAAGATAATGCAGCAGCTGATATGGGACTCAATTAATAAAAAAAATTAATGAGGGTAATGTAATTAATTGCAATTAACATGGGTATATGGAAAACAGATTCTGTCAAACTAACTTGACACCTTTTTTTTAAAATAAGATTACAAGTTTTGTTGGTAAAAGTAATAGAGTGGATATAATAGACTTCAGTAAAGAAGTTGACTTAGAACTACATGACATTTTAATTTTAAAAACCTAGAAAGATATATAATTCATATGGAATGCATCAAATGGATTAAAAATTAGGTAACTGGTAGGTCTGAAAATATAATTTTAAACAGGGATTCATCAGCAAATGGCTGTGTTTCTTGTGGGGTCCCAAAGGGATCATTCTTGGTTCTACTTTTTTTTAACATTTTTATCAATGACAGAAGAAAACAAAATCATCACTGAATGTTTACAGATGACATAACAATTGGGGGAGTGGTACATAAAGCATACAGAACAATCTGGATTGATTGGTGAACTGCATGCAAGCAAACAATATGTATTTTAATATGGCTAAATGTAAATGTATACATCTAGGAACAAAGAATGTAGGCCATACTTATAGGATAGGGGACTCTATCCTGGGAAGCAAAGCCTCTGAAAGAAATTTGGGGATCATGGTGGATAACCAGCTGAACATGAACTCCCAATGTGACACTGTGTCCAAAAAAGCTAAGGTGGTCCTGGGATGTGTAAACAGGGGCATCTCAAGTACGAGTAGAGAGTTATTTTACCTCAGGATTTGGTACTGGTAAGACTGCTGCTGAAATACTGTGTCTAGTTCTCGTGTCCACAATTTCAGAAGGATGTCAATAAATTGAAGAGGGTTCAGGGAAGAGCCATGAGAATGATTAAAATATTAGAAAACATGCCTTATAGTGGTAGATTCAGGGAATTCAATCTATTTAGCTAAACAAAGAGAAGGTTAAGGGTTGACTGGATCACAGTCTACAATTATATACATGGAGAACAAATATTTAATAATAGGCTCTTCAACTTAGCAGATAAAGGTATAACCCAATCCAATGGCTGGAAGTTGAAGCTAGACAAATTCAGACTGGGGATAAGGTGTACATTTTTAATGGTGAGAGTAATTTACCATTGGAACAATTTACCAAGGGTTATGGTGGATTCTTCATCACTGACAATTTTTAAAATCAAGATCAGATTTTTTTTTCTAAAACATCTGTTCTAGGAATTATTTCGGGAAGTTCTATGGCCTGTGTTATACAGTGCGGCAGACTAGATGATCACAACACTCCTTTCTGGCCTTAGAATCTATGACAATAAGAGAGCAGCACAGTGGCCACAACCCAATATCTAACAACAGGACACAGGGGGAAATTAGACAGGTGAATTGATATGGGACATTCTGAATCATCATCTCAAGGCACAGCAAACATTGTGGTCAGATAATTGGTTTTGGGATAGCAGGCTCTGCCTGGTCAATGCTGTGTTGTATATTTTCAGTAAGAGCAGAAAGTGCATCCAAAGCTTGCAGTGGATGTGAATGTGAACAGTACAAATAGGAAGAATTAATATAGATGGGCTTGAATCTCTTAACACTGAAACTTTTATTTTAAAGTTCATGATTGGTTAAAATTCTATTCTTCCATGGCTAGCTCAAAGCTATTTCTTTTAATGTTACACTCTGTGTACATCATTTGTCACAATCTTTACACCTAGTTTATTTATTTATTTCTGAGAGTATATCTAGATATAGATAAGAATACATTATTTGATCTGTAGATATACACAGAAAAACACAATCTCAGTGTAATATAAATGAAAGCTGTATTCAACTGTAACAATAAGTTAAATTGTGACCCTTTAAAAAAAAAAACCCAAATACTTAGTCTATTAAATTCATTAAATGAGACAGGTATAGTGCTTGCATATTTTTTTCTTAATTCTTTGCATTTCTTCTTTTTAGTTTTTGAACACTCTTTAAGAGTAAGAAAGGCACATGTTATTCTTCTTTCACCCTGTAATAAATTCCTAGAATTTCATAAAACTATGTGCCTGCTTCTTTCATTGGCAGGGAAGCTAGGATTTATTGGAGGTTGTTCTATTTATTCTCACTCCTCAGGATAATTAACTTTGAAACTCACAATCATGACATCCACACTAATGAGTTATACTGTATGTACATATTTTTGTAGGTGCTAAATACATTATCCTGCAGTCATCGTTGGCATTTCAACAGCTGACACAAATTTACACTTACTGTATATTAAAGCAGTGTGAGAAAGACGTATACAGTAGATAATTTGTTTTAAAATGCCATTGTGTTTAAATTCCAACTGGTGATTTTATTCTGAAAGCCATCATTTGGAGTCTTTATCCCCTTCCCACATCCCTATACACCATGGTGCAAAAAAATACAGAGTATGGAGTCAAGACCAAATCTTGATCCCCATGAAGTTTTGCCATTGATTCTGGTAGGACCAGAATTTGGTGACAGGCTTACAGAAACATTGGAAAAAAGATGGTCTTGGGAAGAGGTTGAACAGGGAAAAACCCAGAACTTGTGATAGATGTCAGGTCAGGAATGGAATTCAGAAAGAGAGGCACTAAAATTGATGGACACTTGAAAAGTTTGACCTAAGGGTTTTGGGTGAAAATCTGGACTGCACCTGTAAGAGACACAGTACAGAACTCAACACCACCCAGAGAAAATGGGAGCTAAGGCTTTAAGATACCTTTGTGTCCTCCTGATACTCAGTTGCTTTAAGTGGCATGACATCTGGCATAATTTAGACAACTTTGAGATGCTAAGTTATGGCAGCCTTCCTGGGCTGCAGTAGGGACACCCGTGCCACCCAAAATTACAGTAGCGCTGCATGCTGTCACCACATCCAGCACACCCATCTCGCTCCCAGCTCTGTTCCTGTCTTGTCCCCCACGCCAATGCTAGTGAGGGGTCTTTACGAGGCAGCCTGTGGTTGTCTGCCTCAGTTCCAGCACCCAGGGAATTCTCCAGTGATCAGATCTGGGGCTTTACTGACTTACAGATCTGGCCCCTTTACTGGCAAAAAGATTCTTACCCTCTACATCTGAGAGCAGGTGCCCTGGAAATGTAACATTCAATTATATAATTCTGATAATACACGATACGAGACTATCATAAGGCACTGTTCATGGGGAAACACCTTTAATCTGTTCAGAAGATAGTCATCACAGAATGCAACAGCCTGCTGGGTAAGTGGAATGTCTTGCTGTGGATATATTCAACTAGTACTCCAAGACTAACCTGTATTTCAGTTGTAGTTTCTTGATTCACACTGCCAAAAAGAGCAAATTTGTAAGGTGCTCAGCTCCATCAGAAGCCATTAAAAACTTGAAACATACAAAAATCCCTAGTGTATGAGAAAAGCCTGACAGGAAGTACCCTCTAAGCCAGGGGTGGCCAACCTCAGCCTGAGAAGGAGCCAGAATTTACTAACGTATGTTGTCAAAGAGCCACAATAATATGTCAGCAGCCCCCCCATAAGCTCCCATCCACTGGCAGCCCCACCAATCAGTGCTTCCCCCTCCCTTCCCGTGCCTCCCGATCAGCTGTTTCATGGTGTGCAGGAGGCTCTGCGGGGGAGGGGACGGGAAGGTGTGGAGTGGGGGCAGGGCCTATGGCAGAGCCAGAGATTGAGCAGTGAGCTAGGATGGTGTTTTCAGGAAGATCACAGATGGATTGTGGTTTCCTCAGGAAGTCAGTGGTGTCTCTAAGACAGCTGGGAGTGCTGGTAGCGTAGGGCCTGAGAAGGGCGTCTACATAGCCAGACAATCCTGCTGTCAGGGTGCTGCTGGGAACTGTTGGGATCCTTGCAGAGAATTCCACTGGTGGCACATCTCTGGCACGCTGTACACAATCACGCACAGCTGTGGTGCTGTAGAAATTATACTAGTGTCGTTGTTCCAAACACATCTAGAGAGTCACCCGCAACCCTCCTTGCTTATACATGTGCATTTGCTCTTTCTGGCAGCATGCACCAAGAGACTAAGATTGAAATACGAGCCTGCACCATGTACCAAGGTGCTGATGTCATAAAATGGGCATAAAATAGTTGGTAACCTCCATTAGATATATTGACTCTGCAGAATGCAAACAGAAAAGTCATTCTCTGCAGGGCAACTAAACTGTTTGTGAAAAGGGAGAAATTAAAAAAAAATGGACGGACCTTGAAAACGGCAGGATTAATCACAGAATTAGCATGTTATTGCTTGGAAAGCTCAGTGTAAGTATTTGCAATTCAGAACAGCTTGTGATAGTCTACTAAATGCACAGAGATGCTGTCAGGTTTGGTGAAGGCTTAAAGGAAAATTTTATAATAAAGAAAAGTCTGCTTGTTCTGTCACTTTCATGTATTTTTATATCTTTCCACACAGATCGCAAGAAAGTGGACAGCCCAAATGAGTTACTCTTACAACTGGAGATATTTATTCATTTATATTACAAGATGGTCCTGCAGGTGAGGACCTAGGCTGTAAAGGTTCACAAACGCATGTATTTTTATGAAATCTCCCTGAGTAAGATCACGTTAGCTACCAGTCCTATGCTATTAACTGCTCAGCATATTATAGGAAAATATTCTGAGTACAGAAATGAACATCAGGCTGATGGACAGTGGCAAAGAAGTGACACACTTGTTTCTAGGAGCTGGCCAGGCTTTAAGGCATAGAGGAGCCCCTCTGCCAGCCCATTAGGAGAACTGGGTTGAGTGGAAGCTTGCAGTGGAAGAAGCAGTTAGAAAGACTGGTGACTGGAATGGGAGCAGGGAGGGAGGTCAAGTGAAAGCAGCAATGTCACTGATATATTTGGATATTCACTGTAATACTCATCGGATATAAGATACCTTCCTCGCTTCCCTCTGCTCCCCAGTCAGAAATCAGGGCCTGCCGCAGAAGCAGAGCCTGTCTCCAGGTTCTCTAATGAGTACAGCTGGCCTGCAGGAGGCTGCCTGATTGTCTTTACCACCTGATCGGTTGGAAGAATCAGCAGACTGGCTCTTCAGCCCAGCAATGGTTTGGTAGCTGCTCAAAGCCTTTGCCCAATGGGCTGTGATAGCTTCTGCTTGTTTCCAGCCGTGCCCCTGCCTTGGATCCAGCTTTATCTTGCTCCAGGTAACCAAGTCTTGACCATGGTCTCTGATTTTGAACTTTAGCTCTGACCCTTGGCTCTGACAACTAGCCTCTGATTCTGGTTCTGACTCTTGGCTCCGATTCCTGGCTACTGACTCCTACTCTATCCTTGAGGCCTGACTCCTGCTTCACCAGCTGGGCACAACTGTCTGCATCCTGGTCACTGACCATTCTCCCCACTCCTCCAAAAGAACCAAACAATAACAAAAACCTAACCCCAAGTCAAACAAAAAGCTGTTTGCCAGGTAACATCCCTCTTCTTATCAAACCCTTACAAGAAAAATCTCATAGAAGTTAATAAAGAATGATAGCCTTTCTATAAGTTTTGTTTTGTTTTAAACTATCCTGTAACATTTAATTGACTACTTCATCCCTTGCTGTACATTTCTTTTGTATGATTTTATATTAGATACAGACACTCTGTTCTCTGTTAAATTCTATAGGTTTTAAGAGTAATTTTTATAGAACCATATTGCATTTCTGTAGGGTTTCATTCCTATTACATTTCCATGAGGGCTGTGAAGTGCCTACCAGCACCACAGAAATGGGTTTTTAAGAGATGTAAATGTAAATAGGGTACAGAGGCTTGTGGATGAACTTGAGGATGTAAGACTATGCATAGGGGGCTAATACATAATAATCGGGGCCACATGAACGTCACTTTTTTGGATGGCATTCCCAACAGTAAGAAGCCTGGAAAAATGACATTTCAAGAAGTGAGACTGCAAAGCCAGCCAGTCCATGAATAGGAATGATGAAAAAGCAAGCTTGCGGTGTTAGTTCAAAGCAGAGAACCTGGCATTTTGCAGGTGTTCATACAGAGTGAAAGCTATTTGGCTGATCAGCTCTCTAGAGAGTTCAAAAATTAGTAATAGAAGACATGGCTTACTGATAGCTGACTCTTAGAAGCAGCCAATACATTTAAAAAAACCCCTCAAACTCCAATTTGTCATTTTCTCTCTTTGTTTTCATGAGAAAGTCAGTATAATTGAAACTGATAAGAGAGCCAAGCCACTGAAATATGAAAATCACAGCATTAGCATTTATCCAGATTCTTCAGCTGAGCCTATCAAGAAAAGAGCAAGTAGATGCTTTGTGACTCCGGAGTTCATTACAAGGTAAAAACACCCACTATTCTTCTAGTCAAAATTAATGGTTTGACCAAAGAATTAGATTAGCCAGAGCAAGCAGCCTTTGAAGATCTCTGAAAAGACCTACTCAACATTTTCAAGTTGTCACCCCATGAAATAGAAACTTAAATGCTAAATCCCTTGTGAGTTTATACTCTTGCCTGCATTACACAATCTAATGATAACCTCCTTAATGCTTGATATTCTACGACAAAGTATCTGAGTGTTCGTGTTTAAAATCCCATGCCTCTGAAATCTTAGGTTTAGTTTAAGCACTGCTGGTGTGCTTATTTCCATTCTCTCTCTGGAGTTAACACTATAAAAGATAAATGCAGCCAAATAGTTATATAAGACCTACTTTAAGTTAAACAAATTGTGCTCATGTTCCTAATCTTCAAAGGTTGCTTTAATAGTGGATTTTGCACTGCTTTATACATTGCATAAGTTATGTGACATTTAACTCTTTTCCGATTAAGGGTTAAAGGTAAATTTCATTCTCATGTGACCCCAGGAAGACGCAGTCATCATGAAGGTGCTTAGTTCGTAGCTCATAGGTTCTTGAATCTCATTATTAGTCCATTATAATTCACTCTTCTTTGAAATTATTTGTGCATATACAGGTTTTGCAAGTACTTTAGTGATAATTTCTCATCTGTGGAATCCAATGGTTACTATAATATTTCCTGCCAACAGAACAGCTGATCTGTCTCATCTCTGAGATGAGCTTACTTTACTTATTTTGTTTATGGACAAGCAGGCGATGTGGATCAACACTGAACTTAAACCAAGTCACCAGATAATGCCTGACACTACTTTCTGATGTTGTTAAATATTAAAACATACCAAAAAGATATGGTACTTGCCAGAAGAAGCTCTGATTTAGATTTTCAAAGCCAATTAGGAGATTTAGTTCTACAACTCTCATTAATTTTAGATTCTCTTACCATACCCATTACAATGAAATATGAGATCCTGGTTACTAAATTTTGTATGGGAGTTGTGTGACTAAGTCCTTTAGTTGGCTTTGCTAACCTTAACCGTAGAATACCAGGGACTGGCCTAATGTCTAATGAAATCAATAGGAGATTTGCCATTTACTTCAATGGGAATTGGATCAGGCCCTAAAGTAGGATCTCAAATACCATGGTGATGGGAGCAGTATAAAAACCTGAACAGAACTCAGATTTATCAATAAGAAACAAATTAAAATACAGAGGTGGCAAGAGGACATAATATGTGAGACAGCAATGTAGGAAAGGTTTGAGAAGAAGTGGGCCTTCAGTAGAGAGATGAGGAAGGACCCTGGACAATGGAGAAGACCCTCTTTTGAACAGATCTTGGCATGTCTCTACAGAATTGCCCCCAAAGAAACCTGCAGTAACATTACTTCCCTGCCCTTCTGACAGATTCTTTGCTTCTGATCGCAGCTAGAGGTGTGGAAATGAAAGGAGTGGGGATGAGGAAAGATAATCAGATGTTTTCAAAACTTAAGAAGGTTCCATTCCTAATTCTGAGCAAGAGTTTGAAGAAGGGTTGTGTTCAGATTTTATCCAAGCCAGTTTGTCCATCCTACTCCGTACATGTCTAACACTTAGTCTTCGCTTGGAATGCTAACACAGGACTCTGTAGTACCATCTGCAAGACACTGAGATGGGTTCAAAGCATTATGGAATGGTATTTCTGCAGAAACAGCTCCTCTCTAGTGGCTGCCATGTTTGGAGGATATCAGCCCTCATAGCACCATAGCTCACACAGATTTTCCTTTCCCTCCAGTGGTAGAGATCTGTGATAAAGCTGGGTGAACTTTTTCCGCTGAAACTTATTTTCAGCAAAATAATGCAGATTTGGCAACACCAGAACATTTTGTGAATTTGTGTCTGTTTCATTGAATTGTTGTTTTGTTTTGTTTTGAGGGGGGGGAAGAGAAGGAACGACAAAATTCTGGAAAACTTGAAACATGTTGTTTCAACATTTTGTAAGTAAAACATCGAGATTTTTCAGACTGAAATGACTGTTTCAAAAATGTCCTTTAATTTATTTAAAAATTTCAAAAACGTTTAAAAGCGATCAAAATCAAAATGAAATGTTTTGATTTGTCTAAATTAAATGTTTTGTTCAACCCCAATTTTTTGTTTTTGATTTTTCAACATTGCCAAAGAACTGAAAAAACTGTTATTTGCCCTACTGTAGTCTGCCTAGTAAACTATTGAGAATTCACTAACTATATTATAGGGTCAATATAACCACCATGAACGAAACAACTGACATGGTGCAAACATTCCACTGATATGGATACATTTAAGCTGCTGCAGAATTCTCCCAGGGCAAAGCATTTTAAATTAACATAATTACCTTTGAAATTCACGTTACATCTGAATATCTATGGAGACGGATGAAATGGTTTACGTGCAACTTGCCTACAAGTAATTGCTGCATTGTTCTTCTCAGACTAACACGACTGCTACTCTGAAACCTCTCTTAAAACAATATGACCTATCATTTAATCTGCTCTACTGGTATCTACCATCTTCTCAGCATGTTATCCTGTATTTTGAAAAAAAGTAAATGTGCAACTGAATTTTCTTTTCTTCCCTGTTTTTTATTGCACTCACTGTACCACACTGTGTATCCATAATCCTGTTCAGTGGAAGCTTACCCTGCAAGAAGTCCTAACTATTTCAATGGGGCTACTCACAGAGCAAGCTACTGCTTTCAGGAGTAAGTATGGCAGTGTCTAGCTCTTAGACTCTTTGATATAAGGTTTCTTTACCCCCAAAAGCTTTGCTTATTTTCATTTTCCAAGTACAGCCCACTTGTTCTTTATTATTATTTATATAAGAGTAGTATCTGAATTAGAGTTGGTCGCAAATTTTTCCATGAAACAGTTTTCAGTAAAAAAATTAAAATAAAAATGCAATTTTCTCTCTCAACGTTTCCTGGAGAATCCACCACAACCCTCTTGAAGTCAATATGACAAGTGCTCACAATCAGATCTGTACATAAGTTTTTGTAAGGGAGAGCATGGTGTTTGAGACATGAAGCACCCTGGACTAACTCAGAAGTGCCCTGCAGACAATCTTTACTTTATAAGGTGCAATATATAGATAGCAGCCTTATAGTAACATACATCACATCATTTCACTGGTCATAGTGGGCAGAGCTGAGGAATGGTGGCAGGGCAGTACCAAGTTGGGGGAAGATTCCATTATCCAAGCCAGCATTGTACCTCTTCAATAGACAGAGGACTCCACTCTACAGAACTGACACCAGAGCGGGGTGAATTTTTTTTCCTCACAAAACTCCCCAACCCTACCCCAAAATACAGATTCCGCAGCATTGAAATGTTCCTTTAACTTGTGTTGATTTTGCATAATTTGTTTTGTGATTTTATTTTATTTTTAATTTTTTGAATATTAACATTTTTAATTACATTTAATTTAATTTAATTTGTCTCGACATTTTTGCAACACAATATTTTGTTGTTCTGGTTTGAAATGGCTTTTTGTTTCAAAAAAAAAAAAAAAAAAAAAAAAAAAAGGATCACAACACTTCATTACCCCTTCATTCAAATACTAAATGATTTGCAACCAAACCTGATCATTTTGGCAAAGGAGTTCCATCTACTACGCACCTAGGCAAAGCAGGTATGTTTATGCAACATGGTCTGCTCCTGCAGTCTTTTCCTCTAGCTCTTCACTAGCTGTCAAGGGAGAGTTCATTCAGACCCTGCTTACCCTACTGTTATGGTCTGCTATCAGTATCATATTAGTGGAGACCAGTCCCAATCTCAAGTGCTGTCTGGACCAGCAAAGAATTGTTCCTGAAGGAGCTTCCTGACTCACCCATTTTCCAACCAAGAGACTCCATGGTATTGCATCTATCCAATTCAAAATTATTGACTCCACAATGTCACAATGAAAAAGCTACTGTCTCATACTCCTAAAAAGGATGAGTTAACTGCATACCTTGCAGGAAAAAACTCTCCAGCATACAAATAATTGCTTGAAGAACTTCATTGTCACAGGGCTTAATGAAGCTGCTGCTTCACACTGTTCAGTGGAGTTTCTTTGTAGTTGTCATTAGGAGGCTGACGCTAAAGTTATCATACATGCCATCAATGTCACAGCAAAGTGCTACTCAACTCCAGAATTTTGCACAAAGCACATACGTTCCAGTGCTCTCTGTGAGATGCCACTGAAGACTTCCTCAAGATCCCATGCCTGCTGCTGGAGAACAGAATCGTGGTATGTCCCTCACAGATGCGTTTCTATCACTCAGACCATTAAAAGCCAGCACACTGCCAGGTTTCCACACCCTTTCAGGGTGTTTCACTGCTGGAAGGTTGGCTGAAAAGACATTACTGGAAGGCATTTGATTCAGCCTCTGTACTCTCCTTGCGTGGAAGGTGCTCAGAACAGCTGAGGCGATCACTGATGAGATCATAAATGCACTGGAGTGCATGCCAAATTTACCATTAGAAGACCAACATTACAACACTTGCAGAGCTACATTCGTAAATATTTTCCAAGAAGAAGATAAATGGAGAAAATTGCCATTGACAAGCGGTGCATTTATACTTTCTAACAAGAGAGCAAAGTAGCAAGCAATAGAATGGCTCCAGGATGATTGAGCTCATCCAAAACTACCCTCCCCTACCAGGCCTGGATTGGTTTTTGGAGGAAGAACTGATCACACCCGTGATGTGTGAATTACCATGCGTTCCCAAATCAACCCTTTAGCCAATCAAATGCTTGCATGCAACACGAGAGGCTAACCACCCTGCAAATGTTTGACCAGCAGGTAGCCTGGTACAGAGATGTTTGAGTGCAGCGTGCATTAGGATCAGCATGACTTCTCTAGAAGTGAGACGGAGACAACACTAATGATGACCTGATGAATAAATGTTTTCAATCCTGCATGTGAAGGCCAACTTCCCTAGGATTATCCAAAAAAATCAATGTATTTTTTATGTAACATCCCTATGTTAAAGTATCATTAAAAACATTGGTTTTTAAATAATTTTCTCATATGTGTCTACATAATTGTTCTGTTTATCATATTTGGCACCATTGTTAGTCGTGCCAGTTGTGCTTACTGCTTTTTTTTTTGGGGGGGGGGGGGGGGCACAGACACTATTTTTTTCCATTGTGTCCACCAAGGACTAGATATAGCTTCTTAGAAATCAACTGCTGTCTCTCATTCTCTTTCCCAGAGATGCATATACTGAATTATTAACAACATGAATGACTCCCTTAACTGTTTTATTTCAGGGCTTTTGCATAATTATTGAAGTTCCTTCAAGACACAGCCATCTTTTTAAAAGCCCCGGCACACTGCATTATAAGCAAACATAACATTACAAACATAATCATTATGAATACAAATTGTAAGCAGAGTTTATACGTACTGACACACTGGAGAAAAATGTCTCTCTAGATGGGACAGTATTGGAAGATAAAAGATACTGTATAATGAAATACGAAGATCCCGATATACGATTCCATAACAAAAATATATCCTAAGGTGTATTTATTGCACAGAGTTTTTTAAAAATGCACTATTAATTCATTGACTAATGTGCAACAGTGAGGCACAAACCACTCAATAACTCTTGTAAAGTACTTTTAAAGTACACACTGTGTATTTATTGGATAATTAAGATATCCACACTGTAACTAGGAATCACACACTGGGATAATTTGTAAACATGCACTGATTGCCCTCCACTTTTAAAACTATCTTCTCTATTTGCTATAGCAATCTAAGAACTTTAAGTAATCAGATAATAATTTGCATTAGAAGAAACCTCTCTCGGTCACTTAGGAGCGGTCAATGCTAGAAAATTAGGTCGGTTCAACTACGTTAGTCAGAGGTGTGAAAAATCCACACACGAGTGGTGTAGTTAAGCCAATCTAAATCCCCGATTAGACAAAGCTAGGGTTGACCTCACTACTGCCTCTTGGGGAAGAGGGTTACCTATGCTGACAGGAGAATCCCTCCCATTAGAGGTGTATAGAAAGCTGGCTAGATTGTCAGGCACAATGGGTAGTGATCAATGGCTTCATGTCTAGTTGGCAGTCGATATCAAGCATAATGCCCCAGGGGTCGGTCCTGGGGCCGGTCTTGTTCAACATCTTCATTAATGATCTGGATGATGGCATGGATAGTACCCTCAGCAAGTTCGTGGATGACACTAAGCTGGGGGGAGAAGTAGATATGCTGGAGGGTAGAGATAGGGTCCAGAGTGACCTAGCCAAATTGGAGGATTGGGCCAAAAGAAATCTGATGAGGTTCAACAAGGACAAGTGCAGAGTCCTGCACTTAGGAGGAAGAATCCTATGTACTGCTACAGGCTGGGGACCGACTGGCTAAGTGGAAGTTCTGCAGAAAGGGACCTGGGGGTGACAGTGGACGAGAAGCTGGATATGAGTCAACAGTGTGCCCTTGTTGCCAAGAAGGCTGAAGACATATTGGGCTGCATTAGTAGTCACATTGCCAGCAGATCAAGGGAAGTGATTATTCCCCTCTATTCGGCACTGATGAGGCCACATCCGGAGTACTACGTCCAGTTTTGGGCCCCCCCACTACAGAAAGGATGTGGACAAATTGGAGAGAGTCCAGTGGAGGGCAACGAACATGATTAGAGTGCTGGGGCACATGACTTACAAGGAAAGGCTGAGGGAACTGGCTTTATATAGTCTGCAGAAGAGAAGAGTGAGGGGAGATTTGATAGCAGCCTTCAACTACCTGAAGGGAGTTTCCACAGAGGATGGAGCTCGGCTGCTCTCAGTGGTGGCAGATGACAGAACAAGGAGCAATGGTCTCAAGTTGCAATGGGGGAGGTCTAGGTTGGATATTAGGAAACACCATTTCACAAGGAGGGTGGTGAAACACTGGAATGGGTTACCTAGGGAGGTGGTCGAATCTCCATTCTTAGATGTTTTTAAGGCCCGGCTTGACAAAGCCCCGGCTGGGATGATTTAGTTGGGGATCGGTCCTGCTTTGAGCAGGGGGTTGGACTAGATGACCTCCTGAGGTCCCTTCCAACCCTGATATTCTGTGATTCTATGATTCAGATGCATTTTTTGTGCCCATACTGCAGCAACAGATACCAGTTCCATTTCACCACATGTTGTTTGTTTGGGCTTTTACAGCATCCAAAAGTGTGCTGTGTGCTTTGCAGACAAATAAGATAGGTCCATTGCCTGAAGAGATTAGAATCACTGAACCGTTTTCTGAAATTGAATTTACATATGTGGAGCCCTGCTTGGATTGCAGGATGAGACAGACAGACAAAGGAAAGTGAGTTTTTTCCCTTGCGATTATAGTTCACAGCTCTATCTAAAAACTAAATACGAATTTATTAAGACAGTGGTTCCCAAACTTTTTACGATGATCCACCAACTGCATTTTGTCTTTTCTGGAGACTCACCATTACATACAGAGGGAGAGAGAGAGAGAGAGTGTGTAAAAACACTGAGGGAATACCCCAGAGGTTACGGAGTGAGCCCATCCCACACTCACCCCACAGCAGCAGCTCACGTCACTCCGGGCATTTCATGCCACTCAGGTTTGGTCTGGCCACCGTCCATCATGACAAGCAGGTGGCTGAAACAGAAGTGCTTGTTCTTGTGCAAGCACTGATCCTGTCCAGCTCTGGTCTGCTCCAACCCTGCTCACTGCCTTGGGCTCTTCCTCTTGGCTTGACTCCTGGCTTGGGCTCCTCCCTTTGTCTTGACATCTGGTTCCTGACTCTTGCTCAGCCCACTAGGCATGACTACCACTGCTACAACCATTAGACTTGACCATCCACAGCCTGGTTGCTGACATACATGATCAAAGTTGCTCCAAATCATGTGAAGCCATGTATTTAAAACAAAATACATTCTGCCATTGTATGAATGTCTTTGAGGGGGTCAACAAGCATGTAGACAAGGGGATATATTGTACTTAGATTTTCAAAAAGCCTTTGACATGGTCCCTCACCAAAGGCTCCTAAGCAAAGTAAGATGTCATGAGATAAGAGGGAAGGTCTTCTCATGGATTGGTAACTGGTTAAAAGATAGGAAACAAAGGGTAGGAATAAATGGTCAGTTTTCAGAAGGGAGAGAGGTATAGTGGTGACTCCCCAAGGGTCTGTACTGGGACCAATCCTAATTCAACATATTCACAAATGGTCTGCAAAAAGGGGTATACAGTATGGTGGCAAAATCTGAAGATGATACTAAACTATTCAAGATAGTTAAGTCCCAGGCAGACTGTGAAGAGTTACAAAAGGATTTCTCAAAATGGGGTGACTGGGCAACAAGATGGCAGATGAAATTCAATGTTGATAAATGCAAAGTAATGAACATTAGAAAACATAATCCCAACTATACATATAAATGATGGGGTCGAAATTAGCTGTTACCACTCAAGAAAGAGAACTTGGAGTCATTGTGGATAGTTCTTTGAAAACATCCACTCAATGTGCAGCAGCAGTCAAAAAAGCTAACAGAATGTTGGGAATCTTTAAGAAAATATCATATTGCTTCTACATAAATCCATGGTACACCCACATCCTGAATACTGCACGCAGATGTGGTTGCCCCATCTCAAAAAAGATATATTGGAATTGGAAAAGGTTCAGAAAAGGGCAACAAAAATGATTAGGGGTATGGAACTGCTGCCATATGAGGAGAGATTAATAAGACTGGGACTTTTCAGCTTGGAAAAGAGACGACTAAGGGGGGATATGATAGAAGTCTATAAAATCATGACTGGTTTGGAGAAAGTAAGTAAGGAAGTGTTATTTATTCCTTCTTGTAACACAAGAACTAGGGGTCACCAAATGAAATTAATAGGCAGCAGGTTTAAAAGAAACAAAAGGAAGTATTTTTCACTCAACACACAGTCAACCTGTGTAACTCCTTACCAGAGGATGTTGTGAAGGCCAAGACTATATTAGGGTTCAAAAAAGAACTAGATACATTCATGGAGGATAGGACTATGAATGACTATTAGCCAGGATGGACAGGGATGGTGTCCCTAGCCTCTGTTTGCCAGAAGCTGGGAATGGGTGACAGGGGATGGATCACTTGATGATTACCTGTTCTGTTTGTTCCCTCTGGGGCACCTGGGATTGGTTACTGTCGGAAGACAGGATATTAGGCTAGATGGACCTTTGATCTGACCCAGTATGGCGATTTTTATGTTCTTATGTCCACTAAAAGTAAAACAAGTAATAATGGACTTTATCTGCAGCAAGGGAGATTTAGACTAGGTATTAGAAAAAGCTTTCTAAATATAAGTGTAATTAAGCCCTGAAATGGTCTTCCAAGGAAGGTGTGGAATCTCCATCATTGTAAGTTTTTAAAAACAGATTGGACAAACAAACCTAGGGATCTAGGTTTACTTTGTAAGCAGCGTCTCAATGAACTCTCCCCTGACATCTTGTGATAAGCTGGGGGAAGAGGACCTTGATTGCATGGACCACCCACTATACCTAGGTGTGATGTGTGATGGAGCTGCTTTGACCAAATGATCATTTTTGGTGGGTGCTGGATTGCAAGTCACTTTGTTATTGGGTGCAGGGGAAATAAATGACTGTTGTCCTTGTTGTGTGAATCAAGGGCAGCTTGTCATGCCCTGATTGCGGGAGTTTACCCTCAACTGAATTGCGCTTGCTGATCAAGGGGTGGGAGTGCTAAAGCCCAGTAGAGATGAGAGAAGGTGGAGAGAGATGTTTGTACCTGGTGGTGCAGGCCCTGCTTAAGGGTCCTAGAAACCGTTTGAACATCCCCCTCTCCACTGTGTAATGACAGCTGATTGAGACTCTTGTGTTGCAGATCAATAGGGTGGAAATCACTGAAACCCAGGTCTAAGCATTAGACCTGCTATGGGACAGTGTCTCTGATGAGCGAGACTGTACAGCCTGTGCTAGCAATGGAGCTCCCCCACCATGGATGGAGTGAGCAGTGAGTGGCTTGAGGAATGAGCAAGGTGCCTTTTGGTGAACTCACACAAAAGCACCTCTGAACTCTGTGTCTCCACTGACCCAGGACAACAGCAGTGGAGGGAGAAGGAAGGGGCACATTAAAGTAACTTTTGTTTGTTGGACTTAAGAACCTGAGGCAAAAGATACTTGCCCAACGTACTCTGGGGTGGGTTTTTTGCTCACGATCTTACGCTTATGAATCCTGCTTGCGGAGTTTTCCCAAATTAATGCTGGGTTACTTCCTTTTTATTAAAAGTTTCTTTTCTCACACAGACACTGTGCTTGTGTGAAGGGAAGTATTGGACCCAGGGGGTGGTGTGTAATTTTCCTAGGTTACAGGGTGGGGGCTTGAGCCAGATTTCTGTTGTAC
This sequence comes from Eretmochelys imbricata, assembly GCF_965152235.1. NCBI lineage: Eukaryota > Metazoa > Chordata > Testudines > Cheloniidae > Eretmochelys > Eretmochelys imbricata. Next base: position 20,099,823 of record NC_135572.1, read on the forward strand.
TGTTAAAGAGGAACCGCTAGATATTGAACCCAGTACTTGTTGCTGCCAACTCCACCTTAGCAGAAAGGTTACAACTTGGTCCTGCCTCAGTGAAGGACATGATGACTTTTTGAGATCCCTTCCGGCCCTACATTTCTATGATTCTATAAAGGATAACTTAGCTAGAAATAGGGAAGTGAATGTTAAACTGAGGGAAGAATCCATAAAGTTAATACTAAGGACTTATTCAGCAAGAAATAATTTGTCAGTAGTGAAATTTGTAATCATTTTGACTGGCTGAGAGCCTTCACTGTATAAAACTCCGATAACTCAGGAATCCTGATTTTTGCAGATGCTATAGGAAGGTGTTTGATATGAGAAAGTCAAACAGATGTGAGTTTCACTTTGCATAAACACCCAAATATCCAGACTGTCATGAGGATTATCCAAACTATCTGAACTTCTAGGGTCAGTAGAACTAGACAAAAAACTTTTGAGAAAATAGGCTCTATTGCGCTACTTAGGGCTTTCTTTTTCTGGTCTCTACTTTCTAGAGCCATACAAAAAATGCAAAATGATGTGCGGGTGGGGGGGGGGGAGTGTCTAATTTTTGAACATCGAATAACAATTTGTGTGGGTGGATTCAGTTTGAGCTTTGGGCTACAAGTATGATGATTCATATCAAAATGCCATTGGAGCGATGGTCCTTTTCAAAGGTGAAAAAATAAGGACTCCAGTCTTGAAGAGATTTCAGTATAAATTAAACTATTACAACTCAGATGACAAAGGATCAGGCATGGGTCTTGAGGCTGGTAACATCAGTGTAAAAATGGCTTTTGAAGAGGCGTGGTTAGGCTGGAAGAAATAATGTTCTTGTTTTATCCAAACCAATTTCTCTCTCTCTCTTTCTTTCCTCAGAACTTGCTAAAACATTCAGTTCCATCTTATAAACCAATTAGCCTATGCTACTCCAACTACTGATTCCTTCTGTATTAGGGTTATCATATTTGAACATTCAAAAAAGAGGACACTCCACGGGGGGGAGGGGTATTTGCACCAGTTTCTACCAACTCACATTGTATTAATGTATTATTATACTATTATAATATAAGCAGCAGAATACGGACCTTGGACTTCAGAAAAGCAGACTTTGACTCCCTCAGGGAACAGATGGGCAAGATCCCCTGGGAGAATAACATGAGGGGGAAAGGAGTCCAGGAGAGCTGGCTGTATTTTAAAGAATCCTTATTGAGGTTACAGGGACAAACCATCCCGATGTGTAGAAAGAACAGTAAATATGGCAGGCGACCAGCTTGGCTTAACAGTGAAATCCTCGTTGACCTTAAATACAAAAAAGAAGCTTACAAGAAGAAGTGGAAGATTGGAAAAATGACCAGGGAGGAGTATAAAAATATTGCTCGGGCATGCAGGAGTGAAATCAGGAAGGCCAAATCACACCTGGAGTTGCAGCTAGCAAGAGATGTTAAGAGTAACAAGAAGGGTTTCTTCAGGTATGTTAGCAACAAGAAGAAAGTCAAGGAAAGTGTGGGTCCCTTACTGAATGAGGGAGGCAACGTAGTGAGAGAGGATGTGGAAAAAGCTCATGTACTCAATGCTTTTTTTGCCTCTGTCTTCACGAACAAGGTCAGCTCCCAGACTACTGCACTGGGCAGCACAGCATAGGGAGGAGGGGACCAGTCCCCTGTGGAGAAAGAAGTGGCTCAGGACTATTTAGAAAAGCTGGACGAGCACAAGTCCATGGGGCCGGATGCATTGCATCCGAGAGTGCTAAACGAGTTGGCGGCTGTGATTGCAGAGCCATTGGCCATTATCTTTGAAAACTCATGGCGATCGGGGGAAGTCCCGGACGACTCGAAAAAGGCTAATGTAGTGCCCATCTTTAAAAAAGGGAAGGAGGAGGATCCTGGGAACTACAGGCCAATCAGCCTCACCTCAGTCCCTGGAAAAATCATGGAGCAGGTCTTCAAGGAATCAATTCTGAAGCACTTAGAGGAGAGGAAAGTGATCAGGAAAAGTCAGCATGGATTCACCAAGGGCAAATCATGCCTGACTAATCTAATTGCCTTTTATGACAAGATAACTGGTTCTGTGGATGAAGGGAAAGCAGTGGACGTGTCATTCCTTGACTTTAGCAAAGCTTTTGACACTGTCTCGCACAGTATTCTTGCCAGCAAGTTAAAGAAGTATGGGCTGGATGAATGGACTATAAGATGGATAGAAAGCTGGCTAGATTGTCGGGCTCAAAGGGTAGTAATCAATGGCTCCATGTCTAGTTGGCAGCCGGTATCAAGTGGAGTGCCCAAGGGTCGGTCCTCAGGCCAGTTTTGTTCAATATCTTCATAAATGATCTGGAGGATGGTGTGGATTGCACCCTCAGCAAGTTTGCAGATGACACTAAACTGGGAGGAGAGGTAGATATGCTGGAGGGTAGAGATAGGATACAGAGGGACCTAGACAAATTGGAGGATTGGGCCAAAAGAAATCTGATGAGGTTCAACAAGGACAAGTGCAGAGTCCTGCACTTAGGACGGAAGAATCCCATGCACCGCTACAGACTAGGGACCGAATGACTAGGCAGGAGTTCTGCAGAAAAGGACCTATGGGTTACAGTGGATGAGAAGCTGGATATGAGTCAACAGTGTGCCCTTGTTGCCAAGAAGGCCATAGGCATTTTGGGATGTATAAGTAGGGGCATTGCCAGCAGATCAAGGGACGTGATCGTTCCCCTCTATTCGACACTGGTGAGGCCTCATCTGGAGTACTGTGTCCAGTTTTGGGCCCCACACTACAAGAAGGATGTAGAAAAATTGGAAAGCGTCCAGTGGAGGGCAACAAAAATTATTAGGGGACTGGAACACATGACTTATGAGGAGAGGCTGAGGGAACTGAGGATGTTTAGTCTACGGAAGAGAAGAATGAGGGGGGATTTGACAGCTGCTTTCAACTACCTGAAAGGGGGTTCCAAAGAGGATGGATCTACTGTTCTCAGTGGTAGTAGATGACAGAACAAGGAGTAATGGTCTCAAGTTGCAGTGGGGGAGATTTAGGTTGGATATTAGGAAAAACTTTTTCACTAGGAGGGTGGTGAAACACTGGAATGCGTTACCTAGGGAGGTGGTGGAATCTCCTTCCTTAGATATTTTTAAGGTCAGGCTTGACAAAGCCCTGGCTGGGATGATTTCACTGGGGATCGGTCCTGCTTTGAGCAGGGGGTTGGACTAGATGACCTCCTGAGGTCCCTTCCAACCCTGATATTCTATGATATATGCTGTGCGCTACGTCGTCTATATTGAGTGTATATATATAAGAAAAAGTGATATGGCCCAGACCTCAGGGTTCAGGGATATTCGGGTCATCCATGAGGTCTGATTCTGAAGTCACAGCCAAAGTTTCCCCTGAGAGATTAGGTCTGATTTTGTCCCATCTCTAGTTGATTGAGACAAACTAAGTCTTTGGGGTGAAGTTGAGCCCAATTTGTGCAGCTGAAGGATGCACAGCTCCAACTTAGAACCAGGTGAAGTTCTGAGATTTCTATGGCACTTTCCCTTTGGGCTCATTCATGGGGGAGCGGAGGGGGAAATCAAGTAGATCACAACCTAAAAAAGCAGCCTGACAAAACATTGCAACACAAAAGCTGTTGGCTCATCCTGCCCCATCTGTGTCTGATTTTCTTTGAACGGTTGCTGGTTTGATTTTGCAAATGCTCACGTCAAGGCTCTCTTTTCCCTGCATCCTCCTGGACCCTCCTTACACCCATACACCTCCCAAACCAGGCCACGTGGACCACAACCAGCCCAGGGGCAACAGGCACGAGTCCCCATCCACATCCCACCGAGCTAAGGGTCAAATTCAGCGCCCGCTGCCTGGCTTGCATGGGAAAGCAAGCCTCTGGAGCAGAGGAAATCAGCTGCTGCTCTGGGCAAGTCTCTGTAGTAATAGGATGTAAGGGAATACTAATAAAAAGAACCACCAGAAAATATCAACTGTCAGCAGCCTGGGTCCCAGCCAGTGTGTTTGCTAGGAGAGATCAGAAACACTTAACATCGCTGCCTGCCTTGGTTTCATCCCTCCTGTGTTCACCTAGGCTGCCTGAGCAGTTCCAGGGCCCCAAAATGGAAAAACTGGACCTGCAAGAGACACAAGGTTGTCACCATGCAGCCTGCTAGCCCTGTAGAGTCGCGCCCTGGCTTGCCGGGCAGTAACGTTCCGTCTAGACCAAGCCCCAAGTGAATCAGCAGCTCCCTCACCCAGCTGCATGATCTGTGCACTGACAGGGGAGGGTGTTTAGGGCTAGCTCTGGACAATGCCCAGCCAGGCTGAAGTTGCAGCTTACATGGGAAATGGTTTTTCATTTCAGTGCAAGGAGTTGCAGAGGCAAAAGTTCAAATCAGCAAAGTTAAGCAGAACCTTTCGCTCGTTGCAAGCTGGCTTCATCTGCAAAGCGCTGTGCAGACACAGGCCTTGATTTATCCCCCAGTCCTAGCAGCTTCTGCCCAGGGGGACCCAGAAGTAGAGCCCCCCAGGGATGGAAAGTGCACCTGGGGATTGGGGCGGCAGTAGGACAAGGTGCTTGCAACCTTAGCAGCCGCACAGTAGATGAGGCTGGTCAATGAGGAGGTACTTCTGCTCGCAGTTGCTGCACCAGCCGGGGCAGCCTGGGCTCGGGGCCTCTCCCAGCTCCAGCAAGGGGTTGAATTCCATCCCAACCGAGGCAGGCTGGGATCGGGACTTCTGTCCTGCTGCTGCCCCCCCAGGCTCCTACCGCAGCTGCCCGGGCTTCCTCCTCCAGCGTCTCCTGGGGGTTTCCACTCTTGCTGGATGCAGCCAGGGCAGCCTGGGCTCAGGAATTCTACCGCCCCCCGCCCCCGTCCCCTCCCCATGACCGAGGCAGCCCAGGGGCTCCAGACTTCTGCTTCCTGCTGCGGCCCAGGCTCGGAGGTTCTGCATTATGGTGGGAGAGTGAGACAGTGTGGTACAATGGACTGAGACTCAAGGAGACCTGGTCCCAGCTCTGCCATTGACCTGCTGGATGACCTCAAAAAGTCACTTCACCTCTCCATACCTCAGTTTCCCCATCTGTAAAATGGGGGTGATACTTAATTCCTTTGTAAAGAGCTTTGAGATCTACTGATGAAAAACACTAGGCATTATTATTAAATGAATGGAAGTAGGGAGGCTCATAAAAATTAGATTACTTCAGGCATCTCCAGGATACCCCTTTTTAATCTCCTTGGGGTTCAGAGAGTGTGGCCCCTTTAAAACTTTGCCCTGAGGGTGAGGAAGTGCTGATTGTTCCAGGAAGGGGAAATGCTGGATATTTTGGGGGTGGGGGAATATGGGGAGAGGGGGAGTGACAGGATGAGTATCTGGAGGTCCAGACAGAAGGGCTACAGCAAGCAGGCCCTCAGAGTGAAGCAGATGGAAATCTGCCTGAAGCGTGGGAGGGACAGAGTGGCCAACTGGGGATACCCCAGGACTGGAGCCAGGAGGAGCACTGTGGCAGGGAGGAATCACCCAAGAAGGACAAACCGAACTGGACCCAGTATCACTGGTGCCCAGAGCTGTATGGGGCTGTGAATAACGGGGCTTGTGACTTTGCATTGGGAATAAGGAGAGAGGTTGTCGCTCTGTGTGGCTTTGCAGAGAGGAGCAGAAGAGGGCACTGGAGGGGTTTGCTGGAGGAAAGTTTACTGGTGCCGAAGACAATCAGGAGCACCCAAGACTCATCACTGGACTGGAACTCTGCCAAGGACTCCTGAACTCTGAGGGCAGATGCATTGCTCAGTGTCTGCCCTTTCAGACTGTTTTACCACTGAGCCTGTGGGCTCTTGTGTTGAATGTAACCCTGTTTTAGAGCTCCCCCTATTTCCCCTAATGCTGTTTTTTCTCCATTCATCCCTTTGTGAATAAATATTTCCTTTTCCTATGTTCATTGTACTCTTCCAGTGTGCGTGTGTGTTCACTCCGGGGTGGTTGGAACAGGTACCCCTGGGGTAGAAGAGGGTTTTCCTGCTGCCTTCCTGCATGCACCTTCTGTTGGACAGAGCTGCCTGCAGAGCAGACTCCATCTTGGCCACCAGGGTGCTAAAGTTACACCTTTAAATACCCATTTATGTTATTTGCAGAGGACGGATTGGTGGATTTTTTTTTTTTTTTTTTTTTTACTGTTAGAAATCAGGCTCTCATATTCTGCTATTTTGGGGAAAATTAGATTATTAAATTTTAATCACAATTTTCATGTCATGTTATCATATTAATTTTTCCTGTAACTGTGGTATTCCTCAAAGCTCTACAGAACTGTCATACCTTTAATTAAAACAAAGTATTTTCCCTTAAAATATTTAAAATGAATAAAAATGTGTCTGGCTAGGAAAATGATTGAAAATGGAAAAAAAAAAAAGATGATCCAGATTAGCTTGTATGTGAATGGTATGTCACATGGACCAGAATCAAGAGGTTACATTTAAATGGCAATGTTATGAGCAGAAGACTGGTATTCCAGCAGGGTGCTTCAGGGATCGGTGGTAGGTTGGCTCTTCGGGCTTAAACCAAAGCCCTTTGAAATCAATGGGAGTCTTTTCATTGGCTTCAATGTGTTTTGGATCAGAACTTTATGTAATGTCTTTGTTACTTAGCTGGAAAAGGGGGATAATTGTCACATTCATTAAATTGGAAAACGATATTAAACTACAAGCATTGTAACTAGCAATGAGGATAGGGTAATACCACAAAGAGATCTAGAGAAAGTAAGAAACCGAGGCAGGTTTTGATTTTAAAAAGCCTCAGATAGGAGAAACACAATCTTGTGCATTGGGGCATGGGCAGGGGGAAGTGTAAACAGGTATTGTGGACAAATTATTCAAGAGATTCAAATGTGATGCAGCCATTGTGATTTCAGGGAGCACATACCATGACTTAGGAAGATGATAACCCCTCATCTGGCCTTGGTGAATAGCATTCACTTTTGAGTACCTCACCACTCGGTATGTGAAGAAATCACTAATCAAGAAAGTACATATTTTCAAAGGGCAGATGCTCAGTGGCACCTGCCAAAAATATACTGAACATACATGCACAGGCTGCTAGATCAATCTGTAACTGACTGTTTTCCCTGAGTGCACAATGCAGGTGATATTGTGAATAAATGGACACTCATTTTTCACATGAAAACCTCCTCTAGGTAGTCTAAAAAATTTTAAGTGCTTCGGTAAAACCTTTTGTTCTATACCAACCACAGTTAAGGACAATGAGAACAGCACACATTGTGTGTATTATTTATTAACATGTGACTTTTACAAAATATCCATTTAGAGGTAATTATTTGTAGCTCCTAGAGTTCCAAGAAAGGTGAGGGACTCACTGAGCTTTGCCTTTTACAAACATATGGTGAGAGACAGAGGCACAAATAAGTGAAGTGACTTGCCCAAGGTTACACAGTAGGCCAGTGGCAGAGTCACAAATAGAACCTATGTCTCTTAACTTGCAACCTAATGTCCTGTCCACTAGATCAATTATTTCTGTTTCCCTTGTATGTTATACAAGCACAGTTAAACAAGTCTTTAATTCAGTAAGACAAAGTCAATTTGAGAATATAGTGTTGTTACTCATACTGCTGAGATACCCCTAAAACTGACTTCTTTATAGATCCATAGATTTCCAGACCAAAATGGACCATTGTGATCCTCCTCCTAACACAGGCCATAGAACTTCCCTAAATAATTCATAGCGTGTATCAATGAGAACAACATGCAATCTTGATTTAAAAATTGCCAGTGATTAAGAATCCATGACCTGTGTAAATTGTTTCAATGATTACTTTCACTGTTAAAAATGTACGCCTTATTTCCTGTCTGAATTTGTCTAGCTTCAACTTCCAGCCATTAGATCGTGTTATACCTTTCTTTGCTAGATGGAAGACCCCATTATTAAATATTTGTTCCCCCATATAGTTAAATATAGACTGTAAGCAGGTCACCCCTTATCCTTCTCTTTAAGCTTTATTATAAATTATGAGTTAAAAAGAAAGTGAGAGCTTAAATGTCAACCACTGTCTTTTATAATAGGTATTTTAGATATTTGTTCTGTACTAATTTTACACTAGAAATATGCTGCACAAAACTACTGGTTGGTATTAGAAATATCAGGTTAATTAAAACTAAAGAAACCATACCCTATCCAAGAAGTGGTTGACACATATTCATGTTTAGAGATATATGCTGAATAGCTATAAGCAGTAGATCTGGTCAGAAAAATGACAATGGAATAGTTTTCCATTGGAAAATGCTGCTCTGTCAAAATATAAACATTTCATCTCAATTTAATGGAAATGTAACTTAGGAGAAAAAGCAGAAAAAAGTTCATTTTGAGAATGAAATATTTTGATTGGTCATACTGAAATTAGCTTTTCAATTCTATTTTTTTAAATTTTGCATCATAATATCATAATATAAAATAAAGTCAAAATCAAAAGGAAACATTTCAATTGAATCAAAATCTTTTTTCCTGAATTTTCATTTATGGAGAATTTAGAAGGTTTTGGGGGTGTCATTCCAAACTGGAATAAAAACAAATTTTGAAATCCTTTGTGAACTGGAATTTCTATCCTCCACTCTGCACTAGTGAGCATATTACAGCAGAAGTGGGGTACATAAGAATGGCCATACTGCATCAGACCAAAGATCCATCTAGTCCAGTATCCTGTCTTCTGACAGTGGCCAATGCCAGGTGCCCCAGGGAGAAGGAACAGAACAGGTCATCATCAGGTGATACATCCCTTGTCGCCCATTCCAGCTTCTGGCAAACAGAGACCAGGGACACCATCCCTGCTCATCCTGGCTAATGCCATTGATGGACCTATCCTTCACGAATTTATCCAGTTCCTTCTTGAACCCTATTATAGTCTTGGCCTTCACAACATCCTCTGGCAAAGAGTTCCACAGATTGACTGGATGTTGTGTGAAGAAATATTTCATTTTTTTGTTTTAAACCTTCTGCCTATTAATTTCATTTAGTGACCCCTAGTTCTTTGTTATGAGGAGTAAATAACACTTCCTTATTTACTTTCTCCACAGCAGTCATGATTTTATAGACCTCAATCATCTCCCTCTGGAAAGTCCCATTCTTACTAATCTCTCCTCATACAGAAGCTGTTCCATACTCCTCTTCATTTTTGTTGCCCTTTTCCGAACCTTTTCCAATTGCAATATATCTTTTTTGAGATGGGGCAACCACATCTGCACGCAGTATTCAAGTATTTATATAAAATATGTTATTTTCTGTCTTATTATCTATCTCTTTCTTAATGATTCCCAACATACTGTTCGCTTTTTTGACTGCCGCTGCAAATTAAGTGGATGTTTTCAGAGAACTATCCACAATGATTCCAAGATCTCTTTTTTTGAGTGGTAACAGCTAATTTAGACCCCATCATTTTATATGTATAGTTGGGATTATGTTTTCCAATGTGCATTACTTTGCATTTTTCAACACTGAATTTCATCTGCCATTTTGTTTCCCAGTCACCCAGTTGGGGGTAGTCTCTCTCCTGAGAGCAAGCTCAAACGTCCACCATGGTGCTTGCTACTTGGAGTGGCTTCTCCCCTCTCTATGACTGGGTAGGGTCCTGGTTAATTGTTGTTATGCCTGGTGCCTCCATCCAAGGTAACTCCTCACTGTGCCGAAATACAAGGTGTGTTTCCCTTGGGAAAATGAATAATGCTACCACAGCCAGCAAGGAGTATAAAACCCAGTACACAATAAACGATGACGTAAATCAATACAAACCCCACCAATGGAATGACATCCCCCAAAATGACAGCATAACAAAGGGGACGTTATTTGGACTCTGACACACTGGGTGCTTGTCTCCTCAGACTTTGAACTGCCTGACCCATTCATTAGATCCCACAGCAACTGAAAGACTCCCTTTGTGGGGAGTGGGAATTAATCAAAGACTCTCTGAGCTGTGCTGCTTCTCTCTCAGTTCCAAAACTCAAAGCTCAAAATTGACACTAAAACTAATCTCTCTGTTTCTGAGTCAGGGTGAGCAGCTCTGGCTCATTACTGGCCTTTCTACTAGCCCCAGCAGGATATTCTAATCCATTCTGTCCCCTCCCCTGACTCCATGCATGCTGGGAAATGATGTCAGAGGGTTCTGGTAGCCATTATTGCTATATTCCTATAAGTTAGGATACTCTAGAGACTCAGTCCAGAGTTCCAGGAGCTGGCAAAACTACAAGTGGGGGTTACAGTGGTTTTTAGGAACCCCAAATAAAAGTTACTCACGCTACAGGCAGATTACAATTAAAAAAGGGCAAGCATCTCAGCATTGCCAGGAAACCAGACAAAATCAGACACCATATCCTCATTTCAGTTAAAATGCCACCTAAGAGGGATGACATAACCAGATTTGCAAGCTAAGGAAATCCAACCGTATGATACTTCACTCAGTGAGGCATCCTGGGTGTGGAATATGGGGCTAACTCATACTGCACGGACAGAACCCAGAGATCCTTCCTTATCATCTGACTTGGATGAGACGAAGGTCTGGCCAGGGGTCTGTGGCTCTATGGCTGCTCTTGCCCCACTACTTCCCCCACGATGGGGATAAGAGAACTTCCCTACTTCACAAGAGTAATGCAATATAACTACAGTGAAGATTGTGAGGTGCTCAGATATTATGGTAATAGAGGCCACATAATTATTTGAGATAAAAAGTATAATACCAGGATCTCAGACAAGCAGAAGCTCTGTCTCTTTATTGTTTCCACAGTAACTTTTTAATGTATTTTACAAACAATGGAGAATACAAGTGATTGAAGTGTTTAATTGTTTAAACATTTATGAAATTATCACAGTGCAATTCAAGGTTTGCCTTGCACTATTATAAATGCTGCAGCTATTGGCTACCCTTGGAATACGAGGTTTTAATAGCTATTGATATCCTTTGTCTAACAGCATTCATGATGAGCCAATGAGTTAACATCAACTACATTTAGAATCACAGGACCGTATTACTGTCACTGAAGATGAGAAATAAACCCACTGAGTTAGTCTCTAAGCAAGTACAGCATACAATCACCTCAAAAGAGGGTGAATCAGATATTAAAGTGATAGACTTGATCCTAGCCAGGTCGCAGTCTTGTTAGTTTCCCAAGATTCTTGTTTTGAACTGTTGCTGAATTGTTTGCACTTCTCAGGTTAGAACACCCACAGTGCAAACTGGACTATCGCTGCACCGTGGAATGTAAGACAATCGACTGCAGCATTCTCTGTTCTTCCTCCCTATCCTAGGAAACAAAACAATCATTTTTGCTATTACACTTGCTATCAGCGTACCACAAGTCTGGAGCCTGCCTCTTTTCACCTTTCCCAGGTTTCTAGTTTCTTGTCTGAATGCACTTCATCATTTTCAAATCTTCCTTTTGGTGGATTCAATACCCAACTAACTATTGCTTTGCAATGCACAGACAGTAATGCCAAATTTCCATTCACTGGATTTTCATCCGATGAATTGAGCTGTAGCTCGCGAAAGCTTATGCTCTAATAAATTTGTTAGTCTCTAAGGTGCCACAAGTCCTCCTGTTCTTTTTTTCCAGGAAAAATAGTACTTCATTACAGATCTATTCATCTGTGTGTCTGGCGAAATGCGCTAGCATTTCAGGCTGAATCTGAACTGAATCTGAATCTCTTTCTCTCTCCTTTTTTTGGGGAGCAGGAGGGATGTGGGGAGCACTAGGGGAGTAGGGGAAAAGGACATTTATAAGGTTGCCATGGAAAGTGGGCTGTCCCCATGTGCCCTCTTGTGGCCAGGGTGCCTTTGATCTGCCCTTTATTCTCCCTGTTCCAGGCCCTTTTACAGAGCATCCACACACTTGCTTGTCCAATTGCCACCCTTATAGGGGCCTGGGTTTATTCAGACAATAACTTAAAAGTAATACTCAGAGTCCCAAAATGCTGTCCCAAGGCATGGCTCTTACCTCAGAGCATGGCTAAACAGAAGTGTTCCTTCATTGAATCATTTCTTTTTTTATGAGTTCTTCAGGGGTGACCCTCCTGGGGGTTCTGCTTGCACCTGTCCTGCTCCGAGCTAACTCCATTGTAGAGTTCCCAGAGTCAGCTTCCTCAAACAACTGCTTCAGCTCTCTTATAAGAAATCAGCTGCTTACAGCACTTAATTTGTGCCAGGGCTAAAGCCCGGCACCTCTAGGCTTAGCAGTTCATAGCCCTGGAACCTCTGGGCTTGCCGTGTCCGTTATGAAAATAAAAAAATTGCTTGAGCCCCGGCCCTTCTTTCATCACAAATTAAGCACTGGCTGCTTGTGGTTCCCTCCCCATGCTACGTATCTCTGTTTAGCTCATTTAGCAAGTCTACTCCAGGCTTCAAGTCTCCTGCAGGCAGCTCCCTTGCTCCCTCTCATGCCCTTTGCTCTCTCACATTACCCCTATCCTTCTGAGCAGGCCTGTCAGCTTGCCATCTTCATCTGCCCTGGACTGAAACTCTGCTTGCTGATGGTTCTTGCCAGGACAATACTCTATATGAATCCGAAAGGGCTGTAAAGCAAGGTACCAATGAGTAACCTGGGCATTTGAATCTTTCATCGTCTTCAGCCATCGGAGCGCTGTGTGATGAGTGACAAGAAGAAAGGGAGTCCCAAACAAATAACAGTGCAGGGCTTTGTCCATCCAGCATATGGCTTGACACTGCTTAGGTTTCGCAGTCCAGGCACCTCCTAGCTCCAGAGGCCCCAAAACGAGGCCCAGCTACAAGTGACCACAGGGAGCTTCTTCCAACACTTGAGTCCTCTGGTTCCAAAAACCTCTCTGTCATCTCTATGGAATCTGCAATGGTTGCTGAGCTTGTATTGCTACTGGGAGAATTTCTAAATATTGTTCTAAAGCAATGCTGTCCATGAGGTTGCCCAGGGTTTGGTTTCTGGGGTCAGCCAGCGAGTGGCCAAGTCACAGAGCTGTTGGGTGACAGCCTGTGTACAGCCTGCTTTTGGGAACAGTGTCTTGCGAACCTTCCTCCAATAGATCGCGGGGGACAGTCCAAGCTGATGCAATATGGCAGCCTTCAGGGTGGAGTATGATTGGGCTTCTTCTGTACTGAGGTCTTTGTAAACAGCCTGGGCTTCCCAGTCAGGTAGGGGGCAAGCTGGGTAGCCCAGGAGCTCCTTTCCCAGCTGGTGGTGGCCACCACTTGCTCAAACTTTGTCAAGAAAACTTTAGGGTCATTGTAGCTCATCAGTTCAGTTAGGGTGGGCTCTGGGAGAGTCTCAGCAGGGAATACCCTGGGGGTGTGTGTGTGTGTGTGCACGCATTGGTGGGTGTACTGGGACCTTGAACAAACAGCATGGCCACTTCAGCCCACTGTGCCTCTGATCTGCCCATTAGTCTCCTCAGGTCCTTTTACAAAGACTTCACACACTTGCTGCTCCAATCTCTGCCCTTGAAGGGGTCTGGGTTTATTGAGACAATAACTTAAAAGTAATACTCAGGGTCCCAAAAAGCTGTTGCAAGGCATGGCCCTTTCCTCAGAACAAGGGTAAGCAAAAGGGTTCCTTCACTGAATCCTTCTCCTTTATTATGAGTTCTTAGGGGGTGACCTGCCGTGGGGTTCTGCTTTCAGCTGTCCTGCTTAACCCTGATTCCCCTGTAGACTTCCCAAACAACTACTTCAGCTCTCTTGTAAGAAGTCAGCCACTTGTGGTTCCCTCCCTCCACTAGATCTCTCTAATTAGCTCATTTAGCAAGTCTGCTCCAGGCTTCACACCTCTAGCATGCAGCTCTCTCACTTCTTTGGCTCTCTTTGGACACTAGAACGTCCTACCATTAGTATTTGGCCACTAGAAATTCCTTGCCCACAATCATAGAATATCAGGGTTGGAAGGGACCTCAGGAGGTCATCTAGTCCAACCCCCTGCTCAAAGCAGGGCCAATCCCCAATTTTTTCCCCAGATCACTTAATGGCCCCCTCAAGAATTGAACTCACAACCTTGGATTTAGCAGGCCAATGCTCAAACCACTGAGCTATCCCTCCCCCCAATGTAACATTTATATTATTTACTGACCTAGAAACTCAAAAACGTCTAGGGTGGTAGTAGAAAACTGTAGTCTAATGGTTCAAAAAAATGTGATCAAGACAAGGATAAAAATGCCCCGAACTGCAGAACAAAGGTTGACTTTTCAATCCTTGGGGCTATAGGCTGCCAACACATTTATACTTCAGTAAATATTTATTTTATTATAACCAGTAAGAAGAGGATTTTAGAGGTTCCATGAATCCCTTAGTCCCACTAAGAATGAAGGCAAGCAGTCTACAGGGAAAGTGGTGACCCCATAAACTCTGAGGGGTCATCACCTTCTCTGAGGTCAGCTTTGCCTGCCATTGTTCTCCATGGGAGAGAAGCTGTGGCCATTTGGGAAAAAAGCATCTTTGCTCAGGACATTTTTGGTTTCATTCCCACTGAGAATAGGAGATGACCCCCATTTTGAAAAAAAGGCAGTTTGGGGGAGTTCTCTATATTTATATTTATCAGCCCCTGCAAATTTCTTTTTAAAAACTACCTGCTGCTCCAGATTGACTCAGCAGGCACAGAGGAAATTCAGGGTGGAAGTATAGACATTTGGGGCACAGGAGGAAAGGATGCATGTGTCTACAGTGAGACTTTTAGGGAAGGTGGGAAGGGGAACTTGTCTGTGTGTAAGTAGGGTAACATAGTTCAAGAACTGGAGGAAACTGTGTGCTCTGGATGCTTTGTGCTGCTTTAAAAATTCCCAGATAAAAATCTGCATTAAAACAGAGTTAAAGTTGAGTACACATCAATACATGAATAAAAACATGACTGGGCTGTTGTAATCACCCCCAAAGTAAACATTACAAACTCAGCAAATTCAAACTTATGGTTAAAATTAACAACTGTGAAAATGCATAGTTAGGGCATTCAAATAGCCTGAACTCTGCCCTTTAGAGGAACGTAAAAGAAACATCTAACGTGTCTTTTAAAAATAGTTTAAATGTAATCTAGGACGACAATTACTATTTTTCATTCATCATTATTGTATGGTTATTCCATGGCATCACGGCAGGGCAGAGTTAGGGTTGTTTGGGTTGACTGTGCATTTCAAAACCTTAACATGTTTGGATTTCATTTAAGTATAATCTTAGTTTTGAATCTGCTGAGTTTGTAAAACTGGGTTTTGCCATACTTACACTATCCTCACAATGTACTCTTAAAATAACTAAAAAGTTCTCAACCTTACCTTCAGTTTATTATGCTTTTATCTGTGAATATATATAGGTCATCTCATTTTCTTTCTTTATTTACTTTTTCTATTTTACATTGCCAATATATTTACAGGACAATGTTAATTGATAATAACCTTCATCTGGGCTGTTAAATTATTCAATTTTAAGTAATTTTTTCCCTAGAATAAGATGTACTTTCCTCTTACAAGGACTATTGTAGTACTCTGCACTTTTTTTTAAGAATGTAAAGTCTTCAGCAAGGGGACAATACATTCTGTTCTGATTGTACGGCATCTAACAAGTTGCGAGAAATTACTGAAAAGAAATAAGGATTACTGTGTGTTTTGGGCTACTATGGAGTATACTGTAGGGTTCATTCTCTCTCTCTCTCACACACACACTTTTATATATATAAATTCAGCTACAGTTTTTATTTAACCCACTAAACAGTTACTGCCTCATGAACAAGAAGCAAACTAACTAGTAGCTGAAAGCCACTCTTGCGTAGGTGTAATTTTGTAAAGTCAGATGTGTAAAAAAGCTGAAAATGGTGAGAATCTACAAACAGGGCAGTAACAGACCATACATCCCAGTGAACATGGTGATATTCTAAGCAATAAGAGCTCTCATCCACACTTGTCAATGTGAAACAATGGAAACAGAGACTCAGAATTTCTAGCCTTTAGAGCAGTGGTTCTCAACCAGGGGTACATATATCTCTGGGGATACGAAGAGGTCTTCAAGGGGTACATCAACTTATCTAGATATTTGCTTCGTTTTACAACAGGCTACATAAAAAGCACTAGCAAAGTCAGTACAAATTAAAATTTCGTACAATGACTTGTTTATACTGCTCTAATACACTATACACTAAAATGTAAGTACAATATTTATAATCCAATTCATTTATTTTATAATGATATGGTAAAAATGAGAAAGTCAGCCATTTTTCAGTATAGTGTGCTGTGACACTTTTGTATTTTTATGTCTGATTTTGTAAGCAAGTAGTTTTTAAGTGAGGTGAAACTTGGGGGTATGCAAGACAAATCAGACTCCTGAAAGGGGTACAGTAGCTTGGAAAAGGTTGACAGCCACTGCTTAAGAATAACGTTTGGGGTTATTCAGTGTGCTGATTGTGTTGATTTGTGTGAGGGTCATGTTGTGTGGACATGCATGGTTGGTGAATGAGGGGTGTTCGCTGCGGTGAGGGGCTATATGTTTGGGGTTCTTGTGTATGCTGGTTTGTGCCTGGCAGGGTGTGCTCTGAGATGAATATTTTGTGCATGGCTGTTGGGCCAAATAATCCACCATCTTTGCAATCATACGACCAATGAAATGGTTGCATACAGTTGGTTGTAGAGTAAGGGTGGTGATTGGTTGAGTTACCTCATATAACACAATGGTCTAGGATTCAGCATGGCATAGATACACGCCTTACTGTAGCCCTATTTCTACATGGATGTCATTTGTAAAGTCAAAATGGCTGAGAATTAAAAAAAATGGATGGTATCAGACGGTGAAACCCAGTGATGATTCAACCTGGTGATTTTTTGAACAAAGAGAGCTCTCAGCCATGCTCGAAGCTGCTTCCATCACTTCACACCAGCCAAACAGACATTTGAGACTTCAGATTGACACACAGTGACAATCCTTTGAATCTTATATATAGCTGCCCAATTCCAGCTGAGACTTGTGTGTATACTTAACTGTATTCACTCTGAGCAGTCCAAGTGAAGATCCCAATCTTGCAAAGACATACCCATGTGCTTAACTTTAAGCAGGTGAGTAGTCCCAATTACTCATATGACCCTCACATGCTTAAAAGTTAAGCATGCATATAAGTGCTTGCAGAACTGGATCCTAAATGTTCTTTTGTAAATAAAATATTGACCTTATTCTGTCTAGGGTTTCAAAGGAGTGAAGAAACTAACAATTAAGGCATAACCGTAAATGTAAAAGCAGGGTGGGCTATAGCCAGTATCGCGGTATGTCAGGTAAACAGATACAACTGCTTAAAAAAAATGGAAACCACTGTTCAGAATAGTATAAGAACACAGAACATTAAGAAGTCTAATCCAGTAATGCATAAAGGATAGCCAGCAGTTATTTCCAACAAATTAATTTAATTGGCTGTACTACAGTAGGAAGAAAAAGCCATTTACTGTTCCGGAGGGAGAAGAATTGAAAGTAACTGAAGGAGAGTACAGAAAATCTACTGCAGATCTAATGTTTCTCCAGAACACACTGTTTACTGCATTACCTAATTGCAATTGCAATTTTACATGCTAATGTGTTGTTTTGTATTGTACTGGAAGTTTAAAAAAATTACTTGATGCACCTATGTAATTAAATATGGCCTTTTCATAACCTATTAGTGAAATTAATGCTAATCTGACACAATGTCAAATTACTCCTAAGGCAAAATGCTCTTATCTTCATATTAATTTGATAATGACATCTCTGCGTATTCCAAATACCATGCAAATGCTTCCTCTCAGCCTTCTGTACTTGGAAGGATTCCTGTCTTTGCAAAGTGTTCACAAAGCATTTATTTCTTGGTAGAAAAGGAAAAAAGGTCCTCATTCCATGTTTCTGCCTGCAAATGCATACACACATGTTCACATTTCTATACATGGGTGGGCTTGTTTAAGTCAATGGGACTGCTCACATACACAGAATTAAGCACATATTTGCAGAACTTTGGCTTTAGGATCAAATCCTGCAGCAGCCGTAGGTGGGAGGAAATTTTGGGAAACTTGCATGTGTGGAAGACAAAGACACTGTACACACCTGAGCAGGTGGCAGCCTTTATTCCTTACCCTCATTCAAGTGCTTATCTCCAGTTTATTTTTCAACTTGGTAGGAGTCATTGGTTGTGTCTTAAATGAATGCCTGAGTTCAAAACTATAAACAGACAAAAGCCCAGCTAGCCCAACATTGTTCACTCTTGGTTTCCTTCTTCCCGAGCCAGGAGTGTATGCGTAGTGCAGAAATTTGAGCAGGATACACAGCAGTGGTTAATTTGTGCCAGGGATTGCCAGAGCTGAACTCCAGCACCTCGAGACTTGACAGTTCATAGTCCCAGCACCTCTGGGCTTGCCGCATCAGTTATGAAAGTAAAATATTACTTGAGTCCCAGCATCTCTTTCATTACAAATTAAGCACTGATGCAGGGCAACAGGTCCACATCGGTAAAGTCTCTCTGCACTGAAGTGCACTTTCTATTCTGCATTAAGCAGCTCATTCTTTTGGGATTGTCTCTTCATGATGCTAAAATTATTATGGTTTTAGAGTCTGGAGCTGCATGAAATGCTTGTAACAAAATCCAAAACAACACAGAAAGTCATTGGGGAGTTTCAGGCTCAGTTACAAAGTTGAAAGAAAAAGCAGGGTCATCGGCCGAGCTGAGATATGCATGAACAAAAACAAATCCAGACCCAGTCTTGAGTAAAGAAAAGAAGGCCTTGTCATTAAGGGACTGAACTTTTATGCAAGAGATTTGAGTTCAGTTTTTTGACTCTGCCACATATTTCCTGTATTACCCCAGTCCTTCTGTCCCAGATTCAGAGGTCCATCCCTGTGCAGTGCTTTTTTGAACAGTGGCAGATTTAATCATGCACTTAAATGCATCCCTGAACTGGAGCCTCTATACCTGTAAAAGGAGAATGCTGCTTTCCTATCTCAGGATGATGCAAGGGTAGGATCATTAACTAATGCAAGGTACTCAGACCCTCTAGTAATAAGCAGATAGAAGCTGGACAATTTATGTTTTTGCATGAGAATCACATGAAATTCTGTTTCAGCTTTACTTTGAAACTTTGGCTTTGTTTAAATTTGAAACAAAAATTGAAACTTAAGGGAGCAAACCAACCTCGATTTCAACTAAAGAAAATAGTTGCACAAACCCAGCAACATGAAACCATTGACTTATCCATAAAGCAGCTTTATTAAAACCCTCTTGTTTTCTGTGTCTTCTTCAGATACGAGCTCTCTACTGAGCATAAAGATGTATATCTCACTATGCCTCTGAGTTTTAGAATCATAGAATATCAGGGTTGGAAGGGACCTCAGGAGGTCATCTAGTCCAACCCCTGCTCAAAGCAGGACCAATCCCCAATTAAATCATCCCAGCCAGGGCTTTGTCAAGCCTGACCTTAAAATCCTCAAAGGAAGGAGACTTCCACCACCTCCCTAGGTAACCCATTTCCAGTGTTTCACCACCCTCCTAGTGAAAAAGTTTATCCTAATATCCAACCTAAACCTTCCTCACTGCAACTTGAGACCATTACTCCTTGTTCTGTCATCTGCTACCACTGAGAACAGTCTAGAGCCATCCTCTCTGGAACCCCCTTTCAGGTAGTTGAAAGCAGCTATCAAATCCCCCCTCATTCTTCTATTCTGCAGACTAAACAATCCCAGTTCCCTCAGCCTCTCCTCATAAGTCATGTGTTCCCGTCCCCTAATCATTTTTGATGCCCTCTGCTGAACGCTTTCCAATTTTTCCACATCCTTCTTGTAGTGTGGGGCCCAAAACTGGACACAGTACTCACCAATGTCGAATAGAGGGGAACGATCACGTCCCTCGATCTGCTGGCTATGCCCCTACTTATACAGCCCAAAATGTCGTTAGCCTTCTTGGCAACAAGGGCACACTGTTGACTCATATCCAGCTTCTCGTCCACTGTAACCCCTAGGTCCTTTTATGCAGAACTGCTGCCTAGCCATTCGGTCCCTAGTCTGTAGTGGTGCATGGGATTCTACCGTCCTAAGTACTTGTTGAACCTCATCAGATTTCTTTTGGCCCAGTCCTCCAATTTGTCTAGGTCCCTCTGTATCCTATCCCTACCCTCCAGCATATCTACTTCTCCTCCCAGTTTAGTGTCATCTGCAAACTTGCTGAGGGTGCAGTCCACGCCATCCTCCAGATCATTAATGAAGATATTGAACAAAACCAGCCCGAGGACCGACCCTTGGGGCACTCAGCTTGATACCAGCTGCCAACTTGACATGGAGCCATTGATCACTATCCGTTGACCCAATGATCTAGCCAGCTTTCTATCCACCTTATATTCCATTCATCCAACCCATACTTCTTTAAATTGCTGGCAAGAATACTGTGGGAGACCATGTCAAAAGCTTTGCTAAAGTCAAGGAATGACACGTCCACTGCTTTCCCCTCATCCACAGAACCGGTTATCTCGTCATAGAAGGCAATTAGATTAGTCAGGCATGGCTTGCCCTTGGTGAATCCATGCTGACTTTTCCTGATCACTTTCCTCTCCTCTAAGTGCTTCAGAATTGATTCCTTGAAGACCTGCTCCACGATTTTTCCAGGGACTGAGGTGAGGCTGACTGGCCTGTAGTTCCCAGGATCCTCCTCCTTCCCTTTTTTAAAGATGGGCACTACATTAGCCTTTTTCCAGTCGCCCGGGACATCGCCATGAGTTTTCAAAGATAATGGCCAAAGGCTCTGCAATCAAATCCGCCAACTCCTTTAGCACTCTCGGATGCAGCACATCGGTCCCATGGACTTGTGCTCATCCAGCTTTTCTAAATAGTCCTGAACCACTTCTTTCTCCACAGAGGGCTGGTTACCTCCTCCCCATGCTGTGCTGCCCAGTGCAGCAGTCTGGGAGCTGACCTTGTTCGAGAAGACAGAGGCAAAAAAAAGCATTGAGTACATTAGCTTTTTCCACATCCTCTCTTACTAGGTTGCCTCCCCCATTCAGCAAGGGGCCCACACTTTCCTTGACTTTCTTCTTTTTGCTAACATACCTGAAGAAACCCTTCTTGCTACTCTTAACATCTCTTGCTAGCTGCAACTCCAAGTGTGATTTGACCTTCCTGATTTCACTCCTGCATGCCCGAGCAATATTTTTATACTCCTCCCTGGTCGTTTGTCCAATCTTCCACTTCTTGTAAGCTTCCTTTTGGTGTTTAAGATCAGCAAGGATTTCATTGTTAAGCCAAGCTGGTCGCCTGCCATATTTACTATTCTTTCTACACATCGGGATGGTTTGTCCCTGTAACTTCAATAAGGATTCTTTAAAATACTTTAACCAAGTATGTTTTATTTCTTGAAAACTGGGTTGCTGTACGCAAACAGAGGTTCTTCTTAATTTGAGTTCAGGAAGATCAAGGAAATTAAAATTGTTTAAACAAAGCAACGTTATAATAGTTTTCTGGGTGAGCTAATGAATGCTTGGTATATACAGTGTGGCAAGATGGCCGATTTCAGTTTGGTGGGTCCTGCGCTTTTCTTGGCGGGGAGCTAAGATGTCACCCTTTGCCCCTGCTCTTGGGTGCAGAGGGCCCCGCTACTAGCCTGGGAAAGTGGTAGAGGAGGGAAGTGGGGAGGGGTCTGGGTTTGCTCCTCGCTCTGAGTCCCAGCGCCTCTCAGCTCCTGTGGGTTTCTTACCCTCGGTGCTTAGATGCTGGGGGGAAGGGAGTCTCCCTCTCCTGCTGGGCAGGGTCTCCCTTACTCCAATTCTCAGGTCTTCCAAATCTCTCAACACACCTCTAAACTCTAGTCCTTCCTTTCTCCTCTTCCTCTGTCTGCCTGACACAGGGGGTTTTATTACTGTTCCTAACAGGGCCTTAATTGACTGCAGGTGTTCCAATTAACCCGCAGCCCCCTTCCCTAGTCTACAGGGAACCACACCTTCATTAGCCTTGAGCTTATATATCTAGCACTCTCCCACTGCTCCCTGGCCCTCCTGTATCACAACAGTAAAGGCATGAAAGTGTAAGCAAATTAAGGTTGACACTTCAACTCAATCGGCTCTAACGTAAAATGGTCTAAAAAGTCTGATTTGTGCTGTCCTTTTCATAATACTTGCTCAATCTGAAAGAGACACGGACAAAAGGTTCCCTTTTTAGGGCCCCCCAAAATGTAGTGTTGGTTTTTTATTTTGGCAAATGGCATTAGCCCATTTCTAGTTTTAAAATACTGTAACACTCAGTTCAAGGGGTTTTACTGCTAGAACTAGATTACCAGGCCTGTTAGTTTGGACACAATAGCAAACCACTTTACATGGTTCATTCATTAGCGGGGGACAAAAACATCTTTGACCAGTGTTTTGGAGTACCAAGAGTAAAATGTCTAACATTTGGCCAGTGTTTCACAGTAGCCAAAAGACTGCAAAATGTATCAGTTGGTTTCATCTTGTTTGTAGAGAATGATGAACCAAACTTGTGTCTTGTCCAACTATCCCAGCCCCACATTTTAGTGAAAGCTCCATTGCCCATAAATGATATAACATCAAATCAAAGTTTCAGTGCTTTAAAAATATTCAAAATAGCTGAAAACAAGTAACATGCTTATCTTAACCAATCCCCATTACTTGACTTTTATATTCCATCCCTTGCTCCCTCCATTTTCTGTAACATACATTGTCCTATTTAGTCCCCAGTCATGCAGTCTGATTCATTGCAGGTGAACATTTCCAGTTTTGTTGAGTTCTACTGAAGTTATTGGCCCTCTCCTCAGTTCCACCTCTGAGGATCAGCTACATGATTGAGGCCTTAGATTGTCAGCCTTTTAGGGTAGATTTTCTAAAGCACCTAAGTGACCTTGGAGCATAAGTTTCATTGAAAGTCAACAGGAAGTGCACTCCTCCCTCACTTCACTTCACTCCTCCCTCACTTCAGCTGCTCTTAAAATTCACACCCCAAGGTGTCATATATTGTAGGGCCCAGACTCTGTGTTCCACCTCTCCAGATGTACAACACAAAAGGTACAGCCCAGAATATGAGAGTGGAGGGAAAAAGGAGATTCTGTACGCTCAAATTTACAGTCGCTTCCCTGTAAACTGTTCTGCAGCCCACACCAGCTATAGCCCATTATGCTACGACCATTCCCCTCATGTCATTTACACCAGGAGCTGTGAGGGGGATACTTTAGGTTTAAGGCTCCTTTATGACTTCAGAACAGGGTATGGGAGCCAAAGTAGGTTCTAGAATCTGGAGCTATGTCTATAAAGTGCCCTGCATACATCTGGCACTTTAGAAAATAATAACAACAAAAAAAAACATTTTTCTGCTAGGACAGTGGACAACTTGTTTCTTTATATTTTCACCTCAGGGCACTGTACAGTACATCAGGGGAGCAGCAATCACATACACTTTGTCCTGTGGCTCCAGAACTCAATATTAGAAGAGCTGCATTTAAAGAGTAATAGAATAATCTATGCCCATTTGAATTTATACAGTAATAATCTCAAATGTAATATGCTGAGACAGATCCATCTGAAACAGCAAGCACAGTCCTGTATCTTCATGTTCTAAGGCCTGGACCAGAAAATTTGATACCAGTCAACATCCAATCATTAATAATTACACAGTTATTAACAGAGAGGGGATAAAGTGGCTTTCTGTATTATTTCTTGAAGAAAAAGTGTGATAGGATATTGTAGCACCTAGCCATAAAGCCGTCTATGGTCAACGTGTTAGACTGTTATACAGTTTTACTTATCCTTTTGAAATGCTGAAAATGAGTTGAGAAGATGCTGGAAAATCTGTATCTACTTAAAAGCACGCAGTTCCAAATCAATGTGTGAGTTTTTATGCATGATGCTCTTGCGGTATTTTAATAGGTGCTGTACAGCTAAATCTCTGTGCACCTTTTGAATATATATTCCAAAAACAGATTAAAGAGAAAGTTTGAAGATTGACCCGACAAGACCTCTGCACATGGAATTCTCATTGACTTCCGTGGGAATTAAGAGCCTGGTTTAAAGTACACTAAAGCCAATGGGAGCCTTTCCATGGATTTCAGTGGGCTTTGAATCTGGCCCTAAATACATGGAAGGTTTGCATAAGTGGGACCTTAAAAGCAAATATTACAATGCCTGAAGAAATTGTAACTTTTTGCATTCAATCAGATAAGGGCTGGACATCTACACTGTGCAGGTGGGGTGGGAAATCAAACCGTTTGCCAACAGGAGCCTCAGCAGAACAGGAAAGGATTACATGTGAGATGTTCAAAAGCACGTAAGGGAACTAGGTGTTGAACTCCCATGGACTATCACAATCTCCATTAAAAATCTTCCCCAAATACCCTGGAAGTTTAACTAACTTCTTATCCTTTGGACGTAATTCCTCCAACAGACAGTGCACAGCACAGGGGGGTAGTGCGGTGATGTAGCCCATATTTGTTATATTATCATATTGCCAAGAGATCCCCATAGAGATCAGAGTTTCACTGTGCTAGGCACTGTTCTATTATTCAAAAAATAAATAGCAAAGCTGTCTGCTAAGATAGGCAATAAACTGGCATCTCCTGAGAAAGGCAAGTGTTACAGACAAAACAGCAACCGTAACTTGGTGTTTACTGCACACAAATGATGAAGAAGCCAAAGGCAAAAGTGGAAGACCTTGAACTACTGAAAACACACCCTGCTTTTTCCTAGTTGCCATATAACTGATTGGCACGTTTTCTTCCAACAGGCACATGCTCAGCTCTTCCTGAGAGTCTGGAGCATCAAGCATTGATTTTGAGGAAACTCCCCATATTTGATCCAGCAGTAACAATGACAGATGCCAAACAGATAGATTTGGTCTGTGAGAGAGGAAATAATTTTATTTGTAAAACCTGCTGATGCCACACTTGGGATGCTGCACAACACATATTATATATGTAAGCGGGGGAATAGTCCCTCTATTGTGGGGAACTTTCCTGGCTTCTGCACTACCCCGGTGAAGTGGGCTAGCGAAAGGATCTGAGTCCTCGCTCCCACTTCCTTTACCCAGTGGCCTCCCTGCCCTTGAGGACTCCCCTTCCACTCTCCTGTCTGGCAGAGTCCTCGTAATCACAACAAGGCTGGGCCCAAGATTCCTGGGGGGCTCGACCCCCAACCTTGCTGTGGTCACCTCGGACAGGGGCTAGGGTGTCCCCACTCCAGGGTACTCTCTCTGCACTAGGCACTTCTCTGACCCACTGACCATTACATACAAGTTAAAGCAAATGCAAGTTATTTAATCACAATGAATTTTAAAAAGAATAAGGAATAATGGGAAAGGTTAAAGGAAACACATCTTCCCGCTCTGTGGCAGGGAACATCATAAACAGTGTCTCTGGAATGTCCGGGCAGTTCACAGTCTGTTCCTTGTAAGTCCCAGGCCTTCTTCTCAGGCCCTGGCTGTGCTGCAGGGATGCTGTGGGTTGGACACTTGCTCTGGTGGTGGCCACACGCTCTCAGGCTCTAAGTGGTAGGGCCCTTCTTCCCAGTGTCGCCCCCACCCTGTCGGGGTTACGATCCAACCCTGGCCTGCAGAGCCTCTTGGCTGAGGCGTCTCCCTGTGCTGGGCCCGCTGCCCAGTGTCCCCCTCGGTCTCCCCAGCACCCAGCTCACAGCACCCAGCTCTGGATGGCTCCAGCCCCAGCTCCGCCACTCTGTCTCTGCACGGCTGCTGCTGCTCTGCCTCCAGCTCCCTGGGCTGCTTCGTTGGCCCCTCTGGCTCTGGTTGCTGCAGCTCTGCTCCCAGGACAGGTCTGCTCTGCAGGCTGCTTTTGTGACTCTGCTCCCAGCACTGACCTGCTTCATGGGCTGCTTTTCTGGCCCCTCTGGCTCTGGTTGCTGCAGCTCTGCTCCCAGGGCACGTCTGCTCTCTCTGAACTGTGCCTCTGGGTTTGGGGCTGCAGCTCTGCTCCCAGGACAGGGTCTGCTCTCTCTAGGCGGCTTTTCTGGTCCCTCTGGATTTGGCACGGCTCTGCTCCCCAGCTCAGCTTGAGCCCCTGCTTTCTCCTGAGCTCAGCCCCACTCTGTCTGACTCAGGCAATTCTAGCTCACATGGAGGACGGGACCTCCCTGGCCTCCTGACTCCCTGATTAGCCTGCTCGCCCTGTCATTCAGGCTGACCTGGAGCATTGGCCTCTCCCCATTCTTCCAGGGGGCTGTCAGTTTCAGGGTCCTGATTCCCCATCGAGCCTTCCCCCTTTTAGTACTGGGAGCTAGCAACTAAAACACCCCCCCCAAATGTTAGTAAGGGGACAACAGTCCCCTTACATTTGCAAAAAACACCCATGCTCTTAAAAACATATGAGGTGAGGAACATATGGATCAGGTCAGACCAAACCCAGGCCAGATTATTTTCACATTGAAATTAAATGGTAAGGCCTTTAGGCCAAGGACTCTGTATGTTTGGCTGGACAGTGCCTGCTATAATTGGACCTCCTCCTCCCATTATGTCCAGTGTTTTTCAAACACCATTACAGTGTAACAAATAAGTAATGATGAAGCCACAGAAATGACACATAATTCCGGTAGGGCAGTATTTTTCATTTGAAACTTTGATTAAAAAATGGCATTAGATAATGAAAATGTTTTTTTTTTAAATGAACATTTTCATGAAGCATCTCTCTCTCTTGTGAAGAAAAAGAACAAAATCCTAGAACTGTTTTTGGTTTTTGAAATGAAAACTTTTCATTTGTTCCCCACTTCTCTTCCTTTTTTCCTTTTCTTCCTTCTCACCCCACCCTCTTTTCCTCTTTCTTGACCAAAGGAAGTATTGGGTTTATGGGGCTTCAGTCTGCAAGAGTTCAAACCAAACACGTGGACACACCCTGTTCATTGTAAAACCGCTGAGTTTGACAAAGATCTGCTCATGTCACTTCCGGGGCAAAAATTGCTGAGCATGGCACCTACCATTGAATGACATGTGACTAAGTTTCCATCCAGGGTCATGTAATGCCTATCTGTGAGATCATGGATTTGCACCTGTTTTATTTCCACATACACTGACAGAAAACAGATTTGTCTGGCTGGAAAGAAGTTTTTTATTTTAGATTAAGCAAACAACAAAGCAAGGAAGAAGAGAAGTCTCCAGGCGAAAGCACCTACCACGTGTGTGTGTCCTTTGAAAAAATCTGCACTGAACACAAAAAGGTTGCCCGTCTTTAGAAATTTAAATATGGAACGCAAATAGCGGTGTAGCTAAATACAATACATCATGGTTTGTGTGTGTTTGTGTTTGTGTGCGCACTCTGCACTTTGACAGCCTGCCTGATCCAATGCCCGGTAAAATGAACTGAAAGACCGTGGGACTGTGAAAACAAATGGCAATGGCAATGTTGGGGACACTGGGGCATGGCCACTAAGTAACTCGAGGAGATGGAAGACAACGAGTGTCGATGAAGCCCCTTCACACTAGGCCCAAGTGTCCTTGCCCACCCCCCACCCCCTCCTGGAGGCACTCACAGCAGCTCTGCGTTCTAGGCCCAAGTGTCCTTGGCCCCCCTGCCTGGAGGCACTCACAGCAGTTATGCTAAGGATCTGCAACAATATGTTGCAGAGTCAGACAGCCTGAAACTAAACAAGGCCAAACAGGGCAGATATAAAAAAAAAAAAAATGCTGAATAAAGCAGCTTTATGTATAGTTTAACAAATAATTCAGAAAACAAGGGAACTAGCTGGTAACTGGATTGGCTGGCTATATGGATACTTAGGGCAGCTTGCTATTAAATAAATATGTTAAAAAAATATATAAAAGCCTGTGCAACTTCCTGCTCTGTGTGCAGGATTTAAGATTCTATTCTCCCTGTACCTTTTTGAAGCTTCAAATAAACTTTTCTGCTTCTCCACCCCATTGTCATTATTGGGTGAAGCATACCGGGTAGCGAACCAACCCCTGTTGTTGTTTTGCCTCTTGGCACTGGGTGCCGGCAACAGCAATTTTAAGTAAGTAATAGAAGTAGCATGTTTTGAATGCCCAGCCTGAAAAGTGCTGAATTGCTCAGGCACTGAGCAGGGAGTGGAGAATATTCTAAAAGTAATAAGTTTATAAAATCTTAATATGGAGCAAGTTTAATCTGTGGCTTCATGATTCCAGTGATAAAAACATCAGTTGTACTAATATGTCTCAAAACTAGACACAAATTGAAAGAGACTACACTTTCCATTATCTGAAACTCCCCTGGTAATGGAAAATTATTGTTAAAGACAGTTGCTAATATGCCTTGCTCTGAATTTACCTATGGGAACCAATACTTTTTATTACCAGCTAAAATGAGCATTTTAGTCATTTGGGGCTCCATTCTGCACTATCACAGTCAACAGGAGTTTTGCCACTGACTTCATTGTGAGCAGGAGGGCATCAGGGGGCTTTGTATTGCCCTTGAAATTTCTGGGGAACCCATCACCATTACATGAATTCAAATAAATAATGCTAAAAAAAACATGTCTGGAAAGGATAAAACCCAAATCATGAGGTTTTATAAAAACAATGAACTTAATAAGAGGCAGATTATTTCACATCTGCCTACTGTGGAGTTTCTTGCACCTTCCTCTGTGAAAATGGTACTGGACCCTGTCAGAGACAGAATACTGGACTCGGTGAATCATGGGCTTGACCCAGTATAGCTATTCCTATGAATGCAATATACCGTTATTCAGGTTCAGAAAGAGAAATACCTACGGTGGGCTCTGCTTCTCACATCTCCCAGGGTTGGCAACTTTTACTTATTGTGTTTTGTTGCCATCTATATGCTGGTTTGCTGCTATCCCAATGCTTCTTTATCTTCAGTTAGTGCAAGAAAATGGGGAAGCGTTAATATAAGCTGAACTTGTCCTTGGGTATGCAAAACCTGTGGCCACATCTCACCTTTGACGTGGGGAAACCATAAGTGCAAAGAAAAGCCGTGAACATGTAACTGATATAAATTTCTATAATATGATCACAAGGACTGAAAAGAAAGTTTCTAGGATTCACTTCTGAAAGAGGCTGAGGGAAGGATCAAGAACAGTGGCATAGCTAGGCTAGGAAAGCTGGGTGGGCCCCAGCTTTTGGGTAGGTGGGCAATGACAGGGAGGACTGCTTCCCCCCACAGAGGGGTAGTAGTTTGTGGGGCTCTGGGCGTGGACAAGTGGGGGTCCTTACCCACTCCCTCACCTGCAGCCCCCTCCGCCCCCCGCACACCTGCCAGGGAATGGGGTCCGGGTTGCAGGGGCTTACCCCACTCCACACATCCGGCACTCCTGCCGGAGCATGGGGACTGGGTGCAGGGGCTTTCCCTGCACCACTCACCTGGCACTCCTGCTGGGAAGTGGGGTCAGGGACTGGGGGTGGGCCTGGATGTTAAGTGGGTGGCCCATGGCTCACCCAGGCCCACCCATGGCTATGCCCTGGTCAAGAATGAAATATAACCGCTCCCCCCCTCCACACACATACACTTTTTTAAAATGTAAAATTATTCAGTTAAGATGGCAGGATAACCCCAAAAATTGCCTTGCTGACCATCCTCTTATCTATCCTAACAACCCTGTGCCCAGTTGTAGGCTGTCTGGTAAGGGTGCATGGAAATTGTTACATTCGAAGTGTGTGTAGTGGTAAAGCAAAAAGGTGGGAAAAATTGATTTCCAGGCCTGCTCAAAATTAATAGATTCCAAGAGCAGAAGGGACAACCGTAATCATCTAGTCTGACCTCCTGTATAACAGGCCATAGAATGTCCCCAAAATAATTCCTAGTATATATCTGTTAACAAAACATCGAATAAAAATTGTCAGTGATGGAGAATCCACCATGATTATTGGTAAATTGTTCCAGTTACCCACACTGTTAAAAATTTACGCTTTATTTCCAGTCTGTATTTCTCTAGTTTCAACTTCCAGCCATCAGATATTGTTATACCTTTCTCTGTTAGACTGAAGAGCCCATTATTAAATATTTGTTCCCAATGTAGGTACTTATAGACTGTAATTAAGTCACCTCTTAATCTTCTCTTTGTTAAACTAAATAAATTCAGCTCTTTGAGTCTATCACGACAAGGCATGTTTTCTAACCTTTAATCATTCTTGTGGTTCTTCTCTGAATCCTCTACAACAGTGGTGGGCAATCTCCGGCCAATGGGAGCTGCGGGAGGCCGTGCCTGCAGATGGTCAACATCCATAAAATGTCTTGTGGCCCACAATCAGCTTACCCTGATGGGCCACATGTGGCCCGCAGGCTGCCCACCACTGTTCTACAATGTGTCAACATCCTTCTGGAATTGTGAACACCAAAACTGGGCAATATAGTACAGCAGCAGTCACACAAGTACCAAATACAGAGGCAAAATAACTTCTCTGTACTCAAGATTCCCCTGTTTATATATCCAAAGATCGCATTAGCCCTTTTGGCCATAGCATCAAATTGGGAACTCATATTCAGCTGATTATCTAGCATGATACCCTAAGAAATTTTCAGTCAGTGCTTCCCAGGATGGAGTCCCCCTTCCTGTAAGTATGGTTTACTTTCTTTATTCCCAGATGTATACATTTAGATTTAGCCCTACTAAAACACATATTGTTTACTTGTGCCCACTTTGCAAAGACATCCATATCACTCTGAACCAGTGACCTGTGCTCTTCATTATTTGTCACTCCCCCAATTTGTGTGTCATCTGGTAAGCTTTAACAGGGATGATTCTGTGTTTCCTTCTCTCATGAATAAAAATGTTAAATAGCTTAGGCAAAGAAAATATCCCAGTGGACCACACTAGAAACATAGTTGGTGATGTTGATTCCCCATTTACAAGTGTATTTTGAGACCAATCAGGTAGCCAGCTTTTAATCCATTTAACATGTGCCTTGTCAATTTTGTATCTTTTCTAGTTTTTTAATCAAAATGTCACGTAGTACCACGTCAGACATATTAGAGACGTCTAAGTACATTACATCAACATCAACCAAACTTGTAATCTCATAAAAAAAAAAGTCAAGTTAGTTTGACAGGATCTATTTTCCATAAACCCATGTTGATTGGCATGAATTATGTTACCCTCCTTTTTTATTAATCGCGTCCCATATCAGCCACCCCATTATCATGTCTGGGATTGATGTCAGACTGACAGGCCTATAATTATCTGGGTCATCCTGTTTACCCTTTTAAAATATTGGCACAACATTAACTTTCTTCCTGTGTTCTGGAGCTTCCCCAGTGCTCCAAGACATGCACAGGCTGGCTCTGAAGGAGGATGAAACAATAATCAAGGAGAACCATGGCATCTTGCAAGCCTTCAGCTCCAGATAGGAGGAAGGATCCAACTTCTTGTTCAATATAATTTTGTCTGATATAATAAATGACTGCAAAGAATCGTACTATAAATAATCCATAAATGATATTCCTAGGTAATATCTAGTCCTGCCATGAGTTCAGGGGACTGAACTAGATGACCTCTCAAGGTCCCTTCTGGTCCTTTGATTCTATGATTCCTAAGGCTTGAGTTTTTCCCAGATAAGCATAATTCAGATTTTCTTTAAAGCAAATTCAGAATTAATTGTTTCCCTACCCCTCTCTACATTGTGTCCTTCTACCAATAAAGCAGCTGTCATTGTGGTATCTCAACAGCCAGCTTGGAGGGAGGTTCAAAGGCCTCCCAAGTATCAAGGCAACCTCCTATTCCCAGTTCCTGCTCCCCTGCAGCCATCCGGAGCATAGTGAATGGGATTAAAATCTACATCCTTCCATCACTCTAGGCACTGGCAGATGGTTCTGGAATCAGGAGGGATTTAAACACTTTCACTTTGCCACTGGCACAAATGCACTTAAATCAGGGAAGCACAAGAGAGAAGAGAATGCCGACACCAGAAGAGAATGTGTTTGGGGGGAGGAGAGCAAAAACAAAAGGATAGGGGAGAGATCAAAAGATGAAACAAGAGGAGGAAAGCAGAGTGTTGCCAACTCCCAGTTTTATTGCCAGTCTCACCACATTTGGTGTTTTTCTCAGATCTCCAGCTCCTGGAGTGAGGTGATTAAATTAAAGAGAAAATCTCGTGTAAATAAAAAAAAAAGAAAAAAAGCCTTTCTGGTTGCAGAGAAAAATCTTGAAAAATGGGAACATTAACATCTAAATCCAGGGGGCAAATAAAAGGCAGCAGCAGCCTTTGTCATCTTTAAAATCTTATAAGACAACCCTCCGGCCAGTCATAATTTTTGTATGTTTGGGGTCAGCAATCTGGGGGGAGAACAATACAGGAGAAAGGACATGAAGGAATGGTGTGGAAGGAAGCATGAAGAGAGTTGTGGAGGAAGTCAACTAATAAGGGGTCAGGAGTGATGTTGCAGGGGAAGCAAAGTGAGTTAAAAGTAGTATCAGTTTAATGTATCTAAATATATGCAATAAAGAAGGAAAGGGGATCAGGTTTTCTAAGATTCTTGCTTTCCAGGTCCAGTAACTGTACAGTTCTTATCCAAACATTGGCTCTCAGAATGAGTCTCAATCACATAATAATCAAAACACCCAGGTTCTTGTGATGTCTTTCATCTATTCCCTTCCAAAATTGTTGAAATATTAGGCATAGGCTTAGGTTTAATTGATACTAGAACCTAGAGTATCTGGCTTGAGTTCAGCACAGCCTGGAAATGCGCCAATGGCTCAAAGTTCTTACCATCTGTTTGGCAGTTTAGTGACCTCTCATACATGAAATGGGTAGAAAAATCTCTATTTAGATCCCCAAACTGCAAATTATAACATTGCTGTTGGAACAAATCTGCATTGCTCTTTGGCGATTTCAGCAGAACAAGACCTGTCTAGCTAGGATTTTTTATCCTCTGCTCACCATTGTATCTGTTGTAACATTTAAATACTCAGCATGGGCAGTCCATGCAGATACCTGATTTTCCACTTTTCTCCCTATGTTCGGAGGCAGGGAGAATTCTCTCTGTTCTTGTCCTGGAGGGGCAGCCTGATCTATACTACCCTCTCACCCCCACCTCCCAAGGTAGAGCTGCACTGCGTAGGCAGAGTTGGGAAG
The DNA here is from genome assembly GCF_965152235.1 of Eretmochelys imbricata. NCBI lineage: Eukaryota > Metazoa > Chordata > Testudines > Cheloniidae > Eretmochelys > Eretmochelys imbricata. The sequence goes on from NC_135572.1 coordinate 20,132,803, forward strand.
CTTGAACTGCTGCTGTCCACGTACTTCTCCTCTTTTTGATTTTTGAGGTGTTTGGATATGGGAGTCTAGTTTAGTTGCACTCCTAATTCTGAAAAATCTTCTTTACAGTAAAAAACTACACAAAAAACTTGATTTTTAGACACGTCTGGGCAAATCCAGCTCCCACTGAAGTAAGCTGGAGCTGGGGTTCCTCTGAAGAAAAAAACAATTAGGCCAGAGTCAGCATGAAGTATTTTGTGTATAGAAGAGAGCGCCGGATTAAATGGCATGTATTTCCAAGACCACCTCTCTGGCTGTGAGGGATACAAGCCTAGAGATGGGCAAAGAAGATCTTAATGAGGAGGCAGCCTGGCTTCTCCATTCTATTTTATAATCAAATATTCTGTCCCTGCAAGAAACTAGAACAATTCTAAGGATGATTTTGAAGTCCCTACAGGAGAAAATTAAACAAATCTGCAACATTGTCTTCACTGGAGATTTAATATTGGAAACTTTGATGTGAATGCACTATTCCTATGCCTGGGAAATGTGTAACTGTGTGCTTTTTCTCCCTCCCCGCCCCCGAATTCTGTGATTGCAGTCGGGGCGGAATCAGGTATTTTGAAATTAAGAGGCTCCGGACCTGCCTCAGGCCCCTTCTTGCTGATTTGCATTATAGGCAAAGGGAACCAGCAATTGAGTGGGCCAGTCCGAAAGAATTCAGCATTCACGTACATCATCTCTTCGTTTAACCAATGCATATTGTTTAACAACAAATACTCTTGAAACCATTTACACTGGTCACTGCAAACCCCAGAACTACAGAATCCAGAGATAGAAATGACTTAGTAGGTTATGTCATTCCTCTTCTTACCAATGCAAGATTGTTCCCTAAAGTACAGTGCTGGATCAGTGAGACTTTCATCACTTCCATTGGGAAATTATTCCACAGGCTAACACATCTCATGGTGAGAAAGTAAGTGTTTTCTCATATTCAACTGAGATTTTCCTCTCACAATTTGATGCCACTTCTGTTATACTCCCCTTTTGCTATGTCTAGTATATGCTGCTTTACCTTCTGCTGCGGTTCCCAAAAGTAATCAAATAATTTGCACTTTTCTTTTAAAGATCCCAAAGAGCTTGGACAAACATTAATTAACAACACAACCCTGTGAGGTTGGCATCGAGATACAGTGATGCCAACAAGACAGATAAGAGAGCATTATAAATAAAGGTGGTCAGAAAATGTTTTTTTGTCCATGAAAAAAGTCAATGAAAAATTTAAAAAAAAAATTGTTGTCAAAAACTCCAAAATACAGAGACAAAACCAGGTGGTTTTGGAAGAAAAAAAAAATGTGCAAATTTTTCTGTAGAGTGTGGGGACATTTTTTGGAAAGAAAAAGTTCAGTTTTCATACCACCAATTTTCCATTGAAACAGTTTTCAATGGAAAATTTTTGACCATACCTAATCACAATGCATTACAATCTCCACGAAGAAATGGATCACTGTGAGAAGTGACTTTGCCAGAGTTTCACAGAGAGCCAGTGGGAGAGCCTGGAATAAAACCCAGGGCTCCCAACTCGTAATCGGCTTCTCTAACCCAGACAGGACTAGGGCAATCTGAGGCCCCTGTACCCTAGCCCTTACATAGAAAGCACAGGGCTCTCAAAGAGGTAGGGACAGCAGCATGGGGCATCCTTCTCCCTTCAGGAATGGCAGTAGAAATCTCCTCTACCAGTGGGATAGGACAGGATGAGTGACAGCCGATGGATCATACCAGCTTGGGTGGGTGGGTGTGCCGATACCGCTTTACTTTTCACTAGTGACATACAGAGTCTTCTTTTTGGACAGTGGCAAAGTAGGGTTGCTAGGTGTCCAGTTTTTGACCAGAATGCCCGATCAAAAAGAGACCCTGGTGGCTCTAGTCAGCACTGCTGACTGGGCCGTTAGAAGTCCAGTCAGTGGAGCAGAGGGGCTAAGCCAGGCTTCCCGACGGCCCTGACTCTGCATGGCTCCCAGAAGCAGTGGCATGTCCCCCCTCTGGCTCTGACTTGTAGAGGCAGCCACGGGGCTCCACACACTGACCCCACCCCAAGCTCTGGCTCTGCAGCTCCTATTGGCCAGGAACCACGGTCAGTGGGAGCTGTGGGTTGGCACCTCTGGATGGGGCAGCGCGCAGAGCTCCCTGGCCGTGTCTCCACATAGGAGCCAGAGGGCGACATGCCTTTGTTTCTGGCAGTTGCTTGAGGAAAGCGCTGCCCAGAAGCTGCACCCTTGACCCCCTCCTGCGCCCCAAGACTCTGCCCCAGCCCTGATCCCCCCCCACCCTCCAAACCCCTTGGCCCCAGCGGAGCACCTTCCTGCACCCCAAGCCCCTCATTCTCAGCCCCACCCCAGAGTCTGCACCCCCAGCCAGAGCCCTCCTCCCGAACCCCGCACCCCAATCCCCTGCCCTAACCCAGAGCCCCCTATCCACACTCCAAACCCCTCAGCCCCAGCCCGGAGCACCCTCCTGCACCTCAAATCCCACATCCCCAGCCCCACACCCCAGCCCACACTGTCAGCTAGAGCCCTCACCCCGCCCCCTGCAACTCAACTCAGGACCCAGCCCAGAGCCCCCTCCCACACTGTGAACCCCCTAATTTCTGGCCCCACCCTGGAACCCTTATCCCCTCCCATACCTCAACCCCATCCCCCACCTGCACATCAAACCACTCATCCCTAGCCCCACCCCAGAGCCCGCAACACCAGCCGAAGCCCTCATCCTCTCTTGTATCCCAACCCACTGCCTCAGCCTGGAGCCCCCTCCTGCACCCTGAACTCCTCATTTCTGGTCCCACGCCAGAGTCTGCACCCCTCCCACACTCCAACCCCCTGAACCAGCCCAGTGAAAATGAGCAAGTGAGTGACGGTGGAGCGAGTGAGCAACAGAGGGAGTGGAGGATGGAATGAGCGGGCATGGGGGCTCGGAAAAGGAGTGGGGCCTCAGAGAAGGGTGTGGCAGGGGGCACGACAAGGGTGTTCAGTTTTGTGTGCGTAGAAAGTTGGCAACCCTATGGCAAATGGCCCACCCCCACTATATCCATGCGTAGTTAACACCGTATGGTGCAGTATTCACACTTCTCAGAGCTATTGTTTCAGGGTCTCTGCAGACTGACAGATGTCCCAACATTGGTCACACATGAGTCACATTTTTCAGGTTATCATCACAACCATGGGCTATAAGAAACAAACCAACCTCCCTTTCTTTAAGGAACAAAAAATAAAACCCCAAACCCCGAAGTAGTGAGCTGAGATTCGATGTCATCCTATGAATCCAGGACTCAGGGCACTGGACATGGATCATCAGTGCCTATACCTGAACGTGGCCTTGGCCTTAACACTGTTCCAACAATCTCTTCCTTGTGGCACAGCGCAGAGGTGGCTTGGATAGTGACCTTTCACTGAGTTATTTTATCCCTCAGATTGTCACTTCAGGCTTTAGAATATGAAGCTGTCAGCACTCACGCTGACCGTAAAGCACAGTACGTCATTAGCTTTAATTAACAAGGTAAAGAAATAGTGTACTCTTTAATAAAGCAGATTATATTTCTCTCTGGTCTGCTGCTTTAATGGACTCATTTAATTTCTCTTTAACTGTAGATTACAGATTAGAAAAGTAGATATAAAAGCTATCTCCCTTTAACAGCTGAAGTTCAACACATCTGTTGTTGCATCCTTCATCCTTTTACTCTCCTAAGATCTCTAGATAGGAAGCCTGGCAGAATGTTCGACAGCGGATACCTCTGCTAACAATCTCATCCTTTGATTCCCTCTCATCAAGCGAGAGGACACAGGATATTAAAATTCCATGTAATTAAACACATCTCTCAGAGTGAGATCACAGCTATACTGCTTTGTGCCTTAGTTCTCTCTCTTCAGTTTCTGGTATGCCATATTTTTTTTCCCCTCTCACTCCTCCCTACCCTTCCCCACGCTGTAAAACTTCTCTTCTATCATTTACAAGGCACCACTACGGTATTAAGGGATGAACCAATGACCAGTGGGAAGTTAATGGGAGTTTTTCCAGTGACTTCACTGGGCATCAGATCAATGTTTAGAATCTGATTCTGCCACTTTTACTCACCCTACCTTGCTCACTAAAATACCACTCCCTGTGAATAAGGGTGGCAGAGTCAGATACTCATTTATTCTTGCCCATCACACACTCATGTATGAATAGGAAACAAGAACATGCCCCAAGAAGAAAATGCCTCTTAACAGCATAATATCCAGCAAGAGAGTAACACCCTTAATCCATAATTATAACATAAAGCGAGAAGGATGTAATCTTACAGAGATAAGGAAATGCTTTCTATGCCATCTTTGTTGGCAGGGTCAGATGACTTACATCCAGGAGTATTAAAAGGAATTGGCAGAGGAGACCTCTGAATAATTCATATTGATCTGAAGGAAAATATAGTCATTGCTGGTAAAATTTGCTGATGAAGAAAAATCAGTGGAATGGTGAATAATGATAGGGAGTGGTCAGCTCTACAATCCAACCTGGTAAAATGGTCTTATTTGATTACCATGCATCATGGAATCATTGTTAATTTCTTAACAGCCAGGGGTAGCAGGGGTCTCCTTTCACTTGCCCATCTTTGCCAATTAGTCTGTAGAAGTAACACAGTCTTGCAAGAATTTTGAGAGACTAAACAAAGAGAGGGAGAAAGACCAACTGCTAAGAACTGGATCAGATCAGCACCCCAGCTATTCCAGTATCCTTTCACAAGGTCAGTAGCAGATGCTTCAGAGGAAAGTGAAAGAAATCTTGAAGGAAGCAATATTGGGAAAACTTCCCCCAGGAGAGATTTCCTCCTCACTCCTAGCAATTAGTGGCTGACATACCCTAAAGCATGAAGATTTACATCCCTTCCAAAACTCATTTTGTTTTTGTAATGTTCACTGCACACAACACTGGATTTTTTTTTAGTCATATAGAAGTCCAACCCTTTAGAAATCCCACAAAGCTCTCGGCTTCTCACACATATTGTGGCAATGAGTTCCACAGATGAACTGTTCGCTCTGTGAAAAAGTGTTTCCAATTAATGGTTTTAAACTTGCTCCCTTGTTCTTGGGCACATTGTACTGGAAAAAAAAAAAAGAGAATCACACCTCTCAAATTGATTGTTTCAGGCTGTCTGCAGCATCAAGGAGGACGATACTGGATTTGGTATATATTCTTGCCCACCTTTTTAAGGTTCTCTCTGCTATTAAAAGAGCTAGAAACTTTTTTGAATGAAAGTTTACATTCTTCATTCTGGAGAATAATTTTGCAGCAGAAGAGTAGATGCTACAAGGACTTGATTTTGAGGCTTAATTCATTAATGTCTGTAACACTTTGAATTCCTGATAATAGCGGCCAAAAAGTGCCAAGAAATTTTATTCTCATGCACTATTTCTACTTACTGAAAGAGGTGCCTCTTTTATCCACTCAAGTTTTTATTTTGCCCTGTATAATATGCCCATGAGTTTGTCTCTCACTCTTCTAGTTTCTAGTCTCCCAAGAGTGGGTTATTTATACAGACTAATTGGCAAAGCCACATAAGTGAAATGATGTCAGTCTAATGTTTGCATAAAGTTTTGCAGTTGGCCTTTACATTCTGACAAGTTGGCATGCTTAAGGTTAATGAGAGAATTCATTTCAAGTGGCATATTGGGCATTTGGAAGAGCTTGATCCACTATAGCAGAACATTTGCATGCTACACACATTTCACAGCTCTTAGCAATTATCATTATGAAGCCAGTGAATGCTCCTGCACAGCTATGGTCACAAAATAGTTCATTTGAAATTTATTATTTCTGAGGTTTTCCAAACGAAACTGTGTGGTCTGTGGGCAGTAGTTGCAAAAGTCCAAAATGAAAACTTTGTTAAATTACAATCAAAGCTTTGCAAAGTGCAGCACAAACTAAACCCACTGAAAACAGCCATTAAAACAAATGAGGTGTTATCACCTAATGGAAATCATGCATCAATGTTACATAAATTATTCTGACTCCAACCTTAACACTCAGTTCATTCAGGGAACAGACAGACACACAACCTTAACTCTGCCCTAGTAACAGAACACTCAGAATAGCTGCAAAGTCCAATTGAAGGTCTATTCATCATGTAGCTTCTCTAAGAACTGTATATACAAGCTTTAATATCTTATTTTTACTCAGACAAAACAGTCAAAAAGTCCAGTCTTTGGTACATCCACATACAAGTCACCCATCAAAAATACTTTGAAGAACTTCAGACGAAGGCTATGTCTATGCTATACAATTCTGCTGACGCAGCTATGTCAGTCAGGGTTGTAAAGAGGTGTGATCCCTGACCAAGAGAGCTGTGCTGGCTGGAGTCCCTAGTGTAGATGGAGTTATACTGTGATAGCTTGGCCTGGTTTACATTAAAGTTTTGCCAACCACCCCCCCTGTGTAGATGCAACTATGATGACAGAAGAGTGTTTTTGTCAGCATTGCTAATGTCATTGAGGACGGTAGTGTAGCTATGCCTGTAGAATAAGTGTTCTCAAACTGGGGCTCAGGACCCCTCAGGGGGTCGCAAGATTATTACATGGGGGGTCACGAGCCGTCAGGCTCCACCTCAAACCTTGCTTTGCATCCAGCATTTATAATGGTGTTAAATATACATTAAAAACACTTTTTAATATAAGGGGTTGGGGGGGGGTCACACTCAGAGGCTTGCAATGTGAAAGGGGTCACTAGTACAAAAGTTTGAGAACCAAGACCTTTCACTGGCATATTCTGCATCTCCACTAGGGGGCTCTGCTGGCATAATTATGCCAGTCTAGGCTCTGTAACACAGGGAGCCAGTGATGAGCTGCCAAAATCTTAACCGGTTCCCTCCTCACCCCACAAGGGGGTCATTGCCCACGCCCACCCCTCGGGACTCCTGCCCCATCCACCCCCCTCCCCTGTCCCCTGACTGCCCCAAGAACCGGGCAGGCGGGTCTCGTGGGCCACGGTAGTGGGTGCCCACCCCGCCCCTAAGAGCCAGAGGGACCTGCCGGGGGGCGAGGTGGGGAGTCCCGGCGGTGCTTACCTGGGGCAGCTCCCAGGAAGCATGGGGCAGGTCCCTCTGGCTCCTAGGGGCAGGGAGCATAGCTGGGGGGAGCTGTGGGAGTGGGCGCTACCCCCACTGATCACATCAAAAGTGGAGCCTTAGGCGCCGACTCTGTGGGTGCTCTGGGGCTGGAGCACCCATGGGGGGAAAGGCAGCTCCCCGCCCCGTGCCCGGCCCCAGCTCACCTCACCTCACCTCCACTCTGCCTCCTCCCCTGAATGCACCTCCCCGCTCTGCTTCTCCACCCCCCCCCCCCCAGTTTCCCACAAATCAGCTGTTCACGCGGGAAGCCTGGGAGGGCTGAGAAGCAAGCGGCGGCTTTGCGCTCAGGCCCAGGGAAGCAGAGGTGAGCTGGGGCAGGGAGCGGTTCCCCTGCCCCCCCGAGATTACCTGCTGCAGCGCGGGCGGCCCTCCTCACGCCCCCCCGCCCCAGCTCACCTCCACCTCCCTGGGCCTGAGTGCAAAGCTGTCGCTCGCGTGGGAAGGCTGAGAAGCAAACAGCTGATTTGTGGGGCGGAGAAGCAGAGCAGGGCGGTGCATTCAGGGAGGAGGCGGAGCAGAGGTGAGCTGGGGTCGGGTGAGGGGCGGGGAGCTGCCGGTGGGGGCTCTGCACCCACCAAATTTTCCCCGTGGGTGCTCCAGCCCGGGAGCACCCCACCGGCAGCTCCCCGCTCCTCGCCCGGCCCCAGCTCACCTCCGCTCCATCCACCTTCTCCCTGAATGCGCCGCCCCGCTCTGCTTCTCCGGAGCACCCCGCTCTCCAGCCCCGGAGCACCCACGTAGTTGGCACCTAAGGCGCCACTTTTGACCAGTTGTTAAATTTAGAAGCCCTTTTTGAACCGGTTGTATGGGACAACCCGTTCTAAAAGGGCTTCTAAATTTAACAACCAGTTCCAGTGAACTGGTGCGAACCGGCTCCAGCTGCACGGAGCTCTTGTTTCACTTGTGCTGGTGGTTTCACTACACCAGTACAAAGCACAGCTTTGTTGGTAGATCTGCACCCACACCAGGAGCACGTTGCTGGCACAGCATACTCGTATTTCTATGCCAGTATAGTGCTGCTAGTCTAGACACGGTGTAACTAAACTTTCTTGTAGTGCCGATCACCACAGCCAAAAATTGCGATCTTTTCTTACAGAGCAAAATAATTCAATGTGTCCCTAATTAGACAAACGTACTATATGAAAATGGTAATACAACTGGAATTGTTCTTCTCATAGAGAACCATGAAACAAAGAGCATAAATAAATATGTATATACACGCACACAGGGCCGGCTCTACAGTTTTTGCTGCCCCAAGCAGTGAAAAAAAACTGCTGCCGCAGACGACAAAAGGGAGAAGCTGCTGCCAAATTGCCGCTGCGGCCGGCGGGACAGAGGAACTGCTGCCGAATTGCCGCCGCCTTGGAAACTCTGCCGCCCCTTTCTAACTGCCTGCCCAAGCACCTGCCTGGAATGCTGGTGCCTGGAACCGGCCCTGTATATATACACACACACACACACACACACACACACCCCTAGTTATCTCTCATTAACATTAAAGGCTTCGATGGACGTTGGACTGGGCCCTAAAATAGTAACAGAAATGTAAGGGTAGAGTTAAGGTTGTTTGCATGCTGGCCATTGAGAATTTATCTGTTGAATAGCGTGTGCATAAATTAGAAGTTAAGGGTGAATTTTTCAAAAGCTCTTAATAAATAATATTGAGCTCTTAGGTGGCATTTTCATCAGTAGATCTCAAGGCTCTTTACAGAGGTCAGTATCATTATCCCCATTTTACTAAGCTACTGACCTCTATGGCGTCCTCTACAGGTGAGTCACACACTGTAGTGAAGTATTTTTCCTGTTGTAAATGTGCTGACTTTTAAATTCCATGCCGCATACAGGCCAGAGCTAAAGCTGACTTCCACAATATGTATGTCCTCGTATGACAGGAAACAATGATGCTAGCAGATTCAAGCTTCCGCTGAAACCCTAATTTGCAATGGAATGTATTTTAATTTTTAAAAGATAGGCATCAACATGCTATTTAAGTAGACATTCAGGGTTCTGAACAGTGTTTATGCATTTTTTGGACGGGATGCCATCTTTAAAATTAAAATTTTAATAACCTTTAAGGCTTACAGCCTTAAGGGAATAGTTTATTTCAAATTCATTCAAAGGTTTAATTTCCTAGTAAAAGCTTTTGCAATATGATATGATCCCTTTTGTTCTGGAAAATTACTAGTATTTTTTAAAAAATCAAATTTCAAAATAATGATCCTAATGAGACAAAGATACCGAGTCTAACTTCAAAAAGGGAGGAGGGAAGGGGGAAATGAACCTCAGCTGCAATACCCTCTAGTGAGATTTCTTCCTGTGTATTCTAATGTTTAACAGCTCTAAAATCTTCAGGATCCTGCATGGTAATCTCTAATTTGAGTTATAGCCAAAAATATACTCTCCCTCCTCCCCCAACCTACAGAAGACAAGTATAACTGATCAAGTTAAATCTACCACGATTACTGTGCTATATTCTGAGAAACAACATAAATAATAAAATGCAGCAGGTCTTCAATCCTGCTGTGTATATATATTCTGCAGGAGTATTTTATATTGATATGACTTTAGGAGTTGAAAGCAGCTATTTGAAATTAAGGTGCTATTTCTAGTTAATAGTCCTATTTAAAAAATAGTTACTGAATTTTCTTTCCCTTTGTTCACTACGTGGATTTGCTACAACATTGTTTTAATAGACTAGTTAAATTAAGTGCAAAATGAGTTTTTTTCCCCTTTCGGCAACCATGCCTGGAAATATTCTATTAAGGGGATAAACTCATTTGTATAGATATGGGGCTAGCTGAGAGTACCTTTAACTATGTGACTGTCATTGTGTCATTTATCAGCACACCATTTGGATAAAATTCTGCCTTCAGATACATGTGGCATTAGTAAGCTAGATAATGTAAGAAGTTCTAAGATACTTATGTAACCCTCATTAGCATCACATCTAACTCCTGTGATGTAGGGCACTGCTATTATCCCCACTATACAGATAGTAAACTGAGGCATGGAAAGACAAAGTGACTTGTCTAAGGTCACACAGAATGTCTATATCAGAGCAGGAAACTGAACCCAGGTCTCCTGAGTCCCATGCTAGCACACTAAGCACTGGACCATCCTCTCTCCTACTAGACCTTCCTCTACATTAGAGACCAGAATTTGGAATTGAAAGAGGGAGAAAATAATTTCCAACAGCATAAGAGACAGGATGCATAATGTGTAGCACTTTGATGTACAGATGCATGTCACTGGAGCTTTGCTGTACATTTAGGGAGTGCTACATGAATCAAAATCAATACTGTTTTCCCCCAAATAACGTACCTACTTTTATTGTTCCATACAGTCAGCTTTATTCATGCTTATTTTTTAAATCTCTCACTTGATGGTGTTAATGCTTTTAGAATTTCTGAGTGCCATAAAGAACGTGTGCTTTGCTAGTCTCAGGCAAAAATTTAGGATACTCTAGTTTTTATACCCTTCCTCACTCAGTCAGACATGCCACACTGCAGGTCCACTGAAGTCAATAGGATTATTTGAAGCATAGGTGCTGTTTATGCAGTCTTGCAGTCAGTTATTCAGGTTTTAAATTAAGCTAAAGAAAACTGAAGCATTGTACCAACCTATGCCAGAGGATGCACATGTCAACCAATTATTAGGGTCAACAACTCTCCTCAAGTCCACGGAGAAGTTTGGCTATATAGGTGTATGCTGTCACCGAATGCCACAGTGGATGTTGAGGTTACCCATTGCATAGCCAAGGCCAGCGCTGCATTTGGAATTTTGTCAATCCATATATAGAACAGTACCAGCATCAAAATAAGCAGTAAGGTAAACGTCTGTTGGGGAATTGTGAGTACAATGTTTCTATGTGATTGAGAGCCATGGACAACACATCACCACATAAGGTAACTTGATCAGTTCCATGTGCGCTGTCTTCAGTCTGTTTGTAGGATTAAATGCTGCGACAAGATTCTCAATATCAAAATCCATAATTGTTGTTGGATGTCTGGCATTCAAAGCATGTTCAAAAAAGCTCAGCTACATTAGTCTGGGCATAGTCTTATATGGCTGACTCAAGAATACCCAAGGCCATATTTTATGATGGAGTTAAAGTAACCACTCTCATGGTAGCCAGTACAAAAAATATAAAAAAAGACACTGAATTCAAACTTGAAAACATAGTAGGTTGTCCCCAGAAACTGGGAACCAACAGCCCATCCCAGAGCAAGATGGTGGCAGGGTTATCATATTGCTGTTAACTAACTGAAGCAACATTAACATGTTATGTGAAAAACATGAACAGTGCAAAACAAGAATACAACAGCTTGCAATGGTCATGAACAGTCTTGTCTGATCGGCATATAACAGCACAAATGCACATTTATCTTTAGTGGTTGCTGAATCCTAGTTTGTCTACCTTGACACGAGAATCCATCATCATTTACTTGGCATGACTAAGATGGCAGAATCTATTCCACATTGAGTAACTATTTTACTCTGCAAGTAGAATGATAGAATATCAGGGTTGGAAGGGACCTCAGGAGGTCATCTAGTCCAATCCCCTGCTCAAAGCAGGACCAATCCCCCAATTTTTGCCCCAGATCCCTAAATGGGCCCCTCAAGGATTGAACTCACAACCACTGAGCTATCCCTCCCCCCATAAAAGTAGCTCAATTGCAATCAATGGTATTATTATTCAGAATGCTAATTCAGTGTAAGGAAGGCAAGAAGATTCGGACCTTATACATAATAGTAATTATGAAATTACCAAACCCCGCCCCTCAAAGCAACCACCACCACCACTAAATAACTCTTCTTTGCAAAGTCAATCATTCAGAAGTTCACAAAATGCCAGAATTTAGGTTGTGTGTAACCTTAATTCAGTCCCTTTGCACGTATGTGTTATCAAATGGTCTTTATATGATCACTTATTACTTCTTCCTCAGAACTTCTGCCTTATTCAGTGAATGGGATGGAGCTTGCGCGGAGGATGGAACAGTGTTGTGCAGAGAAGTAGGTGACTGTCTGTCTCACCTGCCCCGCCTCATTTGTGAGGGATGGTGGAAGGATGGTAGTGATACCCTAGGATCTGATCAGAAAAGCTGAGCACTCACAACTGCAGCTGAAGCCAATGGGAGCTGTGCTTTGATCACATGACAGGCTATAGAACATGTTGTTCTCAAACAGTACAAGCATTTTGGCTGAAATTTTCCATTAAGATTCAGCCTGAGGCAGACGCCCAGCAAGGAAAATTTCAGCCCAGATTGTTAAAGTTTATAAGACCCTGTTGTCAGTTGCTTATAATGGAAAAGTCAGGCAATCTTAATAATAGGAAGTGGTACCAGCCCCAGTTTTAATCCCTTAGTCCTGCTGTCGTAGGGCTAAGGAACATCCCTGAATAACATCTTGAGGCAGACCTCAGTTACCATGATAACTAGGAAATTCCTGCACAGCAAGTTGGATGACAGTTTACTTGCAAAAAGTCAGACACAGGATTTGAATATCAATTCAATACTGGAAAAGTTAGACTTGTGCCAGGAGAAGACAGAAGCATGTGCCTTTTTTCATCATTTCCTCTCGTTCTTGTAGACTGTTAGCTAATTTCCAACAACAATTGGCAAGACTAATGAGTGCAATGCCTCTAGAGGCTTCACACTGTTAATGCCAACAGTTTCAGATACACAGTGTGTGCTAACATACTATTATTTGGTACATTTTAAAATCTTCTGTGAGTTTTTTCCTCACACTTTGAATCATTCATTCTCTGGTTTGCATAATTCAGAAATCTGCCAACATTAGAGTAGCAGGGCTGGCTGAAATATAAGAAATGGCAGCTCCAAACAGAATACTGCCCATCTTATTTTTCCCCTGCAACTTGAACTCCTGAGAAAAGCTATGTAAATGGCACTAAAGGAGGGACTTGATTGTTTATTCCTTTCAAAATGTTCTTCAGAAAGGATGACAGCAAAGAAACACAGGTAGGCAGAAGCCAAATGTGCAATGAAAAAGAAAAAAAAAAGAAATCCTGAAATTTGAAGCCTTTTTAAAAACTTTCAGCAACATGGTGTCTCTGGTGTCTTTATGCAACAGGAGCCAAAAAAAATAAATAAATCAGTGATAGAGGAGACCATGCATCTTGAACATCCCACAGATCTGCGATAGTTTTAATGGAAAAGTGATATTAGCAAAATACAGATCTATTTTTAGCCCAAGCTAACTGTTTGGTCTTTGGGGAGGAACAAAACCTTAATTATTAGAACTATTTGGAAAACAACATTTCCTTCCACCCACCGCAACACACACACACACACGAAATTTTAGAGGGGTTTAATCAAAAATAAAAACCAAAATAACTGAAAAAAGTTTCGTTAGTTGAAAGATTTTGAATTATTGTCAGTGAAAGTGGTTTCCCCTCAAAATATACATTTTTGTTGGAAAAAAGATTATTTTTTGTCCTGCTCTGTCAATAAGACTGTCTCCGCTTGCCGTCCTTTTCCCAGTTCCATCTATTCAGTCTATTTCAGATGAAAACAAGGAGAACCAACAAGAAAGGATCACAGAAATGTAGGGCTGGAAAGGGCCTCAAGAGGTCATCTTGTCCACCACTCCTCCCTGAAGCAGAATTAAGTATACCTACTAGACCATTCCTGACAGAAGTTTGTCCAGATGAAACCATTCATCTCTCTACAAATCAGCAGCACATGATCTGTATATCATGGACAGATTAGGAGCCTACAAACTCTAGAAGTAACTTTTTTTTTTTTTTTTTTGCTGTAACAGGAACCTCAGCAGATCTTGCTCAGTCAGGCTCTAATCATACGAATTCAGCTACAAAAAGGAATGAAACTAAGCAGGAGACAGAGTCTGATCTCAATTGCAGCAGTGTAAATTTAGTTACTTCTCTTGATTCACTCCAGATTTACACCTGTGTAACTGAGTTCAAACTATAGAGCACTATGTCCAAGTAAAATTCAAAATCTCACCAGAAACAGAAGGCTTCTCATAAACAAGCCTTAAACACAAAAGATTACTATGCAATTTGACCAATATATCGTATTACTTACATGCAAATTGATCAATTTTTTGCATGCTCTTTGGCAACCAAGAAGCTGGATTGGTTTGTTTTACCATGTCTTTGGCATGCAAAGCAAACTCCAAAATATGTGTTTCTACAAAGGGCCACTATACCATGCTGAAGTTGCGCCTCATGCAATAACGTTTAAGGGAAGAAGAAAAAAAAATCAGGGATACATTTCTGGTTCATTGAGTTTAATTGAACTAAGTGATTCCACCAGCGATATTTTGGGGGAACATAGTAAAGAATGATCATAAAATGGGCACACCTCACCAAGGCTTTGGCGTGCACACACTTCGCATACTACCATTAGTTTGCCTAACTACAACTCTGTGTCTCAGTAATTTATCTGTGTAGGCTGTAAAGGCAGGGTAATTTTATTTTAATACACAAATACATGCTTCTCTGATCTTCTCAGAAGTGTGGCTACAGTCTAGAGATACAAGTCGAACCAATTTTTAAAAACAGTAAGTATTGAAATACTTCAGTCATTATTTCTTCAGAACAGAACATTAATTAATCTTTCATCAGTTTTAAAGAGAAGCATGTATCTTCACTTCTTGAATGTTATGTGTATAATGGCTCTTCGTTGTGCTCAGTCACATCATGATCATCATTTAACCTCATTACTTTGTAAACCACTTTGAGAGATGCTTTGAGTGCTGAATAGTGCTGTAGAACACTTTCTCCCACTACCCACTCCAGAGGTAGTTCGTGCCTTATCATAAGAGCAACACAGAGGGTGTTGACTATTGAAAAGAAGTGTAGTGTAATGGGTAGACCTGGGGGCTCAGAGTGGGGACTCTTAGGTTCTCTCCCCAGTTCTCCCAATTAATTGCTGCATGACCTTCAGAAATTCATAACTAGGGCCCCACCAAATTCACAACCATAAAAATTGCATCACGGACCATGAAATCTGGTCTCCTCTCCGTGAAATCTGGCCTTTTGTGTGCTTTTACCCTATATTATTCAGATTTCATGGGGAAGACGAGCATTTCTCAAATTGGGGGTTTTTGACCCAAAAGGGATCTGCAGGGGGATCACAAGGTTATTTTAGGTGGTTGGGGTATCACCATCCTTACTTCTGCACTGCCTTCAGAGCTGGGTGGCTGGAGAGTGGCGACTGTTGGCTAAGCGCCCAGCTCTGAAGGCAGTGCCCTGCCAGCAGCAGCACAGAAGTAAGCACGGCAATACCATACCATGCCACCCTTACTTCGGTGTTTCTGCTGCCAGCAGCTCTGTTTTCAGAGCTGGGCTCCCAGCCAGCAGCCGCCGCTCTCCAGCTGCCCTGTAACTCCTCCCTCCCACACAACTCCTTTTTGAATCAGGACCCATAAGAACATAAGAATGGCCATACTGGGTCAGACCAAAGGTCCACCCATCTCAGTATCCTGTCTGCCAACAGTGGCCAACGCCAGGTGCCCCAGAGGGAGTGAACGTAACAGGTTATGATCAAGTGATCTCTCTCCTGCCATCCATCTCCACCCTCTACAAACAGAGGCTAGGGACACCATTCCTTACCCATCCTGGCTAATAGCCGTTAATGGACTTACATTCATGGAGGTTATCCTGTTCTCTTTTAAACCCTGTTATAGTGCTAACCCTCACAACCGCCTCAGGCAAGGAGTTCCAGAGATTGACTGTGCACTGAGTGAAGAAGAACTTCCTTTTATTTGTTTTAAACCTGCTACCCATTAATTTCATTTGGTGGCCCCTAGTTCTTATATTATGGAAATAAGAAATAACTTTTCCTTATTCATTTTCTCCACACCACTCATGATTTTATATACCTCTATTTTATAATGCCCTGGTTTTTTGGTGGTGGTGGAGTTCTCAAAAGGACATAAAACACCACAGATTAGGTAGGTCATCTACATTTTAGACATCACCCAGTGAGTGAAGATGTGAATCAGTAGGGAGAGGATGGGACAAAGAAGCTATTTAAGTCTGAAATTTCACAGTGTAATTGTAGGGTATATAAAATAATCTACACCAGGCATACTAGTCTTGTTAGCCAGGGGACCCCATTAAAGGTAAAAGATGTAAGAAGAGTTAGGTAATAGGATGAAGGGTAGACCTGTCCCCACCCTCTTCACTTCTTCCTTCACTGCCTCACAGATCCTAACCCTGCTTGGGCTCCCAAAACCAAAAGGCATGCTGCTCTCTCAGAGGCAGTGGATACCTCTCTCCACCTGGCCTTTTCTACTTATGTCCTAATTAGCCCCTAAGACCTAAGTGTTTATAAAGTGCTTTGAGATCCTCAGGTGAAGGATGCTGTGGAAATGCCAGATGCTAAGGTTTACTGTTCTTTCTGATGGAATTAATGGCTTTAGATACCTAACCTAGTAAATGACCGTATATGTGAAGTTAGCCCATGCCACTTCTGCAGGGAAAAAATAGGATTAAAAATCTGTAAAGTTAAATGCAATTTTACTTAAACCGTGCAAATCCCAGGGGCAAAAGAAAAAATCTTCAAGGGATCATGTGGAATAGTTTTCTTTGTGGCAAAGGAGTTCATTTATGCTGTAACCAGATGCAGGTTCAGTTTTGCTTCAATGGCTGTTGTCTCGTCTTTGAAAAATGTAAGAAACACACACCAAAGTTGACATTGTAAGGTTGAAGTTACTAAGCGTAAAACAGAACGATGACATTGGAACAAATATTGTTCCTGACTCGCATCAGAGGAGCGAAGGTGTAAAACACAAAAGGCTCCATTTCACTGAGTGAGCGTCTGACATTTTGTTCCTCAGGGACACTGGCATCGCTAGTGACAGCACAATGACCTTATAGATGAGTGGTTGGGAGGACGGTGGTGTCAAAGTGTCAAGCTTTAAAATGCAATTATACATCAGCTACATTTGCATGCATTCATGTAGCTTGTTTCGTCAGTGTTTACATTAATTGTTATCCATGAGCTACCCTATCAATTCCCCCCCCCCCTCGAAAAAAGCAAAATTAAGAGAGTCGTTACTAAACAGTGAAAGGAAGCAGTAGGATTCTGCAACTCTACAGCTCTGAATCACTTCCAGGCCTCTTAATTAACACCTTTGTCATTTTTATCAATACCAGCCTGTAGCAGGGTGGGCACCCGCTTGGGCCCAGAGGGGTTTAAGATAGCCCTGGGAGAGGGCTGGGGCAGGGGAAGAGCTGGGCTGATTGGCAGAGCAGCCGCAGCTGGGCGCCACACCCCAAACAGACCCAGAGGGCCTTATAAAAGCCAGAGAAGCCAGGAGCAGAAGAACACTCTCTTTCTAGCTTTGAGAGGGAGGAACCTGGCTGCAGAGACCAGAATAGAGGACCTAATTTGGAACAGGGCTGGGAAAAGGTCAAGGGAGCCTGGAAGCTCCAGCCTAAGAAAGCCCCAGGCTGTAGGCCTGGTAAGGTCTATTAGGTACAGGGGTTGTAGGGGCAGTTACGGGTAAGCAGAGGCAGCAGGTCCAAACCCAACCTTGCTGGTGATGAGTGGCTCATACTACAGTCTGCCCCAGGGCGCGGGGGCTAGCTGGTGACTGGCAGGAGCCTACGACTGAGGCAAGGTAGGGATAGAGGGTGGCGGGTTCCCCTGGGAGGGGGAGACCCAGAACTGTGGGGTACCGCGAGGAGGTAGCACCCAGTGAAAGGGGCAGTGGGGTCCTGGGAGGGACACGGGAGCCAGCAGCAAGGCGAGACACCAGCCTGAAGAGGGCGCTTTGGAGGCTGGAATGCTAATTCCCTGAGATGACCAGCAGGAGGTGTCACCGATGAGTCTGTACCCTGTGACACAGCCTCTGTGCAGGCTGTTATTGGCATTATGCTAGTTTCAATATCTATGTGTGTGTTAAACTGTGCCAGTCACACGAAACAGCATGTGGCAAGATATAGCAGCAACAGGAGAAGGATTTCAGCTAATGGCAGCCTCGGGAAATTGAACATTAACTTCCTTCGCAAACACTTGTAGAAGGCTCGGCCATGGTTTGCCCAGAGGCTGGTGATTTGCCTCAGTTTTCATCAGGTACCCAATTTGAGACATCTGAAAGGGTCTTTATTTTCAGAAAGAGCTGAGCACCCTTTGAAAAACATGCTGCTTTAGGGTGTTTCATGTTGGACATCCAGAAATTAAGGCATCCAAAATCATGTGACTTTTGAAAATATGGGGCATAGTGAGCTTGCTTTGCATGACCGAAAGGGCAGCTGGCCTGGAGCCGATGGATTTGCCAACAGAAGCTTGTGTGAAAGTTGAAAAGTAGGCTGGCTAAAACATGTAAATCAAAACCTGTTTTTCAACAGGAAACTGGGTTTTTGACTAAACGTTTCTCACGAGAATGCCTGTTTGACAGGGCACACCTGATGTACCTCTCCCCCCCGGCCCCCGAAGACAGACTGCTTGAGACCTTCTTCCTTGTAAACACCAGCATGTATTTTGTGTCTCAATCCCTCCACCACCACACAGCGGTACATCCGCATGTTCGCACTGTTTCCCAGCTTTCTGGGCCCTTCTCCTGGGAAGTGGTGGGTTCAGATGTCTACTCAGAATTTCCCTACATAAGCGCTCCTAGTGCTGCCCTATCCTTCCAGTCATCTTTAAGTCAGTTGCCCATTAATGGACCAGTTTGCTCATTAATTTCCTAACCCCAGTCTTGCCTTGTAATCATGCACACTAACCAATTTGGCCTTAGGGGGGTGGGAGGGGGCAGCTAATCGGTACTAATGATGACCAGAGTGCTAAAGCCAGCTCTCAGCATTCTGTCTCAGCCTGGTTTCCATAGAAAATTTCTACTTCATCAAATTAATGGCAAACAGCCTGACTGAAACCTGAAAACTTGAATTTTCTGCAGAAATTTAAGGAAAAATTTTCCCCCCAAGACTAAATACCCACAAAAGCTTATGCCCAAATAAATCGGTTAGTCTTAAGGTGCCACCGGACTCCTTGTTGTTTTTGTGGACACAGACTAACATGGCTACCTCCTGATATTATTTTCCCTGTTTTCATTGAAGTTTTCTATGAAAAAGATGTTTTTATGAGCAGGTCTCATTGAGGGTATGATACAGGAACTAGGAGCAATTTATGTCAATAATAATCCAAAGTCCACCTTTTTCTACAGTTTGGTCATCATGACAGATTTCAAAAAAATTGTCTGAGGACTCATCATCCAGTGAGTGTTTTAGTGGTGTTTCACAGGGCTGGGTACTAGACCTGGCACTGTTAATTATTTTTATTAACAATCTGATGGAATTATGGATCACATTGGTAAAAGAGCCCCGTTCCAACAAAATGTGTTAAATAAAGCCAAATGGAAGTCACATAATTAGGAGCAAAGACTGTAGGCCACTCTTATGGAATGGGAATTGTATCCTGCAAAGCACTGACTCTGAAAAGGATTTAACGGTTCAAGTGGACAAGCAACAACACAAGCCCTCAGTGGGATGCTGAGGCAAGAAAGGCAAATGTGATCTACACAAGAGAGGAGCAGGAGGGAGCTGACTTACCTCTGTAAATGGATGGTACTGATGAGACTCATACTAGGCACACAGTTCTGGTGTCCACATTTCAAAAGGGATGTTGAAAAATTGGAGAGGGTACAGAAAAGGAGCATTAAAATGATTTGAAGGCTGGAGTTAATGCTCTACAGTGAGAGACTTAAATAGCTTATCAAAAATGAATCTCAGGAAATTTGATTATGTAATACATTTGAGAGAAAATCCCAGGTACTAAGAAGTAGAGAACAGCACAACAAGAATCAATGCCTGGAAGCTGAAGCCAGACAAATTCAAATTAGAAATAAGGTAGACATTTTTAACAGTGAGGGTGATTCACGGCTGGCACAAACTATCAAAGGAAGTGATGGATCCCATCCAAGACTGGATGCCTTGCTGGAAGATTGTTTTAGCCAAACACAAGTTACTGGGCTCAATGCAGTGGCAACTGAATGAAATTCCATGGCCTGTGATATTCAGGAGGTTAAACTATCTGGTCTAATGGTGCCTTCTGGCCTTAAACAAAACCAATGCTATTTTTATTCCACCCAAACATCTCTCCCCATTGCTCCTTAGGTCTCTCCCCTTTACTACTTTTGTGCCTTCTGTTGCTGTTCCTTGTGCTTGCATCATGTTCCTATTGATCAATGATCCACCCTTAGTAGCTTTGATCCAGTCATTACACTCAAAGCCTTTCCTCTAACACTGTCTAATAAACTGCTTGTTCTGTGAAGGAATCCAGCTGAGAGGGCTACATAGCTACTGTTTTATTATTCCTCATTCCAGATGAGGTGTGGTGATGGCTGCTCTTGAAAAAAGTAAGATTTTCTGTATTGGTCTGTGCTTTTGGCTTGTCAATTCTTCTGTGTTCCTAGGTTAGAACATAAGAATGGCTATACTGGGTCAGACCAATGGTCCATCTAGCCCAGTATCCTATCTTCTGACAGTGGCTGATGCCAGGTGCTTCAAAGGGAATGAAGAGAGCAGGTAATCAAGTGATCCATCCCCTGTTGCCCATTCCCAGCTACTGACAAACAGGCTAGGGACACCATCCCTGCCCATCCTGGCTAATAGCCATTGATGGACCTATCCTCCATGAATTTATCTAGTTCTTTTTTGAACCCTGTTATGGTCTTGGCCTTCACAACATCCTCTGGCAAAGAGTTCTACAGGTTGATTGTGTGTTGTATGAAAAAACACTTCCTTTTGTTTTTAAAACTTGCTGCTTATTTCATTTGGCGACCCCTAGCTCTTGTGTTATGAGAAGGAGTAAACAACAACACTTCCATATTTATTTTCTCCATAATAGTCATGATTTTATAAACCTTTATCATATCCCAAAATTGCAGATTTATTAATCTCTCCTCAGGACATACCATCGCTTGTAGAGAGCCCTGTACATAATCCCATGAGGCTAACCAAGAACTAAGCCACAGAAGGTTTATCAAAGCTCAGCACAGCACTTTGTTTTCATATGCTTAATTGACATGTTTAATTGGTATTAAAAAAGTGTTCGACTGGAGCAACAGTACACAAATTAGCACTAATTAATTCTTCCACTTAGAGCTTGCTAGAAAACTCTACCTTGTCTTCCCAGGTGAGGAACTAGACACGAGTTCAGACATTAAGCATTACTTGCCTGGATTATTGTAATTCATTGTAGCTGGGTCTGAATGTGGGTACAATGTAGAGTTTCCATATCCCTGAGAATGCAGAGTCCTGCAGCACATCCCTCCTTTGTTCCAGTCCCTCCCACCCAGTGCACTCTCACTTTTAGTACAAAGCCTTGGTCCTGGTCTTCACAGCGATGAGTGTCAGCAATAGAGCTGTGAATTTTTTTCCACCTAATAAACTATTTGCTGAAAATTTCAGTTTTCGTGAACCTGAAATTATTTGCAAATCCACATAAAACCAACGGAATACTTTTGACTGAACCAAAACAAACCAAAAAACCCACAAAACATTTTTACCTGACCTTCCTCCCCTTTTTTCAATGTCAGGTATTTTGACAAAAGCAAAGGGGGGCCCTAGAGTCCCAAAACAGAGTGGGTAGGGGGTCACCCTCTCTTATAACCCAACTGTCAAGGTTCCTCCCCCACTCTGAACGCTAGGGTACAGATGTGGGGACCTGCATGAAAACCTCCTAAGCTTATCTTTACCAGCTTAGGTCAAAACTTCCCCAAGGTACAAAATATTCCACCCTTTGTCCTTGGATTGGCCGCTACCACCACCAAACTAATACTGGTTACTGGGGAAGAGCTGTTTGGACGCATCTTTCCCCCCAAAATACTTCCCAAAACTTTGTACCCCACTTCCTGGACAAGGTTTCGTAAAAAGCCTCACCAATTTGCATAGGTGACCACAGACCCAAACCCTTGGATCTGAGAACAATGAAAAAGCATTCAGTTTTCTTACAAGACGACTTTTTTAATAGAAGTAAAGGAATCCCCTCTGTAAAATCAGGATGGTAGATACCTTACAGGGTAATTAGATTCAAAACATAGAGAATCCCTCTAGGCAAAACCTTAAGTTATAAAAAAAGATACAGACAGAAATAGTTATTCTATTCAGCACAATTCTTTTCTCAGCCATTTAAAGAAATCAATCTAACGCATACCTAGCTAGATTACTTACTAAAAGTTCTAAGACTCCATTCCTGTTCTATCCCCGACAAAAGCAGCATACAGACAGAGACCCTTTTTCTCTCCCTCCTCCCAGCTTTTGAAAGTATCTTGTCTCCTCATTGGTCATTTTGGTCAGGTGCCAGCGAGGTCACTTTTAGCTTCTTTAGCCTTTACAGGTGAGAGGAGTTTTCCTCTGGCCAGGAGGGATTTTAAGGGGGTTTACCCTTCCCTTTATATTTATGACACCAACATATGGGACATCCAAGTTCAATTCCCCCCTCTCCACCCTCCCCCCCCATGCCTGATGTGGAGAACTGATGTGATCAGGGGTCCTCCCATTGCAGAAAACACCCTAGTCACTGGGCTGTGGGATATTCTGGGGTGGGGATCTCCCAACCTTTCCTGTTGAAGGTATTTTGGTTTAATTAGGACAAATAAGCCTTAGAGCAGGAACTGGCATATGGGTCTCTCACATCCTAACTGAGTGCCCTAAACACCAGGCTAGAGAGTCACTCACTCTTTCCCTAGCCCAGTGGCTAGTCATTGTGTTCATGAAGGATTATGAATTCTCACTATGAACATAGCCCAGTGGTTAGGGCACGCTTCTGTTCCGTGGGAGAGCCACATTCAATTCCCTTCTCCACATCAAGCAGGGAGGGAAATGAGGAACGTTTGGAACCCAGGGTCAAAAGGTTATAAAGGAGGTCCCCACTCCTCCCCCCATGCTGTGAATCTCATCCTTCTTTACTTTTGTCAAAATGCGCAAAGTCAAAACAAAACATTGATATGGTGTAAAAAACAAAACAAAAATTTCATTTTGACAGTTAAAATTTGACTTTTTGGTTTGCCAAAAATGTCAGAAACAGTTCATTTTTGGTTCAACTTGAAAACAAACTTTTCTTCAATTTTTTCAGAATTGCCAGCAAACAAAAAAAAAGCCATTCTATGCCTGTCTTTAGTCAGCACCTAGCTACATCTCCGTTCACAACCCACAAATACAGCTGTGATCTTCAGGGGCAATGAAATTTACAAACCCAGGACCGAGGGCATAAACACAAAAGAGAGAAGCATTCTTAGCCAAAGGGATTCAGCTGGGGGACAAGGTTCCATAGGAGAGGAGACTGACCTAGACTGCCTGCTTTTAGGATGCGCTACAGGATTCTCCCCATCAGCAAAGCCTCTCAACAATAACTGGTATGGTTGAGTTTATAATAAAAATATTGCCCTACCAAAACCTCTATGCAAGGGGAAAAGTAGAACACTCCTTAAAAGATGTCACTATAAGTTTAATGTACCTATTAAGTTCTTTGATACCACAACAAGGAGCACTACAGAAAACCCTCCCTAGACAGAACAGGCTTTGATTTGGAATTGTTGTAATACACTCGTGTCTTGCAGGATCTCACCACTGTCCGCAATCCATCTTTGTAACCGGCTGCATATTACACAGGTAACCCTAGTATCCCACTAACTAATACAGAGCCTGATCATAACCATGTCAATGATCCCTCACAGGAGAGGGCGAAAGGTGCCCATCCAGGGGAGGAAGAGGGGATGTACCAGTATGAGGTGGCATGGATCTGCCACCTGGCTGCTACTTCTCCTGCCATGCAGGCAGATGACCTGTGGGGAAGCTGGGGCAAGGAGTAGCAGCTCTTGATTCTACCACCCAGTGCACTGGTAAGCACACACCAGCTGGCATGGCAGGGTGCAGCAAGGACTCACTTGTGATCTTCCAAGTCACAATTCAGTCCCTGGTGTGCTGTGCTCCTGGGGCATCACAACTACATGCTGTACTCTCTTCCAACCATGTCTCCTAGAAACATATGGTATTTCAATATCCTGATAGAGAATCAAGAACAAGGACAAACCCTGTAGAAAACAAAACAGTTACTCACTTTCTCGTAACTACTGTTCTTAGAGATGTGGTGTTCGTGTCCATTCCAAGCAGGTGTGTGCGCGCCGTGTGCACGCCAGCCGGAAGATTTTTCCCCTAGCAGCGTCGGTAGGGTCGGCCTGGGTGCCTTCTGGAGTGGCACTTTCATGGCGCCCAATATCAGCCCCCACCGACCCCCCCCACCCACTCAGTTCCTTCTTGCTGACTATTCCGACAGAGGAGTAGGAGGGTGGGTATTGGAATGGACATGAACACCACATCTCTAAGAAT
The DNA here is from genome assembly GCF_965152235.1 of Eretmochelys imbricata. Lineage (NCBI taxonomy): Eukaryota > Metazoa > Chordata > Testudines > Cheloniidae > Eretmochelys > Eretmochelys imbricata. The sequence goes on from NC_135572.1 coordinate 20,157,258, forward strand.
AGCAGTTACGAGAAAGTGAGTAACTGTTTTTTCTTCGAGTGATTGTTCGTCCATTCCAAGCAGGTGATTCACAAACTAGAGCTCGGGAGGTGGGGTCTGAGTTATCCACAGAAAAGAACACAGCTCGCCCAACAGCCACATCCCTAGATTGTTGTGTAATTGCATAGTGCGATGTAAATGTATGTATTGAGGACCACGTGGCTGCCCTGCAAATTTCCTGAATAGGAACTTGTGCCAGGAACGCCGCAGAGGAGGCCGGGGCCCTGGTAGAGTGAGCGGTTATCTGTGGAGCGGGCTCCTTTGCCAAGGTATAGCACTCCCTAATGCAGGACGTTATCCATAATGATATACGTTGAGAGGATACTGGGAGGCCCTTCATTTTGTCTGCCACTGCTACAAAGAGTTGGACAGACTTCCTGAATGACTTAGCTCTCTCTGTGTAGAAGGCTAAGGCCCTATGCACGTCCAGTGAGTGCAGCCTGCACTCCCTATTGGAGGAGTATGACTTGGGAAAAAACACTGGGAGGAAGATGTCCTGGGTCATGTGAAAATGGGAGATGACCTTCGGGAGAAAAGCCGGATGAGGCCTGAGCTGGACCTTATCCTTATGAAAAACTGGGTAAGGGGTCTCAGACGTGAGGACCCTGAGCTCTGAAACCTGTCGAGCTGAGGTAATTGCCCCGAGGAACGTGACCTTGAATGAGAGAACAGGGAGCAGGTGGCCAGAGGTTCAACTGGCAGGCCTGTAAACCTGGAGAGGACTAAATTGAGGTCCCAGGCAGGGACAGGCTGACGCGTGTTGGAAGAGCCTGTCCAAACCCTTGAGAAAACAACTGACCAAAAGGTTTGCAAAGACCAAGAGACCATCTGAGCCAGGATGGAAGGTGGAGATAGCAGCCAAGTAGACCCTTATTGATGACCGGGACAAGTCTTGATGCTCTAGGTGAAGGAGATAGTCCAGTGTAAACTGTATGGAGGTGAGAAGCGGCGACTGACTATATTGCTCCGCCCAGATGGAAACTTTTTCCACTTGGCCAGGTAAGTAGCCCTGGTGGAGGGCTTTCTACTACCCAGGAGGACTTGTCTGACCTGGTCTGAACAAGACAGCTCTGTGGCACTTAGCCATGGAGCATCCAGGCCATAAGGTGAAGCAACTCCAGATTCAGGTGCTGGAGTCAGCCCTGGTCCTGCATGATCAGGTCGGGAACCAGCGGTAAGGTGAGGTGGGGCTGCTATGGACATTTCCAGGAGCGAGGTGAAGCAGTGCTGATGTGGCCACGCCGGTGCTATTAGTATGACTCTGGGCCGGTCCCTGCAGATCTTGAGAAGCACCCTGTGGACTAGGGGGATGGGTGGGAAAGCATATAGCAGGCAGCCCTCCCAGGAGAGAAGGAAGGCATCCCCGATGGACCCTGAGCCATGGCTCCCAAGGGAACAAAATGTCTGACATTTCTTGTTGCCCGGAGTGGCAAACAGGTCTATCTGGGGAGAGCCCCAGAATTGGAAGATTGAGTTCACCACGTCTGGCAGAAGGGACCACTCGTGGCCACTGAAGGTCCGGCTGTGCCAGTCTGCCATCATGTTTCTCACCTCCAGGAGGTATGAAGCCTACAGGTGGATCGAGTGCTCTATGCAGAAGTCCCACAGCTCAGGGGCTTCTCTGCACAGGGGAGAGGAGCGTGCACCCCCATTTGTTGATATAAAATATCACTGAGGTTGTCAGTGAGGATTGAAACATATCTGCCCATTATGTGTGTTTTGAAAGCGTAGCATGCCAGATGCACTGCCCTCAGCTCTTTGGCATTGATGTGAAGTCCACTGGAGACCAGAGGCCTTGGGTCCTGAGGTCTCCTAGGTGAGCCCCCCAACCCAGATCCAAGGCGTCTGACACCAAGGTGAGCAAGGTCTGAGGGCTGGCAAAAGGCACCCCTGCGCAAACCATTAGAGAGTCGAGCCACCATAGGAGGGAGTCCAGTACTAGGCAGGGCAGGGTTACGGACCCTGTCCAATGCATTCTCTGGCTGGTTGATACACTGATGCCAGCCAAGGCTGGAGTGGGCACAGCCTGAGCCTGGCATGCTGCACCATGTATGTGCAGGAGGCCATGTGTCCCAGCAGCTTTAGACAGTTTCTTGCCGACATTGTGGGGAACAGTCTGAGGCTCTGTATGATGTCCTGAAGTGAGCCAAACCTGGCCTCCAGGGAGGTACACCCTGGCTTGGGTAGAGTTCAGGACCACGCCTATGAACTCTATCCTCTGCACCGGGGACAGAGTAGATTTCTCCTCATTCAGGAGGAGACCTAAGTCGAGGAAGGTCCTCCTTATAAACTCTACCTGAGCCTCCACCTGGGCTCTTGAGCGATCTTTGATCAGCCAGTCGTCAAGGTATGGAAAAACCTGTATCTGTCGCTTGCGCAGGAACACTGCAATGACTGCCATGCATTTTGTGAATACTCAGGGGATGGGGAGCAGTTGACAGTCCGAACGGGAGGATAGCAAACTGGTAGTGGCCTCTATTCACCACGAACCTGAGGTAGCGTCTGATGTGAGACTATTGTGATACGAAAATGTGTCCTTCAAGTCAAGGGCGGCGTACCAGTCTCCTAGATCTAGTGAGGGGATAATGGAGGTTAGTGAGACCATGCAAAACTTGAGTTTCTTTATGTATTTGTTGAGCTGTCGCAGGTCCAGTATGGGTCTGAGGCCCCCCCCCCGTGGCCTTTGGTATGAGGAAATACTGGGAGTAGAAACCCTTGCTCCTTAGCTCCTGAGGAACATCCTCCACTGCTCCTACTGAGAGGGGGGACTGCACCTCTTGAATTAGAAGTTGCCTATGAGAGGTGTCCCTGAAGAGGGACAGGGAAGGGGATTGGGGGGGGCGGGAGGGTACAGAATTGGATGGAATATCCCCTCTCTACCATGAAGAGCACCCATCGGTCTGAAGTAATTCAAGACCAGGCGCAATAGAAAGGGGATAGACAGGACGAGAAAGTAAGATGGGAAGGATCCAAAGGTCGTACTGGCAAGCCGCCCTCGACCGTACCCTCAAAACGGTGGTCTAGAGCCTGGTGGGGCCCTGGGCTGGCCTGAGCTTTGTCCAGAGGGAGGGCGTTGCATCCTCAGAGTGCTCCTATTCCGCCTACGTGGAGCGTCCTGGCAGTTTTGGGGTTGGTAAGGATGAGGGGCAGGTTGAGGCCTAAAATGTCTGTGCTGGGTAGCAGGCATGTGAAGCCCCATTGAATGAAGGGTAGCCCTTGAGTCCTTCAAGCTGTGAAGTCTCAGTCTTCTCTGAGAAGAGAGCTACACCCTAGAAGGGAAGGTCTTGAATGGTCTGCTGGTCCTTGTGGGGAAGACCAGAGACCTGTAGCCAGGAGCCTCTCCTCTTAACTACCCCTGTGGCAAAAGTGTGGGAGGCTGCATCCACCGTGTCCAAGCCACTTGCAAAGATGCTCTGGAGACCAGTTTCCTCTCCTCCATGGGTGCAGAGAACTCCCCTTGAGCTTCCTGGAGCAGAAGTTCTGTAAACTTAGCCATAGACGAGCAGGTGTTATGCCCGTAGCGGCTAACTATGGCCTGCTGGTGGGGTATACAAAGTTTCAGGCCTCCTGTCGAGTAGACCTTCCAGCCAAACAGGTCCAGTTTCTTGGCATCCCTGTTTTTAGGGGTGGATCCTTGAAACCCTTGATGTTCTCTCTGATTGGCTGTGTCAACCACCAAAGAGTCCAGAGGAGGGTGGGTGTAAAGATGTTCATACCCTCTAGAGGGAACAAAGCAGCGGTGCTCGGATTTCTTGGCCATAGGTGCCAGAGAAGCAGGAGTTCGCCACAGTTTTAGATGTTTTGGTTATCAACTTGATAAATGGCAGTGCAACCCTGGATGGGCCAGAGAAGGCCAGGATGTCTATGACAGGGTCTAAATCCTCTTCTATCTCCTCTGTCTGAATCCCCAGGCTTTGGGTGGCCCGCCTCAAACTGTTGAAGAACCCAGTTGTCCTCCAAAGCTGTGACCGCCTAAGTCCCTGTGACCGCCTCATCGGGTGAGGACGAGGAAGAGAGAACGGGATGTGGGCCCAGTTTACTACCTCCGGCCCCCCCCGGGTCCCTCGGCACACAGTACTTGGGCCGTGGAGCCAGTACCGATGAAGAACTCTCTGCGGCGCAGTTGGTGCTGGGGCAGATAAATCCGGTGGGACCGAGACAGTTGGGGTCGGTAGGGACGGAGCTGAGGCTTCCACCAGGGCCGTCACCTGGAGAGCCGGTGCTGGAGCTGGCTGAGGTACTGGTGCCGAGAGCGGCAGTCATTGGCGGTGCTGGCGCTGACCGTGGCACGAACAACGCAGGGGACACAGACGCCATTCTGGAGTGCAGACCGTGGACTTGATCCTGGCTCTGATGGTACGCTCAGGGTGTCCAGAAGGGCCACTGAGCAGGTGGTTGCCACTGTTGTTGCCACGGTGCCAGGTATGGTTGGTGACTGTGCCGGGACCTGGACCGTGATCTGCTAGATCGAGCTGAGTCCACCTCCGACTCAGGTCTCTGAATAAAGACAACCACGGAGGAGCAGTCCCGTGGGTCACCAATGAACGATGACTCTATTCCAGGGAGCGGTGCTCTTCCTTCGTCTGTGCAGGCGGTGCCGGAGAGGGAGACCGAGTGGAACAGGGGGCATGCGGTCGCCAGAAATTTGTCTCTTTTGGGGGGAGGATGGCACCGGGAGGCATATTAGGTCCGTTGGCACCTCGAATGCCTCCGGTGTCTGTGGTGGTTGTATGTCCACCAGATGGTCTGGGGACCAGGAAGGATGGTCTGGGGACCAGGACTCTACTAGACCCCGGCTGGGGCAGGAGTTGATGAAACCCTGGGTGGAAGCGAGGCGGAGGCGTCAGTCCCAAGCCACTTGCGGATGGCACCAGCCCCTTAGCTTTCAAGGGGGATGATCTGTCCCTCACCGCCTTCTTCTTTACCGGCACTGGAGATGAAGAATGGTGCCGAACTGAGGCTGATGCCCTATGGCCCTAGTAGTGGCGGTGCCGGTGGGCTTTAGAGTCCTTAGTCGGGCCTGTTTCGCGTGTTGTCGGTGCCGGAGCACTGCGCACCGAAGCGGACGTGCTTGATGCCGGGTTGTTGGGTCCCGGGTCGGATTGCTGTCTCAGAGCCGCCTCCATGAGCGGTTTTAGTCTCTGCTCTCTGTCCGCATTTGTGGAAACCCTTGCAAATGCAGCACTTGTCCTTTTGGTGAGTCTCACCAAGGCACCGCAGGCAAGACGAGTGAGGATCACTGTTGGGCATAAACTTTCCACAGGACTCAGTTTAAACCCCGGAGGCCCAGGCATACCCCCAAAGGGGAAAACTAACTATAGAGAATAACTACTGAACTATGTACAGAAAGAACAAAGACACTGCTAAGGTGCTTGCTATAAGAGCAAGCAAAGTTTCAGCTAGCAGTCACAGGTGGTAAGAAGGAACTGAGAGGGTGGGGGGGGGGTCGGCAGGGCCTGATATTGGGTGCCATGAAGGTGCCACTCCAGGGGGTGCCCAGGCCAACCCTATGGATGCTGCTAGGGGGAAAAATGTTCCGGCTGGCATGCACGTGGTATGTGCACACACCTGCTTGGAATGGAAATGAACAATCACTCGAACTGGGGCATACACAGAAAATGTCAGGTCAGTGCAAAAAGTACAACAGTCACCTTATGAGGGCAATACCAGTGGCTTTCAGATTGATCAGCATGCCAACAACCACCTGGGTCCACTGAGAATGTTATACCATCCCTACCCCTGTCTACTCTAGAAGACAGCAAACTGTCAGGATTTCTTCACAAAAGGAGGGAACAATGCTTAAAATGAAGCAGAAATCTGAAACTAACTCCAATGATTGCAGGACTCTTTGGATCATGGGGCTTATCACCTTGACATGATGAAAAAAAATGGAAGATACTTGTATCCTTTTAATGCATTGCCAAAATATGGAAAGAAATCCAGAGCTGAACTCCGGATTCTTTTGTAAGAGTGCAGGAGAGAGAAGCTAGTAAAAACTGAAAGAAAGTTAACTGGAGGCAACAATGTTATAGGCTTGAAAAAGCCAAAGACAATAATGGTGCTCAACAACAAGCTCATGACTCATACATCTCAGAGATCCATAAGGGCCCTACACTCACCATTCCAGAACACATTGTAAGACCCTGGTCCTGCTATGCAAGATGCCCAGATGGACCCTTGTGCCCACACACAGCCCAGCTGAAATCAATAGGGTTCCATGTTGGTTCCATCTACTAGCAAACCTTTGCAGGACTGGGACCTAACATACTGCACAAGTGTAGGGCAAATACTGCCAACCTGTATTACAGAGAACTTATTGCTGTGAGGAGATATGCTAAACTTGGGAGCATTTCCTGAATCAGCCCCTTAAAATACTACATTAAAGCATTTTGCTGAACGACCCTTTATATGTAAAAATTGATTAATTCCTTCCAAAAAGGACACTGAAGTGTTAGGTCTGATACATACAGCAGTTACCTACTTCTGTCATTCACTGCTCCATACACCTGAGATTTACAATGCAAAGTCTGTAACAGCGAGTTATTTATGCTGCATGTGCTTATCTGTTGCAGGGTAATTTACATTGAGAAACCTTGCAGGTTTCTGCCTGAGAAGGACGGAGTAATGCAGACACATTTCAGCACCTGTAAAATAGATTTTTGGTTACCACAGACATATGGATTCATCTCCCAAGGTCTCTGGATAGAATCCACCCCCGCCCCATAAATAAAGGAAAACGGTAAATTCCTGAGAACCCCAGGTGTGCCATAAGAAAGCAGCATCACTGCTGCATACCCCGGACACAGGCTGAAGCTCAGAAGGTTTGGTAAGTGACATGAGCACATATGCATCATGAAATAAAAATACCGCTAGTGTTAGCAATGCTGTGCTGATACAATTGTACCTTAGAATAGCATGATCTGATTGGCACTGCCCCTCTGAACGCCTAAGAGAATAGATTCCAGATGCTATGGTCACAAACACTGCACCTCCGCTTATAAAGATTCTTCTCGGACCACTTTTCACAGCAGGGGTAAATTTGTAATGATTTAAACAAGGTTTTAGCCTTGTTCTCACTCCTTCTGACTTAACAGCAGAACCATAAAGTTAAAGGAAGTGTTTACTGTTCCATAACTTATTTGCCATTCACATTTTTAAAGTTGATTAGTGGTTAGTTGATTTTTAAAGTTGATTAGAGGCATGCCTCTAATCAAGTGGGTATTCACCCATGAAAGCTTATGCTCCAATACGTCTATTAGTCTATAAGGTGCCACAGGACTCTCTGCTGCTTTTAGTGCTTACTAGTAACTGATATTCCGATATCATCACTGAGATGGGGCACGTCTAGACTAGGGGAGAGGAGTGGGTTAACGTGTTGGTTTACACTTTAACCCATGTTAAAATCCTGGTATAGACACGGCAGTTGTTTTCACATTCTTTAGCTGATCAAGGTAAACCCTAGGAGGGAGGTTCATCTCAACCAGATAACCTGTTAAAACTGCACCAGCCTTATGTAAAATACACACCCTTTTTCCTACTGAAGAATAGACTTTCCTTGCAAGGAAAGAGTTCTTTACTAAATGCTATGCGATATTACACAGGCTGTGTTAGACTGTACACTAACCAATGTTGGGATGTTAGGGAGCCACTACAACACCCACACAAAGCCAGAATATTTTAACTCTGAAGAGGTAGCTGAACTTCACACTCTTTCAGCAAGGGAAAGTATTCATCTGATCCTCACTGTGCCCGATACGGACTAACAGCTACCACTCTGAAAACTGTGCTCTGTAGTTTGTATTACCACGTAGCAAGGGGCACAGTCCTTCCCCTTGCTACGTGGCATGCACAGAGCCTGTTCACGCTGCCACACCCAACCATCCTGGAAAGCAGGTGGGGAGGAATCATGGCCCCAGCTACTTCCCACCTTGTTTGGGATGATTTGCACAGGGAGGGAGTAGTCCCTCCTAGTGGAAATCAGGACTCTGGCAATTGCAAATCCACTACACCTATGCTAGGGTCAGACTCACTATCCCTCAGTAAGGATGTTATCCAATCCTGTAGTGCCCTTCTATGGCATGGACAGGCATATGCAGAGCCAGTGTGCACAGAGGTTCTTTCAAACTTCCCACAGAGAGACATGGAAGGGGCCATTAGAGCAAGCACTAGTGTATTTGCACTAATGTGGAGTGGGGGTTAAAGTATGGGAAAGCTGTGGCTGCTATTCCAGTCCATGGGCTAGAATAGCAGCGGTAATGGTATCTGCCCAGGTCAGGAGAAGCAAATCTTATCTGCCATTCACTTTCCCCACTGTAGTGTTTAGATGTTGCTTGTAATTATTAGAATTGGGAGCACTGGCTGTTGGGAGTCTGAAAGGACAGGAAACAGGAAGGAGGAGGGAGGAGTTGAAGAGGCTGAGGGAGAGCTACTGAGGGTGCAGCAGCAGCTTGGAAAAGAGGTTTCCACTTTAAAAAATAAAGTCCTGTTGAAGTCTGTTAGTATCTTGCTTGGCCACTACAACACCCACACAAAGCCAGAATATTTTAACTCTGAAGAGGTAGCTGAACTTCACACTCTTCCAGCAAGGGAAAGTATTCATCTGATCCTCACTGTGCCCCGATACGGACTAACAGCTACCACTCTGAAAACTGTGCTCTGTAGTTTGTATTACCAGCCATTCGGTTAGTTAACGTAAGCCAAGACTTTTACTAAACCATCAAGCATTCTATTAAAAGGCTGACTTTTCTACAGAAAGAGCCCAAATTAATCAGTGTGGGGTTTTTTTGTTTATTACCCATTCAAACTAGAAATCAAGAAGGCAGGTCACATTACCACACAGCACAATTTAGTTAGAAACATTCACAGTCTGTTACAGAAATAACAACCAACGTAGGCAATAACTTCCCTTTGCATTATTCAAGTAAGATGTTAAATCTTTAAAGTTCCCTCCCAGACACAGAAATTTCACAAATAATGTGTTCTTGCTCCTGTAGGCCATCTTAATCCTACAGTGAAATCACAATAAACTCTGAGGGAAAACACAATAAAAACAAACCACGGGGGATGTAAGCAGAGAATTACAGGATCAACAGAAAAAGCAACATGGTTGTGGGGAGAACTATCTGGCAACACCCAGAACTGAAAATAACTACTACAGTCAAATTAGCTGTTCAACCCTGAAGTGAAGGAAGACAACCATTATTGACTGTTAAGAACTGTGTCTACTTACACCAAGACTGCAGTGGCTTATGGCCAATTCAAAAATAGTTACGTTTGGGAAGTTTTAGTTTGAATTATCCAAACAAACAAATGCACATAATTGATGCTGAAAAAAATTGTGAAATCTTCCTGTTTTGTTTTGACCAGGTCTACTGGTGAGACTTGAAGCTGAAAACCCATGCATAGATTTGAAATTTTCACCCATGGTCCTCAACTAAAATTTATCCCTTTAGTTTTAGATTTGTTACTTTTCTGGGAAACAAAAAACAACCACCTCTTTGCCTGCATTTCCTTTACAGTGTATATTCAAGTGAAGATCATCATTCGACTAGGAATAGAGAGAATGATTAAGTTTATTTTCAGACCCCAGTTGCATCTTAGACATATAAAATACTTAAAAAAAACCCCAAACCCCAACAATTCAATGCTGACTCTTCTCCATACATTAAAATCACCAGTCATGCTCACTAGAAGCTTTGGGGCTAGACATGATTACAGCTTCATTGGGATGTTTCTGAAAATCCTTTGTAACAACATACCGCATTTCTGTACAAAATTCTCAAGTGAATAGCAAAAAGATGCTGTAGACTTTAAGTTCATATCAACAATAAGAACAAAAGAGGAACTGATCTCTGATGTGATGCAGTGAGGTTATTTAAAGAACATTTGTTTAAAAAAACATATGGTAAAAATTACCAAGCAGCAATTGTAATAACACATTTTAAAAAATACAAAGAAATCAAATACATATCTGGAGGAAATAAATTATTCTGCATAACAGGTAATTCAAATGAATACCCCTTCAATGGACTTGCTGTACCCAGCTTCTTGAATCTTAAAATTGATTTGTGGTCCCACTCCAAGTATTTCTATATTGCTTAGTTAAATTTCAGTAAGAAAGATTTTAAAAGAAAATAAGAACCTACTTGTATCACCACTGTCCTTAATGCATCAATGACACCTTCACATCAGAATCGTTAACAGATTAATCCTGTCTGGAAGACTGTAGTGTCCTGTAATGAAAAATTATGAGCCATATTGAAAAGGATCCCACCATTTTTAGTTAATAGCCTGAGACGGCCAGACTCGCATTCAGAAGTTACTATTCAATTCAGGTATCTATCCATCCTACCTAGATAGCTATAACGCACCTATCACATTGATAGTTATGTATTATCTAATTGTCTAAGAAATTGTCAGATAATTCACGTTTTAGCTGGTCTAAAAAATATTCAAAGCTGAATATCACTACTAGACAATAGTTACCATAAAATTCAACTTTCAAGAGCTAAAAAGGGAAAGGAAATTAATGCATTGTAAATAGAGGGCAAAAAAAGTTGGCTTTTTGTGTTTTTTTGGCCAAACAATGCACATTTGTGTTGACTGACATATTTTGGGAATTCATGTTCAATTCAAAATTGTTTTGATCAAAACACAAGATTCCCTAAACCTCCTCCCCCAAAATTGAAGCATTTCATTGACATTTTTGGAATGAAACATTTTAATTTTCAAAGTCAAAACAGCTTTGTTTCTAATTTTACTTTTTTTTTTGGCCATAGTTAAAACAATTCATAACTCTAAACATAAATGGTTTGTTCAACTTGCTGGTGTGTGTGTGTGTTTGTTTTTCACTGAAAGTTTCTGGTTTCGGATCGATCCAAAACAAATTCTATTCCCCCTTTTTCAGTTTGGCTAGCAAACAAAAACAAACCAATTCATTCAATTGTAATTTTAAAAGACTCTAATGATCTGAAATACATTTTTGATACACAGTTTTACAGTGTTACGGTCTGATGTCCTGGCATCTTATTAAGAAGCAATAAGAGCCAAGTTAGCTATTGGAAAGCTAGGATTTTCCTTTTGCTAAGTGTGTGTGTGTGTGTGTGTGTGTGTGTCAGTCAGTCACCCTTTCTAGCATCAAGAATTCCAGGATATTGAACCCTAACAATTTAACTGGTGCAGAACTAATCACCACCTGGCAGACCATATCTACACTGTCCCATAGTTTTGACTCATGGGGTGCAAATAGCAGTTCACACCAATTTGAATGTGCTGCACCTCCCTTGTGTGGATGCTATGGGTCTGAATCTAAGGGTCCTGAGATTAGTGTGAATTTGGGATCTTTAAATTCACACCTGCCACACCCACACTAGGGAGTTACAACTTAACTCTGTAGCGTGCATTGTTCTTCATGTGCCCTGAGTCCAAACTGCGGGACAGCATAGACATGCCCTTACACTTCAACCCAGTATAATTAAGCTGTGGATAAAATTCTACTTTTGTGAGAGGATGAGGGAAGAATCTTTGTGAGGACAAGTCTACACTTCCACACTACATCGGTGCAGCTGTGCCTCTGTAGTGCGTCTGGTGAAGCCGCGCTATGCTGATGGGAGATTGCTCTCACATAATTACTCCACCTCCATGAGAGGCGGAAGCTATTGTAACTTATGTTGCTCAGGGGGGTGTTTTCATTTTCACATCCCTGAGCGACATAAGCTACATCACGTAAGTGGTAGTGTAGACCAGCCCTGAGACTTTCAGAACAGTTCAGACAATTTTGTTTCTGCTATTTTATTAAAAGTAACAAAAGATGTGTCTCTAAATCCTTTTGACAGCTTTGCATGCCTCAGCCTCTGTCCAGATACTTTTATGGGTCTCATCACTGCAGTATTTTGCTGGGTTTTCTCTGTTTTAAAATGGTGCCTATTTTAAGGGGCACATAGTTCTGCAATTTATGAGCAAACACCAGGGCATAGGGTGCATACACCATTTAAGTAACAGAGTATATGTTGTGTTTCATGCACACACCATAAATATACGTGCGTGTGTAAATTAAATTGTAGGATTAAGAGGGAAAAGATGGTTGTGTGCTAAAGCATAGGACAGAATTTGGAGCCAGGGGGTTAAATCCTATTTGTAATACTGACTTCAAGGCCTTGACCAAATCATTTAGGATTTGATTCAAAGCCCATTGAAGTCAAATGAGACTCCTTCTGACTTCAGTGTCTGTTAGATTGCGCCCTAAGCACTTAAATGAGTTTTATACAAGTGCATCTACACAGACTTCAGTGGAGTCACTCCTGATTCACTTCAGGGTCAGAGCAGAATCTGGTCCAATGTTGGCTAAAAAACTATTAAAAGAGCTCCAGGCACCCTAGCTCAGAGCCCCAAGTAAAATCCAATATGACTTTTCTGGAGGTACTCCACCACATTTTCTTCATCCTTACTAGTTCTCTTAGGGTAGCATATTGGTGTGTGCAAAGCACTTTCAGGTGCCACAGAAAGCAGAGAGTATTCATTATTATTATAACAGAGGGGTTTTAAACAAAACTGGCCAAATTTTGAAACAGCAGCTTGCAACTCAAATATTAATTTTTGTACAGCTCCTTGAATAGCAAGACAAAGTATCAGATGGCTCTCACTGCCATGCCGCTTACAACTGGATGTAGGGAGTGCGTGTAGAATGAAAGCTAGATCCATTGGTCTGCATGTGTGGGAATGAGTGCGACTGGTGTTCCTACTTTTCCAATGTTCTGACATTTTGGAAATAATCTTATTTTCTTTCTTTGTTTGCACCAACATTAGAAAGGACTCTAAACAAACTTCTTAACGCTCACTTTGGTAATTCGCTAGCATTTAAAACTATTTAAAAAAAACAGTTCCACCCTGAAAGAGCTTTGTTGAATTATGCAAGAGCAAGCCTCATATTTCAGCTTCAATAAGGAAAATGAAAGTGATGTTGGATATTAAGAAAACACATCAGGTTCAGAGGTCTGTAATTAATCTTGTCAGTGAATGCAGCAGGCCAGGCTTGTGTGCATGAACACAGCATCTTGGGACTTCTCTGATTTACTGCGTAAGTACAGAGCCAGCTTGGGACATCTGGGATTTGAACCCATTACAGTGGTTGGACATGGTTTTAGTGAAGTTCCTACTCATCACATACTACGCCATATACTTAGAAGCATTAAATATTTAACTAACTGGTTCATAAATTTTGTATGGAAAACAGACTGAACGTACGTTTTTATTAAGAGTACAGAAAAAAGAACACAAATTTCTAGGACAGATCTCCAGCCTACTATAAATGGAAGAACAAAGATTTTAAGGCAGAACTTTTTATAAGTGGTAGGATTTTTGTTGTTACATAATTATATATAGCCAGGTCAATGTAGCCACAAAAGTACTTTATTAAACAATTGATAATGTTTTTATAACAATTTCAGTAAAAACAATTGGAATAAAATTTGCTTTCTAGACCCTGGTAATGTACAAGATCCATTCAGTGGTGACTTAAAACAAAGTCAAATGGTTTATTCTCTTTTTACTGTCCAAAAAAAGAGAAATTCAAAAACTTTGAGTTGTTTATGTGTTAAGAGCAATCATATAGGGCCTTTTCCAAACTCCTTGGGAAGTTAGAGAGTCCTTCCCTTGGGCTTGAGATTAAAACTATTACTATTCTCTGCAGAATTGTTTATTATTTTCACACTGCCCAAAGATTTGGAAGCTTCTTTACAGAATAGGTAATTTAACTGAGTGACTCAGGCCTAGCCCACACACAGTTATTGTACTAGTATAACTGTCTGCCCAGGTGTGATTGTTTTAAAAAAACAAAATAGTTATACTGGTACAACCCCTTGTGTAGATGCTATACCAATACAGCTTATTCCCCTTCACATATAAGAAAACACTTTTCTGATATAAGGCATTTTTATGGTGTTATAGCTGTGTCCACACTTGGGGCTTTTACCACTTTAACTATACCAGGACAGTTCAAAACCAAAAGTTAAAACTGTCAAAATCCTTCACAAAACAGAAGTTGTATTCTCCGTACAGCTCTAATCACACTTCTCTTTGACATGCTACTAAAATACCAGAACAGATATTCTTGTGATGGTATTTTGAACATAGCTGGAAGGTAGATAACCTTTGTTAAATTTCCAGATACCATGCCATCTCCTGAAGTTTAAACAAAAAGAAAATCTCAGCTTTTGAGTCCTATCATCTGAACACATTATGTTTGCCCACCAGCAATATGTACAATGTACTTGAATCTTCTTTGTATTTATATGGCTCGTATCACCATAGTATTTGAGCACATATCTCGTCATCCACAGTGGTGGATTAGAGATTTTGCCACCCCCTAGGCCCCAAAATAATTGCCGCCCCCTTCCCCGCACCAGCTCACCTCCGCTCCACCTCCTCCCCTGAGCGTGCCGCCGGATCCTGCTTCTCCCCGCTCCCTGCCAGTGCTTGTGCGCGAAACAGCTTCGTGAAGGAGTGGGGAAGAGGGGGTAACATGGCGCACTCAGGAGAGGAGGCGGGGCCAGGGTGGGGATGGGGTGGGGTTGGGGCGGGGCCAGGGGGCTTTAACTGGCACCAGGGGAAGCAGCCGCCTCAGGCTGCTATTATAAATTTGCTGCCCCTGCAAATTTGTCGGCCTAGGCGTTAATACGCCACTGGTCATCCATCTGTCCCCAAGGCTGCCTTTGAGCTCCATCCTTACACTTTGCCAGGTTGGTGGAACAAATTTCTGTTATTTTTCTCCTCTGCCTCCAGAAGACAGAATGTGAAAAACAGTATCAGGTGCCTCTTCCCCTGCATTAAATAGAAGCAAGATAGAAAACAGATTTAAATGTTTCCACGGCCAGAAATGCCCACTGTGATCACCTAGTCAAGCAGTTTTCAAACTGTGGGTTGGGACCCCAAATTGTGTTGTGACCCCGTTTTATGGGGTCACCAGGCCTGCCGTTAGACTTGCTGGGGCCGAAGAGCAATCCCTACTGCTGGGGCTGAAGCCGAAGCCAGAGGGCACCAGCCCTGGGTGGCAGGGCTCAGGTTACAGGACCTTGGGCTTTGGCTTCAGCCCCCCTGCCTGGGGTGGTGGGACTTAGGCAGGCTCAGGCTTCAATCCCCGCTCCTGGGGTCGTATAGTATTTTTTGTTGTTAGAAGTGGGTCACAGGG
This sequence comes from Eretmochelys imbricata, assembly GCF_965152235.1. Lineage (NCBI taxonomy): Eukaryota > Metazoa > Chordata > Testudines > Cheloniidae > Eretmochelys > Eretmochelys imbricata. The sequence continues at coordinate 20,172,481 of NC_135572.1, forward strand.
TAATGAAGTTTGAGAACCCCTGACCTACTCTGACCTCCTAACAGGCCACAGAACTGCCCCAAAATAATTCCTAGAACCTCTCTTTTAGAAAAAAAAATCCAATCTGGATTTTAAAATCGCCAGTGATGAAAAATTCACCAAAACCCTTAGTAAACTGTGCCAAAAAAGCATGCCTTCTTTCCAGTCTGAATTTGCCTACTAGCTTCAACTTCTAGCCACTGGATCAGGTTATATATCTTTCTCTGCTAGATTGAAGAACCATTGTTAAATATTTGTTCCCCATGTAGATACGTATAGATTGTAACCAAGTTGCCCCTCAGCCTTTCCTTTGTTAAGCTAAATAAATTGAGCTCTGAGTCTACCACTATAAAGCATATTTTTAAAAATCCTTTAATCATTCTTATGGCTCTTCTCTGAACCCTCTGTAATTTATCAACAACTTCATGAATTGTTGCTATCAGAACTGGACACAGTATTCCAGCAGTGCCATCATCTGGGCCAAATATAGAGGTAAAATAACCTTTTTATTCCTATTCAAGATTCCTCTGTTTATGCATCCAAGGATCGTATTAGTCCTTTTGGTCACATTGTCGAACTGAGCTCAAGATTTCCCACACCACCACCAAAATTTTCTTCAAAGGCACTGCTTCCCAGGATAGAGATCTCTGTCTTGTCAGTGCGGCCTATGTTCTTTGTTTTCAGAGGTATAGATTTAGATTTAGCCATGGACTGAAGAGTAGCATTTTAGTATTAAGTGTGACATCCTGGCTCCACTGAAGTCAATGGGAGTTTTGCCATTGGGACCATGATTTTGCCTCAAGTTTCTTGGATACTTTAGCGTGGATGCTTCATCCATTTGTACTGAGAGAGGGGTAGTGTGGCATGGGGCAAGAATGTCATGGCTTCATACTTCATCCTCCCTCCATTCTTATTGGCATGCTATGAGGTTGGTGTTTAGGTTAGAGAACAGCAAGGCAAACAGAGCTCAGAATCAACCCAGCAACTGTTGTGGTGAGCATGGAGGAAAAAGTTAGGCCATGATCCTGGAAATATTAAAAAGTGTGAGTAACTAAGTTCAATGGTAGTATTCATGTACTCAGTGGAGGTACTCATATACATAGTTACTTGTTAGGATATAGATATTCAGGCCTGTCTGTAAAGGCCTGTACTTTAAGAATTTAGGTGTATTCTTATCACTTGGCTAGTTAGAGGTATAAAAGAAAGAATCAAAATCACTGTCTGCCGGTGTAAGGGCCTTCTCTTACTGTGACAGTCTGAGGCCCTGTTCTTAGGCTCAGGCCTTTGGCTAAGCAGCAGAGGCAGCCATAAGCTGGGAAGCGAACGGTCACATCCTCACATTCCAAACTAGTCACATTGAAATAAGGTGCTATTGGGCTGTTAGGCACTATCAGGACAGGACTGTATTCCTGTCACCTCCAGAGAAAGGGAAGTGCCTAGAAAATGTAAAAGGAAACTTAGGTTGATAGCATCCTGTCTGGCAAGAACTCACTTATCAATAGCTGGGATGTGAAATCCTCACTTCTGTATTGTTTTGTCATTATAGTTCCCACTTTGCTATTGTTTGTCTGTATAATCTCTGTCTGGTTCTGTGATTGTTCCTGTCTGCTGTATAATTAATTTTGCTGGGTGTAATCTAATTATTGTGGTGGGATATAATTGGTTAGCTAATCATGCTACAATATGTTAGGATTGGTTAATTAAATTTCAGTAGAATGATTGGTTAAGGTATAGCTAAGAATATTACTATATAAATTAGGGGCAAACAGGAAGTAAGTTGGGATTCGAAAATAAGGAAAAAGGAACTTGTATTTAAGCTTGCTGGAAGTTCACCCCAATAAACATTGAATTGTTTGCACCTTCGGACTTCGGGTATTGTTGCTGTCTGTTCATGCGAGAAGGACCAGGGAAGTGGGAGAGTGAAGGAATAAGCTTTCTAACATTACTCACATGCTAAAGTGAGGTCACAGGCCTCAGATATTTACGAGAATTGCACCTACCAAGTTTCTTAACACAATTCTCTGGGCACTGGAATCATGTATCACCAATTTATTTTATTTATTTATTTGTAGAAAGGGGAAACGTTTAATGGCCTGATTTCTTGGTTCCACAACCCTGTTTAATGGCTTCGGAGTTTCTGAACACAGGAAAATATACTAAATGCCCCAAAGCTGCAATTTAACCCAATTTTAAAAACTTGATTTCAATTAAATTACTAACAAATGTTACAGAATGGCAGTCTCTTTTACATCATTAATTATTAAATGCATTCATTTTCCGCAAAATGGAATTTTTACAAACCAATCCATGCACACTCAAAAATTGTAAGGACAGTGCATACACCAGTATGAAATTAACACAAAGATTTCTATTCACTGTTAAATAGGAAAATGTGATAGTGAATCATACAAATTGCCAGAACAGATGTGGTGGTTGATATCTTGGTGGACACAGTGAGGACTGAACCAGAGACTGCCAGAGCTAAATGCACAAGATGGTGCAGCGTGACCTCAACCAAAGCTCCCTAATTAGGCCTGCAAACAACTCTCAAATTGTGCACAGAGGCAGAACTGTAACATACACTTCAGAGGGTTCTATAGAGACTGGATCAAATATAGTACTTGAAACTATTAACTCCTTTCTCAAAACTGGACTAGATTTAAAGTTGGGCGAGGGCAAGGCAATATCAGTTACAGGACCAACTTCTGCTGGTGAATGAGACAAGCTCGGTGTAGTTTGAAAGCTTGTCTCTTACTGGACCAACTTCTGCTGGTGAGAGAGACAAGCTTTCAGACTACACCGAGCTTGTCTCATTCACCAGCAGAAGTTGGTCCAGTAAAAGATATTACCTCACCCACCTTGTCTCCCTAATATCCTGTGAAATGGTTACAACACTGCATACATAGAGATTTAAAATTGACAAATGATCCTTTAAAAATTTAATCACCACAATATGAAAGTCCTGAAGAGGGATGGAGTTTGAAGAGGACTAATTTACAAATACAGCATTTACATTAATTATATGCAAACTGTCCTCTGACTGTCCTCTCATTTTCACCATTTTTCCACCAGCGTAATTCTACTGATTTCAGTGGAGTTACTCCTAAATTATACTGTTGAGTAAAGAATCATGTCTGGAAATTCTACATTAGTTATTTTTGTTTTCTTGAAGGTTTTTGTTTTTTTAGTGAAAGAATCTGACAGAAACATGGCTATTTATAATGGCATCAATTACTCATGTCTCAACACACTTACAGTCCACATTATTCCAGAATTCTTATTCACATACCTTCAGACAGAATCACACATCTACCAGTCCAGGGCTTGTGTTGGACTTTCAGGATTTTGTCTCTGCATACTTCACCTAGATGTATTTACTTAGGCTAGCCTGGGAATGAAGCTTCAGTCCTGAACCACAAAGGCTGGGGCAGAGACAACAGAGAGGATATGACATGACAGCACGTGGTATTTTAATGCCCAAACCACAAAGTCCACTAGGGTACATTTGTTTTCAGGCTAACAGTTCCTAATGGTTTAGCTGACTAAACACAAGACTAGGAATTAAGAGGTTCTAATCATGGTTCCAACATTGGCTCCCTCTGGGGTCTTGTGAATGTCATTTAAACACTTTACCTCATATTCCCCCATTTATAAAAAGAGATTTAATAGGTTTATGAGGGGATGTTCCCTCTCTACTCATGCTGGGAGCTCTTTGGGTCAGAAACAGTCTTTTTTGTTTTGGGATTGTATGGTACCTAGCAAAACAGAGACCTGATCACCTATTAAGGGGCCTAGGCATTATTGCAATAAAAATAGTATTAAAACACAGGTTGTACTAGGCTGAAGGAAGTGTTATTTCTACTGCAGTAGCCCCTAGAACCCTAAACAGGTTATGGAAGGAACTGTACATACAAAGAGTCCCTGCCCCAGAAAGCTCATGGCCTAGGATCTAGACAATATGCAACAGGTAAATAAAAAGACACACTGAGGTAGGTAACAGTAGAGACAGGTGTGTTTGGTAGTCAGTCATAGTCACCACTAGTGCTGACATGTACACATCATTTTGAAAAGAGTAGCCCTACTTAAGAACCAAGTACAATCCTCCCAGGCTCACTATCACCATGTTTCATTAGCAATGGGGCGGGCAGGCAGAGCTATAGAAAATATCTTTGTAAAGTATGCTTACAGGTCAGCATTATAAATTGGGGTTCTAGACTTGGAGAACTAGCAGTCTGCATGCAGCTTGCATTCCTGAGCCCTCCAGTGACTCACCAAACTAGATCCTCTCCTGAAACCTAATCCCCTCTCTCAACACCCACTCACCCAAGCTTCCTGGAGATGTGCATCTCAGTACAAAAATAAACCAACAAACCAAACAACTTCCAGGAATATCAGAGCATGCAGAAGAGACTTGGATCTGCCATGGCAACAAAGAAAGGTAATGTGCCACCCTAACTTGTGAATGTGTTTCTACTCTATTTGCTCATCACCATAGACTGACCCAGAACTATCCAGGCAAATTCATCATGATCCTGCATAAATGTCTGGGAAATATTGTTTGTATATGGTAGTATCTAAGGCCACACCTGAGAAGGGGGGCTCCATTGTGCTAGGCACTGTATAGACACACAGCAAGAGACATTCCTCTACCCAAAGAGCTTAGAGTCCTAACCAACTATGGGTATGAAGAGAAACAAAGGCCCAGAAAGATGCTTTGACTTGCCCAAAGGCACACAGCAACCCAATAGCTAAGTGCAGGATAGACCCCATTCACCTCCCGACTCCCAAATTATTGTCATAGCCGCTAACTTGCTATATGACAGTACTAAAATGTCTGAGTGTCTAGAAGGACCTTAAGGACTTAAGTGATCAGGATCAGCAACTCTGGTTGCTGAGAACTGATTATTTCTTTTTTTCTTTTTCTTTTCAACCCACCATCCCCGAGTTCCTCATCATTATGTTACTCAAAGCACATCCTCGGTGGTACTTGAAGCAATGATAAACATTAAGGAGGACACTGTTTAGCATAGACAGTGTTGACCGCTTTGATATTTAAAGAATAATCTGGACCATTTCCCAGACTATACATCTGCCCATCTAATTTAGATTTTGGTAGATGAGGCTGTACAGGGACAGTATGAGGACGATTAAGAATCTAATACCAATAAAGACACCATTCTCACTCGTTGTCAAACTGCTGTGGGCCATCCTCTAAAGAAAATATGACAGATGGCTGGATGGTCAACAAATACACACAGAAACATCTTCTAGATAGTTGCAGTTTAACATGTGGTACTGCTTATCCATCTGTAGAACAAGACACCTGCCAGTTGTTTGAGTGATATGACTGACTGAGCATTGCTAAGTGCTGAATAATTATAATGCTACCAAAAGAACTTGTATACAAGATACGAGCACTGATGCCTTTTGCAGACAAAAATTGCAAATTAAGGCTTAGAAGAAAGCAATTTCTATTGTCAGAATATTTATTCATGACATACATTATCTGTACAATTCAGAAACACACACCTCCCTCTAATATATTAGAAAATTTGCTGACATGATGTAGAAAAGGTTATAACGGCATAGAATCTAGCCCTCTGAGTACTACATTGAGGCACAAGGACATGCATACATTTTCAAAACTAGTTACATAGTTGATTGTCAGCAATTCATTCTCCAGCAGGTCCATCACCTATCCTTCATTCAATAAACCCCAGAGTCATCAACATTCACAGACAAATGCAAAAATAATTTTTCTGCAGCATGCAATGGAAGTAAACATTATTTAGCAATCCAGGTGTCTAGGGACACTAGTGATACCTCCCTGGAACGAATGACTGGCCCCAAATCATAAATTAATTGGTGATGTTAGGCAATTCTCCTTGTTCCATTACAGATTACCAAGATGGGAGGGGTTGAAAGTGCTTTGGAGGATAGGATTATAATTCAAAATGATCCGGACAAACTGGAGAAATGGCCTGAACGATGAAATTCAGTGAGGACAAATACAAAGCACTCTACTTACGAAGGAACAATCAGCTGCACACATACAAAATGGGAAATGACTGCCTAGGAAGGAATACTGCAGAAAGGGACCTGGGGGTCATAGTGGACCACAAGTTAAATATAAAAAAAGTGAACATCATTCTGGGATGTATTAGCAGGAATGTTGTAAGAAGGACACAAGTAGTAATTCCTCTGCTCTACTCCACGTGATTAGGCCTCAAGTGGAGTATTGTGCCCAGTTCTGGGCACCACATTTCAGGAAACTTGGGGACAAACTGGAGAAAGTCCAGAGAAGAGCTACAAAAATGATTAAAGGTCAAGAAAACATGACCTATGAAAGAAGACTAACAAACCCAATTTTTTCAAAGACAAAGGGAACATGATAACAGTTTTCAAGTACATAAAAGGTTGTTACAAGAAGGAGGGAGAAAAATTGTTCTGCTTAACCACTGAAGATAGGACAAGAAGCAATGAGCTTAAATTGCAGCAAGGGAAGTTTAGGTTGGACATTAGGAAAAACTTGCTAACTGTCAGGGTGGTTAAGCACTGGGATAAATTGTCTAGGGAGGTTGTGGAATCTCCATCATTGAAGATTTTTAAGAGCCGGTTAGATAAACGCCTGTCAAGGATGGTTTAGATAATACTTAGTCCTGCCACGAGTGAAGGGGACTGGATTAGATGACCTCCTGAGGTCCCTTCCAGTCCTATGATTAGGAGTGTCCACCGAACTTTAGAAGCCCTCTGAATTCCAGTTTGCGAAGAATTCAAACAAGTGCTCCCCCATTGGCCTGCTTTGAATGCAACTTGCAAACACTAAACATATGACCTGTTTGTATTTGTATGAACAAATTCCCATATTTACATTTACATGAGCACAAGCTTCCTCATTTCACAACTTTCCTTAACTTTCCCGCATTACCTGTGTTTTTGCAGGATCCTATTATTACACAGCCAAAGTGTTATCGACTGACTTGTGCTTTACATTTGTTCTTTACAACAATCAAGGATGTACCACGGATGAACTATTCGGGTCTCTGTGTTCCTCTCAGAATGTGTGGAATTTAATTATTCATTTTAATAGGCATTTCTTTAGTGCTCATTGCTCCTCACAAATGTTAATGAGTTAACTCACAAAGGTGTTGAGTTATGCCAATTTCCACTCAGTTTTAATCCACAATAAATTAAATCCACTCCTTTAGAATTAATATAGCATTAAGGTTGCCAAACTAAACACCGGACAGTCACAATATTACCAGAGTTAATGTTTCTCCTGCTATGTTAAGTCTGCCACACTGCACACAAGTTTACTCTATTTTGCACTCACATATTCTCGGTTGAATGGTCGTATTCATGTGTGAGCAGTGCGGATCCTAACAGGGAAAATGCTCTATGCTCTGATGTCCCAGACCCAAGGGAGGGAACCCCACTCATCCAATTTTCACACATCCTAAAAGCTGGGAGAAGAACTTCTCAGTCAACCCTCCCTATTATGACATGTGACATGCCCTTTTCCTCAACTGATTTCCAAATTTGGGAAAGCTGCCAGATCCTCAACTCTGCCCAGTTTCTCTGGGGCACCCACATCCCAGCGTTCTCTTTTGACCATTTATAAAAATTTAATATTTGTCACACCAGCTCCCAGAGACCCCAATCAGGATCCGACTATATTGTACAATTATGCTACATAAGGGTTGTCCTCCCTTGACACCCAAATTTCAGACATAATTGAGAAGAGGCAGGATCAGGAAATATTCAACCCTGTCTCCAAGGAATTGCTAGAGTGATTGTACCATGGAGGGCTGTTTGCTCTTCACAGAAAGGATGCAGCCTTTTTCCCCCCTCATGGTTTTGAGTTTTGTCTGTCAACCTGTGAGAGCAAGAATAAGCAGCCACTGGAAACTCCCAGTCAGAGGCTAGGTTCGATACATTTGCATCATGCATGTTTCTGTAGCAGATGCTCAGGCTGGTACCTTTTATGATCAGTAGAGCAAACCCACAACATGCAGAGCCTTAACAGAATTACCAGGCAGTACTGCAAGACCCCTGGAGTTGGTTTCTGTTACTAGCCATTTCCACCACAGCTATAGTAGCCCCTTCCAAATACTAAAATGATTCTCCATTTTTGGTCTGTTTCCTGCCAAGTTCTAGCCCTGTTCAATTTGAAATGCAGTACATGTAGTTCTCTGAAATATCAGTCTTTCAATGAAATTGCAAAAATTAGAGTTTTCTAAAGTAATGGTCTCTTTGTACGAGAGTTGGGGAAGTGTTTTGGGTCATTACAGAAGAAACTGGAATCCACTCTTCATTTTAACAGGGGTGCTAAGGCCATGTTTAAAAAACCTTCAAAGCCACATACCTCTGATGTATGTATTAAAGATATTGGATCAAATCTTTAGCTGGTGTAAATCATCCAATATCATAATAAGCAAGAGTATCTAAGCAGACATCAAATATTATATTTACTAGCAGTTTCATAAAAAAACCTATTCTATTTACATTCTAGTGCAGTACAGTTTGTAAAGTAAACAAATAAGAAAAAATATGTTTTATTCATATATCAACAAGCAGAACAAAATACCATCTTGTCAGCTAGGAGAGGAAATACCCTGTAACATACACACACAGGGAAACCTAACTAGACAAATCAGTTTCAGGCTCTAAAGAGCTGTTCTTAAAGTTTCTGTTAGAGTGTGTGAAAAATTTTAAATACTGGAAAACTTTGGACAAATGTTCCAAATTTCATTTACTTGGTGGTGTTACTAACTACTCTGAAGCATTGGGTAATGGAAACTAATTGAAACAAGTTGTCTCCCCAACTAGCTTCTTTTATAATTACTAAAGTTAGTGACTTGGCATGAAACAGCCTCTTTTCTCAATCTACTGAATTAACAGAGCACTTTCCCCTGATTTATTCATAGGAGAGGAAGTGAATTGTTCTGTCATGCACTAGGCTGTTCCATTCATTTGATAAGCCATAGAATTAGGTGGACAAGATTTAGTCAATGAGTCACACAAGCTGGGTTCCCCCCCCCCCGCCCCATCTCCACCTTGCAATGAAATTTTGTGCTAATTTTCTGATTACTTGTATTAACTGTAGAGTCAGAGTATATTGGATTTGTTTAGTCACTCTTCCTGCAAGCTAATTCAACATAATGCTGTTCTTCACTTGGCAAAAAAATACAACTTTGACTGTCTTAAAGCAGAAATAAAAAGTCTTTAAGCCGGAATACAATAAGTTATTTAAATTACGATTCATCCCTTTCTGGTGTGTTATTTTGCCTACTTTAAGATGGGAAACAGACACAGACACAGCTAAGCTCCATTCTCTTCTGTCTAGCACCTGTTATCATTTACATCTCTGTAAAATGGCATAAAGCAATATACATGCTGATTGAGCCGCACTTTGCACAGGTGGGACCAGCTGAACAAGGTATGTGGCAATAGAACACACCAGGTCCCTGTGAGGTTAAAACATTTTCCTCACAATCACACAGCAAATCCGTGGCAAACTCAGAGAATTCAGCTATCACATATATACAAAGGCCAAAGCCCCTGCGCTCCACAGCACAGATGGGAGCAGAAGTCTGTTAATCAAACATGAGAGGGCGGAGTGGAGTGAGAGGCGGTTATGCAGCACTGATTTGTAGCAGCAAACACCATCCCTGCATTACGGCATGCTTTCCAGAATGCACGTGCTGAGAGGGCATGGCATGCCAGAGGGAGAGCCATCAGCGAGCAGTCACTTTGGGTGATGTGCTCACATGGGAACAGTACACCATTTCCATTGGAAGTTGCTATATATACACACACTAACGCAAAGTTGTTTCAATTTAACTCCCACTTTGTGGTCTGCACACAGTATTATAGGAAATACTTGACAGCAACTCTAGAGTGGGGAGCAATGACCCCCAAACAGGTGAAAGACAGGCTGCAGCTGCCGGGGGCTTGTAGCAGGGGAGGCACAGAGAGCAGGGGGAAGCTGGTGCATGCATATGTCCTGGGTTCTCTCATTAATCAGTGGTTCTTGGAAGCTGACAGACAATGCACCCTTCCAACTCTGCAGCATTGCACCATGGGCGGCAAGAAGACTGGACATCAGCAAACCCAAGTCATTTTCAAGACTTGAAATCTGCTCTCCCTTGTTTGTACTTAGAGCTGGGTGAAATTTTTTAGATGAATAGTTTCTTTCATGAGAAATGCAGTTTAGGTCAACCGGAAGCCATCTGCGAATTTGAAACCTTGTTTGGCCATTCACAAAATGGCCAGAGGAGGAAGAGCGTGCTGGTGGTGCTTCATCATCCTCCTTTTCCTTCTCCCTCTACTAAAACCTTTAGCCAAGTAGTTAGTGCATTCATATGGACTGCAGGTTCAAATCCCCACTCTAGAACACACCTGAAGTGGACTTGTTCGGTGTTCTAAAGATTCCACAAAACATCAGATTTGGTTAGAACTGATCAAAGCAACTTTTTTCAGAACTGCCACAGAACCAAAAAACCCTCCATCATCAATTATTTGCTTAGCAATAGTGGTATTCCCTCATACTACTGTTTAAGTGCCATCTAGGGAAGCCACCAAGGAGCTGAACTTGTTTCCCATGAAATCAATGGACACATTCATAGAGTCAGTAACAGGGCTTTTGATGCAAAGTGTCCTTACACACAGTCACATACTACAGTAAGGTGGATTTACCTAACACTTGTCAAAATATAGAGGACAAGAATAAAGAAACCTTTGCTGAGTTTTTCTACCCCCCCCCCCCTTTTTTTTTTTGCAAAACTAAAACTCCCTGAGCTGGCAAGACTAATATTCAAGCAGATTTTTATTACGGGAACTAAAATACAAATGTTGTGTGAATTGCAGATGCCTTCCTTCCCTGCCATTCACAGAGTGATCACCATGTCACTGCACGGATCTCCTGTAATCCCCTTTGAGATGACTGTACAGCAGCGCCACCTACCCGGTCCTGCTTCCGACTAGCCACTGCCTCAGTTTCCAGTCTTGGGCTTGAAGGGATCACTTGCCTACATTCTCCACTGCAAGTGAGTTGCTGCCTTGTTTCCCCAACACAGGAAAAGCTTACCGTCACGTCCAAGTGTCTTCTTGGGCAGTTTTATTCCCCAGCATAGAATTTAGGCAAAAATATCCAAACAAAAAACAAAAACAAGTTTCTCTGTTCCCCCATGGGCTACAGCTTGCAGCTTCTCTCTTTGCCCCTCTCACTCCCTTCCCTTCAATCCCCACGCCAGTTCAGGGACTACTGCAGAAGCCCAGCTCCCCCTTATCTAAACCACTTGTTGGCTTTTTGTCATCACTAGCTTCCTTTTCAGTCTGTCTGATAATTGAACCTGGATAGCTGACCACCCTGTTACAGACTGTCACACTCTTCAAGAGCAGGGCATAGCTGGTGAAATGAGATCTCTTCCCCACACTCATAGGGCCACACATTACTCATCTGTTCACATGAGCACTGGGCAAAACACCCCCAAGAGCTGAGCGCATGGAGCAAACCACCAGGCTTTTAATTTTGCAAACTCTTTTGCAGTATAACTGGATCATAGACAATGAGGATGGCAGAGACAGTCACTATGTCCAACTTCCTCGCAATTCAGGATTGTTCCATGCCAAAATACGTTCTTGTGCTTGGTCTAGTCTAGCCAGGCTTCTCGTAGGAAACTATTTCACTGCCTAAACACGCTGCTTATTACAATTTCCCACAGAAGGAGCACATCTGAACTGAGAAAGCACATGGCCAGCTATTCCATAGATACAGTAACTGCCACCGATAGCACACTCCCTGCAGTGCCCTTGGAGGCATTAAATCACCACTAGCCCTTGCCACTCATATGCTGAATCTCCCTTGGATTCTCAGAGTTGCTTTTACGGGCAAAATTCAACTCTGATTTACACTCCCCAGAACACCATTGAAGCTAGCCAGGTTGCACAATGCCTACGCAGAACTGAATTAGAGCCTTTGAGACAGAATTGATCCCTAACTAATTAACCCACAAACATTTATTTGCAGTGACAAAGTTTGCTTAGGTTCATTCAGGACAGAGAATTCAAATTCATTGTCATTTTTAATTCTCTCTCTCTCTCTTCAGAGAAAGAGATACATCTGCAAGCGAAAACACTGACTTTACCCACGGCAGGATCTCAACAGGATGCTGTCATTACTGATAAGTGGGTTCCCCCCCACAGGAATTTGGCAAAATAAGCAATATGAAAATGTGTTGGTAAGCAGCACTATACAGGTTGAATTTTCCTAGCTACCCAATAATGATATTACAACACGATGGGCAAGCCTTAATACAAACTCCTGAAAAGCATCTAAGAACAGCAATGGCAGGATTTCTTATTCATTGGACCGCACTGATTCCTAGTGCAAATTTGCTCAATATTTTTTCCTACCTGCCACAAACTCCCCATCGGCTTTGACAACAAAAATGGTTTCTTTCCCATCTCATGCAATGTTGCTAGTAATCAGAGGTTCTGCAGACCAAATAGTACCTTCAGCTACACCTGTGCAACACCACTGTCTTCCAATCACGTCCCCAGGAAGGCCTGTGCAACCCCATCAGCTTTTAGTGTGTTTGAACAGAGGTAACGCAAAGCGTAATTTAAGGACAATGCTGCAGCACAGGTATAGTTCAGAGAGCATTGTGGGCTGCAGCCACTTTACAGGTGGCAGAGGTGATGATGAATGTGACGGGTTGGACCCCCCCTTCTGGGATGCCACCTGATGTACTGGGATTACACCGAGCCTCTCTCAACCAGCCAGGGTTCCCTCTCCCTGCTTTTGCTGAATTAGGCTCTCTGGCCTCTTGCAGCACACACACTCACAGGTAGGGCCACACCCTGCTGCAGTCAGACTGAAGTCAGCTCTGTGTGAGAGGACTCCCCCAGCACTCACGTGCACACCCCTTTTTGGAGATAACCCAAAATACAGTTTTGCACTGGATAAAAAAAATCTGCACAGCACAAGCTCATAAAAATCCACCCTCTTCCTCAACGTGAAGAGAGATGTGAATGACTTCACACCCCCCCCGCCCCAGTTAGAATTACATAAAAACTGGGTTGTATTATAAACAAGAAATAAGTTTAACTACGAAGGGTGAATTTTAAGAGGTTAAAGAGATAGCAAACAGAACAAAGCAGATTACCTTAGTAAATAAACAAAAGCTGCAGACTGAGCTTAACACACTACATAGGTAAGATACAAAATTAACAAATTCTCACCCTGAGTGATAAACAGGCTGGCAGATTAAGGCACAAGTTGCCTTGGCTTTCCTGGGTTTTCTTACACAGGCTAAAGATCTTAGCCTGGGACCATCACTTCTCACAGTCCAGTATTTGTTCCTTAGGTGTTTTCAGGTGTGTTGTGTTAGGGAGAGTGAGGACCCCTCCTGTTGTGATTGTCCCCCTTTTTTATCCCTCCCCCCCACTTGCTGGAAAGCTTTTTTGCTGTGACCCAGGTCAAACAGTTCCCATTGTTTAGAGCTATCTCTGAGAGGTTTCTACTGCACACAGTTCCTGGGTGATCTTTATGCTAGTGTGCATTTCTTCAATACGCCACTAACATTGTTTGAAGAAAAGGAGTACTTGTGGTACCTTAGAGACTAACCAATTTATTTGAGCATGAGCTTTCGTAAGCTACAGCTCACTTCATCGGATGCATACCGTGGAAACTGCAGCAGACTTTATATACACAGAGAATATGAAACAATACCTCCTCCCACCCCACTGTCCTGCTGGTAATAGCTTATCTAAAGTGATCATCAAATTGGGCCATTTCCAGCACAAATCCAGGTTTTCTCACCCTCCACACAAATTCACTCTCCTGCTGGTGATAGCCCATCCAAAGTGACAACTCTCTACACAATTGTGTACATTGTGACAAATCTCCATTGTGTACATTGTGTAGAGAGTTGTCACTTTGGATGGGCTATCACCAGCAGGAGAGTGAATTTGTGTGGGGGGGTGGAGGGTGAGAAAACCTGGATTTGTGCTGGAAGTGGCCCAACTTGATGATCACTTTAGATAAGCTATTACCAGCAGGACAGTGGGGTGGGAGGAGGTATTGTTTCATATTCTCTGTGTGTATATAAAGTCTGCTGCAGTTTCCACGGTATGCATCCGATGAAGTGAGCTGTAGCTCACGAAAGCTCATGCTCAAATAAATTGGTTAGTCTCTAAGGTGCCACAAGTACTCCTTTTCTTTTTGCGAATACAGACTAACACGGCTGTTACTCTGAAACCTAACATTGTTTGTATTTCAAATGTGCTACATTGGATGAGGTCAGAGACATGGTCAATATTCCCAGCTTCAGATACAAAAATGACACATGCATACAAATTAGATAAACACATTCAGTTAATCATAACCTTTCCAATGATACCTTATATGAGCCATCTTGCATTAAGTATATTTCAGTTATGTCATATCCATAACCACATTTTCATGAAGAATATGGGGTGTAACATCACAATGAGGATGCTAATAATGAAAAGAACCGCCTTTTCACTCTTAGATCCCAGGATAGGGGTGTAGGGCTGACAGTGAGGGGGAAAATGGTCTTGCAAACTGTGAAAGTTGGATGCGGAAAATAGTAAGAGAAGAAATATGAAGGTTCTGTCACTTTTCAGGATAAACCCCCCCACATTTTACATAAATTTGTGATCTTCTGTTTGAGTGATCAGGTTGTGCATCACATAACCATGGACTTTTTTTGAAATATTTCTGGCTTTTTCCTTGTGATATTTTGAAATGTAGCTTTCTAGTCCCAACAAAAGCTGAATATTCAAACTAAAATAAAAGTGGAATGAACTGGAATAAGGATTATTACATTCAGAAATGTTTCGTATGCCCTATTAGGGGTCATAGACATTAATAGAGCAATTTAACCTGATGGAATTGGCTAGATAGTACCTCCCCCAAATACAAAAAACAAACAAAGGAAAGAGTTTAGTAGTCAGGGTTTGCCTGTCTGAAGTGAGACACCGAGGTGAAACAAACATACACAGAGGGGCTCTGTGACACACGAGAATTGGGTTCAAAGCATCCAGTGTTTTGGAGTGCCTCCATTTTTAAGTTTCTACCCTTAGATGTATTGCTTCTGATTGTCAGAGGTGCAACGCACCCACATATCCCATTAAGTTCAGTGGGAATTGTGGATACTCAGCACCATTACATGATAAGGCCCAAGCTGTTTCAAGTTAGACAACTAAAAAAAAAGCTCATGCTAAAATAAATTGGTTAGTCTCTAAGGTGCCACAAGTACTCCTTTTCTTTTTGCGAATACAGACTAACACGGCTGTTACTCTGAAACCTAAAAAAAAGTGAGTCACTCAGAATTAGTAAGCACTTCTGAAAGCATAGGCTTGATCCTCTGTGCTTAAGCAGTAAAATGATACACCCGTGATATAGGCAAATTGTGGTGTGTTATGTTGGCTAATTAAGAGTTCCGTGGTCTTCAGTTGAAAGGACATATACCATAGAATTACATGCAGTGAAAGATGCTTGAGCAGAAGTTCAGTTAACCCTCTCAATACTGGTGGAACTGAGATTATGGCAACAAAAGACTCTGTGGTCACTACTAATAGGAGTGGGTAGGAAATGCAGAATCCCCTCCCCCACAAATCCCACAATTCCAAGTTATGTTTCTATGGCAAGGCTTTATTTTTGTAAGTTTTTCAAAAAGCATTTGTTACCGGAAGCATTTAAAAAGCCAAGGGCATCGCACAACACAAAGCAAAGCAACCAACTAGCCAAATGAGGAATCCTACCTTCTGCAAGACGACATCTCTATCTGCCTATTGAGTTTCATGAATTCTCTTATAGCCTGATCCCTCGGTACCAGCCCTGCTTCACTACTTCCTCATTATAATCTGTGTAAAGCCTGAGGAGGGAGTTAACTCCTTATATGCAGGACATCAGATTGGACCTTAGGCCCAGGTTTTCAGAAGTGACCAGTGATTTTAGATGCCTCAATTTTCACGTGGTCCAATTGAGACACCTTACAGGGACTTGATTTGCAGAAAGTACTGAACACCCATCCTCTGAAAATCAGGTCCCTTTATATTGTCTCAGTCTGGACACCCAAAACTGTGGCACTCAAGCTCATTAGCTGCTTTTGAAAATTTTGGCCTAATTCATAGCATAATTTATTTTTTGTTTACATTTTCTTGGAGAAGCCTCATTAGTTTGCCCATCCCTGTGTACAGATCATTTCCTGAAAGTGCTATTTTGGGGAGTTTCCCCCTCAGTTTGCCATCATTTTTGATTGTTGGACTACAACATTTCTTCCACCATTCACCTTTATAAGACTGTTCAGTTTAGATGTAAACCCAAAAAGATTTTAAAAAATAAAAATGGCACCTTGCTCATATAAAACCCACTCTGGCTAACACTCAGTACTGGGCATAGTTCTTCCTGCTGTGGGTAGTGCAGCTGCAGTCATCAGAATTACTGATGGAAGTGACCATTATGGTCGGTAGCAGGATCTGATCTGCACCTTTCCCCAAAATATGACGATTGCTGCATATAATTGACTCCCAGGTGGATTCATCTTTTCGTTATTCATTTTACACAATGCTTGAAGGGCCCAATTCTGCCAACACATATGCATGTTACAGTCCCATTTAACTCGATGGGACTACTCATGTGTATACCTAAGCACCCACATAAGCAATTGCAAGATGGTGTCTTACATTGCAATGAGAGATCGGTAAAGAAATGAAAACAGGATTCAAATAGTTTCACTGCTTCATAGTGCTTTATTTTGTTTGTTATTATTGTTGTAGTAGTTTTAGTCACTAAAGTCTCAATCCTGCACGGTGCTGAGCCCTCTGGCCCTGATCCAGCAAAGAATTTATGCATATACTTTGTTTGAAGCCTATGAATAGTCCCACTGAAGTCAAACCCAGATCCAGTTTTCAAAATTCAAATCCAGGTCCAGTAACACAACACTTCATTTATTTCTGACTCACATCTAAAATAGAACTTTTCTACTTGAATGAATAGTAACCAGGAAAGCTTTTGCAGCTGTTGAATAGTCTGTTTGCCATGCAAATTAAATATCACAAACATATGTTCTCAGTAAATTTAATTTCTTGATCTCCCCCAAGAACCATACATAAAGTGTGACCAGTTTGTCCAGGTAGTGTATGGAGAACCCTCCAGCCAGAAAGCAAAGGAGCCCAGGTGGTCTACAGTAGTGATTTTCTAGAAAATGCTAGGTTTATGAATTTGGGGCCTGAGAACTCCCACTGAAATCCCTGTAGAGATTCCCTTTGACATCGGTGGGAATTGAATCAAGCTGGGCAAAAGCAAAAATGCAATTCTTTGAACGCCAGAGATCAAAGTAGTCCACGCATTCCAAAGGGAACAGGCTCTCAAAAGCATCTACTACTCACCGTTACATTGAATGACACAAATTTGTGTGCACCAGAAAAGGTGGAGCTACTTTACAGACTAACCAGGGCAGAAGAATCCACACTTGAACTATCCAAATTTACTGTCAAAGGGGGGTGAAAACATACCCAGATGCTGATGGGCTGTGCAAAGCCCTTTGCATCAATTAAGTTCTGAGGTGAAGCTATGTTGGGGTCCTTTCTTCACCCTTCCTGCGTAGGCACCTCACATAGTACTGTCCTCTGTAGCAGCCTGAGTGAACCAAGGGATCTGTGTTTGAATGCATTTTGTGGCTATGGCATCCCATGCAAATGATTCAGGAGGGCTAGAGCTGTTCTTCCAATCAACAGGCTGAAGTAAAGGTATGGGTGCAGCGTCTGCTCTGCAGCCCCATACCTCTTCCCTGGGTTTGTGGGTCCCCAGTCCCTCTTCACTTTAACCACACAAAGCCTGACTCACAGACACCCAGCCTTTGATGTCAGAGGAGTGAGTTTCATCCTGGAAGCGTTAGGCCTAATGAAGGTTTTCAGACTTATTGGGAGATTCATTAAGTTGACAGGGATACATTCCTCACACTAATGTGGTTTTGACACTACAAGACACAAGAAGGATAAAAGCTGTGGCCTCTATACCTATATGAAGACCAGACCGTGGTAGTAAAAGCACTTCCCTTAAAATACCAAGCAATAAGATGGTTAAAATTAAATGAAAAATAGCTACTACTTTAATAAAAACGACTAAAGCTACTAAGTCATAAGCTCAGAGCAAGAATAGAAAGTAGCAGCCCGGAATCTCTTTAAAAAGAACCCTTCATGTAGAATAATTTAACAATGCCTACGCAAATCAAGCCAGCTTTTCAGCTTTAACTCAATTTCCTGGCTGTTCTAAAACAAAGCTTTAGAATCATTTCATTCATTGTACGCTATTTTAAGAAAGTAAGTGAGGAGGGGGGATGCCCTATAGTTGTTTACTTTGAAAAGACAAAAGTAAATGTTGCTGCAACAAAAAAATCCAGAATAATGACAGGTTTACACTCTTTGTTTTAGTATATTCTACTAGGAACTATTTTTCCACAGTGGAAGGATCTGTGCAATAAAAAGAAAGGGGACAGGTTTTTTGGATATCACATTTGTATCAAAGTAAAACAGTCCCTGGCTTGTCTCGTGGTTCATCTCTGGGCCCTAGAATTTACTAGGTCAGAACAGACCACAAATATATCAATTTCTATTTTAACGGGGTGTGTGTGTGCGTATGTATGTATATATTATATATACACATAGTAATCGGATAATACCATGGGTGAGCTGTTAGAATCTTCAGGTCTCAGATTATATGGCCTGCTTTTGCACCACCGAAACCAGTAGGCGTTTGTCATTGACTTGACCAGCAGCAGGACTGGATCTGTATTGACTGAACTTGTGGCTAACAAAAGTTGTTTGTACTGGATGTACACTTATCTAAAGTTTTAACCTTAGAATTAACATATGATAACCTGTGTCTCAGATATATGAGAATTATCACCACATGATGCCCAACCATGGTGTTTTTCCAGTGTGACTTAATCCTGCTAATATTAAAGTAGCCATTTAAAATATTTATTCAAATTCCAATTAGAATTAATCTGCCTTGCCCCCTAACTCCAAATAAAGGGGGAGTTGGCAGGGAGAAAATTAAATAATCAAAGAATAATTGTTAATATAGTTTTACAAGCATGCTGAAATGCAAACAAAATATTTATACAGAAAAACAATGTTTTTAGTACACTATGCAATCTACATCACAAGTAGCAGCGACTAATCTTCCACACATTCTGTTTTATAATAGCTAAGCATGTACACACCAATGGAAGGGAACGGACTTTTCATTATGAAATTTAAAAATAAGCATGGGAATATAAATGATCTATTTGTACCCAAGCTTCAGTAGATCTAAAATGAAAGCCAAAGAGCAAGATGGTGCAGAGCAATATTCCTTTCAGACACTGATTTAGGTACTAGTGTGACTTCCAGTTTATGATTCCAGTTTTAACAATGAAAACAAAATCCCCACCTGACAGCACATGCGAATTATTGCTTACTTAGAGGGCTCTCTCTAATTTACAATGTAATGACCATGTATTGCTTCTATGATGGTGGCTTTGATTTTGTTGTTCGCTTAGTAATTTAAGCCAAAGAGCCACACGGCTGTTGTAAAGACACAGCCTGTGCTGAGTGGATGTGCAGAGTGGCAACTTGCTATACTGATTCACCCAAGTGATCCCCTGGGTAGCTGGGGAGTATATGCCACAATATGGGCTACAATACTCTTTCATTGTGTGTAGTATGTACTATATTAGTCAGGGCTAGATTAAGGTATAGGCACATGACTAGAGCCCAGGCTCCTCAGTCATGGGATGATATCAGAATCCAAGCTTTCATGTTAAGAAAAATTATGGAGGAAACCTTATCTTTATGCTGGACTTCTACATTTCTAGGTGGCTGCTGTCTGCAAAGGCATGTGTCATTTTGTGAGGCAGAATGAATAGGGCATTTTATAGAGGAGACAGCACTGTCCTCTCATGAAGATATTATCGTCCTATCTTGTTTTGGTGTTTTGTCCTCCAAATCTAAAATAAAAGTCATTCAGATAAAAAAAAAGTACACAGTTCTTTGTGCACTGAAGATATAAAAACGTTGTGAAATCTGTGTGGAGACAAAGTATTGCAAAGGTTCAAGTCCATCTCCTGTGCAAAGTGCAGCCAATCTCATTTTAAGAGATGGTTTATCTGATCTAGAGCTCAGATGCTAAATAAGCTAATGTGAAGGACAGAAGGAAAAGGAGGAGGAATAGCTCAGTGGTTTGAGCATTGAGCTACTAAACCCAGGGTTTTCAGTTCAATCCTTGAGGGGGCCATTTAGGGATCTGGGGCAAAAATTGGTGATTGGTCGTGCTTTGAGCAGGGGGTTAGACTAGATCTCCTGAGGTCCCTTCCAACCCTGATATTCTATGAAGAAAGAATTAAATAGAAAACCCAATAAAATCACACAAATTAATTTAAGAATGAGCCCTCTGCTACAGACAATGAATTAATTTCAACTTTCTAGTGGAGGGTTGTCATTCTCAATGAAAGTTCAAAGCGTTCTTCTATAAACAGAATTGTGACATCTGAGAACACCAAAATTTCCATTTTTACAACTCCATCAACTTGGTCAAGAAAGACACTTTGCATGCTCTGATGAAATATTCAACTCTGGAAAAATTCTCTGATCCATTTGTTACAGAAGGAAATTCTCCATAAATTTTGCTATGATTCAATATTTTTTGCTGGGAAAGATATTTTTCGACCTGCAAACACTTACTGTTGGTTTGTCCTGTTCTGATTGAAATGACTCAAGCGGTGGGGCTTGCATAACTTCTCTTAGACTTCTCCACAGTATCCCACATTTACTGAGCAAAGAAACTGTTTCCTCCCACTGTTCCCTTGGACCACCCTACTCAATTCCTTTCCCTACTGCAGGTTTATGTTCTAGACTGCACCCGGGCTCTGGTCCTGTACTACAGACATCAATACCAGTGGTAGTTTTACCACTGACTTCAGTTGGGAAAGCATCAAGCTGTTGAGCCATTAGCAATGAGGTTTGAACAGTTCATCTAGTGTACTGAAGCCTGAGTCCCATGTTGATGCACTGTTCTTCTAACCAATTCCGCTTGAGACATTACCAAGTTTTCAACCACAGACCCTCACACTTATAAGCATCAGTCTCTAATGCTTGAGCTAAGGGACTAGGGCTCAAGTCTCATTTACACTAAGTCCATTTCACATGGCTGTGTTTAAAGGGGCCCTAAAATGGGTGCAAATGTAATTTTCATTATGCTGTAGTAGACCAGCCTTCCTCTTATGTGGCCCAGCTTCTGGAAAGCAGGAGAGACTGAGTATAGATGCACATTTACACTCCTCAAATACTTGTAGGTTGTTACCTTAGAGCAGCCTTTTAATTGTATGACCAAACTGTCCATACTTAGTTCATTTAGTATATTGCTCATATTTCAAGCACTCATCTTTTAATTAACTTTTGCTATTAGAGCTAATCAAAAAAATTAATGTGTTTCCCATGACAAATTTAGACTTCTCGTGAATCAAACACAAAATTGAAAAATGTGTGTGGTTTTTCAAGAAAATAGCAAAATTTCCCTGGTGTCCAAAACTGCATGTACTTTTCCCAGTGTGCATTATTCCAAACTCTTGCCAGTTTAATACAGTGCTGAACGCTGAAGCATTTTCTGTAAAACACCAATTCTGCAAAATTCTGGGAAGAACCACCATCTGTAATAGAGACCCCTCCAGCAGGATCTCACTAGTTCTCTCAGACCACCATGTTTTTTAATCCACCTGTAATAATCGTTTTCCACATCATAAAAAGCACCACACTATCATTTGTCTCATATAAACGCTGAACTGTGTGGTATTCCAATAACTTGAAGACTAATCAGGTTGAAATGCAAATAAGAACTTTTATTCCAGGAGTTTTATGGGAACCTTTTCTCTAGGTTTCTCCACAATGTCCCAGGGCTCCTCCTCTTCCCCTTCCTGGTTTCTTTAAGGAGCCACGCCCCATAAGTGGCTGTTCCCACATACTACATGGTCTCCCTCCAAAACATTTTTTTTTAATTATCCAAATTTAAAACCTTCAAAATTCCAGTAATTCCTTCAGCTGTTTCACTACAAAGTCCTTCAGCCAATTTGGGGGCCTACAGGCGCTTAAAGGTCCATACTTCATCCTAGGGACACCAGCAGCCAGCGGTGGCAGGATTGGAAGCAAATGGATCCTCTAACGGAACAGGCTAAACTTCTGTTGGGGCAGACAGTACCCCTTCAGCTGCTGATGGTGCAATGGGGATTTCTGGATACATTTCACCTTTTATGGACTCCTGTACTGGGACTAAATGACTGATATGACAATAGGACGCATTGTGCAATTCATGTTACCACTCCTAGACGTCAGGTGACCTATATTGGAATTGAAAGCCATGATCCAAATTTGAATCCCCTGTATGGTCTGTGTAGACATGCCCATTGCCAGTGTCTTCACCCTAGCCCTCTGTCAGCGGTGTAACCTTTGGAGTATGCCTGATAGGTCCATGAGAGGTTCACAAGTACTATGTTCCTGGGATCCTTAAGAAAGGGAAGAATAAGTCTAATGATAAACAACTCATCCCAGCATCAGCAAAGCCAGGGACTGACCTGTAGCTCTCTGGGGAACAGCCCAAAAATGCTATAATACTGAGCAAAGAGCTTGCGGAAATGGCACATCTTCAATGTGAAATTAAATCTCTCTATATCCATTATCCTCAGGGTGGTATCTAGGAGTACAGACAGGCCAGATCCCTTTGTCTGCTAGTAAGTGGATGAAACAAGCAGAAAACAAACTGATCTATTATCAGTCATTATTGTGTACGGATAACCCCACCTAGAGAACCACTCCTCCAGCTGACCACAGACAACTTGTGTTGTTCCTAGGCTGTGAGCTGCTATCTTCAGCCATTTGGAAAAAAGATCATAGGCTACTAACAGAAGTCACTGATGCTGTGAGGTAGGGATTATTTCTCCACATATATCTAGCTTTATGGACTGCCACAGCCCAGGAGGCAACGAGGTAGGGATCACAGATACAGTGATTGGCTTATAGGGTTTTTCACTCATGGGTCTCAATTTCTGACCAACTCTTGAATTTGACTATCAGTTCCTGGCCACCATTCCATTGTGTGACACCTCTGCTTCATATGTACCACTCCAAAGTGCCCTTCATGTCAGTGGCCAGCATCTCAGTCCGAACGGCCACTGGTACTACCACCTGAAAGCCCCAAAGTAGACCAATCATCATCATCATCCCATGGTGACAATTCATGCGTCACATGAAAATAAGCCTCCAAATTATGTGGAACAATCTTTGGCCAACCCTGATGAATGTATCTAAGAACTTCTTGTAACACTACATTCTGGGGCAGTGCCTCTAACAATGATTTGGGAGTGACAGGAAAGAGGTCACTCAGGGCTAGGTTGACCAGATAGCAAGGTTGAAAAATCAGGATGGGGGTTTGGGGGTAATAGGCACCTATATAAGACACAGCCCAGAATATGCTGACTGTCCCAATAGTGGCAGGACGTCTGATCACCCTAGCCAAGGCGTTACTATCCTTCTCCTGGCTTATAACCCTCCTTCCCGTTGATTGGTCAGGTAAAGCCTGGAATGGGTGATAAGCCACCCGATTGTGTTTACCTGGGTGGGACTGTACTGAGAAGTTTTACTGATGTAGGTGATCATCCCATCTATGAATATTGTTAAAGTGTGGCCATACAAATAACGATGCCACCTTTCACATGCCCATATGCATGCAAGGGTCTCTTCCTCTCCCCCGCTGAGTATGTGCGTTCAGCTGAGGAGGGTGCTCGGAAAGGGAATGTCACCGAGCGTTCTACCCCCTTGCTGGATCTGGGAGACCACAGTACTAAGAGCTACAGCTGAAAATGTGAGAAAAGAAGGGCCTCATAAGGCAAAGAGTGCCAGTGTGGGAGATGATGTAATATGCTGTTTGAACTGACCCACTTCCTGTGAACAGTCTGGAGTCCAGTTCCCAACCGCATTGCTGTATAACAGGGTCTGTAAGGGTAGAGTTATTGGAGTATAATCTTGCATAAAATGAAGGTAATAGTTACTTCAAGAAACTATAAGAGTTTTGACTTGTCCATGGGGTCTGGCGGTTGAACAATGGCATCCAGACTAGACTGCAAAGGTGTGATTTCATTTGCTGACCAATAGTGACTATAAAATCCAGTTGATCCCAATGAAAAACACCTCTCCATGTTCAGGGTCAGATGAATTAAACCTTAAATTGGATTAATACAGCATGTAGGGAAGCATCATAGAATCATAGGACTGGAAGGGACCTCGAAAAGTCATCTAGTCCAGTACCCTGCATTCATAGCAGGACTAAGTATTATCTGACCATTATGGTCAGAACGAGATGATCCATGAAACAGGATGTCTACTAGATGGCCTCAGTGTTAGATGATGTCTTACTTTTTGGAAGCAGCTAGGGACTGAAGATAGACAAAAAGGCATCCTTTTAAATTGAAAGAGACCCATATGGTTGGGAAAAGCCATGAGGTTCTGTGAGTAAGGGGCTAATGGTATCTGAAGATATCCCTGGCTATAAATCTAATTTAGTGAACATAGCTGAAGCACAACATTGTGCTCCCAATTAATTCCTACACGGTCAATAAAGGATAGCAGTCAGGTATAACTGCCTTGTTCAGTTGGCACAAGCCCACACAAGCCTATCGCCCCCTCCTTTTTTGGCACCCAGAGAAGAGTCACTCACTTCTATAATGTCCTCTTTGAGCAAGCGAGAAATGGCTACAGCCAATGGTGCCGACTCCATGGGTGCTCCGGGGCTGGAACACCCATGGGGAAAAATTAGTGGGTGCTCTGCACCCAACAGCAGCCAAGCTCCCCTTGCTCCCTGCCCCACCTCTTCTTCCTCCCCTGAGCATGCCCCATCCCGGTTCCTCCCCCTATTTCCCAGCACTTCCCGCCCAGCTGCCGCCAAACAGCTGCTTGGCAGCGTTAGCATGCTCTGGGAGGGTAAGGGAGGAGCGGACATATGGCACGCTCAGGGGAAGAGGTGGAGAAGAGGTGGGGATAGGCCTCATGGAAGGGGTTGGGTTGAGCACCCATGGGAAAGAGGGGAAGTCAGCACCTATGGCTACAGCATTCTTTAATGGCATGGGAGGTCTGCAGAATGGTGGGGTTGGCCAGTAGAGCCACTTGTGGACAACGCTCATTGCTACAGCAACAGTAGAGACCAGAGGAGACCCCAGGAAATATGTCTCTCCAATCATTCCTCACAAGGTGGATTTCTGTGTTCTGCAAGTCTAATACTTTAAAGCCCAGTCTCCAGAACAGATCTAGCTCAAGAAGATTGGCCCCAGAACTGACCACATAAAATGGGAACACTCCCACTTCTCCTACATGGAGAGCTCCATCATCCCCACAAAGGGATTTTCACATTGCCAAATCTGGCTAGCATGGACTGTGCTGGCCACAAGGCAAAATACCTACAATATGTGGTGTAGTTTAATGAGACTCATGCCCAATAGCAGCATCTCCACCTTGACTAAATGGCAGGGGCAGATTTCAAGAACTTTTCTGGGCCTGTGTCACTGAGTCAGTTCCCTCAGCCATAGAATTGTCTTCCATCTCCCAGCTGGGGCAGAATGACACCATCTTGCAAAATGCTCAAGTCTTCCAGATTAGCAGCACATTTCTCCCTGGGCTGGACACTCCTGGAGCTTCTGATGGTGATGGGCTTGGCCACAGTTGCTGTAGCAAGGACTCATGTTGGCAACCTCCTTCTGCATCTGTTGACTATTGGGGCAGCGCCCTACGTCACCCACACAGTTCCCTGAACCGCTGTCAATATGCTGTACTGGGGTAGCTGCAGCGGTGGATGGTGTGAATGATGTCCCCTAAAGAAGAACTCAGAGGGGTCTGGGAAAGGGTCTGAGCCACTTGAGTTGCAAATTCAAACTAACAGCTAATCATCACTGCACTGGGGAGTGTCAGTGAAGCTGGTTCCATCAGGAGGTTCTCCCACAAGCGTGGGGACAAAATCTGCTCTATAAACTGATTCGAAATTTCCCCATCAGTTAGGGGTGCAAATCTGCACATAACTATTAGCTCTTGGAGGCTGGTTACAAACCGGTGGACTGAGTTGTGCTTGCTCCCAAAACTTAATGAAGTCAAGCATAGAATTGGGTGGAAGTGTGTGGCTAGTGCCCTTACTGCCTACTGCTACAATAGGTCAGTCTCCAGAGTGGAAAGGATGTGAAAGCCTTCAGTACTTAGTGCATGGAGTAGGAGTGCATGTTGCCAAGCTTCAGGTGCCGCTTCCAGGCCAGCCGCCATCAAGTACACATTGAATTCTGCGATCCATCAGGTCCATGGCAAGGATGGGTCCCCTGGTAGCACCAGGAATAGAGCAGGTGAGGTCATGGAGACTCGGAAGTGCGTAGTAGCCGGAAGCACACTTGGGGTTGACATCCTCATCACCACTATGGTATTCCAGTAACTTGAAGACCACTCAGGTTTAAATGCAAACAAGAACAAACTTTTATTCCAGGGGTCTTAGTGGCATCCCCTGTCTAGGTTTCTCCATGATCCCCTGGAGCTCTCTCCCTTCCCCATCTAGGATCCATCTCTTTTTTTTTTTTTTTTTTTTTTAAAAGATCTATGCCTCATAAGCAGCCATTCCCAAATATGACATGCTACAGTAAATAATTGACTGTGTGAGGGATACTTTTGCCAGTGTACATATGAGTGCTTAACATTTGCTGCCAATAATAAATAAGCAACATGAACTATACAGATTAGAGAAGGGTATAATTGTCCTTTATAGTTATACAAATGAGCAGTTTTCCTACAGGGAAGAGAAAAACTAGACTGGAATTCATTTCCACCTCCCATGGTACAATTTATTATTTTTTTCTGTGCTACAATGGCTAAATACAAAGCCTAAGTCAGAACAAAGCAATAACATCACATTGAAGTATTCCCAGAATTGGAGCCATGGGCAAGCAATGCTACATATTGCCAGTCCCCAATTCAAGTCTTCTTACAGCCCTCTAGGCATTTCCAGACTAAGTAGCTTTTCAAAGGGAACAGCACATTAGCAGTCCCTTTGAGACAATCTGAGTAGCGCTACCGTAAATAAATC
This sequence comes from Eretmochelys imbricata, assembly GCF_965152235.1. NCBI lineage: Eukaryota > Metazoa > Chordata > Testudines > Cheloniidae > Eretmochelys > Eretmochelys imbricata. Next base: position 20,199,671 of record NC_135572.1, read on the forward strand.
CCAGTTTAAATTATGTTAATAAAGCTGCGAGCCCCAAAGAAATTATTTATCAGAACTAGCACAGGACCCTAGAGTTTATGTCTTTTTTTACATCAAACGCGCTCTCTGCAATCCCAAATTTCTCCAATAAATCTTTGGTGATATTTCATTAGTGACAGGGAAGACCTGGTCTTGTTCTTCTCACCTAGGATCAGCTGCAATCTTTAAATGTCTTGAATTTTAGGGCTTCCTTAGGTCAGATGCCCTAGAATCCATTCAACCACTCTCTGTAATCCCAGAGGACTCCACATCCTAGTCAGATCTGAGTACAGCAGCTGCCACGAACTAAGACTGCCAGATTCTTTTGACTCAAGGTATATTGTTGCAAAAAGTTACTGCAAGGCTATTTTAATTAGTACTACATTAGAGAATGGAAGTCTCCCTTCATAGATTGGGAACTCTTTGGGGGCAGGGAGCATCTTTTTGTTATACAGTGCCTAGCACAGTGGGCCTGGAGCTCCTAGGGGCTGCTGCCACACAAATACGAAATACAATGCTCTGCCTTCCTTACTCCAGTGCAGGTATCTCACAGAAGGTAGGATGTATGACCAAGTAGAGGGGAAAGAGGTGGATGTACTTTATCCAAACTAACCCCAAACGTTTGGCTTTGGGTTGAGTTTGGGCCAGTGCTTTCTCATTTCTGACAGTGTTCACCAGTGGCTGCTCTGCTGAGAACAGTTTGTGCTGCTAGAAAGGAAATTTGGGCTACGAGCGAGGAGTGAGATTCCTAGATTATGTACCAGGGGGTAGCAGTGTTAGTCTGTATCCACAAAAACAACAAGGAGTCTGGTGGCACCTTAAAGACTAAGATTTATTTGGGCATAAGCTTTCCTGGGTAAAAAAACAAACTTCTTCAGATGCATGAAGTGAAAATTAGAGATGCAGGCATTATATACCGACAAATGGAGAGCCAGCGTTGACAGGGCCAATTTAATCAGGGTGGATGTAGTGCACTCCCAATAATAGAGGAGGCGGTGTCAACTCCAGGAGAGGCAAAGATCATGTAGACATATTTACAATAGCTTGCGTCAAGTTAGCCTGCTAAAAATAGTAGCGTAGGTCTGGTAACCCAGGCACCAGCAATGGCTAATGTGCTATCAACCCCAAGTGCAAATTTGCCTGAATCCCATGGGGCTGCACTTGGAGCAGCTAGGCTGGGCCGCCACTGCCCCATGCTACCATGGCTACACTACCATTTTTAGCATACTGGCTCAATGAGAGATAGCATGAGTATGCGAAATGCACCCCTAGTTCCTGGTCTTAAAGATGACTGAATGGCATGGATTAAGCTTGAAAGAAGCTTGTATTTGAACTTCCCCATTTAGAAGAATGGTGCTGTGATGGGGGGCCTGATTCTGATCTCACTCACACCAGTGCAAATCAGGGGTAACTCAAGGAAGTTGATGGAGTATTGAGGTCAGTGGAATTATAGCAACATTAAAACCAGCTCATAAGTGTGTGTGAAAATCTGTGGGGAGGGGATGAATGCTCACGCACCCAGAACTGCATGCATGTTCACAGACCCATTGTAGGAGAACAATAAAAAACCCACGGGTAATCTCCGATTATAAATGCATCCATTTAGTTTTGACAATAAAGGTGGGAGTCATCTTTTTGGCTCTTACTAATCATTTCATTCTGCTCCTCCATAATTCATAGCTTTTCACAGCATATTGAATCATTCAAGACCACTCATCCTTTCTTCTTCATCATCATCTATTTATTTTAGTTCTAAAGGGGTTTTTTTTTTTTGGTGCTGAGGAAAAAATGTAAAAGAGCCACTTAGCGTTTGAAGGAGAGCTACAAACAGCTATTTCAAGGCTTTTGTTCTACAATAAAATAAAGAGCCCAAGGAGGAGATTTTTCAAATTTCTTTCAAAAAAGGACTTATCATTAAGATTGAAGGGCCATATTTTCATCTGGTGTAAACTGGTATAGGTCCATGGAACAATACAGATTTATACCAGCTGAAGACTGAAAGTGACGAACTGTGCAACTGAGAAGAGGAAAGGGACCACGTGACAGATGCTAGCCCTATCACTTAATACAGTCTTGGAAGATGCTTAGATACTATCCCAAAGAGATGGATAAGAATTAGAGCAGAGTAGGGAAAGGAGAGCTTCATCACCATAACTTGCGAGGAAGTTTTTGACAAGCTGGGTGGGGAAAAAAGGGACATGGAGTCAAAAAAGGCGGAGGGGGGCAGGGGGGGAATTCTGCGAGATAAGGAAAGGCATTGAATTAGTGCTATGATGACTTTAAAAAAAAAACCCTGACAAACGTTCAACACAGAAGGCCTGGGTGAACTGTTAGCAACAATTTTACAGTTGTAGCCCATCTGTTTGTGACTTACCCAGACAGACTTTGTGGTTTGTATAAGGATTTGTTTATTCAAAATTATTTGATGAATAGTTTATGTGATCATATTTCAGCCCATGGATTGATTCTTTGCAGGACAGTCATTGCAGCTATTGCTTCATGTATTTACTACAAGTTCTATGGCCTGTGTTACACAGGAGGTCAGACTAGATGGTCACATTGGTCCCTTCTAGCCTTATAGTCTATTACTCTATGAATCTGCTCTTAATTCATGGCACACTTAAGAGCTCACCAGGGGCTCTCTGCAGCTGCAGGTTTTGGCATGTGAGAAATGGGGTTGGCAGCCATAGGCCAGGCCTTCTACTTGGTACTCAGCACAGCAGCCAGAAGAAAGACTATTGATTTTTCCCCTGAAGAGAGGCTCCTGGGGGCAGCTGCAGCACAGGGAATGCCTGGATCCATGCTGCCAAGGAGCCACAGGGCCTTTGTGGGATGGCTCTGTGCATCCATGGGGTTTGTAAACCAATCCCTCACCCCTTAAGAGAAAACACAGCAGGGGAACATCACCGAGCTCTCTGCCCCTTGTTACAGCAGGGGGTAGTGGGGACACCTGGTCCTAGGATGCTGCTGCAGGCCTGCTTCCAAATGACAACATCAGCTCACCCTTGCTTCCCACATTTTAAGATATAAAGATGCTGAGCAAGGACAAAGGGTTAATATTAGGGCTGTCGATTAATCACAGTTAACTCACATGATTAACTCAAAAACATTAATCATGATTAATTACAGTTTTAAAATCACACTGTTAAACAATAAAATACCAATTGAAATTTATTGAATGTTTTGGATGTTTTTCTACATTTTCATGTATATTGCATTCTGTATTGTAATTGAATTCAAAGTGTATATTATTTTAATTACAAATATTTACACTGTAAAAATAAAATAGTATTTTTCTTCAATTCACTTCATAAAAATACTTTGTTCTGAAAATGCAACTGGAAAATGTAGATTTTTGGTTACATAACTGCACTCAAACAAAAAATATAAAACTTCAGAGCATACAAGTCCAGAGTCCTACTTCTTGTTCAGCCAATCGCTAAGACAAACAAGTTTGTTTACATTTACAGGAGATAAGGTTACCCTCTTCTTATTTACAATATCAAAGTGAGAACAGGCATTTGCATGCCACTTTTGTAGCCGGCATTGCAAGGTTTTTACACGCCAGATATGCTAAACATTTGTATGCCCCTTCATGCTTCGGCCACCATTCCAGAGGACATGCTTCCATGCAGCTGATACTCATTTAAAAAAAACCTGTTAATTTTGTAACTGAACTCCTTGAGGGAGAATAGTATGTCTCCTGCTCTGTTTTACCCACATTCTGCCACATTTTTCATGTTATAGCAGTCTCGCATGGTGACCCACACGTCATTTTAAGAATACTTTCGCTGCAGATTTGACAAAACACAAAGAAGGTACTAATGTGAGATTTCTAAAGATAGCTACAGCACTCGACCCAAGGTTTAAGTATCTGAAGTGCCTTCCAGAATCTGAGAGGGAGGACGTGTGGAGCATGCTTTCAGAAGTCTTAAAGGAGCAACAGTCTGATGTGGAAACTATAGAACCCAAACCACCAAAAAGGAAAACCTTCTGCTGGTGGCATCTGACTCAGATGATGAAAATGAACATGTGTTGGTCCACACTGCTTTGGATGGTTAGTGAACAGAACCCGTCAGTGGCATGGACAAATGTCCCCTGGAATAGTGGTTGAAGCATGAAGGGACATATGAATCTTTAGAGCAACTGGCATGTAAATATCTTGCGACACCAGCTACAACAGTTCCATGAGAATGCCTGTTCTCAATTTCAGTTGACATTGTAAATAAGAAGTGGGCAGCACTATCTCCTGCAAATGTAAACAAACTTGTTTGTCTGAGCGATTGGCTGAACAAGAGGTAGGACTGCGTGGACGTGCAGGCTCTAAAATTTTAGATTGTTTTATTTCTGAATGCAGTTTTTTTGTACATAATTCTACATTTGTAAGTTCAACTTTCATGATAAAGAGATTGCACTACAGTACTTGTATTGGGTGAATTGAAAAATATTATTTCTTGTGTGTTTTTTACAGTGTACATACTTGTAATCAAACAAATATAAAGTAAGCACTGTACACGTATTCTATGTTGTAATTGAAATCAATATATTTGAAAACGTAGTAAACATCCAAAAATATTTAAATAAATGGTATTCTATTGTTTAGAAGAGTGATTAATCACAATTAATTTTAATCACATGATTAATCGCTATTAATTTTTTAAATCACTTAACAGCCTTAATAAATATATTTATCGTTAGGTTCTAAGAGTTCTTGGCCTCCTTTCTACACTGCAGTGACACTGATATGTCAGCAACACCCTAGTGAAAATAAGCACACACAAACGTTCCAATGACAGCCAGCTGTTAGTTTGACAGATAGCAAGTATCTTTCCTTATGTACCATGTAAAATAATGCCAAGAAAACTTGATTTATATTATGGTGACATCTGCCAGGAGATCTGCAACGTATAATTTCCCACCATCATTTAATTCTGGTGGAAAGACTAAACCCTCTCTCACTGCACCCTGTAGCCATGGTTCATTAGGATTTCATGGGTCAGTTACAGAATTCTCATGCTTCTTACTCTCTGGTAGGAGATTGTGAATACCCAACCTGTGACACTTAAAAGAAGTCTGATTTTCAGATAGAGCTGAGCACTTGTCCAAGGAAAGTACTTATCTCTATGCCCCTTTAAAGTATCTAAACTTGGACACCCCAAATCACTAGCCCCTTTGGAAAAATCTAGGTCATACCATAGTGGATCGATGAATCCTTTGCTACTGCTCTTTTATCCCAGTCTCCTCATAGGCATCCACTGCAGAAAAGTAACTCTCTCCTTGTCCATAAAGATTGATTACAGTACCTAAAGGACACGAAAGAAGCAGATTGTGGGGATGACACCTGGAGACACTTTATTTTACATCCTGATAGCATGGAAGATTGTAATTTCCATTACATGTGTCCAGCCAATATTTAATTTAATAATGTGGTATTTGTAGTCATGTGTCAGCAGTCTTTAACTGTTACAGAAAATCTCTATTATTTCAGTTACATCTGGAAGTCCCAGGAGCAGCCAACTGGTTCAAGATTTTGGGACTCTACTTACCCAGACATGGGCCTCATTTTATCTATTTACACCATTTCCAGCACCCCTACCATCACAGTATCTAGGTGCCAAGATACATGGCCTACCGTGTTCAAATGCTTTGAGTTGGCATGTGGGGGCTAAAGAGGAAGGCTGTAAGAAGCCCTAGTTCCCTGTCTGTGCAGGAGGGCGACCAAATTCCTGACGTTTTTCCAATCACTGACTGCAGAAGTGCGATGGGATAGTGCCACCAGTCATCCTAGAAACACTAAGGGGGTGCATCAGCTGGCAATCAGGGGCTGGCACTAATCGGAGTGCTCGCTGCACCCTTTTAAAGGGAATGGCACTTGAGACTGTTGTACAGTATTGCCAACCTCAAGAGATCAAAAATCCTGCATAAGACCCTCAAGAAGCAGGGCATCAGCTCTCCCAAATCAGGATTTCTTTAAGAAAAAAAGAGGACTGTGCTTTTTCAGTCTGTACGTTGATTTTTGAACTCCCCCTGCCCATCCTCAGTGAGTGTGAGTGACACACACACAGGGCATTGCCCACTCTCCCACAGGTAAGGGGATTCTGGCCCCTGCTGCAGAAGCGCTCCCCCCATGTTTTCCTGTTTAGCCCTTCTCATCTGAACCTGATTGACCTGTAGTCACCCCTCCTCAGTTGATCGTGAGGAGGGCCTTTTAACCTTCTGGGACTGTTTTCTACCTTCTCACCCTTTGCAGCTGTCTGTCCTGAGTTTATCACAATGTAAAGTGCCCTTCATTGCTCCCCTTCTATAGCCTTTGCTTATTAATCATAGTCTAGTCCAGTATATTTAAAACACACTTTTCATTCTCTGTTAAATTGTGGACATGTGTTGTACATAGCAATTTCCCTCTGAACAATCCATGCTGGTACAATCATTCCTCCCCCCTCAGCTGTTTTGGCCAGTCTGTTCTACATATGGCATGGAAGAGTAAGGTATGTCCCTCAATACCTACATCAGATGTAGGTTGAAGAGTACACACAGAAAACTGTAGTAACATTAACTGAATTCATTACTTGCTTTTACTATTGATTGTGATAGAGAGAAGAGCCTTGAACACTGCTGCACGTGCCTATAACAGAACACAGACCCTAGTTCTGGTTGAGAAAGAACACTAAAAGCCATTTCTTAAAAGCAAATCAATAGAACCTGCCATCTTTCTTCACTATGTCCTCTTTGAGAAAACTAATCAGAAGTGCAGGTCTGCTTGTGGAGTGCTATATTCTGGCTGAACCAAGCTGCTTCAAACTGAAAACTAGAGGGCAGCAGCAGCAACATACAGAAAAGGAGAATTGATCCTTCCTAAGCGAAAGTGAGGAATCTAAGAAGAAATCTACAGAGTACCCTTTTCAGCAGGTGAAAGCTGTGTTGTAACAGACTGCATCAGTAATTCTTTATGCAGACACAAATACTAAAGGCTAATCTGTAGGTATTGCACTCAGTCCTGCATGGTGTATCTGTATTGATTATTATCACTACCATTTGTATTATGGTAGAATCTAGAGGTTCTAATCCCAAATCAGGGCCCCCCAAGGTGCTGTATGAAACAGTGTCTACCCCGAAGAAGTTACAGACTAAACAAGGCAAAGGAAATATTTTACAGATAGAGAACAGAGGCATAGAGAGATTAATATCAGAGTAGCAGCCGTGTTAGTCTGTAGTCGCAAAAAGAAAAGGAGTACTTGTGGCACCTTAGAGACTAACCAATTTATTTGAGCATAAGCTTTTGAGAGCTACAGCTCACTTCATCGGATGCATTCAACTGTAGCTCACAAAAGTTTATGCTCAAATAAATGTGTTAGTCTCTAAGGTGCCACAAGTCCTCCTTTTCTTTTTATAGGAAGATTAAGTGACTGCTCCATGGCCACATGAGAAGATTCCTCCAGTGGGAATGTTTTGGTCTTTCCAGAACAAAATATGTTCCCTGGGCTCCCATGCTTCCCAGGAGACTGGAAGACCTGGGAGCCCTGGCTCCCTGGTAGCCTGTCAGGCAAGCTGCCAACGAGCCAGACAAGCAGGCAGGTGGGTGGTGAGCTGTCAGGAAACCTGCCTAGATTCTGTCGAAAGAGTGGAAAACATGCTCCCACAGAACTTTTTGCTTTGGATGCATCTGATTCTTCTGATAGGAAAATGTTCTTGTCAGAAAATTTCCACCCACTCTGCAGGGCAATGACCCTACCTTCATCCCAACCTATCCTGTCCCTTCTGAAGATGCTCTCACTACTGGCATTGCCGACATAAAATGGTAGCTCTTCTCTCCAGCCACACTAACTCCCTTCTGAGCAGAGCTAAGAGGGAGTGGGGTGGGAAAGACTCCTTGTACTTGCTCCCTGCGGCCCTCATTCGTACAGCACTAGCCACAATCCTACTATAGCATTGGTTGGCTGAGGTTCAGTTTGTTTTTACTCCATGGAGAAGTTTGTGTGCTTGCATGTATGTGAGAGAGAGCACTGTAGGGGGTCAATGCTTGCCTAAAATCTCTGATGCAACAGGAGATAATCTGAATGCAATAAAATAACAGTATTATGTTGTTTTTTTAAATAAGGCAGCAGATTTAATTACTGGTACAGGCAAAAAAAAAGAAAAAAGGCCTCTTGGCCTTCCTTTAGGAAGGTCCAATTAACAAGTACAACAGCATGTATTATTCATTCTGCAGTTGGCACAGCTTTAATGAAAGCCAATCACTTCATTTCAATTTATCCCCCCCCTCCAAAATACAATTAACAAACAGTGATTAGTTGAGCCATTTCCAAATTGTATTCAAATAAAAGCAATTTGGTCAGTCTGTAGTTCCAACAGGGGATACTTTTTGTGATTTGTAAAAGAGTTGGATGTGTCAATCCAATCATGCTGTAAGAAAAAAAAAAAACCAACAACAACAACTAATTAATATAATAACAGATTTAAAATGCTCCCCTTCTCTGTGGAATCTTTGACTCTCATAGTGCTGATAGCAACATAAGTAGTATCTTCTCAGCTTTACTGACCTGGAGGACTTCTTGATTAATTTGCATCTTTTCCCAGAAATTTTTCTTGGAAGCAGTAAATGTCAATTGCAGTGAGAAGTGCTACCATTCAGCATAACATCTATGATACCCCAAACTGATGACATCATAAACAAAAATCACATAAATAATTCTGTTTGTATTGGCTTGTCATATGGGCCCCCCTTTCAGGAAGGAAGTGTTCCTATTTTTTGGATAACTTTTGGCAAGCAGATAAATCAAGACATATTAATAGAGGTGTAATCATCTTGCTTTCTTCCCATAGCATCTGGTCGACTGGAGCTCACAGTGGAGAGACAACTTTGCAAATGAGTACAGGCTATCACTCTAGTTTAGGTTTCACAGAGGTATAGAACCACAACAGAATGGTGATGACTCCGATTGCAGGATTAATAGCTTTAGCTCCTAATTAGAAAATTTTCCATTAGGGCTGTAATAGTTCCACAGTGTTTATTATTTCTCAGATTCCAGAAGTATGACTTATGGTCCTGCATTCTGCAATTTCTTTTGCAAGCAAAAGTCTTAGGTCTAAAAAAGATCAAGATATTCCAAATCTCCAATGGACTATTCCTTCAGAGTCACTGGGTTGACAAAAATCCCGGTATACTTTTCCCAAGAATAGGGTTGTTTGCCTTGGAGTCTATATAAATTCTAATTACATCCAGCCTACCTAAAGTTCTCCCAGCAACACCAATTGCATATGGTTTTATCCTTCACTTTCCATCCTAAACTATTTATTGCACAATGCTGCTGTGCTCTATTAAACAATTGACCAAACTGGCTATGTTTCATGGATGGGTGAAGCATTCACAGATGTATATACCACACATACATGAACACAAAGATTCATAGATACTAAGGTCAGAAGGGACCATTATGATCATCTAGTCTGACCTCCTGCACAACGCAGGCCATAGAATCTCACCCACCCACTCCTGTGAAAAACCTCTCACCTATGTCTGAGGTATTGAAGTCCTCAAATCGTGGTTTAAAGACTTCAAGGAGCAGAGAATCCTCCAGCAAGTGACCCGTGCCCCATGCTACAGAGAAAGGCAAAAAACCTCCAGGGCCTCTTCCAATCTACCCTGGAGGAAAATTCCTTCCCGACCCCAAATATGACAATCAGCTGAACCCTGAGCATATTGGCAAGACTCACCCAGATACCCAGGAAAGAATTCTCTGTAGTAACTCAGGCCCAATGGCCTCTGATGGGATGTTAGATGGGGTGGGATCTATTTACCATGAATATTTAAAGATCAATTAACTGCCAAAATTAGGCTATCCCATCATATCATCCCCTCCATACATTTATCAAGCTTAGTCTTGAAGCCAGATATGTCGTTCGCCTCCACTTCTTCCCTTGGAAAGCTGTTCGTAAAGCTGCACTGGGATCCTAAATGTAAGAGGATAGTATTATTTAATATGGCTGACCCAGTGGTGGCTGGAATATTAATGCCATTAGGGTTAGAATTTGAGCCTCACATTTTTTAATCCAGCTTTAATAATTTTTGGTTTTACCCCAGGATTTGCTTACAGCACCACTTGTGCAAAGACTGACTGGGAAACACAGCAATGACTCCTATATGGAGCAGCAGGGTCAACAGCTGGCCTAATGTATTGGTTATTGATCTGTTACATGCTTTTCCCTTTTGTTGCCTTCATCCCAGATCAATAGATAAGATACTAAATGTAATTCAAAGGAAAAACAAAGGAAAATATTCCACTTCCTATCTGCAACACATCAGTTCATATGATCATAAGTGAATATCTTTGTGGTTAGCACAGAGATGGGGGGGAGAGGAGGTCCGTTCTCAGTTCTTGGATCCATCACTTAATATGTGACCTTGTGCAACACACTGAGGGCATGTCTACACTTACTGAGGAATAACGCTGAGGTGATCGATCTACCGGGGGGCGATTTAGTATCTAGTGAAGACCCATTACATTGACCGCAGATCGCTCTCCCATCAACTCTGGTACTCCACCAGAACGAGAAGCAGAAGGGAAGTCAATGGAAGAGTTTCTCCCGTCGATCCAGCACAGTGTAGATACTGCAAAAGGTTGACCTAAGCTATGTTGACTCCAGCTACGTTATTCATGTAGCTGGAGTTGTGTAACTTAGGTCGACTAACCCTCGTATTGTAGACCTGCCCTGAGATGCTTAGAAGTACCCATCTGTAAAGTCAATACAGCAACTCCTCACTTAACATCATCCAGGTTAACATTGTTTCATTGCTGATCAATTAGGGAACATGCTTGTTTAAAGTTGTGCAATGCTTTGGCAGCTGCCTGCTTTGTCCACTGTGTGCAGGAAGAGCAGCAGCCCATGGGGCGAGTGGGTGGGGGCTTGGAACCAGGGTGGACCAGCAGCCTCCCTATCAGCTCCCTGCTCCCCTAAGTTCCCTGTGCAGCAGCCATCCAGCAGGCTATCAGTTGCCAGCAGTTCAGCTGTCCCTCCCCCCACTGCCATGTGCTGCTCCTGCCCTCTGCCTTGGAGCTGCTCCTGGGAGCCTCCTGCTTGCTGGGGGTGGGGAAGAGGGAGAAGAGGGGCTAATGTCAGGATGTCCCCTCCCCCTTGCTCTTGCACCCCGCTTACCCCATCTCCATAGAGCTGGGGGGGACACAACAGGGCTCAGGACGGAGGGAGCTTCTTGACAGCAGCTGTGGTCTCAGCTTGCTGATTAACTTAACAAGGCAGCGTATTTAAGAGTGGGTCAGCATACTTAAAAGGGGAAATGTGCATCTCACACACACACACTCACTCAGTGTGTCTGCCATGCTGTCTCCCTCCCTCCATTCCTTGTAGAGTGTGAGGCTACATTAACAATGAGTTAACCCCTTGAGGGCTCAGCCAATTGCTAGTTCATCATTTAGCAGTAAGGCTTTCCTGGGAAATATCCCACCCTCTGACTTCAGCACCTCAACCAAGCTTCACAATCATCATTGCTGTGTACAGTATTAAATTGTTTAAAATTTCTACTGTGTGTGTTTGTGTAAAATATATATAAATTATAGTCTTTTGTCTGGAAAAAAAGATTCCCTAGAACCTAACCCCACCCACCCCCGCCACTTTACATTAATTCTTATGGGGAAATTGGATTTGCTTAACATAGTTTCGCTTAAAGTTGCATTTTTCAAGAACATAATGTTAAATGAGGAGTTACTGTATAATACTTCCCCATGCTTCCCAGGGGGATTGTGACCCATAACTAACCTTTGCAAAGTTTTGAGATCACTGCAACCCACTGCCCACAGTGTCTGTTCTGAGTCCTTGTGCTGTGCTTAATCCACAGATGATGCAAGTTTCCTATTGCTGCCAGCTAAGGCACTTAGAGAGAGTCTCATCCAAAACTCATTGAAGTCAGTGGGTGTCTGTCCACTAATTTAAACATAATCCATCTTTTAGTTGAAGCTGAATAGGTAGCTCTGTAGGTCCTGGGTTCAGTCCTTAATGATGGCCAAGGTAAGTCATTACATGCAGATGAAATATGTTGTACAAAAATAAAGTATTATTCCTTGGTGACTACTCTTGAGTTTGTCCTGATAGTCCATAATTAAGTATACCCAGAGCTAATGTGCTACCAAAGTTTCAGTGTAATATTTTTTCATATATTCAATTTGCCTCTTACTGTCTTGGATTCCTACCCTGTCACATCTCAGATTTTGTAATCCACACAGTTGTATGGCCATAAACTATGTCTTTTAGATGGTTTTGCTTTTATGATGCAAGAAGAGCTGTGAAAGTCATTATTAGGCTACGCTTATCTGCACTGAACTGCCTTTGTCATCTATTAGTCTTTTTTAAACATTCCAAGTCTTTCTGGGGCTGGATTCTCTAGCATTTGCTGCCTCGATGTAATTCATGCTATTCCTGCAATTTCTCTCCCCACCCCATTTTCCTCATTTGTTAATTTTCTGGGCCAAATATCACTTGTGCATAAATTTTCATTTGTCTGGATTAAAAAAGAAATGGGTGCTTTTCCAATGTTGTTAATTAAAGTAAAATTTTAAATGAATTACTACTTGCATTGATCTTCATTGTCACAACCTATTTCATCTTTCCTCCCTTCCCAGGAGTGAGAAGCCTTTGCTGGTTAATATTTATTGTAGGTACCAAATATGCAGACATTGTAGCACCAGTCAGTCAGATAAAGGGGCAGTGAAGGATAATTTATTCAAAACCACTTGTAGCAGCTCATGCTTTTATATAGGTGAAGTGAGTTAACTTTAAAGTGAAAAAATAATGTAATCGATTATTAGATTTTAAGCTTGGAAAGGACCATTGTAATGATCTGCTCTAACATCTTGCAGAACACAGACTGTGGCAATTTTGGCATCAGTGCCAATAACTTGTGGTTGAAGAATTCATTAGAACCAGGACCCATAATTTCATTCCCTGAAACCCCCATGCCTCAAGCCAAATGGTCCTTCTGACATGCGGCTTGACTGGAACCAAAGAGGACAGGCCGTGTAGCCAACTCTTCAGCCCAGTGACTGAGCCTTTACCTCCATGCACAGGATAAGATTGAACAGGTGTCATCTGAGCTAAATTTCTTTCACTCCTTCTTTGGCTTTAGGAATTGTGCTGATGAGGAGTAGTCACTCTTATTAACTTTACCCACTACCAAAATTTCTGTTTTCCCCACATAGAAAATTATTATTATTATTTATTATTTATAATCTAGTAGTGCATAGAAGCCCCAGCTAAGATGGGGACCCCATTATGAAACAGAGGAAGAGACTGTCTCTTTCCTTGAAGAACTTACAAGTCTTTATATACAAAACAGGCAGAGGGTGGAAACAGAAGTGAAACAGAAGCACAGGAACTTGCCCAAAGCCACAGTTTTGGCTAGACTTTCTCTGCTCTGTGCTGATTGACTGTTTCCTCCCTCCTCTTTCGACACTGTCATTTCACCTCAGCTTCTCTACATCTGCTCCTTTCACCCTCTCCTCCTCTGTCCCATCCTCTTAAGCCTCTTCCCATCAATGCACCCTATTGCTGCCCTTTTCTTTCCCTTTAGCTTACCCCTTCGTAACTGCCCCCCCCCCAATAAATAAAGGTGGAACTAACATGACATTTGCTGCCATCACATGGTTACTCTGTGTGTTACACTCCTTCCCTCACCCAATGTCTGTCTTATCCACTGAAATTGTAAGCTTTTCTGGGGCAGGGATTAATAATTGGGACTACAAATTTACCCTAGTTGTGAGCTCAGCCATAAAAAAAGATTTAAAAGTTCATAAAATGTCACAATAACCCCTATAATAATAAAAGTTGATGGGAAAAGGTATGAAAGGGAGACAGGAAAACTTAGGCTAAAGAAAAAGGCCACACTGATATAAGTAAAGGACTATACTGAAATCATGCTTGGTAAAGACAGAATATGTGGAACTAGAATTAATGAATTAATTAACTGGAATGGGTGTGTCGGATAGCAGACCTAATTAGTGGACAAATAATAAGGGGACAGCTATTTCGCCCTTCACTCCCTTTGTGGATCCTTAAAGAAAGGGACGTTTGGGGGGAGAATAAAGAACAGATGGAGGCTTATGAAGCAAGCTTCACCACTATGGCTGCCATCCCCATCATACTGGGACCCTGGGCCCTTATCCTCATCCTGAGAGATGTCCTGACCAGACTGGGCCAGAGAGAGCCAGATAACTTCACCACCCCTACCAGCGTCAGTTGAATTCCAAACACCACCTGGGATGAAACAGGATCAGACTTTACCAGCAGAAGCAAAAACAGCTCCATCCCAGCTCAACTAACTTATTCCCTTTTACTCAAAAGGACAGTTACTACCATCTTTGTTACTATTTAAGACACTGTCAAGCAAGGGTTTTTGCCTTCTATAAACTCTCCAGTTAAAGGAACGGGCAACAAGAGGAGTTAAAATGAAAGCCTTATTTAATACTTTACGTTTCAAATGCTTTAGGTGTGTTTCTCTTCATCTTCAGTAAAAAATCCTTTCTACCTTTTTATTAGTTTGCCATGGAACTAAGCAGGCTGAGGTCTATACCAAACCCCAAACCTAGTTTAACACTGTTGAATATTGAACAGTCACTGGGTAACGCTAATACCTTTGGCCCATATATTCCATCTGATTACAACAGGACCAACTACTACTTCATTTGTCCAGTGCCTAGTACAACAGAGCCCCATTCTTGTTTTGTCCTTTGGTACTACTGTAACAAACATGATTAACTGCAGGTCAATGGTTGAACCATGATCAATAAACACGTCTACTGACTTCTACTAGAACACTGTGTCCACTAGACCAAGACAAGACCAGCTATATGCTTCTGACCTATCCAGCCAACAGAGCAATCCATGCAGCCTCCAGCACAGAGATGTACATAGGACAAGTGATATATTGTTTTATATCATCTGCATACCACATATTTGGACTCTAGTACAACAATAAATAGATCAGAGACTACAGGGCAATTTTAGCTCCATCAATCTGCTGATTTATAGACAGGGTAGGGAGCACAGGGTGGGCAGAACAGGATCATGACTGATCCCTATGGGTCCAATGTGAAGGCATGTTGTATTTTATAGCATCCTCATGCATGTGGTTGCTAGGAATCCCAGGGTGTTTGTGTGCACGTGCATGATTTCTAGGAGTTGCTTAGGGTACCTCAGGCATCTCTGTACCTCAGCCCATTCTAGCAGCCATTGCAACTTGAGGACGACCGTTTTGGGGCTGGTATTTGATTAGTGCTTCTGGGAACTTTTTAAGGATGCATTGTTTCACTGTGAGGTGTGTGTTGCACTTATCACGTTTGGAAATCATGAATGTGTGAAGCACTGAGGCCAGGTCTATAGCCAGTAGGATGGGGCAGGTTATAGATGACAATGGGCAATTTTTTTGCCACTATGGCTATTTGAACATTCAATAGCTTTCAAGAGCTCAAAAGGATCCCAAGGCAGAAGATGAACTTAATCTGTGGATAGATGCTTGTGGTAGTTAAGGATGTTATAGAGGAAGCAAGTTCTTTAAGGTGTTTCCCACCAGTGTTCCATCACAGGAATCTAGAAATTGCCATTTTGGATCAGACTCAAGGTCTTTCTAGTCCTGTATCCTGTCTCTGATATCAGCCAGTAATAGTTGTTTCAGAGGAAGGTGTAAAAACCCTGCAATATAAAGATGTCGGATAATCTGCCCCTCCACCCAAGTCTGATCATGATCTAGAATACTTAGTTTAATATCCTTCTTAAAATTTGTTGTCAGTAATTATAATGCTGGATATTCCTGATAGCCATACAAGTATCCAATGCATTTTGGAATATTGTTGAACTCTTGGCCTCAAGGACTTCTTGTGATTATGAGTTTTACTTTTTAACTGCACACTGTATGAAAATATTTTATTTTATTGTTTTGACTTTCACACCTATTCATTTCAATGAATGTCTCCTTGTTTTGGTATTATGAGGCAGGGAGAACATCAGTCTTCGAGAAATATAAAAAATGTGGTTTAAGCAAAATTATGCCTAAAAAGTTTTTTCCAAAATATATGATTGCCATACTCTTCAGCGGTGAATAATCTCTGAATCAACCAGCCACATTCATTCCATAACATTCAAACACAACATTAAAAAAAATAAAATTTTCCAGAATTTCAATATTGCTAAAGTATTCGTCAAATTCACAGAATTTTCCACTTTTCAGCATTGCTTTAAGAATATTGAATAACTCATCTCAAATGAAACCAAATTAATTTGCCAGCTGTACCTGACTCGAAGCATACAAAGCCCCTAGTGATTTATAATAAATTAATACACATGGTTACAATACATCTTTCCAATGAAACTCTTATTCACTTGTTAGATGTCAGAATGGATTAGTTTTGCTTCATGGTTCTTACACTAAAAATATCTTAAGACATCACTAAGCGCAACTAGCAATGTGTTAATTTACAATAACAGGTTTTTTTATATAAGTTTACAATGTTGAAATGAATGATTACTGAAAAACTGTCTTAAATTCCAGTATTCTCTTATAACCCCGCTTCTCCCCTACCTCTCTCCAACGGTTTTCTGTTATATTACTGCAACAGCTAATACAGGCTAAAAGAACATTGGTTTGGTTGTCACTGGTTCTACTCACTTGACTAAAGGGAAGCCTGTGCATAAGGGCAGATTTTAAAGGTATTTAGGGGCCTATCTCCCACTGATTAATACCTTTGATTTAAATACCTTTAAACATCTGTCCCCAAACGACTTCTGGATCAGTGTCGAAACAGAGAGAGCCCCTCCTCAGGGATTGTCTACACTAGCACACTATCGGCACTGCTACAATTGATGCAGCCACATTGACTTAGCGGGTCTAGTGAAGACACAATAAGTCAATGGCAGAGCGCTCTGTCGACTTCAGTACTCCACCTCCGAGAGGCGGAACCTGAGTCAGCAGGAAAGCATCACCCACCAACGCAGTGTAGACACCACATTCCGTCACTGTAAGCTACGTCACTCAGGAGGGTGATCTTTTCACACCCCTGAGCAATGTAACTTAACTTACATCGACTTAAGTGGCAGTGTAGACCAGGCCTCAGGCTCCTTCTCTATCAACCCCCTGTATTTCCCTTTGAGTATGAAATAGTTACTGTGCTTTTGATCTAAATGCTCTTGGAATATTCTTTCTGCAGCTATTAGGGCTGTGAAATAATTCATCAAATGAACTGATCTTTTTCTGCTCATGGACTATCCATGATCAAACTGCTATTTTCTAAAATGAGTTCACTGTTCAAAAATATACTGAGAAAGTTTTTGGAAACTCAATTCTGTAAATTTATGGACAGATCCTGAATGGTACTCTGTAAGTACCTGATATCCAGGCTATGCTGTTAAATTTTAATGGGATACATAAATCAGTGTTGTTTTGGTAATCCCATTGCATGAGTATGGATGCATGCAAACTTGAAATAGAAACATTCATTCATGTGAATTTGAAATTCACATTTTGCAAACACACTGGCCAGTAGAATTTGATCACCCACAAATGTGGAAAATGGCCATAAAGAGGACGCATGTATGCTCAAAGAAATCAGTTAATAATTTGGCCAAGTAATCTTAGAATATTTTGCAGCATTTACGTTGTTCAGGTTGACGACACTCAAGATTATTATGGGCCATGGAACACTTCTGAATGTTAATTAGAACTCCCTACTCACTTTAATGGCACAAAAGCAGACAGCAGGAGATGCTCTTATGATTCATTTTCCAGTAAAACGATTGACAAAATACAGACACTCAAATATTTACCACAAAACTGAGCTGTTGAAGACCCCAATCCAGCAAACACTTACAGATACAAAGTCAGTGGGACTGCTGACATGCATTAAAAATTAAGCATGTCTACAAATCTTTGAAGGATTGGGGCCTACGTGAATATATATATCCTGCCATATGACTATGGGGTGGGGGAGAGAATGAAGTAACCAGAAGTGGCTATGGCGGGAAATATTCATGAATGAGATCAAACAGAAATCTTGGATACTTGTGAACAATGCAGAATTGGGCCGGGGGGGGGGGGAGGGGGAGTAGTGGCATGGGGCTTTCATCCCTGAAGGGACCTCTAGGCACTACTGTAATAGAATAAGTAAAAGAGATGGGTTTGAAAGCAACTAAGGAAATTAGGAACCTAACTTCCACAGATTTCAATTGAACTTGTGTTCCTAACTCCCTTAGTTATATTTTCAGAACTATTTTCAGAAAAACCCAAATGGCATAGGAGCACAAGTCCTATGAATTTTCAATAAGACTTCTGCTCCTGTGTCACTCAAGCATTTGTGAAAATCCCCACCTGTGTGGTTAGCGGTGATCAGGAAATGGGAGAGTAAGACATCCATTTTGTGTCAACATTTGTTTTCAATGAAAATGTTTTGCCGGGATCTGCTATTATATTATGATAGTGGGATATAGATCATATGTATGTTTATAACAATTTTATTCCTTTTTATGAAAAGGAGAAATAAAAATCAATTAATATGAATCCACAGCATCCGGATTAGCAGCTGTTTCTCACAGAGCTAAAGATCATTCTTCCGGAAGAATGACCAGATAAATTTGCAGGATTCCACTAGATTCTCTGGTGACTTGGACAGAAATAAAGCAGTTCTGGGAGCCTGCAAGCCACATGTGATGCAGTAGCTGAGATATAAAAGTGTAATGAACATTGTGGGCATTTGAAACAATTTATTTTGAAAGGCTGGAGGACTATTCCTCACATCTATTCACCAGAGTGGGCTTGCGCGAGTCCCTTGTTAACAGTCAGCCTTTGGAATCCATGAAACATCATAGCCTAGGGTTTTTTTTAAATGTTTCCATACCTTTTCTTTAGGAAAAATAGCCTTTAAAATGTGAACTGATTTAAACTGAGCTCTGTGGTTGAAGGGGAGCAAGCAGCAGGACTCCACTTCTGCAGCAGAAACCAGTTGGGATGTATCTCAGAGAACTTGGTAGAGCTCCCCAAAATTCTTAGCCCAGCCCCAGGTTACAATGTGATTTTATTTATTTTGATTTAGAACAAAAAGGACACATATGCAGGCTCGGAGCCCCCGCCAATCAACTAGAATTACAAAATCAAATACCAGGTCCATTCAGCTCCCCCCTTCTAACAAGCAGCAGCTCTTAATGCAACCACCACCACATTGAAGAAAGCGAGAGACTGAAATACTGCCAAAGACCAGGCAAAACAAAGGAGCCTTACAAGTGCCCTGAAAGTAAGCAAATCTAAGCTATTTTAGACCAGAGCGAAAGGGCATTCCCAGGCCCTGGGGTCCTCATGGAAAGTGCCCTGCCAGCAACCCCTTCTCTTTTACTGAGGGGGCTCTAGCATCAGCTCCTCCACTGACTGCACCGGCATTTCATGAAGACAGATGTAGTTTCCAACCACCGTAATGGATTCCTTTCTGGGCCTACTTGAGGAAGGGGTAATAAAAAGAATCCTTTTGTATGCTCATGTAAAAACATGAAGGTCAGCTTCGCTGGTGAAAACAGTCAGCCCTTTTTCAGTCTAGGAGTGAGCAGGATGCTGCTTACTTAGGATGCTGCCATGTTGCTAGGATACCTGCTATTGCTGTGGTGATGTCAGTTTCCTTAAGGGGGAACTCCATTCCAGCTTTCCCCACAAGCACTGCTAGGGGTGCAAAAGGGGCTTCACCGTGTAGACACTCCACCAATTTGTGAGGAAGATAGGAAGGGAGGGGGAGACAGGGCCAAGGTGCTGCTGTGCTGAGACAGAGTCCATCAGCCCAGCTCTCTCCCGGTCAGCACTGCCTGGCCAGATCAGTCCAAGAGTAATGCCAGGCGATGCAGACCCACTTCCCTTGTCCCTATGCCGTGAAGGAGCAGTGGTTAAACTAGATTAAGATAGGAAGGGGAGCTCATCAGTTCTTTGGGTTGTTAACACAAGTCATGATATTAAATAGTCATGCAGCACAGCATTATCTTGCGAGGATGGGATATGTCATCCCAACAGGCCAAGGCAGAACTCCATCTCTTCCCTCCCAAGCCTTCTGCACTCACCACATTACTGTCACTATAAACACTATCAGCCTCCTCATTATTATGTATTTGTATTATCGTAGCACTTAGAAGCCCTGCTCATGGATCAGGACCCCATTTTGCTAGGTGCTGTACAAGCTGAACAAAAAAAAAAGGCTTTCCTTACCTTGTAAATTGGGCCTTCAATCTCAGACTTATTTTTGCCTTCCTCCTCCTCCTCACCTTCACATATCCAGGCCATTTCAAAATCCTGCTGCTACTTCCTCCTCAACATCTCTAGGATGCATCCTTTTCTCTTCATCTCTACAGCTCTCACTATATCACCCACCATTTACTGCAACATCCTCCTCTCTGGCCTCCCACACCCACATTATGTCCCTTCAATCCATGCAAAATGCAGATGAGTTTAGCATCTTCTTTCCTTGTTGAGGTAGTCATGTAACTCCCCTTTGGCTCTATCCACCGTCCCCAAAGTTCTAGGTCACTCTGCTCTGCCCTTATCCAAGTCTCCATTGTGCCTCCATCCCGTCCACTCCACCAGTGTTCCCAGCCTTGTCCTCTGGTTTATTAGAATCTGTCACAATCACCTCTGTGATATCTTCTGCACAGTCCTCTATGCATAGCATGACCTCACCGACCTTAGTCTCCTGGCACATCTACATTTAAGTCCTTCTTATGGAGTCATGTTAACTGAGTTGTTTCCAGTGAACTGAGTTGACTTGTCTATAAATTGCCTATTCTTGTTCTTCTAATAACCTCTGTTTTTAGATGGTAAACTCTTCAGATCAGGGACAACCTCTGGAGAGGTTAGAGAGCACTAGCACTTAGTGGGTACCACTTTAAATAATCATCACTGTCATGTTGGGGTGATGAGATCCCTATGCCTGCCTGTAGCTTGTCTGCTACAGCTGAGAGGAACAGCTGTCAGATAGAGCCACCTTGAACCTCTCTGCAGTGCTTAGGAGGGGGAAAGCCTGGTAGGGCAATAGGTCTGGTGATAGAAGGATTGGTGGATTTGGGTTAGGGAATGAAATGATGGATTTTGGGGAGAAAAGGAATATTCTACCCAGAGACTGTCCTAAGATTTAGAATCTGAAGGAGACTATTTTAAGGGAGTTTCTTGTTAAACTTGGAGCAGATTACTGTATCAGGGCATGTATTCTTGCTGTTTGTTCAATGGAGTTCTTTATTTTGTTTCTTTTTAAAAAACTATTTGTATGTAATTTAAACTAAAGTAGAAAGTGAGCCAGGTGCAAGAAGCGTTTTAAGTTACATTTTATCATAAAGATGAAAAGCAGAATGTGGGTGCACTATATACCCTCAGATTCAAAATTACTGTGGATGAGAAACCTGGACTATTACAGACTGGTGGTTCGTGTGCATCTGATGGATGCTCGGTGGCCTATACGAAAAGAAATGGTGGTTTTTCTTTGAGTTGGGCAAATAACGTAACATTTTCTGAAAATGTTTCAAGGACTCAAGTGAGAATTAAAAAGCTTTGTTCAGGCACAGTGTGCAGGGTGACTTTCACACCAGAGAGAAAATTTCAGATTTGTAATCATGAATATTAAATGCCAGAAATTTCATTCTAAAAGTCACAGCTTATGTCTCACAGTCACCTCCTTGGGGTGACAGCTCTAGGGGTAGAGAAGCAGGGCACCACCCTACACACCAAATTCCAGAGTGGGCTATGACACTTTGCTTTTTGTTCTTCCTCTGCTGATGGACTTTATGGGCCATTTTTACCCAATCATCTGCTGGCTGTTTTCTTCAGCTGTTCCGGGGAACACAGAAAACAGTCTCTGTTCTGGCCAACAAAATAGCTAGGGCCACTCTTGAAGATGGGCTCCTCATACGTCAGACATCTTGGCATGAGCAACAGCAATCCTGTGATTTGGTCCTGGGGTATGGGATATAGCCCTTAAACAGTACCTCTTAGTGAGTGACTACTTCCAGAGAGGATGTAAAACAGTACAGACAAAAAGGCCCACGAAAGGCCAGGCCACCTTCACAAAAAGGAGGGGAAGTACTTTTTCATGTTCTGTACTCTCACCCTTTTGCTTGGCTAAAAGTTGAGGATATATCCTGGGTAGTACAACAAAAGAAACCAACTAGTCTATTTTCTTTTCCCTGAGGGCTCAGGCTGGTGATACTCCCAAGCTGTTCTTTAGCACATAACCCAGTGCCCTGGTCTAGGAGCTCAAGCTCCGCTTGTTTCAGAGGACCACCCCACAGTGGGCTGAGTTCCTCCCTTTTAAGGGCCCTGGCCTGACAAGCCACACAAGTGTGGCAGTTTGGGGTTGACTGACCGGAGTTCTTTAACCCTTTCTTGACCTTTAGGGGGGGTGTTATCCACCCGACCAGAGTTATGCTAATCCAATAAGGTAACAGAAAAATGTCTTGTGACACATTCGTAAATAGAATAGTTTGAATTTTAAATTGTCAACACTTGCAATGAACCGTTGCTGATCTACACACCAAGAACTTCATAGGAGTTATTTGCTGAATAGGGAGTGTATTTGGGAACTGCAATGTGTTTTGGGACAATGAGCAAAGAGAATGTGGCAAAATGCATTGGATAGATTTTTCATTATAAATTATTTGCCTAGTTCTAATTCCTGCTTCTCCAATGATATCACCACAAACAAGACAGACTGGCAACTCAAGATACCAACAAAAGAGTGGGCATGGAATTTCAGTTACCTTCTTAGCTGACCATCCAGCTTATCTGTGGGACAACATATAGAACTTGCACTGCTGCAATACCATGCTTTGCATTTTCTGTGGCTAAAAGAACTAGGGTTATCCAGCATCTTCCATAAGCCATACATTTCCTATTTTGAAAAGAAGCCTAACAGGGAATCAGACAAATTCCCAAAGAGAATTTCTTCCCGAGGACCATAGTTCATGATGCTCTTGGTCAAGAGCCTGATGAGGCAGACTACTCAGCACCTTATGTCCTAGCAGAGGGTGCTCATTACCTTGCAGTATCTAGCCCTGGCAGGCTTTGGCTTCAAAGCCACAGTCTGCCTTAAAAGGATGCAGAAGGGTTATGATGCAGCCGCAAGAGTGTGATCAACAATTATGCTCCTCTGGCTCAATAAGACTAAAGTTTGCCTGTGTGGGAGACAGAACTTTCTTGGGGGACAGTCTGAGGCTTCAGAAGAAGCACCCGCAGGAGCTAACCATCACAAATCTCACTGCCTTCTGCTCCTATGCAAGGCACATTTCTTTGACCAGCCTTCTCTAATATAAATGGCATAGCAACATTTTAAAAAAAACCCACTTCTAAAACCCTACCAGCACAAGACACTGCCCAGCACAGACTACTTCCCCCCAGGAGGGATGAGTGAACAAACCACCACACAACAGATGTGTAGTCATATTGCTGAATGCACTACTGGGAAGTGCTCAGCTACTATGCTAATGAGCGCAGTATATAGGTTTATACAGAAACCAACTTAGGAGGAAATCAGACTGATTCATCCAGAATTCTTCTGGGGGCTTCTGTGCAGTGCACACTGCAGAGATAGATGCACAGATGTTCAGATACAGAGCTGGGAGGACCCTTTTCGACAGCCCTGTAGGAAATGCTAGCAGACAGCAGTGTTGTGCTCCCCTACAGGATTATGTTGAGTGTTGAGCATGGCTCCTGAGGTGATGGAAATGCCTTTGGGCTTCCTCCTCTCCTCTGTTCACTCCCATACAGGACTGGACACAAGCCCAAAGGCTGCATTTCATCAAAGCACTTAGCATGTGATTAAGTGGTTTGCTGAATTATGGCCTAAATGCATAAGACTGAGCATCTTATTAATTGGAATCTGTTCTTAGATAACATACTGTTTGCCAGTCCTAACTTTTTTCATGTTCAGTAAATTACAGGGGAAGCTGGGAGTCCCGTGTGTAGTTAAGATTGTCCAACATTTCCCATTATAAGAGTTTGGTTTCAGATGCTTATAACTTTGCTTTTTTATAACCATTTTGGTGGACATTTTCCATGCCGGGTGCCTGCCTCAGGCTGATTTTGTTAAGTTTCAACAGAAATGGTTCAGCCATTTCTCAGAATTAAACTGGGGAAAAATACAAGTTTTTCACATTGTAACATTGTGGCACCAATCACTCACGAATGCCCTGTACAGTTCAGGTGTACCCATGATCTTTAAATAGTCCTGGCTCCAGTATCAAGCCCATACCCCCAGAGCTCACCCCTGCAGGCAGTGGTTTTCACCATCTTGGTCTACTCTAGCCCCAGCTCGGCCACTAAGTAGTTCAATTTCCCCTCTGGGGGTTTCTTGCTGTCTGATTGTAGGCCAGTTCCCCAGTGGTCGGGGGGCGGGGGGGGGGGACCCAGGCTCACCCACTACTTTGGGTCCCAACCCAGGGACCCTAAGAATAGCAGCCATGTGACACAGTGTCCCATTTAACTAAACTGCTTTCAGTCCCCTGGGCCACTTTCCTGTGGCCCCACCCGTCACAAAAGCTTCACCCTTACCTCAGAGCTCATCCAAGTTCAGACCTAGCAGCCAGCCAGGAACACTCCCCTGCTCGTACTGAGCGGTCCGTGGTGCTCTAGTTCCCTTTGGCCAGCCAGAGCACCATTTGCACTTCTTTAGCTTCAGCAAGAAACAAGCTCTGACTCTGCAGCTTCTTTTATATGGCCCCCTGGGCCCTGATTGGCTGATCCCTGCGGCCACTCTAGGCTGCTTGGAGGACTGCTCTACTGCTCCTTTCCTGGGATGGGTGTGGCAGGATGTTGAGGCCTCCAGCAGGAGGTCTCTGGGCATAGTCTACTCCCTCACAGGATTTGGGTGGTAGTTCTATAGAAGGTAATTCCTCTTCTTCACCCCCCTCTTTTGCCCCACTGTAGCGGGGCCTTCTCCCTCCCAGATCTCTCTGTCCATAGAGCCTCTACCCAGTCTTTGCCGTGGTTTTTGAGGGTCTATTCTGTCGGGTCTTTCTGACCTGGAGAGCATGGTCCCTTGACTCACTTTCTTCTCTGGGATTTTGGGGTGTCTGTATGCCAAGCCTCTAGTTACATATTGTAATCATATACCATGTGGGGCAAGTGCTGGTTTTCCACCCTTGGTGAACTGGAGATCTTTGGTCAGCTGTTCATTCCTGAATTTGAGATCCTCCAGTTCGTCTTCTGCTGCCTCCAGCCATTTTGCCAGGTCATTGTCTCTTAGGAGGGAGCTCACAAAGCCTGCCTGCACTACTCTCTTCCCTATCCAAGGGTCCTATTCACTACCCCAGCCTCTCTCTTTCACCTCTCCCTGCTGGAGCGATTCTTTCTGGGCCTCTGTGCTAGTTATCACACTGAGTATTTTAGCCTGAGTTCCTACAGTGCTCTGCTGCACCTGGGGCTCCATCTGTGTTCCCACTGTTGCTTTCTGAGTTATCTCCCTCTGGGCCTGGGCCTGGGCCAATGCTTTCTTCAAAGCCAAGCATTGTTCCCTTTGCCCCTTAGTTTCCACCCGCACCTGGGCCAAATCCTGCTGTACCTGGGTCAGCTGGTTAATAACTTTCCCTCAGTAGACATTGGCACTTCCTCAGTGGGTCCTTCACATCTTGGGCATTCTAGTCTTGCCTCTGGGCTCTTTGATGGAGTCTCCTTAGCCTGGCCCCCATCCCCTCTGCTTTCCTTCCCAGGCAGGGTCGGACCCTCTCGGTCCTGGATCACAATCCTGGTCTTTCCCACAAGAGGGCAGAGTAGCCCACCCAGTCTCTTCCCAAGATTACAGGCCATGGTGTGTCCTTGACCACACCAACTCAGAATCAAGCTCTCCAGTTCTGTACCACCAGCTCAACTTCTGCCGTGGGATAGACTCTGATCTCCCCAGGTACACAGGAGACATGTACTGGGAGGCATTAGTCCAGGTTAGTTGCCCTCACCTGATCTTCCTAAACCAAGGTATACCCACACCCTAAGTCTACCAGACCCTTAAATACAGTTCTTTCAAGCCTAACTGTCATTAACTCCTGATCTTTGGAGTAGACCCCCATGATTGTCCCCCCCATAATATTAGTTTAAGTAGTCATATTTCATTACTGGGCAGTTTTTTTAAATATTCCAGGATTGGGCACACCTATAGCATACTACCAGGTCTCCTAGCTCCTTCCCATTAGTACTTCCCATAGGCTGCAGGGCTCCATGGACTTCCTTGCTATTGCTGTGCACCCCCTGAGTCTAGAAGCCCTGGGGCTTTCCCCCCTTGTGAGATTTCCTGGGCCACCCCCTGGTGCAGCCCTCTCAGTTTACCAGTCAGTCTGGGCCATTCCTCTCCTTCGGCCTCAAAGTAGACCTCAGCTCGCGCAACTGCTTTCCTCATTGAGGCCGACTGGAAATGCCTTACCGAGCTCTCAGAGTAGCAGCCGTGTTAGTCTGTATTCGCAAAAAGAACAGGAGTACTTGTGGCTCCTTCTAGGACCCCTCTGATCTTGGAGCTTCTCCACCGAGCTTGTCTCTGGACAAAGCAAGCATGCTGCCAGGTCTTGTAACTTCTGCACCACCACCCATGGTTGTGCACCTCACAGGAATGATTCCATCTGGTTCTGCCTGTACACCTGTGATGTAAACCCTAGCTGATCCAAAATGGCTACATTCACCACTGGGAGGAACTCGCCTGCTTGTCGTTTACCACTTGGTAAGCCGCCTGTGTCTCACCCATCAGGAATGGTGCTATTTGGGCTGCCCAAATCAACTCTTTCCACTCTGCTGCTTTTGCCACCAACTCAAAAGCCGGAGGAAGGCCTTGGGGTCATCTCCCAGCCCAAGCTTCGCCAAGCCCGGAGCCAACTGACCACTAGTTCCATCACCAACTGTATCCTCAGGTGTGGTGTGACCCAATTACCTCTGTGTCCACACCTGCTGGTTGGAGTGGATCTTCTACCACAGTTGCTGTGCTGCAAACTTTTCAGGTTCTCTGTTAATCCATCAGCAAGGCCTGTGTCTGCTGCTGCTCTTCTTGCTGCTGCTGGGCTGCCATGAACAGGTAGATCACCTCTTCCATGGTCACACCTTTATCAGGGGTCGGTCCAAAGGATCCCACTTCTAGTACCAAATGTAACATTGTGACATCCACCTCTCATGAGTGCCCCTCTGATCGGATGTGTCTGCGGTCTTTAAATAGTCCTGGCCCTGGTATCAGGCTGTACCCTCTGAGCTTCCTCCCTGAAGATAATGATGTTGCCCTCTTGGTCTACTATTGGCCCCAGTTCTCCAGCTAGGCCACTAAATAGCTCAATTACCCTTTGGGGGATTTCTTATTGTCCAATTGTAGGCCAGTTCCCCAGTGGCATATGAGGGGGTCTCAGCCTAGGGACCCTAAGAATAACAGCCATGTGCTACTGTGTCTAAACTTTAACTAAAATGCTTTCAGTTCCCTGGGCCACTTCCCCATGGCCCTAGCCTTCACCAAAGCTTCATCTCTACTTCAGGGCTCATCCTACTTCAGGCCCAGCAGCCAGCCAGGAGCGCTTCCTCACTGCCCTGGTCCCTGCTACTACTGAGCAGTCCATGGTGCTGCAATTCCCTTTGTCGAGCCAGGAGCACTCTCTGTATTCCTCTAGCTCCAGCAAGAAACTAACTATTCCTGGCTCTGCAGCTCCTTTTATATGGCCCTCCTGGGACCTGATTGGCTGCTTCCCCCATAGCCACTCTAGGTTGCTTGGACTCCTCTAATGCGAATTTTCTGGGATGGGTGTTGCAGGACACTGGGGCCTCCAGCAAGGGGCGTCTTGGCCTCATCCAACCCATCACACACATGTTAAACAAATCTTATAACTGTTTCATTCAGAAGCTCTAGCTCTTTTATGGAGCCAGGCCTTTAAATTTGGCAAAGGGAAGAAGGATTGCCATGGTGACAGGCATGGAACTGTTGCCAATCCTGTGAAAATCTACCCGCACTTGGCCAAATTATAACACTTTGAAAAAAAATAAAAAAATCTCAATTCACACATAGTATAGATTAAGAAACATGCACAAGGAGGATGAAATAAGATTGTACATGCAGCCTTATATGCGGTTATTGCCTACCTTTTGAAATGTGTGACTTCGCAAGGATAGCCTGGTTTTGGGTGTGTAATATTGTATTTTACTGGGATGAACAGTTACTATGGGGGTTGTCAGTATAGAAAATGTGTAGTATCTAAGATATCTAAGACTGCATATAACATATGAAGGGAAGCTACCATATTCCTATTAAAATTCTGCATCATTAAAAGTCATCACTTATTCAAACAGGGAATAATGCTGAAAATCATTAGTAATGGTGCCATCTTGTGTTTGAAATTGGAAAGTGTTGTACAATTTTACTTCATGGTAAAATATAGTTTTATATTCCACTTCTCTGAAACCAAGGCATAAGTAATATTTTAAGTTAAATTCCAATTGACAGGCACAGAAGAATTCAGGTTTGATATATTAATACTGTAAAACCTTTGTATTTAATGAGTGTTTGTGGTAAGAATGAAGGATTGGGTTATTAATGGGTGTCAAGGATGGTTAGTTTTTAAGAATAAAATATTATTTAATTTTCTGAGTGTACCAATTAAGAAGTAGTCAGCCAAGTCACCTTCCTCCCACATCATCTTGGATTCACATTATTTTAATTTGTGTATAGAATTTAGATTTGAAATGTCATAGAAACAAGATCAACATCATTTTATAAAAACTAGTTTCATCTACTTGTACACGAAAGTGCTATGCAGCTGTCGTAAACTAAGGCCTAGCAAACTAGGTGTTTTGGGTTTGTGAGTGAATAGGGGAGGGGCTGAATACTGTCAGAATATCTTCCATAATTTCATAATACCTGTTTTTGCCTCCCTGAAATTTCACAAAGATTTGAAATTTTGGGGGTGGGAGGAAAGTATTCTAATTTCAGACACATGGGAAGTCTCAAATAAATAAATACAATAAAATAATATATAATTAATAATACCTGGTCCTTATGTAGTGCTTTTCATCGGTAGATCTCAAAGGGCTTTACAAGGGAGGTGAGTATCATAATGATTCATGTTTTCAGGGTGAAAACAATTTCATTCAAAGCTGGACTCATGGGATATGAGTGATGCTTATGTTTTGTGATGGTGCTCTGTGCAGAGGTGAGTTTCACCTCAAATGCATGAGAGCTCAAAATTTGATGCAAATATGTTGCCATCCCTCTCCCATGTGATTGTAAGTAGAGCTGGTTAAATGGTGACATTGTTTTGCCCAAATTTTCACAGTTGTGTCATGGGAAGGAGAGAAATGGTCAACATTTAACATTTTTGAAAAATTTCAAATCATCAAGTTGTATTTTGGCCATTCCCCTTCCCAAGACTGAGTCTGACACTGACATCACCTACATTTAATGTATATCCCATCACAGTTAGCAGACCAGTGACTTATCATCACACCTAGGGCTTGGTCCAACATTATGAGTATCAATGGGAGCTATTCCATTGACTTGAATGGAAGCAGGACCTAGCTCATTATCCAGCACCTAAGCAGTTTCTCATTTGGGGTGGTATTCTGCAAGGCTAAGTCTACATAGGCTAATTTATGTTTAACTTGTGCCCAAGTAACCAACATTATCCATTAACAATCCAGATCATGAAATTTTAAAAAAACACTCTAGATTCCCCTAGGCCCAAAGTTGTTCCATGCAGTTGGTTGATGGACTGGTCAAGGAAGGGCAATAGGTGAAAACGAGACGGATTGTATAGCTAATTTATCATGTTGCCTGATGCAGCTTTGAATTGCAAATCTCAGGATTCAAAACTGCTTCACTTTAACACTGAAGTGTAACATATTTGGATTCAAAAGGAGGATTTCACTGTGGCTATAAGCAGAGTACATTATCCCTGACTTGGCCAGGTACTACTACTTGCATGAATCCGGTAGCACTTAGCTGGTCAGTATTTGCATTTCTGAGAGTAAAATCTACCAATATATCATTTATCATTTTCCTGGGTGAGTTCATCCAAGAGCATAGTGACTGTCTGGTTTCACCCACATAGTTGCTATTGGGACATTTAGTGGACTGGAGGAGGTACACCACGTGTTCTGATAGGCATGTGTAGACCCCATGCACCTTGAAAGGTGTGTGGTGGGGATTGTACTGTGGATATATTTATAGTAAACAAAATAGGCAGGGACACTCCCAACTGATAAGTTTGCCTTACAGAATCTGCAAAGTGATTGGTCTTTATGGAATCTGCATTGATTGGTCCTTACATGCAAAAAGTATAGACGCTACTAGCCAGGGAAGATGTATATAAACTTAGTGGTGTGTGACATGAAATTAATTGTGGTACCATGCTGTACCCCCTGCATTTGGGCCTGTCCAGCATAGGCAAAAAGTTATTTCAGGCCTAATAACATAATATGAGTGATGAGCTGGAGTCAAACTGTGTCTTTTGGATCCCAAAGAAGTGGATGAAGTGTTCTTTCAGAACTGGATGAGGACTTCTGGGTAAGCTAAGTGGAAAGGTCTTGAAAGGAATCCCAACAATGTTTTGTCTTGACAAAAGAATTCTGAATGGGAAGTTGATAATTGTCTTCAAATATGTTAAGGGCTGTTATAAAGAGAAGTGTGATCAATTGCTTTCCATGTCCACTGAAGGTAGGACAAGAAGTAAACAGCTTAATCCACAGCAAGGGTAATTTAGGTTTGGTTTTAGGGGGAAAAAAGTGAAGGAAACAGTGCCTTATGGCTGGGGAATTGGGGGAGATGAAAACTGCTGCAAATGAGGCAGAGTGGTCGCTGACTCATCCCCTGGGAATGAGTTTTAAAAGGGGCAATGGGGTGCCTGAAGCCTTCCTTTTTACATGGACCAAGGCTGAAGCAGGACCCACCCTCCCACCCTTTTGGACGGTAAAATACCAGGTTTGGTCAACACCTGCTATGGGTATTATGCTAGCCATCCCTTTTTTAGGCGGGT
The DNA here is from genome assembly GCF_965152235.1 of Eretmochelys imbricata. Lineage (NCBI taxonomy): Eukaryota > Metazoa > Chordata > Testudines > Cheloniidae > Eretmochelys > Eretmochelys imbricata. The sequence goes on from NC_135572.1 coordinate 20,230,679, forward strand.
CTGGGAAGGAATTTTTCCCTTACCACCATATTGGCTTGGGTGCAGTTGGGCTTTTTTTTCCACCTTCCCCATAGCGGGTTTCAGGAAGGGCTCTGTTCGTGCAAGGCATGATGGGCAGTAGGCCATATGTCACAACTATTATTTAAGTTTAGGGCAGATGGCCAGTGCAGGTACTCCATAAGAAAGGTATACAGTGACCGGATAAATGGCTTGGAAAAGGACTTTAAAAGAATTGGGGAGGGGCAGTTGGGGCCTCCTATGGTTGGTACGGCAGGGAGCAACCCCCACCATTCTTATAGCCCACCTTAACCCTCCTACGAGGTGGGGGAAGTGGATGGTAAGATCCCAGCAATGGATTTCTTGAAGGGACTGGCAGGAAAACGGGGGTAGGGGGGGAGCTCGTGGAGGCCCTTCAGCCCAGGTATTGTAAGGTCTCGGAAATGGATTTGCTGGAGGGACCTGGATAGAAAAAGAGGGGGTGCTGGTAGAAGCTCCCCGCATAATTATGGAATAAACATGGGGTTACCTGCACTGTGCACTGTTATCTGCCGGGTCATCCCAGATATCTAATAATAAAGTTGCAGCCTGATTAAACCCATGTCAAATGTCTCCTGTCCTTCTTTCTGCATAGCCAGACAATAAGTTCCATTTTCCTATTTACTTCCTCCTGTGGAGCAGGTGTACTGCAATTAGTCATGACTATGCAGACTTGAAACCCAGAAACGACATCCTAGTACTCTGGAGTCTTGGTTTTTTTTTTCTTTTTCCTCTCACTTGACTCAATCTGCAAGTGATATTAGTCTACTGATTCAGTAATCAATGTATTTTACTCTCGGGGTTCTGTATTGGAGACAGTCACTGGGGGATGTGAAAGAGTAGTTTCATATACTATTTGATTTTCTTAACACAGAGAATGAACAGTGATCATTCTCTTTCCCACCAAACTGTGGGAGGACATAAGCACTAGAGACAATTAAATGTATTAAAGTAACAGCCTGCTGACGCATGGGTACACAGCACGGAAAGGATTTAAATATTTTATGAAGTATAAAATGAACAATGAACTGTGTAGCATTTTACTACTTGCTTACAATCCCAGCAATTACTATCTAAAACACAGTAGGTCTTAAAAAGACAAAAAAACAAAAAACCCGCTGCCAGCTCATATTTCAAGGGAAGTTTTTTAACTTCAGTGTGCCCCTATTTCCAAGAAGGCTAACGGCATATTGGGCTGCATTAGTAGGAGCATTGCCAGCAGACTGAGGGAAGTGATTATTCCCCTCTATTCAGCACTGCTGAGACCACATCTGGAGTATTGCATCCAGTTTTGGGCCTCCCACTACAGAAAGGTTGTGGACAAATTGGAGAGAGTCCAGCGGAAGGCAATGAAAATGATTAGGGGGCTGGGGCACATGACTTACAAGGAGAGGCTGAGGGAACTGGGCTTATTTAGTCTGCAGAAGAGAAGAGTGAGGGGGATTTGATAGCAGCCTTCAACTACCGGAAGAGGGGTTCCAAAGAGGATGGAGCTCGGCTGTTCTCAGTGGCAGCAGACGACAGAACAAGGGGCAATGGTCTCAAATTGCAGTGGGAGAGGTCTAGGTTGGATAGTAGGAAAAACTTTTTCACTAGGAGGGTGTTGAAGCACTGGACTGGGTTACCTAGAGAGGTGGTGGAATCTCCATCCTTAGAGATTTTTAAGGCCCGGCTTGACAAATCGCTGGCTGGGATGATTTAGTTGGTGTTGGTCCTGCTTTGAGCAGGGGGTTGGACTAGATGACCTCCTGAGATCACTTCCAATCCTAATTTTCTATGATTCTGTGATTGACTTACAGCATGCTACACTAGGAGGGGAAAATTATATCCAGCTGGTAGCTATCCTCACCTCAGAGTTACTTCTATTTTAACAGTGGTGTGTACGAAGTGCTTTTGGACCTTGGGACATAGGGTTCTATATAGATCATAGGCTCTGTTCTTGTTTTCTTTTCTGAAGTACACTGGTATTCGGATACACTGACCCTAGAAGCGGGGCCATATGTAAGTAGATAGAGCCTGAATATCCTCTGCTTTTCTCCTTATATAATGATTTAGAACAGGGTGGTGTGGGTATACATGTTACGAGATGCAGATACCTACTTTGCAGAGTCCCTGAATCAGGCATTTACGCATGTGCTTAACTTTAAGCATGTGAGTTGTCCTGTCGTTATGCACTTCATGATTTCTATGAGCCTGATTCACTATTGATTCTGATTTCACTCTCTTTTACACCAGCTTCACTAGTGTTAGTGGAGCCCACTCCTGATTCACATGTGGGATCAGAATCAGGCTCACTACCTCCACGTTGTCATTAACTACCTTGTGAAATGTATGTGGCCAAGACTTCCTCCTCCTAATAAAATCCATCATAGCCTCTTGCTAATGATTATGTTATCTGTTTATAAATAAGAAATGGATGTATCAGCTTGAATGACAGACTAATACGCATGACTAACCCTTTGTCTCAAAGCATCTGTGGTACTTGGTAGCAGAAACAAGTCCTATGAAGCAGATGTGACATCCAGTTGAAAAGCACGAACAAAGAACAAAAGGTTACATCATTTGGTACCTTGCTCAGTAAGCATTTATCCAAGCTGACTGAGCTCAGAAAGGGAATGAAAGGCCAAATGGCTCATTCTGGAGAGGTATCAGTCTGTTGTTATTGGGTATAAAAAGCAAGTGCAGGAATCAGCATGGAGTGAGGAGAGGATGTGGCCCCCAAAGGGATTTAGGGGCCTGAGGGCATGACTAAACTACTGATTTAAGTTGACCTATGTTAGTAACGAACAGTAATTACTATGGTGGCTGGTGTTCACACTACCCTTCTTCTGTTGGAGGAGCGCATCCTCACCCATTGACAAGACAGCCAGAAGCTGACATAAGTAACAGTGTCTACAGACAGTTCATTGTCCTAACTACACTGACATAAGCCTTATGCCTCTCATGCATTGGCAGGACAAGTCTGTAGTGTGTATACTGACATAATTAGGTCGACATAGGTTGCACTCTGGAGCAGTGACTGAAAAAGATTGGGGGGTTGTGGTGGATAATCAGCCGAATATGATGCTGTGGGCAAAAGGACGAAGATGATCCTTGGATGCATAAATAGGCCAATCTTGAGTAGGAGTACAGAGGTTAGTTTACCTCTGTATTTGATACAGGTGACACTACTACTGGAATACTGTGTCCAGTTTTGAGGTCTATAAGTCAAGAAAGCTGTTGATAAATTGGAGAGGGTTCAGAGAAGAGCTATAAGAATGATGAAAGGTTTAGAAAACATGCTTTATAGTGAGATTCAAGGAGCTCAATTTATTTAGCTTAAAGAGAAGGTTAAGGGATGACTCGATTACAATTTATAAGTACCTACATGGGGAACAAATATTTCACAATAGGCTCTTTAATCTAGAAGCAAAACGTATAACATGATCCAATGGCTGGACGCTGATGTTAAACCAGAGGTTCTCAGCCTTCATTGCACAGTGACCCCCTTTCTGACAACAAAAGTTACTAGATGACCACAGAAGGGGGGACCAAAGACTGAGTCCACTCCAGCCCTGCTGTCTCGGACTCGGGGGTGGGAGAGTAGGGGCCCAAAGCTGAAGCCCAAGGGCTTCTTCCCTGGGCAGGAGGCATGTAACCTTAGCCACCCTTCCCAGGGCTCAAGCCCGAAGGCTTCAATCCTGGGCTGTGGGGCTCGGGCTCCGGCTTCAGTTCCGGGTGCTGGGGCTTGGGCTTTGGACTTGGCCCTAGGCCCCAGGAAGTCTAACACCAGCCTTGGCAACCCCATTAAAATGGGGCCGCAACCCACAGTTGGAGAACTTCTGACTTAGTCAAATTCAGACTGGAAAAAAAACAGAAATGTTTAGCAGTATGAGTAATTAACCATTAGAACAATATACTAACGATTGGTTTCAGAGTAGCAGCCGTGTTAGTCTGTATTCGCAAAAAGAATACATTCGATGAAGTGAGCTGTAGCTCACGAAAGCTCATGCTCAGATAAATTTGTTAGTCTCTAAGGTGCCACAATTACTCCTTTTCTTTATACTAAGGATTGTGGATCACTGAAAATTTTTATATCAAGATTGCATGTTTTTCTGAAAGATCTGCTGTAGGAATTATTTTGGGGAAATTTCTTGGCTTTTGTTTTACAAGAGGTCAAACTAGATGTTCACCAGGGTCCCTTCTGGCCTTGGACTCTATGATCATAGATTCAGCTGTCCACACAACCAATATATTAGAAAATCAATTACGTTCTCAGGAAGATCGTGCTTTGTCCTTCATGTATATACTTCATATTTTGGATTCCAAATCAAATAAAGCTGACAGAAAAATGAGTGTCTTTGTAATGGGTTAAAAACAGTGCTCTCTAGTGTTAGAAAGCTGCACTGCGTGGGGTTTCTGAAATCAGACTATTCTTGAATGCTTCCTACTCTGTGAAATTGAATTTGCATATCCTGCAGCTGAAAAGGGCATAATTAGTAATTTGTGAGTAATTTAAGCAGCAGCAGCTATAAAAATCCTAGGTATTTACATAGTTCTCATAAATTAGAGTCACAAACTGTAATTTGTTAAATTGCAATTCTGCTAAAAGCTTGCATTTACATAGGATGTTCAGATGCTAAAATGTTGACATGCATTTTAAATTCAACACTGCCAGCACATTCATAATTCATATCAAGCAGTTAGAGCGTTTATTTTTGCAGTTATTTGGACAGTGAAATAAAATGCCCAATGAGAAACAGCAAACAGGGCTACTCACAATCTACCAAACGGGAGGTCTGTTGGTTAAAAGCAGAGGCTCTCTCTATAGAGGATCACAGTACTGTCCATTGTCTCATATTCACAGTCTCAAAATCAGTCTGGAAATGATCTCCAAAAAATAATGAACCAGGTGGTCAGGGTCAACTCTACTGCTCTGCTTGACAACCATTGTCTTTAATGATTAAGACCAAGAAACAGGCTGCACAAACGTATGTCTGGTCAAAATGACTCATGGTCTTTTCACCTATAAGATGGCATTAAGCCCCAAGGGTTAACTAGCAGATGACTGTACTCATAAATTCAGCCACTGTGTTGGATTCGGAGGATTTAAATAAAGCCAAGACACATCACTGTCAGCACAAAACTTTTTTTTTTTTAATGTACCTGCTGCTGAAGTATAAAGGGAGCATCAAGGTCCTGCAAAGCCCTTTGCTAGAATGTTGCAGCTGTCAAGCTTAACATTTACACTACTTCTGCTCTTAGTGGTGTCGCATAAAGAGGAAATCAGAGTCAGACTGTCAGCCGGCATAAATGAACACAGCTCCGCTGGAATCAAAGATGTCCAATTGGTTTACAACCAGCTGAGAAGCTGGCCCCTGATGCCAAGTTATGAAATAATTCTCTTGCTTCTCAGGCTACGTCTACACTACCGCGGTAAGTCGACCTAAGTTACACAACTCCAGCTACGTGAATAACAATAAAGCTGACAGAAAAACGAGTGTCTTTGTAGTGGGTTAAAACAGTGCTCTCTAGTGTTAGAAAGCTGCACTACATGGGGTTTCCGAATAACGTATCTGGAGTTGACGTAACTTAGGTCTACTTACTGCGGTGTCTGACCATGCTGGGTCGACGGGAGACACTCTCCCATTAACTTGACTTACTCTTCTCATTCCTGGTGGAGTAATGGGGTTGATCGGAGAGTGCTTGCTGTCGATTTAGCTGGTCTTAACTAGACCCGCTAAACCGATCAATTAATGGCATATTGGGCTGCATTAGTAGGAGCATTGTCAGCAGATCGAGGGAAGTGATTATTCCCCTCTGTTTGGCACTGGTGAGGCCACATCTGGAGTACTGCATCCAGCTTTGGGCTCCCACTACAGAAGGGTTGTGGACAAATTGGAGGGAGTCCAGTGGAGGACAAGAAAATGATTAGGGGGCTGGGGCACATGACTTACAAGGAGAGGCTGAGGGAAATGGGCTTATTTTTCTGCAGAAGAGAAGAGTGAGGGGGGATTTGATAGCAGCCTTCAACTACCTGAAGGGGGGTTCCAAAGAGGATGGAGCTCGGCTGTTCTCAGTGGTGGCAGATAACAGAACAAGCAGCAATGGTCTCAAGTTGCAGTGAGGGAGGTTTAGGTTGGATATTAGGAAACACTATTTCACTCGGAGGATGTTGAAGCACTGGAATGGGTTACCTAGGGAGGTGCTGGAATCTCCATCCTTAGAGATTTTTCAGGGCCGGCTTGACAAAGCCCTGTCTGGGATGATTTAGTTGGGGTTGGTCCTGCTTTGAGCAGGGGGTTGGACTAGATGACCTCCTGAAGTCTCTTCCAACCCTGATATTCTATGATTCTATCATCCTAAGTGATTTTTCAGGGGTAACACAGCAAGTCAATGCATAGTAACAGCAGTGGGAGCACAGATATTCCCCGTCCTTTGCTCAAAGCACTCTGAAACACCTCCCAGCACAGCCAGGCACTCACATAGAATTGTTACTGAAAATACCATTGCTAAAGCCTTGATCCAGCAAAGCATTAAAACGTGTTTAACTTTGCCCCTGTATTGAAATCCACCCCTATTCAGAACAGCAATTAACCACATGCTTAAAGTTAAACATTTGCTTAAGTCCCATCCCACTGACATCAACCTTCAGCTTTAAAACACAGGTCTGAGCCAAAGGAGCCCCATTAAGTGTCGATAATATTAAGCCTCCTGTTGGTCAGCCAGTCGACGAAGATATTGCCAGTGTGACATTCAATCTAGTATTAGACAGGGGTTCTTACTGACATCAGCCAGTTCATTATACCACAGTGATGTCAGATCAGTCTATCTCGGACTTTAAATCAATGTCCAGATACTACAATGGCAATGATTATTGTTCATGTTGAGCAATGTCTTTAAGTGGGGAAAAAAATCCAAGAGGAGGGGAAAAAACCCACATTTTCTCAGAAATAAAAGTGGTTAACCATTAGTATAAAAAAAAATGACCTCATTTCTAAAGAATTAAATTTCCTTCCATTATTTTGTATTTTATTTTTGAAAATGAACCCCACCATCTAATCTGTGGTCAATCTATAAATCTGAGAATAGACAAGAAAATTACGTCATCAGAATTGAACAATCTTCATGCATGGTTTACCACAGTGACTAGCTCTCCTTAGAAAAACATCTGAGATACTGGTTACTGCAAAACATGCTGTTGCTAATAAGATTAGAGATAACATATGCTTATATTTTTACCATTACTGATAAAGCATAGCTCCCATTGTTTAACTTTTTGAAATCATTACAGTGATCTCTTTCAGAATCCCAAGCATTTAGTATCGACCAGAGAGCTCAGTGGGAGCTGCTGGAGCTCAGCAGTTTGGAAAATAGATCTTAAGACCAGAAGGGGCCATAATAATAATAATCTAGTCTTACCTCCTGCATAGAACAGGCCTCAGGCCAATTATTTAAATGCTTAAATAAGAATTTAGGTCCCTAACTGTAAGCACCCACTTACGTATATTATCAGCATAATTAAAAACACATAAAAGGTTTTTTTTAAGGGGGCATTTGTGGTTTCTGTTCTAATTTTGCTCCCGATGATTTCAAATTCACATCCTTCGATATCTGAATTTGAAATGACCCAAACACTCACAGTGTAACTTAGCCAAGTTTTTGTTTGGCCGCAACCGGAATCCATAAATCAATGCAGACTTGCCAAAGAATGATAAGAAGTTTTAGAGTTTCAGAGAGTATTGTTCAAAACCTCAGCACTTTGCATCATTCTACATACAATTACTGCACTGGCAGAAATCTAGCTATCTAGTCTAGGACGTTTATAATGCAGGCACCATTGTGCTATGGAATCATCCAGACTATTTTCCCCTTTGTTTTATGATACATTGCAAAATTTGGCACAGTAAAATTGGGCACAGAGTAGGGGGTCACTTTTAATTTCATATTTTCAGATTCAACTTCCTCTCTCCTTGGGCTTGTTTCAGTGTATTGCTTAAAAACAAAGACTGGATTTACAAGTTCATCACAGTGATTAGATGTGGGAGAATCAGTACCGAATAAAATATACTAATATAATAGGCTCTCAGATATTATGGTTATGGTGGACAGAGAAACAGATCAAACATCTGAACCTGGAAAGGTCAGATTAATTGTCCAAGTACAGGTATTCTTTGGTGAACGTCTGTTTTCACCAGAACCCAATGCTTCAAACACTTACACATGTGAATATATATATTATATGCGAGTAGTTCTCCAGATTTCTAGAATAAAGGTGTGATCCCACCAAACCCAACTATCCAGAGTACTCCTTACTTACATGAAGATTATTATACACTGGAGAGTTACATCTAAATACTAAAGGTATTTAGGCAGCTGAAGACGCAGACAGGGCAGATAAGGGGATTTTCACAAATGACTAGGTGCGTAATGTCCATTGATTTCAATGGGAGTTGGGATTTTCAAGAGTGAAAAAAGAGTGGCATTTGTGAAAATCCACTAGACACCTATTTGCACCTTGAGGTGCCTCAATGCCTTTAAAAATCTGCCCTGAAATGTTTGCAGCATCAAGTGCTAACTTTACAGTCTACTGAGGTCATGATAGTACAGATAAGCATCTGGGCTATGATGAGCTTATCTGAGCCAAACAAACACTCCTGAGGTCGCCTATTTAGGCTCATGGAGTCAGTGACTCCAGAGGAAAAAGAGAAACACTTAAACCTTCTCCCATTTCTAGAATTAAATTATCTTGGGAAAGATTTTAATTATTTGTAGTAGCAATAGAGGCTTGTGATTTTAGATGCAGTGGTTCCAGGCAAGACTGTCTGGAAAACAAGAATTACATTTCAAGAAAACTTTTGACATTTTGCCATTTGGTTTTATTTGACTTCAGGGTGAAATTAAGAACTTTCAAAATTTTTCATGGAAAACTTGAGGTTCACAGAATAGATGTGGGAGAATGTAAAGGTCATCAATTGGTGGTAAATGAAGAAGCATGACCTAGTGCTCAGGGCTAAAACCCATGAACAGCAGGGGTGTTGTTGGTGGGGGAGCCTGGGCCCTCCCCCTTCACTGGGCTCTGACCCAGGGCCCTTTATGGCTACCAGGAGTCTGGAAATTTAAAGCTGCTTAAGGCTGCTATCCCTGGGCCACTTCTTATCTCCCCCACGTCTCCTCCTGCCCCCCCGCCTCTCCCTTGCAGCTCAGTCCAAGGCTTTCCCTTGCTGGGGTAGTCCAAACCAAGAAATATAAAAAGGGGTTACCAGTGTCCATATGCAAGGGGAGAGGGAAATGCTTCCCTCTCTGAATGTTTCTGCGGTGGGTCCTCCCTTCCCTAAGGGAAGGCCCTTTGGGGCGTTATCTTAGAGATTTCAGCTTTCCCTCTGCTCTGCTCTGCAGGAGCTGTGGGTTGTAGATCTGTCTCCAAATGAACTGTTTCCCTGTCTTTTAATTACTCCACCAGAGGGAGCATTTACTGCAGATGTGGCAGGGTGGAGCTGGCTGGGCCCAAAGTAATTCCTTAACCCCCTGTTGCCCAGTGTGGGTTTTGTATACCCCATCACAGAAACCCAAATTCAAATTCCTAGAATAATCAGACAGACAAGAAACTTGAGCCTGCATCTACCCCAAACTCTGGGCTATTGATTATCCTACAGGGGGAGGAAGGGGTCTCACTGTCGTCTATCCTGCAGCTGAGAAGTCTTACCACAAAAGCTCATACCTTGCCCAGAAAGTTTTGGTTTTGACAAATTGGCATTTTTCAGCAAAACATATTTTTGTCAGAAAAGTTCTCAAGCAGCTCTACTCGCCACAGATGCCTCAATCAACTCTGTCATTACATTCACCTTATTTTATTTTATTATTTTTAATGGTTTGCTACAGAATCAGAGTGGGAACTAGCCTGATCCAACATCAAGGTCATATGCGGTTTCAGTTTGCTTTCTTCCCACTCAAGATACCACAACACTAGTGTTTTTCACTCCAAGGCCTCACATGTCCTTTATAGATCATCCAGCTGAGATCATTCATGCAGCAGACTCATGCTCTCTGCCTATTTATCCCTCTGCCTAGGAATGTTGGAAAAACTGTCTGTAACCGAACAGGTGATGCCCCTTCTATGTTGTGGCTGATAACACAAAGGCCACCCCCACGTGATTCTCATTCTCATGACCTAGGAGCAATTCCCTTACAAGACCAGTCTTGAAAGAGACATACTGGGACAGGCATGCACTGTGGGATGAATGCATAGTTAGACTTGCGGATTGTTCACATGTTATTTCCATTCAGAAGAGAAAGAGAAAAGCAGGAAATCCCACAAGAAAGTCTCTATTCTTAACATTTCCAGCATGGTTGTTCTAGACTCAGTTCAGGCAAACATTTCAGAGAAGTAGCCAAACTTCAGGATTTTTCCCAAAACTGAACCTTCTGAATTTTTCCAAACTGCTGTTGCTCCAGATATGTGTATGTATGTTTATAAATTCAACATAAATATACAGGACTCACTTTTCCTTAGCTGTCAATCAACAGGTTCTGTTAATAATATTTGAAAATACTAACAGGCATTTACTTATCCTTTGCTGAAAAAATAATTTAGGTCTCAGCAGGCAATTTGCATATGACACTAGTTTAAGCAAGGATTAGCAAATTAAAATGTAATTAGCTTTTTGCATAATTTGCCAAAATTATATGCTTTGTGTGAGTGACAGGTGGGCAGTAAATATTTTAATATGGAGTAAATTTTAGAAGTTTTTCTCAACTTTGTAGTGATTTCAGTAGAAACATTTTATTATTTATTTATTTTGAAATATACCTAGCCAGAGCTCTAGGCTCATGCACATTAAACAATAAAACATATAAGGCCAATGTTCAAAATCTAAAATTCTCCCCTATTTAGTAATTATTAATTAATTATTATTATTATTTTAGTAGCTTCTAGGGGCCTCAATTGCGATTATACTTATAGAGGGGGACAGTTCCTGCCCTAAAGAATTTGCAGTCTAAACAGACTAAGCAGATAGAGTGAAAGAAAGAAAGTATTATTATCCCAATTTTACAGATGGGGAACTGAGGCACAGAGAGATTAAATGATTTCCTCAAAGTCACACGAGGAGCCTGTGCAGAGGAAAACTGCACCTCCACTCTAGACTCCTCACTTGTGGCATTCTGCAAGGATCGGTTCTCTCTTTCTGGTCCTTTTCAACATCTACATGCAGCCACTAAGTAAAGTGGCCAGACAAAGTGGACTCAAGTGCCAACGATATGCAGATGACAGACAGCTCAACTCACCCTTCATGACGTGACCACACCCTATCACCAAGATGGCCCAGTGCTTGGATGTGATCAGCTCATGGAGGAAGAACAGCTGGCTGAAGTGGAACCTGAACAAAACACAGGTGGTGAACAGAGGAAAATATGTGGAAGAGTTTGCAGCTACGGTGAAGTCTTTTTCATTGAAGGCCCCCACAATTGGTCAATTCAGTCCATAGTTTAGGACTACACTTGGATCCCTCACTGATGTGGAGCTGTCACCTCACAATGGCTACACCTAACACTTTTTGCCATCTCTAGTTGGCTAGGAGACTCTGTCTCCTCCTGGCAGACGCAGACCTGGCCTCAGTTATTCATGCCTTTTTCACCCCTCAGCTGGATTACAGCCATGTGATGTATCTGGACATGAAACCTTCAGCACTTAGGAAATTCCAGCTAGTACAAAATGCTGCAGTGAGTCCCCTCAGCAGCACAGGCTACCGCGAGCATTCACACTTGTCCTCCGCTGTCTACGCTGGCTTCCCATCGAATTTTGAATCAAGTTCAAGGTCTAGTCCTTATTTTCAAAGGGCTTTATGGCCTAGGCCCAGGATACCTAAAAGACTGTTTAAAGCTCTGAGACCAAGACCGTGGTCAACAACTTCGCTCCTCTGGCACAATGGAACTTTCAACAATCAGAGTAAAGCTCGTCTGTGTGGAAGACAGAACCTTCTCTGAGATTGTTGAATGAACTTTCCCAGGAACTAAGGACTATCACAAACCGTACCACTTTCTGCTCCAAGTGCAAGGCACATTTCTTTGACCTGCCTTTTTTTATGTAAACATATAGTAATAGGTATATAAACAAAAGCAAACCACCCTACCAAAACAAGACACTCTATTCCACATGCTTCTTCCTCAGGGGAGAGGATGAGAGAAGGAATGACATGTGAAAGACGTGTCATCACATTGTTTAATGCACTCCTGGAAGGCGATCAGATACTACAGTGATAAGCAAGGTATAAAAACTGACATAGACTAGAATAGCAAGGAACTGAACCTAAGTGTCAGTCTAGTGTCTCAACCACATGCCCATCCCTCTTGCAATTTCACTGCAGACTGGGACTCTCTCACCATGCACTGCAACACATTCGGGCCAATGGCTCAGAAAAAGCCCTGGGAAAGAGTTGACTTTGACTATGTGACTGGAGGGCCAGCAATTCAAATGGTGGTGGATCAAGGTAGAGAAGTTGTGAGAGTGAGATCCAGAGCTGAGGACCCTTCACTTCGAAGCATTTGTTGAAAGGCTGTTTTCCCACTCCTGTCACATGCTCAGCTCCTAACCTCTGATGCTAGTTGTGAAGGATGGAAGGAAAACTGTTTAACAGGGGTGAAGTCAGAAGGGAGTGGGCAGTCTGGGGCAGCAGGACACATGGAAAGAGGACAGGGAGAAGCAGAGTTTTTTATAATAATAATAATAATAATAATAATAATTGTATAAAAGAACATGATACTAACAAACCAGAGGCCTAATATTACCTTGGACAACTTGCTAATATGTCCATCTTCCTTTCCACATCTTTGTCTAGCTTGTCTATTTAGACTGCAAGATCTACAGGATGGAAGGGCATATTTACCACCACTACCTAAAAAGGTCTTGGCTCTCTTTAGAAAGGAGAAAGCTGTATATTTACAAAGAATTAGCATTCAAAATCTGAATCAAACAGGACAAAAATCAGTAAAATAACAGTATCCTCTGGCTTTTGCAATTTAAATCAGCATGTGGTCACTAACTGCATGTTCCTCATTTTCCAGGTTCCCAGTTTAAGACCCTGGAATCTGGTCTGCAGAAGTGCTGAGTGCTCACAACAGCAACAGATGTCAACAGGAGCTGTGATTTGAATATATCAGGTGCTATATAATGCAACGTACTCTGAAAAAACAGATCATAGGCATCTCAAATTTGATACCCAATAATTTTGCCCTTAATCTCTCTGCGCCTTACTTCCCCATCTGTAAAACAGGGATAATAATAGTCCATTTCACAGGGGTATTGTGCAAATAAATTAATTAATTGATTGTGAAGCACTCAGTTACTAGAGTGATGAGTGCCATAACAAAGCCCAGGAGGAAATTTATAATTCTGTTTTTGGAGCAGGGATTGAATAGCTTGCGGAGAGAAGATATGGGGCTACCCCTTGAACAATGAGGGGAAACAAACTATTGAATAGTTGCCCATTAACTGAATACTGTCCAGCTTGTGCACTGAATGAGGCAGGGATCCTGTCGGTAAAGTAGTATGCAGTCATGTGATTAAAGACTGTATCACAATGTATAAGCAGAAGGAGGCTGCATTAAGGTTGAACAGGCAAATTTTATACTGTCGTTTCCTATTTTTCGAGGGCTTGACTTTGCAACCTTAATAATGTTCTTTTAACGTCGGGCTTTTGTATGGGTGTGGGTGACATATAATGTGTCTGAGGAATTTATCTATCGCGATATTTCGATCTGTATTTTTCCTTGGGAATATCAGAGTAACGCAGTTTTACATAAAGGTACTATTAGAGTTTCTGCAAACACTGTCCGTTTGGTGCCCCTTCACAGACACTGTTCTGATTCATGTCTATAGCTTCTATATTCAGTGTGCTAACAAGCTGTGCTGTAAGTTGTTAAATAGCCAGAAAGAGTAGCATGCGTTCTTTCACTCTGTGTTAGTCATGCAGGCTTGGACGGATTCCTTCATTTTATAGCAATGTAATACAGAATATTTTGCAAAGGTCTCTAGCTTTGGAATATTGAGCTACTACACATGCTTAGTTGCAGCACTAAACGCATCCACTCATTTGAACTAGTGAGCCACCTGCATTTGAAGATATGGAAATTGGATTCTTAAAGCGGTAGAAGTGGAGTGTGGTGTAAAGTGGTGCAGGGAGGAAATACCCTACAGGTTCAGTCGCTAGTGATTTCTGAATTGATTACAGTTGAAAGTATCGTATTACTACACCCACTAAGCCTGTGCATGATATAGTATTTCAAGAACACAATGAAGAACCCCAGTTACATCTGTTATAGATAAGTAACCCTGCCAAAATGACGGACATGGAGATTGAGGTACAGGCTTAGAGCTTGAGTCAAAGTCCATTTGAAGTCAACTGAATGACCATTGAGTTCAATCGTCTTTGGATCAGTCTCTCAGTGAAAAGAATGAGGTAATAATACAGCAATAATCCCAAACATGATAGCTCTCAATACTGTGATTTATACATATGAGGATATTACTTACATAGCTCTTTCTTTGATTAGGTATCATCTCTCCATTTTAATGAGACATGTTATCTGATCAGATCAATCTTTAAAAATGAAACTATATTTTGTACTAATGGCCAAAAAACCATTTGATCTATATCCATCCTGGGCAATCATAGGGCACCAACCACCTAGATGCAAAAATAACATTTACTGATCCAGTAGTGAAGTTGCCAAACCTTCTGAACCCAATTTCTATTTTTCACAGGCATCTGGACAGGCTAGCTCAGAGGAAAGGAACCTAGACCTATTGGAAGTGTAGGAGGGTGCTTGGCGATACAGCATTTGGATAAACATCTACACTTCTGAATGTACCTTCAAAACTTCTTGATGTACACCTCTGAAAAGTACAATTAAAGACATGTATGTCAATTCTCACAAAAAGTTTATCTGCCAGCAAGTTTGTTGAACCTAGATCTAGATGTGGTTACTGAGCATATGACAGTGACTCAGAATAGATGCACAGTGCTTCTTAAAACTTTAATGTTAACAGCATAGACTATGTTAGCATGATGTCATTAGTAGACTATATCCAGTAGTATACTGATTGACTGACCAATCCTCCTTTTCTTATAGTTCGGATCAATAGTAATCTTAAAGCGGTCTAAATGTTTGAGTTTGGAATTATAAATCAGTTTTAGCATTGATTTCACATGGAATCAGTTATAACATTTAAGGAAGACACTTAAGGTGATTTATGCATTGTAACCTTAAAACTCATCCCAAGGAAGGGGCAGCGAATAGCCATTCTGCCCACGGAGTGAGTCAGAAACCAGACTGTAACTAAAATTCATAATTTATTTCTCCCTTGCTCCAGAGAGGAAGTAATCTGTGCCAGTCTTTTTGATGGTGCAGACTACTTCTCCTTCTGGGCCAGCTCCAGTGCTCTTGCTGGCATGCTGGGGATGGAGCTGAAGCTTCTCCCACTTCTTGTTCCTCCCAACCCACCCGCAGGAAAGAGGATAAGCAGCCAAGTAGTGGCTGCTCTGTCCTCCGCAAAGGGCCTGGGAAATCAGCTTTCATTTCAATGTTACTACTCAGATACACAAAGCTAAGTACCTGACCAAACCCCTGTTTAGGAAAGCTCTTAAGCATGTGCTTCAATCTTATTGGAGTCAGTAAAGTCAAGCGTGTGCTTAAGTGTTTCACTGAAACAGGCCCCAAATGTTTGCAGGATCAGGGCCCAAACGCAGACACAGACACAGACAATAGGACTTTTGGTTTCTATTCCTGGTTCTACAACTGATTCACCCTGGGTGATTCAGTCTTTTTGCCTCAGTTGCCCAGTCTGTACAACAAGTGTTATAATTCTCACAGAGGTATGCTGATAACGTAATTAAATGATCTATCAAATACTTTGAGACCCTTGGATGGAAGGTGCTATGGTGTACAGTAGTTGGGGAAGAAACATCAGACATGTGTCTGATAACTATTCTCAAGGGTTCCACAGAGGTTTTAAGAATGACAGAGTGCAGTTATAAATAAGCTGTTGTCTGGTCAGCTTCAGATGATAAATTCAGATGCCATAATGTTTTGCTTCCTGTGATGCTTTTTTTTTTTATTAAACAAACAAGGCATCTGATGGTTTAGGCAAAATTGAGCTCAGGTACTGAAAATTCACAGGAGAACAATTAACAGAAGTAGGGCAATTGTTTCTGACAGTTGTGTGATAATACAAACTCTTAAGAGACCCCAAAAATATTTGCAAAGATGAAAACAAAACCATAATATTTGTCAGTTCTTTTGTCTCTAATTCAAAAGATCACTTTCATTTTCTTTTGCATGATGGATTAATTAATTAGGTGTTAGTACAAGGTACTATGCTCAAGGTGGGAAGGGAGAGGGAAGTTGAGGTGAATGGGGAAAAAAAATAAAAGTAGGCCAGCAGCTATCAGTTAATTGATTTAAAATTCATAAACAAGCCTATTCACACTCCTCAGTGTTCTTGTTATTGCCACAGGAAGGACTTTAGGAAATACAAAATAAAACATAATAACTAAAGCTGGCTGAGTTAAAAAATATACATATTATTATAAATAAAAGTCTGATTGACTATGATTCATGAGAACATATCATTTATTTACAAACATTCAAATAAATGCCAGGTACCAGTATTTGTAAAAACATTCACGAAGATGGAAAATTTCAATAATTTTAGTCTAATAATGATTAGGGCTGGTTGAAAAAAATACTGAAAGAAACAATTTCCATCAGAAAATGGAGTTTCATTGACATTGACAAAGGCGTCTCCATGGCTCAGCCACAGGGAACGACCGTAGTAAATCATGGAACATGTAGAGTGGCCAGGGAGCAGAACCTATCGGGCAGAATGGGGATGCAGAACTAGAGTTCTCTGGTGGCACTGCAGTGTCTCAGGCCGATACAGAGATGGTCAACCCAACTAGAAATGAAACATTTCATTTTGATTTTCCCCAATGGAAAATTCAGCTGTAATTGATATTTTTCTTATTGAAATTTTTCATTACTTTTGTTATTATTAGAAGAGAGCGCAAGGACCTTCAAATCACTATAAAAATGATCGATTCCTGTAAATGATCTGTCAGTGACAGCTAGTTAGATATATGGGTTAAAATGTTTTAAAAACTGAGCAGAACTAAAAAGACAAAGCATTTTGGCTTACATTTTTGTTGCTTCCCTTTCCCCTACTCTTTTTGCATTTTTTTTTTCCTTTCTTGCTCTTGTTTTCTCCCACATCAGGTTTTTTGGTTTGTTTAATGCAACCTTGTTTTAAACTTTCCCCTCAGTTGAACTGAACATTCTTAGTGATCTTGCTTCCTCATCAAGGCAATCACTCTCTCTGGGCCTCTATACCCCTTGGAAAAGACAGTTAATTACAGAGTTGTCTGAAGTTAAATAGCCGTTCACACTCAACTATTTTAACTGTAGTTAAGTCCTGATCTTGGAAGTGCTGTTAAGGAAGATGCATATGTGTAATAATGGAAGATTTTTTGCATTATTGAATATTGCTCAATTTGAGTATCTGCTGTTTTAATATCTTCAAAAACAACGAGGAGTCCTTGTGGCACCTTAGAGACTAACAAATGTATTCAGTTAGTGAAACTAAGTTTCTAACATGATCACTAATGAGTGACTGTTATTACACTAGAGAACACAGATGGCATTTGGTTAAAGGCACAGGAATGGGACTCTAGAGATATGGCTTTTAACTCCTGATTCTGCCATAGACATCATGGGTCACCATGGATAAGTCACTTAGGCCCTGATTTAGCCAAGTATGTGACTAAGTCCATCCCTGTTCAGGAAAGCACTTCTGAATCAGGGCTGTAATCTTCTTGTGAATCAGTTCCCGTCCATAAAATAGGTATAATACTTCCTTTAGCGGCCTTGTCTCTCTATGACATGATTCAGGGAATCATAGAATAGAATCATAGAATATCAGGGTTGGAAGGGACCCCAGAAGGTCATCTAGTCCAACCCCCTGCTCGAAGCAGGACCAATTCCCAGTTAAATCATCCCAGCCAGGGCTTTGTCAAGCCTGACCTTAAAAACCTCTAAGGAAGGAGATTCTACCACCTCCCTAGGTAACGCATTCCAGTGTTTCACCACCCTCTTAGTGAAAAAGTTTTTCCTAATATCCAATCTAAACCTCCCCCACTGCAACTTGAGACCATTACTCCTTGTTCTGTCATCTGCTACCATTGAGAACAGTCTAGAGCAATCCTCTTTGGAACCCCCTTTCAGGTAGTTGAAAGCAGCTATCAAATCCCCCCTCATTCTTCTCTTCTGCAGGCTAAACAATCCCAGCTCCCTCAGCCTCTCCTCATAAGTCATGTGTTCTAGATCCCTAATCATTTTTGTTGCCCTTCGCTGGACTCTCTCCAATTTATCCACATCCTTCTTGTAGTGTGGGGCCCAAAACTGGACACAGTACTCCAGATGAGGCCTCACCAATGTCGAATAGAGGGAAACGATCACGTCCCTCGATCTGCTCGCTATGCCCCTACTTATACATCCCAAAATGCCATTGGCCTTCTTGGCAACAAGGCCACACTGCTGACTCATATCCAGCTTCTCGTCCACTGTCACCCCTAGGTCCTTTTCCGCAGAACTGCTGCCTAGCCATTCGGTCCCTAGTCTGTAGCGGTGCATTGGATTCTTCCATCCTAAGTGCAGGACCCTGCACTTATCCTTATTGAACCTCATCAGATTTCTTTTGGCCCAATCCTCCAATTTGTCTAGGTTCTTCTGTATCCTATCCCTCCCCTCCAGGGTATCTACCACTCCTCCTAGTTTAGTATCATCCACAAATTTGCTGAGAGTGCAATCCACACCATCCTCCAGATCATTTATGAAGATATTGAACAAAACCGGCCCCAGGACCGACCCCTGGGGCACTCCACTTGATACCGGCTGCCAACTAGACATGGAGCCATTGATCACTACCCGTTGAGCCCGACAATCTAGCCAGCTTTCTACCCACCTTATAGTGCATTCATCCAGCCCATACTTCTTTAACTTGCTGACAAGAATACTGTGGGAGACCGTGTCAAAAGCTTTGCTGAAGTCAAGAAACAATACATCCACTGCTTTCCCTTCATCCACAGAACCAGTCATCTCATCATAGAAGGCGATTCGATTAGTCAGGCGTGACCTTCCCTTGGTGAATCCATGCCGGCTGCTCCTGATCACTTTCCTCTCCTGCAGTGAAGCATGTGCAGTCACACCTTTCTAAACAGGGAGCTTTTCTGAATCAGGACCTGAGATTGTAAGCTCTGTGTGTCTGTACTGTGCCCAGTACAATGGGTCACTGATCTCAGTTTGGGACACGAGGCTGTACTGCAATACAGCTCATAATGATTGGCATACTTCTGGGATGAAGATGTAACCTTTTCTTGGCAAGCATTTTGTACGTTATTAGTTTCAATGGTGAAAAATAAGATAACTGAATGTATAGTAAATGTACAGAAATTATAGCCAATCATTAGTAAAGAAGCTGTGGCCAGTATCTGTTCTCCAACTCAGGCTTTTGCAATGAAATGTTCTTACTGCATTTCCGTCAGCCCTTAATATTGTTTATAATGTGTTAAGAGCCTGAGATCTCTAAGTGCTGAGAACCCTCAATTCCCATAGAACTCCATGGGAGCTGAATGCACTCAGCACATTGCATGGTGGGGCTAAAAAGATATGAAGTTACTATAGACATGTATTCATTGCTGCTTTGGGTGGGAAGGATTTCAAGTGGCATTCAGCTGCCCTAACATTTAAAGTAGTTGATTACTTGAGGAATCTTGCGGCTCCCATTAAGGTTTGCTCGACCCTTGTGCATTTAAATTAATACTGTATTGCTTGTTGGAAATGTGCTCTCTACTTCTGCCACCTGTAACATTTTACATCTAACAACTCACTGTATTAAAATAGTCTGAAGAAATTGCTCTAGATGCCCTTGATTAACTCGGTGCTTGCATGCTTTCATGTCCTAGATTGTTTCATTACAGGCTGCACAGGGAATCAGGTAAACGGGTTGTCTCCCTCTCTGGTCCTGCTCCAGAGAGTGAAAACCCCCATTGACAGGATCCTGAGTGGAGCCCGGAGTAGTAATTTACGCTGGTACCATGTTAGGTAAGAGAAGTTACAACATACTCGAGTTCTTTCCATTCAGAGTGTAATAGTAACAGTCTGAGTTATAAAAAGCAGCGAGGAAAGAATATTCAACAGAGTAACGGAAGGAAGATGAAAGGAAAAGATTAATCTGTGTTCTGTTCGTTGTGCATTCCGCTTCATCCAAAGTAATATCAGCTTCTTCTAGTTTTAATTTTTGCATTTGAGTTTGATCACAGCCCGTGCAGATGTTGTTTCATGCTTCAGGTGTTTAAACTAACTAATTTTAAAGATGTCCATGGGGCATGCATCTTTTAGCACGTGGAGCAGCTTTTCACACTTCAGCTCTCTGTTGGCTCTGGGAAGTATTTCTTTTCACTTGAAGACGCTTTTGTTAAGTGGCCTGGAAGCAGGATTTCTGTACTGTCATCTTAGCAAATTCAGACCAAGGCTGAAAAGAAAAAGCCTGAAGAAAACCTATTTTTCCCATTTTGAGAGACCTCTAAAACATTCCCCCACCTGGTATTTTATGTAAGTAGCCCAGGCTTCCCACAAATGAACTGTATATTTAAAATGTATATTAGTTGAACTTTATTTACTGAACATATTTTCATAACAAAAGACAGGAAAAATTAAGAGTTGGCAGAATGGGGCGGGGGGTAAGGGGGGAAGGGAAGAGAAATTTGCAAAGAAGCTCACTTTAAAAACAAAACAAAAGCTCATGAGACGATAGGGAAAATCCTAAATAAAATCAGTGGAGATCTTGGAAAAAAAAGAATACATTAAAGACCAGCAATAATTAAATGCAAACAATTTAAACTAGCTGAGAAGAAACCAGAAGTGACTCATGGCAATCAGCTTTGGGCCATAGGATGATTAGTATCAAGAACAGAGAATGCCATGTGGCTGCTGCAGAAAAGGAAACACTGGGAATGAACATAGCGTTAAGAGTCAGAGTCTACCCATTAAAGATGAAGATTGGAAGTCAACACTCCTGAATTCTGTTTCTGTCTCTCCCACAATTTACTGGGTGCCTCTCGGGCAATTCACTTAGACCGGATTTTCAGACGTGACCTATAATCCCAGGTGCTCAGCTTGAGAAAACTAGGACCTGATTTTCAGAGAGTCTGTGCCTCTGCAACTCCCAATGATTTCATCACCCTACAATATCATCCAAATATCAGTATTGCAAAGATTGTATTTCTTGGAATAGTCAAAGTTAAAACTAGAAAAGGGTTGAAGAAGATCCAGTGAATGCCTACTTAAAATATCTCATTCTGAAAGCTAGAATTTAACTATTTATTATAGGTTCTCCAATCTTCTCCAATGGTCCTATTTATTATAGGTTCTCAAATCTTCTCCAATGATTAAAGATAACGCTTATGTTGCAATGGTCTTTGTGTCTATTTTTATTATTAAAGGTATTATGTGATCATAAGAAAGTAATCCTAAATGTAGGAGAAGCAGATTACAGAGAAACAAGTCCACATGTTGACCTTGTGCAGCAAATTTGGGTTTGGAATTTTTACCTATGGTACTTATACAGCCCCCATCACTGTAGCATCAGAACACTTCACGGTCTTCAGAATGTTCATCCTCACAACACTCCGTGAGGTAGGGCAGTGTCATTATCTCCATTTTACAGATGAACACCTGAGGCAAAGAGAGATCAAGTGACTTGGTCAAGGTCACACGGATCTCTGTGAATGAGCAGGTCATGGATCTCCCAAGTTGTAAGGTAATGCCCTAACCACTGGACCATCCTTCCTCCTAATGCATATGCTCAAAGTCCCTAAGGAGTTTTTATCTTTCTCTGAAGCACATCTATTAGGAGGGGATGGGCATCAGTGGGTGCTGGTTCTTCCTACTGTATTCTCCACTTTCTTGAACGGCCAATAGATTTTTTTGATGGATATTCAGTGATTCAGTGTATCAAGATACAATATATACCAGCCTTATGTAAAAGAATATTTGAATGGAGACTGATATGGAGGGTGTTGCTGTGATCTTGCACTCGAAATGTTAATCAAGTACCATTATTCTATTACTGTAGTAACCTGACTTTGCAATATAGTATAAGCTGGAGGAAAAGAAACATTAAGTGTTATTTGTCAAGCACAGTGATCTTTATTAGATCTGACCTTTGTCTAAGCCAGCACAATAAAAAGATGAGTGTCATTTTTATACTTGGGAAAATTAGTTTTGCTTACAGAAAGCAAAAGATGGGTTGCTCAGGGGGCTTAAAATTCTCGTAGGAAATAATTGAATCTCATTATCAAGTGTGCATCGTGAAGCTCTTATAATTTGCCCCGATCAGCCATTAAAACGTGTTTCTGCTCAGAGAATTATCTTATCAACCTCTGCTGCTATGTACTGCAGTACTAGTGAGCTGACCTTTTGTGAAGGCTTAAAACACCATATAATTATTGTTTTCTATGTACAGAGTTAAAACTTAATGAAACTGTGAGGCTAAATGTCAATACTTCCTTTGTAGGCATCTTTTATATTACAGATCTTGGCTTTCGGATGCTAGTGATGCATTTCAACTTTCCTTACCCATTTTGTTTTTCTAGAAAAGCTACATTTGCAAAAATGCATTGACTGCACACCTAGGGTCAACTTCATCCTTTGTTCAACCCCCATTTAATGAAAAGCAGCACTGCTATCCACAGTAATAAGTAGTATCAAGGAGTGTTTTAAACCTCTATGGTCCTGATCCAAAGTCCACTGTGATTGATGGAATGACTCCCATTGACTTCAATGGGTTTTGGATTAAGTCCTATTGGAATATGAAATTGTACCTACTAAAGTAAAGTAGAAAGTTATGTGACCTGATCCTGTAGTTAGAGCTCTTCTGATTGACATCTGCATCCACACAGAGCCCTACTGAAGTCCATGGGATGCACACAAGCACAGAGGTCTGCCCTCAGGCCCCATTTGGGTAGCTAGTTTACATGTATCTTAAGACAAGTGATTAGACAAGATGGCAACAATTACTTAGATTGTAAGTTCTTTGGGGGAGGGACTGTCTTTTTGTTCCATCTTTTGTTTGTACAGTGCATAACATAATGGGTGCTGGTCCTTGATGGGGACTCCTATGTGCTATGATAATACAAATAATAAATAACAACAATAATAATCCTAACAATCCACCCGAAAGCTCATGCTCAAATAAATTGGTTAGTCTCTAAGGTGCCACAAGTACTCCTTTTCTTTTTGCGAATACAGACTAACACGGCTGTTACTCTGAAATCTACCACATGTATATACTGTTTTCTTTCATCCAGGGTCCTTACAGCACTTTATAAATGGTGGGTAAGTATCATTATCCCCATGTTACAGATGGAGAAATGGAAGCGCAAAAAGCTAAAGTAACTTATTAGTGGTTACATCATGAACTATTGGAGGAGCTGGGTTTAAAAAGCAGGTCTCTTGCCTCTTAATCTTATGGTGCCCAATCCACTGAAACACAGAGTCCCAAGATTCCAGATTCATTAGCGATATGAAAGAGAGATTAGATAGGAGCCATCTTCATTTTCATCTTGTATAGCACTAAGCACTGAAATACTGTCAATTCTCAGGCTCTGGGTTCTAGGTAGTCAGGCCTGATGGTTGAAGTGGTGGTTGAAGCCAGACATGGGGAAAAAGGAGAGGGACGAGTCATTGACGCAGCGTGAGCAGCCCTGGTCCAGCTCTGGGTTTGCCTCACATCAACCCACAAAAACATTTACAGTACACATTTTCTCGCCCTTTTTAATGTCCTGGAACCAAGAAGTTGTACGTGTAGCTAAACTATGTCACCGTGTTATCATCCTCCTCCTTCACCCCTTTCCGTTGTTCATCTCATTCATTACTTCAGTCTTGTCTTAGACTGTAAGCTGTTCAGGACAGGGACTGTGTCTTCCCATGTGATTGCACAGCACAATGGGGCACCCATTCAACCAAAATCTACTACCAGACGCTACATATCAGACACAAAACAATTGTCTTCTCTTGTGTGCTACTGAAGCCGAACGAATTCCTTGATTGAATCAATCCCGTAAGCTCCCATACTTCAGCTGTTATTGTGACTCAGTTTCATATAGAATTAATAAGAAAATCCCAGCACTCTGGACTGTAAGCTTCCTAGTTGATGGGCACATTGCTTAATAGATAATTAATTCTAATTAACAAAATTAAGAAAGCACATGTTTCTAGGGCAAATTTGCATTCATTTTTAAAACATCATTGACTAACATATTGGGAACAGGTCTGAAATCCAGATACAAATTAATGAGTTTTGTAACTGATGAAAACCACAATCCTATCTAACCAATTGGTTTGTCTCATGCATTTTATGAAACATACCAAAGATTTCCATTCACCTCTCTCCTAGAAAACCTTTGCTACAGAGCTTGTCAGACTGGAGCCAAAAGCGCTTTTTCATATGCATCAGGATAGCAAGTGGGGATGAATATTTCATTCAGGAGCAATGAGTTATTGTAAGGAACAATTTAAAAGCCAGCTTGGCAGCAATAGGCCAGGGTGTGAAGTCTAGACAATAATCTGTTGGGTCCCCTCGCCTCTGAAGAATAAACTGACCTTCTTAAAAAAAAATATGAAAGAAAGAGAGAAAATGCAGACTTCTGAAACAGCCAAAAAGGAAATCTTAAATTGCATGGAAATTGTGCTTCAAACATTGTCTAGCCTAAGGTGCCACAATCTGTGAAAAGGCCAATTGCTTCAGAAGTTTTACCTTCAGGTTTGCAGGGGAAAGGTCTTTTATTATAACCAGCAGTAGAGAAGTGCTTTTGGACAGCTTTACAATGCCTGAACTCACACATCATGAGTCAGCTTCTGGGCGACAACTACACAGAGTTAAATAAAAGATGTTGTGACTGATAATTTATTATCCATCAATGCACTGGATACTGAAGGCGGGGACCATGTTACCTAAGGGCGAGATGGGCCTTTAGATTCAACTCTGTGTAAGGGTCAGCATCTAGCTACACCACCTTGGAAGGGGCCCTGGGAAGGAACAGCAACACAGACACACAATTTCTCCCCTGTTCCACATCTTAATATAGGGAGGGAAAGTAAGCTGTGACATCCCCTGCAAGATACAACTTACTTCTCTCCCCTTGCATTGATCGTAGTGTATTTGGTGGTGGAGCCATGGCTCTGTTCATTACCTACCCATTTCTGTCCCTCACCACCCACCTGCTCATGGTGCGGGGGTGGAGAATATCAGGTACACAGCCCTTCTTTCATCCTAGAATCTGGGCTGAACATCCAGGGAGCCCTCTCACATCTGCTCTGTGTAATGGGATAAGGGATATGGGCAAGGGTCTTACTTCCCTGATAGTCTGTATTAGGTGTAGTCACCATAAAGTTCTGAATTATCATTATTGTTTTTCCTATCCCTCTGCAACTCCGTTCCCCAGAGCTGATGTGCGGCTAATTTCATTCAGTTGGAAGTTAATAGCAAGCTCTTCCAAGCAACGTGATAACGCTCTGAAGTTATCAGTTATAAATGCTGAGCTAGATGGCACCTGATGATTTTCACAATAAAACAGCACTGTCCCTAACGGTGGGTTACCGATGAAGAAAAAGGTGCTTTTGTGGCTTAGCTGAATGCAGGACATTTGTATTCATTGTGTCATACAGAAGGGGATTTCTTACTGTTGGAGTGACGAAGGCTCTTTGTTTGTAAAAGTACTTTTTTAAAAAAAGAAAAAAAACAACATTGTTATAATAAAGATTTAATTCAAAGACAAAAAAAGCAACCTATCTCATCTATTTTTATTTGCTGAACTCTGTCAAAACAGGTAATGTGCCACTCCTTCAGGGATGAGAGAATGGGATTGAATCTTTTAAATTTGGGAAGCAGAGAGTTGTATTACTACGAGATGTGGCTGAGCTGAATCTATCCTGTAGGGACAAAAACAAAAGGAGTCCGTGTGGCACCTTAGAGATGAACAAATTTATTTGAGCATAAGCTTTCATGAGCTGCAGCTCACTTCATCGGATGCATGTAGTGGAAAATACAGTGGGGAGATTTTATATACACAGAGAAAATGAAACAATGGGTATTACCATACAGACTGTAACAAGAGTGATCAGGTAAGGTGAGCTATTACCAGCAGGAGAGCAGGGCGGGGGGGACCTTTAGTAGTGATAATAAAGGTGGGCCATTTCCAGCAGTTGACAAGAACATGTGAGGAACAGTGGGGGTGGGGGGAATAAACATCTGAACAACATACTAACCCACAGAGACCTTCCTACCAACACTACAAAAAGAAGGTGGACTCCTCCTGAAGGTCAAAACAACAGACTGGACTTCTACATAGACTGCTTCTGCCAACATGCATGGGCTGAAATTGTGGAAAAGCAGCATCACTTTCCCCATAACCTCAGCCGTGCAGGACACAATGCTATTCACAGCCTCAGAAACAACTTTGACATCATAATCAAAAAGGCTGACAAAGGAGGTGCTGTCATCATCATGAATACGTCGGAATATGAACAAGAGGCTGCTAGGCAGCTCTCCAACACCACTTTCTACAAGCCATTACCCTCTGATCCCACTGAGGGTTACCAAAAGAAACTATACCATCTGCTCAAGAAACTCCCTGAAAAAGCACAAGAACAAATTCACACAGACACACCCCTAGAACCCTGACCAGGGGTATTCTATCTGCTACCCAAGATCCATAAACCCTGAAATCCTGGACGCCCCATCGTCTCAGGCATTGGAACCCTGACAGCAGGGATTGTCTGGCTATGTAGACTCCCTCCTCAGGCCCTACACTACCAGCACTCCCAGCTGTCTTAGAGACACCACTGACTTCCTGAAGAAACTACAATCCATCGGTGATCTTCCTGAAAACACCATCCTAGCCACTATGGATGTAGAAGCCCTCTACGCCAACATTCCACACAAAGATGGACTACAAGCCATCAGGAACAGTATCCTCAATCATGTCATGGCAAACCTGGTGGCTGAACTTTGTGACTTTGTCCTCACCCATAACTATTTCACATTTGGGGGCAATATATACCTTCAAGTCAGCGGCACTGCTATGGGTACCCCTATGGCCCCACAGTATGTCAACATTTTTATGGCTGACTTAGAACAACGCTTCCTCAGCTCTCGTCCCCTAATGCCCCTACTCTACTTGTGCTACATTGACGACATCTTCATCATCTGGACCCATGGAAAAGAAGCCCTTGAGGAATTCCACCATGATTTCAACAATTTCCATCCCACCATCAACCTCAGCCTGGACCAGGCCACACAAGAGATTCACTTCCTGGACACTACGGTGCTAATAAGCGATGGTCACATAAACACCATCCTATACCGGAAACCTACTGACCACTATGCCTACCTACATGCCTCCAGCTTTCATCCAGACCACACCACACGATCCATTGTCTACAGCTAAGCTCTACGATACAACCGCATTTGCTCCAACCCCTCAGACAGAGACAAATACCTACAAGATCTCTATCAAGCATTCTTACAACTACAATACCCACCTGCTGAAGTGAAGAAACAGATTGACAGAGCCAGAAGAGTACCCAGAAGTTACCTACTACAGGACAGGCCCAACAAAGAAAATAACAGAACGCCACTAGCCATCACCTTCAGCCCCCAACTAAAACCTCTCCAACGCATCATCAAGGATCTACAACCTATCCTGAAGGATGGCCCATCACTGTCACATCACTCTCACTCCCATCTTGGGAGACAGGCCAGTCCTTACTTACAGACAGCCCTCCAACCTGAAGCAAATACTCACCAGCAACCACACACCACACAACAAAAACACTAACCCAGGAACCTATCCTTGCAACAAAGCCTGTTGCCGACTGTGTCCACGTATCTGTTCAGGGGACACCATCATAGGGCCTAATCACACCAGCCAGACTATCAGAGGCTCATTCACCTGCACATCTACCAATGTGATATATGCCATCATGTGCCAGCAATGCCCGTCTGCCATGTACATTGGGCAAACTGGACAGTCTCTACATAAAAGAATAAATGGACACAAATCAGACGTCAAGAATTATAACATTCAAAAGCCAGTCGGAGAACACTTCAATCTCTTTGGTCACTCGATTACAGACCTAAAAGTGGCAATTCTTCAACAAAAAAACTTCAAAAACAGACTCCAACGAGAGACTGCTGAATTGGAATTAATTTGCAAACTGGATACAATTAACTTAGGCTTGAATAAAGACTGGGAGTGCATGGGTCATTACACAAAGTAAAACTATTTCCTCATGTTTATCCCCCCTCCCCACACACACACTGTTCCTCACACGTTCTTGTCAACTGCTGGAAATGGCCCACTTTTATTATCACTACTAAAAGTTTCTCTCCAACCCTCTCCCACGCTCTCCTGCTGGTAATAGCTCACCTTAAGTGATCACTCTCATTACAGTGTGTAATGTAACACCCATTGTTTCATGTTCTCTGTGTATATAAAATCTCCCCACTGTATTTTCCACTACATGCATCTGATGAAGTGAGCTGCAGCTCACAAAAGCTTATGTTCAAACAAATTTGTTAGTCTCTAAGGTGCCACAAGTACTCCTTTTCTTTTTGCGGTTACAGACTAACGTGGCTTCTGCTCTGAAACCTGTCGGGACAGGTATTCTTCTAGGATCCTACTGAGGTGAATATGGACAAAATGATTTGGGGGAGGGATAGCTCCGTGGTTTGAGCATTGGCCTGCTAAGCCCAGGGTTGTGAGTTCAATCCTTGAGGGTGCCATTTTGGGATCTGGCACAAAAATGGGAGATTGGTCCTGCTTTGAGCAGGGGGTTTGACTAGATGACCTCCTGAGGTCCCTTCCAACCCTGATATTCTATGATTCTATGATGCTCTTTTTCTTCTAGTGGGCCTACAATTGCTATTAATTTGATGGAAAACAGTAGGACCGTTTCTGGATGCCTTATACCTTGATGACTATCGTTAACAGGCAGCTGGATATGGATTATAAATGCCTAAGGTTAATTGAAAAGCAATCCTGAATGTGAGCATCTCTGAAAAGAAACAGGAAAGTCAGGCAGGAGAAAAAATACCCTACATTACCACAGACAGAGTGATTTTCAGGCCTTTGCAAAGGGAGTGTCAGTATTATCATTTTTCAGACAGGGAATCTTAGTCAGAGAGAAATTACAGAATTTACCCTAAGTCTAAGGTGAAGAGGAGAGGAATAGCCCCTACATCTCCTGAATTCCTCCCCCACAACCCTGAATTCCCTACAGCACAGCCAGCCACCAAATGTGGGGAGAATATTTACTTCAATGGAATTACAACTGGAAACATTAAGCAGCTGATGTCCAAAATTGCCACCTTAGGGCTACAGCTCACTGTTTCCCCTAGATTTAAAGAGTCAGCTGCTAGAGGAAAACATGCTGGCAAAGGCCTCCCTAAGGTTATGTCTACATGGGGATAAGAAACCCTGGTTCAGCTGACTTGGGCTTGCGGGGCTCCGCCTCTGGGGCTGAAAAATCAGTATATAGACGTTTGAGCTCAGGCTGGTACCTGAGGTCTGGGATCTGCGAGGGTGGAGGATCCCAGAGCTCGGGCTGCAGCCCAAGCTCAAATATCTACACACAATTTTTAGCCCCACAACCTGAGCCCCAAAAGCCCGTCAGCTGACCCCGGGCCAGCCATGGCCATGCTGTGGGGCTTTTATCCCCATGTAGATATACCTTAACAGGAGTCAACTAGGACCTTACAAATTAGGCATAACCAGTCAGCAATAAAGAAGATAGATTTGGCAAAAACTGGTGGGAGTACATTAGCAACATCCTAATGAGCACTGACTTTGGGATAAAATACTGTAGGACTGTCGGTAGCAAGAGTTAGGTGTTTCATTTATTTGGGGTCTCTATGTTCCCTTTTAAGTTTTGTTTGTTTATTTCATAATTATGGAATACCAACAATCTAGATTTTATTTCAAATCACGTGCTTCCTGTGTTTTAAGCTCATCAGCACAGCTATGGAGGATAAAATATATCCTAAAGGATCAAAAGGCTGAGAAAAGAGGAGAGAGGATAGAGGAGATCAACAGTTTTGCCCTACAGTTCAGCGACATTTCTTTTCCTCATGCTTTTCTTTAAGCAGAGGAAATACAGCTTGTGAGACTAGTAGCATCCAATGACACACACATTCATAGACTTAGGTGATATAGGAAATTGCAGCCTCAGAAAACATACTGGTTCTGGTGAGTTAGTTTCTGTCTGCAGGCTTTTATTGTCTTTTGTAGACTGTGAACGAGCATCAGATATAATCCTCCAGGTTATGTAGGCAGCTTTCTGCCCATAAAAGAATGACCAATCTGCAGAGCAGAAACAGCACAACAAGAGCTGAGAGGACAGCTTTTTCCTGAAAGGCGTAATCCAGGGAAAAGTTGCAAGATCTGTTGCAGAGGAGATGTGCAGCTGGATCTCTGGAATATCTATGTATCTTTGCTTCTGTAAAGATGTCTGTGCAAATACTTGTGCATTGTTCTGCACAAGAACAAGCTGTGGAAGACAGGTTTCTCAACATACAATGATCACACACCGTTTTAGTAGAGCTGGTTGGAAAACCAATCTCCTTATCTTACTTTACCCTTTCTTCACACATCCATCATGTATTTTAGATGAGTTTTTATTTTCTCTTCTTCTTCTTCTTCTTCTTCTATTTTTCAGAAGTTTTAATATATCCATACAGATATATTCAAATACAATGACAAAAACATAGCAGGAGTAATGATTTCACAATAACACAGTATGATATATTCATAGATAAATACTGCTGAGAGTTATAACAACTCCACCCCACCCCACAGAAAAAAGGAAAAGCACTAGAACCCAATCTACCTGGAGTCCGTTTGTAATGTTCTCATGAAATACCAAATATCTTCATAGTTGGTTCTTGTGCCTCTATAGATTAATGTCCGTTTTTCCATGAGGGCGGTGTCAGTTAACTCAGTTAGCCAGTCAAAGAATGTGTGTGTGGGGGGGGAGGAGAGTGGGGGAAAGAGCAGATTTCCCTTTTCATTAAATGAATCTTTTGGACAGTATAAGTGCTGCAGCAATATGTTCCCTGAAATTACTCAAACAGGGCAGGTCTTCTAAAATGCCCAAAACATAGAGGCTTGACACAGGGGAAACCTTACATCTCTCGCCTTAGATACAGCACCACCCACTTCCTTCCAAAGTGGGGATATACTTTGACATTCAAGGGCTATTTGAGACAGGTTTGCATTAGAGCTTCCTATCTCCAGTATTTACTATGTGGGGCGCATCCAGCTTTATGCAATTGCTCAGGAATCCAATATATCTAGTTAGAAATTAGTTCAGAAGGAAATGGAAAAACAGAGAACTGGATGTTCTGTATCCCCAAAATTTGACACTACTGTGTGTAACCCCAGAACCTGACATTACTGTAGTCAACCACTTTGTGTGTCCAGCCACTGCTATTTGAAAATCAAATACTACATTGCTAGAAATAACCTTAGGGCTTGAAGAGGCAAGGCCAAACAGCTGCACGTGTGCAGTTCTTCTAATCAGAATGGGAGAGCGAGTTAATGTACCATGAGAATGGAAGGAATGTTTGGACAGTCAACCAGCAAGTCAGCAAGTTAAAGAAGTATGGGCTGGATGAATGCACTATAAGGTGGGTAGAAAGTTGGCTAGATTGTCGGGCTCAATGCGTAGTGATCAATGGCTCCATGTCTAGTTGGCAGCCGGTGTCAAGGGGAGTGCCCCAGGGGTCGGTCCTGGGGCCAGTTTTGTTCAATATCTTCATAAATGATCTGGAGGATGGTGTGGATTGCACTCTCAGCAAATTTGCGGATGATACTAAAGTAGGAGGAGTGGTAGATACGCTGGAGGGCAGGGATAGGATACAGAGGGACCTAGACAAATTGGAGGATTGGGCCAAAAGAAATCTGATGAGGTTCAATAAGGATAAGTGCAGAAACCTGCACTTAGGGCGGAAGAACCCAATGCACCGCTACAGACTAGGGACCGAATGGCTAGGCAGCAGTTCTGCGGAAAAGGACCTAGGGGTGACAGTGGACGAGAAGCTGGATATGAGTCAGCAGTGTGCCCTTGTTGCCAAGAAGGCCAATGGCATTTTGGGATGTGTAAGTAGGGGCATAGCGAGGAGATCGAGGGACGTGATCGTCCCCCTCTATTCGACATTGGTGAGGCCTCATCTGGAGTACTGTGTCCAGTTTTGGGCCCCACACTACAAGAAGGATGTGGATAAATTGGAGGGAGTCCAGCGAAGGGCAACAAAAATGATTAGGGATCTGGAACACATGACTTATGAGGAGAGGCTGAGGGAACTGGGATTGTTTAGTCTGCAGAAGAGAAGAATGAGGGGGCATTTGATAGCTGCTTTCAACTACCTGAGAGGTGGTTCCAGAGAGGATGGTTCTAGACTATTCTCAGTGGTAGAAGAGGACAGGACAAGGAGTAATGGTCTCAAGTTGCAGTGGGGGAGGTTTAGGTTGAATATTAGGAAAAACTTTTTCACTAGGAGGGTGGTGAAACACTGGAATGCGTTACCTAGGGAGGTGGTAGAATCTCCTTCCTTAGAAGTTTTTAAGGTCAGGCTTGACAAAGCCCTGGCTGGGATGATTTAATTGGGGAATGGTCCTGCTTTGAGCAGGGGGTTGGACTAGATGACCTCCTGAGGTCCCTTCCAACCCTGATATTCTATGATTCTATGATTCTAACCTGGTTTTAAGTGCCCCTGACATAAGTTTTATTGTTGTTATGATTAGAGACACGAGGAATATTTTGATGATAAGAGATAATTAGTAGTTTGCTGAAATTAGGAGAATTGGTGACCCACTAGGCGTTACTATGGTCATCCACTAGGAATCTCAATGAGTTATGTGCTTTGTTTAAGTTAGTTATAAAAAAATACGCAAGATTAGGAGAAGTCCGAGGAAGCTTTTCTTTGGGCAAGGAGCATGCAGCTGGATGAAATGAGGGCCATTTGATATGTGTGTGCGCGCCTGTGCTTGAGACCTAATAAAAACGTAGTTTTAGTACTCTTATTTGTACCAATAATTTTTCAGGCAGAGGAATGGTGTCCCCAATCATTTATTCCTGACAGCACCTGGAAAGAAACAGTTAAGTTACCACTGCTTTGAGTTCTGAAAACTTTGGACAACAATTCTGCATATATTGACCCAGATGTTATCACTCCTCTTGGAGGAAATGAAGATGTTTAGCTCCTTCTCCCATTTTTCTTCTGGGATATAGTTAATAGGCTCAAACCAGGAGTTCAGCCATTTCTATGTGTTACCCACAAAATGTTTTTGGCTATTATACTTTTTAAGGTACACTTCAAGTAGAGTGTTATTCCTCAGCACCTTTATAATTTTGAGTAAAAGATTATTGTAGAAAGGACCTTGCTCTATTGGTAGCTCATGTTTATCTCTATGAACTGTAAAGGGGGCTAACATTGTCCATTCAATAATATCCTTTACAGTTAATATGCCCTTGGTTAACGAGGTGGATTTGTGTTTTGAGCAATTAGCAAATTTAAATTGGGGAATATTCCAGATGCCTCGGAAGAAGAGTCAATGAGATGGAAAGTGGTAATGGACTTGATTTTCTGCAGAACACTCTAACAGGAAGTAAATGTTGTGGTTTTCCTTAAAGGTGCAGGCTACTGCTTTGAAAATGGAAGTTTAGCATAAGAGTCAAAGGGGTTAACTAATTTTTTTTCACTCTCAAGCCACACTGGGGCTTGGGAAGAGTTGGTGGGACAGAACTAGTTTATAAAAATCTTATTTGAAAAGCCAGGTGATATAAATACAAAACAAATAATCCCACTCCCTCTTTTGGCCATACTTTCTATTTTGTGGGATAGCCATGGTATCTTCATACTCCTTAAGAATGGTTGTCCAATTCTATTTATTTTTACGAAAATTGTAGCAGGAAATGTAAGTGGAATTAAGCTAAACATATATATTAACCTTGGTCCTACATTCATTGAAATAGGTTCTACGTTTCCCGATAAAGATATTGGCAGCAAACACCATTTCTCCATGTCTTTTGTCACTTCTGTGAGTATCACATCCATATTTGCAGATACTATCTTTGACAAATCAGAGCATATCCCGATCCTAAGTAGGTCATCTCTTTGAGTGAATGAAAGGAGGATGGTTGTATTTTAAATGGATTTGGTTTATGAGAAATATCCATCAATTGAGACTTGTTCCAGTTTATCCAAAATCCTGATATCTCATCAAAGTAGTTTACTGCAGATAGTGGTGGAATCGAAGAAGAGGGATTCTTGAGAGTGAACAGAATATCATTCGTGTATAGGCTAATCTTGTATTCTTTATCCAGAATTGTAATACCTTCAATGGAGGGTATCTGTCTCATATATGCTGCTAGAAGTTCCACTGCTATGTAAAATAGAAGAGCTGATAGAGGACATCCCTGACTCATTGATGTAACTGAAAAGTAGAGGCAATAACACCATTTGTCAGAACAGTGGCAAAGGGTGCTTTGTAAAGAATACCAAGTAAGAAATTTAGATTTAAATCCTAATTTTCTCAGGATTGTTTGTTGGTATAGCCATTCCACTTGTTTGAAGGACTTTTTAGCATCTGACGATAGCATAGCAGCTGGAGCATCAGTTGTCTGTGCCTGGCGATTAAATGGTGTATATTCTGAATATTGTCCACTCTAATCTGCTGTGAATAAAACCCACCTGGTCCACGTGAATGATTGATGGAGTAATGTTGCATAAGTGTGAAGTGAGAATCTTTGTAGGTTCAACAAAGAGATAGGGTGGTAATCACCACAAGGAAGACCATGTTGTCTTTTTTTAGAAATAGGATAATTTCTGCCATCCTCATGTCCCCTGACATCATCTTTTGTAAATATTTCATTGTAGATTTCTGATGCTCTAATTAATTGATAAATGTCTTATACAATTCTCCCCACTGCACCCAGGTGGTTTGCCCAGCCAATTGCTTGATTAACTTCTAGTAGAGTGAGGTATCGGCAATGTATTTAGGGATACTCCCTCCATAATCTGGTCAAATTGATTGGAATCAAACGCACTATTCATAAAAGCCTTTATATTGTTAATTTTATCAGGTTCTAGTACAAAAAGACTGCTGTCCTTTTATATATAGGATATAGTGTTAGTGTATGAAGCTATTTTAATTTTCCTTGCTAGGAGTTTTCCCACTTTATCCCCCCATTTAAAATGCCTCTGTTTAACACTATTAAGCGTGAATTCAATCTAGGTAGACATATATTCATTGTATTTGTATTTTGAGGTAATGAGTCAGTGTAGCAGCTCATTATTCTGAATGTTTATGGTTTCTTTTTCAAATTTAGCCATCTCCTCTGCCAAAGAATTAAGTAATTTATTCCTTTTTTCCTTCTTTTTAGATGCAAATTTTATGCATTCTACTGTGGTGTTTAGATGCTGCTTGTAATTATTAGAACTGGGAGCACTGGCTGTTGGGAGTCTGAGAGGACAGGAAACAGGAAGGAGCAGGGGGCAGGGAGGAGTTGAGGAGGCTGAGTGAGAGCTACTGGGGGTGCGGCAGCAGCTTGGTAAAGAGGTTTCCACTTTAAGAATAAAGTCCTGTTGAAGTTTGTTACAACATTTTGGTGATGAGGATGGATCTTCTGCCTCTGAACCCACCCACCCTTTCTGCAAAGCACAGGTGAGCCTCCAATTGCTTTCACTGCCTGGATCCATATGTTTGAGACTTATCTGCTTGCAATCAGTGCTACAGAGATTTATGAAGTAAGAAAGCGTGCTGTGCTAATCCACTGCCTTGGAACAGAAGGGCAGCGTATATTATACACTTTTCCCCTTGCAGATGATAAATATGAGACTGCACTCACTGCATTAAAGAACTTTTTTGTACCAAAAGTGAATGTTGTAGTTAATTGCTACAGATTTCACCAGCGTGAGCAGAAGCCAGGGGAGACTATAATGCAGTATATTGCTTCCCTGAGGAGTCTGATTGTAACTTGTGAGTTTAGGAATATGGCAGATGAGATGATTAGAGACCAGCTCATTGAGAAAACAACCATGCTTTGTGTAAGAGAATGCTCACTTCTAGAACCACAATTTACACTAGAAAAAGCAATAACCATTGCTACTCAGATTGAGTCAGCTACAGTTGAAGCCAAAATAATGAGCATGGATACAGGAGGCACAGTCCAGGCTGTGGCTCCTTTGCAGAAAAGTTCACTATCGCTGCAGACAAACGACTCTAAGAGGAAAACGAATGAAAAACCACCAAATCAGAAAATTCAAAATACAGTAAAAGCATGCTTTCTCTGTGGATCCCCACAACACCTTGCAAGCTATACAGGATGTCCGGCAAAAGTAGCTCAGTGCAATCATAGCAAAATGTCCAATCTTTTTGCAAAAGTATGTTGCAGCAGCCAGTTCAATCAACAGGTGCATGCAGTTACAATACCAGATGTTATTGTGCTGAGTGTGGACAAAATCACTACTGCACATATTCCAGAACAAATAAAGTGCACTGTCAATGTTTCCGCCATACCCTCAGGCAAATCAACTCTATTCAGCTAATGTTGGACACTGGATCAGCAGTATCTATACTACCTGATTCCAGCTATTTGCATTACTTTAAAGATGTGCCTCTTACTGAACCCAAACTTCACTTGGTGTGCTATTTGAAAAACCATATTCCAGTACGTGGTTGCCTGCCAGCAATAGATACTTTTGGTGATTGCTGTGTAACTGCGGAGTTCTACATTGTCCACAAAGGCACTCCTATCCTTGACAGAGATTTATTGTCTGCTTTAAATCTCAGGGTAGTTAATGGATGAATTGATCTTCCACAGCAAAGCAATCTTGCAGTACACACACCAGTTTCAGCTGGGACCCAACACCAGGTTGAGGAGAAACTCCGCTGTGCTTATGGGTTTCTGCATAAAGTTAAAATGGGGAATAATGTGATGCCTGTACGACAGAAGTTACGGCACTTAGCATTTTCAGTCAGGGAAGCTGTTTCAGAGGAACTTAGAAAACTTGTTCAAAAGGACATTATTGAGGAGATTGACTCCTTGGAATGGGTTTCACCTATAGTAGTGACGCAGAAGAAGGGTGGAGGCATTCACCTTTGTGTGGACTTAAGGGAGCCAAATAAAGCTATTGTGATTGACAGCCATCCTCTTCCTCACATAGAAGAAGTATTTGCAGAACTCCATGGAGCAAAGATATTTTCTGCTCTTGATTTGCAGAGCACATACTATCAGATTATGTTGCATGAAGATAGCAGAGACCTCACAGCATTTATTAAACATGAGGGACTATTTCGTTTTAAACGTGTTCCATACTGTCTCACATCTGCCCCAAGTGCCTTCCAAATAATGATGTCATTGATTCTGAAGAATCAACATGGAGTTCAGTGCTATCTGGATGATATTATCGTGTTTGGAAATACTTCGGAGGAGCATGACAATAACCTGCAGTCTGTACTAAACTGCATCAGCAAAGCAGGCCTCCAGCTCAATAGGTCCAAATGCAAATTTAGACAAACTGAACTCTCCTTTCTGGGGCATACAATTTCACAGGCTGGACTAAAACCTGAAATGCTCCTCCTCCAACAGATTTGCAAACCTTACGTTCCTTCTTTGGCCTTACCTCCTGGTATGCAAAATTCATTCCTAATTATGCTTCTGTCATTGAACCATTCAATGTTCAACCTTAGTGTGGACAACGGATGCACAAGCTAGTTTCGAAACAGTGAAAGACTTGATTGTACATAGTCCAGTACTTGCACTATTCAGTCCTGCATTGCCCACAATTGTAACTACTGATGCTTCTGATTATGGACTTGGGGCTGTCCTCACACAACTTCATGAGGACAACACAGAGAGGACTGTTGTATTTGCTTCAAGAACACTAAGTAATGCTGAGAGGAAATATTCTACAGTCGAAAAAAAGAAGCACTAGCTTGTGCCTGGGCTACTGAAAAATGGAGAACTTATCTGTGGGGCCGCATGTTCAAGTTGCGCACAGACCACAGCCCTTTGACGACGTTGCTCTCCACAAAAGGACTGGGAAGGGCAGGATATCGTATTGCTAGATGGTCTGCAAGATGACTCTCTTTCAATTATAAATTGGAATATAAGCCTGGAAACCAAAATGCTGATTGCCTTTCTCCCTTGCCTTTGCCTTCACCAGATGGTCCACCGGAGGACGATGATGTAGTAGTTGCGCTTATTACAAGCACTCTTACTGCAGTTACAAGAGAACAATTTCAAGCTGCTTGCTCAGTGTCATAAATATAAAGGGAAGGGTAACCACCTTTCTGTATACAGAACTATAAAATCCCTCCTGGCCAGAGGCAAAACCCTTTCACCTTTAAAAGGTGAGCTAAGATAACCTGTGAGCTAAGATAACCTCACTGGCACCTGACCAAAATGACCAATGAGGAGATAAGATACTTTCAAAGCTGGAGATGGGGGGGAACAAAGGGTCTGTCTGTCTGTCTGTGTGATGCTTTTGCCGGGAACAGATCAGGAATGCTCTTCAGAACTCCTGTAAAAAGTTAGTAAGCAATCTAGCTAGAAATGCATTAGATTTTCTTTTGTTCAATGGCTGGTAAAATAGCTGTGCTGAATGGAATGTATATTCCTGTTTTTGTGTCTTATTGTAACTTAAGGTTTTGTCTAGAGGGATTCTCTATGTTTGGAATCTGATTACCCTGTAAGGTATTTACCATCCTGATTTTACAGAGGCGATTCTTTTACTTTTTCTTTAATTAAAATTCTTCTTTTAAGATCCTGATTGCTTTTTCATTGTTCTTAAGATCCAAGGGTTTGGGTCTGTGTTCACCTATGCAAATTGGTGAGGATTTTTATCAAGCCTTCCCCAGGAAAGGGGGTGTAGGGCTTGAAGGGATATTTTGGGGGGAAGACTTCTCCAAGTAGGCTCTTTCCCTGTTCTTTAACACACTTGGTGGTGGCAGCATAGGGTTCAAGGACAAGGCAAAGTTTGTACCTTGGTAAGTTTTTAACCTAAGCTGGTAAGAATAAGCTGAGGGGGTCTTTCATGCAGGTCCCCACATCTGTACCCTAGCGTTCAGAGTAGGGAAGGAACCTTGACACTCAGCATGTCCAATTCAACAAAAATGATGGGAATTTCTGACAAAGAGATGGCCCAGTAACCCTAAAAACCTTGACCCAGTTTTGCTGCCTTATTTTAGAGTACGGGATGAACTTTATTTTGTTGATGGCTGTGTGCTATGAGGTACACGCAGGCTACTTGTGCCAGAAGAATTACAGTCAAAACTAATACATCTGGCACATGATACTCATCAAGGAATTGTCAGAACCAAACAACGACTACAGGATCTGTATTGGTGGCCAGGGATGGACTCTCAAACTGAAGTGCTCATAAAATCCTGTGTCACTTGCCAAATGCATGATAAGACAACAGTGACATGTAACCCTCCATTACAGCCTGTTCCTCTTCCTGAATTTGTGTGGGATAAAGCGGCGACTGACATTGTAGGACCCTTTGATACTGCTCCAAATGACTGCCATTATGCCATCACTTTAATAGACTATTTCAGTAAATGGCCTGAGGTAGCATTTACATTGCAAATCTCTTCTGCTACAGTAATTAAGTTCCTCTCTTCAGTTTTTAGCAGGGAAGGTAACCCCGAAGAACTGGTTTTAGATAATGGTAGTCAATTTACTTCTCTGGAGTTTGAAACTTTTCTAGCAGAGAGGAACATTTTACACAGGTCATCCCTATATTACCCTCAAGCCAATGGGGAAATTGAACGGTTTAACAGAAGTTTGAAACAGAGCTTGCAAATGGCTAAACTGGAAGGGCGATTGTGGATAATCTTCACTACTGATTTCTTGCAAGCATACCAGGCTACATGACATGCCACAATGCAAAGATCATCTGCAGAGTTACTGCATGGGAAAGCAGATGAATACTAAACTGAACATTGCTGGATTGTTACAGGCACGACCTGATGCCCCAGCCGAGGATGATGTGAGAAAAACAGTTGAACAGAACCAAGCAAAGTATAAGGCTTTCACAGACAAGTGGGGGGTGCTAAGGAACCAAAGTTTGAGTGTGGTTCCTTCATTAGAATACGAAAACCTGGAATTTTACGCAAAGGGGACCATAAATTCACAGCTCCTCTTAAAATCATAGAGCAGAAGGGACCTTACACCTATCGACTTTCTGATGGGCGGGTATGGAATGCTTCTTATCTTGTACCTGCCTATGCACCAAGAGGAGATTATGCCAATACCCAGTCTGCATTGGATGACTTCACCATAGTATCAACACAACAAGACATTGCACTGGAACCGGGGCTTGAGAGGTGGCCTGTCAGACCCAGATGACCACCTGTCTGCACTAGAGACCATGTTATGTAGTATCTACAGTGTTTTCAGTGTAATATTTCTGCCAACAGTATAGTGTCTTGTTTCATATTTGTTCCTGTGGTTAGAACAACAATGTTTATTTTAATTGGGAGAGTTTCTTAAGAGAGGAGGGAAGGTGGTGTTTATATGCTGCTTGTAATTATTAGATCTGGGAGCACGGGCTGTTGGGAGTCTGAAAGGACAGGAAACGGGGGGGGGGGGAGTTGAGGAAGCTGAGTGAGAGCTACCAAGGGTGCAGCAGCAGCTTGGTAAAGAGGTTTTCACTTTAAGAATAAAGTCCTGTTGAAGTTTGTTAGTACCTTGCCTGGTTGTTACAACATCTACCCTTAAGACAGCCTTGAGTGTTTCCCATAAAGTTGTAGTGGAGGAGACAGTAATTTTATTTTCTTTCAAGAAGTTGATAATGGATGTTTCAATCATCTGAAGAAATTCAGGGTCTTTAAATAGATGTGTGTTTAACTTCCATTTTGAGGATCTTTTAGCACTACGACCAATTATGTATATGAAGAGAAATTGGAGTATAATCAGAGACGATGATATTACCAACTTCCGCCTTCAGATATGCAGGAGCTAACACCTTAGATATCATAACAAAATCTAATCTGGAATAAGAGACATGAACTTTAGAGAAATGTGTAGTCACACTTCCTAGGTTGCTGCATTCTCCAAATATCCTCTCGTCCAATATTGGATGGTTTGCAAATACCTGAAGTTTCCACCTAAAACACTAAGATTTGTCTATGATATCATCCATGACAGTATTTCAATCTCTTCCTAGTACCACTGGGATATCAGCTCTGTTGGAAATAGTGTCAGTTATTTTTGCAATATAGGATATGTTCCATCATTAGGATGATTTGCATTCCCCAAAATTATTCTCACTCTTGAAAATGCCTTCAATTATTATGTATCTCTGGATCTGACCGCAACTGAAATACACTGAAAAGTTAGGCTGTTGTGGATTAGCACCACTACTCCCCTGCTTCTGGAGTTTAAAGAGGAGTGACATTCATGTCCCACCGTTAGTTTTTTAATTCTGTCTTCATATTCAGTCCTTAAATGGGTCTCCTGAAGAAAAGTTATGTGACATCCATTTGATTTTAAGTGCCTTCAAGTTTTGATTCTCTTGGAGGTTTCATTAAGCCTCCATACAGTCTAGGAACAAAATGTAATAGAGTTCATGAAAGTCAGTGATTGTTCAGCTGCTAATTGATGACCAATATATCAACAGCTTCCGAGTGCTTCTTCATGCAAAAAAAAATACATACACCACACACCTTACTCTTAACATCTCAGACTTCAAGTACTGGCAAGTTCAGATCCCACATGGTATATACCTGTATCCCCTATACACAGTATGAATTAATAAGGAATCTGCCAGAAATATACTTATATTTACCAAAATTCCTACATGTGCCAAGCCATATAAATGAATGAAACCTATTGTGTCATAGATATGAATCCATTAGTAATAGTGTATTATACATAAATGTTAATATGCACATAGTATATACTTATTTATACCAATACACTAATAAAAAGATAAACATTAAGTGACATAAATGATAATGTGTGCAAATAAATATGAATATATTATTACTAAAGCTATGTTTTAGTCATGTGTATTTTTAGTAAAAGTCATGGACAGGTCACAGGCAGAAAACAAAAATTCACAACCTATGACCTGTCCATGACCTGTACTATACCCCTGACTAAATCTTGGGAGTGCCGTGGGTGCTGGGGGGGATGGCCTGGGTGGTGCCGCGTGTGTGCGGGGGGCATAGGTGTTACTGGGACAGTCCAGGTGGGTGCTTGGGTGGGAGCAGCCCAGGACCCCCACGGGTGCTGGGGAGAGGGGAGTTGGCAGGGCTGGCAGGCTTCCTATCCGGCTTCTGGAAGCAGCGACATTTCCCTCCCTAAGCTCCTAGCTCTGTGCACTGCCAGCTCCACAGCTCCCATTGGCCGGGAACTGTGGCCAATGGGAGCTGCAGGGGGGGTGCCTGCGGGCGGAGGCAGCACATGGATCTAGGAGCTGAGGGAGGGAGCCCCCTCAAAGTAAGCGCTGCCCAGAGCCCTCACCTCCTCCCATGCCCCAATCCCCAGCCCTGAGTCCCCTCCCACACCCAAATTCCTTCTGCTGCTGTTGTGGGGGGGCAGTGGCCTGAGACTGCCCCAGCAGTGGGGAGTGCGACTGGCCCAGGGCCTACCTGAGCTGCTCAGGCCGCCCTGGAGACAGCCACACTGGCTGCTGCAGAAGTCACGGAGGTCATGGAAAGTCACGGAATCCATCACTTCCATGACCTCTGTGATAAACTCACAGCCTTAATTATTACCATACATGTATTATAAATATATAAACTACAACTAGGGGTAAAAAGGTAAAAATAAATATACAAGTGCCTATATAAAGTGATACTGATAGTCACAAATAACACAAATAAATAGCTAAGAATGTATTAGCATCATGTATATATTGTAACCACATTCATAGACTCGTAAATATATAAATAAGAAGTAGACCACATGTACATAAGTTGCCTGGTTTTCTCAGTCACAGTTCCTGTTCTTCAGGGTTTATGCTCTCCAATTTATATTCCTCTGAGAGGATCATACTGTTACCCTTAGTGAGATCTGGTCTCAATAGTGCCTGCCAAGCATACGATGGGGTATTGAGTTATTTCACAGAGC
Organism: Eretmochelys imbricata; assembly: GCF_965152235.1. Taxonomy (NCBI): domain Eukaryota; kingdom Metazoa; phylum Chordata; order Testudines; family Cheloniidae; genus Eretmochelys; species Eretmochelys imbricata. The sequence continues at coordinate 20,273,951 of NC_135572.1, forward strand.
CTGTCAGCTTCATTATGAAGATCACAGGCTATCTGAGGCAACAGTTAATATCTGATCCCCTGAGAGCTCGCTTGATGCCACTAAATGTGGCTCTCTTCTTGCTTTAATTTACAGAGAAGTCTGGATACAAAAAGTATTTAAAATCCTTATATTTAAGTGTTCCTTTTTGCCAAGCAGCAGACATCAGTTTAACTGTGTCATTAAATCTTATCGATTTAAATATGGTGGGTCTGGAGTTATTATTGTTCTCTCTTCTTCTGCCCCCTGACACTTGATGAGTCCTTCCCATCCCCCTGGGAGACAAACAAGGGATGTAATACAGGGTGAGGGTGTTCTGGAGAAAACAAATTATGTTTTTGTCCTTCTAGCCCTTCAGGGGTCCCCGAGTAACAGCAAATTATTCCTGTGTTACCAGTTTTCCAGATCTTCTTGTTTCTCCTCAATACTGGTTATACTTTGCATTAAGGAAGCATTCTCCATTTTAACCACCTTCAGTTTTATGGCATTTTTTTGTCATTTGTTACTTAACAAGCTTTGACTTCTCTCATATTTTTAGAGAGCTCACGTATATCTTGAGATAAAATATCAAATTTGGTACTATTTTTCCCAGCAGGATCAATAACAACAAAACAAACAGGGTCCTCCTCATCTAATTAGTACATTTCTAAGAGCAAATTATGGTTTAAATATCTGGCAGCCCTTAACTGATGAAAATTAGTCAGGGAGTGAGGGTGGGGGTTGAAGAGACCAGAAGTCAGGCAGCCATCTTCTCTAGAGGTCACACAAGCCGTCCACTTCTCCTATTTCTTATTTCTCCTGCCCTGTTTCTTCATCCAGTTCCTTCTCTCTTTCTCTCCCACTTCTTACTTCCCAATTTCTTTTCATCCATCCTTCCATCTCCCCTTGCTTTCCCCATCCATTCCTCTCATTGATTTTTCCCACTATATATTTGCAGGGACCATTTTGTATAGTTTCTAACTGATGGGGGGACAATCATGACTACGATCCGAATGGAATGTTATTCCGCCGTAACCTATAGTTTTATTAGGCTTGGAAGGATTCAATTTTTATCCGTAAATGTTGGTAAACATTGATTTCACCATACACATGCAAACCACCACCAACAAAAAATTTTCCGCTGATAATAATCAAAATGTACAAATAGGCAAAGTAAGAAAATTGCTGCTTTGAGTCAAAATTATGTTATTTAGATTTTTGAATTAGGCTTCTTACAAGTAGACTAGTGAAAGAATAGTAAAAACAGGTATGATTTTTTGATTAAGGATATTTATTTTATATATTTTGACATGATGTTTTGATAATTTGTGTTTTAATGGTTTATGAAGCTTTAACTTTCTGCATCTCAATGTTTGTCATTTGATGATTGTCTGATGCCCCATCTCACTTTCTCACAACTGTGACATTTAAATTGATAAAGGTATAAAAAAATCTTTAAAATAATCAATATTATCACATCATGATTGTAAAATAGTTGAATTCTGCCAACCCCATTTATTTTAAATACTATGCGAATACTATGACCTTCTTTTCTCCAGAAACTGCAGAATGCTATGCATTCACGCTCTGAAGGAACCCAAGTATGTGGTAAAGTCTAATACTGTTTCTCTAGGTTTGTGTTTTATGCAGACTTTCTAATGCTTGAAGGAATTTTTAATGGGGTAAAAATAGCATGAGACAAAGGTCCAGATTCGGATCTCACTTACAATGGTCTAAATGTGGTGTAATCCCACTGAAGTCAATAGTGCTACTCCAGATTGACATCAGAGTGAAATTAGACTCAGGCTTCAGATTCTCAGTGTACTTCCACAATCCAGGATTTTTTTGGGAAATAACAAAATTATTAATATATTAACAATTGGCACTGACAAGAAATAGAAAAGTTCAAACTCATGTCACAAAGATGTCCTCAACTGAACAAGTAACTGTTTTCATTATCAAAACAGAACAAAGCATTATTTCATCTGTGAGCAATGTTTTAAAGCTCCTTAAATACTCTGACATGAATAACAATGCAATTTTGCAAAAGGAAGTTTCTGGTTGCAGCTAATCATGTCAATTTATAAAACATTCTCCATTGTTTGCTAGTTACCCATAAACTGCTCTTGTGAGTTGGACTTTTATGGTGAAAGGTATATCATTGGCTGTAAATATATATATTGGGTGCCAAACAGAGATAAAAGATATCAGAAACATGCATGACAAAAAGGTAACATATCTATAGAAGTTGAATAACACCACAGTTAAGAGTTAGGATGCTCCATTATTTCACACTATTCATCCACCTTGATTCCAACATGCTTGGAGTTCAACTACTTAACTATCTTGTTTTCTCTCTGAAGGTGTCAGCAGCTGAATTTTCAAAAGCAGCCTCTAAACCAGGGTCCCTTTGCCCATCTGTTTCAAGAAGGGCATCTAAAATTATTGGACACTTTTGAATATTTTGCTCCAGAATGCAGCTTAGTCTGCAACTTTCTATTGTCCATTCAAATAAATGACTTTAAGAAAATGGAAAGGATGCACCATTGTAGCCAGATCTATAGATTATGTATTAATTATATTGATTACCTAAGAATTCCCAGTTATCACCATTCTATCCAAAAGCCGGTGTTAGCTCATGTTCCTGTGGTTGGCTGGTGTTGTTATGGACAAAATTCACCCTTACACACACTATTTCCAGTTCCCCAAAACATAGGGGTGACCATTAGGCCATTTATCTGTGCCAAAGTTCATAGGCCTCAGGCCTTATGCTAAATGCTAAAGCTAATATCTTACAGGATACAGACCTATAGGTTCTTGCATTACTGCTGAATAAAATACATTCTAAAGCTAGCTCTCTGGCCTACACTATTAAGCAATCAAACATTATGAAAGTCTAAAGATAACTTGACATATAACCTTTCTAAGTTCTTTCCCTGCTCTATTTCTATTTAGTCTTTTACTGTTTCTCTTTCTACCCCTTTGCCCAATTTTTTAAAGGACATCTAGAAGTCCTTAAGATGGCTACAAATTTATTCTAGCTAATACTGGCGCTGTTGTTCAATCCACTAAACAGACTAAATCAGCATTTCTGAAGCTGATAACTCCATCAAAGAAGCAGACACACTGAGACAGCATAAACACTGTAACAAGTAGCAACACACTTAAAAGGTTACAATCAGCTTTATCGACACTGCATTACTTTTTTTTTCTTTTTTTTTAGTTTTTATGTATGGGATTTACTGGTATTTTGAACCAGTTTTCCAATTTAAAAACACATCTTGCATCTGTAAATAACAGCACTACTTAACACAAATTAGGGGCCCAAAGTAAACCCTCTCAAATTCTGGAGGTATTTGAAATCTGAACCTTGATCTAAATTCTACAAATGTCTCCCATCTTAGTAATGGGTAGGACCAAAATCTCATATCTGAAGCCTGGGGGATGTGAAATTCAGACCCAAATTTATGCCCCAACCACCTTGACAGCATATATTTAAGGCCCCAATTCAAGACAGCATATAATCACATGCTAAATTCCATCCTTTCACTTCGAGGGACTTTAGCACACACTTAAGTGCTGCTCTGAATGGGGACTAAAAGCGCAGTGCTTTCTCACATTCCTCCTTTGGGTATGTGAGTGCAACTCCTGATCTAGTCAATGACAGTGGGGCTCACGTCACTGAGGGCAGAACATAGCCCTTTGTATATAAATTGGTATCATTCGTATTTGCCTCCGTTTGCATTAGAAAGTAAATTCGCAAAGCACACGCCATACTGAATGATGCTCTTTAGATGTATGTTTACCTAGTGTCTACAAACACACTAGACAAATGAATCACATGAGAAAACTAGTGGAATTCACTGTCTCTCTCACACACACACACAATATAAACCTCATTTTTCATGAAGCAAAGAAAGGCTACTTTACACTGTTTTCTGTTTCAGCTCTGTTCTCCTTCAACCTCTTTGGGGTATGAATCTTGTCTTCAAACAATTTAAGGGGGTTTTGGGAGGAATCTATTTTTCTCTCCCAGAGTTTTCAAAAGCCAATATTTCCTGAAGGAAGTCAAACAGTGGTGTTAGTTTACTAGACAAAGGAACTAGGCTCAGGGGTCGGAGTAATTGGCACAGGAAATCCCTTTGTGGGCCTCGATCTAAGCCCAGGGGCCACTTTAGGAAAGGGGAGCCTATTATTTTTTTATGCAATGGCATCAAAGTGAGGATCCCCCCCTGCTATGGGCCTTGAGGCTCTGAAAGGTTTGTTTTAGGTCCTTAATGGTCTCAGATGAAGTGCTATTATTGTGCAATGAGATTTTGTAGTTAAATATGTTTCAAAATTGCTCTACCGAAATGCACTGGTACACATGATTTATTTCTTAATCAGAACATTGCTCTTGAATACACTTCTGAGAGCTGCAGGCTCTTTAAGTTTGCTATGAACATTGATTAAGTTACTATGTGGCCATCTTTACCTCTCCCCCTGCCATACTAGTATACACGTTAGAACCCTCGCCTTTAATTCCTGGGTCATGATTAGCTTTACGCTGTTCTCATCAACTCTGCAACTTTATATTCCTCAAAGAAGATATTAGCAACAAGAGATCTATGCTGATTTACACCAGCTGAGGATCTTTCCCTTTTCATTTAGAGATTCCAAGTGATGGAGAATCTGCTGCATCCGTTGGAAATCTGTTCCAATGGTTAATTACCCCCAATGTTAAAAATGTGCTTCTTTCCCCCCCCACCCCACACTGTTCCTCAGACGTTCTTGTCAACTGCTGGAAATGGCCCACCTTGATTATCACTACAAAAGGTTTCCCCCCTACCCCCTCTCCTGCTGGTAATAGCTCACCTTAAGTGATCACTCTCATTACAGTGTGTATGGTAACACCCATTGTTTCATGTTCTCTATGTACATAAATCTCCCCACTGTATTTTCCACTGAATGCATCCGATGAAGTGAGCTGTAGCTCACGAAAGCTTATGTTCAAATAAATTGGTTAGTCTCTAAGGTGCAACAAGTACTCCTTTTCTTACTTCCAGTTGTAATTTTGATGACTTCAACTTCCAGCCAATGGATCCTGCAACTCTTTTGTCTTCTAAAAAAGACTCAGATTGCCTTTTTTGAGGCTGAGACTCAGGACCATCAGACCAGGAGATTGACACACTGCCTACTGAGCTAAGACAACATTTGTTGGATGCTGTTTCTAATCTTTTATGATACTTGGATTGGAAGCTCTTCTGAACCTTTGTTTAGCTACATTTATGGCATTATACAAGAGAAACTACTCACTATAAATAGAAGGTTTAGTGGTGAATTAATCACAGTCCATAAGTACCTACACGGGAAGAAATTTCTAGTGGACAAAGACATATCAAGCTCTAGTGGGTAGAAGATGCAGCTAGATAAATTCAGACTGGAAATAAGGTGCAAATTATTAACAGCAATTAATCATTGGAACAATTTACCATGGGATGTGGTATATTTTCCATCACTTGAAGTAATTAAATGAAAACTGGATATCTTTCTAAGAGACATGGTCTACCTCCACCTTAAATTATAGGCCAGATGAGAGGATCATAATGGTCCCTTCTGGCCTTAAATCCTATGAAAGTATGACAAGAACCATCCCTTTCTCACTGTACATACTAGAAGAGATTACAATACAGGAAGTTCTCCGTTCACCTACAAATATATTTCTATTTAATTTGTCATTTTTGTTCCGGATACTTTCGCTCAGCAAAGTGGGCAGCTTTCTTGAGGAACCGAGTCAGAAAGGGACGGCTTTAGGATGAATGGTGACATTCCATGGGACTAGATATCTGCTGGTGTAACACCAATGAGTCTATCAGAAAATTAGGCCACACAACTTTAAGTTAACACTTTATATTTTTTTAAAAAAATAATAGGGATGGAAGGCTAAAAATCCAACACCACACAAATGCAGACTGCTGCAAAGCAGACAGAAGGTTAAGTGTCTACTGGTTCAGCTAAGGGACAGAGAAGTTTGCACTTCATTGAAGAAACAATGGTATTCTAGTTGGCAACTCCTCTCCTTCAACAATTAGAACAACATTTTGTTTTTACATTTAAAGTTTATTTATCACTTTTGAAAATGTTAGTAAATTATAATTGCATAGAGAATTTGCTTTAATTATAATATAAAAACATAACCCTTGAGGGGGAAAAAGGGATATTGTGGTTCTTTAACAGGGAAGACAAACTGCTACTCATATTGGCAGGTATCCCAATATTAATTCTTCCCTCCCTTTACCGTGACAGAGGACACTTTTGACCACAAGACTGTTGATGAAATGCAACCAAATATCTGGGTCCCATGAAGGTTCATATTGCAGAACACCAACAGTGCTAACTGTTACACTGAGTTTTTGTTAGGAATGGTGGTAGCATGGTATAGAGAGGTAACTCTTATGGAAAAGTCCTATATAATACAACTTTTCTCTTGGTGATTGAACCATCCTACAGAATTCAACGGAAAATAATATTCTCACTGTAGAATTTTAGGACAGTTCAAGAAACCTATAGAAAGGCTTTCAATTTCCATAAAACCCTACCAGTTTAATTCCTATTAAATTTTCACAAGAACAACATCTGGACAGTCAGCCAGGGCAACTGATGGGATAGTTGGTTTGACTTCAGTATCCTTGGAAGACTACAGAGCAGCTCTAAACTGCCCAGCATACTGGTAGTATGCTATTCTATGAGTGCTCTCAATCACATCAGGTCACTCTTCTTTACAGAACATGGAGCATCTACAACAGATCTATGGAATCACTCCCGTTACAGTTTTCAATCTGATTGAAGTACTAACCTTTCAAGACCATGCACTATCTCTAACCATGCAAGCATGCGAGGGGTATCATTAGCCACTTGATTTCTGACTGCTTTCCATTACTGTCCATTAGATGTTTCATACTGTATGATGTATTGGACATCAAAATAGGCATCTGGTCCTTTGTAAAACTCAGTGAAAAGAATGAACCTTAAGATTCCATCCCACAGAGTAAAACACACTAAGATTTATTCAGATTTTATCCTCTTCAGAAAAGAGCAATGTTCTCTGGAAAAGTTGTTCTAAAAAAGATACTATATACAAAAGGCACTTTTATTTCTAAAAGCAACTTCAGCATTATGCATGCACAAGACAATTTAATATGGAAACATATTTCAGCTAACCGGGATTTCTTCTGGATTTATGACCATGAACCTTATGTTCTACACTAGGTGGAAAGTCAACTTGAGGAAGTGGGAGAGAAACTCTTTCTTCTCAGTCTATAAAAAGTAGCCAAACAACTGAAGAGTTTGCTTACTAGAATTTGTTTGTCTTTTACTACAGTGTTTACTATTGGTAAGTGATAGGCCTGAATGCAAATCACCAGTCTAGATCTGATTGGCTTGGAACTATCTCCTCTAAGTGCAGCTATTTACCAAGCAACAATGTCAATCAGAGAAATAATAAACAAATAAAGAGCATGGTACCTAAATGTTGTCTATCACAATTAATATCTTAAGAGGACAACAGTTACAAGTAAGCAATTTTCTCTTCTATATAACAGAAAAATACCAATGTCTTTGTCTCAGGCAACATCACAGATTAACAAAAATCCTTTGATAAATTATACATCCCATTTATAAGATCTAGAAAATGACATTGTCCAGCTATACCAAAAGAGACACTTGATATGGATTTAATCAGGCCGCAACTTTATAAATAGATGCCTGGGATTACCCAGCAGATAAACGTGTACAGTGCAGGCAATACCACGTTTATTCAAATAACTACCGAGGGCTTCCACCAGCCCCCCTTCATTTTCCATCCAGGACACCCAGCCTACCCATGGCTTGGACCTTACCATCTCCCCATCTTGTAGGAGGGTTAAGATGGGCTATAAGGATGGGGGTTGGCTCCCTATCATACCAATCATAGGACTCCTGAAACCCTACCCCCCACCAATTCCATTTCTTTGATCAGCACATCCTTTTCAGTTCTTTACCAGGCCATTGATCTGGTCACTGGTGGACTTCCCCATGGAGTACCTGCACTGTACATCCACCCAACACTTACAAAATAAGTTGCGACATATAGCCTAACCACCTTTTCTCCTCACCATAATGTGTCCTCCCTGACACCCACTGGGAAGCAGGCAAACATCCTCACTCCACCTAAGCCAATATGGTGGTGAGGTAAAATTTCCTTTCCAGCCCCCCTAAAAAGGAGCAACAAACGCAATACTCACAGCAGGTCCTAACCCAACCTGATATTCGCACCTCTAGGGTGCTGCCTTGCCTGTTGTGTGGAGAAAGGGCTTCCAATGTCCAGGGCTTGCACCTTTAAAGCCTTCCAGCCTATATTTCCTGGGGGTGAGTGAGCACTGCAAAGCTGACCACCTCCTGCCCCACCCGCCATAAAGCACAGCTACACTCATTCAGTAAACCCGGACAACGTTCCCTCCTCTTCAGGTGTGGTGTGGTCATTATACAAAAATTCTGTTATGGCGTTAAAGATAGCAAATGCCAAACACATAAAAGTTAGGATTCAGGAACTTTTCTGTCAGAGGCATTTGGCACAATTCTCCTCTCCCTTACACTGCGGTAAATTCAGGCATAACTGAGCTGAGGTCAGTCAAGGCTTGGGAGGAGTAGGTTGAGCCATGTGTCCTGCTGGGGTGAAAGGTGGCTCTTCACCCAGCATTGAGCCTTGGTGAAATATCACAATGTAACCCTAAGTAACAAATTACACCTTTTTGGAACCATCAGCAGACAGCGAAAAGCAATCTGAAAACACTATCTATTTGAAAGGTACAGTGGCATCACTAATGGGGAAAGTCTCTCACTAACCCTTTGACACAAATGGAAGTGCCACACAGAGAAGAAAGATGGAGGAAATGTTTCTAAGACTGTTACATTCATAAAGCATTTTTAGTGGAGATTCTCTGCTTTGTGATGCATTCCTTTCAGGAAACTTGACTGTATTTTTTTCCTCTGAAGAGAGAACCCTGAACCCCTTTCCAATCCTGACCAACACCTCAATCTTTTTGCTTTTATATTATTATTATTTCACAGTTCCACATCTTAATTTGCTAACCATATGCTCCTGCAATAAAAATCAGCAGATGGCTCTTCTCTCTGGCTTATCCTGTAAATTTCTCAGCAGTGTCAGAATAACAATGTGCCCAAGACACTGAACTAAATGTAGCAGAAGCAGACAAATACTTTATCAGGTAGATTCCTGATTGTTTTGTCATTGTTTCATAGTTATCATTAGTCTGATAAAAAGTACACTGATTCTTCGGGGCTTTGACAGTTCTCTTTGTTCAAGGCATCAGTGCATCTGAATTCATCCTCAAGCCATGATTCTGTATTCTCTTAGGCAACTTAAAAAACCCAGCATTTCTTAACAGGTGAATCAGGACAGAATCAGACTCAATGCATTCCCTATGGGTAATTGTAGATTTGTTTGGTATTGCTAGAATTCTGACATTGCTTACTAGCCTTGTCACATCTCTGTCAACCCTATCAATATTTTAAAGCATATATTTAACATTTCACCCCCCTTTTTCCCACCATCCTTTTCCATTTCCTTTCAGCTAACAATCTGTATGTAGCTGCAGGTGCCAGCGAAAGAGGTTCACTGCATTATTTAGTTTTGTTTGCTTTATCTGAGCCCTAGAATGAATATTGATATATACGCCTGTCTTATTTAAACCTGAGGAAGAGCTCTGTGAAGCTCAAAAGCTTGTCCTCTTCACCAACAAAAATTGGTCCTATAAAAGTATTACCTCACCCTCCTTGTCTCTCTCTTGTTCAAACTACTAATTCATGAGCTGTGTAACACTCACTTTACAGGGGATGACTAGACTTCTTGTTTGGTTCGCTTTTAAATACCTTATCTTCCAAAACGTTATTCCAAATCCCAGTTCTTCAAACCTCAATTTTTCCAAAGGCTGACGGGTTAATTTCCTTACTGATACTCAGAGAAAGGGAACACTACACCCATATCATCAAAAATCTTCACTTATATCCTACAGTAAGCAAAGGATGCTATCCAAAAACCCATTCAAGTCAATGGCAGCCTTCCCATTTGACTATAACGGGCTTTGGATGAGGCCAAAAATCTCTATCCTTAGATCCAATCTTGCAAATTCTTATTTGGGGAGAGTATTAATTAATTATTTACTAGATTTCTAGCAGAGCTCTGATCCCAAATATCAGGCAACTTATCAGGTTTAAAATTTGCAAAATAAAATTGACAATGTGAGCATGATGCATTGCTATCATACTAATATTTCTCTGCTATTAAATAAGACTACACAAATGCTAACCCTCTATCCAGTCTCCCTCCCTGAATCCTGAGGGGGAAAAAAAGGGTGTTCTTTGCAGCATCCCATAAGGTTAACAAGGTTCTGTAGGATCAAGGAGGCAGGGAGTGATTTCCAAAGGGGATCCTCAATTAAAATGTACTAGCAGCATCCTTTGTTCTATATTAGTTGGGTCCTCCCAGCTCAAGCATCTCTGCAGATTCCAACTGTGGCAGCCTTCCATAAGGAAAAGGTAGTTGTATCTACATGGGTCTTTATCCCTAAAATTTCCCACCCTTGCTACCACCAGCAGCAACAACTGTGAGAGTCCTAGAACGATGGTCTTGGGGTTAGGTATATTTACAAGTCACAGTCTCTCCATATCTCAGTCCTTCATCTAAAAAAACTTGGGATAATAAAACTTCCTTTCTCTGTGTTAGAGACAAGGTGGGTGAGCTAATATCTTTTATTGTTGGTGGAAGAGACAAGCTTTTGAGCTACACAGAACTCTTCTTCCGTCCTGGGAAAGGTAATCAGAGAATCACAGCTTAATACTAGGTGGAACAGATTGTTATGTGAAGGAGGTATTTTTTTCTTCCCATGACTGGAGAGCTGTTAACGAGCCACTTCACTTTGAATGGTCCCTTAAAATATGCATTTACTTCTGCTAAACAACCTGTTTCAACTTGTATTTAGCTGTCACATGCTGAGTACATTTCCCAGACCTGAAGAAGAGCTCCGTGTAAGCTTGAAAGTTTCTTTCTCCAACAGAAGCTGGTCCAATGAAATATATTACCTCACCCACCTTCTCTCTCTAAGCCCAGGAGCTAACACATGTTGTGAGGGCCCATTCAAAATGAAGTTAGCCACTAACACAGCTCCAGTCATAGGACAAAGGAGGGTCAGTGGGTCATAGATTTTTGTAAAGAGATATAAAATGAGTTCCTCTATTGACTCCATGATTTTTAGTGTCTAGCAAAGCTATTAATTTACATTCCTAGGCCTTTCTTTGGAAGGTATTGTGCAAGTTTTCTTTGAGGATGTCAGATATGGAATGACTGTTTTTTGAAAACTGTTTGCCCAAGGGTGTTTTTGTCTTTTATCATTTTTCTGTGTGAGGTCGTTCAAGAGTCTGGTTTCACCCACATAGCCGCTGTTGGGGAATTTGATGCACTGGATGACATGTACTACATGTTGTGTTAGACGTGTAAGATCCATGGATCTTGAAAGGTGAGGTGTGAGAAGTATGTCTGCAGATTTTGCAACTGTTGTTATGGCAGGGACTAGTGCACTTTGAGTTGATGTGTACTAGTCTGTAGGGAGCTTGCTTCTGCTGACGAGCTTGGTAAGGTTGGGGAGTTCTTTGAAGGCCAGAAGAGGGGGTTCAGGAAAGATTTTTTCCAGCGGCGTGGTCCCAACTAGATTATAAGCCTTTTGAGGCAAGGTCTGTCTCTTATTATGTGTTCGTACAGTGCCTAGCAGAAAGGGGGCCTGATCTTGCTTGGGTCCTCTAGATACTACTGAAATACTAGTAGTGGTAGCAGTACAAATAGAATAGGCAAGGCCCTTGGCAGTTCCTGGAATTGTAACCATCATGTTATTCAAGCCTGCTCAAAGCAGGTAGTCAAAGAAGCCTGGTCTTCCCAGACACTGTTCTCTCCCATCATTCTGTCTCTGGCATTGTGGCACCGCAGAATGAAACTGACATTGTCCGATCAAACCGGAGAGCAGGGAGACAACTTTATGTAAATCAGTGATACGAACCTAAGGCATCAGCTTTGTTGTTAGATAAATCCTTGGTGCAGACTCTTTCATTTCAGAATCAGAACATGCACTTTGGTTCCTAACATACACATGATATTTTCCATTGCTGGGAAGTAGTTAACATCCAACACTCACTGGGTGGGAAAATAACAAGTGTGCTCCTAATGCTAAACGCTATCCCTATGTTTGTTGAGCTGCTAGCAAGTCAGGCTTTCAAGAAAAAATCTTGTAGTCTATCCCCATTTATATTTAATTTGATTGTTTTTATGAGTTCAGCCAGGGAGAGTTGTTCAGTGGAAGAAAACAGTTTGGAGATTTGGTCCAGTCCATATTTAGGCACCTAAATAAGTAGTCTGATTTTCAAAACTGTTGATCACCCAGCAGCTCCCACTGATTAGAAGAGACTCAGAGTTTGTTGCTGATGTTGATTTTAATCCAGGTCACTTGTTTAGATGCCAAAATATGGATTTAGGAGTCCAAGGTAAGGAACCTAGGCCCAGAGCCACAAAGATATTTTGGTGCTTAACTTCCACAGAATTTCAGTGGATCTGGGATCTAGTTTTGAAAATCTTAGCCTGGGCTTTTTGGCCATGCCTGGATGGGCTCAAGACAAGATTCTTGGGTGTAGAACAACCTACTAGAACAGATGGAATAGATCTCAGCCTTCACTGTGCTCAGGTTCCACCTTTAAATAAAACAAATTAGATAAGTCCCTTTGGACAGGCCCCAACTTTGTGTTCTCTGTTTGTACAGCACCAAGCACAATGGGATTCTGGGCCATGACTAGGGCTCCTAGGTGCTACCACAATACAATAAATACATTAAAATGAGAAAGCTGTCGTAGGATATAGGTCTCTCTGCTCAGAGTCCCTGCCACCTATTTACTTTGCTTCTCATCCTTCCTATAAAAGGGGTAGTGAAACAACTGGAGTGAAGTCCCCCCCTTCCAAATTTAATATAGTACACTCCCACTTTTCACATAAGAACATAAGAACAGCCATGCTGGGTCAGACCAAAGGTCCATCTAGCCCAGTATCCTGTCTGCCAACAGTGGCCAATGCCAGGTGACCCAGAGGGAGTGAACCGAACAGGTAATCACCAAGTGATCTCTCCCCTGCCATCCATCTCCACCCTCTGACAAACAGAGGCTAGGGACACCCTGTCCATCCTGGCTAATAGCCATAGATGCACCTATCCTCAATGAACTGAACCCTGTTACAGTCTTGGCCTTCACAACATCCTCTGGCAAGGAGATCCACAGGTTGACTGTGTGTTGTGTGAAGAAATATTTCCTTTTGTTTTAAACCTGATGCCTATTAATTTGATTTGATGAGCCCTAGTTCTTGTGTTATGAGGAGTAAATAACACTTCCTTATTTACTTTCTCCACACCAGTCATGATTTTATAGACCTCTATCATATCCCCCCTTAGTCGTCTCTTTTTCAAGCTGAAAAGTCCCAGTCATATTAATCTCTCCTCATATGGCAGCCATTTCATATCCCTAACCATTTTTGTTGCCCTTTTCTGAACCTTTTCCAATTCCAATATATCTTTTTTGAGATGGGGCCATCACATCTGCATGCAGTATTCTAGATGTGGGCGTACCATGGATTTATATAGAAGCAATATGATATTTTCTGTCTTATTATCTATCCCCTTCTTAATGATTCCCAACATTGTGTTCGCTTTTTTGACTGCCGCTGCACATTGAGTGGATATTTTCAGAGGATTATCCATAATGACTCCAAGATCTCTTTCTTGAGTGGTAACAGCTAATTTAAACCCCATCATTTTTTATGTATAGTTGGGATTATGTTTTCCAATGTGCATTACTTTGCATTTATCAACACTGAATTTCGTCTGTCATTTTGTTGCCCAGTCACCCAGTTTTGAGAGATCTTTTTGTCGCTCTTTGCAGTCTAGTTTTGTATCAACTACAAATTTTGGCACCTCATTGTTTACCCCTTTTTCCAGATCATTTATGAATATATTGAACAGGACTGGGCCCAGTACAGAACCCTGGGGGACACCACTATTTACCTCTCTCCATTCTGAAAACTGACCATTTATTCCTACCCTTTTAACTAGTTACCAATCCATGAGAGGGCACAAGAGACGCTGTTTTACATGTAAGAAGGCCACTCATATCAGGAGTTTCAGAAATAGGAAATAAAGTTCAGAGTTTACTCATGCTGAGAAGTGAGTCACTTTTGGAAGTTCCAGATTCCTGAGCTGAAGAAAATGGACATATTTCCTCATTCAGAGCTTTGACTAGTGAGTAATGAGAGAATCAAAACAAGTCTAGAGCCTCCCCACCAAAAATGGGTTTGGATGGGCCAGAACTTTTATGCCAATTCTAATCGTACAAGTCAGGGCAATAGCTCTCAGTCTGCCAGGGTTTAAATGTGAATAAAAAAATCCAAAGTTAATGGCAATGAAACACAGTAGGGGAAGGATGCTGTGGTCAATGTAAGAGTAATTCTTTTGACAAGTATAATGTTTTCTATAGCCTCCATTTCATGGGCTGGCATTTATAGTATGATTAATGTACAATAATAAAGGGTAAGGAAACATCCCATGTAGGTAGAAATAAATTTGGATAAAAAAGGAATAGCTCCTTAGGTACAACTAAGAGGATACTTATTTTATTATATAAGGCTATATATAATCCCCAAATGAAGGTAGGACCAAGCAAGATATTTCACTGAGTTCAAGTTTTTCATCTCCGCATTTCCTCAGAGATTCTCCATGTGAACTGCTTTAGCAGGGCGGGGTGGCAAGCTTTTTTTATGACAATTCTTGATCATTTTGCAACCAATCCAATACCTCAAGGGGTGGACTTTAAACCTTATTCAGTCTAACAACGATAAGTGCTAGGAGGATCTCTCTTATTATTCATAGATGTCAAAAAATATAGTATTGTGATCAAGAGAAGGAAGCAAGTGGCATGACGTTCACCCTAAAGAGTATAATTATACTTAATTTGCCAACACATAAATCTGCTAGCAGAACTGACTTCGTCCTTTGCTCACGTCCTTTATTTGCAGGGATTTCATCTTGTGACATTCATCCCATGACTCAGTGATCTGAGTCTCATCCGACAGACAAGCTATAAAGCCCACAATGACTGAGTTACCTGTTTGCCTCCCTTCATTAATTGACATCTTAATTGATCTTTGCTGGGATCTGAAACTTTTATTCTGATAATGGAACACAGGGTTATCTGAGAAATATAGAAAACACAATGAGAAAGTGAGAGGCATATATACACAGAGATAATTATTAATACCACTGAAAACTTACTTGAAGACTATAGAGTAATATTAATATATTTTGCACTTATGAAGAGCCTTCTATCTAAGGATCTCAAAGCACTTCATGCACAATAGTTAAGCCTTATACACCTGTGAGGTAAGTATTATTCTAACCATTTTACAAAAGGATAAACTAAGGTAGAGAGATGCTGTGTGATTTGCCTAACAATACAAAGCTAATCTTTGGCAGAACAAAGAAACCCAGGAGTCAAGTCACTGTTCCAATCACCAGATTTTTCCTCTCCCTTAAAAATAAACATTAACATTTATGCCCTAGATAATATAAATTAGTCATAGTACATTAAGGATAGAGATGGTTCCGTGTAAGTCAACTATAAGAAATGTATTTTGATCTCTCTTACACTAGGTTAACAGCACTAATTTAGCCAGTGTGAGTGAAACCATGATCCAAAATGATCAACCCCCAATTGCTCAAAAATGGAACTGAAAAATGACAGAAAATGAACTTTGTAAAAGTACATGATGAGATGGAGAAGAGTAACTACCCAAAATGAGAGAACAGTTTATTAGATGAAGGAATGTAACCTGATGGGATGATCTGCACAATTGGAATGTTAAAAATTAATAATTATAACCTGTTTAGGAAGGTTGTAGTGGGAAAAGGGGTGGGAGAGTGCCATTCTACATCAAAAATGGCAGTCTCTTTCCAAGTCACAAATAACTTGGAAGAAAATGATCTTGAATGCTTATGGACCAATGTCCTACTAGATAAATCACATGATGAAGTACTAGTGGGTGTCACTACAGATCATCAAATCACATTAGGGAACAGGATGACTGGCTCCTTAGCATATATCTATAATGTGTAGGAAAACAAACCTGTGTGATCATGGGGGACTTCAATTTGAGTGACATATGCTGGAGGTCTCATGATGCCAGTAGAAAACACCCTTGGAATTTCTAAACATTATATACTCCTGGGGGGATTTACATGCTACTGCGTGTGTGCAGAATTAATGAGCCCCACATATTTTAATTATTTTGTGCAGAAAAAAGTTCCTGCAGAAATGTTGCTGCAGTTCCACCTTTTGCCCACCAGAGGGTGTGGTGGTGCAAGAACAGCAGTAGTCCCAGTAGAAAGAAAAGGAGTACTTGTGGCACCTTAGAGACTAACAAACAAGTACTCCTTTTTTTTTTACGGATACAGACTAACACGGCTGCTACTCTGAGTCCCAGTAGAAAATATCTTCTGCAGTTCTGCCTTTTGCCCATGAGAGGGCGCTGTAGCGATAGAACAAAGCAGCAGCTCCCCACCAGCGAGGGAAGAGAGAGAGAGAAAGAGACTGCAGTGCCTTCTTCACAGCAGGCCAGATCGGAGACAGGGGTTATAGGGAGACAGTGTGGGGTGCTGGGGGGGTCAGAGAGGGTCTTATAAGGGCTAGTGGGGGAGGACAGACTGGGGCAGGGACTGAATGGGAGTGGAGGCACAGGGCCACAGAGGGGAGTGAGGTGCAGAGACACATGGGGACAGGGGGAGGAAGTACAGGGACAAAGGGACAGGAGGGGCTGGGGGAAACAGAGACACATGGGGATGGGGGCGGTACAGGGACACACAGACATAAGGGGACGGGGGAGGGGGTACAGGCATATATAGTGACAGGGGAGTGACTAGGTGGGGGCACAGAGACACATGGGGACAGGGGAGGGGGCAGTGATGAGCTGCCAAAATCTTAACAACTGGTTCCCTCCTCACCTCATAAGGGGGTCGTGGCACACCCCCGCCCCCGGGGGACTCCTGCCCCATCCAACTCCCCCGCGTTCCTTGACGCCCCCCCCCGTCCCCTGACTTCCCCCAGAACTGGGCAGGAGGGTCTCGTGGGCCACCACAGTGGGTGCCCACCCCGCCCCTAAGAGCCAGAGGGACCTGCCGGCGGGTGGGGTGGGGAGTCCTGGCATTGCTTACCTGGGGCAGCTCCCAGGAAGCATCCGGCAGGTCCCTCTGGCTCTTTGGGGCAGGGGAGCGTAGCTGGGGGGGGAGCATGGGGAGCGACCGCTCCCCCCACTGATCACATGAAAAGTGGCACTTTAGGCGCCGACTCCATGGGTGCTCCGGGGCTGGAGCACCCACAGGGAAAATTTGGTGGGTGCAGAGTACCCACCAGCAGCTCCCCGCCCCACTCCAGGCCCCAGCTCACCTCCGCTCTGCCTCCTCCCCTGAACGTGCTGCCCCACTCTGCTTCTCCGCCCCCCTCCGGCTTCCCGCAAATCAGCTGTTTGCGCGGGAAGCCTGGGAGGTCTGAGAAGCAAGCAGAGCTTCGCGCTCAGGCCCAGGGAGGCGGAGGTGAGCTGGGGCAGGGAGCAGTTCCCTTGCGCCACCCCTCCCCCCCCGCCAGGGTTACCTGCTGTGGTGCGGGAGGCTCCAGCTCACCACTGGGAGGGGGTACAGGGATACATGGGGATGGGGGAGTGGGTGTCTGAGTGGGGGTGGAGGAACCCATGGATGGGGGGTGCAAAGACACATGGGGGTGAAGGAACACATGGAGATGGGGGCAGATGTGCCTGATTGAATGGGAGAGGCTAAGGGTCAGCCAGGGTCTGCATAGGGGAAGCTCCCTAACAATCCCTCCCCCACCCCTAAAAAAACCTGTTCTGTACTTTTCCCATCCATACACAACAACCCTCCAAGTTTACACAGAGTCCTTCCCAGGAATTTACTTCCCTCTTTCTTAGCTCCTCCATTACCCCTTGATCCCCCAAGTCTTTGCACTGTTTCTGAGGGGTGTTGGAAATATGGTTCTGTATTGTAGTTTAAATGAACTATTACTTAGAGTTCTCTATTAATATGCCTAGTAAGGAAACTATTTGTCAAAAAATATTTCCTGAATCTTTTTTGTTGTCTGTGTTGTTACAGACATACGTGCTGACAGGTATTTTGAAATAAATGACTAAAATTAATTGACACTGGTGTGATTATATTGTGTTGTTTTGACAAATAAAATATGCAGAATTTTGCAGAATTTTAAAATATTGTGCACAGAGTTTTACAGTTTTTTGTTGCAGAATTTATTTTTTTGGTGTGGAATTCCCCCAGGAGTAATTATAGATAACAATTTCCTAACTCAAAAAGCATTGCAGCAAGCATGGTGGCATTCAACATTAGACCTCATCCTAACACAAAGAGAAATTGATCACAGAAGTAAAAGTTAATGATAGCTTAGGTACAAGTGATCATGACTTGATCAGATTTATAATGTGCAAGCAGAATAAAGTTCAGAACACTTGGTGCTTTAATAGGGCCAATTTCAAAAAGTTGAAAACAGGTATGAGCCAAATGAACTAGGAGGAAAAATGTAATCAGAAAAATGTGAACAATAATTGTAAATAATTTAAGAACACCTTTTTCTAAATGCCAAAGAAGCCTCAATCCCACAATTGAAGAAGGATGAACTGGTTAAAAAAACAACCTGGTTTAGAGGGGAAGTGATGGCAGCTGTAAAAAAACCCAAAAAGGAATATTAACCAGCACTTAGGAATTGTAGAAAATTGATAAGGGAAGCCAAGGAACTCAGAGAAAACTCCATGGCCAGCAGAGTTAAGGACAATAAGAAGGAGTTTTTAAAATATATTTGGAATACAAAGAACCCTGACAAGAGTATTGGTCCATTACTAGATGGAAATGGTAAAATTATCAGTAATAATACAGAAAAGGCAGAAATGTTCAATAAATATTTCTGTTCTGTATTTGGGGAAAAAACAGATGATGCAGTCTCACAATAAAATGATAATAGTCTTTCCATTTCACTAATATCGCTGGAGGATGTTAAACAGAAACAACTAAAGTTAGACATTTTCAAATCTGCGGATGCAGATAACTTTCATCTAAGAGTTTAAAAAGAGCTGTCTGAGGTGTTTGCTGGACCGTTAACATTGATTTTCAATAAGACTTGGTGCACAGAAGACTGGAAGAAAGCTAACCTTTTGCCACTTTTTAAAAAGGGTTAATGGGATGGCCTGGGTAATTATAGGCCAGTCAGCCTGACATTAATTCTGGGCAAGATAATGGAGCAGCTGATACCAGACTTGAATAATAAAGAACTAGAGGAAGGTAATATAATTAATGCCAATCAACATGTGCTTATGGAAAATAGATCCCAACAAACTAACAATATATTTTTTAATGAGCTTACAAGTTTAGTTAATAAAAGTAATAATGTTGATGTAATATACTTAGCTTTCTGTAAGGTGTTTGACTTGGTACTGCATGACAATTTGATTAGAAAACTAGAATGATCTAAATCTAACATGCCACGCATTAAATGGATTAAAAACTGGCTAAGTGATAGGTCTCCAAATGTAAACGGAGAATCATCATTGAGTGGGTCTGTTTCCTTTGGAGTCCCACAAGGTGCATTACTGATTTTAAATTTGATATTAGAGGCCAGATATTCAGCCCATCCTTAACCAGTTTTTTGCGGGTGCAAGTGACCACGGACACAGTATTTCACCCACAGTTATGGGTGAACTACGAGAGACATACAAATGAATCAAGAAACTCCTGGAGTGGGACTTATAACGTCAAATGCTTAGCCTTTTCAGGAACAGCAAGTTCAAATAAATATTTTTGTGGCCCTGAGTATACTAGGGACCTTCAGATATATGGTATCCCAAAAGGTGGTGCTGATTCAAACAGCCAATCAGGCCACAATGTTCCACATAAACCAACAGAAAAGTACAGAATCATTTCTCCTATCTGGGGAAGACCTGCATGGATGGGTGTGGGCAAAATCCCACAAGATAATCCTGACTGTCACTTACCTTGCAGGAAAAGAGAATATGATTATGATCACTGCTATAGGATAAGATGATGACATAGATTTGTATGGATGATAGGTGAGTTCAGGGAGTAGAGCTCTCTTTGCTATTCGTATGAAGTCTCTTGCTCCTACCACCAAGAATAGATCATGCTTCCTCCATTCAGAGGGAAGGGAAACTCACATGTCTTTTAACCAACATCCTTATCAAGTTCATGAGAGACAAAGTTCCATGATTTTAGTAGTCCTTACTCATCCAGGCTGATAAGGCACTCGGTGCTGCTGAAGATGGTAGTGACTGATCTCATCTGATGACCATTCAGAACTAGAGTATCCATTCAGTCTCAGCCTGGGATCTGTTTCCCTATCAGCATGTCTTCTGAATGGGTAGAGATCTAGAAGCATGGTGTCCCAAATAACTGTAAGCAGAAAAGGTTTACAGCATGCACTGGCAGAGAGCCGAACTAGATAATTTAGACGAGGATTTTTCTTCTCTGGATTCTATGGTCCTTATCCTGATCTCAGTTATGTCTGTGCAGCAGGAGGGACTCCACTTATGTCTGTTAAATTATATCGGTGTAAAACCTACATGAGATCAGAATGAGGCCTAATGATTGAAACGGTTTTCATTGTTAGGACATTTGTTCTGATATTCAGCCGTAATGGGGCATTCGACTCACCACCACAGCGCCGCCTGCTGGCAATCCTGGGAATGAGCTCGAGGTTGCCAGTGCACTCTCCTCAGGTGGTGTCTCACCTGTCGTCACTTCTGTCTCCACCTCCAGGACGCACGTCGCTCCCCAGACTGTGTCGTCCTCTTCTGGACACAGCTGTGCCCCACTCGGTTATTTCCCCCATTCCGGGGGACCAAGAGTCCTCAGTACAACCACTTGCCTCAGTGGCAAACTGCAGTCCAGGTTCTAGCTGCTTGTCTCAGTGCCAAACTGCAGTCCATACACTCACCACTCCCCTCAGTGGAAAGTGGGGGCAAAGGTGTGTGTGTGGGGGGGGCGGGAACCTGGGCCAGCCTACTACTCTGGGTCCTGACACAGGGATCCTATATTCTGCAGCCCCTCCTCCAACTCCGCCGTCTCACCTCTCCTCTGCCCTTGTATCAGGGCCTCAGTCTGGCAGCCCTCAGCCTGGAGCTTCCTCATACTCCGCTGACCCTGCTCAGCACTGCTCAGTTCATGGTGCTCCCGCCCTCTAAGCAGCCAGTTGTCCTCCCTCAAACTCCAGGGAGTAACTTCCCTCTGCTCTGCTCAGCAGCCCCCTTTTATATGGGCTAGCCTGGCCCTGATTGGCTCCTCTAATAAAAACCTTCTCCTAATTGGCTGGCACTAAAAGCCTTTTCCTTATTGGCTGCCTCCCCAGGGTTGCTTTAATCCCTTACATACCAGTGAGAGGCAGCCATCCCATCACATCAGCTTTTTTTTTCTTTTCTTTCTTAACATCAGCACAGCTCTTCTACTCATAGTCCCCTTTCATTCCCCTCTTTCTTGGAAAACCTTCAAATAAGCCACAGTTCTTCTTCAGTTCTCTCTGCCTTCCCAGCGTATATTTTCCCGGGCTACTTTATGCCTCTCTGTTTCCAGGTGCCTGTTAAAATACTTTTTGCCACTGAAACTTGTTCTCCACTTTTTGCAGGTTCTGCACGATATTACATGCCAAAAGGAAAAAAAACCCATAAAAATCACACACCACATACAGTAACAACCAATGGGGGAAAAAATGTCATCGCTTCCCTCTATGCTCTTCATCAGATGGGCTCTACAACAGTAGGTGACGTCACCGCCACTGTCAGCAATTCACACTTCGTATGTGGGTGGTCAGATGCATTGCAAAGCAGTGGTTTCACACAATCTCTTACAGTACACCCACTATGTGTACAGTAACATGGAAACTACTCACATTTGCTGCAGTATTGTGGCAGTGGCTAAACAGACATGGGACAAGGGTTCTGTGGAACCTCTGTTATTAGTATACGTATTCTGGTAGCACACTGAGACCCCAGCCAAGATCAGGGCCCCATTTTCCTAGCCACAGTACTAACACATAGTAGGGGCCAGACCCTAAAACTTACAATTCAATTAGGTAAGACAGACCAGGGATGGGAGAAAGAACAATTTGTTACCTCTAGTTTGTAGATCAGGAACTGAGGCACAGAGAGATTAAATGACTTGGCCAAGGTGAGAGGGGAAGTCTATGGCAGAGCCAGGAAAGGACTCCAGATCATCTCTTGGTCCTCGATAAAGTGCCTTAACCACAAGATGATCCATATGCTCACCACAGCAACTGGAGTCAACCAGGATGCCCAAGTTAACAGCCCCTTATTTTAATTGATTGGGGGCTCTCCGTGGAGGGTCCTAGGAACCAGAGTTCTCTGACCCAGCTGATTTCACAAACACAAGTTTGCCCAGCTTGCGGCTACACACACTTCGTTGCACATCTCTTTTCCCCCACCTCAGTTGTTTGAGCTTGTAAACTGTATGGAGTAGAAGTGTGTGTGTGTGTGCGGGGGTGTGTGTGTGCCTTTTTTGCCTCTACAAAGCAACAGATTAATATAGACAACATGTGGGCCCTAATGCATGTTGAAGATCTCATGTTTATATTAGAACACTACTCAAACTAGTAATTAGTTGCATAGAAAAAGCCATAACGACGTTGATCATTGCAAATTGCTTGCAAAATCTGATTGCTGCATAGCAAAAATAACCCCAGCAAAAGACTACGTAGCATTTCAGGCAGGTTAAACAAGATATTGGGTGAAATCCTGAACCCATTGAAGTCAGTGGCAAAACTCCCATTGGCTTCAACTGGGCCAGAATTCCACCCATTGTTTATAGTGTATCAATATTTGAGCATTACTTTACCATGTTGATTACTTGTAATTAATGAGATATATCTTTAAAACTATCACAATCTAAAATCCTTGCAAAGCATTTGGATGCTATTTGTTGAATGTCAGCTGGTCATTACTTTGAAATTGAGGTTTCCATCTGGAAATGAATCATCATTTATTTTGTTTTGTTTTTTTCCCTTTCCAGCTGTATCTCTACCTTTTACATTCCCCTCCCCGCCCCCAGCTTGTTAGGAATTTTTAAGATATATTACCTTTTCAATTGCAGTGTTTATCTTAACTCTCTATCAAGGTAAAAAATTAAGTTTTGACTTCTCTGTAGAGGCACCTCAAAGAGACTTGTGGTTGGATTTTTTTTATTTTTTTTGTGGGGGAGGTGGATTTTTGTTCCTTGCTCCCTCCAAGAAGCACGTTAGTCCAGATGGGTCAGATCCTCAGCTGGCATTAACCTGCATAGTTCTCTTGAAGTCAATAGAGCTACCCTGATTTATGCCAACTGGGACTTAGGCCCCCATTCCTTTTAAAGAAATAGTCGCAAACAAAATTAGATACATTTATGAATCCTCACAATGTTCTGTTTCTTTCCCTTTTAGAGTCTGACTTTATTGGAAAATCGGTATCTGCTGCTTGTATTAAAATGGCCACAGATTTTATTCTGTCTTATCGTCGGTCTCCTTTAAGGCACAACAGGTTAAAGAAAGAAAATAGTGGGTATGAATCAGTAATATAAAAAAAGAGAAGCAGTGCAGAAAGTACCACTGCCATATATTTCAGCTCTCAAGCCAGTATACGTGTGCTCTTAAAATAAAAATTTCAATCTGTTACTTTAAAGCCATGCCAGCCATTTTAATAGCTTGTGGCCAAATCCTGCTCCCAAGGGGGAAAAATTGCTGATCAGGAGAAACTGCACTAAGTTAGACAGAAAATGGGTCATAAAGCCACTTAACTGCAGGGATCTTGGCTTAGGAAGATCATGCCATTTGCACCAGACAGATGCTAAATGGATTTAAATTAATATGGGTGTGGCTAAGAGCAAGGGCTTGGAGTCAGGGAGCAAATGGGCAGAACTATGTGATGAGAAAAGTCCAATAAAGCACTGGAAAATCACCGAAATTAATGCAGAAAGCTTCAATAATAACTCATGCCAAAATATCCTTCCATTCGGTTACTCAGAATAAGGGGAAAGATTTTGTGCTGCAAATGTCACCTTCTGAGAACATTTAAAAGATACGGGATATATTGAAAATATATTAAATTATATTTCTACTTCTATAGAATTGTATAGGCTTGCGATATGTTATGCAATGTTGTACATTGTGTTATGCAATGTACAACTATGACTCTTGACATAACTGGCATCTTATGTATGGACTTTGTATTGCACGATTAGATTAAGTGTAGTTGTAGCTGTGTCAGTTCTGGATATTAGAGAGCCAGCCAAGGGTACTAGGATGGCTCCCCAATATGGCACCCTCTTCACGGGCCATCTTGAAGAAGAATTTCTTGACAAATGCACCACAAAACCAGTGATATACCTGAGATACATCAATGATATTTTCATCCTTTGGAGAGATGACTTAACTGCCTCATAAATTTCTATCACAACTTTAACAACCACCACCCATCCATTAAATTTTGTCTAGAATCCTCCCACACCAGCATCAAATTCCTGGACACAACAATGAAACAACAATGAAACCCTACAGACAACTATATACAGGAAACCCACAGATCTCCACACCTACCTTCATAGATTCAGTAAGCAACCCAAACACACCAAGAAAGCTGTTATCTAAGTCAGGCACTCAGATACCACTGAATATGCTCTGAGGAGAAAGTCCAAGATATATACCTTAACACACTCAAAACTGACTTCACTGGACAAGGACACTCCACCAGAGAAGTAGAGCAAATCACGGAATGGGCCACCTTACCCCAAGAAAGTCTGCTTCAATACAGAAATAAAACTCCCTATGACCTCACACCTTTAGTTGCAACCTGCCACCCCACACTGGAACCTGTATAATCAAACAACTACAACCCATACTCAATGGGGACCGCATCCTGAAATCTACATTTTCTGCACCTGTCTCCAAGCTCATCATCAGAAGCAAACTCCCCTCAGATCAGGACACACCAACTCAAAGCGGCACCAGACCCTGTCAGAACAACAAACACAAACCTGCAGACATATCTTCACTGCTATGATGATCAACTCCCCACAAAACATACCTCTCAAGATCCATGGGTCCTACACACGCCTATCACAATATGTGGTATACCTCATCCAGTGCACCAATGACAACTATGTGGGTGAAACCAGACAATCATTATGCTCTTGAATGAGGAAAATGATAAAAAAGACAAAAACACCACATTACCCGTAAGTGAACACTTTTCATAAAGTGATCACTCTATCTGAGCTATCAGTCCTGACCTCAAAGGAAGTCAGCACAACACTTTCAAAAGATGAGCCTGTGAGCTTAAATTCCTAACTTTGCTAACCACTACTACTACTAATAATAATGGATTGAATAAAGAAACTGGATTCATGGTTTATTACAACAATCTGTAACCACTAACAATCCCCCCGTCCCCTGCAACTGCTTTCCCACCCCCTTCCTTCTTCTCCCTATGACTGCAAGGGTGTTAACAGGCCACTTCACCTTGAATGGTCCCTTGGAAAGTGCTAACTACTTATGCTAATCAATGTATTCTAGCTCATATTATTCTAGCAGGGACACTCTGAGGGCAGGCCTACACTACAAATTTACAGTGGTGCAGCTGTAGTGCATCTAGTGAAGATGCTCTACAGTGATGGGAGAGAGCTCTCCTGTTGGTTTATTAACTCCACCACCGCAATAAGTAGTAGCTATGTTGGGCAGAGAAGCTCTCCCGCCAACAGCACTGTCTACATTGGGCGGAGGGGCGGTAAGGTCGGTATAACTACATTGCTCAGGAGGGTGGATTTTTCACCCTGCTGAGCGACGTAAGTTATACCACAGTAAGTATGTAGTGTAGACCCAAGCCTGAATTAGTTTCCCAGACTGAAGATCTGCTTGTCTTAGAAAGCTTGTCTTTCTCATCAACAGAAGTTGGTCAAATAAAAGATATTACACCTCATCTATCTTGTCTCTCTAGTATCCTGGGACCAACACAACTACAACAACCCCTCACTTTTTTGTCATGAGCAGGCAGAACAGAAGCTCCCAATCCACCTGATTGATCCACTGTTCATTAGTTGACATACTTTTATCATTTGCCCTGTTATTCACTTCCTTTCTCAGGTAAACAATCCCAGTCTTTCAATCTCCAGTCTGCTCCCCAAGTGGCGGGGGAGTGAGAACGAACAAATAGTTTGTGCCTTAGTGTCACGGAGTCATTGGGATATGCTCTGGAACTAGTCCATATGAAGCCAGTCAGGACTCTGGGGAAGCCTCCTCTCTGTGAGCATACTGTCTGCAGGGCAAGAAGCTTACACAGCTTTGACTTTCCTGGGTCCAACCTCGGAGCATTCGGCATCCCCTTCCACACCATGCACTTCCCACAGCGAGTCCACACGGGCGGGGATCCTGGGGAACCAGTGGGCCCTGCACCCCAATTCCGCAGTCAGACATGACTCTCAGCCAGCCAGTAAAACAGAAGGTTTATTAGACAACAGGAACACGGTCTAAAACAGAGCTTGTAGGTACAGAAACAGGACCCCTAAGTCAGGTCCATCTTGAGGGCAGGGAGGCCAGACCACAGGTCTGGGCCTCCCTCTCTTTCCCCAGCCAGCTGCAAACTGAAACTCTCCAGCCCCTCTTCTGGCCTTTGTCTCTTTCCCAGGCCAGGAAGCCACCTGATCTCTTTGTTCTCCAACACCTTCAGTTGGCACCTTTGCAGAGGCGGGGCCCAGGCCATCAGTTGCCAGAAGACAGGTTGTCAGCCATTCTCTGTCCAGACACCATCACACTGGCCCTCTAGGGCTCTGTACCAATCACACACCCTGATCCCACCACCTAGATACTTAAGAAAACAAAAATGATTAGGGGACTGGAACACATGACTTATGAGGAGAGGCTGAGGGAACTGGGATTGTTTAGTCTGAGGAAGAGGAGAATGAGGGGGGGGATTTGATAGCTACTTTCAACTACCTGAAAGGGGGTTCCAAAGAGGATGGATCTAAACTGTTCTCAGTGGTAGCTGATGACAGAACAAGGAGTAATGCTCTCAAGTTGCAGTGGGGGAGGTTTAGGTTGGATATTAGGATAAACTTTTTCACCTAGGAAGGTGGTGAAGCACGGGAATGGGTTACCTAGGGAGGTGGTGGAATCTCCTTTCTTAGAAGTTTTTAAGGTCAGTCTTGACATCCTGGCTGGGATGATTTAGTTGGGGATTGGTCCTGCTTTGAGCAGGAGGTTGGACTAGATGACTTCCTGAGGTCCCTTCCAACCCTGATATTCTATGATGCTATGAAATGTCTTGGGGAAATTGAGGCACCCACACAGTATTCAGCGAGAATATTAAGAACAGTCTCACTTGGCAGGGCTGGCTCTACGTTTTTGCCGCCCCAAGCTCTGAGAGCGCAACTGCCCAAGGGGGGAAAAGAAATAGGATGGCCGGAATGCCACCCCTGGAATTGTGCCGCCCCAAGCCTGTGTTTGCTTTCCTGGTGCCTAGAGCCGGTCCTGTCACTTCGTCACGCTTAGCCAGAACAAAGGGATTGCTATGGTGGGACATCCTTCTGCAACCATGCACATTGGGGAGGGTGATTCTTGTGCACTGCTTTGCCAGGATCACTCAGAATTCAGCCCAGTGGATTCAAGAAAAAAATATCAAGAAAATGCATTTCATCTTGGGCTATAAGAAATGTGGGTCCACAGGAATGCAGGAACAACCTTGAGGTCAGTACCCGTACGAAGCATCTCCAGGTTATATGGATACAGTGCCATCCCTTTATTACACATGTCTAACTTGTTTTTATATGCAGCTCACCTCTTCTAGCATTAAAACCTTGACAGATGTATCTTTTGGTCACAATCCAATTACGCTAGCTTCTAAAGATAAAAATATACCCATTTATGTTTGAACCTTAAATGGTTCTCAATAATATTGTTATTGAACATTAGGTCCAGTATCCCAAAAAGTATAATCACTTCCAAATTCCACATTGCGACCAGAGAAAAGATCAAGTTTGCTTAAAATGCAGAGACATAGATTGGGTCCAGTGCCTAGATTATATCAGATCATTCATTCTTTGCATGTTCAAAATTCTAGGAAGATTTCTGTCTTTTTCAGCTTTCTAATAGAGAACTTATAAAATATGACAGGTATGCTGATAAGAAAATTAAAAACAGGGAGGTCTTTTCAGCCCACATGAATATTTTTACATAGTATAACCTTCGTCAAGAAATATTCTAATCTACCATAGACTGCAAATACCTGACATGGCATGTATCAGCAATCCGAAAACCCATCCCTGCAATCTCAAATGAAAATCTGAAAAATCAAAGACCCATCTGATAACACAAAGAGACATAGTTCATAAAAAGCTAATAAGAATGAACACAGTTTAAACTGATAATAATTAATTTTTGTTTCCCTGACTTAACCTTCGTCAAAGTACAATATCCTTAGTGCTCACTCGTCTTTATTTTCCACCATTTTGTTTATTGCATAGTACCCAATTGTTTACAATATTCCATGCTTGCGAAAATCTCAAATATAATTCTTTTGACTTGCCAGAGATTTTTCCTGTTTTCTTAATTTGCTGGACATATCTGACCCATTTTTTAGTGAACTGGGGCCCCGATCCATCAAGCCATTTAATAATGTACATAACGTTAAGCACATGAATAGTTCCTCTGACAACAGTAGAATGACTCATGGCTTTAAGATTACACATGCTTAAGGGCTTTGTTTGTTTGTGGTTTGGGTCCTGAAACAAATTATCACTATGAGGAGGGAGTATAGTCTGGCGTTTAGAGCAGGAGATGGAGCTTCAGGAATCTAAGCACTATGGTAATGGATTGCCTTAAAAACATAATGGAGTTATCCTCACAAATGTATGTAATTTTATGCATTACCGTGGAGCCTGGAGCCCCAGACATAGACCAGGACCCTGTTGTGCTAGGGGCTGTACAAACAGAACAAGAAGGTGGTCCTTTCCATAAAGATTTTACAATCTAAGATGAGACATCAGATGCATATGGACAGATGGACAAGAGAGTACAAGTAAACTATGAGCCAGTATTGTTCAGCATGACAGACAGTAGCCTCTGCACACCAGCAGCCTACCTGTTGTCAAGTTTTTGTTGACATCCTGGCAACTGAGAGTTTTGAGGAGGGATATGAACATGGACAATGAGGTGGCTTTGCAGCTGTTTACAGGAAGCACTTTCCAAGTATATGGGGCAGCATGGGAGAAAACATGAAGGTTCTTGTTTGCAAATGTAATTACTATCCTGTGTTATATAATGCGTTAATAATACAGGGAATTCCTATTCCAATTCTGCAGACAGATAAGTGAGGCATATAGATGTTAAGGGACTTGCCCAAAGTCACACAAGAAACCAAGAACTGACTGCAGATCTTGAGTACCAGTCCAGTGCTTTAATCAAAAATACTTTTCCTCCCTCAGTTCCATTACTCCAACTGCTGCACTGTATGACCTTAAGCAAGTCTTTTAACTTCTGCATATCTTAGTTTATACATCTACCGACTGGACATAACAACACTTACCTACTTCACAGGGGCTTTGTCAGACAAGGGTCCATGAATCACTAGGTTCCTTGGTTGAAAATCACTACATACATGAAAATGATTATTAATTAATGGTGGCCCCTTTTCCAAGTCTGATCTGTTTGCTGTGGAAGTTCTTTCCACTTCACTGAAAAGAGATTGCCTTTTAAAGGACAGCTGTTAAAAGTTAATATAAATGTCAAGTAGTCTTAACGACAGAAATTCATATGAAGCTTACAACAGATTTCAAAAAAGAATGTTACTTATCTTATACTAATTACAGGTTCTTTGAGATATGTGGTTCCTATCTGTATTCCACTGTGGGTACACACGTGCTCCACTCACCCAGAGAATTCTTGAAAGTGGTGTCCATTGCTCTGTGCATGTGCCCTTGCTCTCCACATGCTTCCAGTGAGGAGATAACGGGCAGAATGGACCAACCATTGCTCCGGTTCCTTCTCTACTGCAAATCCAAGAATGATCCCAAGTACAGGGGAAGGAGGGCAGGTAGTGGAGCACAGATAGGGACTAAACATCGTGAGAAACCTCCAGTTTCTATAAGGTAAGTAACTCTCTCTCTCTTCTTCTTCAAGTGCTGGTCCCTATGTGTCCTCCACTGTGAGTGACTGACAAGCAGTACTCAAGTAGGAGGGGGGATGCAGGGATGCAGGTGGGGGTAGAGCCGTTTGAAGGACTGCTGTCCCAAAGGATGTGTCAGCGGAGGAGTCCTGTACTAAAACATAATGTCTTACAAATGTGTGGATGGAACTCTACATAGCTGCTTTGCAAATGTCAAGCAGAGGTACTTCTTGAAGCAATGTCATTGATGTCATTGTGCTCTTGTAGAATGACCCCTCACCCCCTGAGGGGAAGGAAGATTAGACAGCTGATAGTAAGATACAGCCTGAGATCCATTTAGAGATCCTCTGAGGGGATATAACAGTCTGGGAGATATAATAGAATGGGAGATTTTCTGATTGTCCTTGTCCTTTGCAGGCAAAAGTCTACAGCTCATCACACATCACGGGAATGAAGTCTCCTCTCTTTTTCAGATGCATGTAGTTTCAGGAAAAAAACAACAGGTAATGACAGGTGAAACTCTGAAACTACTTGTGGGGTGAACTTAGGATGTAAGCACAATGAAATCTTTTCTCTATGGAATATGGTGTAAGGAGGATCAGCCATCAGTACTTCGAGCTCACCCACCCTCTGGGCTGAGGTGATGGCTACCAGGAATGCAACCTTCATGGACAGGAAAGATATGGAACATGTAGCTCATGGTTTGAAGGGAAGCTTAGTGAGAACTAAAAAAAACAAGGTTTATGTCCCACTGAGGAGTAGGTTTCCTTGCCAGCAGAAAGGTTCTGATTAGACACCTCCAGAAACTGGTGGTCAGAGGGTAAGCAAAAATTGAGTAACCATGTGAAGTTAGGTGGTACACACTGATTGCTGCCAGATGGACCCATCAGGAGTTGATGGAAAGATGTGCTGTTCTGAGGGAAAGAAGATAGTCCAGAATAAGTGGAATAAGCACAGCTTCTGTGGATATAAGTTAAGGTGGCAAAGTTTGCAGACGATACTAAACTGCTCAAGATAGTTAAGATGAGAGCAGACTGTGAAGAACTTCAAAAAGTGATCGGGCAACAAAATGGCAAATGAAATTTAATGTGGATAAATGTAAAGAAATGCACATTGGAAAAAATAACCCCAACTATACATACAATGTGATGAGGGCTAGCTACAACGAATCAGGAGAAAGATCTTGGAGTCATCATGGATAGTTCTCTGAAGACGTCCATGCACTGTGCAGCGGCAGTCAAAAAAGTGAACAGGATGTTAGGAATTATTAAAAAAGGGATAGAGAATAAGATGGAGAATATCTTATTGCCCTTATGTAAATCCATGGTACGCCCACATCTTGAACATTCCATACAGATGTGGTCTCCTCATCTCAAAAAAGATATACTGGCATTAGAAAAGGTTCAGAGAAGGGCAACTAAAATGATTAGGGGTTTGGAATGGGTCCCATTTGAGGAGAGATTAAAGAGACTAGGACTTTTCAGCTTGGAAAAGAGGAGACTAAGGGGAGATATGATAGAGGTATATAAAATCATGAGTGGTGTGGAGAAAATGAATAAGGAAAAGTTATTTACTTGTTCCCATAATATAAGAACTAGGGGCCACCAAATGAAATTAACGGGCAGCAGGTTTAAAACAAATAAAAGGAAATTCTTCTTCACACAGCGCACAGTCAACCTGTGGAACTCCTTGCCTGAGGAGGTAGTGAAGGCTAGGACTATAACAGCGTTTAAAAGAGAACTAGATAAATTCATGGGGGTTAAGACCATGAATGGCTATTAGCCAGGATGGGTAAGGAATGGTGTCCCTAGCCTCTGTTTGTAGAGGGTGGAGATGGATGGCAGGAGAGAGATCACTTGATCATTACCTGTTAGGTTCACTCCCTCTGGGGCATCTGGCATTGGCCACTGTTGGCAGACAGGATACTGGGCTGGATGGACCTTTGGTCTGACTCAGTATGGCCATTCTTATGTTCTTATGTTTTGTTACACCCCTGTAGAGAAACACTTCCACTTGCCTAAGTAGCATTCTAGTGGAAGCTTTTCTACTATTAGTAAGCATGCTTTGCATGGCTTCAGAGCAGGAAAGTTTTAGAGATGACACCCTTTCAACTAAAAACTATTGGATAAAATTCTAAAACTATTATCAAAATATATACACATGTATTTACAGATCAAAGAATAAAGGAAAGAAGATGAAGCTCCAGACACTGGAGGTTCTGACCCAGGCCATTTGGTGGTAAGAAGGAACTGGAGAGCTATTCAGTTTGCACCATTCTTTATGTCCTCACCTGGAGGCACCAGGAGAGCGAGGGCACATGCATGGACCAACAGATACTGCTCTCAAGAATTCTCTGACTCCTAGTGCTTGGTGCGCATGCGTACCCACAATGTAATACACATAGGGACCAGCACTCAAAGAAGAACTGAAGTTTCCAAGGAAGCCAATCCCTTTGTCAAAAATGTTACACTTAAGATTGCTTTTGATGTCCAAGCCAATTTGAATCTAATAAGAATAAGTACTTGATAAATTATGCAAATAAATACATTTCTTACTTTATGCAAATCTATGGAGAGGTAGCTCACATGAAAATCGGATCAGGAAAATGTAAGCACTGATACTTAGGAAATAGGGTAGACAAATTAGTATAAATATTATAAAAGACTTCTCTCTTGCAGATTTAAAGACAGGCCCAGAGCCCTAAACAGTTGTACAAACACACAAACGGGCCAGGCTGCAGTTTTCCTACTGAAAAGGACTTTATTTTTTGTAATGTATTTTCCTTTGGTCAAATAAACTCCAATTTGGCATCACAGGAAGCCTACTTCTCTTTTAAGTACCATTAATACAGCTTCCAGCTGACCTTTTCATGCCTTGTATAGGAAGCTAAGTGTTACTTGCTTTTCACATTCAATAAAAACTATTACTGTGTTCTAGTTCAATGCATATCTGTGTCATCATGGGGGAAAGTCACTTTGCACTATGTGGTAATCTTGTCTTTAAAGTTCATTTCCAAGCCTTCCAATCTCTAAATTTATCATCTTGCTTTATTTATGAGCACCACGCTCCTGGGTGACAAAGTGAGTTGAAGTCCATGTGAAGGTCTTCAGACATGTAGTCCCTCAGATCTATTTAGCAGTGATATTAATTTTTTAAAAAGTTACCAAAAGCAACCCGACAATATTTTATATTTAGCTTGATGCTAGGCAGAATACAGCCAGCTTCCAACAGTTTGACCATTCCTCTGGGACAGATTCTCAGATGCTGTAAATGGGTGCAATCTCACTGCCTTCAAAAGAGCTATGCTACTTTACGTCAGCTGAGGGTCTGGCCTAGACTTTGTGTCTATACTGAATTATTATCTTGTTTCACATTTGCACTGAATGCATTAATTAGCTAACAACACTTGTAACTGAATGTGGGTGTTTAAAAGTTGCACATTCTTTAGGAGAACTTGCGTTTTTCTTGAAATTCCTCATCATCACTTCTTCAGCTCGAGAGTTTAGACTCTACTCATTAGATATCGATGAGTAGCATGTTATTAAGTCAATGGGCTTTAAGAACATGATTAAGTGTATTCCTAAATAGAGATAGTTTACTCACGAGTTGAAGCACTTTGTCACTGGAGTCTTAGAACAGGAACTGTCCAGGTGGCCAACCAAAGGAAATGTGGCTGAAGTCAACTAAAGTGATTTACTAAATTCAAAGGGATTATGGGCCAATTTGAAACCATTATACTATGTGGGAGACTTTTCATTGACTGCATTGGGCATTAAATGAGGACTATAGAACTGGAGCTCTAGAAGTGCCTCATTCTGACCTGGATTGTCCTAAGGGCCTTATCCTACCTAGTAGAAATAAATCCTGAGGTGTTCCAAGAGGGAACCTGGGCTGTGGGAAGATCTTCTGCACTTTTGTATAATGATGGGGTTGTGCAAAATCCTTTATATCATATTAAATAATCCTGAATACAGGAAGCATTTAAACCTCAAGATATGGATGAACCCTATGTGGGGGCAGATTACCCCACATCTACTCACTTTGTGGTTCTTATATCATCGTCTGAAGCATCTGTACTGACCACTGCCAGAGAAAGGTTACTGCGCTAGATGGATCTTGGGTCTGATCTAGTTTGGCATGTCTTATGAAGCTGTAAATCTTCATTTGAACTTCAGTCTTTGGATTGTTATTCACTCAACTGCTTACAGCTCAGCTGATCTGTCACAATGTCCCTCAACATCCTGAGATATTCTAAAATACTTTGGTGGTAAGAGATTTTTTGACCCAGCCAGAAAGGGAAAGTATGAGAAATCTTGCAAAAAGTGAAACGTATGGATGACTATCCAAAATGAACTGGATCTCCAAACATTTTGAGGTTTCTCCATTACTATCCAGACACTTGTTTAGTTTGTGGTATGACATTAAAATTATGCACCCACACCTAAGTTACTTCTCTCTTTTGGGGGGAGTACAGTGAGAAAGAAAGAAAGAAAGAAAGAAAGAAAGAAAGAAAGAAAGAAAGAAAGAAAGAAAGAATTGTATTCTGTGTGCATAAGTAAGTATAATACTTTTGGTTTTGTGTTTGTTTTATAGCAAAAGACAAAGGAGGTAACTACTTAGGAAATCTGTGACAGCAGCTCTTCTGGGAGATCACCAGGAGAGCAGGGTCACAGCTGTTAGTGGAGTCATTCAGATCTTCCTTTTGAGATCCTCCAAAGAGGACAGTTTTGCAGGTGGTAGTGGACACAGCACTTCTCACTGCTGTACCAAGCAGCAAATGGTTTTGGAATACAATATATCATGTTAATATCTATTTGGTATGTTTAAATGTCTTTTAATCTAGTGTACACAACTAAAATAATGTGACATCTGTAAATCGAACATTATTCTACTCATTTTAATTTTAACAATATGGTATCGATAGCCCACATCACAACAGTATCAAACCACCTTACAGATGTTAAAGAATGTATCCTGTTTCTAGATGGGGATTTGTTGTAATAAATGGGGCCTAGCAGGCCTACTCCAGTTGTGAGCCTAACTGTGGGGAAGGGGATAGAAGTTTATAAGATGGTTTAATCACCTGTAGTAATGAATGGTGATAAGAAAAGGTAACAGAAGTCTAACATAAGATTGTTTATAACAAATAGTAAAAAGTCAACAAAAGAAAGGTTAAGTTATTCTAAACAAAGAATTTACTGATATTGTCCAAGGACTGTGTTAAGACCATATCTGTGTGAAGGAAAGTGTGGGACTGGAACTTAATGGACTGAACTTCTTATGTCCAAAGGTATCCCTGATTGGTTAACAAAGCATGACCTATTCTACACATTACCCCTTTTTTGGGGTCTTTAAAAAGCGAATGTTGGGAGCAGGATGGGCAAACCAACTGGGGAATTCCTGGAGGAGGGGGAAGACCACTAGGCCTCTGTCCCATTCCACTCCTAGGACTTCAGTCTTCATCTGGGAATCCCTAAGGTTACTACATCATTGTGAAGTCTGGACCTCAGCAAACCAGCAGGGAGACCTGGTCATCACTACCAGACCAGTTGGGGACACGTGAGGTCCTGCTTGTCTCCCATTACCTTGTGTGTTCCTTTCTGCCTCACTGTTTTGTCTCCTATTTTCTCTCTCTTTCTCTGATCTGATTCTGAGGACAATTGTATCACACGGCACCAGCTCAATGAGATAAGGTAGCCCATCCAGCTCTGCCCAGCCTGAGAGAAACCAGTAAAGGAATGTAACCAGACCAAACAGATGACGTCCCAGCCCACAGACCAGGTGATGAGTCAGAGCCTCTAGCACTGCTATCATGGCTGACTTGCTGACCCAGAGCATTTGTCTGTGATCGACTTGATCCTCCACCTTTACTGTCCTATCTCTTTTCCCCCTCTTATCTGTCTGTCTGTTAAAAGCAGGAAAAATGACCATCTCAGAACTCAGCCACAAAACTAACCCTTTCATCCTCATCGCTATATTTATTTGCTGTACACAATCCAGTCAAGCCAAGCCACATTGCTCTTATCACCAATGTTCAAGGCATGAAGATCTCCAGGAAGTTGAGTTGCAGTTCTCCACAATGTGTGTCATGGTTTGTGGCTGCCCAGGTTGACATAGTGGACTGTCTCTAAAACAACACCGAAATTATGCTGCAGAACAAACTCCACGTCTGGTATAAAACTGGTTCAGAAGGCTCCATTGCCTTTGCAGTAAATCAAAACCAATTAGCGTTCAGTGAGGTCCGAGACAAGATAATTATCTGTCACTTTCTCTGGGTACCATGAAGCTTGCCATGCATCCCCTACCGTAAAACCCCACCCTGTAAATTTATCCACAACTGGTGCCATGAGGGCAGATGACCATGTGGTGGATTAAACAAGTCTTTAATTAATGGTAGATGTGGCATATCAAACAATTTTGTCACAAGTTTTGCTTCGCTTTCCTCTCTGCAAACACTGGGCAGAGTAATATTGCAGAGAACCGGTAACCCTGGTAGAGGAGTACATTTAAGTGTGCCTGAAAAAATGCGCATGGTGGAATTAAGTTGTAAGTTGATCATCTTTGTGTGACATGAGCGAGTCCATTCTGGAGTGCAGTACTCTGCCGCTGAATAACAGAGTGCCAAGGCTAAAATGCGTAACATTTGGGCTATCCAACTAAATAAGGAACTCTAACTGATAGACTCCAATAAAGGCCCTGTAACTGGTTTAAAATCCTCCCTCCCCCCCAGTATTTTTGTTAATATTTTTTTAAGCTTGGCATAAGCATCTTGGTGTGTTTGCCATAAAACTAACAAACCCAGGTCTCTATATACCAAACCTTGAACGTTATTTAACACTGCTTAGTTCTGGACAGTGACAAGGTCTTGTTGACACCTTTCACTTTTTAAGCCTCTTTATTCCAGTTAAATTAATATAACAGATCATTTCAGCATTGCCCATCAGCCCCTTTTCCACCCTGTCACTCAGCATTTTTGTGAGTTCCAATCCATCAGTGTTGATGACTTCACCTTGAATGATCCCTTGAAATATGGTTAATTACTTATGTATTTAGCTGTGACACTTTTACTTGATTTCAATTGGCCTTCATTCAGGTCCTTGCTGAACACCACTTGTGACGGGTTATACAAACCCCACATTGGACAGGACATAATAGTTCATTACTCAGCCCTGCCTGGCTATACCTTCAATAAGTGTCACACCTGGAGGGAAGAGTTAAAAGGGGAGAACACAGCTCAGATGGAGGCTTATTAGGAAAGAGAGCAGATCTCCAGGTCTCACTCTGTGGGAGAGGCCTGGCTAGGGTCAGGAACTGCTCAAGAGATTGCTGTCAGTCAGACTCTCGCTGAGGGAAGGTAGGTGTGATGGAGTATTCTTTTGATTTGCTACTGGTGACTCACCTGAGGTTGGGTGGAGGAAGTAAGCTGCACGTGGTGCCCTGCCTGAAGGGGCTGGCAGTCCAATAAAAACCCCTTGTTTCTTCATACCTGACTGACAACTTGTTAGTGGTTTGTCCTGACGCCAGGTGCAAACCAGGTCATACCGCTAATGAAACATGACCTCAGATACCAGTTGTATGAAAATAATGTCATATTTTCATATAAAAATAACATTTTCTTTTATTTTTCAAGAAGGTTGTCTGATTGTGGTGTAGTGGTGGGGTGTTTTTTTGGGATATTTTTTTGTGATAGCTACTTTTTCCAGCCCACATGCCATATATTACAAAACAGATGTGTTGTGACAGGCTCTGTCCATGGGATTAATTTACATTATGGAATTTGAAGTGATGCAGCTGACAACTTAACATGAGTTGTCTCAGTGCAAGACTCATCCAGATCATTGAAAAGGGCAATTTGAAATTGAAACGAGAATGACATAGATCTGGATGGAATTTTCATACTGTAATTGCTATAACACATATCAAACTTGCACTTTTGGGATATCTTCACTTCTTCCTCCCCCCACCCCTCCGCCCATCTCAACTCACTCAATCCACACTTTTCCCCTTCCCTTCCTTTCTCATGTTATTTTCTTTTTCACATCTCTTATAAGTACTGCTTTGAATTGATGCATCACAAGTGTCACATCTTTCACTTCCCCTTTAAACAATCTGCTTCCAATCAAAATAATGTTGTGATAATGTACCGTACATAGGTCTCTATTTTCTATTGTGTAATATTGCTCTTGCAGTAATATTAGGCCAACTTTTCAAGGATGGTTCAGCTTAGCCTTCATCAGTATGTGTGTAATGGAGAAGGGGAGTTGAGGTAATAGGTTTAACTCTATTACTCTCTGCTTTGTCCTGTATCTCGGCTTGGCTTTTGCCAATGCACAGGTCAGAGTTCTGTCTTTTCAGAAAGCACTACACAGAAGTAAATCTCAGAAATACTGTATATAGATGTTCACAGTCCCCCGGCAGTTTCAAAGAGAGGGTACTATGATACAATGTTTCACTAAACAAATATTTAATACACAAATATTATAAATAGTATTTGGAATACTTATGAATAACATTTAAAATTTTACAATGTTTGGTCTTATACAAACTTCCATATATTGTTGCAGTTACACATTTAAATGCATGTTTTCTATGTAACATTTACAGTTCTATACTTTAGTACACACTTTCCCCTGTGATCTGCTTTCAGAGATTATTTATCTATAGCGTGGTCAAAATATGTAGTGTGTCTCACCTGGACGCTTCAGAGCGTGAGAAGAATGGCAACATTTCTTTTCTTTTCCAAACACTTCAGAGCTGTGTCAGAAGTTTGGGATCATAAGAACATAAGAACGGCCATACTGAGTCAGACCAATGGTCCCTTTAGCCCCGTATCCTGTCTCCCAACAGTGGCCAGTGCTTCAAAGGAAATAAACAGAACAGGGCAATCATCATGTGATCCATCCTCTGTCATCCACTCCCAGCTTCTATAATAACAGATCCTTCCTGCTAGCAGCATTCTAGCCCTGGGGTTGATATTTGAGTGGTCTCCTCAGTTGCTGGTGAAACAGAAGTGCGTAGTCTGTATTCAAAGTGGTACAGGGATTGGGACTTAATTCTCATGGCAGACCCATCTCTCGGTCTTGCATTGATAAACCACTGAGTCCACAGGGCTGTCTTTAACTCCTATTTATAACCTATAACTCTGTTTTTCCCCTCTGCTCTTTGACTGGGTCAGTTTTCAAATGTTGAATATGTGGGGGAACTGCAAGATTGCTTTCCCTAAATGAAAACTTCAAACACAGCTTCAGAAACAGCTACTGAGCACATTCAGTAATGGCCACACCCTTCCTCTGGATGTTTCTGGGCCCTTCCAGCTGAGCTAACCTGCTTTGAATGCTGCTCATGCGCAGAGACACAAAGTATTCAACTAAAATCCATATCTCCACCTCACTACTGCTCTTTCATTCTTTGGGTTAAATATATATATGTTGTAGTGTAAAACAGTGAACCTGTAGAACTCATTGCCAGGGGATGCTGTGAAGGCCAAAAGTATAAGTGGGTTCAAAAAATAATTAGATAAGTTCATGGAGGATGGGTCTATCAATGGCTATTAGCTAAGATAGCCCGGGACACAATCCCATGGTCTGAGTGTCCCTAAACTTCTGACTTCCAGAAGCTGTGACTGGACAAGAAGGGATGGATCACTCAATAATTGCCCTGTCCTGTTCATTCCCTCCAAAGCATCTGGCACTGGCCACTGTCGAAAGGTGGATACTGAGCTAGATGGACCATTGGTCTGACCCAGTTTGGCCATTCCTATGTTCGTCGTTCTTAAAGCACGCAGGTTACATGTTCAAGCACTTATACATGTATTTTGGACACTCATTCCTGCAGGCACCGATGATTATTCTTACAAATGTATGTGCATTTGTGAGCAAAAAGTTGTGCACATACCAGGTGGCCACATTTTGCATATTTAGCCCATACATTTCCTCAGAAGAAAAATATGCTAAGATTTTCTTCCTCATCAGGGATCTTGTGGGCATCTTCAGGGAACTGATGAAAAGCGAAGTAAAACCATGTGAACATCTGGCTGTGAACATCATCAAGAGTTTATTGCAAGTCTTAATGCAGCTGGAGTTTATTCACTTGGGTGCAATGTCCTCAACTGGGAGAATAACATTTTAATGTGAAGTTAATATTGCATATCAGCATTAACACTTTGTTGACTGACATCCTCATTCTACAGAATATTATTAATAATGTTTTCCAAGGCCCATTTTAGAGCTATGTAATTCTGTTGACTTCAGTAGAATCACCCCAAATGTACAATAGTGTAAAACAGGAGAATCAGCCCCTATCTATAAGGTGTTCCCTTACCTGAAGGCCTTTGGGTGCTTAAAAGCCACAACAGTTATCAAAATTAAATCAAAATCAAAGAGAGGAGGGTCAAATTAATGAATGCTGAAGCATGTCCAGAAATAAAATACCCCCACTTGTGTAATTCTCAAATAAAAAGCACAATAAATAAAATAGCATCCCTAAAACAGAAAAAAGCCTACAGTGTCAGCTGCAAAGGAGTGTTACACTTTTGAATGTATCAAGTTATATTCTATAGCACTTTAGATATTCAAAGCACAGCTCCCATTGGCTTCAGTTGCAGTTGTAATCATTCAGCACTTCTGCAAATGAAACCCCAGGCTCCCTTGCTGGGCATCCAGAAAATGGGGAACACGCAATCAGTGACCACCTATGAAACGTTTGGTTTAAGTGACTTGGCCAGCATCACATAAGAACTCTTTGGAAGATGCAGGGATAGATTCTAACTGCCTTAACTATGAGACCTCTTTTCTCTTTCTGCAGTTCCCTGCCTCTTTCTTTACACACCTTCCAACTTCTGCAACAAATGAAGTCTACAGATAACAGCCTCCTTCGCTACACAAGCCACCGAGTGCAGTCACAATCCACCGAGTGCAGTCCATCCTGTGCACTCAATGAGGCAGGGGTCCTGTGGAAAACATAGTATGTGATAACGTAAATAAAGACTGTTTCATAATACATACACACAAGGCACCAAGTTAAGGTTGCACAGGCAACCTAACTTCTGAGTGCTTCACATTGCACTCTTAATAATATTCTTTTAGCACTTTTTTTTGGGTCTAATTTCCAATGTTTTTAAAAAAGCAAACTGGAAAAAAAACCCAAAAACCTATCATGTGGAATCATATTGACACCAAAGGGATCATCAGCAAAGTTGGAACCTTTAGATCCACAACACAGACCGCTGCCACTTGATCTAACGGCGTAACTGATAACAATAATAGGTTGTCATCCCCTATGTGGATAAGCACTAAAAGGGGATAAGCCATATACTTTTCCAGTGACTCACAGATATTTGCTGACAGAGGAATAGTGAGAGTCAGGTTCTAGAGGGGAATGTACTCTAGGGTCCCTATTTACCACAAGTGTGATCCCTTCTGCCTTTCGCCTCCCACCTGTACCGGTCCTGTCTCTTTTCAGTCTCTTTCCCTGCTCATGCCAGACTTTTCATCCCATCCCAGTCTCCCATTCCAGGCACTCTGTCCAAGCCCCATTCTCTGTGTCCACCCTATACCAAGTTTCCCAGCTCCCAACCCTTGTCTCCTTGTCCCAATATACTGCACCCCCTCCTCCTTTGGTTCAGCTCTTGTTCCCTCTGCATTTGAGTCAGATTGATTCCTCCACCCTGCTGCCAGAGCACCAGCCAGGGCACTATTGTGAGCACAAGAAAGACGGTCTTGCTCTTGTCCTTTCTGTTGTGTGGCACCACAGCAGCCTTTAGCAGCTGGGAGCAGCAACTTCAGGTAAAGTCCTGCTTAGCCCCTGCATCCCTTGGATGGAGTATACCCAAGAAAGAGGGAAATTTTGAAGGAATTTATCTGACAAATTCTAACAGGTCTTTTGAGCATGTGTGAGTTGAGATTTCTCAAACGCTTATACATTGATCAATTTCCCACCCCCCTAGGAACAGCAAATGGCACATCCCTAACACAAATACAACCTTCCTGCTGAATTTCAAGACTCTTTTCTGAATCTTGGGCATCTCAGCGTAAACATCTGTCACCACAAAATGACTAAAGTTTCAGAAAAAAATGGTTTAAACTAAAACAACAAAAAATCACCACAAAAACCAAAATGAAACAAAACAAACAACACAGCCTAGAACAGACACCTGGCTTGGAAAATTTCAGCTTCAAATGGCTAAAGTTTGACAGAATAAATAGAAACTGAAAACACGGGCCTATAATGGGAAGTGTCGGACAACTTTAACTAGAGGTGTTGCTAACAGCTTCACCAATGATTCCTTTCTGCTAAAGACAGGTTTCAGAGTAAAAGCCGTGTTAGTCTGTATTCGCAAAAAGAAAAGGAGTACTTGTGGCACCTTAGAGACTAACCAATTTATTTGAGCATGAGCTTTCGTGAGCTACAGCTCACGTTTCGTGAGTTCCGATGAAGTGAGCTGTAGCTCACAAAAGCTCATGCTCAAATAAATTGGTTAGTCTCTAAGGTGCCACAAGTACTCCTTTTCTTTCTGCTAAAGTTATCTGAATTATACAGCTTGATCTGTCATTTCCTCACAATAACTAGAAACTTAGAGGAGATTTTCTAAAATGACATATTTATCAACTTTCAAGACCCACATCATTGTAGTTTTCTTCAATACTCAGATTTTGAATCTTGCTAGAATAGCAGAATAAAAACCTTGTGTGTGCAGTCAATTTATGGGGTGTCTTGGGCCAAAGTATATCTTATGGGCCTGTGCACTTTTCACATTGTTAGCTTTGTCTTCTATCATTGCGATTAGATACGTTATAAATCTCTATTTTTCAATTAGTGAAGTTAATGAAGCCATTTAAAGAGATCCATAAATGGGTCCTCCATTTTACTGTCTTTTAGTAGTGTTAGAATAATGGTCTTCAAGCCCTTTTCTCCATATAAACCACCAAACCTTACCAGATGTTTTACTGTAAGGGCTGCAGTTTACTTTAGTCCTATACTATTGCAAGTTCCAATTGACTGAAGACTTACTCATAAATTACATATTTACATATTTAAGTTACATATTTAAGTTTCAAATAAAACTGAGCCAAAAATATTTTAACATTTTATCTCCATGACTCTGCCGATCCTAAACACAAACTATTAACAATATCTAGGATCCAGCAGCAAGAGTTGTCAGAGAGTTGGTAAAAAAGAAATCTTATTTGTCCAAAGTTTTCAGCAGACTTTCAAGTCAAAGTGTCAGCACCTAGCAAACAGAAATATGAAGGAAAGATATTGTAAAGTGCTTTGAGATCCATGGGTTAAGAAACAGCTACATGTTAATTA
This sequence comes from Eretmochelys imbricata, assembly GCF_965152235.1. Classification (NCBI taxonomy): domain Eukaryota; kingdom Metazoa; phylum Chordata; order Testudines; family Cheloniidae; genus Eretmochelys; species Eretmochelys imbricata. The sequence continues at coordinate 20,317,590 of NC_135572.1, forward strand.
TATTTATTGCTCTTCATTTATTAATTTATTCATTCATTCACAGCCTGCCACCCAGTTTTTCAGATTATATGAGGAATCCTGGCAGAGAGCTTTCTGGGGAAGAGCAGAGAGATTTATTAATTTCTTTCCTTGAACCTCTACGCACCAGTCCTTTGCTCTTGGCATTTTGCAATAATTCATATGCACAATACAAAGAATAAAAGCCACAAAATATATAGGTTTCAGAGTGGTAGCTGTGTTAGTCTGTATCAGTAAAAACAATGAGGAGTTCTTGTGGCACCTTAGAGACTAACAAATTTATTTGGGCATAAGCTTTCCTGGGCTAGAACCCACTTCATCGGATGCATGGAATGGAAAATACAGAAGCAGATATAAATACACAGCATATAAAAATATGGGAGTTGCCTTACCAAGCGGGGATCAGTCTAAAGAGACAATTCAATTAACAGTAGGATACCAAGTGAGGAAAAATCACTCTTGTAGTAGTAATGAGAGTGGCCCTTTTCAAATAGTTGACAACAAGGTGTGAGTAACAGTAGGGGGAAATTAATATGGGGGAAATTAGGTTTTGTAATGACCCAACCACTCCTAGTCTTTATTCAGGCCTAATTTGATGGTGTCTAGTTTGTAAATTAATTCCAGTTCTGCAGTTTTATGTTGGAGTCTGGTTTTGAAGTTTTTTTGTTGAAGAATTGCCACTTTGAGTCTGTTATTGAGTGACCAGGGAGACTGAAGTGTTCTCCTACTGGTTTTTGAATGTTATGACTCCTGATGTCAGATTTGTGTCCATTTATTCTTTTGCAGACTGTCCGGTTTGGCCAATGTACATGGCAGAGGGGCATTGCTAGCACATGATGGCATATATCACATTGGTAGATGTGCAGGTGAACGAGCCCTTGATGGTGTGGCTGATGTGGTTAGGTCCTATGATGGTGCCCCTTAAATAGATATGTGGACAGAGTTGGCACTGGGGTTTGTTGCAGGGTTTGATGCCTGGGTTAGTTTTTTTGTTGTGTGGTGGTGAGTATTTGCTTCAGGTTGGGGGGCTGTCTGAAAGCGAGGACTGGCCTGTCTCCGAAGATCTGTGAGAGTGAGGGATCGTCCTTCAGGATAGGTTGTAGATCCTTGATGATGCGCTGGAGAGGTTTTAGTTGGGGGCTGAAGGGGATGGTTAGTGGCGTTCTGTTACTTTCTTTGTTGGGCATGTCCTGTAGTAGGTGACTTCTGCCCAACAAGAATTAAAATAACCCTAATAATCCTCATATCTGAGCATTTGTACAAACCCACCCACCCTTCATACACTCAAAAGCAAAGGTGATCCCAGCTCTGGAGGACCAATGGGTAATGCAAGTTCCAGAGAGAATGAGTTCTAATGGCAAATGACTGACCAACAACCCAGTCCCTTTTAAACCAGTTGTGTGAGTGCAAGGGGTACCAGCTCAAGTGACTGGTCACAAGTCTAGCAGCTTTGCATGGAAAAGGTGATTTTCTCTTAAACCATTTACATCTGCATTGTTTAAAAGTAACGTCTTAATCTCTAGCCAGAAACTTTCATGTACACAGTGCACATACTGCAGCGCACCTGTAATGAGCCTCTTGCCTTATGCACTGGGACAGCCACATTATGCACTCACTTCAGGCTCCTAATTGTCTCAAGATATAAACCTTTGTGGGTTATGGATAACTATACACAGGATTGTATCTGAAAGGGAAGGCCATACAGAAAAAGTGCTCTTGGCCACAGCTATATCCAGGAGCAGTCAATGTTGTAAACAGGACACCTAAACTGAGACCCTGTATTGCAAACAATGGCCACACACTCTCACTCCCGGTGCCAGCATAGCAATAGCTTCCTTAATTACCCCTGGCATTCACCAATCCCATCCCCACAAAAAGAAGTCAGAGACAATTTTAACCAACAGAGCCAACTGGTCACTAGCCTTCATCACCCAACAAGGCCATGGCTACAATGCACAGGCTGTAGCCTGCCTGGAGCATCTCTGACAGGTTTCAGAGTAGCAGCCGTGTTCGTCTGTATCCACAAAAAGAAAAGGAGTACTTGTGGCACCTTAGAGACTAACCAATTTAGTGAGTGACAGAGGGTTAAAACAGAGGAGAGAAGACCATGAGTAAATTGCTATTGAGAACCTGCCCTCCTGTGCTTGTCCCCCGTAGACACTGCACTGTCATTGTGAAGGCAAACATTTCAGCAGAACCCATTCTGAGGCTGCATGATCACTGCAGCAGCATGTGATGCTTCCAAGACCAGTCCAAATCCTGGAAAAGCTGCAAGCCCCAGCTCTGAGATTCTTATGGCAGAGACTTTGTCATAATGACACATATTTAGGCAAACCAATCGAGTCAAATAATTATAATAAAAAAAGGTGAATGAATTATTTTCTGAGAGCTCCACCATATCTAATGTTAACCTTCTTCCTTAGAGAATGTCACATATTTCTCTAAAGAAAGAAAATATTTCCCCGCTAAACACACCTATAGTCCCATTTTATGGACCTGATTCTCCACTCTGTTACATTGCATTTACACCAGTATCACTCCATTGCTATCCTTCTATTGTTTTGTTTATGTAGATTTCACTTATTTTTGCAAGAATCACTCTGTGCTGGAGAGATTAAAAGGAAATTGTGTAAACATGCAATCATAATGCCAGATGAATGAGAGCCATTCCAATATTCTGGCCCAAACGACCCTTCACTGCATTTGTTTCAAGAAATGAATTGCCTCTCAGTGTTTGTTGAAGGGCATTGATAGATGACCCTATCTCTATCTCTGTATTATAGAATGTGAAAATGATTAAATATTTCAAAATAGTCTGGACGTCATACTGTGGCTGACTTTTTCAGAGAGACTTTTGACAAAATATTTCAAAGTCATGTGTTAAAGCTCGACAATGCCACTCACTCAGGAGACTGCTATTGTTCGCTGGTTCTGCTGAATGCTTGCAAACCAAGACAATGCAGAGCAGATTTCATCAGCTACACATTTTCATGCTCAATAGGAAGATTTTTTTTTTTGAACAAGTATCAAAACAGACAAAGTTGGTGGAAGGAATTAGTGAGCTTTGATGATAACAAAAAAAGATTAAGTTGTCAGATAAACAGCTAGTAGTGATGATCTAGTTTCATAAAAGAAGCTGAAGGCCTGCTGAAATGGGATATCAGAGGGCTGAATTCTGCTCTCTCGTACACTTTGTGCAAAAGTGGAGTAACTCCACTGAAGTTGATGGAGCAAATACAGATTTACCCTAGGATAACTGAAAGCAGAATTTGGTCTCTATTCTCTGCTTACAATGAGATACAGCTTCATATCAGATGTCTTTATTACAAAGCTACCAAAACACCTTCCTTACTTCAAATCCTTCCATAAAAATCATTCTGACATGATGCTTACAAGTACGGTGTCAATAGCAAATCACTATTATTGAAATAACAAACAGTTGCTGAGACCCAAGAACCTCTTAAAGACAGCTGACAAATGGTGCAGGGGGTACAGGTATCTCCTCGTTCTGGTATGTACATTCTGGTTCATTACAGAATGTCATGTGAGGTCTCAAACGAAAGCCCGTATCACAGTAGTAATCGGTATCATTGTAGAATGAACGTACAGGTACTATGTAAGGAGTTAAGTATCTGTACCAGAAAATTATGTTTCCAAGCATGTAAGTTAAAAGCAGATAACCAAAGGTGTTGCCTTAGACCAGTTGCTCCAGACAGGAGGTAAGAAACGTACATCTCTCTGCTGGGATGCAAATTAAGCATTCTGAGTTAACACAATGGATGCCCATTTACATAAGAAATCATATGTTAATGAAAAGATGTGAAAACCGAAAAGGAGCACAGAGGAAAAAACAAGTCATAGGGGATTATCCTGTGTATGAGTAAAGACAGTGAACTTCACAGGTATTTCTAGAAGGCAAAGAAGACCGCCTGGCATCCTGCACCTAGGAAGTGTGTTTGCATTCATGAAAGCAGGGTCTCAGCCAATCTTGGCTGAAAATGTTGAGAAGGACATTGGGTGAGATAAACTTCTTTAGGTAGGAGGTTAACCTGTTGGTTATGTTTAGTCTCTAGAAAGCATGTTATGATTTTGTTTTATATGTAATCATTTGTTTCCAATATCCTTACTCACTGTATCCTGAATCTCTGTTCTTTGATACCTTAGAGACTAACAAATTTATTTGAGCATAAGCTTTCGTGAGCTACAGCTTACTGCATCAGATGCATCCGATGAAGTGAGCTGTAGCGCACGAAAACTTATGCTCAAATAAATTGGTTAGTCTCTAAGATGCCACAAGTCCTCCTGTTCTTTTTGCGAATACAGACTAACACGGCTGCTACTCTGAAACCTGTTCTTTGATAATAAATGTATTCTTGTTTTCACTATAAATATATGTCAGTGCTATGGTATTAAGCAAAGTGCTGGTCCTGAGTTGAATCTTACAAGCTGGTGTATGTTGTTCCTTTGGGAATAGTAGCTCTGGTAATTCTGTGAGTGTTCAGTGGATAAGGGGCTGGACATTGCAGGAAAACACTCTGAGTATTCAGGGGTGGTGTATGCCTGTACAGTGCGAGCTCTGCAGAGGCCTACAAGGTAGTGCTCGTGCTGCCAGAGGTTGTTGTTTTCAGGGTGCAGTTCTACAGCAAGCACAGAGTAGACACCTTCACACTAAAGGCAAATGGTGGTGAGGTGTCTCCTAACCCTGGGTGCCCCAGGGGAACTTCCAGTTACTTTTAATCAGATTACAAAGTCATGCCTATAGCATCAATGAGCGGTATTCTGTCACTGTAACTCTTGCCCTACCTCTTGTTTCCTCTACCCAGCTTGCTAAACCTACTCACTATATCACAGGTACAGTTCCAGTGTCAACTTTATTATTTGTATTACTGTAGTGTCTAGTCTAGAAGCCCCAATTATGATCAGGATAGCATTGTGCTAGGCATTGTACAAATTCATGATAAGAAACAGCCCCTTCCCCTACAAGACTACAATTCAAATAGACAAGACCAAGAAAGAATGGGAGAGGAAACAGAGGTATAGAAAGGTCAAGTGACTTGCCTAACAAGCTAACACATCAGATTAGTGGGAGAGTAAGAAATAGACAGGCCTCATGAGTCCCAGTCAGATATCCCACCCGTGGTCCCTGGTGCTTCAGTTCCAGTACCCAGTCGAGCATGTTTATCCAAGTGTTTAACATCTTGGACTAACTCAAAAAGTGACTTGGGATTTGTTCCAGTAGAAAAAATTGTCTTGATTTGGCATAAATAAAAAAATATGTTCCTCACAACTATTAATAATTGCAATAATAAAAGATAATACAAGAGTACAGTTACATAGTATTTATAATCTCTCATCAGAAAGAACCTCCATGTCCAGTGTTTTCACAGGTCTGCCTCTCTCTCTAGAAAACACAGTGTTATGTGATGATAAAAAGATTGTACTGGAATACATCTGGAATGAGCAAGTGAATTATGCAGGCCATTCCAAACTTGTGCCAATAGAAATCTTTATATCCCACTTTTTTTATATTTTGTCTAAGACTCACATTCTATCGAAAAGCTATTTTAGAAAAAAAAGTATTGAGTCTTTACAAAATGTATTGATACCGTAATTCTTATCTTAACTGTTACGTTCTTATATCTGTCAAATCTGGGTTACCGTGACACCAGGAGTCCAGCTGTTTGGGTGGTAGGAAAGAAAAATGAGTAGTTTCTAAAACCTATACGAATATTTAAAATAGCTCGGGCCTGACTCCCTGCTCATTCATATCCGTGTAAAGCAGGAGTAACTCATTGAAGTCAGTGGAGCTACATCAGTGTAAAAAAATGGCATTAGTCAGGGAAGGATCAGTTCCCTTTCATATAAATCAAAGTGTCACTACTATTTTAAGGTGCAATATTTCATGATCTGCCAGGTCCAGAAATAAATTCTGCATAATGCTTGATATCTCTGAAAAGCTGGAATTTTCAGCTTTCCAATGGGATAAAGAGCCTGTTTTTAACCCTGATGGTTCTCAGGATTGGACCTTAAAATAACTGGTGGTACAAGGCTGGATATTGTATTAATAGACCTCTAATTGAAACTCTACTTTTACCAGATCCACAATTGTGGGATGAGGGTGGAAATGGAAGAGAAAGGAGAGAGAGCGAGAAAGAAGAATACCTTCATCTGTTATTTTAAAAATGGCAGCAACTGGTATAGAAAATCTGGATTTTATATGAATATAAGATCAGGACTGTTAGGAGCAGCCATGGCTGGGGAGAGGTCAGGGGCTAGGCTATGCAAGATGCTAAGTCAGAGGGAGTTGAGAGTACTCAGTAGTGCTTGGAAGATTGAGTTTCAGATAAAGAAGGGACAGTGCAAAGTTAACTACTTTTTTCCCCTCATTATTATGATCACCTAGGGGATGCGTGTTCATGTGTTTTAATCCACCTGTCCTCTGCCAGTGCACCTTCATTGTAGCTACATCTAAGTTTCCAGTCAAGCAGTGTATTTTCAGAACTGTTTTGTTTTGTTTTGTTAATAATGGTTTCTTCTTTTCCACCGAATGTGGAAGGCTCAGAAAAAAAAGCCAGGCCTGAAAATTATGCTGGTCCGAGGTCACGGGTTTACTACATTCAGCTGAGGAGCAGTGATCTCTTTCTTAGCAATACTGAAGTTCTGTAGCAGTGCACTTTATATGTATGTTGGTGAGCTCAGGAAGTTTCATTACTGAAAATGGCTTGCGGCCTGTCATAATTCCAACCACAAACACACAAGATAATAAATTAATATCTAGGACTGCGCAAGAAAACAATGTAGAGGGCAAGCCTTTACTGGCTGGGGGTGTAGTAAAGCTAGATAAACAAAGGTACTTAGATGCCTAACTACCTCTTTAGGCACCTATGTCTAAAATTTAGACACCATGGGTATTCTCAAAGCCACATTTCAGCTGCTGCCTAATCCCATAGGCCCCTACGTTTCTGGCAGGAGACATGCACAAGCTTCCTAAATCCTAATCCCAGGAGCTCCACAACTAATGAGCTGCTCAGAGGCCTAGCTCATGCCTAAACCCTAGCAGCTTTCTTAGACTATGTGTTTCTCGACCTCTCTCTCCAATGGGACCCAATCCAATAGATATCCTCAGAGTACACCTACAGGATTGGGCCCTGAACCAAAGGCAGCCAGGATTTTTTGGGGGGGAGGTGCTCAGACAGGCAGGCATGCCTCCGTCCCCACAATAGCCAAGATCCTGGTGGGAAGGGCACTCACCTGGAATGTGGGAGACCTGGGTGGAATCTCACCTTTTTCTGGTTTGGGGCAGAGGCTTGAACACAGGTCTCCTACAGCCCATGTGAATGTCTCAATCACTGGACTATTAGCTATTCTGAAGTGGGTCTGCCTCAATATCTCCTGTTAGAACTGGTCCATGTTGCATAAATAATTAAAAGTGCATTGGAGCAGGGACTTGAACCGGACTTTCCTACATCTCCCCTGTTTAATTATTTATAGAAAGTGGAACAGCTTCAACAGGAAAGGAATTGAGAGGGTCCTTCCTCAGAACAGCAATAGCCTTGTGGTGAGGGCACTCAGCTCAGCTGTGTGAGACCCTGATTCAAGTCTCTGCTCTGCCTAATGTGAAGCAAGAACCTGAACCCAAGTCTAACCACCAAGTTACTTTGGGTGGATCTCTCTCTTCCAATTCCTGATGCAGAACAGGCAGCAATTCCTATGGGATAGGACAACCATGCCCCACCCAGATTTGCCTGGGTTTGGTCAAAATGTCAAGGAAAACAACCCTCTCCGTAGGTTTCAGAGTAGCAGCCGTGTTAGTCTGTATCTGTTAAAAGAAAAGGAGGACTTGTGACACCTTAGCGACTAACCAATTTATCTGAGCATAAGCTTTCATGAGCTACAGCTCACTTCATCGGATGCATGCCGTGGAAAATGAACTGGCAAATTCCAATGAACAAATGTTTTGTCAGAATTTTTCCAGTCAGCTCTAATACTAATACTGTCTAGTTCAGGGGTGGGCAAACTACAGACCATGGGCCGCATCCGGCCCTGCAGATGTTTTAATCCGGCCCTCGAGCTCCCGCCGGGAAGTTGGGACCGGGGCTTGCCCCACTTTGGCACTCCAGCTGGGGAGCGGGGTCAGGGGCTTGACCCACTAATCCCCCCTCCAGCTCCTACGTGTAAGGGGCAGCCAGGGGCCTCCACACGCTGCCCCCGCCCAAGCGCTACCCCCAGCTTCAATTGGCTGGGAACCATGGCCAATGGGAGCTGCATGGGCGGCACCTGCGGACAGGGCAGTGCGCAGAGCCGCCTGGCCACACCTCCATGTAGGAGCCGGAGTAGGGACATGCTGCTGCTTCTGGGAGCTGCTTGATGTAAGTGCCGCCCAGAGCCTGCACCCCTAATCTCCTCCCACGCCCCAGCCCTCTGCCTCAGCCCTGATCCCTCTCCTGCCCTTCGAACCTCTTAGTTCCAGCCCGGAGCACCCTCCCGCACCCCAAACTCCTCATTTCTGGCCCCACCCCAGAGCCTGCGCCCCCAGCCGGCGCCTCACCCCCCTCCTGCACCCCAACCGCCCGAACCCCAACCCCCAATTTTGTGAGCATTCATGGCCCTGCATACAATTTCCATACCCAGATGTGGCCCTTGGCCCAAAAAGTTTGCCCACCTCTGATCTAGTTAGTAATAACATCAGACACTTCTTCTTTCATATGCCTCAGATGTGACAATTGTCATAGACTAGGATGTGGGTGGTCAGCCCTAGCAGTCAGAGCAGTGGTGGTCAGGGCTAATGGTCAGAGCTGGAGAAAGAGCTGGGAGTCAAGATGAGGGTCAGAGCCACAGACAGTAGTCAGGGGGTGAGCATAGAAGCACATATCTGGAACAAAGCAAGAAGGCAGGAACAGTACAGGGAGACAGGAATCAGGCTGGCCTCAGGCGGCAGGGTCTGACATAGCAGCCACCCAGGGATTCACCTAGTAGGTCAGACAACTTCCTGTGCCTTCTTCTGGCTTGCATAGTGAGTCTGAGCCAATAGGAGATGCTGGATATTTCTTCCAACTGGGAGCTTTGTGGACAGTGCCTATGGTGAGCTAGGGTCCACCAGCTCATGCTAGCGTACCAACAAACTGCAAGGACATAGCTGCTGAGGACTTGTGGACTTGTGTTCAAGACCCACGGTACCTCACAAATATCTTGATTGGTCATCTATTGAATTGCTGCATTGAGGGTAGGAAGCTGTTAGAGTCCACCCTCCAACTTTCTAACTGCATACTCCTCCAGCACTTCCTTCCTACAGTGTCCCACATGAATAGCATAAAGCAAAATGAAAGTAGACAAACTGCAGAACACAGGGTCATGGTCTAAGTGAATCAGGCACTATAGAGGTACATATCATCATGCTGATGTTTGAGATTATACTCCACAAAAAATTATGCAACTATCCTTAAAACTCTTTGACTGAAATATCTGAGTTTCTACCTGACAGCAAAGGGATTCCCTGTCTTCAATACTGTGAAGATGCTTTACTACTTCTCATAACACAAGAACTTGAGATCACCAAATAAAATTAATAGGCAGCAGGTTTAAAACAAACAAAAGGAAGTATTTTTTTCACACAACGCACAGTCAACTTGTGAAACTCCTTGCCAGAGGATGTTGTGAAGGCCAAGACTATAACAAGGGTTCAAAAAAGAACTAGATAAGTTCATGGAGGATAGGTCCATGAATGGCTATTAGCCAGGATGGGCAGGGATGGTGTCTCTGGCCACTGTTTGCCAGAAGCTGGGCATGGGAGACAGGGGTGGATCACTTGATGATTACCTGTTCTGTTCATTCCCTCTGGGGCACCTGGCATTGGCCACTGTCGGAAGACAGGATACTGGGCTAGGTGGACCTTTGATCTGACCCAATATGGCCGTTCTTATGTTAGCTCTTTCTTGGTGTGTGAGTTATTGTGTTACACTTGATAAGATTATCTGACCTTTTCATTATGCTGTTGCACAATATTGCACAATTTTGAAAATTGTATATACATATGTATGTGTGTGGAGAGGGAGTGCCTGTCAACCAAGGACCTCAAAGCACTAAACAAAAATGATATGACAATTATTACAATAATTAAGATTATTAATAATAATAAGAGTGTGACTTGCTCTGACTCACATCATTGGGGTGCGTGTGTTGTGTTGGAGGGTGGTTATGGGCTCTGCCTCCCATATCTCCTCCACACACCCAGCTGAGATCGTGTGGAGGCAGTAACCTATTATTGATAAACAGTAGCAGAAGATTGTTACTTCTCTGGAACAAGGAGGGGAAACCACTCAAGGAATTGGGGTCTCATCATCTCTGAAAATATACTGTACTCCTAAACATATTTATGTGCAGTGGAGAGAGCACACAGCAGTACAAACAGACACTATATATTTGATTCTAAATTACTGTTACAAATGCATTATTGCTGAAAGATTGTATGCACCTACAGATACTGTAGTTGGCTATGCATTCAGCAGTACAAAACAAGCAAACCAACCAACCCTATCTTTGATCAGAAAGTACGGCAATTCAAGTGACAAATGTATTATGTCACTGTGATTAAACTGAGACTAACAACATTTTCAAGCTCTCTCTGTGTTACCCAACAAAGCTACTAGAGTCATATTCCAGTGGAGAATGCATCTGGTTTCCAGCTTAGCCTTTAAATTAATAAATCAACTGTCACTTAATTGTGACTGCTACCTGAATGACAGCTCCAATTAATTTTGTATCAGTTGCCAGTGCAGAGGTGAGGTCAAGGTATCTTTGGCTGCGTTCCTAAATTTAAACACCAGACAGTATCAATATTAGCAATTTATCATAATTTGCTCTGCAGCACACACTTGTGTTGTTTAATCAAGCGTCCTGCCTGGTTTGTTTGTCCACAGTTGCGTGAAAGACATCAACTGAGCATGCCCAAGAACATTACTATAGTGCCTATTGTGACATGATTCATACTTAGACTGAGTAGCCATGTGACTTCAGCAGACTGGAAGAGACTAGAAATAAGACAGCATTCTAAAGATATAGCTGGTAAATTAATCACCCTTACAAAAGAGTTTGACTAGAGACTTTCTTGTCTTTAATGTAGATCAATGTTCAATAAGATTTAGCGGTAAAATACCAGAAGCGGTCAAAAGCTGCCTACAATGATTTTTTATAGGACATTCACAACAAAGAGAAATTAGCTTCAGCCTCACAATCCCCAAACAATAGTGGCTTTATCTGGGTGAAGGTTGGAGGAGTGGGGTAGTAAAATGGAATCTTCCTCCCAATTAAGGTCCAAGGAATAGGGCTGCAATGTAACCTCTCTATGCTGTGTGGGACCACTGTATTCAGTGTGTAAGAAAATCAACCAGAGAACACTGTTCAGAGTAGGGATGGTCTCTTTGTTACGTGTGTAAGCAGAGTCAGGATAAGCTCTACCATGATATCTGGTGGGTTGTGGAAAAGAACTTCAGGGGCTGATCTCATTTGCATAGGCACACCTACCCCGCCTTGATGGTCACTTTGGCTGCTGTAGGAGCCCCAGTTTCTCTGTTATTGGGGCAGGAATAAACTGTTATTATCCTGATTATGTGACTCAAGGACAGTGGAACTGTACTTGGCCTTTTGTTATGATGGAGGGACTCACCATCAACTAATGACAGGTTTCAGAGTAGCAGCCGTGTTAATCTGTATTTGCAAAAAGAAAAGGAGTACTAGTAGCACCTTAGAGACTAACCAATTTATTTGAGCATAAGCTTTCATGAGCTAGAGCTCACTTCATCTCTGTAGCTCACGAAAGCTTATGCTCAAATAAATTGGTTAGTCTCTAAGGTGCCACTAGTACTCCTTTTCTTTTTACCATCAACTAAGCAGCACTCGCTAGGCAAGGGTCATGGGTTCCAAAACCCAGTGAAGGGAGAGCAGTTGGGGACAGGTATTAATGTCTGATGGTATGGGCTCCCTGGTGAGGGTCCTATATGCCAATTGCACTGTCTCTTCTCTCCACTGTAGAATATCAGAGCTAATTTTGATTCTAATAGGAGTCTAGTTACAGGCTGCTAAGCTGACATCACTTTGGGCCAATGGTGCACCAGCACTGAGGCTCCCCTACTACAAGCTGAAATCACTAAAAAGCTAAAATTACTAAGAGCTGAAATCACTGAGCATTGTGTTAAGTAGTGGGGGGGCCCAAACCTATACTGTGGTGCAGTTTGTGGGATGGCTGGAGCAGCTCATGGGACGGCTGGTGGAGCAGAGTGGTTGCCAGAGCAGAGCAACTCGTGGGATGGCTGGTGGAGCAGAGCAAAGCAGAGCCCCATGGAGAGATGGGGCAATTTTCCACCAGGTTGGGAGGTAAAACCACAGATAAACTTTTGAACTCTGGGGCTGCACTGACCAGGGACAGAGACTTGGGTTGTTGGACTTTTGGGACCTTGCGTGACTTTTGGTTTTGCTGGACTCAAGAACCAAAGGCCCAATTTGCTTGGGGTGGGTTTTTACTCATGAGTTGTGTTATGAATCCTGTTGGTGGTATTTCCCCAACATAATGCCACATTGTTTCTCTGTTATTAAAAGGCTTTTGCTACACTCAGATTCTGTGCTTGCGAGAGGGGAAGTATTGCCTCTTAGAGGCGCCCAGCGGGGGTGGTATATATTTTTCCCAGGTCACTGGGTGGGGGGCTCGAGCCAGTTTTGCATTGTGTTATTAGAATGGAACCCCTAGATACTGAACCCGGCCCTTGTTGCTGCCAACTCTGACGGGCAGAAGGGTTACACGTGTTTGCCCAGTACCTAGCACAATGGGGCTCTGGATCAATGACTGGGAGCAATTGGGTGTACCACAATACAAATATTGACTTGCCCATATTGCCACTCTCCATAATGGCATTTTTAGAACCAGTGCAGAGATACCCTCCAGAGTATGCCGGTTTGTAAATGCATCCCTGTCCAGCCTGCTCCACTGATGCCCCATACCCTGCACAACCCTATTGCAGTTACAAGTTGTGCAGAGGGTTCAGAAGGGTGAATCTCACCCATTACGAGAACCCATAAATTAAAAAGCAGGTGAAAACTCAATAGATATTGTCCAGATATATGTACCCCTCTGAGAAGGCAGGTTTTCCATGCTGCTCAGTGTTTTATTGCTTTACAAGAGATAATACTTTTCTATGGCATGGTGCCATTGATGTATTGAGTCTGAATGCCATCTGACACTATCCTACAATGGTAAAACGTGCTATTCTTTTTTTTTATCTTCTAAAGCTAATTTGCACAAACTACTAAAGTCACAGGTTAGGATAGATGGGTTGGAAATATCAGTGAGTGCTCATGAGAAAACATAGTAATACTAGGCTACAAAAATGCAACACACTAGTTCAGAGTGAAGGAAAAGTTTACTTTAATCAGACCATGTGATTCTTTTTTATTTTCCTGAGCAAAGTTCTGCACCAAAACACACAAAGAAACAAACATACCTGCACCCAGGAACTGAGAGACAGAGCAGGAGCATGGTCTTCTTAAGGGAGGAGTGGTAGATACACTGGAGGGCAGGGATAGGATACAGAGGGACCTAGACAAATTGGAGGATTGGGCCAAAAGAAATCTGATAAGGTTCAATAAGGATAAGTGCAGGGTCCTGCACTTAGGACGGAAGAACCCAATGCACAGCTACAGACTAGGGACCGAATGGCTAGGCAGCAGTTCTGCGGAAAAGGACTGAGGGGTGACAGTGGACGAGAAGCTGGATATGAGTCAGCAGTGTGCCCTTGTTGCCAAGAAGGCCAATGGCATTTTGGGATGTATAAGTAGGGGCATAGCGAGCAGATCGAGGGACGTGATCGTTCCCCTCTATTCGACATTGGTGAGGCCTCATCTGGAGTACTGTGTCCAGTTTTGGGCTCCGCACTACAAGAAGGATGTGGATAAATTGGAGAGAGTCCAGCGAAGGGCAACAAAAATGATTAGGGGTCTAGAACACATGACTTATGAGGAGAGGCTGAGGGAGCTGGGATTGTTTAGTCTGCAGAAAAGAAGAATGAGGGGGCATTTGATAGCTGCTTTCAACTACCTGAGAGGTGGTTCCAGAGAGGATGGTTCTAGACTATTCTCAGTGGTATAAGAGGACAGGACAAGGAGTAATGGTCTCAAGTTGCAGTGGGGGAGGTTTAGGTTGGATATTAGGAAAAACTTTTTCACTAGGAGGGTGGTGAAACACTGGAATGCGTTACCTAGGGAGGTGGTGGAATCTCCTTCCTTAGAAGTTTTTAAGGTCAGGCTTGACAAAGCCCTGGCCGGGATGATTTAATTGGGGATTGGTCCTGCTTTGAGCAGGGGGTTGGACTAGATGACCTCCTGAGGTCCCTTCCAACCCTGATATTCTATGATTCTATGATTCTAAGGCAAGTTCAGCTCCTGCTTCTGCTGCAAACTTCCCAAAAGACCTTGAGCAAATCACTCAACCTCTGTGTCCACAATGAAATTTTAACCAAGAATCCCCCCACTGCTTCTACCAGGACAACTGCACTAGTGGAAGCCATGGCTCTACCAGCTAATATAGTCAAGATTGCATTTTCTACTGTTTTTAACCACTTTGTCAGTTAAACCTCCGGGGGAGGATGACTTGAAGAGACATATACCCCAAGTTACAGCCAAGCATATTCTTTTTGAGTGTGGGTTCGGGGTCACAGAGAAGTTCTGGAGAGCTGTTTCTTAGCAGGGACACAGAGCAGCAGTTTGTTCAAAGAAACCAGTGTTGATGGCTGAAGGTTTTCAGATTGCTTCTTCTGAGGAACAACACCTGAGTTGTTAAGAATGTTACTGAAGAACATTGTTACTGCTGCCAAGTTGTTGTGGCTGCTTAGTGCTTCTGTGTTTGGAGCTCTGGTGTTATCAGCACTAGCAGAGAATGCAGCCTGCTAATTCAGCACACCTCAATAATACTCATAAAGAAAGAGTGCGTGCTCAGTTCAGTGGCGAAGGTGCTCGGCCAGGTTTATTGTCGATGAAGCACAGTCCTAGCACCCTGGCTCAGTGGTTACAGGTACACTAACACATGTATTCCTGTGACAACTGTACCAGCTCAGAGAGCAACAAGAGCCTCTGCTGACCCCTAGGCTGGACAAAGGTGCCTCTCCTATGACTTCTCTTGTTATACATTGATTCAAACAAGTTATGTATTACACTCCTGACGTTGTTTGTTACCAACCTTACACCTTTTATCGGCTGGTTCGAACAAAACATCCCTATTCATTATTCTTACTTGGGGCCAGGGTGTTCCTGTACCTTCTCTAGCAATGTGTTTACATGAATGCGCAGTGCCGAATACCAGTTAGGAGTGCCTGTGTTTTAGCAACGCTAGCCGTACCTTTGCCAAGCTCATGTGATGGACAGTGAACTTATGAGCAAACATGTGCTTTATGACAGAGCCTGACTTTTGCTCATAGCATGGCCTGGCTTTGCTGACTGAGGTTCAGGCCTCAGGTCTTGCACCATGCCTCGTGCTCCAGGCTCTCTCGCACTCTTTCTCTCTCTACTAGAACCTGTAATCTGCTTTGCTGCAATCTTTTCAGTTCTATACACCTTTGCTCAAGGCAATAACAGGAACTATGTGCATGTTGTAAATAAAGTTCCATACATCTCTCCCCTAAGAGGGAAATAAATTTGTTCGTCTCTAAGGTGCCACAAGTCCTCCTTTTCTTTTTGCGGATACAGACTAACACGGCTGCTACTCTGAAACAGTCCGTTCCAGAAATCAAATCTCTTCTTGTCTGTACAGAGTTGAACACATATAAGCATTTTTTCTTGGAAGTCACTCCCATATTTACTATGTAGAGCTTCATCCAAAGCCCACTGAGAGTACTTTCACTTCAATGGGCTTTTGGATTTGACTTCAGTTGTTACCTGGGGGTTCTCAGAACCCAAAGGAGTAGTAACTTAACTGTTTCTCTCCAAGCAGTGTCAGGAATAAATTAATCAGGGGGCACAGCTTATCTGTCTGATAAATGATTGATACAAACAAGTGTGTTCTTATAGAAAACTACTATTTATTAGATTTTAAGCACACACATACACAATAGGTTTAGGGCATCCCAGATATAGTTATGCACAGTCTGAGATGGTTTTGAGTGATCACCAGCTGGGCTTCCAGGGGCCCTCTTTCCATCCAGCTGATGGGGAATTTAGATGTCTGCTCCTTGCCTGAAGAACGAAGCATATTCTTTCACACAATTGTTTATAGCTAACTTCAAAAAAAGCAAATAACTTATACTAACTCCTGGTGGGTCACCAATTCTCCCACTTTCAACAAACTATTCATTATCTCAAAACATTTCTAGTATTTCTAGTCAGGAGCACTAAAACCAGGGTCACTATTCACTCATTCTCTTCCATAACTTTCTGCCCACCGTCCCATTGTGATTAACAAATTGCAAGTATGTACCTGTCTGACCTTGTCTCACAAAGGCCTAAGATTTTCCGAGCTATGTGATGTTTGGTTTTCAGCAGGCAGTGGTTGTACATACAAAATGGCTGACTGCAGTACTGTCATGTTCTGGGTTGCACACAGGAATGTTAAATTCTAGGGTAACACTATGGGCTTTAGATCAGATCCATAATGCATAAAGAAATGCCATACACTTTATAATAATAGGATACAGACTGCCAAAGTATGACTATCTGGAATCTGTTTGTAAGAGAATGAATATACTTCCCTCTTCACCTACATTTCATATTTTTGTAATCAGAACCATCCCAGATAGGGAAAAAATGCTTTCAATGAGAATAAAATATATCTAAAAAGCAAAATTCTTTTAAAAAAATTTAAAACAATCCTCGCTGCACCAAAGAGAAAAGAGAGGTTAATCAAATTTTCATTGTAACTATGTGCTTCTGATTCTCAGTTGGAACATTAAATCACAAGTTTCACAAGGCGACGTGGTATCTGATTATTAACAATCAACAGAACATGAAATAAAATGGATTTCTGTACCAGAGCTTTCTATTGTGTCTCTGTCTAAGCCATTAACTGCTGTACATGACTGTATTATTAACACTTGATATTTCTCTCCATGTTGCTACAGCATCAGGACATCAAAGTAGTTTAGGAACTTTGGAGGTGAAAATGATATTTAAGAAGTGTGGTGTGGAAAACAGAAGGAAGTGAATTCAGAGACCATGGTAACCGGCAACTGAATATAGCTATGGCACAGACAGGAAACGTGTGCAGAGACAAATAGGGGAAAGTCTCCAGCACAGGCAGGAAACGATCCTGTTTCTCATGTTGCCCAAGCTAGTCTCTTAAATACACAGGCTGATATCCTAAGGGAATTAGGTGCTCAGCTCCTATTAAAATCCAACTCCCTTTGAAAGCCCCATTCCAGACCAACCTTCCTTGGGATAAGAAAAGGAGTACTTGTGGCACCTTAGAGACTAACAAATTTATTTGAGCATAAGCTTTCGTGAGCAACAGCTTACTTCATCGGATGTGAGCTGTAGCTCACGAAAGCTTATGCTCAAATAAATTGGTTAGTCTCTAAGGTGCCACAAGTCCTCCTTTTCTTTTTGCAGATACAGACTAACAGAGCTACTACTCTGAAACCTTCCTAGAGATGAAATTCATTGTTGTGCAAATATTCTGCACAAAAGCTCTAAACAAAAGCTGACCCGTGCTTAAGCCATTGACATGTGTTAAGTGCATTACCTGGAAAGGAGTATGTTCCTTTTGTACTATAGAGAATTTCACCCCTTAATGAATTTAGATGTCTGTTTTATACTTAGTCACTGCTCACTTCTCCCTACTTCCTGCTTTTTCCTGGACTTCCTAGAAATGTTACTAGAATTAATTTAATTAATTCATTTATATTTAAATAAAAAGATCCTGGCAGCAAGTTACAGATGCATATCATCACATTCTCTCTCTCTTTTTCCTCTTCTCAGTGTCCTATATTCCAGTGGTGACCCCAAGCACAATATTCAAGATTTCTCACTAAGTACCAAAATGGTTCTTACCTACCACTGCTGGGCATGTACAGCATTTAACTTGCACTTCTTTCTAATCCCTGGTTACACAATTGCCTTCATGCAAAACCTCTGCTTTCCCCAAGTCCTCACTTTTGTCTATATTTTTCCTTTAGCTCCAGTCCTTCATTGCAAAGTATACAAGATTTATAAACCTTGACACTGACATAACAGGAATCCACTGCCTTCCATCAATCATGCTCTGGAATGTCTAACTTCTCTCAGTTAGACATCAGCCCACACTTCAAAGTAGTTCTCACTGACTACTTGGCAGCAGCTAAAACCTGCCAAAAGCCAACTGATGTGATAAGTGAGAACTTCAGGGAGAAGTGACAAGAGCAGCAACAGGAACAGGGATTGATGCAAAATGGTGGGTCTATCTCTGTTATTCAGATCTGGGAACTGTACTGTGCATTTCACAGCAGTTCCTTAGGAAGACTCTAATAACACAAAGACAGGAGTAGGGTGGGGGGCAGGGACTTTGAAAAAGTAAATCTAATTTTATGCTGATTCATGTTTCTTCTTCACATACCTGGTGTACTTGGGATCTGCCTCTTAGAAATAGGTGACTGTTTTGAGACTCTTGTTACATATGCAAGAATGAAATAGGTGGTGAAAAATAGAATAAGGGAAAATACACACATACACATACGACTGTACTAAGTCTTGGTAGTGCTATTGGGTTTGCAATAACCATCTGCTTAAAATCCCAGATGCAAAAAGATTTAAACTGGAAGAGTTGCAGGGAAAAGAAAGCTAATTATGGATCTTCCACTATCTATTCTTTTGCACTGCATTAGTGCTATTGTATTTTGAACACACTCTCTCTCTCTCTCTCTCTCTCAGGCACACACACACTTCTCTCTCTCACTCTCATTCTCTCTCTCTCTCTCACACACACACTTACACACAGTATGTGGTGATGAAAGTAACGGAGGAAGAGTAGTCTTGAGGTTAAAGCAAAATATTGGGAATTGGGAGACCTGGGTTCTAATCGAGGCTCTGACTTCCTTGTGCAAATCTCTTAATCTCTCAGGGCCAGAGTGTGCCCCTGTGAGGAAATACCCATGTTGGGGCCAAGGAACTCCATGTCATTCAACTCTAGAGTTTCCTATAAATTCTTCTGAGATCATAGGAGCAGGGTTTGCTCACTGCAGAAGGATTAGTGGGTCTCACCTGCAAATCCTTCAAGAGTTGTGTGCATCTCTGGGATCTACAGGGGGTATAGCACCATCCAGTGAGAGGTCTTGTGGCTATCAGCTCCCTTACACTTTAGATCCATACTGCCATGTTCTCTTCAGATGGTGCTTTTAAGGAGGTTTTCCAAGGCAGAGTCAGCTCTGCAGGAAACTTAATTCAGCCTATGGCTCTATTAACTCTCCTCTGCTGGATGCACAGGTGGTATGATGTGAATGTGCAGTACAGTTTTTATGAGAGATCAAGAAGATGGCAGTGCATTGTCAGCTTGGACAGGCTTTTGTCAGAGGATTGATGTGACAGGTTTGTATTGGAGTTACAGTTATAGGAAACATTAAGAAAGCAATTAGCACAAAATGCTAATGCTGAGAGACTTCTGAGGTTGCCCTGAAAGGAACACGCAATATGTTCTGAAGATACATTATCTTGAACACAAAAGGCCACTGGCCTGAATATTATCCAAACCAACTAATTGTCTGGGACAGTAAAACAAATGTACCAGACCACACTAAAATATAGTAAGTTGTTTTCTAAAGTTCAGAAGTTTACACTAAAGAAATGGCCAGACAAATATGAAATAACTCAGGAGAGGAGAGCTTATTATTATATGAAGGATACCTCCTGTGAGGCGTAAGCACCACTGACTAGAAAAAGTTCTGCCTTCAGGCTTTAAAGGAACTTCAGGTACAAGCAGGCTAACCAGATAGCAAGTGTCAAAAATCAGGAAAGGATGTAGGGGGTAATAGGTTCCTATGTGAGAAAAAGACCCCAAAATTGGGAATGTCCCTATAAAATCGGGACATCTGGTCACCCTAGGTACAAGATACAAAGACAGTACATATGCCACAACATGCGCGGCAGTCAGACGCGTACAAGGGTACTGAAGAGACATTTTGTAACTATCTTCTCAATTTCTACAGCCAAGCTCAACCTGTGACATGGATATACCTGCAAATCACTGGACACAAATATCATACTCTTGGCTCTTCTTCATATTCATTTGTCATAGTTCTTCCTCAGATGGTAATTTCTTGAAATTGGTATGCAGGTAACTTCCATTCAGTTAGACCCTGTGTACTCCAACTATACATTCTGTACCATTTAAGTATTATATCTCCTTCTGAGAGCCATCGTTGCTAGAAGAATTAATATCTGATAATGGGCCCTTGTTTACAGCTCAAGACTAGGAGATTTTTTTTTCAGGTTAACAGTCATCAGCAGCAAGTTTTATTTGACCCAACTAGCTGAGTTCCACCAGATAAGCTTAACATTTTGTTGGAATTTAAAAATATGCTATGCAGACTATTGGGGGGATCAGAAAAAGGGGTGTCTTTTGTGCTATTGTGCTGAAATTAACACATAGTTCTATGAAACGTATGCATGGTGAACAACTGGTGGAAACCCATTTCTGTACCCGACTTGACACTGATCTGTGTGATAGTATTAAAGGACAAAAATAAAACAACATCTATACTCCCGAGGAAAAAAACAAGATAGGTAGACAGTGGAGGTCTGGGATCAGATACATACCAGATCCAGATAGAAGAGCTTTACCAGAAAAACTACAATAACAAACGGAAAGATTTACCATGTAAAATTTAACAGCTATTGCTAGCCCCGTTCTTCATCAGAATGTCATTTATAGTTAATGTAGATGTAAATGTACCACTTCCTAATGCAAATATAGCTCAAATCTAAGACATACTTATTTAAAGTCAGTGACATAGGAACCTCAACTCCCTAAGAAAGCACCCAATTTTTCTTTTTGCCCAACCAGTTGACCCACCTATTCTCTCCTTCCTGATAAATCCCTCTACCCCCATATTACTAACAATACCATATTTTAGGACTATTGAAATTCCATACATTCTTGGTCAGACAGTAAGTCTATTTTTTTTAGTCGTTTCTAGTTACAGGGTCCCTAAGTGGGAGATGAATGCCTCCGAGCTAGAACTTGGTACTCACAGGAATGTATGGTACCATATTTTATTTGAACAAACATTTCTAACGTTGTCCCAAATGTAAAGTTGGCCCCATAGCAGAGCATGCTTGTCATCCCTCCTTTCTCTAGTAAAAAAAACCCTCCCCTGCTCTGGGTCTCAGAGCCTGGGCTCTGGTCCGAGCCCAAATGTCTACACTACAGTTGTATAGCCTCGCAGCCTTAGCACTGCAAGCCTGAGTCAGCTGACCTGGGCCAGCTCTGGCTGTGCCCGGGTCTTTTATCACAGTGTAGCCCCTCAAGCACTGTCTAACCAACTACTGAATATGGCTTTAATTATACTGTGCTACTGTCTGAAATCTAACCTTGATCTTTGTAAGTTAAAAGAGTATGTAACTGTATTTCTCTGACTTATAAAACCACTTTACTAGCCAGAATAGATTTGCTAGATATGGAGCAGATACATCCATATGGTCATAATACAGGCTGTAATTTTCCAATCTGGAGATCTGAATTCTGTGGCCCAAAGTTAAAATGTGACTAATATAAAAACATGTAAGGAAGCAGAGAAAAGAAGTACAGTAAGGCTCTATTTTGATGCATCATGTATTCTTTTTGGCACAGGTATTCTTGTACATTATAGAAAAAAATATAGAAATGTAAGACTCATCACTGTGGTATCTACTCTTGAAAACCTCAGTGTGTAATGTTACTGCATGATCATACTTTGGCTTCCTGGAATTTGGGGTGTATTGCAAGACACTTGCCATGTATATGAAGAAGGAAAGCCATGAAAGATTAGTATAAAAGCTCATTGAAAATTTTTCAGTGGAATTTTTTTCCATCCGAAAATAGTAATTCCTCAAAATCAAAACATTTTGAAGGAATGTGTTAAAGTTTAATGAAATTTCGTTTAGAAAAATAATTTGAAATGCTGCATTTAAATAAGGTTGAAATTTGACCCTAGCAGAACCGAAGATTTTGATTTTTCATTTCAAAATTACTTTTTCATCTTGAAATGTATTTTATATTATATGTTATGTGATATACTTATATGATAATTATAAAATAAATGTTAAAATCAAAATGAAATGTTTCCGTTTTATCAAAATGAAACACTTTGACTAACTGACAACTATGTTTTTGGAAAATTTCGTTTTGTGGGAATTGTTGAAATTCTTTGTTTTTTCTTCCAATTCAGGATGAAAACAAAATGTCAAAATCAAGGAATTTCATGAAACATAAATTCTAGTTCTTGCACAGATCTAATTAGAATAAATAGAAGGAACTGGCTCATATGGACCTGCACAGTAGTGAATTCAATGATTACAGCAGAACTCTAGTTCAGCTTCCTATTTTGGCACTAATTCGCACTGTCCTTTGGTAAGTCAAAAACTCTCTGTGCCTCAATTTATCTGTATATAAAATGGGGGTAAAAATATCAGTCTTTCAACGGTCTTGTGACACCTAACTGAGTAGTGTCTGCAAAGCTCTGAGGGCTAAATTCATACGGTTCAAGTAGTACATATGCTTGGTGATAATCCTTGGACTTTCATCCTGAGACTCAGCAATGAGAATTGTTTAGAAGTGCAAAGCGGCATATTATCACTAAGTATGCAGTAGCGCATGGCTTTCAAACCTATCAAGTTGGATAATGACAATAAACACCATTCATTACAGTTCAGACAGACTTCTTTTGGACCCATTCACACTTAAATTAACAAACAGCAAGAACATACAAAGTGACATATTGGCTTCTCAGTGCAAAGGGTCAGTGGTGCACCTCAGTTAAGATATCTGAAAGAGTCCTAACAAAGTTGTTATACTTTCAGGCATATTACCAGGCTTAATCTTCTTTGAACCATGTCACAGCTGCTGGAATAAACAGGGACATGGTTGTCAAGGACTTACAATTTTCAGTGACAGCTGTCAAAGGATCTTTCTTAGACACTGCTCATATTTTAGATAAGAAAATAGAGTTTCAAAATGTATGATGGCCACAGGACATGAGCAGTTGTGATTGCATGCAGTCTCATTTCCCCAGTTTAATTTGAAATAGCAAATGGCAAATTGGATTTTATGGTTCAAATAAGATAGAAACAGAGACCAATTTTCTCCAGTTTATTTATCACTTTTATCAATCAGTGTTTATTTTATAAATTAAAAGACATGCTGGCATAGCTCAGTGCAGTGAGATTGAAAATTCTTTTGACTCTCTCATACTTAAAAAAAAAAAAAAAAGAATTATGCCACAAAATCCAGACCACGATGATGGAATTGTTGTTGTGGGGATAGTGCCATCGATACAAGTTTTGCTAAAAGTCTGTCACAGGGTGGCAGTGGCCCTTTAAGAGGGAAACAGTCAGTGCACCGGTGACTGGCCAGCTGACCCCAGTTGGGCTGAAAGAGAAGGCACCTGGGACCTGAAAATGGGGGGCGGAGTTTGGGTGAATCAGCATTGAGAGTCAGTCAGGGAAGGGCAGGTGGACATTGTTTATGTTATTGCTTCATTTGCGCTTTTTAACTCTAGTACAGGACTCTAGGGGAAAGCCAGAGAGTTCTCTGGTCAGAAGGATGATTGAGACTGATGAAGAGCTTAGAGTTGCAGAAGACCAGGGAATCAAAATCTTTTGAGTTAAAGTATTGGACTATACTTTGTGATTTGAAGTGCCCATATTAATAAATTAACCCACTGCATTTTCCAGTCCGTGTTGGGGAAGTATTCTTGAGGAGCTCTGAGAAGGGAAAATTGAGGGTGCAGAACCTCCAGCCTGCCCGCACCAGAAGGGCTGCTTTGAGATGGTGACCCTATGAAAAGGACTTTCTGGCTAAATCTATGGCAAAGGTGTGTCACTAAACCATGATCCCTGGCACACTGAAATGAATGGATACATTCCCATTGATCTCATGAGCTTTGAATCAGGGCCCTAGAATGCTCAGAAACTACTTTTGCAATACTAAATGTAAAGCACATGGTGTGGGATTTGTTACAGGCTCTCAGCTCAGGCTTATTCAAAGATTGGAACATGAAAGCAAGTGAAACACAGTGGTTTCAGTTACACTTTTCTTCGAGATCATTCAAACCCAAAAATTTAAAAGGGAAATGTAGACAGTGGAGTCAAATGCAGATCAATACTGGAAAACGTAGTGTCCAAACGAACCAATGCAAATGAAGGTGCTGAGGTGTGCCTAACTGTGCCTAGCCATTTTTATTGTGTTTGGCACATTCATCCTTCTAAGATGCACCTAACCATCCACTGCATCAGTCGCAGATAAGTTTAACAGGAGGTGCCAGTTGCCAATGTGCTTGAAAGACGCACCACAGAAAGGGATGGAACAGTTTATGGACAGTTGCTGGCATCTGAGAGGGACAGTCAGGGTCATCCGACCTAGTGGTCAGAGCCAGGAGCGGAGTGGGGGTCGCAGTCAGAAGTCACACCAAAGGTCAAAGCCAGATTCAGGAGCCACACTGCACACACAGATTCAGGAGCCACACTCAGATTCAGCAGCCATCCCTGGCTGGGATGATTTAACTGGGAATTGGTCCTGCTTCGAGCAGGGGGTTGGACTAGATGACCTTCAGGGGTCCCTTCCAACCCTGATATTCTATGATTCTATGATTCTATGATTCACACCAAAGGTCAGTGCCAGGGTCAGAGTTGATAGTCACATGAAAGATAAAGCCAGAATTGGAGTCAGAAGTCATGTCAGGGGTCAGGCCAGAGGGAGGAGCTGATCGGCGGGGCCCGCCGGCGGGAGGGAGGCACTGGGGGAGGGAGAGATTGGAGCTGATAGGGGGGCTGCTGGTGGGTACTGAGCATCCACCATTTTTTTCCTGTGAGTGCTTCAGCCCCAGAGCACCCATGTAGTCAGCACCTCTGCTCACCGTTCCATACAGCACTGAACAGCAGTGATACTGGATCCAGCTCTGGTTTGTCCTTCTTGGGTGATTCCTCCCTAGCACAGTGCTCCTCCTGGCTCCTGTCTTGGAGTGTCCCCAATCGGCGGCTCTGTCCCTACCAGGCATCAGGCAGGTGCTCAGTTGCCTCACTCTGTGAGGGCCTGCTTAGTGCAGTCCTTCTGTCTGGAGCCCCAGACACACAGTGTTACTTTTTCCTTTTTCTCTGCCTCCCCCGCACCTACCCTGCCATCAGTACGTCCTCTTTCTGGAACAATCAGCACTTCCCCAGTCAGGAAAAAGATTTAAGGGGCCATGCTCTCTAAACCCCAAAGGGATTACAATGGATTAAAATCTCAAATATTATGATGATTGGTGTGGCATAAAGAGAGAGACAAACAGAGAAAGAGAACAGAAGAAGGAGCCTCTTAACAGATACAATTGCTTTAATTTTGTGACAGCAATTTCTAGGGCATATCACAGGCTGGTCAAGGTGAAAGATGAAAACTCATGAAAATAATGTTAAATAAAATCAAATTATAGATTTATGTTTGGAATAAAATTATTATTTAGCAGTCTGGTTGTCAAATGAGAAAAATAACTTCTATTGAGTTTGAACTTAGATAGAAATATATTCAGTTGTACTATCAATTGAAACTGCAAAAGACAAGTCAAAATTCCAGTTCTGCCTGCTTTTTCAGAAACTCCACCCTCTCAAATCAAGAGGAGGTCTTAGAACAACAGTGTTTCTCCCATCTCCCCTCCTTTTCTTTCTATTTAGAATATTCCCTCTTAAGGAACCACTCACCCCCAAATATTATGAAACCAACATGACATTTGCTGCCATCACATTGTTGACGCTCCTTGTGTGTTATACCTCTTTCCCCACACTGTGTTTGTCCAGTTTGTTTAGACTGTAAACTAATTGGGAAAGGGATCACCTACTAATCTGTGTTTGTACAGTACCTAGCACAATGGGGCCCCACTGTTGCCTGCCCCTCAGGCACTATTTTAATAAACACGTTAAATAAATAATAAACACAAGTCTGATGGTTACATGGATAACAAGAATATCCAGAGTTAGAATAATAAATCATTAAAAAAGCAATTTTAGAAGGGATATAAAACCTCATGCTTCAGAGCTCAAGATAATATCTAACTATTGGGGTTGGGAGGAGACTTCCATAGGGCAGATCATTGCCTATCTACCATTTCCTATCATTCCATAGGGCAGATCATTTCCTATCTACCGTCTATAGGGTTTCTTTCACCTTCTTCTGAAGCATCTAGTATGACCATTGTTGGAGACCAAAAGCTGGCATGAATGGACCATAATACTGATCCGGAATATTGATTTCTATAGTCTTCCGTGACAACAGCAAAGAATTCAGAAAGAGTTCCTTTCTTCAAAAACTGAAAAAGGAACTCAAATAGAATAAGTAATATCATATTATCCTTGAATATATTGTCTCTCTCTGCTTCACTATAGAGTTCCTGACACAACCTGTGATGTTTCCTGGGGTACCCAGGGTTTTGAGGTACCTCACCACCACTTGCCCTTAGCATGAGGAAGTCTTGTCTGGCAACACAAGCACTCCCTTCCGGGCTTCTGCAGGCCTCATTTTAGCTATACAGGTTTAGAAACAGGCACACACCAACCAGTGAGTCATCTGAGCATCCCTCTGGAGTGCCCAGACCCTGTTCCACTGAACACTCACAGAACTCTCAGATTTACTATTCCCAAAGGAATAGTAAAATTCAGTTTGCAAAATTCGACTCAGGAATCACACTTTATTTAACACACAGCACTTATATATAGGGAAAACAAGTTTATCAGCAAAGTAAGAGAGAGTGAGGATATTGGAAACACATGGTTACATATGAAACAAAACCAAAACAAGCTTTTTAGCGCCTAAACTTAACTCACAAGGCACCCACTTTTGCCTACAGCAGAGGTTCTCAAACTGGGGTGCGGGCCGCCCTGGAGGGGGGTGCGCAGAACGTATTCTGGAGAAGTGTAAGAAACTCTAGGGGGGAAAAAACCTTACTGCACACATTTTACCCACAGTGATGAATAACTAGCAAAGCTGATTGCTCCAGACATACGAGGTCCTCAGATGGCACTGCACATTTTGACGAATTTCTGTTAAGCTTCTATAGCATTATACAAAGTTGCTGACATCTGTACATTAATCTGTTTGTTATGGCACTGTGTACACATTTAATGGTAAGCAGGGACCACAACTGCAGTTTTGCTTTTGCTCTTATTACAATGGATTGTTGGCTCATTTATGCAACAGGAAAAAAGAAAAAGACAAATGAAAAACAAAGAAGCTGAAACTGATTCAAGTGAAACACCCCCACTGCATATACTGGCATATGTACTTGTGGGTTTTTTGTGGGGGGAAGAGGGGGTAAACTACTACAGACACAAAGAAGTGGGTCAGTTTTGCCTGGCTTGCTCTCTCTCACAGGTGCTACCAGGTATTTTAATTGGCCTCTAGGGCCCACATTAACTCCTTCAGGGCCTGTGTGAGGTACAGACCCCATCACATCCTTCTGTAGTGGTCACGTCCATCACACATGCATTGACTTCAATAGGGGTTGTGAGGTACTGAGTTCCCATAGGAAACACTTGGACCTCCGCAGGCTCATCCTTTTGCTATGTGCCCAAACCTAACTACATGTGCCCATTTTTGCAGTAAACAGTAAAGACAGAGCACGCACTATGACTACAGTTCTGAACAAGGATGGTGTCCTACCAGAACTGGCCTTAGTAAACCCCACCTGTTTATCACATTTTGAAAAGATTAGGTTTTTTTTATTTTGTAATGTTGGGGAAAGACTGAATTGGCCTCATGACCCCTTGGTTTACTGTTCCAGTCTTTTGGGTCAGCTGAACTCCTAATGAAGCCTCCGGGGTGGTTTAATTTTGTGGCTTTCAGTGAAATTTAACTATTAAGTATGCACATGTACAAGCAGGCCCAAATCCCAAAGTACCAATGGAGAGTTGTTGAACACAAGAACAATGGAAGCTAGGACTCCTAAAACAGCTCTGATGTGAAGTCCATCTTAACTCATGCCCCAGGGAAGATATTTGCAATTCTAAAGCTCTAATTTTCTTTTCCATTCAGAGTTTTGTGTTTTTTGCAAAGATAACCTACTGCATCTTGGCTGAACTCCTCAGGTTCTGACTATTTACCACTTTAGCATAGCTACAACTGCAACTAGAACATGATGCTCTCTCCTTGGATTGCTCCATATATTTGCAAATAGCTTTATTATGATCAGATGGTGAGAGGAAAATTTTTCATGCAGATGTTCTCATGTTTCAATGATTTCTGCAATTTCTCTGGGGGCAGTTTGGAGCTAATTTTCTCAGCAGGTAAGCTAGGACTCCTAACTCCTGCTGTTTTTTAAAAAAAACAGGTTTTTTATAACTGTTCTCCTGGTAATCCTGAGAAAAAACTTTGCTAGAGGCTTATGAATATATCTTTATCATCTATGACTGACTGTGTCCATATCTGTATAAACAGGAGTTTGTTATTTGTTTTAAAAAATTACATTCTGTTGCGGACAAATGAAGTCAAACATACATTATGCTTAAATCTCATTTCCATTAAACTAGTTTAGGGTGTTTTTCCTTTTTCATATAACATGTGGTAACACAGATATTAAAGATGGAAAAGACCTATTAGGTCATCTGCTTCATCCTTCTACAAACATAGAAGTGTTCCCTACAATATTCACTTACACTTCATAAAACGGGGAGTGACTTCAATGACAGTGTAATTAAAAACCATAACCCATACACTGTAGCATCGCATCTAGGAATAATACTATGTAATAGATGAATGTACATAAAAGGAAAACTTCGGAATAAGTACAGCGTAATGTATTAAGTATAAAATTCCACATCTGACTTGTCTGTCCCACGCAGGAGTTATGAAGGAATGGAGCATGCTTATTAGCTCTCTGGGGATGGCATGTGTACAGTCTGGTCAGTGCTAGGAGCTGTGAGGGGATGGAGCATGCTCAGTTAGGACAGAATCTTCGGTGTTTTTAGCTGCTATAATGTCAGAAGTCTCTTCTGAGCATGTGCAAACTGCACTTTTTGAAAGGTTTATGATTTGGCCAAATATAGGTACATTTTCTTGGGGACAGCAAAAGGCACTTCCCCTGAAAAAAGGCCACTCTCCTGCTTTCAAATCCCTACTCCAAAGGATGAGGGCACTAGAGCTGGTCAAAGAAAAGACTTCAAGATTTTTTTAACATGAGCAAAACAATGTATTTTCCCATAGCCTCTTTCTCAGATATAGTTGAACTATGTTAGCAGTTTGAGGCCCACTCAGCATGGACAATTTCAGTCCACATGGTTAAAGTTTCACAAAGTTATCAGCATTTGAAAAGAGGGTCTTATAATGAGAAGTGTGGGGCAACATTAATAATTAGAACATGCAACCAGTCCCACCTATAGTAACAACATTATGAAGTGTAACTCTATGCTCTATACTTTTGTTTTGATCCCTGCTTTGTTTATATCATCTATATAAGAAATACATATGGCCCCATTACTGTAGTATCTGAGCAGCTTTCAATCTTTAAGATATTTATCCTCACAATATCCCTGTAAGGTAGGGAAGTGCTATTATCCCCATTTTACAGATGGAGAACAGAGGCACAGAGAGACTAAGTATAACTGGCATGCTTTATGCTGAAGCATTAGACTTTGTTTGGCCAAAACAAAGGGAGAGAAGCAGTGGGGGAAGGGAGAGGAGATGGGGAGATATGGATTTTAGTTGAATATTCTGCAGCTCCACACGTATACAGACAGCAGGGCAGGACGACTCATCTAGAAGGCATTGAAACTTTGAGAGAGAGAGAGAGAGAGAGAGTGAGTGAGTGGCAGTTACTGGACATATTCAGTAACTGTTTTTCAGCTATACAGGAAGTTTTCATTGTGGGCAATCCACCTGACAGGAGCCAATCAAAGTGTAGAGTGGGAGAAAGGTTATAACTATAAGAGGTAAAGACTGTGGAGTCAGTAGCTGAAGGATGCAGGACCACAAGATGTGTCTGCTGTGAGGGCTGACTCCCAATTCCTGTATCACTTTGGATACAGGCTATAGATTTCTGTTTCACCAACAACTGAGGACCAGTCTCTTCACCCAAGGGCTGGACTGCTGCTAGCTCTGAAGATTCACTGACTCTTTGGGCTCTAAAGTGTTTGGAAAAGAACTGAGATGCTGCCATTCTTCTCAGGCTCTGAAGAGTCCAGGTGACAAACACTACACCTTATGGTCATACTATAAAGACTGACAAATCATCTCTGATAGAAGATCAAAGGAGAATGTGTTTAAAATGTGGATGCTACATTATAGCAGCACAGATGTTAAGTTGAAACCTTGTTTCTGACTATATATAACAGCAACAAAGTGGAGAAGTCCACATGAGGCACACCAGTAGATTTACTGTCTAATACAGTGATACTCAGATTGAGGCTTGGGAGCCACAAGTGGCTCATTAATGTGTCTTCTACGGCTCTTTGCAGCACATGATATTAAAACACTGAGTGATTTCATTATTGCCCAATCTAAACTATTAACCAAACAGAATGCTTTTACTCTGTTGTTAACCAATTGTAGACTACTGGGTCAGTCATTTTGCTGTGAGAATATCTAATCTAATCTATCTATCTACTGTGCTACAGCAGGGCCAGGGAGCAGTGGGAGAGTGGTTTTATTGGGTGCTGGGACGTGGGCAGGCATAAGCCAAGCCACAGCCTAAAGCCCCTCCCCCAGCCTGGGGAGGAGGTACTGAACCGAGAACTCAACTAAAGTCGGGGTCAACGAAGAAAAATAAAACCAGGAACAGGTGTTGGGGTCAAACGGCCAAAACTAGGGAACTGGAAGGGGACACAGAGCAGAGAATCCTGGGCAGTGCCCACTGCTCCTCAAAAGCAGGGTTTTAGGTCAGGCATATAAGGATACAGTAGTCTACCTTTTGGGACTTATTTACATGGGGACATTCAGGAAAAATAATCCAAATTAACTAAAATTGTGAATTTAAACTTTATTAAACTGCACTAAACCCATGTGGACACACTCATTCAGAATTAAAGTGGCCTTAATTGGGTGTAAACTGAACTGAATTAAAGGCCACTATAATTCTGAATAAGCGTGTCCACACAGAGGTTTAATGCAGTTTGTATAAATTTACACCTTGAGTTAATTCAGATTAATTTCCCTGAGTGTCACAATGTAGACAAGACCTTGGAGTAGCAAAGGAATGGAGTGTGATAATCTGCACACATACCCTACTAGCTCCTTTCTTCTTTTCAAATCCTCCATAACTTCCTGCTTGCACTCTGAATTCCAAAAATATTTTTCTAAAATTCCCTCTTTTCTTCAGGGGTATTTTAAAGTTAAACATTTTAAGTTTTTCCCCAACCATTCCTAAAAAATCCCAAATGGGCAGATGATGTTTTATTGATTTTAAATGGAAACGTTCTTGTGTAATATATCTGTCTATGTTTGTGTAATCAGTATTTGCTTTTAATCTGAGGAAGAAATTAACTGAGGGTTTAACATTTTGTCTGCTTTTGGAGAGCAATATGACTGCTCAAAAAAGGTCTAGGTTTAGGGATTTAACTATTAATGATTGACCCTTTGCCAGGAGAAAAAAACAGGAGCAAATGCAAGAAATAGAAAAAGATGGTGAAAATA
Source organism: Eretmochelys imbricata (assembly GCF_965152235.1). Lineage (NCBI taxonomy): Eukaryota > Metazoa > Chordata > Testudines > Cheloniidae > Eretmochelys > Eretmochelys imbricata. Next base: position 20,349,397 of record NC_135572.1, read on the forward strand.
AATTGTGCTGGACAAATTATACCTGACCTACTTTAAATCTATTTTGTTGACAATCTGAAACCAACAAAGTCTGTTCCTGGAACTGCTGGACCTGAAGTGCAGCTAAATTTGCCATCATTTGAGGAACTTACTCTGTTATAAAACATACTTTAGCTTATTTACTTACCCTCTGCCAAGGTTCCTTCCCCACTCTGAACTCTAGAGTACAGATGTGGGGACCTGCATTAAAACCCCCTAAGCTTATTTTTATCAGCTTACGCTAAAACTTCCCCAAGGTACAAAAACTATTTTACCTTTTGCCCTTGGACTTTATTGCTGCCACCACCAAGCGTCTAACAAATATATAACAGGGAAAGAGACCACTTGGAAATGCCTTTCCCCCCAAAATCCTCCCCAAACCCTACCGCCCCTTTCCTGGGGAAGGCTTGATAAAAATCCTCACCAATCTGCATAGGTAAACACAGACCCAAACCCTTGGATCTTAAGAACAATGAAAAAGCAATCAGGTTCTTAAAAGAAGAATTTTAATTAAAGAAAAAGTAAAAGAATCACCCCTGTAAAATCAGGATGGTAAATACCTTACAGGGTAATCAGATTCAAAACATAGAGAATCCCTCTAGGCAAAACCTTAAGTTACAAAAAGACACAAAAACAGGAATATACATTCCATTCAGCACAGCTTATTTTATCAGCCATTTAATCAAAACAGAATCTAACGCAAACTAGCTAGATTACTTACTAAATTCTAAGACTCCATTCCTTTTCTGTTCCCAGCAAAAGCATCACACGGACAGAGAGAGCCTTAGTTTCTCCCCCTCTCCAGCTTTGAAAGTATCTTGTCTCTTCATTGGTCATTTTGGTTAGGTGCCAGCGAGGTTATCCTAGCTTCTTAACCCTTTAAAGGGTTTTTCCTCTGGCCAGGAGGGATTTTAAAGGTGTTTACCCTTCCCTGTATATTTATGACACCCTCTGAGAAGGGAGCAAGGAACTGTGTCTTTTATGTGTCACACTTTAATGACTCATGAAGCATTATAATCCATTTGTTGGTTTTCAAAAGGAAATATTTACATGCAGTATTTGAATAGGGAAAAACTTAAGAGAATTTGAAGGAGGAGGGGAGGAAAAGAGTGACTATTTAGAATATCCTCCCAGAAAAATCAAAATAGAAAGAGACATTCCAGCTTCTAAGGATAATTAGAAGCTGCCTTGGTGGGAGAGTAGATTGAAAGCAACATGTCTACCTCAACCAATATTTTTTAAAAACAGTCTATTACAATGTAAGACAACATTATTATGCGTACCATTTTCCATACAAGTGCTAGCCAGACACTCAGCTGGTGTAAGGTGACACAGCTTCACTGACATCAGTATACAGTGAGGTAGGGCCATGGCTTTCTTCTCACCCCAACTGGAAACACCTCCTTGGAATCATTACTGGCGAAATCAGCTGTAGCCGTCCCCTACTTGCTTTCCACAGCGCTGGAAGACAGATGACACCTGAACCAGTGTGAAAGTACTAGTGGGTGTTTGCTGACTTTTATTATATTTATTATGGTAATGCCTATCCTGCCTCTATTGTGCTAAATACTGTACACACACAAACACAGACAAAAATGATGGTCCCTGCCCCAAAGTGTTTATAATCTAAGCATGTGGTAGACCACAGATGGATACAAGGGGAGCACAGGACAACACTGAGATGATTTTGATGACCATAATAAGCAGTAGACACAGTGCACCAGCCTCCTAACCATTACTGAGGATTTTCTAGGCATTTCAACAGAAGTGAGTTTTAAAGAACGCTTTCAAGAAAGGCAATGTAGTGGCTTTCTCAGATTTTTTTCCAGGAGCTACTCCCATGCAAAAAAGTTAGCATGGGTGAAAGGGCATAGGTGCTTCTGTGTCTGTGTGTGTGTGTGTGCGGGGGGAGGTGGTTAGGGGTCCATCTTTGGTATCCTTAGAAATCTATTGCCCTGATCAATTATTTTACAAGTTGAGGCTGTACTTTTGGTGAACATGGTAACACTTTGAAATAAGCAGATCTAGTAAAGTCAATTTCCATATAAAAGAATGACACTTAATAGGCATGAAAATTACCTGTATAATCCACCAAGAATGCCTGCTCTACTTATTAGGTTTCCAAGTCAATAAGTCTAGAAAAAAATGTGTATCTTTTTATAAAGAAGAATCAATATTTTGTACTGTGAGGTCTCAGAGGTTAATTAGAAAGTGCAAGGAATGATAAATAAATCTTTTTGTGTGAGAAGATGTTATTGTTTTTCTCAGGAAAAAAACTTGCAATGCCTTTCAAACTAGCTTGTTTAAAGATCACATCTGTGAATAACAGAAATGTAAGTGCCAAAAAACAATCTCAGGCAAATAGGAGCGCTAACAATTTGCAGATGAGAAGAAACTGCAGTAGTCAAAAACGTAGACGAGGTGCAAATGCACTGAAAAATGAATGATGGCAAGAAGAGAAATACTTAAAATCTTGTTTTCTTTCCGATGTTATTTCTGCCCATTTTAATGTAAGGAACCATTATTTTCTGAATGAAAGTTAAAGAAAACCTGGTTGTATGATATTTTACGGTGTAGATAATTTAATATTTCTCTCATTAACCTTTTATGGCCGTCTCACCAAAGGCCACCTAAAATCATGTGTTGCTGTAAATAAAATGGTGTGGAACACTGATGGATAATACAGGGGGTTTCCTTGTAGAAAATTTCAAAATGACCATTTTGATTTTGAACAGACATTTCAAACCTGAAACAAAAAAGTGTTCATTTCATTGCAACCAAAACGATTTGCTTCAGTATTATGAAATCAAACCTCCCAAAATGATGTGACATTTTAAGTTGAAATGGAACTGAAATTTCCATTTTATTTCAGAATGTGAACCACAGATGTTCAGTTCAATTTGATTCCAACCTTACAAAGGGAAAAACTGGAAAATTTTCAATGAAACTATTCAAATGCATGTTTCAATTTTGCGATCAGCTTTAGTGCTCAGTTGTTTGGTAAATATAAGCCCTGAATGTCAACCATAGCATTTCGGCTTCTTCTGAATAAAATATGACCAAATACTTAATTACACACTGCAAGCAGATGGGGTTACCAACCAAATTCTAACACAACATACAGACACTAGGTACAAGCAAAACATACAGATTTTGTTTTTGTAACCAGCACTCCATCTTAGCATATCAAGTGAATGCCATATTAGTCACTGGATTGATTGCATTATATTATACAATACAGCCTGAACACCATGGCTGTGCATTAAGACGTGTGAGGATCTGGAAGATTCAGAGACTATGAAGAGTTTGTGCTTGTTGAGCCAGATCTTCAGCTGTTTTATAGTGATATAATACTGCTGAAGTTAATGGAGCTTCATCGATTTAAAAAAGCTGAGACTCTGGTCCAATACTTTTAGCACCAAATACTGACTCATGTTTTGGGTTATGGACCCTTTTCCTAAATGGCAGATGGTGCATTAAAGTTATTATGCACCGACTGAGTGAGAGTGGAACAGCTGAAAATTGGAATGTATGCAGCTTGTCTTGAGCATGGACACAAACACTTCCTGGTCTCTGACAGTATCGAAAACGTAAGGCTGGATTCTGACACACTTACTGATACCAAAAGGTGTCCCGCTTCCCCACAAGCCAATAAAGTCAATGGCACTACTCACAGAGTAAGGTCCTACTCATTGTGAGGCTATCAGAATCTGAACCTTGGGATTTTTTTAAACAAAAAACAAAAACTCGACCTACCATTTAAGCTACGTAAAGTTCACAAAAAATCAAAGGAAAGAAAGAGTCAGTCCTTCATGGTAGGATACACCAGTCCAAAATCAATTTGTCCTATTTACACGAGTTCACCACCTCACGGCCCTTAGGAGCTTTCTGCTTTTCTCATCCACCAGGAGCATGCAATCAGTCTCAGGTAAACTGCATTGGGTCAAATCCTTTAACTTGTCGAGTACCCACAGTACTATTTTGTAATGAGTAAATCCTGACTAGAATACAAATGTGGTCTTTTTCATGGTCTCTGTGCATTCTGGAAAACAATGACATGATCCCCGAGCAGATTGGCAGATAAATGGCACTGGAATGCTCTCTAGGCAACACACATCTCTGTTAGGGGCTGAAACTCCTTCAGCTATTTCAGCTGTCAGCTTGCAGCAGATGAGCCAAACATTATCCTGCTCAGACCCACAGGCCTGATTTGCACCTGTACTGTCATTCTTTTATATCTGTGAGGAAACAACAGACCTGTTCAACATCTGTGCAGGTAAAGGAATGCCCTGTGGTATACTTGCCATCTCTGCAATCTGCTGGTGCAGACAGCAGTCCTCAAACTAGTACACTGCAAAGCCTGATAAGCGTTTAACACATTTCTTTCTCTGGGGCCTATTTTCCGAGATCAGCAGACAGGATTGTGGATAATAAAGGAAACATCATGGTTAAAACTACAACTTGAAAATAAATTTACCCCTTGTGTGAGAGTCTGATCTCAGCCAGACGTGTGTAATCTGAACTAACTCTACTGGAGTCATTTAGACTACAAGCTCTTTGAGGAAGGGACAGTGGCGTTGTTGTTTTTTGTGTGTTTTAGCAGCACCTAGCACAGTTTGGGATGCACAGCAAGGAAGCTTGGCTTTGTGGTTGAGGTAATGAACTTGGATTCAGAAGGTCTGAGATGAATTTTCCATTCTGCTTCATGCTCCTTGTGTGACTTTAGTCAAGTCACTTCATCTCTCTGTGGCTCAGTTCCCCCTCTGAGAAATGGGGAGGTAAGTAGGACCTGGCAGCTCTCCCCTGACAGCTAATGATGAGCTGTGGAGGGGAAAAAGCCTCAGGACCAGACTGTACTTACATGAACACACCCACTCTGCCTAGGTATCCAGGAGACAGAGTTGTGTTGTTAAACTTGTGATGAACTTTGGCTGGTGTCAGGTTACATATCACTTCAGCGTTGAGTGCAGAGCTATTGAAATGTTATCATCTCTATTGTATGAGTAAAGGGTAGCAGAACTGTACTTAGCTTGTCCGGGTTGAAGGGCTCACCCTCAACTGAACTGAACTTGTGAAGCAGAGCCTTGGATGCCAAGCCCCTGTGAAGAGCAAGAGGGGGTGGTGATGGTGTCCCTGCTTAGAGGTGTGGGCTCTGCCTAAGAGTCTGAGGCATTGTTTAACCTGCCCCTCCCCACTGTTCAAGGATAGAGTTAATAAGGCTCCATTTGGAGTCTTTTTGTTTTCGTAAGTGATCATTAGAGCTGAAATCACTTGTTGTGGGATAGCATTTCTGCCCACCCTGCTTCTGCAATGAGTTTCTCCCACTAAGAGCTGGAAATCACTGAGAGTTAGATACAACCTGTCATAAATATAAAGGGAAGGCTAACCACCTTTAAATCCCTTCTGGCCAGAGGCAAACCCTTTCACCTGTAAAAGGTTAAGAAGCTAAGATAACCTCGCTGGCACCTGACCAAAATGACCAATGAGGAGACAAGATACTTTCAAAGCTGGAGGGGGAGGGGGAACAAATGGTTCTCTCTGTGTCTGTGTGTGTCTTTTGCGAGGACCAGAGCAGGAATGCAGGTCAGAACTCCTGTAAAGGGTTAATAAGCAATCTAGTTAGATATGCATTAGATTCTGTTTTGTTTAAATGGCTGATAAAATAAGTTGTGCTGAATGGAATGTATATTCCTGGTTTTGTGTCTTTTTGTAACTTAAACTAGAGGGATTCTCTACGTTTTGAATCCGATTACCCTCTAAGGTATTTACCATCCTGATTTTACTGAGGTGATTCTTTTACTTTTTCTTTAATTAAAATTCTTCTTTTAAGAACCTGATTGCTTTTCATTGTTCTTAAGATCCAAGGGTTTGGGTCTGTGTTCACCTATGCAAATTGGTGAGGATTTTTATCAAGCCTTCCCCAGGAAAGGGGATGTAGGGCTTGCGGGGATTTTGGGGGGAAAGACGTTTCCAAGTGGTATCTTTCCCTGTTATATTTGTTAGATGGTTGGTGGTGGCAGCAATAAAGTCCAGGGACAAAAGGTAAAATAGTTTGTACCTTGGGGAAGTTTTAACCTAGACTGTGTGTTAGCTCCCAGCCACATAAGTCTGTCTACCTCCCTTGCAAAGTCTAGACTCTGCCAGTATAAATCTTGCCTTGCAGGTAACATTCAGTTCTGGAGTTTCCCAGAGACATTCCTCTGCAGTGTCCAGTTCCTCTCACTGGACAATCACAGAACATATTAAGTTTGCTTCCTCTAAGGAGACAGTGTGCACCCAGTCTATTAGTTTAGATGACAGTACTGATGATTTCACTTTACTATACACACTGAGATGGTTTTGTAGTGAAACAAGAATACGTTTATTAATAAACAACATAGATTTAAGTGATACTAAGCAAGAGTAAAAGAGACAGGTAGGGTTACAGGCAAAACAAAATAAAACACTCTTTTTAGTGTTCAAGACTCAATTAACAAGCTACAGTGTTTGCCTAAACAGCTTTCTCACTTACATCAAGTTACCAGCATCTCTAGCCTTTCCTGGCACTAGGATCTAATGTTCACAGAATCAGAGGATGTTGTCCCATTTGTTCCCTAAATGATGGATAACCAAAATGTCTTTTTGATCCCCTATATTTTCCAAAGTACATTGTCTTTGCTTTAAGACCCAGGAAAACCTTTGGACGGTTCAGATTCTGGAGTGCCAAGCTATTTAGCTTGATTGCTTTGTTTACCTTATATGTAAATATACTTTCATTGTCCTCTGCCTGTAATCAAGCCAGGCAGACTGGTAAATCCACATTCCCCTGTCTAGGGCAGGCTATTTATCCACTGCCTCAAAAACATATGTTAAGAACATATTTCCAGAACACATACATAACTCTTTGTACACAGCCCTTACATACATCACTCAATAATATTCATGACCAGGGTGTCCCTACTTTTTATATCACCTTACAAGACAGTGGCTAAATATTCTGACAAGTCTGTTGCATATGTACTTTTCCAGTTGGCATAAGGGCTCTACGGGTCACAAAACATTAATAATAATAAAGTGTCAGATTGAAATCCTAGATTGAGAACAGGAAATTACTGTGTGGTATCTCCTTTGGTATGCTGAGTTTCTAATGGTGACCATTGTGTGATCTCAATGCCATGGTAATTTTATTCATTATTTGAATAAGTTTCTCAATTAGTTAACCTATGAGCTGTAGAGATTTTTTTAAATGCTACCATAAATAAGCAATGGCAAATGGAACCAATTCAAGAATTTTAAAGATTCAATTTGTTGTTATAATGCAAAGCACACTAACTCCATATTGGATGTGCCAGGTTTTGGAAGCAGGCTGGGGAACACACAACTCGCCAGTCGGAGTGATTGGCACCTACAAAGTGGGCAAAACAGAATCCAAGGGTCATCTGGATTCCATGTTCTGTAGCAAATATCTGTCCTTCATCAATGAGAATGTTACCAAGAAAAAGGGATACATTTTAAACCTCTACACACATCGTGCCCATATTATATGGGCCTGCTTCTGATCTCACTTCTACCAGTTTTACACTGGTGTAACTCCACTGATTTCAATGAACTTACTCCGGATTTCCCCAATTTTGGATCAGTTCAGGCCCTGTGTGTTTTTAAGTGCACTGGAAAGCTTGTGTACAGGCATTTGTGATTCTTTAGTAATTCTGACACTGTACAGAATAGTTTTAGAAATTATATATAAACCGTGTGAGGCTTTAAAGAAACCCTCTCTAAAGGTCTTTCACATATCCATAAGCTTAAATGGGCAGAGAATACTAATATTCAGTCTGTGCTACAAGAAATTTGCATATAGCAAAAAGTATTTCCCCCCGATTAATTAGTGAATTGTGTAGCATGTTTTTGAAGCCACCCATAAGCAAAATTCACTGCAATTGTCAATTTAAGTGGGATTACTGTGATATGGTTTCTAAAGCTCAATATAGACTGTTCTAATGGAATTCAGAACAAGATAGACACATCCTCTTATTCAAGATGAAATTGCCTGTAAACTATTCTGTTGCGAACAAAAGGTGTCCATTTCAGTTACTCTATTATTTGAACAATAGTGGAACAATTTGAAAGTCTAGAAAACTCAAGTCCTAATGCACATTATGCTTTCCCAGCTTTCTGCAAACACTAATCCTCGGAGGCTGTGCAGACATATGTACCACTTCAGTCTATGGTTCTAGGCTCCCCATTACCCAGGCCGGCAGGCTGTGTTCAATTCCTCCCTCACCCTTCCCTCTCATAACCAGGCTCTGGCCAAGTCTTGACACAACTTCTTCCACAATCTGTCAAAATTCACCCTTATATTTCTGTCCCAATGCCCACTTTCTAGTCCCATCCCACCTTGTCTTCTGCCACAATCTTCTTGATGCTAAATGTGTCCATCCAAAATGCTGCCCCCAAATCTTTCATCATCTTTGTGTTAGGTGTCTGTCTTCAATGCCGTACAAAACATGGAGCCAGTCTACATCTCAGACCTGATCTTTTTTGGTGTCCCTCTTTTGCATTTTCCACTTCACAGATAACACCATACTAAACATCCCTTTTATCTCCTTCCTTCACAGACACTTCTGTGCCTTCTTAAATACTGTCCCATACACTTGTGTCACCTTTGCCAAACCTGTTTACAGGCCTGGCTTGACATGTGTAATTGGACATGGGTGAGGCCTCATTTCTTGCAAAACAGGATTAGGGAGGTAAATGGATCAGAAGCCTGAATACAGAATGTCTGTCCTAGCTAACTAAGGGGGAACACTCAGCGAACCATTTACAATGGACAAGATAACAATGGATAAGATAAGCCTGGAATGTAAGATGATGCAAACAATAAGATGGCATGGAGTGTGAATGGACAGAGCATGCTGTACAGTGATTGGTTCCTGCAAAGTGACCAAGCCAATCCCAAAACATGTGATGTGATGTATAGTAAATGCAGTGTAACATGTAAATGTATATAAAGGAAGGGGTTTGCTGTATAACTTTGGACATGTGATACGCTCTATACCCACCCCCTGTGTGTGACTCTGATCAACTCAGTGTAGCTTTGCTGCATGCCAAATAAAGGAACCTGAGTGATGAGACTGGAGTTGAACTCAGTTCTCGGGGAACCAGGTGGAAGAGGTCTTGGGGAACCCCAACACTGTTTACCAGTGTATCACCCTCAGCACATTCATCCACAAGAAGCCACAAGAAGTGAAGAAGGTGAAATGTGAAAAAAGAATAATGAAACCACCAAGCGGTGCCCATGAGTAGCAGTGATCATATTGTCACTCTGGCACATATTATCATTCTTAATATTATTTTTATTACAAGAATGTCTAGGAGCCAGTCATCGCCATGGGAATACAATTAATGTTTCACTTTCCCTAGCTACTAACTTGTAGTTCTCTAGCAAAACTACAAAACCTTCACCCTTTCCAGGACAACAAAATTCCAAGTAAATGAAAGTGTAAAAAAAAGCAAACTCTGCAGCTCTTTGTCTCTTTCTGGAGTAATCAGGAGTAAGTCCACTGAAATCAGTGGATGTAATAAGCAGTTTCAAATCCACTAAAAGTTGAGCATAAAGCCCAAGAGGGGACCTTATCAACTTAGAATTGTATATAAACCTTTCTATTACTAGTAACAGATTTAGGCATATGATTCCAGAACTGAAGGCCAGTGTACATAGCTAAACCCGGGAAGACCAACAAAATAATGAATGCCACTCTTTCCAAAGGTCAGAGTAGCAAACACACCTTGGAGTCACCCTGAGAAATCATGTCTGTGATGTGAACAATATTTCTCAGTTAAGAATTGCAATCCTAATGGCAAAGACCATGATCAGGAAGCATTCATTCAACATTCATAATGTATTTATATGCATTTCTACAGTTCTCAATTGCCTCTCCCAATAGGGAAAATACAGTGAAAAGCTTTTGTAAGATGGAACTTAAAGTGTAAAAGAAGCCCAAGGTTTACTGTTCCTTTGTTTTACACTTGATCTAGTGCATTAAAGGAATGCACAGGCTTCTCAGGAAATGTGAACAGAATGACCAGACAATGCTTCTCAATTTTCTATCACATCTACGGATATGCCTCTTTTTAGATCTAAATTTAACTTCATTTCACTTGTATTCTTGCTGTTAGTATTTTAAACGACTGATATCAGAAACACTGAGGTTTTAAACAATGCTTATCTTGCGACATGAGTTTGTCACACATCTTCTTATGCAAGATCCCTACATTATCATTTTTTTCTCCCTGATCTTAGTCCAATATTTGGTGTTCAACAATTTGAGAAGGATGTGAAAGATCAGACAGGTTAAGTATTCCCTGAGGATATTCCAAGTGTATTTTGAAAAAAGGTGGGGGTTTGTGGTCTTTTGTTTGTTTTTGGTAAGTGAAAATGGCTATCAGGATTTAAATTATGAAGTGTTTAGCATGTCATGAGATAGAAAGGAGGAAGATAGAATGGTCTTCTGGTTAGAGTACTGGGTTCTCTATTGGGTTTTTACACCCAGCTCTTAAGTTCCCTGTAAGCTGCGCCGGCAGTCTGGGAACCTGCCCGGGGACTGGCTGGGGGAGTCCCCCCCCGAGCCTGGCCCCCAACTCTGCTGCGGCTGTGGCACCCAGACCTGCTGGGGCGGTATGGCCAGAGCAGCCCGGCTCCAGGCACAGGCGGGATTGCTCGGCTGGGCCTGGCCTGAGGCACAGCCAGGGCAGCCCTCTCCTGGCCTGGACCTGCTGGGGCTGGGGGAGGGGCACCTATGCTGCAGCCCCAGCCCCAGAGCTGCCGTGGCGGGGAAAGGTGCCTCTCCCACCTAGCCCAGGTGTTGCTGCGGGGAGAGAGAGCTGGGGGGGGGGAGTCCTCTTTCCCTGCTGTAGCCCCAGAGCACCCTCCTGCACCCCAAACCCTACATCCCTGGTCCCACCCCAGAACCTGCACCCCCACCAGAGCCCTCACACCCCTGTACCCCAACCCTCTGTCCCAGCCCGGATCCCCTCATCCCTGGTGCCACCCCAGGGCCAGCATCCCCAGCTGGAGCCCTCACATCCCTGCACCCCAATTCTGCCCCATCCCTGAGCCCCCTCCCACATTCTGAACCCCTCGGCCTCATCCCTAACCATATGAATTTTGTTATGTGCACCAATATGAAGGTGATGTGTCACACATCTCCTCCATATTGGTCCACATAACAAAATTCATCTGCATACGGGTGGGAAAAATTAGAGGGAACACTGCCCAGCTCTGCCACAAATATTCTGCATGATCTTAGGCCAAAGTGTTAATACGAGTGGCCAGTGAACTAAAGCACCTAAAACACCAGGTTTATACTTCAAGGGATTGATTTCCCACAGAAGCTGACCATGTAGAATCTCAGCTGAATTGCATGGGAACTATGGATGATAAGCACCTATGAAAATCAGGACTTGAATGTCTCAGGTCAGGACTTGAATGTCTCCAAAAAACTGAAAAATGCAAAATGAGTTCACATTTGAAAGCTGAAGCCTTAACTTATCTGTGCCTCAGGGCAGGTGTACACTACAAATTGACATTGGCACAGCGGCACTGATGCAGCTCCACCACTGCAGGGCATTTGACGAAGATACTCGAAGCTGACAAGAGAGAGCTCTCCTATTGGCTTAATAACTCCTCCTCCATGAGAGGCGGTAGCTATCTCAGCAGGAGAAGCTCTCCCACTAACATAGCACAGTCCACATCAGGGGGATAAGGTTGGTATCTGTACATCACTCAAGGGTGTGAATTTTTCACACTCATGAGCAATGTAGCTATACTGAAGTAAGTATGTAGTGTAAACCAAGCCTCAGCTTCCCCATCTGAGAAGCAGAAATATTAAAAACAGACTTACCTCACAGGCATGTTGTGCAGCTTAATTAATTATTGTTTGTGAGGCACTCAGATGCTGTGCTGTTGAGAACTATAGAAATGCCTATAAATTAAAATAGAATTCAAATATGCTATATAGAAATGTATGAGATAAATAAAGTTAGTGCTTAACTTTCAAACAAATCGACCATTTAGACCTAAACAAAATGCCCTTTACTTGATATAGAATCTTTCATGTAAAGTGGTACTCCTGGTGGAATTCTGTGCCAAAAAATTAAAAATTCTGCAACAAAAACTTAAAAATTTGGCACACAATATTTTAAAATTCTGCAAAATTCTGCATATTTTATTTGTCAAAATAATACAATATAATCACACCAGTTTCAATTATTTTTGGTCATTTATTTCAAAATACCTGTCAGCAAGTATGTCTGTAACAATACAGACAACAAAAAAGATTCAGGAAATATTTTTTGACAAATAGATTCCTTACTAGGCATATTAATTGAGTAATACTTCATTTAAACTACAATACAGAACCATATTTCCCGCACCCCTCAGAAGCAGTGCAAAAGCTGAGGGAGAGGGAAGTAAATTGCTAGGAAGGAGCCTGGGTGTGAACTTGGAGGTTTGTTATGTATGGGTGGGAAAAGTATGGAACAGGTTTTTTGGGAGGGGGTGGGGAAGGATTGTTAGGGAGCTATGACCCATGCAGACTCTGGCTGACCCCTAACCTCTCCCATTCAGTCAGGAACATCTGCCCCTGTCCGCATGTGTTCCTGCACCCCCATGTGTCCCTCCACACCCACTAAGACACCCCCTTCTCCCATCCTCATGTAGCCTGGCACCCCTTCCCCCTTTCCCCATGTGTCACTGTACCCTCTCCACCATCCATGTGTCTCTGTGCCCGTACCCAGCCACTCCCCTGTCCCTATGTGTCCCTGTACCCCTTTCCCCATCACCATGTAGCTCTGCACCTCCTTCCTCCCTATGGCCCTGTGCCTCTGCTCTCATTCAGCCCTTGCCCCAGTCTGTCCTCCCCAACTAGCCCTTATGAGCCCCTGTCTGACCGCCCAAGAACCCATAGAACAAGATTGCAGAAGAAGTAGAGGTGAAGCACTGGCATATAAATGGTAATAGTATGAAAGTGGTGATAGGCAAATATTAAGGGTTAACTTTCCTTCCCTTATAAATCTGAGAATCAAAGATAAGGCCACATTTATTAAGAGTGGAAGAAAATCCAAATTATCTGACAAGGAAGGAGGCAGGGGAGAGACATTTATATCGGAGGGTGCAGCAACTGGCCCAGAAAACCTCTTCATCTTTGGAGACACTTCGAAGAGGGATAGTTAGCTGCAACGATATGAACTCCACTCATCCTACATGAAGAGGTCCCTTAACAGGAGGTCCGCACATGAATACAGGGAAGCATAATCCCCTTTGAAGTAAAATGATATTCAACTTTAGTATTATTTATATTGTGTCAAATACTAGAGGCCCAAGTTCTAATGTACTTAATACTGACCAAAGAGCTAATATTGAAGAGACAAAGTGGTGCAAAGGATCTTAGTATAATTGAGATCTAGCCCCTTAGAGTAAGGCAAAGAAAACTCTGACTGTATTATTATTACTATTACATGAGCAATCTGGGCATGAACACAATCTGGGCTTAAAATGCTAAAAGGAAAAGCAAGTGCGCATTCCCAGTGTGAAACATTACAATTTATCACACACCATTCATTTGAAGCAAGTGGGAGAAAATCAAGTAACCAACGGTGGCAAAAGAGCTTTCTATAAATTGCACAAACATTTAAGGCCAGTACTTTTTTTTTCTTGGCAACCCCAAGTGATTTGTCCTTTTCAGAATAATTTTTTTCCCAAAATAATCTTTTTCGGTTAAGCATAGCAGCAGAGAACAACTGGTAGTGGAAAAAATCATAATGCAAACACCGTTAGGCATGGACAAAATGTATGAAGCTGTCAAAAATGCCCCCTCCTTCTCCTCAGATTAATTTGCTAAAATGATTTACCCACCAGGGAAACAGCCAGGTGTAGGTTAAAAGCAGTAACCAATTTCCTCTCTGCATTTAATAGCAGTGAATAGCTCAGCACGAAGTTGGGTGTTTGTTTATTTTTTTTTTTAAAACAAGTGACTAAAACACAAACCTCCCCACATATTTAAATCTTGTTCAGGTTCTCACAAACAAAGGAGCCAGGAAGTGCTTGCTAGTGGGCAGAGCAGGGGGCTGAGAGCTAGAACTTCTCTGATCTATCTCTAGCTCTGCCACAGATATATTGTGCAATGGTGGATAAATTTATAAGACTGAAATAGTCATACCTTGAAACATAAGGAAGCATGGATTCGTGTTTAGGACACTAGTCTGGGACTTAGCAGCCCCAGATCCAACTCCCTGATCCACCACAGGCTTCCTGTATGCCCCTGGGAAAGTCATTTTGTTTCTCTGTGCCTTAGTTCCCCAGCTGCAAAATGGGCATGCTAGCACTGTTTTATCTCTTGGGGTGTTACAAGGATAAAGATTGTAAGTGCTTAGATACTATCGTGTTGGGGGACCTGAAAAATACTTTTTAGTAAAACCACAATGAATTGGTCCTAAAGGATATCTGAAACCTTTGAATAATTGGGAATTCAGTTAATCAGAGAACCTAGACTGAATCACTCTCAGCTGTTGCAAGCAGCAAATCTGCCCTCTATCTTTTCAAAATGAACCCTGGGAGTCACAGACTTTGAAGTCCCCAAAAGCCTGATAAAGAGAAAAAGAAAAGTACAGACAGTTGCTCTAACCTCCCTAGGTTTCTGCTGATCAGCCTTCGGAAAGCCCACAGACTGAGACAGACAGTAACATTTTTCCTCTTCAGCAGCCATCCTGGGGAAACCAGGAATCAGATGACATGTATTACCTTCAGATAACCATGGTTTAGATTAGTGATGTTTGAAGGTGTTATGAAATCTTAGTTTAAGGCTTAATTCTTATCTGATGCTTTCATTCCCCTCCTGATCTGAAAGCCATTTGAAACAAAGTCAGCAGATCTAACCCTACTGTATGTTCTATCACAGCTCATAAACCGGGGCCAGTCTCAGTGAATAAGCTACAGTTTTGGGTAGAAACCAGGCAATGGTCAATTATTTCAGCTATCTTTCATGACTATTTGGAGGGGAGGTTCTTTAAAGCTGATACTCAAAGCGAAACTTGGGGTACAGACAGAAGTTCCTGTGAACCAAAATCCCTGAGTTTGAGAGGTCCAGGATTGATTGACTGTAATATAAATTTACCATTATTTAAAGGATCAAGTGTGTGGCATTATAAAGTACACAAAGCTATAAAACTGCTTTTGAGGTTGATTAAATACCTAAGGAGAGTAGACACACATTCCCATGAGAGCTCACAAAAAGGAATAGTACAAGGTAAAAAAAGAAAAATGGGTATAGTCAACATTACTTCAAGATGGGAGCTAATCTCCCAGGTGGGATTGGCCCCTTTCATATTATCAATAAATTTCTTTTTGTGTGGGGACATTTCATATCACTCACATAATCTTCTTTCACATAATCTGAATTTCCACTGGAAAAATAAAAGAGAGAGAGAGAGAGAAATCTCCTTTTTTCTGTTACCCTAATTCATGTCCAAGGGCTTTTGACTTCTATGGCTGCAAAGACGTTTATTAAGACATTCTGGGTTTTTGAAGGAGTGCTAAAAGCAGTTCCAGGATGTTTGTTCTCCGGGAATAAAAGAGCCTCAGGAGAAACTTTTAAAATTCAACTTCTCAAAAAATGTGACTTTCATATTTAAAAGTGGAAGTCTGTTGAAACAGTTGAAATTGAATTAGAGAGATGGAATGGAAAAGCATTTGTTTATTTCCCCACTCCTAACACTGACATTTCTCTAAGGAAGATCTTTTGAACAACCAAGAAATAGAGGAGAGATTAAATCTATGGATTCATAGAATCAAAGAACTGGAAGCTGGGCTGCGTAGTCTTGGAATCCTCTTGGTCTTATCTCTGCTCCTGGACATGCTTCAGCTATAGGTCTCAAATTGGTCAGTGGTGCCTTCTCCCATCATCATCTCTTTGCAAGGAAACTGTACTCACTTCTCTCAGATAAGGAGTTAGGAACTGTTATCCATGCCTTTGTCACTATACTCCAGGCTATAACCCTGCAGTTCAGTGGTGGGTGATCATGATTGTGAAAGTTACACTGAAACTCTGGCTTATATAACACACTTTCTAAGCAAGAAATAACTGATGTAAACAACACACAGCGGTGCTGCACTTCTCCCCGTTCACTTATGGACTCAAACCAATGTACCTGTCCTAATCTTCAAGGCTCAGGCTATCACGGAGTCTCCACCTCTCCCTTTAAGACTCACCTAGAAAGATGTACTTGTTCATGATGATAGATGGAACAAACGCAGGGTGAAATTTTCAAGATCTTGGATCAGAAACCTTTTAGAGGAGCAATATGTCTGTGCAAATCCTTACCACAAGAGATCAGAATGAGCCTCAACCTGATTATCTTCAGAACATAAAGCCCTCCCGTTCTGCACAAGGCCTCCCTCAATAATGAAGGCTAACTTCATGACAAAAGAAGGAACAAAGAGAGAAGGAGGAGAAATATTCTAAATCATGGTAGAATCAAGTAATAGGACAATACTGTCACTTACAAACAGATTTTATATTATTCTTAATTTTGTTTTTGGAACATAGCTAGCATGCTGATGCGTACACTACAAATGATATACCTAAATTCTTTGGACACCAGCCAGGAAGGATTCAGATTAGACATGAAAAGAGCATTAGTCTCAATGGTCACAGATTTGAGCTCGTCAAAACTTGGAATTTTCATTCCACAGAAATTTATGACATTTAGAAAATGGTTTTGATTCCAAATTGGAACAAAAGCAAATATTTTTGAAATTTCCCATGAAAAGAAAATTTTGAAAATATTTTTTCAGAAAATTTTGTTTTGGAAAAATTTCAGTTTTGTGTCAAAATGAAACGTTCATTTAGAAATGTATTTTATTTTAAGTGCTTTATTTTTATATTATGTATATTATTTTTACATTATTTCATGAGATGTCAGTAGTAATTGCACATAATATGACACGTCAAGCTTTGTCATACAATTTTTTCACAGAACATTTCATTGGAAACCATACAATTTCACCAAAAAAATTCAGTCTCATCAAATGGCATTTTCCAATGGAAAACTGTTTGAACAAACATTTCCCAACCAGCTCTATCAACGTTTTCTGTGCAGTGTACAAGAGCATGATGCCATAGTTAATAACACTATGTCTTTTATGTTGTTGATTAGAAGATCTCTTAATCCTATTAGGTACTGAATCAGGAATGGGTCTCTATAGTTTAAAGATCAGAATATTATGTAAAGGGTTCAGGTAACCCATTCTTTTGCTCACAGAACAATTGTAACATGCTCAGTATAAATGAACTGTGTGTATTGTTTTCAAAATAAATAAACAAAGGTATCATTGTGCTATTTAAAATAGTCTTGAATCATTAGCAGAGAGCACTAATGCAAGAAAATATAATTATACTACCAAATTATATTTTACAATTATTGATGGAATATTGACCCGTTTAGTATATCTCTAATAACCAATTCCTAGCAGGCACACTTACAAGTTACAACGAGGAGTCCAGTGGCGTAAGCTTTCATGGTGCCAAGGTTCCTTCCCCACTCTGAACTCTAGGGTACAGATGTGGGGACCTGCATGAAAACCTCCTAAGCTTACTTTTACCAGCTTAGGTTAAAACTTCCCCAAGGTACAAACTATTTTACCTTTTGCCCTGGGACTTTCGCTGCCACCACCAAACGTCTAACCGGTTTTATTTTATTAGGAAAGAGCCCATTTGGAAACGTCTTTCCCTCAAAAAATCCTCACCAAAACCTTGCACCCCCCTTCCTGGGGAAGGTTTGATAAAAATCCTCACCAATTTGCATAGGTGACCACGGACCCAAACCCTTGGATCTTAAGAACAATGAAAAAGCATTCAGTTTCTTAAAAGAAGAATTTTAGTTAAAGAAAAAGTAAAAGAATCACCTCCGTAAAATCAGGATGGTAAATACCTTACACGGTAATCAGATTCAAAACATAGAGAATCCCTCTAGGCAAAACCTTAAGTTACAAAAAGACACAAAGACAGGAATATCCATTCCATTCAGCACAGCTTATTTTCTCAGCCATTTAAACAAACAGACTCTAACATATATCTAGCTAGATTACTTACTAAATTCTAAGACTCCATTCCTGTTCTGTCCCTGGCAAAAGCATCACACAGACAGACCCAGACCCTTTGTTTCTCCCTCCCTCCAGCTTTGAAAGTATCTTGTCTCCTCATTGGTCATTGTGGTCAGGTGCCAGTGAGGCTATCCTAGCTTCTTAACCCTTTACAGGTGAAAGGGTTTTTCCTCTGGCCAGGAGGGATTTTAAAGGTGTTTACCCTTCCCTTTATATTTATGACACATGGGTAAAAAACCCACTTCTTCAGATGCATGGAGTGAAAATTACAGATACAGGCATAAATATATATTGGCACATGAAGAGAAGGGAGGTGGTCCACTCCCAATAATTGATGAGGAGGTGTCACATGACCTGACTAAATTGGCCTTCAACAATGGTTTTCTACTTGTAAGGTAACTCCCTTCTCTTCATGTGCCAATACACATTTATGCCTGTATCTGTAATTTTCACTCCATGCATCTGAAGACGTGGGTATTTTACCCATGAAAGCTTATGCCCAAATAAATCTGTTAGCCTTTAAGGTGCCACCGGACTCCTCGTTGTTTCTGTGGATACAGACTAACACGGCTACCCCTCTGAGACTTACAAGTTAATACACCCTAACAAGGGATTAACAGAACAGTAGATGGAACTAAAAATTCTGTTTTTTTTATCATCCTGTGTTTTATTAAAATCCATTAGATTCTTTCTGTGCGTACAAGATCAAAAACGAAAAGATATCCAACATTTGTTTAACCACGCTGCAGTAGAAATAAAAACACGCAGAAGAGATCATTGCATTTTCATCTTCAACAAAATCATGCTCAGGAAGTCCAATATGATTAAGACATGGAAAGTAGCATGGATTCCATTCACTTAGTTATTTAACTTGCTGCCAAGGTAAGAAAAGTGACTATGAACTTGTCTACACTTAAAATGCCAAAGCAGCACAGCTGCGTTGCTGTAGTGCTTCAGTGTAGTCACTACCTGTGCCGTCAGGAGGGGTTCTCCCCTGGCATAGCTGATCCAGCTCCCTGAGAGGCAGTAGCTAGGTCGATGAAAGAATTCTTCCATCAGACTATCACTGTATGCATGGGGTCTTAGGTCAGCTTAACAATTCTGCTCAGGGATGTGGATTTGTCACACCCCTGATTGAGATAGTTAAACCAACCTAAATTTCTAGTGTAGACAAGGCCTATATGAAAATGGGTAAATTCTTAAAAGCCCTGGTTTAAGGTACTTCTATTGATTGGTCATGTAACCATGAACAAGTCAGGTCGGAGTATTTTCACCTATCTGCCTCTGTAAATGTTGACACAAATTTTCACATGTACATATATGCACTGGCATTTTATTGTATATTGCTTGTACTAGAGTAGCACCTAGAGGCCTTTACTGAAATTGTGTGACAAGCTCTCTATCCCTAAAACTTACAATCCAAACAGCCGAGACAGAAACAATGTGAGGTGAAAAAGGGATACAGAGAGATGAAGTTACATGCCTAAAATCACACAGCAGGTCAGTGGCTGAGCCAGGAGTAGATGCTAGTTTTCCTAACACCCAGGTTAGTGCTGTATCCACATTATGCTACTTCCCTGTTTGCAGGTGAAAATACCTGAGGCTGCATTTAAAGTAGCTTAATACCTGCACTCAGAGGCAAGATTTAGATTGTAAATCCAAAACCCTTCTGTGCACACAGGTAGTAAACTCTTTAGAGAGTGCACTGAGAAGCATACACCTACCCAGTTTTGCATGTGTACACATGAAGCCTCCATAATTGACCTTTAGAAAATCTGCTTCTTAATCTTGCTGATGTTTCAGTGAACTTGATCATAAAATGGCTAACACATTGTAGATTCGGAGACAAAACTAATTACCTGCTAGGCTGCAAAATCTTCATATGGTTTATTTAGGGCCCAATTATACAAACCCTTTTTTAGTAGTATCTTACTCTGCAACAAGTTCAATTGAGTAAAACTGGCAGAATCAAGCCCTTATTGAAAGTCAGTGTTTATAGTGCTGTATAAGACAGTGAAAGACAGCTTGCAATCCAAATTAGAGTGACTTCAATCAGTTTTCTCTAAAGTAGGTGAAAGCCTGTGCAAACAGAATTTTTAAAGTGTAAAAATGTCAAAAATGGCTGAGAACTTGAAACTCGGATGGTAACAAGACTGTAAATCCTTGTGATGGTTGAATTGGGTGACAAAAAGAGCTTTCAGCCATGCTTGTAGCTGTTTATATCACTTCACACTGACTCAACAGACCTTCTAGGCTTCAGAGTGAGGCATAGACAAAGTGATAATCCTGGAATTTTATTATATGGATTCTATAGGCTTGAACCTGTACGGTTTTGAGCACTCCGGCTCCTATTTAGTAAATCACTTAAGCAAATGGTTAATTTTAAATAGGACTACTCAGGTGCTTAAATTAAGCACATTCTGAAGCACTTCGCTGGACTGGGGCCAGAGTGAATAGCACCCAGTCCTGAAATTTTGAAAAATCTAAATTTGAAAAGGTAAAGTAAGTAAATAAAACTGAAAAACGGAAACTGTGTGGGTCCATTCATTATTTATACTTGGATTCATACTTTACCAAACACTAGTCATGTGCTGAAGGCCATCAAAGGATGTTATTTGCTCCCAGTGACATCCCTTAGAGAAGCTGTCACATAATGAAGTCTTGACTTTATGTTTTTGGTGTTTGTTCAACTGGATGTTGAACTTTACAGAGTGGCCAGGTAATTAGTTTGGTGGTTTCTTACTGTTTAGGAGAGCATGCTCGTTTCTTGACATTCAAGTGACTGATGTAATTGCCCATGAAATCACTCTGAATTTCATTGGAAGAGGTGGTTAAAATACAGAGACAAAATATGCCCACACACAAATATAGGAGCAAAGAGATGTATTAGTGGCCAACAATCACTGTTCCTCCTTTTTTATAAGTATACAATATTTTGCGTACACCTGCAGAGCAACAAAGTTATCCATTTTCCCCTGTTGTTGATTTTGACTTTGGAACCATCATCCGTCAAAATCAGAGCAGCTGGACACTTGGGGGAATTATCTCTAGATAACATTTCATTTCATACACAATAGAGCCTCTCTACAAGAAACTAAATCCAAAGGGAAACTATGCTGTGATTAAATATTTCAGAATACAAAATAAATGATGGAAAATTGAAAGGCCATGTCTTTGTTCTATGTTAACATACTGTACAAAAAAAAAAAAAAGAAAGAATTTGATGCCCAAAACTGTTCACCTCTCTCTCTTTCACACATATATAGTCCCTAATCCTTTTAGCTGTCCAAGCTAAATTCAGTGCAGGGATTGAGTGGGGCAAAGGTTGCTGCATGACACCTGTATGCTCTCCTGATCCCTGGGGATACCTGGGACCAGTTTGCTCCGGTGAAGTTAGAGCAATCTCCAACATACCAGACCACAATGGATATGCTGCTTCCCATGGGATGCCATCAAAGTAGGGGGTTGGTGCATAGACAGCTACATAGTATTCAAGGACTTCCCTTATATTAGAAAAATCCTCAGCTACCTACTTAGGCCAGGTTTAACTCATCTTTGCACAGACAGTGTGGCTGCAAAGGTGACTTAATGTGGGCTAGATCTGGCCCAGGTAGTATAAACAAAGCTGAAAATAATCATTCTTAACTCGCAATTCCCAAAGTCAATATTTCCCTTCATCTCCATATTGTAGAAAAGTTACCCTTTTGTTGCTTTGTGATCAATATGACAAATTCATATGAGCATGAAATATGTAATGTTTCTAGCTGACAGATTAGAATGATGGTTGGCTTAGGTTGAAACAACACAAAAATAAAGCACAAAGAGGTTAAGAGCTACCCAAGGAGTGTTCAAATTAGGGATATCCCAGGCTTAAACTTCTCCAATGATCTTTACAGCAGAACCCTGGAACATGAATCAGAAGTGATCACTTGGATGTAGAGAGAAGCAGCTTGATGTATTGCAACTAGAATAATGCATGCGGAAATAGTGCATCTGGAAAAATGTCTTGCTCTTCTTTCCATGTAAATAATGCAGGAATCCTGCAACAATAGGATAAATAAAGCCCTGCATTTTCAACGAAAGATTTCAGCACCATGATCTCAATTTTCATTCACAGAGTTAATGTAATTTTTTTCAACCTGAGATGAACAGAGTGGTTTCTTCTTGGTTTAAGGCATATGATAGACAGTATTCACATAGGGACCCATAGGATATAAAGCAAACTTTCTGAGTTTACAGCTGCAGATGTTATCTATGCAACTTCTTCCATATATATGCCATTATTTTATGTATATTTACCAAAAACTAAGGATGGGATCTTCAGA
Source organism: Eretmochelys imbricata (assembly GCF_965152235.1). Classification (NCBI taxonomy): domain Eukaryota; kingdom Metazoa; phylum Chordata; order Testudines; family Cheloniidae; genus Eretmochelys; species Eretmochelys imbricata. The sequence goes on from NC_135572.1 coordinate 20,371,876, forward strand.
AAAACTTTGTCCTAATTCTGCTCTCATTGAAACTTGGCACTGGGAGTTTTACCATTGATTTCAGTGGTTGCAGAATTAGGCCAAACAAAGGGTTTTGGGAAGTCTTATCCTATGAAATTTATATAAATATAATGCACCAGATTTATGCCTGGCATAACTCCACTGAAGTCAGTGGAATTATATCCGAGAAGAACTTGGATCAATGTATCCAAATTACACTGAACCTGATTACTTCCACTTGTATTTCTGCTGTTGCAAGGAGCTCTGCGGAGGAAATCTCTTTGTTGAGGGGGGGTTGCCACATGGAATAAGCTGTGCTTTGCTCTTCACACCCTAGAGATCTCACGGGATCTGCAGGAGGTGAAGAATGTCTGCAAAGACTACTGTGCCAATCTGTAGGCCAGGCCTCATTATAGCCCCTCACAGTACAGGATGATGGAAAGGAGAGTACAGAGCCACAGCCATCAATTCTGCAAGAGATAGTGCTGTGTGCTATTATGAAAATGAAATATGAGAAAGCCACAGGGATATATAACATAGCAGCAGAACTGGTAAGTGACTGGTAACTGTGGTATTGATCTCAGTGGAAAATTTGCAACAATATATGGATGACTACAAATTAGCTGGATGACTGGACAAAGGGAATCTTTCTGCCTTTACCAAAGAAAGGAGACATAACAGAGTGTGGTCGCTATCATTTTGTCGCCTTAGTTTCACATACAAGCAAAATTCTGCGCTCCTTAATCCAAGACTGCATGAAGCAAATGATAGAAGCAGAACTACCACCAGAACAAGATGTTCGGAGCGGGACAAGGCGTGCATGATCAAATCGTGAACCTCCATCACAATGAAAAATGCAAGGAGTACAGTCACCCATTGACCATATGTTTCATATAAATTCAATGAGATGCTTTGGAATCTCCATATCGGCCAGAATCCTGCCGAGACAGTCATGTCAGATGATACTAAATGCTTTTGAGTAACTGTGGGAGGATTCTAGCAGATATGGGGATTCCAAAGCATCTCATTGAACTCATTGCAAGTCTCTACCATTGAGAACAAAGCACAATGTGAACAACACAAGATAGTAGTGAGCTGTTTTCCACTGGGCAGAGTGTGAGATGAGGGTGTATTCTGCCCCCAAGCTTTGTCAATATGTACATAAGAACATAAGAATGGTCATGCTGGGTCAGATCAAAGGTCATCCAGCCCAGTATCCTGTCTACCGACAGTGGCCAATGCCAGGTGCCCCAGAGGGAGTGAACCTGACAGGTAATGATCAAGTGATCTCTCTCCATCCATCTCCACCCTCTGACAAACAGAGGCTAGGAACACCATTCCTTACCCATCCTGGCTAATAGCCATTAATGGACTTAACCTTCATGAATTTATCCAGTTCTCTTTTAAACCCTGTTATAGTCTTAGCCTTCACAACCTCCTTAGGCAAGGAGTTCCACAAGTTGACTGTGCGCTGAGTGAAGAAGAACTTCATTTTATTTGTTTTAAACCTGCTACACATTAATTTCATTTGGTGGCTCCTAGTTCATATATTATGGGAACAAGTAAATAACTTTTCCTTATTCACTTTCTCCACACCACTCATGATTTTATATACCTCTATCATATCTCCCCTTAGTCTCCTCTTTTCCAAGGTGAAAAGTCCTAGTCTCTTTAATCTCTCCTCATATGGGACCTGTCCCAAACCCCTAATCATTTTAGTTGCCCTTTTCTGAATCTTTTCTAATGCCAGTGTATCTTTTTTGAGATGAGGGTACCACATCTGTATGCAGTATTCAAGATGTGGGCGTACCATGGATTTATATAAGGGCAATAAGATATTCTCTATCCCCTTTTTAATGATTCCTAACATCCCGTTTGCTTTTTTGACTGCTGCTGCATGGACGTCTTCAGAGAACTATCCATGATGACTCCAAGATCTTTCTCCTGATTAGTTGTAGCTAGCCCTCATCATATTGTATGTATAGTTGGGGTCATTTTTTCCAATGTGCATTACTTTACATTTATCCATATTAAATTTAATTTGCCATTTTGTTGCCCAATCACTTAGTTTTGTGAGATCTTTTTGAAGTTAGAACAATAGACTATCATGGTTGGAAGGGACCTCAGGAGGTCATCTAGTCCAACCCCCTGCTCAAAGCAGGACCAATCCCCAATTTTTGCCCCCGATCCCTAAATGGCCCCCTCAAGGATTCAACTCACAACGCTGGATTTAGCAGGCCAATGCTCAAACCACTGAGCTATCCCTCCCCACAATTTCTTCACAGTCTGTTTTGGTCTTAACTATCTTGAGCAGTTTAGTATCATCTGCAAACTTTGCCACCTCACTGTTTACCCCTTTCTCCAGATCATTTATGAATAAGTTGAATAAGATTGGTCCTAGGACTGACCCTTGGGGAACACCACTAGTTACCCCTCTCCATTCTGAAAATTTACCATTTATTCCTACACTTTGTTCCCTGTCTTTTAACCAGTTCTCAATCCATGAAAGGATATTCCCTCTTATCCCATTGCAACTTAATTTACATAAGAGCTTTTGGTGAGGGACCTTGTCAAAGGCTTTCTGGAAATCTAAATACATTGTGTCCACTGAATCCCCCTCCTTGTCCACATGTTTGCTGACCCCCTCAAAGAGCTCTAATAGATTAGTAAGACATGATCTCCCTTTACAGAAACCATGTTGACTTTTGCGCAACAATTTACATTCTTCTATGTGTCTGACAATTTTATTCTTTACTATTGTTTCAACTAATTTGCCTGGTACTGACGTAAGACTTTCCGGTCTGTAATTGCCAGGATCACCTCTAGAGCCCTTCTTAAATATTGGCGTTACATTAACTATCTTCCAGTCATTGGGTACAGTAGCTGATTTAAAGGACAGGTTACAAACCATAGTTAATAGTTCCGCAATTTCACTTTTGAGCTATTTCAGAACTCTTGGGTGAATGTCATCTGGTCCCAGTGACTTGTTACTGTTAAGTTTTTCAATTAATTCCAAAACCTCCTCTAGCTACACTTCAATCTGTTACATTTCCTCAGTTTTGTCACCTACAAAAGACGGCTTAGGTTTGGGAATCTCCGTAACATCCTCAGCCATGAAGACTGAAGCAAAGAATTCATTTAGTTTCTCTTCAATGACTTTATCGTCTTTAAGTGCTCCTTTTGTATCTCGATTGTCCAGGGTCCCCACTGGTTGTTTAGCAGGCTTCCTGCTTCTGTTGTACTTAAAAAACATTTTGTTATTACCTTGTGAGTTTTTGGCTAGTTGTTCTTCAAACTCCTTTTTGCCTTTTCTTATTACATTTTTACATTTAATTTGGCAGTGTTTATGCTCCTTTCTATTTACCTCAAGAGGATTTGACTTCCACTTTTTACAAGATGTCTTTTTATCTCTGACTGCTTCTTTTACATGGTTGTTAAGCCATGGTGGCTCTTTTTTAGTTCTTTTACTGTGTTTTTTAATTTTGGGTATACATTTAAGTTGAGCCTCTATTATGATGTCTTTGAAAAGTGTCCATGCAGCTTGCAAGGATTTCACTCTAGTCACTGTACCTTTTAATTTCTGTTTAACTAACCTCCTAATTTTTGCATAGTTCCCCTTTCTGAAATTAAATGCCGCAGTGTTGGGCTGTTGAGGTGTTCTTCCCACCACAGGAATGTTAAATGTTATTATATTATGGTCACTATTTCCAAGCGGTCCTGTTATAGTTACCTCTTGAACTAGATCCTGCGCTCCACTCAGGACTAGATCGAGAGTTGCCTCTCTCCTTGTGGGTTCCTGTACCAGCTGCTCCAAGAAGCAGTCATTTAAAGTATCGAGAAATTTTGTCTCTGCATTTCGTCCTTAGGTGACATGTACCCAGTCAATATAGGGATGATTGAAATCCCCCACTATTATTGAGTTTTTTATTTTGATAGCCTCTCTAATCTCCCTTAGCATTTCATCATCTCTATCACTGTCCTGGTCAGGTGGTCAATAATAGATCCCTACTGTTATATTCTTATTAGAGCATGGAATTACTATCAATAGAGATTCTATGGAACATGTGGATTCATTTAAGATTGTTATTTCATTTGATTCTACATTTTCTTTCACATATAGTGCCACTCCCCTGCCCACACGACCTGTTCTGTTCTTCCGATATATTTTGCACCCCGGAATGATTGTGTCCCATTGATTGTCCTCACTCCACCAGGTTTCTGTGATGTCTATTATATCAATATCCTCCTTTAACACGAGGCACTCTAGTTCACCCATCTTATTATTTAGACTTCTAGCATTTGTGTACAAGCACTTTAAAAACTTGTCACTGTTTGTCTGCCCTTTTCTGATGTGTCAGATTCTTTATGTGAATGTTTCTCATCTGATCTGGCCCATACTTTATCTTCTTCCATCCTCTCCTCCTGACTGAAACCTAGAGAATCTCTATCAATAGACTCTCCTCTAGGAGAAGTCTCTGTCCAATCCACGTGCGCCTCTGCGGCAATCGGCTTTCCCCATCTCTTAGTTTAAAAACTGCTCTCCGACCTTTTTAATGTGAAGTGCCAGCAGTCTGGATCCACTTTGGTTTAGGTGGAGCCCATCCTTCCTGTATAGGCTCCCCCTATCTAAAAGTTTCTCCAGTTCCTCATAAATCTAAACCCCTCCTCTCTACACCATTGTCTCACCCATGCATTGAGACTCTGAAGCTCTGCCTGCCTACCTGGCCCTGTGCGTGGAACTGGAAGCATTTCTGAGAAGGCCACCATAGAGGTCCTGGATTTCAGTCTCTTTCCTAGCAACCTAAATTTGGCCTCCAGGACGTCTCTCCTACCCTTCCCTATGTCATTGGTACCTACAAGGACCATGACCACCGGCTCCTCCCCAGCACTATGCATAAGTCTATCTAGATGCCTCGAGAGATCTGCAACCTTTGCACCAGGCAGGCAAGTCACCATACAGTTCTCTGGGTCATCACAAACCCAGCTATCTATGTTTCTAATGATCAAATCTCCCATTACTAACACCTGCCTTTTCCTAATGACTGGAGTTCCCTCCCCCGGAGAGGTAACCTCAGTGCGAGAGGATACCCCAACATCATCTGGAAGGAGGATCCCAACTATGGGAAGGATTCCCTCTGTTCCCATTGACTGCTCTCTTTCTCTGGGCCTTTCATCCTCCTTAACAGCACAGGGGATGTCTGACTGGAGGTGGGACAAATCTACAGTGTCCCAGAAAACCTCATCAGCATACCTCTCTGCCTCCCTTAGCTCCTCCAGTTCTGTCACCTTGGCCTCCAAAGCCCGTACACGGTCTCTGAGGGCCAGGAGCTCCTTGCACTGAATGCACACATATGCCACCGCCAACAGGGCAGGTAATCATACATGCTACACTGAGTGCAATAAATAGGATAGCCCCCACTCTGCTGCTGGGCTTCTGCTACAGCTACCTAAGTTAACGATAGGGTTTTTGTTTAAATCAAGAAGTTTTGATTATAGTTTAGTGTAAAGGTTTTAAAGAATGGCAAGTGTACCTCACCCCCTTTCCAGTCCCCTTCCAAACCTCCTCTCGAAACTCCCTGTTAGCGGTCCCTGGTTGCTTGCTCACTGCTTTATAAAGCCCTGGCCTTCTTGATAGCCATGCCCCCTGACTAAGGCTCAGCCAATGAACAGAGGCTTCAAACCTTGTTTCAGAAGCTCACAGTTTCCAACTGCTGGCCACAGCACACGGTCCTTCAAACAAACAAACAAACAAACAAACAAACAAGCTCAGCGCACAGCATAACCCCCAAACACAAACACACACTACAGACAGCTACTTACCCCAACGGTCCCGTATTTGCTCCTCCTTCACCTGGAGAACTCCCTCTCGAAATTCCCTGTTAGAGGTCCCCGTTCACAAAGCCTGTATGCAGAATTTAGTATGAAACAAGCCCTGGAAGGTTTTGATGAAGTGGAATGAGCTGGATTTCCATAGGTGGACACTTCTTAACCAACTTCAGATATGCTGATGGCACAACACTCTTTGCTACAACTAGCAACAAATGTGTGTAAGAGAAGTTAGTGAGGAACATGGACTACCCCTGAATATGGAAAAACGAAATGCATGTATGCTGACATGATTAACAAAAACAGGATTTAAGCAGAAATCACGATTAAGGGTCAAGCTGTAGAGTTATAGACCTTAAGGCCAGAAGGGACCACCAGATTTTCTGATCTGACCTTCTATGCATTACAAGCCACCAACACTACGCACACCTGCACACCAACCCCAACAACTGAAATGAGACTTAGTATTACAGCCCACAGGAGACTAGACTATTATGTGCCATACCCATGTCTTTCTCTTCTTCTGTCACTTCCAACTGATGAGACCCAAACTCAGAGCAGAAATTCTTCTTATTGTATCTTCAGTGCATGACCTTGCACTTTGTACTATTGAATTTCCTCTCATTTTTGTCACACCCGGCTTCAAGGTTGTCCAGATCTTCCTGTATAATATTCCATTTCTCTTCTGTATTGATGATACTGCCTAACTTTGTATCATCAGCAAATTTCATTAGTATATGACACGACCATTAATAAAAATACTGAATAAGTTTGGTCCCAGGAACAAACCTTGAGGAACTCATTAATAACCTCCCTCTAGTCCGATAGTTCATCTTTCCACATAACCTGTTGCCTTCTCCCCTGTAGCCGGTTCCTTATCCGCTTTACAATTCTCGTACTCATCCCAATCTTCTCTAATTTAATTAATAATTTCTCATGTGGGACAGTGCCAAATGCTTCACTGAAATCCAGGTATATTAGTTTTACTGCATTTCCTTTATCTAAAAAATGAATTAGATTCTCAAGGAATGAAATCGGGTTAATCTGTTATGATCCACCTTTGGAAAACCCTTTACCATTTATTTCTATGAATTTACTTAGTCTTTCCTTCACAATTTGTTCTAAACTCTTGCATACTACTGAGGTCAGACTAACAATTCTGTAATTGCCTGGATGGTTTTTTTTTTCCTTTCTCCAGTCATATTGTACTACCCCTGTCCTTTTTGGGTCAATTCAGACCAGTGAGAGGGGGTGCCACCACCTCCCCTGTAACTCTGGGTGTCTTAAATGCTCTGCTGCCATGCTCGCCTGACACCAACAGCCAAACATACAGAATCCTGAGTAGGTGTGTGTTATGAAGCCCTGGTTCAGTACTCTGACCCCAGCAGCCTGCCTACAACACAAAAGCACCACCCTGGTCTCCACCAGCCTTTGTTACTAGCGACCCCAACACACCCCAAATTTCCCATAATTTCCCCCAAACCATCTGCCCTGACGTGCCTAGCCCTCTCTTGAAACACTCAGCAAATGAATAAGGTTTGTTGCTCCTTTAAAAAGACAAAAGCACAGCTCATTACTTTAAATGGAGTAAACAGTCACTGCAATTCAGACACAACAGTGGGTTGGTTCAGATTAAAATAACACAAGTTTATTAACAAAAAGAGGTTTTAAGTGAGTTCAAGTATAAGGGATACAGAAAAACTGGTTACAAGCAAATAAAAGTAAAATACACTTTCTAATGGCTAAGACTTAACTCAACAAGCCACAGCCTTGGTTCAAGGTAGATTTCTTATCAATCTTATTCTTCCCAGCCATGGCTGATGTTTTCTCAGTCAGAACCTTCTACAGAAGTACAAAGTGCTGGTTTCCCTTGTCTTCCTAGGTGAAATATGCCAAAATGGCTCTCTGTTTCCCCTTATATCTCTCAGAGTTCACTGACTATTTCAAGAGGCAGGATGACCTCATGCTGTTCTTACTTTTATTTGAGCAGGGGATAGATGACCTCCTGAGGTCCCTTCCAACCCTGATATTCTATGATTCTCTTCCTGTGGACTTCCAATCCCTCTGCTGATTCGTATGTAAATAGGGCTTCCATTATTTTGATTCCACTACACTTAATTTACAGAGGAGATAGATAGATAGCCACCTTCCCTCCCATCTGGGAAAAACCTGTTTCTCTCCCTCTGTTTGGTCACAGAGTTTAAAGCATAATATTAGTGAGTTTCCAAAATTCTTCATACAGTGTGAACACATGCATTTCACAATTATATAACTCACAGTGTGTCACCAGTTTGCACATGATACTTTACATGACCCATTTTAGATAATAAATTAGATACATTATGACAACAGTGAGTAGAGGAACGCGGGGCGGGTCAGAGCAACTAAAGCTCACTGCTACATACCAGAGCATCCCTTGCCATCTGGTGTTGGAGTGCTCTTAGGGTCACAACTTCAAATGGATAGATTTATTAAAAACCCTTGCTACTGGACAAGCAATCTCATATGCCAGTTCTTTCAATATTTTGGAATGGAAATTACTCAGTCTCTCTGATTTGAGCACATAAAACTCTAAGTTTTTCTTCCACCTCATTTGTGGTACTTTTCATTTCTAGACACTCATTTCCATCAGCTGTCCTGCCTTCATGTTCATGTTCCATATTATCTTCCTTATTGAAAACTGATGCAAAATATTCATTTAGTGTTTGGGTCATACCTAAATTATTTTCATCTCTTTCCCATTCACACTGTATTGTGGACCAACCTCAGCCTTCCTTATTATCTTTTTATTTATATAACTTAAAATCCTCTTATTGTTTATTTTAAATGTCCTTTGCAAAAGCTAGTTCAGCTTGAATTTTAGCAATTCTTTCTTTATTCCAACATTTTCTAGCCTCCAAGATATAGACTTATTGGCTGATCAATCTTTTTTTTCCATTCCCTCTACTTACTGCTAGTAACCCCTTGGAGATTATTATTGACTCAGCTGAGTCTGGAGCCCTTTCCTGCAAGATTTCCCCCCAAAATTCAGATAGTTTATGCATAGTTGATTTAAAGAAATTCCAAGCCTCCTTCACATTTAAGTGCTTGAGCTCTTCAGGCCAGATGACTTCTTTCTCTAATTCCCTAAATTTCCCAGAGTCTACCCTATTGAAAAACTATAGATGATGATCTGGTTTATATTATCCTTTCATCTAATTTAAACTGAATCAACTTGTGTCATTCAATCCAAGATTATTTCCTATGGACCAGTTCTTCTATGATATCCTCACTACTTACCAAAACCATCTCTAAAATTGAACTCTCTCTTATTGGTTCTGTGATGATTTGCTGAAGAAAATTGTCATCTATCACATCCAGGAATAATGAGCCTTATCAGAATTAGTAGCAGTTATTCTCCAGTCTATATCCATTGATCTAAAGCCTCCCATTCTGACACAATTCCTGATAGTATTTCTGTCTCTAATAATAAGAAAGAGATTTCTATCCATATCTAAATCTGACTTGGGAGGTCTATAGCAGACACCTAACTCTATCCTAACAGAACCTCTTTTACAGTCCTTCCCCAAAGTGATTTTGACCCAAACCAATTCTGTTTTGTCCTCATTATCACTTCTTATTTCTTCACAATTTACCACTTGATTGATGTACAATGCTACTCCACCAAATTTACCTTTATTCCTTTTTGCTCCTAAACAGCATATACCCTCCAATACCTGTATTCCAGTCATGAATGCTATTCCATCATGTTTCTGTAATCCCTCTAATATTGGGTTTAAGCTCCTCTACAAGTAGTTCCAAATCCTCCATTTTATTGCCCAGACTCCTTGCAGTCATGTAGAAGTGCTTCAGTTATTTCCCTTGTACCTCTCCCAGGTTTCTAGACAGATTAGGTATAGTCCTTTCACTAACTGTAAGACCACTCCAATCAATATGTGTACTTTCTTTCTCCTTGCTGTCAATCCACTATATTCTTACCTTCTGCTGTTCCATTATCCCTTACTATATCTCAGTTTAGCTGATTTGCCTTATCCTATTTACTGAAGCCAGGCCAAAAGATTTCTTGAGTCTCTCTCAAATTTCTCCACCCACCTACTAGTTTAAAGCCCTTCTTATCAATCATGCAAGCCTTGATCCCAGAAGGTTAATACCCCAGGATCTTAAGTACAGCCCATCTGTCAAGAAGAGTCTTCTTTCTGTGAATCCACACCAGTGATCAATCATCCCAAAACTGTCTTCTTAGCACAAATTCTTGAGCCATCTGTTGATCTTCATTATCTTGTTACGCCTTCTCATTCCTTCTCGAGGGACAAGAAGTTTTCTGCTGAAATATCTCCCAAGCTTCCACTTCTTTAAGTTACTTACCCAGATGAGTCTAGTCGATCATGATCCATTCCAGTGGGAATCTGGTAGTATCAATTCATCCTGACATGCAGCACAATCATTGGATTTTTCCCTGCTCCCATCAGGATCCTTTTTCAGCCTCATGCCTACATCTCATATGTTTGTTTCTGGAGGACAGCACACTCTTCATTTCTATAGATCTGCCCTGTTGACAGGTCTGTCAATTCTTCTGAGTACAGAGTCCCCCATCATATAGATGTGTCTCTTCCTGATGTTGGTATGCATCCATCTTATGTTCTCTCTTGCAGCCTCATGTGCATCATCCTCATTTTATCTTGGACTCCAGTCCCTGGCTCTCTCTATTATCTCTTCATATCTTCTGCAGGGACTGTCTTCCCTTCCTTTTTTTTTCCTGCTCCTCCATCTTCTGCCTGTTTCTCCTCCTCATTCCCCAGGGCAGCAAACCTCTTACTCAACTTGATTTCACCACCACTAACTGATCTCTTGCTTTGGCTTGTCCTTCTGGTCAGATTCTTCCATGGATCACCCTCCTTTTCTGGCAATCCACCCTCCAGGTCCTTTTGTGCGGCAGGTATGCAGTAATCTTGAGTTGTCAGTACTACCTCCTCTCTCCTCTCCTGCATTATATTTTCACAATTCTAAGCTCTATTTTTGATTCCGGAGACTATGGTCAGGGATTTATGTTTATTTTTAAGAACGATGCTCAACAAGCTATGCTCCTCCCAAAGTGGTTTTACAACATATGAGAATGTTTCAGTGTCCCCCCCCACGCCAAAAAAAAAAATCCTATCTATGTTGGAACACTATTAGCAATAGCTGTTTTTGAACACTGTTTTAACTTACACCGACAAGGATCAACTGTGTGAATCACTACATTGTTTTGTACATTATTATGGAAAACAGGACATAGAGGGGTCAATTTCACCAGCAATGATTTTGGAATACATCAAGCAAACACACTTTGCTGGCTCTGAATCTTTTTTCTCCCTCAGCTTCCTCTACCTCTACCTGTGGATTGCCTAAACAGTCGTCATAAAAGTTTGCAATAGTCAAAGTCATACGGAATACTCTCCATGAGATGTTTGCCAGCACTTATGCAGGAGTAACTGCTGTCCTTGTAATCAAGGAAGCTTACTGAGTTCAAATACCCATTTGTCATACCATTAACTCTGTGCCCAATTTAATACAGAGGAAAGCAGCATTATGAGGGGAGCTCATTGCTGAATTAAAACTCAAACTGTTGTCCGCTGTTCATTTGCTACAGTACATAGGTTCCTGGTGACATTCAGCTAATGAATTTTCTTGATGATTAACTACCCGTTATATATTGCCATTGTAATGGAAATGTATTAGCTTCTGTTACAAGTGAGGTGATTATGTAAAGGGTCATTAATACAAGTGAGCTGGGTTTGTCTTTTTCTTTATTTTTTTTTCTTCTTTCATTTTTTACGAAGTCAAAGGAAAACAGAGCTTTGGGAAAATATCACTGAAATCCAACCAACTGCTGAAACACAAACCCTGCTCTGTGGAGAAGTACAATTTATTTAGATGCAGCTTTTTATTAGTTGTAGAATTAATGGTAAAGTAGAATGCAGACATGGACATAAAGAAGATGCTACACAGAGTTTGATTTTCATTATAGTTCTAAAAACATAGGACACAATTTAGGACAAAGCCCTTTTTCCCCAATCATATCCATGTTGTAGCCATTTTCCTCTCAGAAAATGCTTCAGAATTCAATGTGATTTTTTTACCCTTCCTCCCCCCATTTTCAGTACAGCTCACAATATAGGAGTCTTCTGTAGCTGCTTAAACTGTACTGACATCTTGTGGCATTGAATCAGTAAGGTACAGGACAGAAGCCACTAAATCTTCATAAGACACAAATAAGTGACCTTCTCTAACTATTGTCTTTATGCAAAAGCTGGTATCTTCCAGATTAAAGTTTCCAGGGTAGACTAGTGTTTGTTTGTTTGTGAAAAAAGGATGGAAATTGTGTGTGTGTGTATATGTGTGTGTGTGTAGTGCAGCGTAAACATAGCAGCATGTGGATTCAGATTTATTTACCATTTCAGATTTTGGATACTAATGTGATAAATTATTATTTATAATATTACATTGGCACTTAGAGAGCCCAGTCAGGAAAGCAGACATTCATTGGGCTAGATTCTATGAGCTCAGGGGTTATGTGAGAAAAACTTTCAAAAATTCTGATCTTTCATGACAGAACAAGGATTTGCCTTGTAAAAGCTAAGCTGTATACTTAAAGCCTGTTCACTAATAGGAGGTCTTTGTGTATGCATGCCCATCAAGAGAAGAATACCCCTAATTTCCTAGCAGGTGTCTTATTACCTTGGCAACAGCAAAGCTGTAATAATAAGTTTAAGCATTTTAATCACTGAAAATAAAGACAAGAGAGTGGCAGTAATCAACAGTGAATAAAGATATCCTAGTGGAAGGCCATGTAAAAAGTTATTCTTTTGTAAATTAGGCTCTTGAATTCAAAGGGTTTTTAAAATTTTATTTTCAAAAGAATAGGAAGTAATTTAAGAAGGTCCATGGGAGGTATAACAAAAAGCAAAATATTCCTGTATAAAAAAGGTTTGAAGCAGAAGAAACTATATAACATGTCTTTTCAGCCATTCTATTCTTTCACTTACTGCATGTGCATAACTCCTGTTAACACTAATGGGTGTTATATACATGCATCAAGAGGAACTACAGCTGTTTGGGGATCCAATAGGATATAAGCATGTGCTTAAGTGCTCAAATGAATTGGACTATTGAGATGCATGATATCTAGATAAGGTACTTATTGCTCTCCATCACCATAGTATCTGAGCACCTCACAGTCTTTAAGGTATTGATCCTGTCAACACCCCTGTGAAGTAGTACTATTATCCCCATTTTACACATGAGGCACAGAGAGGCTAAGAAACTTGCCCAAGGTCACACAGGAAGCCTGTGGTGGAGCACAGAATTGATCCCAGGTTTCCCACGTGCTAGACTAGTATCTGCCTCTCTATTAGCTATTAAATTATAATCTAATTGATTGCTTTTCTTTCATTTACTCTACCTGTAGAACTGTTTAGTACATGATTCACAGGTTACTACATTCTTCAGGACTTACATAAATGCGGAAGAATTGGGGAAAAAAATTATGGAGAAGGAAAAAAAGAGGAACAAAATACTGATTGCATGCAAAATAAAACTGCTCAATGTTTAAGCTGGAGCTGGGAAATGACAAAAGTACTGATTGTTTTCACTTTAACTTCACACTTTGTTCACTTCAGCTATGCTTGCAGTCCTCATATTTTTGATTTCTGTCAGCATTTGAGAGATTACAGTTTACTCATATGATGCTGGCAGACAGCAAATTTTAATCACACCCACTTGAATATTTACATCCAGAAATGTCTATGAAAGACTTCTATTTACCCAATCAGAGAACAAAAATTATACCATGTGACCAATCAAAATAACCAATACAACTCAAATTGCAAACATTGAACATCTTATTATCTCCCCATAGTGCCATCCACCAAACTGTGTTGATTAGACTTTTTCAGAAAATCAGACCTGCTGCAAAAGAATTCTCCAGGGCCACTGGAAAGATGCTCTCTCTAAGTGAATGGAATCTGGAGAAGTCAATGCCTATGATGGAGAAGATTATCTTTTAAAGAATAATAACTTGGACGTATTATTTTTGTCCTCAGAACTTCCACAAGAAATCACAGCCTATAAATACCATCTACCAAGGCACAGATACATTACCTTTCTCCATCAATTAGCCCACTTTCCTCTCTTCATGGGCGGCAGGTGAAGCTTCTTACTGAGGATGCTAGCAGCCTGCCCCAACCTTCTCCAGAGAAGTCCCCACCTCTTCTGGCTCACTCCTCCTCCCCCATGGCCCCATCCAGGGCAGGAGGGAGGGCTGAGAGCTTGGCCCCATTCGGGGTCAAGCTCTCAACTTCGGCTGGGACCTCTGCGGAGCTGTCTCAGCCCTGACTGGAGCACTGAGCCCGGAGCCCCTCCCCTGTTCCAGAGCCCCGCCAGCAGCCCCACCCCATTCTGTCCTTTCCCCTGCAGCCCCGCCCCCATTCCACCCACAACCTTGCCCCTGATCCACCCCTTCCCTGTGGCCCTGCTCCTCTGTCCCCACGCCGACTCTCCCCCGCAAGGCCTTGCACCCTGCTCGCCCCTTCCCCCTGTGGTCCTGAGACCTGAAAAGCTCTGTGACAGGGCCACAGTGGAGAGCAAGAGCTCCTCCAGCCCCAGGGCTGTGGTTGGGGGAGATTTTTCCGGGGGCCTCAAATCCACCATCTATCTTTCTGCCTCTTTTCTGGTCCTCTACTCTTCCCCCTTCTTACTGTTTCTTTTCTTTTCTTTTTTTTTTCCTATTCTTACTGTTATTCCATCTCTAGGTTCCCACTTGAGCAACACACCAAATAGCAAATAGTAAACAAAGACAACAGTGTGCTACACTGTTAATATCTCTTTTTTTGTTGCATATACGTGCATACAGTTTTTTTTTTTTTGCTATTCCAGTATGTTAAGAATGTTTGTTTATAACTGATTATTGTTACGTCACCTACAAGGCACTAATATCTTAAAACCAAGTATTTGATACCCACAGTGTACTCCTTATGATCAACATTTTTCAAAAGAAATTGAGTAATGCTGAACAATTACATTTGATCGAATTTTTATCTCAGTGTAGACATTTTCGCCTACATTTTCAAATGCGGCTAATAATCTGAGGTGCTCAATTTCAGACACATTGATGGACATAGTTTTCAAACGGTGCTGAGCACCCAATCCTCTGAAAATCAGGCCCCTTCAATACACTTCAAGGTGGGAATCCCAAAATTGAGACACCCTAAGATCACTACTCACTTTTGAAAATATTGGCCTCTGTGAACAAAACAATCAACTAACTTGGTCTAATAAATTCTTTACTGTCATCATTCAGTCATCTCTAATCCCAACTACACTAAAGAATCATAAAAATGGGAGACGGAAAAAACTACCATCTTATCCATATCTCTATCCTCGCAGAATTGTTCAGACTAGGAATGACAAAAATTACACAGCTATAAACCTCTAAAGACTTGAGTAAAGGGAAGAGGGGTAGACTAACTGCAGACCCAGCTCCACACTGAAGAGACAAGTAATTTCAAGTACCTATGAATTAAGAAATTAGAGGTCTTTCAGAGAAGTGGTTTTCTTTGCAAGAAAGTAGAGGCTAAAAGCCAGGAGGCAAAGCTTTTTTTGCATTGCAAGGCAGCCCTACCCAACCTATTCAAGCTCATCTTGTGTCTTGGAATCATGTGGCCTTTAATGTGTTTGACATAGGTTCTTAGGAGAAAAATAAAATCTGCGTTGAGGAGGAAAAAAAACCCCTTAATCTATTTTAGACTTCCAAAGTGTTCCGGAATTGGTAGGATATTTTTTTCTCCTCCTTTATGTCATGCTGAGGAAAACTTTCAAATATTTCCACTTTCATCATAAATCCCTTCACAACTTTCATATCTCACATGCATGTTTGTTAACTCTTAAAGGTACTGGTGTCCCACACAGTGTATCTTTGTCTTGTTCTGACAGAGAAATCCATAATCCTGTGTTTATGACACTGTGACTCTGATAGCCAGATTTTGTGCAATTCTGAATGCATCTTCAGTGACCAGTGAAGTCTGGAGGATGGCATGGATTACCTGGAGGATGGCGTGGATTGCACCCTCAGAAAGTTTGCAGATGACACTAAACTGGGAAAAGTGGTAGATAAACTGGAAGGTAGGGGACAGGACCGGTGTAACCACTAGGCAAACTAGGCAGCAGCCTAGGGCGCCAAGATTTGGGGGCACCAAAAGGCGGTGCCCAAATTTTTTTTTTACACTATTGCTTAGGGGCAGGTACCTGTTAGTCTCCAGCACTTGGGCCATACCAGGGCCAGCAGCCTCTTCACCTTGGAGTCTCCCCCGCTTGCCCGGGGGCCACTCCTCCTCTCAGGCACCCCGGCCGCTGCAGGGGCAGGTGGGGAGCGTAGGTGCCCTGGGCTCAGGCTGCCTGGCTCCCCCCAAGCGGTGCTTGGTTCCTGCTGCTCTCGGCTGGCAGGTGCGGGGCCCCAGCCAAGCCCAGCCCCTTGCATCTCCTCCGTGGCGTGGCCCCCTGCCCGCATCCTCCCAGGTGGCTGCGGCGGCAGCGGCTGGGGAGCCTGAGCAGAGGAGTGGCCCCCGGGCAAGCAGAGGAGACTCCGAGGTGAAGAGGCTGTTGGCCCTGGTGTGGCCCAAGTGCTGGAGACTAACAGGTACCTGCCCCTTCCCCATCCTGGCACCGCCTGCCCCCCAGCCCAGTGAGTGTTACCTGCCCCACCAGCTCAGTGCCCTGCCCCATACTGTCAGCCACCCCAAGCTGACTGTGACACCAACACCCTTTGGAAAGGGCCCCCTGATCTTCACAAACAGCTGTCACTGCAGGCCTGACAAACTCATTGCACCCACACATGTCTTACAGGTCACTAACCCACAAAGAGGAATGTGGAAGGGATCTATACAAGGTTAGTAACTTGTCAAGAGTGAGAATCTTTGTGAGATGTGCGCATGGGTAATATTGAAGGAATAATGTGTTTACCTTAAAAGTCTGCTTTACAGACTTGGAGTAGAAATTAGTCACCCGGGGATAATGGCCCTTTGGAGCAAGGGGGATTTGTCAACCTGCCTAACCTGGCTGGTGATGCAATGCAAGGCTTAATTGTTTAGCATTGCACAATAGTAAGACTTTGAATGGGACACCATCAGAGGCAATGGCAAACAATTGAAACGCCTTAAAGGTAAAAAAGAAACATTACGTGAGCTGTAGCTCACGAAAGCTCATGCTAAAATAAATTGGTTAGTCTCTAAGGTGCCACAAGTACTCCTTTTCTTTTTGCGAATACAGACTAACACGGCTGTTACTCTGAAACCTGTCATTACAACAGCTGTTACCCATTCTGACAGGCTGTTTATAATGCTAAGTTTACTAGTTTTTGGAGGTTGTTGGAGTGGGGGAGGGGTAGAAGAGAGGGGGTGCAAGGTGGAAGTTTCACCTATGGCACAGAATATCCTTGCACTGGCCCTGGGTAGGGATAGGATACAGAGGGATCTAGACAAATTAGAGGATTGGGCCAAAAGATGTCTGATGACGTTCAACAAGGACAAGTGCACAGTCCTGCATTTAGGTCAGAAGAATCCCATACACTACTACAGATTAGGGACCGAACAGCTAGGCAGCAACTCTGCAGAGAAGGACCTAGGAGTAACAGTGAATCATAGAATATCAGGGTTGGAAGGGACCTCAGGAGGTCATCTAGTCCAACCCCCTGCTCAAAGCAGGACCAATCCCCAATTAAATCATCCCAGCCAGGGCTTTGTCAAGCCTGACCTTAAAAATATCTAAGGAAGGAGATTCCACCACCTCCCTAGGTAACGCATTCCAGTGTTTCACCACCCTCCTAGTGAAAAAGTTTTCCTAATATCCAACCTAAATCTCCCCCACTGCAACTTGAGACCATTACTCCTCCTTCTGTCATCTGCTACCCCTGAGAACAGTCGAGAGCCATCCTCTTTGGAACCCCCTTTCAGGTAGTTGAAAACAGCTATCAAATCCCCCCTCATTCTTCTCTTCCGTAGACTGAACATCCCCAGTTCCCTCAGCCTCTCCTCATAAGTCATGTGTTCCAGTCCCCTAATCATTTTTGTTGCCCTCCGCTGGACTCTTTCCAAATTTTCCACATCCTTCTTGTAGTGTGGGGCCCAAAACTGGACACAGTACTCCAGATGAGGCCTCACCAGTGTTGAATAGAGGGGAACGATCACGTCCCTCGATCTGCTGGCAATGCCCCTACTTATACATCCCAAAATGCCATTGGCCTTCTTGGCAACAAAGGCACACTGTTGACTCATATCCAGCTTCTTGTCCACTGTAACCCCTAGGTCCTTTTCTGCAGAACTGCTGCCTAGCCATTCGGTCCCTAGTCTGTAGCGGTGCATTGGATTCTTCCGTCCTAAGTGCAGGACTCTGCACTTGTCCTTGTTGAACCTCATCAGATTTCTTTTGGCCCAATCCTCCAATTTGTCTAGGTCCCTCTGTATCCTATCCCTACCCTCCAGCGTATCTACCTCTCGTCCCAGGTTAGTGTCATCTGCAGACTTGCTGAGGGTGCAGTCCACACCATCCTCCAGATCATTTATGAAGATATTGAACAAAACCGGCCCCAGGACCGAGGGGCACTCCCCTTGATACCGGCTGCTAACTAGACATGGAGCCATTGATCACTACCCGTTGAGCCCAACAATCTAGCCAGCTTTCTATTTACCTTATAGTCCATTCATCCAGCCCATACTTCTTTAACTTGCTGGCAAGTGGACAAAAAGCTGGATATGAGTCAACGGTGTGCCCTTGTTGCCAAGAAAACTAACAGCATTTTGGGCTGTATAAATAGGAGCATTGTCAGCAGATTGAGGGACGTGATCATTTCCCTCTATTCGACATTGGTGAGGACTTATCTGGAATACTGTGTCCAGTTTTGGATCCCACACTAGAAGAAGGAAGTGGAAAAATTGGAAAGAGTCCAGCAAAAGGCAATAAAAATGATTAGGGGGCTGGAACACATGAGTTATGAGGAGGGGCTGAGGAAACTGGGATTATTTAGTCTGCAGAAGAGAAGAATGAGGGGGTATTTGATAGCTGCTTTCAACTACCTGAAAGGGGGTTTCAAAGAGGATGAATCTAGACTGTTCTCAGTGGTAGCAGATGACAGAACGAGGAATAATGGTCTGAAATTGCAGAGGGGGAGGTTTAGGTTGGATATTAGGAAAAACTTTTTCACTAGGAGGGTGGTGAAGCACTGGAATGGGTTACCTAGGGTGGTGGTGGAATCTCTATCCTTAGAGGTTTTTAAGGTCAGGCTTGACAAAGCCCTGGCTGAGATGATTTAGTTGAGGTTGGTCCTGCTTTGAGCAGGGGGTTGGACTAGATGACCTCTTGAGGTCCCTTTCAATCCTGATACTCTATGATTCTATGAATAGGAGAGTTGAAAGCCCTCAGCACCTATCAGAATGCAGCCAGTGATCACAGGTTTTTGACTTGAATCCAGAATCAAAGTGAAAGTGGAACTGAGGTTATTAAATATATAGTATATGATGTATACTATGCAGTTTTACAGTGGTTTAAGAACATTAATTATATAAATATTAATGCCTTTATTACTGAATAAGTTAAAATCCCATTTTAAGGATGTTTCTATGAAGTGTAAATCAAGTCAGTTAAAAAAATGTAATATTTGCAAGCCTGAGCAAGATAAAGGCTCAGGTAGTATCTTTGTTCTTCATGCACTTCGGTCAACATAACTGGATTTTCATCCTCGCAGCGAGAAGAGTACAGGGGTGGGGGGCACCTTAAATTGCTTAGCAAATACTTTAAGTACAGAGGCCACAATAATTTGGGGCTTCTACGTGTGGCAGTTTTAAATGTACTAGTTTTCTGTTTTGTTTTGTTTTGTTTTTGCTGTTACAGAGCTTGATCCTGTCCCATTCAAATCAATGGAAAAGCTGCCATTGACATGAATGATGCAGGATCAAGCCTTTAACAATATAATGGATGCCTGCTTGGTGCTCTGTCAAAGAAAGAGGGAGACACAGTCTCTTCTCCAGAGATCGTACATTCAGAAGTGACAGACAGTGTAGCTCAGGCACATACATTAATGCAGCTGATTATCTGAGTGCCAAAATCCAGTTTAATCTCACAATTTTATCTTCACCATTTTAACATGCTCCTCTTTTGATTCAGAGTAACAGCCGTGTTAGTCTGTATTCGCAAAAAGAAAAGGAGTACTTGTGGCATCTTAGAGACTAACCAATTTATATGAGCATAAGCTTTTGTGAGCTACAGCTCACTTCATCGGATGCATAAATGTGCACGATAACCAAGGTGGGCCACTTCCAGCACAAATCCAGGGTTTAATGCTGTTTGACTCTGCGGAAGAAATCTCATTTAGAGTTTCAATGAAAAGATGTTAGTTGTGTTATGAATGAGAAGAGAGGGAGCTCTCATTTGAAGGGAAGGCACATAGCTGAAAGTAGCAAGATGACACAAAGGGGAATTTAGGACAGCACCATTGGTGATTTTTGCTCTGATCTTAAGGGTCTATTCATTTCTAGATGAATACTGTGGTCCTATACTTCCCATCAATCTCAGTGACAAACTGTCTTTAAGATCAGGAAAATACTGTAAACTTATTGGAGAACAGACACCTTAGTGTACACTATTCTTCTCTTGAACCATATAAACTTTTGCATAATTTCACCTTCAACCACAGTGAAAAATTTGTCACAAAATGAAAGTAGTTTGTATTAGACTGGAAGTGAAGTGAAGTCTGTACTTGTAATACAATGGGGAACGCTTCATTGAGGTTCTTGATTATTGGATCTAGGCTTACAGAAACTTTCATTTCTTAAATACAGATGTCAATGGCTAAACAGATGATTTTGAAATAGTGGACCTGCTGACATGTTAGAAATGTTTGGAAGGTTTGGCATACATATGTAGGTGAGAGCTCCTTCATAAGAACATAAGAATGGCCATACTGGGTCAGACCAAAGGTCCATCTAGCCAAGTATTCTGTCTTCCAACAGTGGGTGCCCCAGAGGGAATGAGCAGAACAAGTAATCATCAAGTGATCCATCCCCTGTTGCCCATTCCCAGCTTCTGGCAAACAGAGGCTAGGGACACCGCCCCTGCCCATCCTGGCTAATAGCCATTGATGGACCTATCCTCCATAAATTTATCTAGTTCTTTTTTGAACCCTGTTATAGCCTTGGCCTTCACAACATCCCCTGGCAAGGAGTTCCACAGGTTGACTGTGTGTTGTGTGAAAAAATACTTCCTTTTGTTCGTTGTAAACCTGCTGCCTATTAATTTCATACGATGGCCCCTACTTCTTTTGTTATGAGAAGGAGTATACAACACTTACTTATTTACTTTCTCCACACCAGTCATGATTTTATAGACCTCTATCATATCCCTCTCAGTTGTCTCTTTTCCAAGCTGAAAAGTCCCAGTCTTATTAATCTCTCCTCATAGGGCAGCTGTTCCATACCCCTAATAATTTTTGTTGCCCTTTTCTGTACCTTTTCCAATTCCAATCTATCTTTTTTGAGATGGGGCGATCAGATCTTTATGCAGTATTCAAGATGTGGGTGTACCATGGATTCATATAGAGGGTGTATGATATTTTCTGTCTTATTATCTATCCCTTTCTTAAGGATTCCCAACATTCTGTTCGCTTTTTTGACTGCCGCTGCACATTGAGTGGATGTTTTCAGAGAACTATCCACAATGACTCCAAGATCTCTTTCTTGAGTAGTAACAGCTACTTTAGACCCCCGTCATTTTATATGTATTGGTATATGTGATCTAGGTATTAGGATTGTTTCTCAAAATATTATGACCTGCAGAAATCGACCATGCAATTTCATGCGGATAATGGATATGGTCATCAGCCAAGCAAAAATCCAATTTGTAGAGTCCTTCACTTTATCATGGCACCCTACAAGGATGCTCTATACAGTAACTCTATGAACTATCCATAATAAATGACCCAAAGGGAAAAGAGATCAATTGTATTTGCAGTTGTTAGGGAAGGTGAATCACCTTTCAGTGTAAAAAGATTACCTTGCTGATGCATATTTAGAGGTGTGAACACAGTTTGCCAAGCAGATGGGCATAAAATACCAGTGATATATTTCTATAAATTTTTTTCTAAGGAACAGCATTGAAGAGATTTAAAAAATGCAAAATCAAATGAGCACTGGAGAAAAGTGATCTCTTCTGGCACTTGCATGGACTGGTCATATCGTTGATATGTACAGCTGGCATAGAATCACACTAAACAGATGGCACACAAGGCACTTCGTTCCCCCATTTCCCAAAGGAGCAAACAGTTGACATAATAGATGTCCCATAACATATGGTCAGCCTGTTCTACATCTAACTGCACAATCTCAAAATATTGTAACTTGTAAGGAGGGCACTATCAGGAAGTTTTTGTTTTCAGTATTCTCTTCTTACCCCAGTGAAGTTCTCTATGACTTATTCTTTTCTTCCGCTACCTTCTTCTGCTGCTTTTAGTGGTTATGTCCTTACCTGTTGGCATTTGCAACTCGAACATCAACAGGTACTATCTGCTAGCATGAATGTGACATAAATACCCACTTCCAGTAGCCTTCTCACTGGAGGCTCCTAATTATTGGACTCTTTCTCCAACAGGAATATGTCTGATCCAAAGCCTGGCCACTTATTTATTTGTAGGGCTGTTGGTAGGAGATGGAGAACATCGATTTGGGATATGTCTTCCACTAAATGTAGTCCTTGGAACCCTTTGATACTTAGGTGAAATCACATGGAAGTCAATGGAAAGAGTTTCCTTTACCTTGTTGGACCTGGGATCAGGATTTCACTCTTCATCTGTTAACTGTTAGTCATTACCATTGGTCCCTCACAGAGAACTGGGTATGTGCTCCCTATCTGGGAGACAGGTGACTTTGTTACTATTCTACCCTATGTAATGTGACGGCCCAGATCATCACATTGATGGGCTCTTTATACATACCTGTATTATATAATAATAATTATAATTGTGCATATATAGTCCAGACACAATTAACACATGGTCTATTCCCCTTACAGGAGTGAAGGGGAACCTCTATCATGGCTCCCATGATGGCATCAGAGACATCACTGCTGAACTTTCCTACCCCAAGACCACGTAAGTGGAGGATGAGAGCCATGAAGTATCACTTAGCCCACTAAGGTGAGCGAAATGGGGTTACTGCATGGTATGTACTGACTTGAATCACTCAGGAGAATTGATTGCAAGAGTATTAGTTGGTTCAAGTGAGGTGGGAGTGCTGGGTATGTGTAGGTATGGATGGGAGGACAAATGGACTGAAATTCTGGTGTCAAGGAGAAGAGGTGGTACATGAATGTTGATGAGAGCTGTTTGGAGAACAGGACTTTTTTTCTGCAGAAAATGTTTCTTCCAAAAGTTTTTCTTCCATTTTTTATTTTGTTTTCTGATATTCCTCTCCCCTCAGACACTTTCAGGAAAAAAATATTTAATCAAAAATCCCAATTTTCCTTCAAAAAATTCCAAAGAAAAATGTACAACCTACCCTTCTGTTCAGTATGGGTAGGTGTTTCTTAACTGTACTGAAAACGCCAAATTCTTGTCTCACATAAAACCAGAGTAAGTCCACTGATTTAGGGCTAAGACAAGAATAACCTCTCTTTTTGTATAATCTAGGAGTGGCCTTTCCAAAAAGCAATCATTTAAGGTATCAAAAATTTCTCTCTCTAAACCTTCTCCCTTTGTGACATGTAACCAGTTTATAGGTGGACAGTTGAAGACCGGGAGAATACTGTTTTTATTAGATTTAGTTGCCTCCTTGATCTCCTTCAGAAGTGTGCACAATATATTTTTTCTTGATTAGGAGGCTGGTAGTGTCACCTTGCTAGTATATTTGTTTTCTTATTAGTTGGCATTTTCCATTCAGATTCCACACTATGTTCTTCTCCACGCAGAAATTTTCTCTCACTATAGTCTATGAAGAATCTTTTAGTGCTACACTCTGACCTCTCTGCAACCTAATCTGTACTTCCTTTACAGTTTACAGTCAGGCATTACAACATCCCATTGATTTGTCATGGTTCAGTAATATCTACTATGTCAAGGTCCTCCTCCATTGCCAGGCATTCTACTGATGTAGCTGTGCAGACTTTTCCTTTTGATGAGCTCCCACACTATAACGTTGTGACATCATTTAAAGTTATTGTTTTAGGCGAAGAGAGTGAAATGTGATCAATGAAATGATGCTTTTATCTTCATCATCAATCCCTTCTCTGCAGCTTTTCAGCCTCCAAGTAACACTCTGGAGAAAATGGAATGGAATAAGTTCACCATGTATTAAAATGCTGGAGAACGTGGAGTAAGGCCACCTTCTGTTCACTGATGTTTAACCACTAACACTGTAATATCAGTGAGAGGAAGGATGGCACTGGACATTGGCCTGGGACTCAGGAGATTAGAGTTTAGTTTTCCGCTGTGCCAGAGATTTCCTGAATGATGTTAGGTAAATCATTCAATCTCTCTGTGCCCTGGTTCCCTATCTGTAAAGCGGCTCTTAAAATGCAACACGTAACCACCAATGCAAGTTTTGTCATCACCTATCTAATATTTATGGAAATGTTCTTGATTAAATCCAGTAGAATTGGTGACTTCAGATGACCTTCATGGCTCCAAACTGGAGACATCATACTCAATACCATGACTTCATGAAGGAAATTATTGCAAATTGACAAATTCTTATATATATATAAACCCATGTGAATGGTTGAACTCAGATTAAGATATGACTGATGACTATTAAGACAAATGTTTAAACATCAAGTTTAAACTTCCTTTTCATGTTTTTGAAGTCTTGCATAACTCTGCCATTCTCCACATCACATCTTGTCACATTTCCCTCACCTACCCCTTTCACTCTTACTCATCATGACTGGTTCAATGACCCATTATCCTGCTTCTCCCACTAACCATCTGTGTACCTTTTTCCAAGGGGCCTGCTTCACCTGGAATCCCCTCCCTGATCAGGTTCACCTGGTTACTGTCCTTCCCTTATTCATATACTTCCTTTGCTCAGGGCAGATTGTAAGATTCAGGTTTAGCCCTGTTCTAGACTAGGATAGCTAATGTAACTCACATGCTTTAATAACAGCTATAAAGCCAGTGACTACTGCCAAAGGTTATATTGGAATGCAGTCTCTTCTTTTGCTTTTTCAAATAGGCATGAAAGAAGATAAGTAGAAAATTGCAGGAAAAACTGTCTTGAGGGTCTATCACTTCATATTAGCATTGTTTTCCCATAATTTAGCAGTATCAAACCAGATTAGGAATTATTTTCACAAATACTGCATGAGCCACACTACAATTACTGTAAAACACGAGCATCACAAGTCTTGGTGCCTTAAGCAAGAAACCGTCATGCTGTGTCATTATGCCTTCTCATAAATTATACTCATTAAGGGTAGGTGAATAATGGTGGGTAGCAGTAGAGCCAAAGCACTCAGATGATTTTAAGTCTTATTCAGATAATTACTGGGAAATGCTAAAATTTGTCTCCTGTATTTATTCCTGCTGGACACCCAAAGTCATAATAGATCAAATTAACAGTATTTTAAAGTTTTTAGAAGTTCTTAACTCGAGAGCTCTGATTTGCAAATCTTTCCTCTTGGGACTAGCTCTAGTATACTAGAAGAAGTCATGTGAAACCCAGTCAATTGATGACAGACTTGCAAAATGTAGCAGGCAATGTGAGAGGTAGCATGGTCCAGTGAATATGGCATTGGGCTGGGACTCAGGATATCTTTCTGTTCCTGGCTCTAGCATTGACCTTGTGGGAACATTGGGCAAGTCACTTTACTGCTCTGTGCTTCTGTTCCTCCTCACTTCTTGTTCTTCTTGTCTATTCCCATTGTAAATTCTTTGGGGAAATGACTCTCTCACTAAGTGTTTGTACAATGGGGCCCAATCTCAGTTGGAACCGCTAAGTGCTACTGCAATACAAATAATTATTAATAGGGCCCTACCAAATTCACTGTCCATTTTTGTAAATTTCACGGTCATAGCATTTTTAAAAACTTGAATTTCATGGTTTCAGATATGTAAATCTTAAATTTAATGGCATTGTAACAAACATGAATATGTATTTAAAAATGGCAAAACATAAACATGTAAAGCCCTTAAGACTCAGCGTTTCTCAAACTGGAGGTCCAGACCCAAAAGGGGGTCACAAGGCTATTACAGGGGGGTCACGGTATTGCCACCCTTACTTCTGCACTGCTTTCAGAGCTGGGAGGCTGGAGAGCAGCGGCTGCTGGCCAGGTGCCCAGCTCTGAAAGCAGCACTACTTCCAGCAGCAGCACAGAAGTAAGGGTGGCAATATTGTGCCCCCCCAATAGCCTTGTGACCCCCTTTTGGGTTGGGACCCCCAATTTGAGAAAAGCTGTATACTTTTGTACACTTTTACCCTATAGTATAGGGTACTTTTACAGTATAGGGTAAAAGTACACAAAATACCAGATTTCATGGGGGAGACCAGATTTCATGGTCCGTAACTTGTTTTTCACAGCCGTGAATTTGGTAGGGCCCAAATTATTAATAGTATTTATCCCTACTTTATCATTTCAGAGCCAACATCTGAAATGGTGGTATGATTTCCAGGAATTAAACATTTCTCTCTTCTATAGAGTCATGTCTTATGATAGAATTCCAGGCAATGGAGATCAGTTAAACGACCTACAACAGGGCAGATTGGAGAGATATGTTGGAAGGATTTTTGAACTATACTACAGAGAATAAAGAAATGCAACATGTTTGTCCAAAGCAGCCAAAGTTCTGTGTGTCATAGTTCTAATATTTTCTTCCCATGTAATGTTAGTTTCTCATCTCATATTAAATACATACCTCAAACATCTGGGAAATACTGGCTGCTTTCCCATGAAAGTAACTGCTCCTTTTAGCATAAATACAGTGAGTTATTCAATTAATCAGCATTGCTTTACAGAGGCTAACCCATTTCAAACAAATTACTGCCAACTATCCATTTTTTAAAATTATTCAATTAATTAACAGTAATAGTAATAATAATAATAATTGAAAACAGAACTTTCTCTGGGTATGACAAGCGCCCTATTGTGCTAGGCATTGCACATATTAAGGGACATGGTCTCTTCCCCAAAGACAGTACAGTCTAAAGAGACAAGATAGACACAGGGTGTGGGAAAAGAAGTATTACCTCCATATTACAGAAGGGCTACTGGGGTACAGAGAGACCAAGGACTTGTCTAAAATAGAAAGTTTTGCCACTGTAACTGCACTGGTGTAATTGAAGTGGCAACCTCCACTCATAGAATCATAAGTAATCTAGTCCAACCCCCTGCTCAAAGCAGGACCAACCCCAACCAATTCATCCCAGCCAAGGCTTTGTCAAGCTGGGCCTTAAAACCTAAGGATGGAGATGCCACCACTTTCATAGGTAACCCATTCCAGTGCTTCAGCACTCTCCTAGTGAAATAGTTTTTCCTAATATCCAACCTAGACCTTCTCCACTGCAACTTGAGAACATTGCTCCTTGTTCTGTCATCTGCCACCTCTGAGAACAGCCAAGCTCCATCCTCTTTGGAACCCCACTTCAGGTAGTTGAAGGCTGCTATCACATCCCCCCTCACTCTTCTCTTCTGCAGACTAAATAAGCCCAGTTCCCTCAGTCTCTCCTCATAAGTCACGTGCCCCAACCCCCTAATCATTTTTGTTGTCCTCTGCGAGACTCTCTCCAATTTGTCCACATCCTTTCTGTAGTGGGTGACCCAAAACTGGGCACAATACTCCAGATGTGGCCTCACCAGTGCTGAATAGAGGGGAATAATCACTTCCCTCGATCTGCTGGCAATGCTCCTACTAATGCAGCTCAATATACCATTAGCCTTCTTGGCAACAAGGGCAAAATGTTGACTCATATACAGCTTCTCATCCACTGTAATCCTCAAGTCCTTTTCTGCAGAATTGCTGCTTAGCCAGTCGGTACTCAGCCTGTAGCAGTACATGGATTCTTCCATCCTAACTGCAGGACTCTGCACATGTCCTTGTTGAAACTCATCAGATTTCTTTTGGCCTAATCCTCCAATTTGTTTAGGTCACTCCGGACCCTACCCTTACCCTCCATCATATCTACCTCTCCCCCAGCTTAGTGTCATCCACAAATTTGCTGAGGATGCAATTTATGCCATCTTCCAGATCATTAATGAAGATGTTGAACAAAACCAGCCCCAGGACCAACCCCCTGGGCACTCCACTTGATACCAGCTGCCAACTAGACATCGAGCTGTTGATCACTACCCATTAAGCCCGACGATCTAGCCAGCTTTCTATCCATCTTTATAGTCCATTTATCCAATCCATACCACTTTAACTTGCTGGCAAGAATACTGTGGGATTCAGTATCAAAAGCTTTGCTAAAGTCAAGATATATCACGTCCAGCGCTTTCCCCATATTCACAAAGCCAGTTATCTCATCATAGAAGACAATCAGGTTGGTCAGGTATGACTTGCCCTTGGTGAATCCATGTTGACTGTTCCTGATCACCTTCCTCTCCTCCAAGTGCTTCAAAATGGATTCCTTGAAGACCTGCTCCATGACTTTTCTGGGGATTTTGGTGAGGCTCCGCAATGTGGATGTGGACACAGTGGTATATAAGTATTTATACTGATATTGCTTATTCCGGTTAAGGCAGTGAAATAAGCTATACTGGTATAAAGCATCTTTATAATGATACAACTACACCAGGGCTTATAAATGGTACAACTACTGGTAAAAAATAGCATACCCCTAATTGACAAAGTTTACTTTCCTAGCATAGTCCAAGCCTAAGTGACAGCTAAGTGCTCAACATCACACAGGAGATCTGTGTCAGAGATGGGAATAGAAATCTGAACCTTGGTCTATCCCCTTAGCCATGAGACCATCCCTCCCACCCTGCAACCCTGCATTTGTACTGCCTATTTAGAGAATAAATTCAGCAGCATCTGCATGCTCTTCTTCAGTTTGCTCTAATTTATTTTGGCTGAGCCCAGGGCTTCAAGCCATCTCTGCTCACCTCACCTGGTCCTGAACTGAGCACAGCTCACAGGCTCTTAGCCCCAGTGCCCTTGTATGAATATCGTCCTTCTAAAGGATCCTCCCCACTGTTGCCACCTCTTGTTTACTTAAAGCCTTTTGTTTGTCCAGATGTTTTGTACAATCAGCAACTGTATGACCTGGCCAAGTCACGAATTGTGACACTGAAACTCAACTTACTGTCTACAACTGCCTCTTTAGGAGTTTGGTGACCTGCAAATGCCACAACCGAGCACGTTCTCCCTTTCCCTGCGTACATTAGCTCTGAAGGATATGAAAGAATTCTGTAGAAATGTACAACCATATCAGAATACTTGAAACTTTATGATTTTAATGCTTTCCTTTTTTGGGAAAAAGAATGAATAAAGCATTTAAAAATGCATGGTAAGGACCCATTCTCATTACCATTGAGTGGTTTGAAATAAACTTAATTGAATCTTAGTATAACTTTAAGATTGTTATATTTTCTTTTACAGATGCTGAACTTAATAAGAAAAAAAGGGTTAAAACCAATATCTCAGCAAAGGAGGGGTTCTGTGTGTGTTTGTGTTTTAATAATGCCACCTGTGTTCCTTTCCTCTTTATTTCACTTTTTTTAAAGTGCATAATTTTTATTCTTTTGATTTGGTTGACTGGCTTTCCCAAATCATTTTACAAGAAAAAGTTCTTTGAGAAGACAAATAAAAACACTTTCCCATGGAGGCAAAGCTCTATCTGCCTAAATTGTTGCATCTGTTTTGGTCTCTCTGCTATTTATAGCCTATAAAAAAAGTCTTTGGGCTTATATATCTCTAAAAAGTCATTTTATTGCATAGTATGCAAATATATTGTCAATCATCAATAGATACCATTCTTCTGCTTCCTTCTTGTATGCCATGTTAAATATTTTAGAATTAAGACTTTATTATACTTACATTACAGGATATGAATTTTTTCAACCCTTAATGTTATTGACATAATGGCAGCTTAAATTATTGCAATTCTTTATACCCAAACATGTAAGAATAAACATAAACATCAGCTTTGTTTATTAAACCCAGAAGACATCTTAGCAAATACCTTAACAGCTTCTTGATTGAATTATTAATTATTTAGGCTTGCAGCTGACATCATTATTCATCTACAGTAATGAGAGAGCTTGAGTTTGTTGGTGGCACGTACTGTACTAGTCGATATCACTAAAGCCTATAAAAATTAAAAATAATGGCTAAATGGTCAAATCCCCCCAGTGCTCAAGTAGATACGTCCCACTGTAGGTAATGGAAATTTGTAAGTTATAAATATAATTGCAATATGATTTATAAATAGATTCAATATTGTCAAATATTAATAACACCCTGGAACCTTCACTTGTACAACTTTATAAGGGCACAATCCAATTTCCACTGAAATCAACAGGAACCTTTTCATTGACTTGGATGCTGTACTTCTCAACAAAGTCTTTCAAAAGCATGGTTTGGAAAATTCACATATCCGAGATGTGTGGTACAAATTACAGCGGTGACACTATCAATAACGTAAACAAAGATGGAGCTATTTTTTATGGATTGCCAGGTTGAGACCTATGGTGTGAGATAATTTTCACTGGACATGCAACGTTTCCTACAGAGTTCAAAAAGGGAGGTTGAATTTCATGCCAATGGCATCATTTGAATTTCAAGGGTGACAGGCAACCAGCATCACTGTGAGAAGCTACAAATCATTCTAATTTCTAGAAGGTTCAGTGCTACATTCAACTGGCCTGTAAGTCACCTAGTAATGATGCAAAGGAAGAGGAGTGGGTATTAAGATGTATGCCACATTAGTCGATTATGTAGGAAAATTCACAAAAGTATGCATTTCCTTTAACAAAATTGAATGTTATGCTTAAGGCAATATTGAAAGAATCAGCTGCTGCCAAATGAGAACAAATTATTTAACATAATGTGCCAAAAATAAAATATACAAATTTAATCAATTATTACTTACCAGTGTGTCATTTATATTTTAACGTCAGTTTTCCTTGCCAGTTATTGAAGCCTGAGGAGAGAAGAGGAATAAAAATAATGCTTGCTGAGTTTTTTTTCATATTATACTGTAATAACTGAAACATAACTACATGGGCCAGATCCCTCAACTGGTGTAAGTCAGTGTAGCTCCATTGACTTTTATGGAACAAACACTGATTTATACCAGCAGAAGATTTGACCGTATGTTTTTAATGTGAATAGTAATATTTTTTCCGCTTCTATAGCACCTTCCATATTGCAATCACAAAGCCATTAATTATACATTATAAACATACATTAATTACACTAGATAAATCTTCTAGACCACTGTGAAGTGTGGAATCTATATTACAGATGTGAGGACTAAAGCACTGAGGTTGAGCAATTTGCTCATGATTGTAGTGTGAGTCAATAATAGTGCTGAGATATAACTCAAGAGTCCTGACTTCAGTCCCCTGATTTATTAAAGTGAAACTAGGTCCTGTCCAGCCCCCACTAACTTCAACAACACTCCCACTGACTTCAGTAGGAATTGAATTTGACCCTACACCTACCACCAACCTGAAACTCATTGATATTCAAAGAGATTAATTGAGCAGGCTGGGATTTTCCTTCCATTAGCCACAATGTGGAACATGGTATGTAGCATTATCATTAACAAAGAGGCCTTAAAAAAATATCACTCATAAGAATGTAAAAATGGCCCTACTGGGTCAGACCAAGGGTCCATCTAGCCCAGTATCCTGTCTCCCGACAGTGGCCAATGCCAGGTGCCCCAGAGGGAATGAACAGAACAGGTAATCATCAAGTGATCCCTCCCCTGTCGCTCATTCCCAGCTTCTGGCAGACAGAGGCTAGGGACACCATTCTTGCCCATCCTGGCTAATAGCCAATTGATGGACCTATCTTCCATGAATTTATCTAATTCTTTTTTGAACCCTGTTATGGCCTTGGCCTTCACAACATCCTCTGGCAAGGAGTTCCACAGGTGGACTGTGAGTTGTGTGAAAAAATACTTCCTTTTATTTGTTTTAAACCTGCTGCCTATTAATTTCATTTGGTGACCCCTAGCGCTACTCTGAAATCTAGTTCTTGTGTTATGAGAAGGAGTAAACAACACTTCCTTATCTACTTTCTCTATACCAGTCATGATTTTATAGACTCAATTATATCTCAATTATATCTCCCCTTAGCCATCTCAGTCTTATTAATCTCTCCTCATAGGGCAGCTGTTCAATATCCCTAATAATTTTTGTTGCCCTTTTCTGTACCTTTTCCAATTCCAATATATCTTTTTGGGGATGGGACGACCACATCTGCACACAGATTCAAGATGTCGGCATACCATGGATTTATATAGAGGCAACATGATATTTTCTGTCCTATTATCTATCCCTTTCTTAATCATTCCCAGCATTCTGTTCACTTTTTTGACTGCCGCTGCACATTGAGTGGATGTTTTCAGAGAACTATCCACAATGACTCCGAGATCTCTCTCTTGACTGGTAACAGCTAATTTAGACCCCATCATGTTATATGTATAGTTGGGATTATATTTATATATATAGTTGGGATTGTTTTTTTATTTATTTATTTTTATATGTATAGTTGGGTTATAAATTACTGTCGTAGAAAGAGACAGCCTGAGACATGAGGCCTGGTCTATGGTTTAAGGCCTGAACTGAAGTAGTCAGGCCCTGCTGATATAAAGACAAGTTAGCAAAAGTCAGGCCGTAAACAGAAGTCAGTCCCTGCTACAAAACCTGCCCACTTGCAAGTTCACAGAAGCTGGTAAGAACAGTGCGGGTGTTGCAAAAACACAAGCACTCCTAGGCACACATTCCAGAAGGGTGGTATCAGAACATCCCCTTTCAAGGTTATGGTGTAAACACACTCCCCAAAGATGATACAAGGACACACTGACTCCCTCTTAAAGATTAGGTAAGATGAAGCGTGATGGGTAGAGATGTTTTGATCAAACCAACATGTACAAGGTAAAGAGTGGTAACTAACCATGTCAGATGGGCAATAGATAACTTGTTTGGGTCAGTGTATAAAGAGGGGTCTCAGAGGGGACGTCTTTGTCCAGCTGAGGGGGGAATGGAAAGTCCCACCATTCACTGAGCCTAGTCCATTGTCATGGGTATACATATCTTAGTGTCCCGGAAGCTATTACTGGGCTTTGTCGATAATAAACCTGGACGAGTGCCTTCAGTATGGAACAGAGTCTGTGGTCTTTTTGGGCAGTTTGATCAAGGTCTGCTATATCAGCTATCTGCACAGAGGTAGGACAGCACAGACCAAGAATACAAACACGCAGCCAACAACTGAGTACAGTTACCACTTCCAGTCCCCAGTTGTTTCCATTTTTTTTATGTGCAGCTGGAAACAGGGGATTTGAATGGAAGTGCTCCAGCAACCTTCACTATAACTGTCCACTCAGGAATCAGTATACTAACTACTGAAATGCTGACACCTCTGTGATGCAACACAGCAGCACTGTGAAATGATTTAGAGCAGGGGTGGGCAAACCTTTTGGCCTGAGGGCCACATCGGGGTTCCGAAACTATATGGAGGGCTAGGTAGGGAAGGTTGTGCCTCCCCAAACAGCCTGGCCCTGCCCCCTATCTGCCCCCTCCCACTTCCTGCTCCTGACTGCCCCCCTTAGAATCTCTGACCCATCCAACCTCCCCTGCTCCTTGTCCCCTGACCGCCCCGTCCCGGGACCCCCCCACCCCTAACTGCCCCCGCTGGGACCCCCATGCCTATCCAACCACCCCCTGCTCCCTGTCCCCTGACTGCCCCCTGGGAGTCCCTGCCCCTTATCCAACCCCCCATGACCTGCCCCCTTACCATGCCGCTCAGAGCACCAGGACTGGCAGCTGTGCCGCCCGGCTGAAGCGAGCCATGCCGCCTCCCAGACTAGAGCACCGGGGCAGGCCGGCAGCTCTTGCAGCAGCACTGCCCACCAGGAGCTCGCAGCCCCACTGCCCAGAGCACTGGCGGCATGGCGAGCTGAGGCTGTGGGGAGGGGAGACAGCGGGGGAGGGGCCTGGGGCTAGCCTTCCCGGCCGGAAGATTAAAGACTGGGCAGGACGGACCTGCGGGCCACAGTTTGCCCACCTCTGGTTTAGAGAGAAATTCCCACTGATTTAAAGATATGGGCCCTGGGATTGGAGGTGAAAAACACTATCTAACAGAAGCTGCAGGGGAAATTCCCTGTAAGCAGGAAGAACGTATTTAAAAAGTTTAGTGGTATGTTTAATGGTCACAACAAGTAGGGCATAAGGTCTATGTCTTACCTGAATTATGGTACCTTCGTCACACAGTCGCTCTACGACAGAATCATCATAGAATCACAGAATATCAGGGTTGGAAAGGACCTCAGGAGGTCATCTAGTCCAACACCCTGCTCAAAGCAGGACCAATCCCCAACTAAATCATCCCACCCAAGGCTTTGTCAAGCCAGGCTTTAAAAACCTCTAAGGATGGAGATTCTACCACCTCCCTAGGTAACACATTCCAGTGCTTCACCACCCTCCCAGTGAAATAGTTTTTCCTAATATCCAGCCTAGACCTTCCACACTGCAACTTGAGACTCATAGACTTTGAGGTCAGAAGGGACAATTATGATCATCTAGTCTGACCTCCTGCACAACGCAGGCCACAGAATCTCATCCACCCACTCCTGTAATAAACCCCTAACCTATGTCTGAGCTGTTGAAGTCCTCATACCATGGTTTAAAGACTTAAAGGTGCAGAGAATCCTCCAGCAAGTGACCCGTACTCCAAGCTGCAGAGGAAGGCGAAAAACCCCCAGGGCCTCTGTCAATCTGCCCTGGAGGAAAATTCCTTCCCGATCCCAAATATGGTGATCAGGTAAACCATGAGCATGTGGGCAAGACTCACCAGCCAGACACCCAGGAGAGAATTCTCTGTAGTAACTCAGATCCCACCCCATCTAACATCCCATCATAGGCTATTGGGCATATTTACCGCTAATAGTCAAAGATCAATTAATTGCCAAAATTAGGCTATCCCATCATACCATCCCCTGCATAAACTTATCAAGCTTTGTCTTGAAGCCAGATAGGTCTTTTGCCCCTACTGCTTCCCTTGGAAGGCTGTTCCAGAACTTCACTCCTCTGATGGTTAGAAACCTTCGTCTAATTTCAAGTCTAAACGTCCTGATGGCCAGTTTATATCCATTTGTTCTTGTGCCAGCATTGGTACTGAGCTTAAATAATTCTTTTCCCTCCCTTGTATTTATCCCTCTGATATATTTATAGAGAGCAATCATATCTCTCCTCAGCCTTCTTTTGGTTAGGCTAAACAAGCCAAGCTCATTGAGTCTCCTTTCATAAGACAGGTTTTCCTTTCCTCAGATCATCCTAGTAGCCCTTTTCTGTACCTGTTCCAGAGTGAATTCATCCTTCTTAAACATGGGAGACCAGAACTGCACACAGAATTCCAGATGAGGTCACACCAGTGCCTTGTATAATGGTACTAACACCTCCTTATCTCTATTGGAAATACCTCGCCTGATGCATCCCAAGACCACATTAGCTTTTTTCACAGTCATATCACATTGACGGCGCATAGTCATCCTGTGATCAACGAATACTCTGAGGTCCTTCTCCTCCTCTGTTACTTCCAACTGATAAGTCCCCAGCTTACAACAAAAATTCTTATTATTAATCCCTAAATGCATGACCTTGCACTTTTCACTATTAAATTTCATCCTATTACTATTACTCCAAGGTCATCCAGATCTTCCTGTATGATATCTTGGTCTTTCTCTGTATTGGCAATACCTCCCAGCTTTGTGTCATCTGCAAACTTTATTAGCACATTCCCGCTTTTTGTGCCAAGGTCAGTAATAAAAAGATTAAATAAGATTGGTCCCAAAACCGTTCCCTGAGGAACTCCACCAGTAACCTCCCTCCAGCCTGACAGTTCACCTTTCAATATGACCCACTGTAGTCTCCCCTCTAACCAGTTCCTTATCCATCTTTCAATTTTCATATTGATCCCCATCTTTTCCAATTTAGCTAATAATTCCCCATGTGGAACCAGATCAAATGCCTTACTGAAATCGAGGTAAATTAGATCTATTGCGTTCCCTTTGTCTAAAAAATCTGTTACCTTCTCAAAGAAGGAGATCAGGTTGGTTTGGCATGATCTACCTTTTGTAACACCATGTTGTATTTTGTCCCAATTACCATTGATCTCAATGTCCTGTGACAAAGTTTCTCCTTTACCTTGGTGGGTCTTGCACTTATTGGCTGATTTTCTCGCCTTGGAGCTTCACGGCAGCCCTCAGCTTGGCTGTTTTTCTGAACCAACAGTCCAGGTCAACTCCTCCTATTTCTGACCAGGAGTTGGGAGGTTTGCGGGGAACCCGGGCCCGCCCTCTACTCCAGATTCCAGCCCAGGGCCCTGTGGAATGCAGCTGTCTAGAGTGCCTCCTGGAACAGCTGTGCGACACCTACAACTCCCTGGGCTACTTCCCCATGGCCTCCTCCCAATACCTTCTTTAATCTCACCGTAGGACCTTCCTCCTGGTGTCTGATAATACTTGTACTCCTCAGTCCTCCAACAGTCCACGTTCTCACTCTCCTCCAACAGTCCGCGTTCTCACTCTCAGCTCCTAGTGCCTCTTGCTCCCTGCTCCTCACACGTGCACCACAAACTGAAGTGAGCTCCTTTTTAAACCCAGGTCCCCTGATTAGTCTGCCTTAATTGATTCTAACAGCTTCTTGATTGGCTGCAGGTGTTCTAATCAGCCTGTCTGTCTTAATTGTCTCCAGAAGGTTCCTGATTGTTCTGGAACCTTCCCTGTTACCTTACCCAGGGAAAAGGGACCTACTTAACCTGGGGCTAATATATCTGCCTTCTATTACTCTCCTGTAGCCATCTGGCGCGACCCTGTTACAGTCCTTAACTACTTTCTCCTTCAATTTTTTTCCAAGACCTTGTAAACTACAGATGTCAAACTAACAGGCCTGTAGTTACCAGATTACTTCTTTTTCCTTTCTTAAAAATAGGAACTTTGTTAGCAATTCTCCAGTCATACGGTACAAACCGAGTTAACAGATTCATTAAAAATTCTTGCTAATGGACTTGAAATTTCATGTGCCAGTTCCTTTAATATTCTTGGATGAAGATTATCTGGGCCCCCTGATTTAGTCCCATTAATCTGTTCGAGTTTGGCTTCTACCTCGGATGTGGTAACATTTACTTCAATATCCTCATTCCCATTTGTCATCCTGCCATTATCCCTAAGCTCCTCATTAGCCTCATGCAAGACTGAGGCAAAGTATTTATTTAGATATTGGGCCATGCCTAGATTATCCTTAACTTCCACTCCATCCTCAGTGTTAAGCGGTCCCACTTCTTCTTTCTTTGTTTTCTTCTTATTTATATGGCAATAGAACCTTTTACGATTGCTTTTATTTCCCTTTGCAAGGTCCAACTCTACATGGCTTTTGGCCTTTCTCACTTTATCCCTACATGTTTTGACCTCGATAAGGTAGCTTTCCTTGCTGATCCCTCCCATCTTCCACTCCTTGTAGGCTTTCTGCTTTTTCTTTATCACCTCTCTGAGATGCTTGCTCATCCAGCTTGGTCTACAACTCTTGCCTATGAATTTTTTCCCCTTTTTTGGGATGCTGGCTTCCGATAGTTTCTGCAACTTTGACTTGAAGTCATTCCAGGCCTCCTCTGCCTTTAGATCCACAAGTTTTTCAATCCAATCACTTCCCTAACTAATTTCCTTAATTTTTTAAAGTTAGCCTTTTTGAAATCAAAAACCCTAGTCACAGATCTACTTTTGTTTATCCTTCCATTTAGTTTGAACTGAATTAGCTCATGACTGCTCGAACCAAGGTTGTCCCCTACAACCATTTCTTCTATGAGGTCCTCACTACTCACCAAAACCAAATCTAAAATGGCATCCCCTCTTGTTGGTTCAGCAACTACTTGGTGAAGGAATCCATCAGCTATTGCATCCAGGAAAATCTGATCCCTATTATTATTACTAGCACTTGTCCTCCAGTCTATATCTAAGAAGGTAAAGTGTCCCATGATCACACAATTCCCATTAGTATTTACTTCATTAAAAACATTAAAGAGGTCTCCATCCATATCCAAATCAGTTCCAGGTGGTCTATAGCACACCCCAAGCACTACCAGGGGAGGCTCAAGTAGCTTTCTTTCCCAATGTGATTTTTGCTCAGACAGAGTCTATCTTATCCATTCCATCACTTCTTGTTTCTTTACCGTCTACCTCATCGTTGATATACAATGCTACTACACCACCTTTGCCTTTATTTCTGTCTTTCTTAAACAGCACATATCCTTCAATACCTGAACTCCAGTCATGACTACTATTCCACCATGTTTCTGTTATCCCTATAATAGCTGCTTTCATTTCTTGTATCAGTAACTCTAGTTCCTCCATTTTGTTACCTACACTCCTTGCATTGGTATACAAACATCTTAATTTTTGCTGTTTGGCCTCAGTGACATTCTTTACCCGATTAGGCACAGACATTCTACCACCAGTATCACCTATTCAACTGGTATCTACACTACCCTTCCTCCTTATGTCCATTCTCCTACCCATAACTGTATCCTTTCTTACTTCATTTTCTTTCCTCTCAATGTTAAAATCCGGCTTATAGATTACCTGGAAATCTCCCAACCATCTCCCCCAAATTCCTAGTTTAAAGCTCTCTTAATCAGTTGTGCCAGCCTCCATCCTAGAAGTCTATTTCCCTTCCTACTCAGGTGAAGTCCATCCTGAGAGAACAGTCCTCTGTCCATGAATGCCTCCCAGTGGCCATACATCCCAAAGCCCTCCTTACAGCACGACTGCCTGAGCCATCTGTTGAGCATCATAATCTTGTCACACCTTTGTTGCCCTTCTCTAGGGACAGGCAGAATCCCACTAAAGATCACGTGAGCCTTGATTTTCTTAAGCATCTTCCCCAGCCTGGCATAGTCTCCCTTGATATGATCCAGCAAGAATCTAGCCATATCATTTGTTCCCACATGAAGGACAATCAGTGGATTCTTTCCCGCTCCCATTAGGATCCTCTTCAGCCTCAGGTCCACATCCCATATCTTAGCACCCGGCAGACAGCAAACCCTTCTCTTCTCTGGATCAGCTCTGGTTACAGGCTTGTCTATTCTTCTCGGTAAGGAGTTGCCAATCATGTAGACTTGCCTTTTCCTGGTGATGGTGCTATTCTCCGGTCTATCATAGAATATCAGGGTTGAAAGGGACCTCAGGAGGTCATCTAGTCCAACCCCTTGCTCAAAGCAGGACCAATCCCCAACTAAATCATCCCAGCCAGGGCTTTGTCAAGCCTGACCTTAAAAACTTCTAAGGAAGGAGATTCCACCACCTCCCTAGGTAACGCATTCCAGTGTTTCACCACCCTCCTAGTGAAAACGTTTTTCCTAATATCCAATCTAAATCTCCCCCACTGCAACTTGAGACCATTACTCCTCCTTTTGTCATCTGCTACCCCTGAGAAGAGTCTAGATCCATCCTCTTTGGAACCTCCTTTCAGGTAGTTGAAAGCAGCTATCAAATCCCCCTTCATTTTTCTCTTCTGCAGACTAAATAATCCCAGTTCCCTCAGCCTCTCCTCATAAGTCATGTGTTCCAGTCCCCTAATAATTTTTTTTGCCCTCTGCTGGATGTTTTCCAATTTTTCCACATCCTTCTTGCAGTGTGGGGGCCCAAAACTGGACATAGTACTCCAGATGAGGCCTCACCAATGTCGAATAGAGGGGAATGATCACGTCCCTCGATCTGCTGGCAATGCCCCTACTTATACATCCCAAAATGCCATTGGCCTTCTTGGCAACAAGGGCACACTGTTGACTCATATCCAGCTTCTCGTCCACTGTAACCCCTAGGTCCTTTTCTGCAGAACTGCTGCCGGTCCCTAGTCTGTAGCGGTGCATGGGATTCTTCCGTCCTAAGTGCAGGACTCTGCACTTGTCCTTGTTGAACCTCATCAGATTTCTTTTGGCCCAACCCTCTAATTTGTCTAGGGCCCTCTGTATCCTATCCCTACCCTCCAGCGTATCTACCTCTCTTCCCAGTTTAGTGTCATCTGCAAACTTGCTGAGGGTGCAATCCACACCATCCTCCAGATCATTAATGAAGATATTGAACAAAACTGGCCTGAGGACCGACCCTTGGGGCACTCCACTTGATACCGGATGCCAACTAGACATGGAGCCATTGATCACTATCCATTGAGACCGACAATCTAGCCAGCTTTCTATCCACCTTATCGTCCATTCATCCAGCCCATACTTCTTTAACTTACTATCCCCTGTTTCCTCTGGCTGCAAGTCCTCTCAATTCCTATTCTCCCTTGCAATCCTCTGCAACCATCCTGAATCCTCCTGGTGCTCACATTTGGTGTTACTTCCATTGACTCTTCCCCTCATGTGACTGAAGTCTGCATTGGAATGATTTTAATTAAACTGCTGGAATACACTTAATAAGGTCAGTATAGACCACAGCTTCTGAGGGTCCCATATGTTGCCAGACCACACTGGATTGCCTCTTTGTTGTAAATATGATGGTGGAATGAGCTTCTTTAACCTAATTATTTCAGAATGTAAGGCCCTTAAAAAGGGACGGTGAAATGTTCTGTAGCTGAAGGTTTAGCAGCTGTCATGAAGACCATTATGGTACTTTAAAAGGTGAAGACAGGAAAATATGGCATTCCACGGGATGTAATCTCCACTGTGTTTTCCTTTAATACCACTCACCATGTCAGTTCTGTACTCTGTGTAGAAAGGCTTAATACCTTATCTGAAGAAATCCCATTCAGTCTCCTTCATGAGAAGATAATGACAGGCAATATCCCTAACTGCTTTAGTCATTCACAAACACTGGTAAGTACTATGGGATTTTAGGCCGACATCATTTTATGCCTCTGTGGTTCAGAACTTTAATGGATTAGATTGCATTACTTCTATGAAGTTCAGTGGGATAAGAAGGCTGAACAAATAGCTACTTAAATTGTATGTGTTTAAGCTTTTATAAATTTCTCTCTTCAATCAAACCAATCATATCTTAAAAATATGGTGACAAACATCACAAACGCATGAAAGTAGTAAATGTTTCTGCCTATTTACCATCATAGTAAATCCTAAACTGTTCTTACTATTTACTAGGGGTGGCCTGAGATGCAACGTTCTGATCAGGATTTCAAACACACTAAATGTTATGAGTACTTGGATCTGAGAGGTTTTTTATTTATGTGTATTTATTTTTCTCCTGTGGCATTTGGATCTGGATTCTAATCCCATCCTGAGTTTATATGTGCTTGTTGATCCTGGTTTTTGGCCTGGGTTCATCTCTGCAAATCACACAGGGGCAGATTTGGTCACTCTTACTCACAATGAGCAACTACAAAGTGAGGTATTACTCAATGTAAGCATGGCCAAATCTAGCATGTAATAAATATAACTAGCACTGCTACTATGTTCATGAGCAGTCTAGACATATCTGAATAGTGTTCGCACCAAGGAAGAAGGACCATTTAGTATAGAGGTATAACTAGGAAAAATGTCATAAAACTAAGGACGGGAAAAAATTGAGAAATATTAAGAAGAAAGAATTCCCAACAGACAGCTGTGATACACTGTGGAATAGTCTCCAAATGGCAGTGGTAGTAGCTCAATCATTACGAACTTTTAAAGCTAGCTAGACAAAAATGGTCTGTAAGGAACCATCCTGCATTTCCAGGGGGCGGACTGGACAATCCAAAAGGTATTTTCACCTTTGTAACTTCTAGGTTTTCAGATTTATATAGTATACTGATACTTGGCCAAGAAGGGAATAAGCTTCCCCATTATTGGGCAAAGTAAGACATACCCAAATCTTGTATCCTGATCGGGTACAGAGCACAGTCTTGCTCTACAGATAATCAGAGGGCTGTTTCAGATTCACACTGTCTCCCAGGGTTACTCCCTGGGCTGGTGCAACTTCTGCACAGTCCCCTGCTCAGGGCTGTGCTTAAAGAGAAAACATAACCCTTGTTGAACAAGGTGAAGAATATTCTAATAATTTTGCATCTCCTTACAACTCCTTTGTTCTCCATTCCAGCAAGGAAGGATAATCTGTCCGTGTGTCTCACAGTTAATTGTTACCTTAACAGCATGCTCTGTCTGTGTGCACAAAATGTCCTAGAATACTATGAGTATGAATGTTATCTTCAATTTTTGCAAGTGCAACCATGTCTCTTCTCTTCCTTTGAAATAAGGGAAAGTACTAATGTGCTACCAAGAGAAAGAACTAATAGAACCCTCCAAATTATTTTACTAGAATATAAGCAAATTATGTAAATTTATTTTGATTAACAAAGATGGATAAAGTTAAACTTTATAATGCACAGAACACAGTAGTAAAACAAAGCAAATATAAAGCTAATGTTTAAAAAATTATATAAACATAGGTTGGGAAAAGTGTGTCTGTACATCTGGGTATATTGCTTAGATTATCCACAAATACAAAGTTTGTTTTAAAAGTCATATGATACATAGAGTGCATAATCAGCAATAACCCAAATTTTGGTGAATAGATTTAACAATACAGTTTAGATATTAGAATCCGAGTACTCAGGCACATCACTCAGGAAAAGTTGTACAGAGATTTGGTTGTGGAAAGCAAAATATATCAATGAGTGGAGATTGTCCCTCAGTAGTTGAGAATTAGGTTGGTTGTCCATTTAGAAAATACAATCCACGAGGAAAATATTTGCTCCTTTCCTGACTGCGCTTCTCATCGGCACTCCAGCTCATCTCTCCTGGTATTGCCGATGTCCGGTGATGTCCCTCGACCACCGAGGGCTAGTCTACACTACCATGCTATATCAGCAAAGATGCATTGATGCAGCTATGCCACTGCAGCGCATTTGGTGAAGATGTGCTATAATGATGGGAGACTGCTCTCCCGTCAGCATAACTACTCCACCTCAATGAGAGGTGGAAGATATGTCATCAGGAGAGCATCTTCCAGCAACATAGCACAGTGCAGATGCCGCTTTTAACTGATGTAACTTACGTCACTCAGTGGGTGGCTTTTTCACACGCTGAGTGATGGTAAATAGACTTAAGTGGTAGTGTAAACAAGCCCCAAGCCAGAAGGGGAAAACAAAGTGCCTGAAAGGGTCTCCCATTATGGATATCTGAGAGCTAACAAAGAAAACTGATTGTCCTTCCTTGGGATCGTTGGACTTCGATTTGATCAATCATGATAGAGACATATACTCCTGACTGGTCAGGGTGGTTCAGAATGGGATTATTAAAACCCTTTCACTGGTTTTAATAATCTGGGACTTCAT
Organism: Eretmochelys imbricata; assembly: GCF_965152235.1. NCBI lineage: Eukaryota > Metazoa > Chordata > Testudines > Cheloniidae > Eretmochelys > Eretmochelys imbricata. The sequence continues at coordinate 20,415,202 of NC_135572.1, forward strand.
GTAACTTCTTAATCAGTCTGTGTTCTCTCTCAGAGATTCAGTTCAAAGTCTGGAAACTGTTAGAGCAGCTGTAACGACTAACCTAGGACATGGCCCCAACAACCTGTACCCTTTCTAAAAGCAACACATGGAGCAGGAGCTCCCACAACTCCCAGTGGAGGGTTGGGGGGGGGGAGAGAGAGCTGGGATGGGTTCCTCCCATAAGACCGTCAGACCCAGAACATAGCCACAACAGCCCTCCCCATTCTCGGGTCACCACATGAGGCAGGAGTTCTGTTGTAATAATTGGGCCTAAAGATGTACCCTAATTGTGAGCTCAACTATAAGGGAGTGAAATTTCATAAAATGTCACAATAATCTATCCTAATAAATATTGATGGGAAAAAGTGCACAACATAGACAGAACAACCGAATTAGTACAAACACAAAAAGTCAACTGATATAATTCAAGGATGGGGTAAGATCACACCTGGAAAACTAGAAAAGTGTGGGACCTGATATCAGTGAACCAAAACTGGTGATTTGAGAGTTAAGCTTAACTGGTGAACAAAATAATGAGGGGACAGTCTACTCCACCCGTCACCCACCTTTCAAAGAACATAAAAGTAAAGATTTTGGGAGGAATATCAGGAAGAAGCAGCTGTTTGTGAACAAGCAGTGCAGTGACCTTTACTATCAGACCTGTCCCCCACCACCATCTCCTAGGACCCTGGGATGTATTATAACACTCTTGGGCCTTCATCATCCTGATCCTGAGATTCGCCCTTGTGACAATGGTAAATCAGGTGTCATTTTATACCAAGGTCCATGTGCCTCACGTGGATACTGACAAATACATAGCTGGAATTAGTCTGGCTCACCTGTGATAGTATTGTTAAAATAGATATGAGAAGATATAAAAATGTGCTCTGTGTTTAGACTTTACTGAATGCTTGTAAGTTGCTTCATGCACTAATCTCCATTATAATATCTGCATTCCATGTTATAAGATAATATTAAAGGGTTTGTATTGTAATCCTCTGTAAAATGTAAATCACCAAACAGGAGGAAGGCATTAGCTAGTGTGAAAGTGTTATCTCCTGCCCAGTAAAGAAGGCCCAATAACAATACCAGACAAAGTATTATGGAACATCAGAGGGCAAAAGACTTTGCTGATGTCTATCACACACTCTCCCTGCCATGAAAACGAGACGAGCAAGTAAATTCCTCCCCAGCAGCTGAACTGGCAGCTCAGAGAAGGGGGAAAGGGAATAAAAATCCCTGACAAGTAGAAACTGTATCTCTAATCTCTATCCTGTTTGATTAGAGGCAAGGTATAAGCTTGAGTAGCGGTTCTCAAATGGGGGTCTGCGAGCCCTTTCAGGGGGTCCATGGGACCCCGCTGCTGAAACCTGGTGCCCAAAGTCCCAGTGCCCTCCCCGTGGGGCTGAAGCTGGGAGTGGCGCGGGGCTGAAACCCTGAGCTCCTTCCCTCTGCAGCCAGGAGCGGCACATGGCTGAAACCCCAAGCTCCCCCACTCCTGAACCCAGGACCGGGGGGGGGGGGCCTGAAACCCCGATGCAGGCAGAAACCTTGAACCCAGGGGCAGAGTTGGAGTGTCACAAAGGTGTTGCCCCCCCAAAGTGCCTTACCCAGAGTGGGGCAGTCCTGATGGCAGACCTACCCCCCACCTCCTCCTCTCCCCCAGCCGCCCTCAAGCCCAGCCCTCTGTCAGGTCCTAGGCGGGAAGCCAGAGCCAGGCAGTGTGGTGCAGCTGCTCCTCAGGCTGGTGGTGCCATGGAGTGGGCAGATGTGGCATTTCCCCTGGTGCCCGGGGTTGTGGTTGCTCCTCAGCTCCCAGCCCCCTTTGACTGCTCATGCAGCCCCTCAGAGCGGCCCAGGTGGGGACCCGGCTCCCGGGCCGGCAGAGCCCTCGGGGAACAGCCACTGGCACATAGCCTCAGACAGGTGGGTGGCCTGCTGAGGTGAGTCAGGGGGTGGAGGGGGCGCTGTCTCCCTGGACTCCACTGTGCAGAGCTGCCCAGAGCCTCGACGGCCCTTCCCCCCTCCCCAAAATAGAAGTCAAACTACGCCTATGCCCAACAGTTCCCAACCCTGGTTCAGAGCCCTGAGTCCCCCCAACGCCTGTCCCTGCTGGGCCCTGGAATTTTTTTAGCATGTTGAGGGGTGAATCAGAACGAAAACGGTTGAGAACCTCTGAGTTAGAGATTTCAAGTGTTTTGTCTGGGTTAGACCTAAGGGACATATAGAGCTTGCTTATTATAGAAGCTTCCATTTCCTTTTGAAACTTAAGATTAACTCATTTGTGCACGTATGCTTACTTCCTTTAACCTTGTAAATAACTCTCTTATTTCCTTTTCCTAGTTAATAAATGTTTTGATAGTTTATTATAGGATCGGCCGTGAGTGTTGTCTTTAGTGTGAGATTTAAGGTGCAAGTGACCTGGGGTAAGTGACCGGTCCTTTGCGACTGGGAATAACCTGAATATTGTTGTGATGTTTGGTGCAAGGGACCATCTATCACAAAGACAAGATTGCCTAGGTGACGAGATAGATTGGAGTACCTATGGGGACTGCCTGTAGACTCTATGATTAGGCTCTTATAGTGCCTGAGAACTTTAAACTGGATACTTAATTGGTGAAATCTATGGGCTTGTCTTCACCACTGGGGTAAGTCGACCTAAAGTACACTGCTCCAGCTACATGAATAACACAGCTGGAGTTGACATACCTTAGGTCAGCTTACCTCTGTGTCTTCACTGTGCTGCATAGACGGGAGACGCTCTCTGGTCGACTTCCCTCACTCTTCTCGGGGAGCTGGAGTACCAGAGTCGACTGGAGAGCACTCTGCCATCTTCACTAGACCCACTAAATCGACACCTGCTGCATCGATTGGGGTGAGCGTCGATCTCCCTGGCAGTGAAGACCAGCCCTTAGTATTGAACACACAGACAGGGTGGGATTTCTGCCCAGCCTGCCCTGAGGTTAGTACTCATGCTCTTGAGCCATTGCAGGAGAGCTTGACAGCCCAGACCAGACAGGGCCAGAGAAAAGTACTGAGAAGACATAATCACCTCCACCAGTTTCAGCTAAATCATGAATACCATCTAGGTTGTGAGACTTTGTCACTCCCCTGCCCAACCCTCATGTGTCTTTTTCAATCCCCACCTTATTTCTTCTATTTCCTGCCCATCATTTCCCTACAGTCTAGTAAAAGTCTGGCTTAGCCGGCCAAGGCTGTATATTTTGCCTGCATTTCTCTAGCAGAGAGGTTGCCAGCGAGCATCAATACCTGAAACAAAAGCTGCATTTTCTCTTTGCTGTTTTTCTCTCTCGTTTTGCATGTGTTTGTATTATTTTGCATTCTAGGAAATGTGATCAGACTTTAATAACAACAGCTCCAGCCTAGCTCAACTAACTTCTTTCCTATTCCCCAAAAGGGAAGTTATTGACATCTTTAATGCTATAAATAAGACTGTCAGATAGGATTTTTTTCCTTTTTTCCCCTGTATCTTTAATAAAAAGTTAAAATATTTTTAATGGTGTGTTTGCCATGATACACGGCAGGGTGAGGTCTCTATATATCAACCCCCATGCCTTCCTTAACACTGTTTAATGTTGGACAATAATAGGGTCATGTTCACATGTTTGACACTTTGGGCCTATATATTCCATTGAAATTGATACAACATCCCCCAACCTTCTAAATGGAGGGGGCAGGGGAAGAAAGACTGCCAAGCCAGGCTCCTCCTGACGACTGCCTTGACCCAGCACATGGCACCAGCAGCCCATCCCCTCAGCGATAACAACCTTCTCCTGACACTACCTACTGTAGTTATGCTTGTGGCTCAAACAGTAGAGGCCTGTCCTGAAGGTTTAGGGTGCAAACCCTACTGATGATTAATGATATAGAGGTATGCAGTTTGACATAATAGAATTTGTTTTTACCTTTTTCCTTTTAAAAATACCTAGAAACCTGCATTAAAAATGTCACTTGTGAATTCAAGCACTTGAAAGTTAGGGAGTGACATATTTGTGGTTGTCCATAGAACCTGAATTCTGCCACCTTGCATGTTTATATTATGATACAGTCTTTAATTAACCAATCATATATTATTTTTTCCACAGAACCTTGGTTCGAGCAATCATGAGCTAATTCAGTTCAAACTAAATGGAAGGATAAACAAAAGTAGATCTGTGACTAGGGTTTTTGATTTCAAAAAGGCTAACTTTAAAAAATTAAGGAAATTAGTTAGGGAAGTGATTGGATTGAAAAACTTGTGGATCTAAAGGCAGAGGAGGCCTGGAATGACTTCAAGTCAAAGTTGCAGAAACTATCGGAAGCCTGCATCCCCAGAAAGGGGAAAAAATTCATAGGTAAGAGTTGTAGACCAAGCTGGATGAGCAAGCATCTCAGAGAGGTGATAAAGAAAAAGCAGAAAGCCTACAAGGAGTGGAAGATGGGAGGGATCAGCAAGGAAAGCTACCTTATCAAGGTCAGAACATGTAGGGATAAAGTGAGAAAGGCCAAAAGCCATGTAGAGTTGGACCTTGCAAAGGGAAATAAAAGCAATCGTAAAAGGTTCTATTGCCATATAAATAAGAAGAAAACAAAGAAAGAAGAAGTGGGACCGCTTAACACTGAGGATGGAGTGGAGGTTAAGGATAATCTAGGCATGGCCCAATATCTAAACAAATACTTTGCCTCAGTCTTTCATGAGGCTAATGAGGAGCTTAGGGATAATGGTAGGACGAGAAATGGGAATGAGGATATGGAGGTAGATATTACCATATCCGAGGTAGAAGCCAAACTCGAACAGCTTAATGGGACTAAATTGGGGGGCCCAGATAATCTTCATCCAAGAATATTAAAGGAACTGGCACATGAAATTGTAAGCCTGTTAGCAAGAATTTTTAATGAATCTGTACACTCAGGAGTTGTACCGTATGACTGGAGAATTGCTAACATAGTTCCTACATTTAAGAAAGTTAAAAAAAGCGATCCGGGTAACTACAGGTCTGTTAGTTTGACGTCCGTAGTATGCAAGGTCTTGGAAAAAATTTTGAAGGAGAAAGTAGTTAAGGACATTGAGGTCAATGGTAATTGGGACAAAATACAACATGGCTTTACAAAAGGTAGATCATGTCAAACCAACCTGATCTCCTTCTTTGAGAAGGTAACAGATTTTTTAGACAAAGGGAACGCAATAGATCTAATTTACCTCGATTTCAGTAAGGCATTTGATCTGGTTCCACATGGGGAATTATTAGCTAAATTGGAAAAGATGGGGATCAATATGAAAACTGAAAGGTGGATAAGGAACTGGTTAAAGGGGAGACTGCAACGGGTCACACTGAAAGGTGAACTGTCAGACTGGAAGGAGGCTACTAGTGGAGTTCCTCAGGGATCAGTTTTGGGACCAATCCTATTTAATCTTTTTATTACTGACGTTGGCACAAAAAGCGGGAATGTGCTAATAAAGTTTGCGGATGACACAAAGCTGGGAGGTATTGCCAATACAGAGAAGGACCAGGATATCATACAGGAAGATCTGGATGACCTTGTAAACTGGATTAATAGTAATAGGATGAAATTTAACAGTGAAAAGTGCATTTAGGGATTAATAACAAGAATTTCTGTTATAAACTGGGGATGCATTACTTGGAAGTAATAGAGGAGGAGAAAGATCTCGGAGTATTGGTCGATCACAGGATGACTATGCGCCGTCAATGTGATATGGCTGTGAAAAAAGCTAATGCGGTCTTGGGATGCATTAGGCGAGGTATTTCCAGTAGAGATAAGGAGGTGTTAGTACCGTTATACAAAGCACTGGTGAGATCTCATCTGGAATATTGTGTGCAGTTCTGGTCTCCCATGTTTAAGAAGGATGAATTCAAACCGGAACAGGTACAGAGAAGGGCTACTAGGATGATCTGAGGAATGGAAAACCTGTCTTATGAAAGGAGGTTCAATGAGCTTGGCTTGTTTAGCCTGACGAAAAGAAGGTTGAGGGGAGATATGATTGCTCTCTATAAATATATCAGAGGGATAAATACCGGAGAGGGAGAGGAATTATTTAAGCTCATACCAATGTGGACACAAGAACAAATGGATATAAACTGGCCATCAGGAAGTTTAGACTTGAAATTAGACGAAGGTTTCTAACCATCAGAGGAGTGAAGTTCTGGAACAGCCTTCCAAGGGAAGCAATGGGGGCAAACGACCTTTCTGGCTTCAAGACAAAGCTTGATAAATTTATGGAGGAGATGATATGATGGGATAGCCTAATTTTGGCAATTAATTGATCTTTGACTACTAGTGGTAGATATGCCCAATGGCCTGTGATAGGATGTTAGATGGGGTGGGATCTGAGTTACTTCAGAGAATTCTTTCCTGGTGAGTCTTGCCCACATACTCAGGGTTTAGCTGATAGCCATATTTGGGGTTGGGAAGGAATTTTCCCCCAGGGCAAACTGGCAGAGGCCCTGGGGGGTTTCGCCTTCCTCTGCAGCTTGGAGTACGGGTCACTTGCTGGAGGATTCTCTGCACCTTGAAGTCTTTAAACCACGATTTGAAGACTTCAGTAGCTCAGACATAAGTTAGGGGTTTGTTACAAGAATGGGTGGGTGAGATTCCGTGGCCTGCGTTGTGCAGGAGGTCAGACTAGATGATCATAATGGTCCCTTCTGACCTTAAAGTCTATGATCTATGATTTAAGTCTCAAATAACACCACTAAATTCAATACTTACCCCAGTGTAAAAGGGAGGAGAATCAGGCCATTAGTCTTGATTACACAACTTCAGGGCTTGTGAGCAAAACTACAGAGTCAACAGATTTAAAAAAAAAAAAACATGTGGGCCGGCCATGTAGTAGCTCTATATGTCAAGGAAAATCCATATTGTGCTGTCAGCTACCGAGCAGCCAAATGCAAAAACGTCCACAGTATAGCTATGTACCATCAGATTTAGCACAGACAAGAAGCCTTGGAAGCCTGGCTCTGTTTGAGCTACAACCTGGACAAAATGTCACTATCTGTTCTGTGAAGGGAAATGATTGCCGGTATTGAAAGTCTATGGCCTGTGTTACGCAGGTGGTCAGACCAGACAGACAATCCTAATGGTCCCTTTTGGCCTTAAATCTATGAATCTATGAAACTAGTAGGAAATAAAAGTATTGCGGTCTCCATAATGAATATTATTATCCATCCCAACATGCATGAAGCATGAAATAAATACTCATCTTTTTCCTTTTAGCACAGAGAATGGTTATTATTATTACTTCTATTACCATATCAGCGAGAGACCTCATCTGAGATCAAGGGCACACTGTGCAAGCCATTTTACAAGCACATGATAACAGATGATCCCTGTCCTGAAGGTTTTACAGTCTAAATAGACAAGACAGACAAGAGGTGGGCAGGGGAAAGGAGTCACCGAGAGGTGAAATTACTTGCAGAAAGTCACACAGCGTGTCTGTGGCAGAGCCCAGCTCTCCAGTGACCTGTCCACTAGCCAACACTGCCTTCTTTTTAAGATGCAGGCACCTCAGCAAAACGTAGCTTTTTCAAAGTGCCTCAGCTAACACTTGTGGATGTGGGAGGGAGATATGTACCCTATTTGCACAGCCACTAATCAAAGGGGGCATATGCACCTAACTTCCAGTGACCTCGGTGGGAACTGTGCATGTACATCTGGGAGGATGATCAGGCCTCAGCGACTTGGAGAATAAACAAAACTGCTCAACCAAGTAACAACTTGGTGACTTTAAGGCTCGACCCTTTAACAAGCACCACATGATGCTCATTGCAGCATCTGGCCCTAAGGTAGTAAGTGCCCTAGACATGTAAAACACAAGTGATACTATATTTATGCTAGGTTTCAGAGTAGCAGCCGTGTTAGTCTGTATTCGCAAAAGGAAAAGGAGGACTTGTGGCACCTTAGAGACTAACCAATTTATTTGAGCATAAGCTTTCGTGCATCCGATGAAGTGAGCTGTAGCTCACGAAAGCTTATGCTCAAATAAATTGGTTAGTCCCGAAGGTGCCACTAGTCCTCCTTTTCTTTTTATATTTATGCTAAAGTTGTGCATTTGTAAGTCAGCTATTTTAAAGAGACAGCCTACAGAGAGTTCCAGGCTAGTTTCTGCTGATCTTTCATTTCACAGCTCTAAATTATACCACCTACAGAGTCCTCAGACAGCTTTTCAATGGAACAACATCCTAACTTGAAAATCCACAGAGACTTCACAATTGTTGAATAAACTTAACTATTCTTTTAATAGGACCCTCATTTATAGCACCTGCAAGGTGGATGTTTAAATTGCCAGTTGTCTATATTATATTATTTATATATTTATAGTTGTGAAGGCTGGCACATAAGCTTAAAACACAAATAGCATATTCAACACCATTGATCTGCATAGAACTTCACTGACAAATAAGACATGTTCCCTGCCTCAACAATGCTCATGCATAAAATTCTACCCAATTCTTGCTCTGTCTTTTCAAGAGAGTACTGGAACAGCAAATGACTATACTTCTAGATTCATATAGTTTAAGGCTAGAAATGATTATTAGGTCATCTAGTATGATTCCTCTATATCCAGTGCTTAATTTGTAATGAAAGAGGTGTTGGGGCTGAAGCAATTAGGTGCTGGGGCTCAAGCAACCTTTTTACTTTCATAACTGACACAGCAAGCCCAGAGGTGCCAGGGCTCAGTCCTGGCAAAAATTAAGCACTGTCTATATCACATGCCATTAAATTTCACCCCGTTACCCCTGTACTGAACTCAATAACTCGTGTTTGAGTAAAGCTTATCTTCCAGAAAGGTCTTGATTTGAAGACAGTGAAGAGATGGAGAATCCACCACTTTCCTTAGTAGTTTGTTCCAGTGGTTAATCACCCTCATTGTTGAAAATGTGACCTTATTTCTCATTTGAATTTGTCTGCCTTCATCTGCCAGTCACTGGTTCTTGTTATGCCATTCTCCACTAGTTTACATTGTCAGTGTAATCATGATTACTTATACAGTGCATTTTCCTTCTCAATAAAGTTTTAAATAACTTTAAATCCCCCTCCCCCACCTCATAAACATAGAAAATGGAAACTAAAGAAAGATTGATGATTGAGTCCATTGTTGCCATTTAAAGCATTTGTGAAGTCATTTCTCTTTACATTTTTCTCATTGCTACTCAGAATTCTTCCTTTCTGAGGCTTCTCCACTTGAGTGTCTGAACACTGCTGATAGCAAAGATTCCTATAGAAAAGAAACATCGTGTAGAATTTCTTATGAGATTCCTAAGGTATTACAAGCAGAATGACTAGGAACAGATTGTTGAGACTGTCTTATCTCACTGTTAGCAGTATATTATATTTTTGCATTCAGTGCTGGAAGAAAAAAATCCCTTTAACGTAATCTGTTTTTGTGTAAAGTCAAGGGGCTATATTCTGATAATATTAATATATTTTACCGATTGATTATAAGCAGTATTCACAGTGCAGCCCAGAGACCTCAAGAGAGATCAGGGCCCCATTGTGCTGTACATACACAGAGTGACTAAGTAGATAAGACAAAAAAGTGGGAGAGGGAATCATTATCTACATTTTGCAGGAATGGGGAACTGGAGAACAGAGGAACGAAGTGACTTTCCCAAGGTCCAACAGGAAGTCTGTGGCTGGGTCAGAAATTCTGCCTATTTGAGCCAGTTCTATTGCCCCCAGTACCACAGGGTTTCAGAATCTCACAATCTTTAATGGATTTATCCTCATGACACCGCTGTGAGGCGGGTAGTGCTATTTTCCCCATTTTACAGAGAAGGAACTAAGACACAGACTTAATCAACATGACCAAGGTCACCCAGGAAGTCCGTGCCAGAGCAGAAAAGTGAACATAGATCTCCCAAGCCCCTAGCTAATGCCCTAAGCAATGGATCACCATTATTCCCTTCTTCATTTTGTAACTGTTGGTTATTTTTGTTTAGTTTAGTTTAGATAAATTAGTGGATTTCTTCAGTCTATTGATTAGTTTTTCCATATAATAGCTTCCTAGATACTCATTTTTGCACACAGTAACAAGTTTTGGCAGCTTTCTGTAGACCACAGGAGGACAATTCTCAGCTGCTGCACCAGACTAGCTATTACTATATCTAATATACCTCACAGTATTGAAACAAGCACCTCTGTGCTTGTCTTGTATTATAGCATCTGTTAAAAAATGGCAGCAATACTGTTCACAAATATTTTTAGTTTCTTCACTTGTAGCAATATCCATAAATCTCAGAAACTATAAATGTATATCAAGGTCAGACTTACTACAATAACCCATTCATTTTGTTTTCCTTTCACTAAATCCATTATTCGAACAAATCATTATGTGACCTTTTTTAGTTACAGCAATTCAATAAAACTTACATTAGATGGAGTTTCAGGAACATTAGTCTAATGTGCTTTAAAAGATCACCTTCTCTGAGCAATATAATAAGTTTGTGTGAAAAGCATAAAGCATGTAATATGTAATAAAATCTGGCCTTTAATGAACCATCTAGGCAAACTGACTAGTGTTATAACTCAACAGAAAACCTTGCTTAATTAATGAATGCAGAAGCCAATAGTAACTGCTAAATGTTACTCCTGATTATAGATTTAGCTTGTTTTTTTTTTTTTCAAATGTATACTCCTGATTTATGCTGCTCAAGAAATTAAAGTTTAAATGACCTTGGTCAGAGCAGTAATATGCTATGAAAAACAATGCTTGGAGCTAATAAAAAGAGCTCTGTGAGTATGATATTGCCAGTCACATTAATATTCTGCATAATTTTCCTAAGTGTTAATCAGCAGTCTAAATTTAATAATTTTTCATGGATTCATAGATTCCAAGACCAGAAGGAACTATTGTGATCATCTAGTCTGACCTCCTTCATAACACAGGACATAGAACTTCCCCAAAATAATTCCTAGAGCAGATCCTTTAGAAAATCATACAATCTTGATTTTAAAATTACCAGTGATGGAGAATCCAGCATGACCCTTGGTTACTTAGTTGCATAAAAGATACTGATTTGCTTCAATATACACAAATGTATCTTGTGGTAAGACAAACACTAAATACAATATTTGCTACTTGTTATTCAGCATCATTTGTACTCAAAATAAAGGAAGAACATGAAGTCCCATTAAATCCTATTATTTCTGTTAAGAAAATAATATATTACATGTGATTGTCTCACTTACATCAGTCTACACCATAAACAATTAATCAAAAACTAGAGGAAATTGTCTATATTCTCAGAATCCAGATTGCTACCAAAATAATCTTTTATAGTAAGCTTATTTCTCTCATTTCTAATCAGCACAGGTATTTCTCTTTTCAACAGTGACTAGACAACAAGCTTTTGGACATTCAGTACTGACAATTCTCACCATACTTCAGGCACACAGAAATAAAAAAGGGGTGGCGTTGGCAACATGTCAAAATATTATCCTAATGCTGGTGCTGGTCTATAGACCAGAAGCATGTTCTTGTGGTTACAGCACCGAATTGAGAATCATGTGAGAGATATAGGAACAATTCTTGTGTGGGTGTGGCCATCTATATTATGTTCACAACAAGACTATGATAAATTTTGTACAAAGTATCCTTGTGAGGTATCATTTGCAACATCATAATCTGACGAACATTATTCTCCTGGTAAAATATGCATAGCAACACTACATGTGAGGTTATAAAGTTCTACTGTATGATTGCTACTGAAATAGGTCATAATTCTGGGTAACACCCATAAACTAGTTTTTCAGAGACAAAGACACACTGACCCCAGCCAGGTGTTAAAGAGCTATTACCAGCTTAAGCATCCATTCTTCAGCAATGGGAATGTGTAAACAGGAAATTCTTCAACCTCCAAACTCTTAAACCTGTCCCGACTTAAGTCAAAGATCAAAGTAAAAAAAGTGCTAAGCAGGGAACTTCTATTCTATTCTATTTGATTCTATTCTTAACTTCTATATCCAGAAAGACAATAGCGCAAATAATTAAGCAATCAATTTGCAAACATCTATAAGATAATAAGGTGATAAATAACAGTCAGCATGGATCTGTCAAGAACAAATCATGTCAAACCAACCTGATAGGTTTCTTTGACAGGGTAACAAGCCTTGTGGAGGGGGGAAGCGGTAGATGTGGTATATCTTGACTTTAGAAAGACTTTTGATACTGTCTCGCATGACCTTCTCAAACAAACTAGGGAAATACAACCTAGATGGAGCTACTATAAGGTGGGTGCATAACTGGTTGAAAAATCATTCCCAGAGAGTAGTTACCAGTGGTTCACAGTCATGCTGGAAGGGCATAATGAGAGGGGTCCTGCAGGAATTGGTTCTGGGTCCAGTTCTGTTCAATATCTTCGTCAATGACTTAGATAATGTCATAGAGGGTACACTTACAAAGTTTGAGGATTATACCAAGCTGGGAGGGATTGCAAGTGCTTCAGAGGATAGGATTAAAATTCAAAATGATCTGGACAAACTGGAGAAAAGGTCTGAAGTAAATAGAATGAAATTCAATACGGACAAATGCAAAGTACTCCACTTAGGAAGGAAGAATCGGTTGCACACATACAAAATGGGAAATGACTGTCTTGAAAGGAGTACAGTGGAAATGGATCTGGGGATCACAGTGGATCACAAGCTAAATATGAGTCAATAGTGTAACACTGTTGCAAAAAAAGCAAACATCATTCTGGTATGTATTAGCAGGAGTATTGTAAGCTAGACACGAGAAGTAATTCTTTCGCTCTACTCCACGCTGATTAGGCCTCAACTGGAGTATTGTGTACAGTTCTGGGCACCACATTTCAGGAATGATGTGGACAAATTGAAGAAAGTGCAGAGAAGAGCAACAAAAATGATTAAAGGTCTAGAAAACATGACCTATGAGGGAAAATTGAAAAAATTGGGTCTGTTTAGTCTGGAGAAGAGAAGACCGAGAGTGGACATGATAACAGTCTTCAAGTACACAAAAGGTTGTTACAAGGAGGAGGGAGAAAAATTGTTTTTCTTAACCTCTGAGGATAGGACAAGAAGCAAAGGGCTTAAATTGCACCAAGGGCAGTTTAGGTTGGACATTAGGAAAAACTTCCTAACTGTCAGAGTGGTTAAGCACTGGAATAAATTGCCTAGGGAGGGTGTGGAATCTCCATCATTGGGGATTTTTAAGAGCAGGTTGGACAAACACCTATCAGGGATGGTCTAGATCAGTGGTTCCCCAACTTGTTCCACTGCTTATGCAGGGAAAGCCCCTGGCTGGCCAGGTCAGTTTGTTTACCTTCTGCGTCTGCAGGTTCGGCTGGTCGCGGCTCTCAGTGGCCTCTGTTCGCTGCTCCAGGCCAATGGGAGCTGCTGGAAATGGCGCGGGCTAAGGGATGTACTGGCCGCCACTTCCAGCAGCTCCCATTGGTCTGGAGCAGTGAACCTCGGCCACTGGGAGCCGCGATTGGCCGAACCTGCAGACGCAGCAGGTAAACAAACCGGCCTGGCCCGCCAGGGGCTTTTCCTGCACAAGCAGTGGAACAAGTCTGGGAACCACTGGTCTAGATAATACTTAGCCCTGACTTGAGTGCAGGGGACTGGACTAGATGACCTCTTGCGGTCTCTTCCAGTTCTATGATTCTGTGATGCTGCCCTCAGAGCCGACAATAAAAATCTACTACAAGAACTCATGGACCGCCTTTCAAGTGCCTGTCAGGCATTTGCTCTCACCATCAGCATCAAGAAAACGGTTGTATTAGGACAGGGGTTTCCACAAGATCCTTCAATTACTTTAAATGCAAACCAGCTAGAAGTAGCCCAAAAGTTCAGCTATTTAGGTTCTGCAGTGACCACCAAGTTCTCACTGGATGAAGAAATAAATGTTCATATTGGAAAGGCTGCCACCACCTTTAGCAGACAAACTAAAAGATCATGGAACAACTCAAAGCTCACCATCAAGACCAAAATGCTAGTGTACCAAGCTTGTGTCCTTAACACTCTCTTGTATTGTGGGGAAACATGGACAACTTAGGCTCATCAGGAGAAAAGGTTAAACAGTTTCCACCTACATTGTTTATGCTGCATACTCAACACCAAATGGTAGGATAAGGTCACCAACACAGAGATTCTTCAAAGGGGAAATTTACCAAGTGTGACAGCCCTGCTCAAGCAAAGACGACTGCGCTGGCTGGGCCATCTGGTTAGGCTGCAAGACTGACGCATGCCCAAGGACATGCTATATGGAGAGCTATAAGAGGGAACAACAGGATGTCCCAAGCTTCACTATAGAGACACATGCAAGCAAGATATGAAGGAATTTGGAATTGATCCTGACCAATGGGAAATCTTGGCAAGTGATTCGCAAAAAGAAAAGGAGTACTTGCGGCACCTTAGAGACTAACCAATTTATTTGAGCATAAGCTTTCATGAGCTACAGCTCACTTCATCGGATGCATACTGTGGAAAGTGTAGAAGATCTTTTTATACAGACAAAGCGTGAAAAAATACCTTACCCCACTCTCCTGCTGGTAATAGCTTATCTAAAGTGATCACTCTCCTTACAATGTGTATGATAATCAAGTTGGGCCATTTCCAGCACAAATCCAGGTTTTCTCACCCCGCCCCACCCCCCACCCCCCCACAAACCCACTCTCCTGCTGGTAATAGCTTATCTAAAGTGATCACTCTCCTTACAATGTGTCTGATAATCAAGGTGGGCCATTTCCAGCACAAATCCAGGGTTTAACAAGAACGTCTGGGGGGGAGGGGGGGAGGGGGGGAGGAAAAAACAAGGGGAAATAGGTTACCTTGCATAATGACTTAGCCACTCCAGTCTCTATTCAAGCCTAAGTTAATTGAATCCAATCTGCAAATGAAGCAGCATCACTTGCCCCATAACCTCAGCCGTGCAGAGCACAATGCCATCCACAGCCTCAGAAACAACTCTGACATCATAATCAAAAAGGCTGGCAAAGGAGGTGCTGTTGTCATCATGAATAGGTCAGAATATGAACAAGAGGCTGCTCGGCAGCTCTCCAACACCACTTTCTACAAGCTATTACCCTCTGATCCCACTGAGAGTTACCAAAAGAAACTACAGCATTTGCTCAAGAAACTCCCTGAAAAAGCACAAGATCAAATCCGCACAGACACACCCCTGGAACCCCGACCTGGGATATTCTATCTACTACCCAAGATCCATAAACCTGAAAATCCTGGGCGCCCCATCATCTCAGGCATTGGCACCCTGACAGCAGGATTGTCTGGCTATGTAGACTCCTTCCTCAGGCCCTACGCTACCAGCACTCTCAGCTACCTTTGAGACACCACTGACTTCCTGAGGAAACTACAATCCATCGGTGATCTTCCTGATAACACCATCCTGGCCACTATGGATGTAGAAGCCCTCTACACCAACATTCCACACAAAGATGGACTACAAGCCGTCAGGAACACTATCCCCGATAATGTCACGGCTAACCTGGTGGCTGAACTTTGTGACTTTGTCCTTAACCATAACTATTTTACATTTAGGGACAATGTATACCTTCAGATCAGCAGCATTGCTATGGGTACCCGCATGGCCCCACAGTATGCCAACATTTTTATGGCTGCCTTAGAACCACGCTTCCTCAGCTCTCGTCCCCTAATGCCCCTACTCTACTTGCGCTATATTGATGACATCTTCATCATCTGGACCCATGGAAAAGAAGCCCTTGAGGAATTCCACCATGATTTCAACAATTTCCATCCCACCATCAACCTCAGCCTGGTCCAGTCCACACAAGAGATCCACTTCCTGGACACTACAGTGCTAATAAACGATGGTCACATAAACATCACCCTATACCGGAAACCTACTGACCGCTATTCCTACCTACATGCCTCCAGCTTTCACCCTGACCACACCACACAATCCATCGTCTACAGCCAAGCTCTGCGATACAACCGTATTTGCTCCAACCCCTCAGACAGAGACAAACACCTACAAGATCTCTATCAAGCATTCTTACAACTACAATACCCACCTGCGGAAGTGAAGAAACAGATTGATAGAGCCAGAAGAGTTCCCAGAAGTCACCTACTACAGGACAGGCCTAACAAAGAAAATAACAGAACGCCACTAGCCGTCACCTTCAGCCCCCAACTAAAACCCCTCCAATGCATTATTAAGGATCTACAACCTATCCTGAAGGATGACCCAACACTCTCACAAATCTTGGGAGACAGGCCAGTCCTTGCCTACAGACAGCCCCCCAACCTGAAGCAAATACTCACCACCAACCACATACCACACAACAGAACCACTAACCCAGGAACCTATCCTTGCAACAAAGCCTGTTGCCAACTATGCCCACATATCCATTCAGGGGACACCATCACAGGTCCTAATAACATCAGCCACACTATCAGAGGCTCGTTCACCTGCACATCCACCAATGTGATATATGCCATCATGTGCCAGCAATGCCCCTCTGCCATGTACATTGGTCAAACTGGACAGTCTCTACGTAAAAGAATATATGGACACAAATCAGATGTCAAGAATTATAACATTCATAAACCAGTTGGAGAACACTTCAATCTCTCTGGTCACGTGATTACAGACATGAAAGTTGCGATATTACAACAAAAAAACTTCAAATCCAGACTCCAGCGAGAAACTGTTGAATTGGAATTCATTTGCAAATTGGATACAATTAACTTAGGCTTGAATAGAGACTGGGAGTGGCTAAGTCATTATGCAAGGTAACCTATTTCCCCTTGTTTTTTCCTACCCCCTCCTCCGCAGACGTTCTTGTTAAACCCTGGATTTGTGCTGGAAATGGCCCACCTTGATTATCATACACATTGTAAGGAGAGTGGTCACTTTAGATAAGCTATTACAAGCAGGAGAATGGGGTGGGGAGAGGTATTTTTTCATGCTTAGTGTGTATAAAAAGATCTTCTACACTTTCCATAGTATATATCTGATGAAGTGAGCTGTAGCTCATGAAAGCTTATGCTCAAATAAATTGGTTAGTCTCTAAGGTGCCGCAAGTACTCCTTTTCTTTTTGCGAATACAGACTAACACAGCTGTTACTCTGAAACCTGGCAAGTGATTGTAATAAGTGGCACCATTGTCTCCATCAGGGTATCAAAGTCAATGACAGGAGCTGGCTCCTATGGTTTGAAGAGAAAAGAGCCCATAGGAAGCAAGCAGCTCCCAACTAAGATACATACATTTGCAATAACTGCCACAGATCATGCAAATCTCAGATTGAACTATTCAGTCACATGAGACATTGCAAACCATCTACATCAAAAGCTGAAATTCCCACCGTTTCTCTCAGACGAAAGGATGCCAGTGGTCTTCAGCAATGGGAATGTGTAAACAAGAAATTTACATTTCATCACAGAGACCGTTCAACCCTTACATCCACAAGAGAATACTAATTGCCTGAACCCCAGTTAGGAGTAATCGTCAAAGAGTGGAGTGTGGTATTAGAGAGAGACACAGTGGCCTCCATTTCACCAGAACTAAACTAAGGGGGGAGTGGTCCCAGGCTGAAAGGAGACCCAGCCTATGACATTTACAAGGTGTATGCTGAGACAGAACCTTTGTTTTTAAGTTCACTTAGCTTGCTAAACTAAGTATTGACTTGCATATTACTCTTATTTTCTTTGGTAACCAATCTTGACTTTTATAGATCATCACTTATCATCACTTAAAATATATCTTTCTGTAGTAAATAAACTCATTGTTTTATCTTAACCAGTGTGTTTGGATTGAAATGTGTGGGAAACTCCATTTGGGATAACAAGGCTGGTGCATATATAATTTTCCTTTGATGAAATGACAGACTTTTTATGAGCTTACATTGTTCAGTAGTTTACTGGACAGTACAAGACAAACATTTCTAGGGCAAAGTCTGTGACTAAGAATTTGCTGGTGCTACCCCGTAAATAATTCATGAGCGACTGGTTGGAGTGTCCATGTGTTTAGCTGGGAGAGAATTTGTATGCTGAAGGCTGTGTGAGCAGGTCAGGAGTGGATGTTCTGATAGCAAAGCAGTGTAAAAGGCACCCCTTGATGACCTCTCTACCCCAGCATGAGAGTTAAGGGGACAAGGCTGTTCAACAGTCCAGATTGTACCCTGGATAATGTCACAGTGTGGAAATCATTTAGGCCCAGAGCCTCAAAAATATTTAGGTGCCTAACTCCATTGAAATTGCTGGCACTTAGGAGCCTAAAACATTTGAAGAGCTGGTCCTTAGTCTCTCTCTGTCTCAGTTCCTCATTGATAAAATCAAGATAATAATATTTCCTTTCTCCCAGTCATTGTGAGTATATCTACATTGAAGTTAGACATCCACACCTGGCCCATGTCAACTGATTTAGCCTCACTGCCCAAGCCCCAGGAGTCCGTTTAATTACAGTGTAGCTATTTGGGCTTAGGCTGCAGCCCGAGGTCTGGGACCCTCCCACCTCCTAGAGTCTTAGAGCCTGGCTCCTGCCCAAGCCTGAACATCTACATTGCAATTAGACCATTAGTCTGAGCCCGGTGAGACCAAGTCAGCTGGCATGGACCAGCCACTGGTTTTTAATTGCAGTGTAGACATACCCTGTCTGTCTTGTTTATTTAGATTGTAAGTTCTTTGGAGCAGGGACTGGCTCTTACTATGTGTTTATACAGTGCCAGGCACAATGGATCTAATCTTGGCAACGACCACTAGGTGCTACAGTAACACAAACAATAATAATAAAAATTCAGTTTATTCATTGCTGAATCAAATTATACTCAGTGTTTGCACTCTGCCTCTATGAAAGGCCTGTATAAAATTAAGGTAATCTAATAATACTTCTTTCATAGCAGAGTTAAGCAAGGCTGCATACTTGCCCCAACTCTGTTTGGGATCTTCTTCTCCTTGCTACTGAACCAAGCTTTTGGTTCCTCAACTGAGGGAATCTACTTACACAGAAGATCTGTTGGAAAGCTGTTCAATCTTGCAAGACTCAGATCTAAAACCAAGACTCGGGAAGCCCTTAGTCAACACCTCCTCATTGCTGATGATGCAGCAGTGACAACCCACACAGAAGCTCATCTTCAAAGCCTTATGGAGAGTTTTGCCAAAGCCTGCCAAGGCTTCGGGCTTACCATAAGCCTAAAAAAGATGAACATAATAGGAGTTGAGGAAGCACCATCCATCAAGATCAACAATTATGAACCTGAAGTGGTGAACGAGTTCACATACCTGGGGTCCACTATCACAGTCAACCTTTCACTTGAAACAGAACTCAGCATCCGCATTGGAAAAGCCATCACAACAGTGTCTAGTCTGAGCAAGAGGGTATGGCAAAACAACAAACTGACAGAACACACACAGATCTTTGTGTATCGTGCATGTATTATTGGCACACTTTTGTATGGGAGCGAGACATGGACATTATACTCTCTTCAGGAAAAGAGACTCAACAGCTTTCATATGTGTTGCCTTTGTCGAATCTTTGGAATCACCTGGAGGGACAGAGTCATCAATATTGAGGTGCTCAAATGGGCCAGCATACCCAGCATGCAAACACTCCTCAACAGAGATGTCTCCGCTGGCTTGGACATGTGTGCCGAATGAATGATGGGCGCATCCCAACGGACATTCTGTATAGAGAACTGTCATCTGGAAAAAGACCCAAAGGGCACCCAAAATTGCTTTTTGAGGATGTGTGCAAGCAAGACTTCAAAAAATTGGATACGGACAACTGGGAAGATCACACTCAAGACCACAGCCTTTGGAAACAAGAGCTTAACAAAGGTCTCTGGAGTTATAAGAGGAAGCCGTCCAGCTTAGTTGAGGAGAAAAGAACTCACAGAAGGCAAAGCCCAAAAGGTCGAAACATCACCTTCAAATGTGACAGCTGTGGCAGAAACTGTCTCTCACAAGAGGGTCTCTTCAGCCACGTTCACAGCTGCCATAAAACCAACTGAGTAAATTCTTTACCTCTCAGGGGTGCATACCCATGGTCTCTCAAGACTGAAGGATGCCTACTACTAATAATGCTTCAACAGCATGCAAAGAAATAGTCCCAATAAGATAACCAAAGGAGCAAACAGCAAACCAAACCAAGTAGTGCTTGGATTGCATCTTTAGCTTATGGAACAAAATCTCACTATATTAAACCAAAACCCACCACAGATGAATCTATGTACTTTGGGCCTCACATTGCTTCCAACGATAACCAGAGATATTTTTGTTTCTGTGATGGAGCTGAATAAGTGCCTTACAATCACATACTCTATAATGGAAAGTTCCTTTGCTAGTTATGATATGGTACATTTAGATAATAAAGCCATATAGTACTGCAGTTCTTATCAATAATTTGGCAGTGTATATCTTTCTACTAATTTTGTATGTATTTTAGCTGGGAATTTCGGCACCTAACTTCATTAGGTTTCTTTGGAAATCCCAGTCTGCTTCTTAGACTGTAAGGCAGATCCTCAGGTGGTATAAATCAGCTTAGCTCCATAGAAGCCAATACAGCTAGGTTGATTTACATCACCTAATGATCTGGCCCATAACCTTTTATTGCCCTAATCAGCCTTGGACATTAGTCCTTTCAGATGCCATTTCACTGTTTTTCCTTTTGTTCTAATAACTTGGGGTGCTATCAGAATGTGTTGGGTAGCTTATTAATTATATCTTGCAATTTCGTGCAGCTTAAGAGATATACCATTACTATACAATCATCTAAAATCCACTAGTTATGTTACATTTAAATATGTTATAACAAACGACGAACAGGCATTTTGGTTGAATAAAGAATTATCCAATCTGATTATATGACAAAAGATCATTCTACTGTATTAATTCTTTCACCACAATTTCCCCAGATCGCATGAGATATTCCCACAAGGGATGCAGTTCCAGTGCCATATTATCCAGTCTGTCACTATTTTAGGGGTGTCTCAGGTATTCATGTTCTCATTTATCCATCTTAACTCACTGGAGAATGAATAACACACAGACAATGGACTATGTGTGATGCCCAGTAGTAACATTTCAAATGAGGAAAATAAAGGTTTCTTTTACCCAATGGGTTCATAAGAGTCAACCATTTAGAGAGGTTTTTTCCCTTGCTAGATAAATTATTTTACATTATTAATTTATACAGACAACAATGAAAAATAATATAGAACTCCACTCTTTTAATTGTATTTATTTTCCTAGGCAGCCAGGTAATTAATTGTTCCGGTTACTAAGATAAAAAGAAATGTTATTAAGTCACAGCAATGCCAACTTTTGCCACTGACTTCAAAGGGAGCAGGACTGAGCTCATAATTGGCTGTTTAAGGATGAAATTCACCCACACATGCAAGGCATTAAGCAACATGTAGGTCTTCAAAATAGGGGTTAATGGGACGTAAGTGATGCATAGGCTTTGAGGTGGCTGTCCGGACAATGTGAATTTTCCCCATAGCGATTACATTTGGTGTAATTCCAAGGCAAATCCTGTATTCACAATTTGTAATGGACATTCCTCAGCCACATTTCTGAAAGCAATAAATCCACTTCTAGGTGTGCATTTGGAAGCCACTGGAGTATTTCATTGGTGAGTGACGATAACTGGCCAGATACACCAGTCACTTTCTAGCGCCTATCCTGTTGAGGTTTATTGCAGTATGGTACATACCTCAGAGTGACTCTATATTATAGTATCTTAGTATTTGCAGTTTGGTTACCAGCCTGGGATAATTCAACTTTGCTCTTGCAATTCTCATACTCATTCACATCAATTTATTTTAGGATTTTGTATTAGCACTCACCACTGTAGTATCTGAGCATTATTGCTTGATACCATCTTATACTCATAAGTAATACCTTCAGTGATACATGTCCACTCACACTGAGTGTTAACGTACACACACCACTGACCTGTGGCCAAGCTTACACAATGTAAGCTGTCATGGGGAGGAGACCATTTAGTATTATCTTTTGAGCTTCTAGCACAATGGAACCATGACCTGGTTGTGGTGTCTAGATGCTACTGCAATGTAAACAATAACAACTTTCTGATTAGCTAGTAACTCTAAAGACTACAACTTTCTAAACATTCCTGCACTGGAACTCAGACACCATCTTTTAGCTCCAATGATACTTCCAGCCACAGCTGCATCCAGTACTGACACCACAGGTTAAAAACATTCTAAACTCTTCTATTCAAACCCTGCACTGACATGAGATCACATTGGTGAATTAGATATGCAACCGTTTTTGAAAATGCATTGCTAATTTGAGCACTATGCATAATTGTGTAAGTAATTAAGATGTCAAGGAAACAAATGGTCACAATCCTCAAAGACTCCATACAACAGTTAATCCAGAACGCAAAGTGGTTGGCAACTTAAAGGATGAAGCTGTGCTTACTAATTTTCTAGCTGGAAGGTCAAATAGGAAGGAAGCAACTCTGAAACATATGCAAGCAGTCTGGCTTGGCCACTCTTGGAAGTCACCAAACAGCTGGTATGGAGACAAATACTGTTGTGTATTGCCACACTACTGATGGGGATGAGAGGAATCAATGCTTGTGCTAGTTTTCAAAGATGTTTCATTTAGTTGTGTGGAATAAAACTCTTAGAGTAAAGCTTCCATGTAAGACAGCCTTTTACCAGAGACATGAGTCATAAAAGACACTAGCAGTACCAATAATGACCACAATTATCAACCCTGTATGGCTGGCTGAATCCACACTTAGGCAACTAGATAAGTGGCCTGATTTCTAGAAGTGCTGAGAACATGCCATTCCTTCCACTATGAGAGAGTGACAGAGATGAAAGGGGTTTCAAGGCTGGTGTCACTGGTAGAGTGGAAGGAAACATGAGATTCTGCTAAATAATAGGAGGATGTTATGGCTTTGGCTTCTGCAGTTTGGATGGATTACATGGGGGGAGCAAGGTTAATAAAATAAGACCCAAGAGGAGGAGATTGCCATAGTTGAGGCAGGAGACAATTAGGATGCAGGCAAGGGGCCTGTTTTTCCACTGCCTTCTACCAAAAGCAGCTGAGAATATGCCCCTGCTCTTGTGACACTCCCCCTTTCAGCTGGCACAGAGCTAGAGCTCTTGCCAGGCAGCTCCCAGGTTTGTCCACTGAACCACAGGTCCCCGTCTCTCACTGTTCCCCTCAGTACATTTTGTAGAAAGGAATAACACAGTCTGGTTTCCTTCACCAGATCCTGGAGCCTCCTTTTCCTCAATAGTCCCCCATATAGCATCCCTCTCTCCTCCTGTACATTCTACTTCCCACCTGTCTTCCTCTCTCCTGCTGCTGCTGCTGCCCACATCACTTCCCCTCCACCGACTTGCTGCCCAACTAAGCCCTTCACACCTCTCTCTTGCATCCCATCCAAGTTCCTCCAGTAACAACTCAGCCTATGAGTCATTCCTATTCCATCCCTCTGCCCTCTGGCTCTGCACTAGTCCTCCACCTTACCCCTTACGGTGTGTTCCCCCTCAAAGAATCCTAGAAGGTTAGGGTTGGAAGACACCTCAGGAGGTCATCTAGTCCAACCCCCTGCTCAGAGCAGGACCAACCCCAACTGAATCATCCCAGCCAGGGCTTTGTCAAGCCAGGCCTTAAAAACCTGCATGTCACGCCACAGACCTGAGCCCAGTGGGGTTGTGGATTTCCACATTCTCCACTTCCCTGAGCCTGAATTATTCTCACAGAGAGCAGGAACGAATGGGCTTAGGAACAGTTCTTTTTCCCTGTGCTCACAACACAACACACAGCTTCATTCCTCAGTATCACTGTCTAGAGGTTGCATGTCTGGCTAAGGAACGTTCTGGAATTGAACTGTCACAATTTCCAAGGGGTCAGGATTTGGCTGGCCATTTCTTGAGTGGGTGGGTGTAAACACAGAAGTGCTAGTTTACAGCAGTATTTACACTGCTGAACCTACACGCTGAGGGGGAAAAGTAGCAATACAGCTTTTAACTCACAGCTGCATCTCCCCTTTGAGAATGCCAGCTAAAGTAGCTGTATATGAACACCTTCCATCTGCCAGCTGCAGTTTCTCCTTCTGCTGCTTCCTTCCTCCCACTCTCCTTCTCGCCCTCATGAGGATAACTTTATTGTAGCTTCCCCTTACCTGAGGTAATAGTAAAGACAATGGAGCTAGACTGATTTACACCATCTGGGATTTGGCCCCAGTGTTTCAGCTGAATGACTCTGACTCCATCCCCAAACACATTCAAGGTCTGTTTTTTTTTCCTGATTCTCCATTGCCTTGCACCTTGTCTGGTCAGTGATGCCTACCCTGAAGTGAGTCTAAAGAGGTTATACAATGCGTTTTTGTGACTGTTATCACACTAAGGGCTTGATTCTCCACTGCCTTAAACCTACTGCAATTATTTACCCCTGTGCAAAAAGAGGGTCACATGCTGCCATGCTAATTTGGAACACCCATGTTTTCAATTATTGACATGCATTTTTATGTATGTGTTTACAAAGAAGGCAGGAAAAAGAAAGCTCCATCTCACAGATGGGACCCCTGAAGTTAAATTAAAGAACAACTATCCTTTTAAATTTTCATCTTCCCCAAACTCTAATGTTCTCAAAGCATTTCTGCTAGTTTCTTTGCAGCTCTAACAATGCCTTATTTACTTGCTTTATAATGACTTCCTGCTGCTTTTTTCATTAAGTTGTCTCATCTGGAATGGAATACATGTATTGCATACTCTAATTAAGGCTAACTGAAGTACTATGTGCGTTCTGTTTAATCCAGTCTGCTAGCAATCAACACAATTGACACTATGACAGCATACGCAGTGCAACATCACTTCAATACAGCACCTGTGTCTCCAATGGTGAGATGAAAGATAGTTACTAGTTGAAAAACAAATGGCATGACCATGGAATGAAAAATTATGGGTTTGAATAAACACGGTCACACTGAGCCATCACCAATTTTCGGCAGTTACAAAAAAGCCTTATGCGACGGACCAGGTGTTAATGGCATAATTCAAAAGAGTTCTGGCTTACAGCTCGTCAGCTTTACAGTAAATAACTTTTTCTTCAGAACAGATAAGCTATTTTTTTTCTTTTGTCCTCCAACCAGAGAAATGTAAGGTCTATTTCTTGATATTCAACAAAAGGATTCAGTCATACTGAAGAGTTGTTAGTCTGCAAGTTACTCTTCTCAGGGAGGCATGGTATAACCAGTCGTAAATTAATTTAATGCTGTTTTAAGTGTGCTCACATCCAGCATGCATTTGGAACGTCCAGCATCTGTATGTAAGAGCTTTATAAACTGATCACTTTAAAACAGAAAATAATACAATTCAGGGGAGCCTATGTATCTTTCATGGGTCTGGTCCAATTCTTATAGTGGTATATAAAGGTCCCAATCAACATCAAGGAACCATTGTGCTAAACACTGTATGTACACATAATGAGAGAAAGTCATCCCTGCCACAAAGAGTTTTTAATATAAACGGAGAACACAGACAAAGGAAGTATTCCCCGCACTGGGATGGGAGTGTGGTCTAATCTAAAGCATACAGTAAGGGAGCAAGTTGCAGTCAGGACCCTGGGATTTTATTCCACTCCCACTGAAGTCAATGGAAAGACTCCCATTGACTTTAATGAGAGTTGGATCAGACTCTATTCCTATACTCACTATTCATGCCAGTGACAGCTACATGTAAGAAAATAAACAGATTGAAAACATCACCTGTGCTGCAGGAATGGAGGTCC
This sequence comes from Eretmochelys imbricata, assembly GCF_965152235.1. Taxonomy (NCBI): domain Eukaryota; kingdom Metazoa; phylum Chordata; order Testudines; family Cheloniidae; genus Eretmochelys; species Eretmochelys imbricata. The sequence goes on from NC_135572.1 coordinate 20,440,955, forward strand.
TCAGTAGTATTCAATGGAATTCACCCTGCAAGGTAAGGTTAGACTCCAGGAATCTGTGTGTCTATGTAGAGCAAAACACACCCAACTTCCCCCCTGTACCTGTTAGAAGAAACGTAAGTGCAATGCCAGAGGCCACATTCTCCAGAGCCGTGGTCTGCTCTACACTGAACATCAACACATGTATGTGTGTGAGAAATAAGCAAACTCTTTCAGAATGTGTGACTGTTTTACAGTCTATTAATTCCAAGATTCCTTGGTTATTCAATTATTTTAAAAAAACACTCATATCTTTTTTAGAGAGACAAGGTGGGTGCGGTAATATCTTTCTTCAGACCAACCTCTATTGGTGAGAGAGACCAGCTTTTGAGCTTACACCGAGCGCTTCTTCAGGTTTGTGAAGAGCTGAAGAAGAGCTCTGTATAAGCTTGAAAGTTTGTCTCTCTCACCAACACACGGTGGTTCGATAAAAGATATCACCTCACCCACCTTGTCTCTCTTATATCCTGGGACCAATATGGCCCCAGCAACTCTGTATGCAACAATGTACAGGATTTTAAAAAATATTTAAGAATCCATGTCTCTTTACATAAAAAGTATTTGTGTGCATGTGTATACGCACAGAGAAAAGTCAACATGTGGCTAGATAAGAGCACAGAGTTGGTCATTGATCTAAGGGTGAAATTCAACCCCGTGCAGAGGTGCAGCATACAGTTTAGGCGCTACTTAAGTCCCACTTCAGGCTTCAAAATAGGGCACTTAGATAGGATTTAAAAGGTGCACAGGAGTGCTGCTGGCTGTAGTCTCCCAAGTAAATCTCACCCTCCATTAGGAAAATTACAATAACTTATTGTGGTATAAAATACAATTTTTATTATTATTATTTTCCCGCAGAAAAATTAGAACTGTCACCAGAACTGGTCATAGAACCAATATTGTATGAATCCTCACTATGGATTATGGATGAAGATGGGACACACATCAAAATTCTATACCCCAGTCATCAGTCTGCAGTATTATGGGACAACTGTTAAGACAAGCCATTTTCCAGGCCTACAAACCTTGACAGAGCTCAACAATCAGCTCATCCAGGACAACGTGTGTTTGATCAAAGTCCTTACTTTCTCAGCAAAGACCAGATTCTGCTCCCTTAATAACCGTACTCCACAAGCAGTCCCATTCATTCCAAGGCACCTCGGAAGGGGTAAGGAACTATCCAGCCTGTGCATGAGTGGCAGAATCTGCCGCAGAGTGTTTTGAAATGGATTTTAGTTTGTTGGCAATTGTCAGGATCAAAGAACTCATTGGCTAAGCATAACAGAGTCTTGACTTTCTCATCACTAACCACATATCCTACAATGCCATGTCGGAGGAAGGAGATAAAAAAATTAACAAGATTCCAGAAGGGACTGTATATTTATATAGATATAAAAAATTTCCAGAAATCCAAAGTTATAATTTTGGAAAGGACATTAAACCTGTGGGTTTCAGGGTTTAAACCAATCACTAACTCTTAGAGACAAGGATCAGATGAAATGAGTTGGGATGCAGGCAGATTTTCCCACATCTCCCTCCTGTGGGGTTCTTACACCTTTCTCTGAAGTCTCTCGGAGTGTTGAAGACAGGATACTGGACTAGACGGTCCTTATGTCTGATCCAGTTTGGTAATGCCTATGATCAGAAAGTTTTATCCTTCCTATAAAAGTGGGAAAAGAGAAGCTCAAAGCCAATGTTGTCTGTAAAGGAGATTTTGCCTTCTTATTCTCTTTTGGGATTCAACCTAATAACTTTAAAAACCTTTCCGTGATATATTGAATGGGGGACAGGAGAGCATCCCCAGTGCACCTGGACAGTAGGATTTGCAGCTTTAAGTATTCTAGATTTAACAAAAAGCATTTTTCACCTTCCTTCTACCAGTGTCTAAAACAAATGAATCTGGGGCCAGATTAGCCAATGCTGTTCATAAAGGCCCCAGTAGAGCAAAACACTTAACCATATGATTAACCATAAGCACATGATTTAGGGCTTTGCTGAACAGGGATGAACTTAAGTAAATGCTTAAAGTTAAGCACATGCTTGTGTGCTTTCTTGAATCAGGGTCTATAGCCTGGAGGGAACTTTACAAAAGATGGAGGCTTGATTCTGATAAATATTCAGAAGTTTGGCTCACATTTCATAAGGTCTGTCTCTTGTGGGCTTTCTAGTACTTCCTGCTTCCGAACAGGCTGAAAGTCCATTACAGAAGAACCTAGGACATGGGTAAAAAGATTTTTCAAATGCACCAGTAAAAAAATAAAATAAAATAAAATGGGAATATGTATGGATTAAAAAGTGACTGATTTTTCTACACTGTGGATCAAGAAATATCACCAAAATCTGATCAATTAGTTGGACAAATGCAATAAAGATTATCTATCAGTCGATCTATCTAACTTTCATTTAGATAGGGCACCTATCTATTTACTTTACTCACTGCTAACTGATTATACAAACTAGACATTCATATCACTTCACGGACACTAATGATCAGTCATTTCTCAGTGAAATGCAGTAACCAACATTGCACAGCAAATCTACAAAACTTTAGCAGAGATGAATACAGTTCAACTGAAGCTTGAAGGGGAATTTCACTACTCTATGCAGAATACAATCATTATTCAAATTCAAATTTGGCAGGATATTAGAGTTAATCACCACTACTCTTTCTACAATGTTTAATGATCAGGAAGAGTCAGGACCTCAAATTTACATCTCATTTGCAAGATGACACCTCTAGCAGCAAGGGGCTTCCTAACACAGACTCAGCTACTAAATGATTAAAGACCCATTCTTGCAATACCTAGATTTTCCCATCCCAACCCTACTGAGCTCAGCTAATAGTACAACAGGATGTTGCGATGTAATCTGCTACTGGGAGATATTATTCTGTAGTTATAGGATGCAGATATGTGTTTACACTTCATAAGCTTTTTTCTTCAAGAGGGCAAAATGGAAGTTTATGAGAGGGAACAACATTCTCTATTCTCCTCTACTTAAAACACTACTAAAATGTCATGATCAGCTCTCTCGCTCTCTGAAGCACTCTCCATAGAAGCAGATGAACAGACCAGATGTACACAGCTTGTCCGCTACCTTGCTGCTTCAATAATTTTCATTATAGTAATAGTTGCTTAATGTTGCTATAATTTGTAGCTCGGAGCAAGTAGTTTTTGCTTTCTTTAATGCCATTACAATGATGCTCGTTTCTTCACTGGAAAACCTAAAAGGCCCTCCTACCTGGGAAGCAACCTGGGGCCAAAATTGACTTTAGGAACCTGAAATAAAGCAGAAAGTAGTGGGCTTGTGAGCGTGGTGTCATTATAAAAACAACCGGGAATCCCATATTTTTTATATATCTATATTTATTTATATAGAGATATATAGTTATATTTATATATCTATATATGCATAACTCATGCTCAGAGTCAGCAGCACACAGAGATTGTTGACAACTGCTGTAGCAGCAATCATGAATTTGCATGAGATGTCATTTTATTACATACATGGATTTAGTTGATTAATGGTAGAAACTGACAGAAAACACTATTTACATATAAAACATTTCCCACCCAGATATACATTTTTATATAGGAGGCAACCTGCCACACACATACACTGTGGAAATGTTCCTTCCATGCATATAAAGTGTATTTTTTATTAACAAAGTTGCTATTTACAAATATTACACAGCAGGTTTCCATAGGTCCACGTATAGAAACTATTCATTCTGAACCGATAGAGAGGAGCAAAACCTAAAGGAAATGGGTTTGCTCATCTCTATTACTTTTTCCATTTACCTTACCTTTCATGAGTACCAAAGTTTGATTCCTTTTAATACCAATATGACTATTCATACAAACAAGTAAAAATGATTGAGAGGTCTGAGACACAATCTAGACATTGACATAGACAACGTGCAGCCTATTAGCTGAAAATCATTATTCTTTCCAAAGTAGGACCATGTGTAAAAACTTGCACAGCAAAAAACCCTCTCCTCTCTTTTTCCTCACAGAAAGATGCCTAAAGAGAAGAACAGAGGTTCTAAGAGATCTTTTAAATGCAAGATCTGAATGTTGTAACAACAAATGCTTTGATGCCCCATATTTACACAACAAGTCTATCTTTTAGCCCTTGAGCTCTATTTTCTTCTATCACTGGGGCCACTGTAGGTTCATTGAGTACACTGTGTCCTGAACACTTGTATAATGATATAATCCTCCTCCCCAGCTCAGTGGGGGTGGTGGAGTTTGATTGGACCAGCTGAGGTGATAAAGATGTCAGGTGGTAAATGCACCCAGAGGTTAAGGGTTAAATTTGAGGATTAGAAAACTCTCTATTGTCTGCCATTTGAAGCTCTGAGGTTCCTTGGTATCTCAAAAAGGGTAGACCCACCCAGGATCATCTTTTCAGGTCATATGGTCTCAGTGAGTATCCGCGACTCAGGGTTTCCCAGGTGAGGAACTCAGGGACTGTGGTAAGGAAAGGAGACTGTTTGTGAAGCAGTAAGACTTGTGCATGGTCCTTGAAGAGAGACAGTGACACAAGGCAGCAGCTTCTTGGGACAGGGCAGAGGAATTGAACCTGAGTTTTCTGCAAGAGGGAGTTGTCCATATGCTGCTTGTTACCACCCCTGTGCAATACAACAGGACCTGTGTACATTCTGTAAATAAACAAATTACACCCAGAAAGACTGTGCATCATCAGTTTCTGTTACATAGGAAACTGACCTACAAGGCCCAAATTCTGTTACAGCTCTGCAAATGGGCCTCACCATATTGGCAGATGACAAGCACAATGGGGATACAGTCTTGATTGGGGCCTTTAGGCGCTGCAGCAATATAAATGAATAAACAATAACCAGCTCGGCCATATGCTGAAACAACAGACTCATTCTGCACCAATTTGATCTCTCTTGTCTGTAGATACGAAACAATTTATTTCCCTTAGACGGAGTATTTACCCTGATGCAATCTTGTGTGCTAAAATTAGAACACAAGTGACAAATTTGAAACATTTATTTTAAAAGATTAATGCCCCCAACCTATAAAAGCCAGGAACTTCAAAGTTAGTGGTGACTTGACAATCTATAGTTTACTTATAGTCTTGTCTTTTTGCTGACCATTCTCAACTTTAACTACAGAAATGTATCTGGCTTTCTTTAACTTTTTGTGTCATATTTCCATTATTTAAATAAAACATTTTCTATCTAAACATTAGTCATTTTTTTTGGTTGGGTGTCCAGAAAATATATCCCTTTAGCTCTCTTGATCTGCTTAACAACTGCTCTTTGAAGCATACTGCCCTGTTTCATCTCACAGTAACCTTCAGTAAATCAGCACAATTTTCAATGTATGTTCTTATCACAGCAACCTACTGTAGTAACAGGGAAATCCAGTATGATGTTGTGAAATTCTGTTAACTGCTATGCAACAATCTGAATTGCCAAGTTTGAAATGAATAAGGCTTGTAATGCCTCAGGCATAATATTTTAGTGGCTGGAGAATTTGACATTATGTGCATGCTGAGCATCTGTAATCCTATAGTTATCCTGACAGCAGAAGGATTCTTGCTTAGTAACAGTATCTGCAGCCTGCTGGAAATGATTAAAAATAATACATTAATGGCATACAATAAGCACATTTAGTTACAAAGGTAGATCTCTGTGTTAACATGTGTAGCATGCAAATGTCAGGCTCAGAATTCAGCTGATCCCCTGTTCTCCTATATCTGAAATCAGTTCTCTCCCTAGATCTTCCTGCTAAGCCCCTGAACAGCTCTCAAATTTAACTCCATTCTGAAGTTTAAGTAGATCCAAGGGGTTGAGTCTCCTCTCACTAAATCAGGAACAACTTCACTGAAGACAATGAAATTAGAGGGGAATCAGGCCCTCAAGTTCCATAAACATTGAAAATTCTTTATAACCCCCCCTGTATGATAATGGGAAAGTTTCATCCATGACATGGAGCCATACAGGACCCAGTGCCGCCACCCTGACTCATGTTGATTAGTACTTTACACTTCCAGAATACTCATGGATTTCTGTGTATTAGACCATGACATTTGAGCCCAGCCACACCACCCCAGTGGACACATCAGAGACATTCTTCGCTAAAGAAGCAAATTGCCTTCTGGGATTCCCTGGCGTACAGGAAGCACAAAAACTGCTCTACCCTTTTAAGGGGAGGAACATACCCAGTCCTGATCAGCCAGCTAGCTCTACTGGTCAGGCAAAAGTGGGGGTGAACCCCTCTGGAAGTATTGTGAGAATCGTGGAATCACTACTTCATGGACTGTGACAACATGATCACAAATGGAAAAAAAAAAAAGGAAAGATCTTTCAACTGGAATGTCCCATCTAACATTCAGCAAGGTTTCATTTCAATGTTAATTGGTGGCTTGTTGACATTTTTCCATGCAATTTAGTGAATGCTCAGCTGATTGGAGTGTTCCAATGACTGTTCTCAATTTCAGCTGGCATCCTCAACAGGAGCTCTCAGCCAGCACTCAAATGGAATCCCTGAGTAGCACTCTGCTAGAAATGTTGTTTAACTGGAGCTCTTACACAGCACTCAACTATGAAGGTCAACTAGAGCCCTCAACTGGCAGTTGGAACTAACATAGCACTCAGATGTTAAGGGCACTCCATGTTTCACCCACACTCTGCATATAGGGGTTCTTCTCTGCTGCCTTAAAAAATGAGGGGCCCACTTCAGACTGAAGTTTGAATCCCTTACGTAGTCACCAGGTTCCCAACCCATGTAAAAATACCCATGTGTAAAATATCCATGAGAGATTGGACAGATCAGAATCCAGATCTGATCACCACCAAGTTTTGGAAAAATACGGATCTGGTTCCAAACTTTGCTGCTTGGGCCCATCTCTTAAAAACCAACATTAGTGTATCTATTAGAGAGGGAGGTGCAGTGGTTGGCTGCATTCAGCTCTTGACTCTGACACTGACTTCTGGGGAGACCCTGGATAAGTGACTTAGTTTTTATGTGAGTCAGTGCCCCATCTGTAAAATGAGGATAATATAACTTTGTTTCTCCTTCCTTCTGTCTTGTCTGCTTACAATATAAACTCTTCAGAACAGAGGCTGTTTTCTACTACATATTTGTACAATTTCTAGAACGATGGGACCCTAATCTCAGTTAGGACCTCTAAGCCCTAGTGGTCACACATTTCTACTTATCCTTTACTATATATGGCCACTACTACTACCACCATGATGGCTCGGACAAGATCATCTCATGGATGAACAACAGCTGGTTGAAGATGAACCCAACAAAGGCAGGGGTTATTCTGGGGGACAGAGGAAAGGACTTTGAAGAGGGTGTAGGTATTTAGGTGGACCCCATCACCGCAGTATCTGCAAACCTCACAGTATTTAGCCTCACAATACCACTGTGAAGTAATGTTATCCCCATTGTAAATATGGGGAACAGAGGCACAAAGAGACTAAGCAGAGCCAGGAATTTTATCTGTTTGTACTTATATGGCCTCCACTATTATAGTATCTGAGCACCTCACAACCTTTAATGAATTTATTCTCATACAATCCTTGTGAAATAGGGAAGTGCTATTATTCCCATTTTACAGTTGGGGAACTGAGGCACAGAGAAACTAAGTGACTTACCCATGGTCATACAGGAGTTTTTAGTGGTGCAGAGAATTGAATATGTGTCTCCTAAGTCCCAGGCCAGTATCCTAACCACTGGGCCATGTTTCCTCTCCAGTTCTCCAATGGTAGACAGTACACATCCACAACTGGGATAACAAGCCTGGGAAACAAGCAGGAAGAATCAGAAGTCCTGGCACAGTCAAGGAACTATGATGTGACTGGAATAACAGAGACTTGGTGGGGTAGCTCACATGACTGGAGTACTGTCATGGATGGGTACAAACTGTTCAGGGAGGACAGGGGAGGAAGAAAAGGTGGAGAAGTTGCACTGTATGTAAGAGAGCAGTATGATTGCTCAGAGCTCCAGTATGAAACTGAAGAAAAGCCTGTTGAGAGTCTTTGGGTTAAATTTAGAGGCGAGAGTAACAAGGGTGATGTCATGGTGGGCATCTGCTATAGACCAACAGACCAGGAGGATGAGGTAGACGAGGCTTTCTTTGGACAACTAACATAAGTTTCCAGATCACAGGCCCTGGTTCTCATGGGGGACATCTGCTGGGAGAGCAATACCGCAGTGCACAAACAATCCAGGAAGTTTTTGGACAGTGTGGGGACAACATCCTGGTACAAGTGCTGGAGGAACCAACTAGTGGCCATGCTCCTCTTGACCTGCTGCTCACAATCAGGGAAGAATTGGTAGGGGAAGTAGAAGTGGGTGGCAACCTAGGCAGCAGTGACCACGAGATGGTCGAGTTCAGGATGTTGACAAAAGGAAGAAAGGAGAGCAGCAGAAAAGCTTCAGAAAAGCAGACTTTGACTCCCTCAGGAAACTGATGGGCAGGATTCCCTGGGAGGCTAATATGAGGGGGAAAGGAGTCCAGGAGAGCTAGCTATATTTTAAAGAAGCCTTATGGAGAGCACAGGAACAAACCATCCCGATGTGCAGAAAGAATAGCAAATATGGCAAGTGACCAGCTTGGCTTAACAGAGAAATCATCGGTGAGCTTAAACACTAAAAAGAAGCTTACAAGAAGTGGAAACTTGGACAGATGACTAGGGAGGAGTATAAAAATATTGCTTGAGCATGCAGGGCTGTAATCAGGAAGGCCAAAGGACAATTGGAGTTGCTGCTAACAATGGATGTAAAGGGTAACAAGAAGGGTTTCTACAGGTATGTTAGCAACAAGAAGGTGGTCAGGGAAAGCGTGGGACCCTTACTGACTGGAGGAGGCAACCTAGTGACAGATGATATGGAAAAAGCTGAAATACTCAATGCTTTTTTTGTCTGGGTCTTCACAGACAAGGTCAGCTCCCACGCTGCTGCACTGGGCAGCACAGCATGGGGAGGAGGTGAGCAGCCCTCAGTGGTAAAAGACCAGGTTAAGGACTATTTAGAAAGTCTGGACATGCACAAGTCCATAGGGCCAGATGCAATGCATCTGAGGATGCTCAGGGAATTGGCTGATGTGATTGCAGAGCCATTGGCTATTATCTTTGAAAACTCATGGCATTTGGGAGAGGTCCTGGATGATTGGAAAAAGGCAAATATAGTGTCCCTCTTCAAAATAGGGAAGAAGGAGAACCTGGGAAATTACACATTAGTCAGCCTCGCCTTAGTCCCCAGAAAGATCATGGAGTCCATGATCAAGGAATCCATTTTGAAGCACTTGGAGGAGAGGAAGGTTATCAGGAACAGTCAACATGGATTCACCAAAGGCAAGTCATGCCTGACCAACCTGATTGCCTTCTATGATGAGATAACTGGTTCTGTGTATATGGGGAAAGCGGTGGACATGATATACCTTGACTTTACTTTTGATACCATCTCCCACAGTATTCTTGCCAGCAAGTTACAGAAGTATGGATTAGATTAATGGACTATAAGGTGGATAGAAAGCTGGCTAGATCGTTGGACTAAACAGGTAGTGATCAATGGCTCGATGTCTAGTTGGCAGCCGGTATCAAGCGGACTGTCACAGGGTTGGTTGTAGGGCTGGTTTTGTTCAACATCTTCAGTAATGATATGGATGATGGGATGGATTGCACCCTCAGCAAATTCGTGGATGACACTAAGCTGGAGGTTAGGGATAGGATCCAGAGTGACCTAGCCAAATTGGAGGATTGGGCCAAAAGAAATCTGATGAGGTTCAACAAGGACAAGTGCAGAATCCTGCAGTTGGATGGAAGAATCCCATGTACTGCCACAGGCTGGGGACCAACTGGCTAAGAAGCAGTTCTGCAGAAAAGGACCTGGGGATTACAGTGGACGAGAAGCTGGAGAAGTCAGCAGTGTGCCCTTGTTGCCAAAAAGGCTAACGGCATTTTGGGCTGCATTACTAGGAGCAGTGCCAGCAGATCGAGGGAAGTGATTATTCCCCTCTATTCGGCACTGGTGATGCCACATCTTGAGTATTGCATCCAATTTTGCGGCCCCCACTACAGAAAGGACGTGCACAAATTGGAGAGAGCCCAGCAAAGGGCAACAAAAATTATTAGGGGACTGGGGCACATGACTTATGAGGAGAGGCTGAGGGAACTGGGGTTATTTAGTCTGCAGAAGAGAAGAGTGAGGGGGGATTTGATAGCAGCCTTCAACTACCTGAAGGGGGGTTCCAAAGAGGATGGAGCTCAGCTGTTCTCAGTGGTGGCAGATGACAGAACAAGGAGCAATGATCTCTTGGGGGAGGTCTAGGTTGGATAGTAGGAAAAATATTTCACTAGGAGGGTGGTGAAGCACTGGACCGGGTTACTTAGGGAGGTGGTGGAATCTTCGTCCTTAGAGGTTTTTAAGGGCCGGCTTGACAAAGCCCTGGCTGGAATTATTTAGTTGGGATTGTTCCTGCTTTGAGCAGGGAGTTGGACTAGATGACCTCCTGAGGTCTCTTCCAACCCTATCTTCTATGATTTTATTAACTGGACAATTCAGTCCATACTTTAGCAGTACTCTTGGATTCTTCACTGATACTAAGTTCTCACATAGTTGCATCTGTGACTAACATTTTCTACACTACTACTGCAAGCACACCAAATCCGTCCTCTGATCTCTGGCTTCCCACAGAACATTGAATCAAGTTAAAGGTCTCAGACCGTATCATTCATAAATGTGTAAGCAGAGTCAGGATGAGCTCCACCCTGACATCTGGTGGTGAGGTGTGGCAAGTTGTGGAAAAGAACTTCAGGGGCCGATCTCATTTGCATAGGCACACCCACCCCGCCTAGAATGAGGCCATAGCTGCCCAAATGGTCACTTTGGCTGCTGTGGGATCCCCAGTGTCCCTGTTATTGGGGCAGGAAGAATAAATTGTTATTACCCTGATTATGGGAACTGTGCTTGGAACTGTACTTGGCCTTTTGTTATGATGGAGGGACTCACCATCAACTAAGTAGCATTCGCTAGGCAAGGGTCATGGGTTCCAAAACTCTGTGAATTGAGAGAGGCTGGGGACAAGTATTAATACTTGGTGGCATGGGCTCCCGGGTGAGGGCCTTACATGCTAATTGCACTTCCTCCTCTCTCCACTGTGGAATATCAGAGCTAATTTTGAGTCTAGTTACAGGCTGCTGAGCTCACTTTGGGCTAATGGTGCACCAGCACTGAGGCTCCCCTACTACAAGCTGAATTCACCAAAGAGCTGAACTGACTAAGAGCTCAAATCACTGAGCGTTGTGTTAAGTAGTGGGGGAGCCTGAAGATATATTGTGGAGCAGTTTGTGGGATGGCTGGAGTGCCTTGTGGACAGGCTGGTGGAGCAGTTCATAGGACGGCGGGAGCTGCTTGTGGACCGGCTGGTGGAGCAGCCGAGTGAAGCAGTTCGTGTGGCGGCTGGCGGAGCGAAGGCCTATGGAGCTGTGAGGCAGTCAGCTTCAGATCATGTAAGGTGCCCCTTACCTCTCCCCCCCCCATCTCCACCCACGTTGGGAGGTAAAGCTCTGCAGATAAACTTTTGAACTCTGGGGCTGCCCTGACCAGGGACAGAGACTTTTGGGTCATTGGACTTTTGGGACTTTGGGTGATTTGGGGTTGCTGGACTCAAGAACCAAAGGGAAAGGGCATGCCCCAATTTGCTTGGGGTGGTTTTTTTTGCTCATGGGTTGTGTTACGAATCCTGTTGGTGGTGTTTCCCCAACATAATGCCACATTGTTTCTCTCTGTTATTGAAAGGCTTTTTGCGACACTCAGACTCTGTGCTTGCGAGAGGGGAAGTATTGCCTCTTGGAGGCGCCCAGCGGGGGTGGTATATATTTGTCCCAGGTCACTGGGTGGGGGCTCGAGCCGGTTTGCATTGTGTTATTGGAATGAATCCCCTAGACATTGAACCCGGCCCTTGTTGCTGCCAACTCTGACGGGCAGAAGTGTTACAAATGCATAGATCCCAAGGCTAGAAGGGACTACAGTGATCATCTAAGTCCCCCAAATAATTTCTGAATAATCTTGGAGGCACTCCAGGGATTTAGACCAAGGTACACAACTTACTCCTCAGGGACAATGGAACTTTATACCTTAATGGTAAAGTTTGTCTATACAAGAGATATAAAACTTTAGATAGAGATAGACGGAGATTAATTAATTCCAGCAGAAAATAAAGACCATCATAAACCTCACCACCTTCAAATCCAAGTGCAAGGCACATTTCTACAAACTGCCTTCTCCTATACACAGTATCATGTGCATTAAAACCAAAAAAACACCAAAATAAAAAACTCAACTGCATACACAATTGTCCCCTTGGGGAAAGGAGGAGAGAACAAACCACACACAACAGGGGTGAGTTACATCACTTAATGCACTATTAGAGGCACCGAGATGCTACGGTGCTAAGTACACAGATGCGGGAACTAGGGGTGCTGGGGGTGCTGCCACACCCTGGCTTGAAGTGGTTTCCGTTATATACAGGGTTTGCAGTTTGGTTCAAGGGCTCTCAGCACCCCACTATACGAATTGTTTGAGCATACCCCAAGAGTATGACATAAAAACCAATATAGAAGAGACTAGTTGCTAGTGTATTTATTACAAATACATTGTAATAGTTTCTTGATTTGATATTTCATTCATCATGGAGGTGAGTTTGCTAAGAAATATCATTATCCCTTTATGGAATAAAGAAGTTAACAAAAAGTTGCATTTCTCCAGTTCTTTCAAAATGGCTTCCACTGAAGATGTTGATTAGTGGAATAGATGGTGCTAAAGCTCCATCACTGCAGATAGTCAAGAAAGGGAGAGAAAGATATTTGTGGGAAAGAGGTAGGCACTAGACCCCAAAAGCATTTGTCCATCACTGTAGTATCTGAGCACCTCATCAACACTTAATAATTGAAGCAGTAAGTAGGAAGTATGATCCAACTCTCAGGGTACTTAAAATCACAGGATGCCATTCTCTAGTGGGGAACTTATCTACCCAGATATCTGTTGTGTTAAAGGGCCTATTCATGTCTATGTAGTTATACAGTCCCCATCACTGTCATATCTGAGCAAATCCCTTAGCCAAATACACATAATCAAAGAGGCCCCTAGGTTTAGCAGAACACAAAGCGTGTAGACACCAGTTAATAGAGAAGCCACCCTGGATAGTCTGCTGCTTTCTAAGGGCAGTGGTTAAAGTGCAGAAAAGTGGAGGTGAGTGTAAGAGAACTACAGCTCCTCCTTCCCTGTCTAAAAACATGGGAGAATTCCTCCCTCCTCTCCTTGGCTTGGGTAAGCAGGATTCTATCCACAGCTCCCCCTGAAGGTGCAATGACAGATCCCTTCCTGTTTCAATCTGCTTTAACTACTGCTATTTGAAAGGTGCCAACTAGAAATGTGTAAGAGAAGCTTCATACCAGACACCATGAGCTACTTGAATTCAGCATAATATTGAATGGGTTAACAGAATGAAGCAATATGAGGGTATTAGATTTCAGGGAAGAAAGTTCTGAGGAATTAACAAATCTAGTGAATTTGATAGAAGTACTAAAATCCACCAGTGTAGTCAGCAGAGGAGAGGACTACAAAACACACTATAATTAAGGTAGAGAGACTACAATTCCTATGAAAAAGATGAATGCAAGGAACAGGAAGCAATGGACTATTCAAGTATTGCAGGTTAAAAAAAGTTAAAAAAAAACCCAAAACACACAATTCTTCCTGGGAAATGAAAACAAAGAGAAAGCAACCAAACAGCAGTCAGTTAGATCCAGCAAATGGGCAGAACTTTATTAGTCGAAGGTATTAACAGGAATAAAGAGGTTTTTATAAAAGGTATGAGGTGCTAAAGAAATATTAGACAGAACATAATCCAAAATCAGGTGGCCCTGATCCAAAACTTGCTTTAATCCATGGGAGTCCCACATTTTGTCTTATTGAGTGAGGATGGTTACTCTCTCGTTTACACCTCCTTCTGCAGCTTTTGCTTTATAACTTCCTTCTCAAACTGGTCTCAGATGTTTCAAAACTCTTCTTGCAATTAGTGGGGATGGTGCTAGAAAGCAATCTTTGCTAATACAGTATTCACTATGGGTATTGAAGGCCATCATACATCACATACATTTCTACTTCACGATCGCCCGTTTTCTGCTGCATCCTGTTTATAACTGGGTAATAATTAGATAGCTGCTATTAGCTAATTTAAAAATAACTCGCTTGAAATAAATGCCGTCCTAGAAAGATGCATATTTTGCCAATGTGAGCAGAAGAGGAGCCAAATGTATTTGTGAATCTACAGACCCATGTTGCTTCTTTTCATGAATTTGGCATTATGTGCCGAATGCCCCAAGAGATTATTTAATGCCAGTTTGCAGAGAGGGCCCCTCACCCCACCAACGCGTACATTGAGTCTTCAGTGACAAAGGCTAAAGTAATTACTCAGGGGACTATTGATCCTGTTCTACAGTAAGGGCCTAATCCATAGCCCATTTGAACCAATGGAAAGACTCCTGACTACAATGGACTTTTCCATTAGTCCATGGATGCGCTAACACTTCAGTCTCCAAAGAGAGAGTGGTAAATAGAATATAATATTTGGATACACTTTAGAATATAGATATATTTAATTACAGTATATTTGTAATACCATTGTAGCATGTTTGTAATTTTTTTGACATGTAATTACCACTAAGTCATTTCATGGAAGCTAATAAGCGATGTGTGTTTTTACATTAAGGTCATGCTTTTCACAGTGAACCTACGCTGCACATGGTGACTTGCAAAAGATGCCCGATGCCATCACTAAGGAAACAGAATGCAGCATTTCTGAAATCAGGTGTATGACATCATGGTTCTGAATGTGGGTAACTGCTTTGCTACGTCGACAGACACACTCCACTTAGAGGAGATGCTGGTTAGTCTGTGGCAATTTTGCAGGAATCTACTTGCCTGCCACATTTTTAGAGTTCACAGCTTATAGAACCTACACTTGTGTGTACCAACTTGCTTAGATAAGGGAAGTCAATCCCCATGCATGCTTGTCTTAATGCATAGAACACATGGCTTTTGCCCCCTTACGGATGTTTCTCTCAATCAAAATAAAGTCATGCCAAATTTCAGTAGCAAGGGAATCCACAGAGCATTTTTATGCATCAGAGACCAGACTCCAAATGCATACAAAGTCTGTGGTTGCTTACTCATATTTATGCAGTGTACTACTGCTGTATCACAATGCTTTAATACTAGAAATTGCTATTTCATTCCATTCCATTCACACCTATTAAATATTTACAGTTGCCGGTGGCAAGTAGTTAACATTACTGCGTGCTATGTCCTATACTAAAGTACAGCGATATTAGTATATGGAATGCCATGCTGTAACATTCAGTTCTTGCCAATGGCAGCTGTAAATATTTTAATGGTGACCATTGTATTTATGACTGACAGCTGCAAATAATGTAAGCAGAATTTAAAGAGACAAGGTGGATGAGGTAATACCCTTTATTGGACCAACTTCTGTTGGTGAAAGACAAGCTTTTGAGCTCACATAATTCTTCTCTATATAAGATCAAAAGCTTGTCTCTTTCACCAGCATAAGTTGGTCCAATAAAACATATTACCTCACTCACCTTGTCTCTCTAATATCCTGGGATATTAGCAGAATATGCATATGAATATGCATATAGCAGAATTTAAGCAATTCTATTATTTCTGCTAAGAAAAGGACAGATTTCATAGGAGATGTGTAGGGTACTGAATTACCTTATGGGATAGCTAGATGGCACTAAAACATACTTATTGTAATACTAATATGATTGCTGTGAATTACATCTTGCAATGAAAAGATTGTTTTAGCTGCCTGGGTGACTCCTGATATATATATCTCAGTATTTTATACAGCTACTCATCACCCTAGCATCTAAGTCCCTGTCAAACAGTAAAGGATTTATCCTCACATCATCTCTGTGGAAAGTATTATTGTCCCTGTTTTACAGATGGGGGAAGCTGAGGCAAAGAGAAGTGAAATGACTTGACCAAAGTTGCTCAGGAACTCAGTGGCAGAGCACAGAACCAGATCTCCTGTGTCCCAATCCAGTACTTTAGCCACAAGACCATGCTTCCTCCATATAATCTGCCAACCACTGAAATGCAGCTGCCTTTGAGTTGTAGCACAGTAGCTGTTTTACACAGCAACGCTAGGCAGAAATTTCAAATAGAAAGTGGGAATTCAAGAGGGTATATAAAGCTTATGGAAGAAAAACGTAAGCACCTCATGGATACTGTGACAATGTTCACAGCATCTTATTATCAGTGAGAAAAAAATATTAAACCAAATGTACAGTAACATTGTTTTGGGGAACAAGGTGTGGTGGCCATATTTGTGAGGAATCACAGGGCAGTCTCTGGCAACTGTCTGGCTCAGCACTAAGTTGCCATTGTGGATGTTTTATCAGCTGTTTGTATTAAATTCATGATAACTGCTTAGGCAAATTTATGTTATTTTTCCCACTAAAAGCTTTTAACAGCCTGGCTACAAATATCTTTATTTCATTTATGCTACTAACCTGATGGAAATATTTGAAACTATCTAATTAATTTACTGAAAAATTTGTCATTCCTGTCAGGACTGGCATGTTGTCTGATTGTAAACCAATATTGAACTGCTCCTCCTCACCAAAAAATTACCTCAGCCTTACTATTAACTTTACCCCAGGCTGCAAAGTTCTCTACATTAGTGAAACATCTTGAGGCTGTCCCATTTTCTTTATTTTGCGCTCTTAAAATGCCCTTAATTAAAGATTAACTGAAAATCTTTTTAACCCTACATCTTGGGACAGATTTTTAAGAGAACTCAGCTCCCAGTGAGTTAGCTAAATACAGGGCCAGATTCTTTTCTTTTTTAAATGTAAGGTGCTGAACACTTTTGAAAATCTGGACCTTATTTAGGTGTGTAAATAGGAGCAGAGGTCCTTTGAAAAGCTAATCCCAGTTGTGGGTGTTGAGCACTTGAAAATCTGTCCTGCTGTGGCTAAATAATTCATGAAGCTGCATTTGTTTCCCTGCTTTATGTAGATGCAATGTAACTTTTTACAGCTGAGGAAGATTTAAGTGTAAATTGATTTCATAAAAACTCCAGGGTCTTATCCCCCCATGCACACACACACTGCAAGGGATTCTCATGATTGCTACAGACAGGCTATGATTTAGACAAGCATAACAGTACCTAGTGGCGCTGCTGGTGGTCTGAGCTTGCGTTGACGTTGACGTTGACATCTCTCTCTCTCTCTCTCTCTCTTTTCCTCCTAAGGGTTGGTGGGGAATATTCCTGAGCTATGCTCCACCCCTTTTGCCTAAATCAGACAGAGGGAGTGGAGCTCTGATCACAGGTGTGCTCCTTCTCTGTTTCACTTAACACAGGAGGTTCCAGTGAACAATGATCTGGACCACTTGCTTTGTCCCAACACAGGCAAATCAAAGGAACACAGGAAAGAGAGCACAATATACTGATGAAGGAGGAATTGCTGTGGCTCTCAGAGAGAGAGAGAGATGTGAAACTCCCCTCCCTTTTGCCCTGTGCTTCCCCTTCATACTTATGAGGAAGAATGAGCCTGCCACCAGCATATGCGAACATAGGAATTGCTATGCTTTCTAGGTCAGGTTCTTGTCTTTGGTGGTGGCCAATAGTACCTTTGTCTGAAGCAGCTGCAAGAAACCCCTAGAGTAGGCAATTATGAAATAACCTGGCCACAAGGAAAGCTTTTTCCTAAGGCCCATTCACTTGAGATTGCCTTATGTCCTTATGCTTATGAAGCGTGAAGATTTATATCCCTTCCAAAACTCTGATTTTTTCCTGTTTTAGTTCTTGCTATTTTCATCATCCATACAAATGTCAAAATCTTTTCTGTATCCTGTTAAGCTCTTGGACCCAATGGCATCATGGTGCCTGCTCATCTGCATTATGTGTAATACCTTCTGTGTATTTCAGTAGGGTGGTATATTCTCCCTTATGACCACTGTCAGGTGCTTCCCCACAACCAGAAGGTAGAGCAAGCAAAATAAAGGTTGTGAAGTTTTTAATCAATAACAATCCGAGTCACCACTTCTGATTCTTGAACTCTTAGGATTGACAATACAGATCATCAGACAGCAGTTTCTCCTTTTGATTCCTGCAGAGATCTGGGCTCCAGAACTTGCATTTCAGCAGTCACTTTCCACAGGTCGTGACATACTCCCCTTGCCATAACAAGGCATGGTTTAACAGGAAGCATGGATGGCAATCTGGCTAGCAAATGCTGGGAGAAAACATCTCACAAATCAGCAAACCATGCCTTCCCTCAATCAACACCTGCTTAACTTAATAATAAGGGTTGAAGTGGAATGTGATTAAATTTAAATACCTCCCTTGCGTGCTTAATGAAAACCAATTTTGGAGTAGTAAAGTTCTGGCTCAGAAAGGGATGATCTGAGCCATATGAAAACAGCATCATGATTTTTTAAAAGTTCATCTACTCCTGCTGTTTATACCCTACCTGAAGCCACATCCTTGCATATTTGTGACATCCCACGGGTGGGTTTATAAATGATTATGGAATTGGATGGAAAATAAGCAGCAGCATTTGTTCTTTCATGTAAATGTGCCCCCAGCAACAGGGAAGATCCCAGTCTTACTCCTCTTTGGAAATAGAGTTCCCAATAGAACATTTCCCACAGTTTCACATAACCATCAGGTGGTTTTCAAATTAGTTTAAGGCTTACCTTTGAGAACACTCAACTCAATGCAGTGTTCTTCATCAGCTTGTTCATGACTATGGATGTTGTATCATGTGTTTTGTATTGGGAACAGCATATGAACTGGGGCCATCCAAATGTTGCTCAAAATGGATTGCTCATGTCTAATCTTAGGTTATATTTAATTGATCTGGATTGCTTTTCCTGCACCTGGTTGAAAGATGCATCACTTCTCATAACTGTCAAATTTTTGATGTTCACCTATCAGTGCATATAACAAATGATTGTATTACATATTCCTAATATAATTTTACTAGGTATTATGTGTCTTCAAACAGCAAATATTTTACTTAGGTCAATTACTTTTGCCCGGAAATTGTCTATTCCCCTTATATTTAATAAATAAACAAACAGGGGAAAGTTACAGATGAGGTATTTCAACTAAACAGAAGAGTAATAGAAATCTTATTATAGGCAGATCTGAGCCTGATTCATAACTCGGTTACTTCACCTATTTGCGTATATGTCGCTCCGTTGAAACTAGTGGCGTTACAACAGCATCATATTGGAGTAACACAGTGGCGAATCTGGTCATCCAAGTTTAGTTATAATAAGATAAAACAGGTACTGTGTTCATATGGCTCTCTGATAACCTGTCTGTAGTTTTTTAATAACAGTACTGGAATGGAAAATGTACACAATCTCCTAAGGAGCTTAAAAATAAACATCATAAATTGTGGTTCCATATTTATTTCCCATTAGTGACTTCTATATAAAACTTTTGTTGACTAGTAAAACCTAGATTTCTATAATTGCCACCACTGTGAATTTACTCTGACTGTGTGCTTTCTGTTTCACACACTCCTTCACAACAAAGTCTAGAATTGGAATTAGCTGCTAATGAATGAAGCAGAAGAGAATACAGACTGTGATTTACACTTCTGTTTGCTTTGTAATGCTCGTAATTGTAAAATAACTGATCAGTGAACTAAGTAGATATGGCTCAAAAGCTACAGGTGTGCAGTAATAATATGCTAAAAGCACAGCCTCATTTTATGAAAAGAATTTCCCAACTGTTTAATTCTTCACACACTGCATTGGTTAAGGCCAGACCATGACACTTTGACTAGCTTCGATAAGTTCCTTTTATTAGTTTCAACTTTGCCTCTCTCCACCTACAGGCTTCTTTCCCTTCACCTCTAAACTCCTCAACCATAACACTTACAACCATTGTCTGGAGCACCTTTCCTCCAGCTCCATCTTGGATTCCCTCCATTCTAGCTTCCTCCCACTCTAGTCTTCAAAAACTGCTCTCACCAAGATGTCTAACAACCTCTGTCTGGTCAAATCTCAGGACCTCTGCTCGTTCCTTAACCTCCTCCACCTTTCTGCTGCTTTTGACATTGCCAATTACACCAACCTACCAACTTTCTTGAATCTTTTTGTCCTTCCTTGGCTGTTGTGAATCTGTTGGTTCTTATACTATCTCACTGGTTGCTCTTTCAATGTTTAATAGACCTTCTTCATCACCTTTTCTACAATCTGTCAGGAACCCTCAGAGTTATGTCTCCTTCTCTATCTACCTTTAAGTTCTCTCTTCCAGTGACCTAATCCACTTACGCCGTTTCAGTTAACATCTTTATGTCAGTGACTCACAAATCTGTTGATCTACTCCTGGGCAAAATTTGTGAAGTCCATAAACCAGTTTGAGTATCAGGAAGATTAGAAATTCCACAGTGTGAGTATGACTTCTGGCATTTGGGAAAGAAAAGTTGAAGAATTTGGAATAAGGAATAGAGGGCAAGAATTTGTACATAGGGACTATTTGGCTGTAAAGTAGTTGATAAATATAAACATATCACTGTGGGAGAAGAGATCATTAAAACCATTACAATGTAATGTTTACAAATATCTATTTGAATGCTTGTAAAAAGGCCCAGTTCACATACTGGGTGCTACAAAAAGTAAATAATAGAGCGAGTCAGGAATTTTCTGTCCTTTTTTTTTTTTAATGGAAAATTCAGTTTCTGCAAAATCAAAATATTTGTGAAAAAAATTGATTGTCCTGAACATTTTCAGCTTTCCATTGGGAAAACTGGAATATTTTTGTTTGGTAACTGACTGAAAATGTTTCATTTTAAGTCAGTTCAACATTGAAACTGTGTTTTCCTATTTTACCACATTGCCTGACTGGAGTTGTATTTTAGGTGCCCGATGCCCCTCCATTCTCCCCTACGTGACTGGCTCCCTGGCTGGATTTCATCTGGATTTTCACTCAGTAGTAGTAAATACATAGATAAACTGGATGGTTAGCAGAGGGACAGCATGATCTATTGGACTGAAGATGGATTGGGGCCATCAACAGAGTTAGGCCAATGCTGAGCATTTTGAAAAATTCCCCTTACTGTATTGTGTGGGGCATACCACCTGACAATGGCTAGGCTTTGAGCTGAGAGCTCTGTCCACTGAATGACAACTTTCTCACTGTTATGATATTCACCCCCTTTATCTGTTTGTCCCAGCCTCCTGTTGTGTCCTGTCATAACCAAGTTTGTGAGCTCTTCTTACTGCATGTGTACAGAGTGCCTAGCACAATGGAACCATTACCTCTGATTGGTGGCCCTAAGCACTGCTGCATTACATATAGGAATAATGTACTGCATATATATGTGTACACAGTATTACATATATTACACAAACTCATTGTGAAGCAGTTAGGGTGGCACACAAAACATGCCCGACATACATGAAATAAATTGTGAAGTTATCCAACTGTACATACTCTCCACTCCTCCTCCCATAGACACACAGCTTTCCCTATGCCACAAACCATGTACCACAACGTCAGCTCTGCCCCGCTCAACCCACCCTTTTCAGCACACCCCTTTACCAAACTTCCAACTGTGTAAGTTGTGGATGGTGATTGGTGTGGTACGTGTTGTGGTAGTGAAGTAAAGTGGACGATAGACAGCTTGGGGGAAAGGCAGAGTTAACTCAGCATGGTCCTGTGGTGGGAAAATTCCAAAACCAAAAAGTGGCCATGGCCCTGTAAAATACCCAGTGGTGTTTGAGATTAAAATACTGTAGACAGCTGAGCAACTCATTCTTTCCTTGGCATTTTGTTTAAACAGTTATTTATGGTGTTTGTACAGATGTAATGGTGTGTTTTTCCCTGATAATAAATATACAACATAATACTCTCTCATCAATCTAACTAAATCTACTCATCTTGCTTTCAGCAGCACAGTGACCTTTTCATGCTGCCTGAATAATGCATCCCTTACACCGTTTGTAACAGATATAGATTGTTTATCCCCTCTTTCTGCATGATGACATGCTGATTAATAACACCATGAGAGTGACCTCCTTATGATCAATTAATCATCTGCCATAATTATTCAGCAGTTAAATCATTATTAATTTGGGGTTCTTGTGAGAATGAAGGTTGACAGGGTTGGAAAGGGGAACCTGTTCTCTTTATGTTGCTGGGGACTTGGTTGTAAAAACTTTAGAGAAGTAGATTTGTGTCAAGGATTTTTATTATTTGGATTGTAATGACCGATAAAACTTCCCAGGTCCTCTAGACATTGACCCTAGAACTGGGCACAAATGTGGGAATATAAGTGGGAAGATGGCAAGTATAGACAAATTACAGAAGAATGATAAACTTTATGCTGTAATGCACATTGTAATAAAATAATAGAGCATACTTTCCTGGGAGGGAGAGCAAAAAATTAGCCCTCTCATTTCTTCTCCAGATTTGCAGGATTAATCTCCAGCTCTTTTGCTGTCTGTCACAGAGGTCATGGAAGTCACAGATTCCATGGCCCCAGGGCAAGCTGCTCAGGTGGCCCCAGGGAGAGCCACACTGGCCGCTGATGGAGCAGCCCCCCAGCCAGCTGCTTGGGCAGCCCCGCAGTCAGTTGCACCAGCTGCTGCTAGAGAGGCCCACAAGCATCCACACCAGCCGCTGCTCGGTGGTCCCTGGCAGCTGGCCCCAGGGACCGGCCGAGCAGCAGTCGGTATGGCTGGCCCCAGGAACTGCCCGAGCAGCGACAGGTGCAACTGGTCACAGGGGCCTCTCAGAACAGCAGCCCCGCCAGCTAAGATTTAGTCAGGGGTAGTTATAGTACAAGTCATGGACAGATCACGGGCCTGTGAATTTTTGTTTACTGCCCGTGATCTGTCCATGACTTTTACTAAGAATACCCATGACTAAATTGTAGCCTGACTTATGGTTGAAAATAAAACCTTCAAAAATTACCGTAGGGTAACCAGTGCAGCAACATCTAACTGAGTTTGCAGAGAGTCTGGAGCAATAGCTCTAAAGTCAGAACTCAAGATGCCAGTGATGACACTTTCAGTTTCAACATTGCTAACTACTTCATAGCTCATCAACACATGTACTAAAGGAGAGGAAGTATCTTACTACAAAGATCTACGCAATCCACTCTGAACTACTGGTCATTTTGGGTAGATGTTAAAGACCATGTTGTAGGACTAATGGGGGTTCAATTGCTTTCATTTTTCTGAAGGAGGTACAGAGCAAAAAGTGAAATCCCAGCAAGCTGCATGGAAACTTTTTAAAGACATCATAATAGAGGCTCATCTTCAGTGTATACCCCAAATTAAAAAACATTGGAAGAGAACCAAAAAAATGCCACTGTCGCGAAACAACAAAGTAAGAGAAACAGTGAGAGGCAAAAAGGCGTCCTTTAAAAAGTGGACGTTAAATCCTAGTGAGGAATAGAAAGGAGCATAAACTCTGGCAAATGAAGTGTAAAAATATAATTAGGAAGGCCAAACAAGAATTTGAAGAATAGCTAGCCAAAGACTCAAAAAGTATAGCAACAATTTTTCTAAGTACATCAGAAGCAGGAAGCCTGCTAAACAGCCAGTGGTGTCACTGGGCAATCAAGATGCTAAAGGAGCACTCAAAGATGATAAGGCCATTGTGGAGAAACTAAATGAATTCTTTGCATCTGTCTTCATGGCTGAGGATGTGAGGGAGATTCCCAAACCTGAGCCATTCTTTTTAGGTGACAAATCTCAGGAACTGTCCCAGATTGAGGTGTCATTAGAGGAGGTTTTGGAACAAATTGATAAACTAAATAGTAATAAGTCACCAGGACCAGATGGTATTCACCCAAGAGTTCTGAAGGAACTCAAATGTGAAATTGAAGAGCTACTAACTGTTGTCTGTAACCTATCATTTAAATCAGCTTCTGTACCAGATGACTGGAGGATAGCTAATGTGATGCCAATTTTTAAAAAGGGCTCCAGAGGTGATCCTGGCAATTACAGGCTGGTAAGCCTGACTTCAGTACCGGGTAAACTGGTTGAAACTATAATAAAGAACAAAATTGTCAGACATATAGATGAACATAATTTGTGAGGAAGAGTCAAACTGGTTTTTGTAAAGGAAAATCATGTCTCACCAATCCACTAGAATTCTTTGAGGGGGTCAACACACATGTGGACAAGGGGGATCCAGTAGATATAGTGTACTTAGATTTTAAGTTTCAGAGTAACAGCCGTGTTAGTCTGTATTCGCAAAAAGAAAAGGAGTCCTTGTGGCACCTTAGAGACTAACCAATTTATTTGAGCATGAGCTTTCGTGAGCTACAGCTCACTTCATCAGATGCATACCGTGGAAACTGCAGCAGACTTTATATATACACAGAGAATATGAAACAATACCTCCTCCCACCCCACTGTCCTGCTGGTAATAGCTTATCTAAAGTAATCTTCAGGTTAGGCCATTTCCAGCACAAATCCAGGTTTTCTCACCCTCCACCCCCCCACACAAATTCACTCTCCTGCTGGTGATAGCCCATCCAAAGTGACAACTCTTTACACAATGTGCATGATAATGAAGTTAGGCCATTTCCTGCACAAATCCAGGTTCTCTCACTCCCTCACCCCCCTCCAAAAACCCACCCCCATACACACACAAACTCACTCTCCTGCTGGTAATAGCTCATCCAAACTGACCACTCTCCAAGTTTAAATCCAAGTTAAACCAGAACATCTGGGGGGGGGGGGGGTAGGAAAAAACAAGAGGAAATAGGCTACCTTGCATAATGACTTAGCCACTCCCAGATTTTAAGAAAGCCTTTGACAAGGTTCCTCACCAAAGGCTCTTACACAAGGTAAACTGTCATGGGATAACAGGGAAGGTCCTCTTGTGGATCGGTAACTGGTGAAAAGATAGGAAACAAAGGGTAGGAATAAATGGTCAGTTTTCAGAATGGAGGGAGGTAAATAGTGGTGTCCCCAGGGGTCTGTACTGGGCCCAGTCCTGTTCAACATTCATAAATGATCTGAAAAAAGGGATAAACAGTGAGGTGGCAAAATTTGCGGATGATATAAAACTACTCAAGATAGTTAAGTCCCAGGCAGACTGCGAAGAGCAACAAAAGGATCTCTCAAAACTGGGTGACTGGGCAACAAAATGGCAGATGAAATTCAATGTTGATAAATGGAAAGTAATGCACATTGGAAAACATAATCTCAACTATACATATAAAATGATGGGGTCTAAATTAGCAGTTAGCACTCAAGAAAGAGATCTTGGAGTCGTGGATAGTTCTCTGAAAACATCCACTCAATGTGCAGTGGCAGTCAAAAAAGTGAACAGAATGTTGGGAATCATTAAGAAAGGAATAGATAATAAGACATAAAATATCATACCCCCTCTATATGAATCCATGGTACACCCATATCTTGAATACTGCGTGCAGATATGGTCGCCCCATTTCAAAAAAGGTATATTGGACTTGGAAAAGGTTCAGAAAAGGGCAACAAAAATGATTAAGGGTATGGAGCGTCTGCCAAATGAGGAGAGATTAATATGACTGGGACTTTTCAGCTTGGAAAAGAGACGACTAAGGGGGGATACAATAGAGGTTTATAAAATCATGACTGGTATGGAGTAAGTAAATAAGGAAGTGTTTTTTATTTCTTCTCATAACACAAGAACTAGGGGTCACCAAATAAAATTAATAGGCAGCAGGTTTAAAACAAACAAAAGGAAGTATTTTTTTCACACAATGCACAGTCAACCTGTGGAACTCCTTGCCAGAGGATGTTGTGAAGGCCAAGACTATAACAAGGGTTCAAAAAAGAACTAGATAAGTTCATGGAGGATAGGTCCATGAATGGCTATTAGCCTTGATGGGCAGGGATGGGCAAAAATTCTGTTTGCCAGAAGCTGGGAATGGGAGACGGGGTGGATCACTTGATGATTACCTGTTATGTTCATTCCCTCTGGGACACCTGGCATTGGCCACTGTCAGAAGACAGGATACTGGGCTAGATGGACCTTTGGTCTGACCCAGTGTGGCTGTTCTTATGTTCTTATGTAAGGAGGCCTCAACTTTGAAAAGTTTGAGAAATGCTGCCTTAAATATTGAGATTATAGATTACATTGGCTTTAGACTGAAATCCTGTCAAATGGTGCACGATGAATATTGTTATTACAATGGATATATATATATATATATACACACACACACACACACACACACACACATATATATATACATATATATATAGTGGAACATCAGCATTACTTCCTTTTGCTAGAGGGATGTTCCTTGGCAAGTGATCTGGATTAGAGAAATAGCATCTTATTGTAAAAGTGTTACTGGCTTTTCATAAACAAGCTATTTTTAAACTGGTCTCTCAAATAACAGTGATTAGTTATCGCATTTAAATTACAATGTTTAAATGTATCACCAATTTGATCACCAATCAAATGTCTTTCAATTCTGTACGGGTTACCTCTTGAATAATTGTGTATTCTTAATGATCCACTTGAGAATTACATGTATGCAAACACCAAGTTTTACCAAAATAAATTATCATGATTAATAGTCTTCCCCCAAGGGAATGAATGATATGCCTTTATGAAAAGGTAGCCGTAAGGACTCATGGCTATATGAGATTATTATCTGCTTCAACTTTATCTGCATGGGATCCCACCACTCTGACATATTTAATTTTTTTAATCAGAGACTGAAAACAGAGGTGCTTGGCCAGCAATGTGTTAGTCCTGATTCAAATCCAAATGTGAACATCTCCATTCCAGTTTGCACACTGCTCATCTCTACTATTCTTATATTTCTGTTTGCATTTTTTCCACATTAAATCAAAGCCAAATAAGCGCAGGCAGGTGGGAAAAACTGCAAAAACCACCCAAGTGAAACTGTAAATTAGTTTCAACGTCTTTTGAAGGTAGATTCACCTTCATGACTAAGTCCTCTTAAAACTCTGTGGTACTTAAGATGAAATTCACCATTCTGCAGCAGGCCAGCGGAAGGCTTAATTGGGATCCAAATCATATTTCTCCCCTTCCTGAATAGTTTTAAAGTCAAACAAGACTGGCCTTAAATGGTTGGATGTCTGGCTTTCTAGGGTCCCAAACACACTTGTAATAGGGCTGGCCAGAAAACAAGAACTCTGTTTTGGAAAAAAAAAAAAGGCAGTTATGGCATTTGCTTTCATTGAGCATTGAACAAAACCAAGACCTTTGAAAAGACTTCCTGAAAAAAACACGAGAGGTAACATATCACCCCAGAACAGCCAATAGCTCAGTGATTGGGGCACAGACCTGCCATGTGGGACACTCAGGTTCAAATACATGCTCTGCCTGATTTAGAGCAGGAATTTGAATCTGGATCTTCTCTCCTACATCCCAGGTGAATGTCCTAACCACTCGGCTCTTCTGGAGGGGGGAGAGGCATCTCTTTTTCTCTCTCATTATGGACCTCAGAAACCATTTTCATGGATCAGCATTTTCCATCAAAAAAATCTTTTGTCATAAAACTCTCTACCAGCTCTCCTCATAACTCACAGATGGACCAGATGTATCTCTCCAGCAGCAGATGAGAAGTAAGCAATTTATTTAGGGCTTGCTAGATGGTGTGTTAGGATGCTCCATTCGGGGTTCCTTATCAGCAAAGTTCCTTTCAGATGTTTATTTCAAACTGTGCTACATCAGCATGCACTAGGGAACTTTTAGCGTGTACCCACAAGGTCCACATGGACACTTTGTATGTGACACGCTGGTGTGCATTAGAATGTACACCCCAGCTGGTGTGCACTAACTCACTGTGTAGACAAACTGCTCAGCTTTAGTTCTGACTTACTGTCTGACTGGATCAAGTCACAGTCTCTCTGAATCTATCTTTCCCCAACTGTATAATTGGGATAAGAATTACCTACACACAATTAACAAACATCTGGAAGGAACTTTGGCTTTCAGCTAAGGATCTTGAAGTACTGCCATTTTTTATGTGTTATGCTTAAACCATAAGGTCTCAATATCAGATTTAAAGGCATCACCTCTAATAGGCTCTCCTTCAGGTACATTGACCATTTACATGCCACTGATTCTGAGAAGCAATAAAACTCCAAGAGAAAAGTTTGCCATGAAATGGCATTTTCCTCAGAGAAGTAGGACACTGTTTGTTCCAAGAGCTGGAGATCAGGCTGCAGATGAGCAGATTGAAATGCCAGCAGAAACAAGGCTAGAGTTTACAAGCACAATGGCATGTGGGATTTTGAGGTTGTGTAAGCAGAAAGACCATGTTGGAATCATGTCCCAGCCCATTAGGTCTGAAACCCAGTAGTTCAAGTCAGAGCTGCTAGACTGCACTTGCACAGTGGGAGGACAGATTAAATGAACATGCCTCCTATTCTAGTCTGGGAAGTTAATTTCTTACAAGTGAGTTTATCGGTTACTTGGTGGTTCTCTCTTTATTGTGAAAGTGCAACCTACAAATGTAGATTTATTTTGTTACATAACTACACTCAAAAACAAAACAATGTAAAACTTTAGAGCCTGCAAGTCCACTGAGTCCTACTTCTTGTTCAGCCAAGCACTAAGACAGACAAGTTTGTTTACATTTACAGGAGCTAATGCTGCCCACTTCTTATTTACGTCAACTGAAATTGAGAACAGGCGTTCACATGGCATGTTTGTAGCCAGCATTGCAAGGTATTTACATGCCAGATATGCTAAATATTTGTATGCCCCTTCATGCGTCTGCAACCAATCCAGAGGACATGCTTCCATGCTAATGACGCTCATTAAAAAAATAATGTGTTAATTAAATTTGTGACTGAAGTCCTTGGGGGAGAATTGTATGTTTCTGGCTCTATTTTACCCACTTTCTGCCATATAATTTCATAGTTATAGTAGTCTCGGATGATGATTCAGCACATGTTGTCATTTTAAGAACACTTTCGCTGCAGATTTGACAAAACGCAAAGAAGGTACCAATGTGAAATTTCTAAAAATAGCTACAGCACTTGACTCAAGGTTTAAGAATCTGAAGTGCCTTCCAAAATCTGAGAGGGATGAGGTGTGGAGCGCGCTTTCAGAAGTCTTAAAAGAGCAACACTCCAATGCGGAAACTACAGAACCCGAACCACAAAAAAGAAAATCAACCTTCTGTTGGTTGCATCTGAGTCAGATGATGAAAATGAAAATGAACATGAACATCCTCTGGAATGGTGCTTGTAGACTGAAGGGACATATGAATCTTTAGCGCATGTGGCATGTAAATATCTTGTGACATTGGCTATAACAGTGCCATCAGAACACCTGTTCTCACTTTCAGGTGACATTCTGAACAAGAAGTGGGCAGCATTATCTCCTGCAAATGTAAACAAACTTGTTTGTCTGAGTGATTGGCTGAACATGAAATAGGACTGAGTGGACTTGTACGTTTACATTGTTTTATTTTTGAATGTAGTTTTTTGTACATAATTCTACATCTATAAGTTCAACTTTCATGATAAAGAGATTACACTACAGTACTTGTATTAGGTGAATTTAAAAATACTATTTCTTTTGTTTTTTACAGGGCAAATATTTGTAATAAAAATATTCTGTGTTATAATTGAAAGCAATATATTTGAAAATGTTAAAAACATCCAAAAATATTCTATTAATGTTTAACAGTGCGATTAATTGTGATTTTTTAAATCGCGTTATTAATCGTGATTTTTTAAAATCATTTGACAGCTCTACTTATTACTTGCAAACATAGGGTGACCATATTTCCCAAAGGGAAAACGGGGCACCACGAGGGGCTACCCTGAGCCAAAGGGGTTGGCCTGAGCCCTGCCTGCCCTGCTGTGCCATCCCTGCTTGTCCCCCCCACATGTTCCTCCACACAGCACCCCCACTTTTTTGGCAGAAGTGGGCATTTGTCCCATTTGCTCTTGCCAACTTGATCAGTTGGCAACAGACAAATGGGATAAATGCCCACTTCTGCCAAAAAAGTTGGCTGGAACAGGGCTTAACAAAGGGACAGTCCTGGCCAAAATGGGATGTATGGTCACCCGAAGGAATTCATAACTGTTTAGTGACATCTATTGTGTGAATAATTAGAAAAAAAAAATTCAAAAATCATTTTAAAAAAAATGTATGCACTGCTAGGGCAAATTCTCTCATGAACGTTTATTCCTGTTGTATTCACAATGCTTGTGCTTTCTGCAAACATTCCTGAAAACAAAAGTGTGCATTGGAAAGTATATGAAGAAGTGAATACAAGGGAGTCATGAATATCAATTCAGTGAAGCAGAGAGATTTATACTAAAGAATATTCTCAGATACCTTTTTTGGTTGTTGTATTCACCCAGCTGTAATAAATATAGTGATCAACTGAAACTTCTTTATATGTCTAGAAATGCTATATATTCCCCCCCTTTGCAGATGGAGAACATCAAAAGAAAATTATAGATGCTTTCAGGAAAAGAATAGAAGCAGAGCGAGATTAATAGTGTGTCCCCACGAAGGACAAGTGGGCATGAAGGGTGAGGTGCTCTTGGTAAAGTTACTGCATAGGTTCGTTCATCTGCAGGGATATGAGGAAAGGATATTTTCCTTCCAGAGTTAGTAGATAATATCTGAATCCACAACTTTAGCCTTTGCGACATTGACCTGTAGGAAGTGAGCAGTTTTATTTAAGATCCTCTTTGGGAAAGTAGGCAATAAGTATTTCCGTGTCTGCATGTTCCTGCTTTTGTAGGGGAGAAAAATATCTTATGTTTTGCGAACAAAACTGCTTTGAAGTAATACTGGATTCAGCTAAAAGCTAAGGCAGTAACAAATTTCCTGGACTTGCCAGAAATCAAATATCGACTGTTTCCTACCTGGTAGCTAGCATGGAGTCACACTATCACCTTGTATCATGCCACCACAACCTGAAGTAGTGGCTTAAGGAAGGAGATCTGCTTCCCCCAATAAATAGGGATTCTAGAGCATAGTAGGAAATGCCACAGCTTGACAGAACTTTATATGAAGCTGGATTCATAGATGTCAGTGTGAGTTCCACTTTAAGGACTAGATTGTGGCATTCAGTCACAACTTTGAGTAGAAAGTAGTGTGAAGCACCTGAGAGATTGTGCCTCCAGCAGGCATGCTCTCTCCTGGTGCTGCTCCATATACATGAGAGAGAGGAGTATATTTTGTGCCAGTTATTGAACTGCTGTGGATTAATATTATAGTGGTTCAGGCAACGTCACCTGTAGCAAAAGTTGCCTAAGGCTTCTCATTACAAGAAGCGGTTTCCAGTTGCTTATAACTTTGTCAAATTTTAACCATTTAACCATCTGAAATTTTTCATGCCAGGTGTCTCCCTCAGGCTGATTTTTTTTTTTTTCCGAAAGTTTCAGCTAAAACAGTTCTGCTGTTTCAGAGAATGAGAATAAAGGGCAAATATTTTGTTTTTACCATGCTAAAAATATTCTTACACCTGTTTTGGTAAGAAGCTCCCACACATCCATGTTCTGTAGCAGAGACTTGAAATTTGCCAGGGGGTCTGCCTGGTGCCAGCGATGTGCCTTTTGGCTTGCCCATGAAAAAAATCCCTAACATTGGTCAAATTATGAACCTCTGAAAGTCTCAGTTCACATATGTTCTGCAGAGACCTGTTAGAGTTTGGCCACTAAGTTTTCACAAGATTCCGTCTGCACTGAGCATGCTCCAGCCCCTCATAGTTCCTATGTGCCATCCATCCACACAGAATGATTGAGTATGGTCCATCCTAGAGGCCATGGAGGGGAAAGGATAGGAGTTGTATGAGGAAACAGGAGCAGGAGCAAGAGGTCAGAGCAGTAGGGGAAGGTGAAGTGGGAGGGAGGGTATATGAACAAAAGGGACAGAGAGAGGCTGGGAGGAGACAGGGCAGAAGGGTCTAACATCTACTGCACACTCCTCTGGACTAGAACCCTGGAGTTCAGAGAGTCAACATTTCTAGGTATCTAGCAAATAACTGTGAAACCCAATGGCAAATTTTGAGTCTCCATTTCCCCTTTTGTGGCAGGGCCATATAGAAGATAATAGCCTTCTACTGCTACGCACTACTCATAGACTCTGGTCAGAAAGGACCATCATGGTCATCCAGTCTGACCTCCTGCACATGGCAGGCCACAGAACCTCACCCACCCACTCCTGTAATAGACCCTGAACCTCTGGCTGAGTTACTGAAGTTGAGTTACTCCATTAGTTCAAGTAAAGGGCTATGTTGTGGATGTAAAGATCCCAACCCTGCTGATGACTCATGGCGGGGGCGGGGCGGGAGGCACTATGGTTCAAAAGGATGACATTTTGTTTTTTCAATTTTAAGTTTTTAGAAAACATAAGGGGGTTTTGGATGCAATTTCCTATGTTCAATTAACATTAATGTTGAAAAGCCAAGTACTCAATAGTTAGGAAATGCCAGAATTAAGGTTGCCCAGGCAAGCTTAATGCAACCGCTGAGCGTACGCACAATGAGTTATTATAAACATTGGGTTACATGCGGATACAGAGACTGCTGTACTGTCAGTGCTCAGTACCATGAGTAAAGGCACAATCTTAGCTCTGTTTTGTTGGTTTATATGACAATCTTATCACTAGGATTTTTGTTTACACCATATCCATACATGCATCCTAGTGCATAAGGAATATAATTGTCCTGTTTTCATTACAGACATTTTCACTGTAAAGATAAAACACATAAAAGATAAAATCTTGGAAGGTGATATAAAGACTGTGTTATAGCCTCCATTACATGGAATTCATTTGATCTGATATATTTTGTTCACAGCTGTATTCAGTAGTTTTGATCTGCTACCTTATAATGAGAAATCCATAACATTCTGAACCATCTGCAAATCTCCCCAATGCCTTGGATAAAAAAAAACAATGGTTGAGAAAGCCAGGAGTGGTTTGTACCATCGCCTTAAATTAGCTTTGCTTGATTATTGCCCTCCTCAAATCCATCAGCTGGAAGTTGAGGTTAACCTTTCAGAAATAATGAATGAGTGGATGACAGACTATGGGAGTAAAGCAGGCACCAGCTGAGTTTTATGCAGTGGATGACAAGCTGTCAGAACCTGTCACTTTCGGATAAGTAATAACAAAGTATTTCCTGGTTTCTTTTCAAAGGGGTTGGTTAATTTAAAAAGAATTGATACAGCATTGCATTTTCTTTATGAATTCAGCCCGCATCCATACTTTAGATAGATACATATACATCTTTGTGACATATGACTTTGCTAATGCAGTGGAATGAAAAACACAGTGTCTAGGTAAGCTGGGGAGGCTTGATGAGGGCTAGTTGCTTGCGACTCAATCCAAATAAGAGTGAGATGATAGTGGTGGGATTCAGTGGTGAAGCAGCAGGAGAATTGCTGAAGGTTATATAAGACCAACAAACTGAGGCCCATTTGTAAAACAGAACCCTTATCCCGAGCTCAGTGACTTCAAGGGACTTTGGTTCCAGGCCATAAGCAGATGCCCAAGTTGCAGACCTGGCTATGAGCGTTGTATTCCACCTCTGCCTTGTACAAAGTGTGTGACATTTCCTTTCCCAAGCAGACCTTGCCATAGTTATCAATGGCTTTATCACCTTGAAATTAGTTTGCTGTACCATGTTCTACATGGGACTATATTTTAAGATCAGTTGGGTACGGAAATTAGTACAGAATGAGGCTGCTATTTACTCAACAACATTTCAGTCAGGAGCACATTGCACCAGCACTGCCAAGATCAGCACTAGTTGCTGATAAGTTTTGGGTGCAATTCATGGTATTGGTTGTTACCTTTGAAGACCTAAAGTGTAGGGAGCCAACTACTTGAGAAACTGCTTGTCCCCGCATTACATACATCTAAATCAGCTGGAGAGCCCTCTATATAAATTGGGGTGGTGGAAGGAGATGCTGGCCCTGACTCCTCCATGAAGGGCACTTGGGTTTGGAAACCACAAACCTTCTTGGTCAGGAAAGGGGCTAGGGACTCACTTTTAAAAAAACAAAATGAAAACTAAGAGTCTCCTTTTTGGAGCCTTAAGACTGGCTATACTAACAAGGGCCTTGTGAAAACTCACATAAATTACTGTGAGGGAAATCAAAATATGGTAACAGACGAGGTAAATAAAGTCACTACTGTATCATAGCATGAGTCATGTACTGAATTGTAGCATGGGAGTTTCCAGAATTTGCTGGGTCCACAATTTAAAGACTTAACATGTGGAGACAATTTAAAAAGTCACATATGTAGCTACCGGTGCTGCTATCCTTATAGTCAATATCTCACATAGCACAATCCTTGACTGGGTCCTTGACTGGAGCCTCTAGATGCTGACACAATACAAATACATCAGAAATAATAATGGTGGTTGCAGCAGCAGAAAATAAACAGAAGCAAGTGTATTCTTGTAATCCATACCTCCATGCCCCAAAGGGTACTGGGACGGGGGGGAGAGGTAATCATCTTTCTGTCAACCAAATAATCCCCTTAAATTAGGTGCATTCCACGGGGCCTCTTTCACCCAGTATAAACACCTCCTTTATCCAGAGTGGTATGGAGCGGGCAGGGCAGAATGGGGAATCAGGCTGTCAGTCTCCATAGGAGAGCTGAGGGCTTCCACAGAACAAAAACACAGCTGTTTTTCCTGAATGAATCTTAACTTATATTGATTTTTTCTAAAGAGAGGATTTTAAGTGCCATGTAGCTACCATATTGGTTTACATTAAAATATATTTTCCGTAGTACTTCAGAGATGATACCTGTGCTAAGCTGTAATGGTTTCAGCAAATCTATATTCATTTTAGGCACAAATGTGCTGGTTAAG
Source organism: Eretmochelys imbricata (assembly GCF_965152235.1). Lineage (NCBI taxonomy): Eukaryota > Metazoa > Chordata > Testudines > Cheloniidae > Eretmochelys > Eretmochelys imbricata. The sequence continues at coordinate 20,475,873 of NC_135572.1, forward strand.
AACTTCACATTAGATTTAAATAAAGACAGACACTCTGCTGGTTTGAAGACTAATATATCGGTTATACCTAACATGCCACTATTTAAAATGTATTGATTTAAACCAACAAACAAAAGTACATTGCTTCAAATAAGTTCCTGTTGATTGCACTGGGAGAATATTAAGTCACTGGAATGTTTTTAGTTGATATGGATTGGCTAAAAAAGCAAAACTGCTTATTTCCATTACCAAATGGCATTTCATGAAAGGAGATTGTTTTCAGATAATTTAGAGAAACATTTATTGGGATAGTCTTCCATTTTTAATTATATTTCATATACTCACACATTGTGCCTATCTATAATCTATAGACACACTTATCAGAGTAGCAGCCGTGTTAGTCTGTATCTGCAAAAAGAACAGGCGTACTCCATCTTCTCTGTTGAGATATTATATACATATATATATATATATATATATATATATATATATATATATATATATATATATTCTTACTATATGTTCCATTCTATGCATCCAATGAAGTGGACTGTAGCCCACGAAAGCTTATGCTCTCATAAATTTGTTAGTCTCTAAGATGCCACAAGTACTCCTGTTCTTTTTGCAGACATACTTATATAAATTAAAACATGTACTTATTGTAAAAATATTGTCTCAAATAATATAGAGTACAAAACTAGTCAGTCCCCTTTCATTATTATTTGCGTTCTCATGTTATCTGGAGGCCCCAACTGAAACTGAAGCATTGTTGTGCTTGAGACCCAGGGTAAGAGCCAATCTAAATAGATAAGACAGTAGGAAGTATTATTGTCCCATTTTCACAGATTGTCCACATAGCTATTTTTAGAGGATGAGCCCATGTCTGTGGCCCTGGGCTGGGACTAGGAGGCTCACTCCTGTGGCCTCTGTAGGTATATCCAATGTGACTTGCTTGAGTCTACACAGTAAGTCTCAGACAGAGCTGGATGTCCCAATTTCCAGTCCTGTACCTCAAATACAAGGCCATCCTTCCTCTCCTTTGGGCCCCAAACTTAACATGCACAGACCTTTGGCTTCAGTGGGGCTCTGCAGGGATTTGGTTCACAAATCATTCACTAGCTGATCCTTGTTTTCATGAATTTATTCATTATTGTAAAGTATTCACTGACCAAATAGCATGATATATTTTCAGTCTGCCAGTCATGCAATTATTGAATTGTTCAGTTGTTATTTGTGGTTCAATTATTTACCATTTGTGGTGTGTGGTTGGTTACCTGAGTCACACAGTGTTGTTCCTATTATCTGATTGGATGACAAACTTTTAAAACAGAATAATAATAAATTGTGAACAACATACTTTCAGTAGGAGTTTTCAGCCCAAAACTGTGAAACTTCCCAAGAGTCACTTTCACGGGCAGCCAGTGGTTATCAAAATACTCACAAGTAACTTACAATACAACCACAGTGAATCCAACTTTGTGCTTTTATTTACAAAAATATTCAGAAATCAGGATTATTTTAAGAACTATATGACCAGAGTTAACATAGATTCCTAGAACATTTAGTCTGACCTTTTGTATAACACATGCCAAGTAACCTGTGATTCAATTAGCGCCTACATCTCCACATACTAGAATAATCTTATATTTATTTGGCATCTGTAATCAGAAAGGACTACAAAATGCTTTGTAAATATTATATATACAAGAATCTTTTCCTCCACTACCAAGTGGTAGCCAGCTCTGGGGTGGTAGGTGGCAGCCACCTAGCAGCACAAAGCAGTGAGATTTAAGTAGGGCAGAAAGTGTTGCCAACTGGAACAAGCCAGAGCAGCATCCCGAGGGGATACAGTAAGTGGGGTTATGGGGAACACGGCTCACCCTTCTGTGCTGAAAAGTATAAGGGAGATCTACCTCCTTTTCCTGGCTGGGGGACCTGGGCTCCTCACACTACTCTACCTCCTCCTTGGCTGGTGCAACCAGAGCTCCTCCTATGACTTCAATCTATGTTGAAGCACAGAGCATCCCCTAACACCCTACTGGTTCATCTCCAGCTTTCATGACATAAAGTCCTTTTTCATATAAATGATTTGGGAGAGAAAAAAATAAAGGATAACATCTATTTAATATAGAAAAGTAGTTAGTGAGCAAGCAAAGTACATTTCTTTCCAACCAACAATGTTCTGTAGCAGAGGACAGGCTCAAACTCCATCCTTCACATAACCCATTGTCACTATTCAGGAGTGCTTGTTATATGGGACTCTCCTCAAGGCTGAATGTCCTGCCTTTTATCAGTTCAAGCCAGACCTATAATATATTTTAATGTATTGTTTATTGTGTTCTTAATGTCATATTAGTGGCTCTGTTTGCTAACACAATTCCAGAGCATTATTGCTTAAGTAGCTTTCGAATTAAATTAGCAAACTGAATATGAACAGGAAAAGAAACACCACAGTATGCTGCTGGATAGCACCTACAACAAATATCTCCATACCAGTCAGTCTGAGAAGGTCTGCTCTATGGTTATAAATAGACCCCCATCTTCATAAATAGGAGGCATATTGCTCAGAGGAACAAGCACATTGACCTTGTCATAAAAAATTACACTAGTCTCCTTTCTTGGACCAATGTACATTTTTTTCTCCAGCAAAAAATGTTCAATGTCTTATGTGGATATATTGACAGGCTGATACTAAGTGCACATGAGTTTTGGTTTTACTGTAAGTATGTGTCCTTCCTGAACTGACCCTTATAAAAAGCCCTCCCTGAACTGATCTGTAAAGCACCTAACTATACCTCTCTTAAATCCCTCTTGGAGATCCATTTCATCTGTCATGCTTACAAGAAAAGGGTAATGATAATGGACAGCTTGAGGGGAAGTTGAGGAAGGTCAATGTGTCTTTATTCCATAACTCAAAGTAAACCCTAACTTAGCATGGAGAATGCTCTTGAATCCGTAATTTTGGCTGAACGGACTTTTGCACTTAAAAAAAGCAGGAATTAAACCTCTTCCCTACCTATGAATAATCTCTCATTCTCAAACTTGACTTCACTGGTACTACTCCTATGTGTAAAGTTAAGCACGGATTTCAGTATTAGCAGGATCATGGCCTGAGTGAAGAATTTAAGAATTTACAGTTTATTCATTTATTATTAGTTTATATTTTATTTTATCTGCCTGTCTCCCCTTTCTCCATACCCCTCACACTGACTGTTGCAATTAGAACATTTGCTCATTTGTTGATGTTGAGAGCATGTAAAGATTAGGCCGTCTTTAAATTTTTGTGTTAGTTAAATTGGCAATTTTACCGATATTCATCATCTGTCATTATGTTCATTGCTGAATACTTTTGACGTGAAACTGATGTTTGAGTGTCTCAGCTGTCATATTTAAAAGGTTATGTTTTCAGCTCCAGGGTCATGAAAAAAACCTTGAACATGTGAATCAAGTGTAATCAATGAGGTACTGTCTTCCCCATTCTGACCCTGATGATTCCTCCCCCCCCCCCCCCGCCCACTCTCCCAAGACAAACCCTAGGCTACCATCTAGGCTACACATTTCCTCAATCTCTGTACTATCTGAGCCCCTGACAAGTATTTATCAATTTGTCCTCAACACTCCTGAGAGGAGGGAAGTATTATTTTCCCCACTTTACACACAGAGAGTTGAGGCACAGAGAGATTAAGGGACATATTTTTAAAGCTATTTAGGCACCTAAAGATGCAGATAGGCTCCTAATGGGATTTTCAACAGCATCAATGGGAGTTAGGTACCGACCTGCCAGTGAAAATCTCACTAGGTACCTATCTGTACATTTAGGTGCCTAAATACCTCTTAAAGGCTGGCTCCAAGTGACTTACCCAAGGAAACAGCGGAAGACTGTGACTGAGATTGACACTGAACCCAGACATCTTGGGTCCCTTAACCGTGGCAACTTTTATCCTCTTCAGAGGCTAATATATGCCATTTTCCATCTCTGGTCACGCTCTGGATCCTTGCCCACACACCCAAATGCACAGTACAAGTCAGAAAAGGATTCTGCAATAAGCTCTCACTTACACCACTGCTTCTTGGTATTTCCTGATTAGAGAGCTCTGCAAACAAATCACGATTACCACACAGTGAACTGACCGGAAAGTGATCCAGAAGCAAAGCAAACCTGAGAGGTTTAGGGGCACTGCCTTGTAATCCCTGTGACTTCAAAGGGCAACGGTGGATTAGCAGATTCAATTTGGAGCTGGAAATCAGACCTTTTGAGTTTGCCACTCACGTGCTATATGATCATCTAACCTCTATTCTCTCCAGAGACTTTTAGATAGTCTCATGTATAAAACAACCGCTGTCACACAGATGTTTGCAAACCCTGATGGTCTCTGGTTCACCGCATGGTTCAGTGTCTCCAGGTGTATGAAAATGGTCAATTTCACTTAGCTAGTTTTTCTGCAACTGAAGCTGAGAATTGCTAGTATGGTTTCCTTGTGCTCCTGGTTTTAGTGCTGTTCCCTCTGTCACCTCTCTCCCTTTTGTCTGGGTTAGTTATAGAACTTACCTATTGAACTCAGCAGAGACAGCAGGGCAGCAGATATTAACCGGGACATCTCAGATTTCCATATCTTTCTTTTGTGTATGATATGGCGTCTTCCTTTTCTCTTGTGATATTTTTGGAGGCATCCATAATGTTAATTACCTCTCTTTGGTACACCTGGTGGCTGTAACAAAAGTGTAGCCAGGTTCATGACTCTTACTGCAGATGCTCATATATAGGCCATAAAAGCTCTGATCTTTTCCCTTATCCTCTGTATTGCCACCTTTACAGCTGAGGTCTACATATATATTGCTATTTTCTCTGTCCTATTTAGGCTTGTTGTTTCTTTATTTTCCCAAAATGTGAAGAGCAAAGGAAGGAAGGCTTCCCTACCCATCTTACTACTCTAATTCCTAATTCCATTCACTCCCCAATCATTTTTCTTCTCCCACTGTATGGGAGTACCCATTGTCCCCTTCCTGGAATTCAGATGGTCACCCAATCACTTTCTCTAGAGCTAATAGGTAAAATGCAACTGGGCATCTGTAAATAGTGGTGTGAAAAAAAATATTCAAATACCATTGAGCAGCACGTCGACTGAATAATGAAATGCTTCCAAGATTTGCATCCCCAGGAACGACAACAGAAAACATTTTCAGGTATATCATTTTCAAATTTCTTTCTGCTCATAGACAAAAGGCAGATGAGCATTTTCTACACTAACCAATTGATATTCCACACTGGACAATTGATGTTGCAGGAAAACTTGATCCATTTCAGAGACATCCCCTGAAATGCATTAGAGCTAGTCAGAAATTTTCCAGCAGAACTTTTTTCCCTCCGGAAAACAGTGATGTGTGGAAACAGAAATGTTCAACAGGAATGTGTTGATTTCAATGGAAGCCAGGCAGGCTGCCACAAAACCAGAGCCCCAGACTCTTGGGCAGCCCACTTGGAAGGCTTCTGCAGAGTCAAGGAGTTTTGGGAGGTGGAAGCATTATTTCTTGACAATTTCCATTCCCTGGGAAAGATCGCATTTCTGACCTTTCATTCCTAACTGGAACATTTTTTTAAAAATGGGAAATTCCCTGTGGGATTGAAATTCCGGTTGCAGCTCATCTTTAGTCAACATCTTGCCACTCAGATTCACCACATTTGCCATACTTGCAAAGTCCCTATAGAAATTCTCCATTGGGTTAGGTCTAGACGTGGGAGGTAATTGTGACCCTCTACTTGGCACAGGCCGCAGCTGGAGTATTATGTCTAATTCTGGGTGTTACATTTTAGGAAATATGTGGACAAATCAGAGATAGTCCAGAGGAGAGCAACAAAAATGATAAAAGGTTTAGAAAACCTGACCTGTGAGGAAGTGTTAAAAAACTGGGCCTGTATAGTTCTGAGAAAAGAACACTAAGGGAGGACCTGGTAAAAGTCCTCAAATATGTTAAGGGCTGTTATAAAGAGGATGGTGATCAATTGTTCTCCATGTCTACTGAAGGTAGCACAAGAAGTAATCTACAGCAAGGGAGATTTAGGTTAGATATGAGGAAAAACTTTCTAACTGTCAGAGTAATTAAACTCTGAAACAGCCTTCTAAAGGAGATTATGGAATCCCCATCATTGGAGGTTTTCAAGGACAGGTTGGACAAACAGCTGGGGAGCATCTAGGTTTACTTGGTCCTGCTTCAGCACAGGGGACTTGATGACTTCAAGGTCCGTTCCAGCCCTACATTTCTATGATTCTATAAGTATGTCTACACTACAAAATTAAGGTGACTTACATTACGTCAACGTACAGTCACTGCAGTAATTGAATCAGTGTTGTATGTCCACACTAACTCCTTCTGTCAGCAGTGTGCATCCTCATCAGGAGTGCTTGCACCGCTGTCAGTGTGGTGCATTGTGGGGCACTGAGAGCTGGAGCAGGGTGGCGGGGCTCTGTCTGTCAGCCCTGGGTGGTGGGGCTCTGTCTGTCAGAAAATCCTCATAGATTTAGTGGTGGGAACTCTGACTTACACAGTACTGCACCCCCAAACTCTCCCCCCATCAAAAGTGTAGAGAACTTTAAAACTGAAGAGAAGGTTTTTCTTTCCACGTTTACCAACCTAAGAGATATTGACAGCAACTAGTTTCCCCAGTACACCCTGCACCAATACCTGCTATTACATCCAGCAGTGATTGAAAATCACATACACATTTTTTCTGCTAAGCTGATCAGCAGTAAACCACTTATTATTTATTATTAGTAGATTTCAGAGATAAGACTAACAAGATGACAGAGAGAGAGAACTTAACTTGTCTTAGAGCTATTGTTTTTGTACTTTGGGGCAGATATCACCATATCATTTCACATTCAGCTCACATTTTGCAAGTTAACTTTGCAACTCTAAGTATTGCAAACTTCATCATTTAAAAAATTATGAACCTAGATTCTGCAGAAAATTATGCAATGAATTTCCTACTCATACCCACCAAAAAGCAAGTATGTGGTCATTTACACATTCATTATATTGAATAAATGTTTATTTACCTATAAAAGCTCCTTCGACAAAACCAATGAAAAACAAAGAAAAGAAAAAAAATCAAAGCAAACTGATATATTTACCATTTATATAGCAATTTTTGGCTGGTGATCTAGGAGCATTTTACAAATAGGGGTAAAAACCCCATTTTTAACAGATGGAAACAGACACAACAAGAGCAAGTGATTTACCCTAATCCATGCTGCTAGTCAATTTCAGGACTGGGACCCTGCAGACTTACAATCCTGTAACCAACTACACTCCTGCACACAGAACATATAGCCTGAGAAAACGGGAGCTGGGCCAATACCTTAAAAACGGAACAAGTCAGCACATTATTTGATGAACCATTGGAACATCTGTTGAATTATGTATCTGATCAAAAGTATTCCACCAGCTCTAATGGCTGTGCTGTATGTAAAACCGCATATGAATGTACAATATAGAAGGCTTCAGTAATAGAAATAGCTCATGACTGCTCACAAAAAGCAACCAGTTATCAAATCACATGACAATGCAGGGACTAGATTAGAACATTGACAATTCAATCCAGAGAGGAATTTTCTAAAGCAAGCATGAAAGTCAGTCTTTGTGCCTATATCTAGCTATACCATATTCATCACCTTGGCAATAAACGTCTAAAAAGCAAGCCATTATAACGTATATCCTGTACAAGAGGGTGAATTTGAATCATCTATTTAAATCCTGAAATTGCTCAATGCATATCAGAGGCTTAATGCATACAAACGCTGTTCAGGTTATTATCTACAAACACAATTCAACTGCACATTTTCACATGCCTAGTTTTCTCCATTGTATTACTTTTAGCTGAATCATCAAGCTGGGAAACACATCCTGTGTACATACTGAGACAGTTATGTCTGAATACAGGCGTTTCCTCCAAATCTAATCTTTCTTGGGTCTCAGGTCTTGCAGCAATGAGATGACGTTTGATGCCAGATTCACTGATCCCTGTGTAAGTTTTGACTGTGCTTTTCTCCCCCCCACCTTCAGCTGTGCATATACTTTTATTGTCTGATTCAAACGCCACTAAACTGTAAGATTGTGCCCACGCTGCATCCTGTCCATGCTTTGTCACTTCAGCTGCCCAGAATGTTAATGTTTGGCTTCCTTTCAATTTATTCCCACCGGTCTTTAGAAACCACAAGCTCAAATACTCTTCTCCGTGCTTACAGAGATCATTTGTCCCCACATGGATGACCAATTCAAAAGGATTCCTCTTGTGATGTGCTTATGGAGAAAAGTGATGGAAATAAAATTTCAATCTCTGCCAATATTCTGAGGTTGTAAAGAGTGCCAGTCATATTAATACCTAAAAGAGGGAAATCATTTTTAATTGAGGGATGGGATGGAAAAGAGAATAAATGTTGAGAAAAGAGGGATCAGGCTTGATTCCAGTTCTATTTCAGGAGGGATGGCATCCCTCCGGGGTCTCATGATATGGTTTAAGAAGTCTCTTTTCTCAGATGGCACTTTGTACATTGGAGAATCCTCACTTTTAGTTTGGAATTAATTAAAATCAAGAGAATGGAGTGTACCGAAGCATATGCAGCAACCATTATTGCACAGATTTCAAAAGTCCAGATGTAGTTATCTACCTTGTTAAACAGTAATAATAGAGTTTGAGCAGCAAAACTGGAAACATAGAGGATAAGGAAAGAGATCAATGCTTTTATGGCATTTATATAAGCACCTGTCTTGGGATCCCTGAAGCTGGTTATATTTTGTTGCATCTTCTTGGTGTGACTCCATAGAGAAGTAATTAACAGACACCAAAGATATTGTAAGAGGAAAGAAACTCCCTACAATGTACAGAAAAAAAAAGACATCTGGGCTATGCCAATTAATGTCTGTCACAGAGTTGTTCTCTAGATGATCCCCTGTTGAGTTGCAGTGCTGAATTGCACACAGAGTCCACAACAATGGGATAGAGGTGACAGAAGAAACCAGCACCGACCCCAGGAGCAGCCATGGAACCATCCCATAGATTCTCTGCTTCATTCACAGTAAGAGCAGTTGGGTGAAACTGATGATCTTCATGCAGTACAAGACGCTGAGGCAGGTGGCAAACCAGAGACTGGCATGGTTTACAAACATCCGTAGGATAACAGATGCTGTATACAGAGGAGCCAGTTTGAGTATATTTGGAAAGTAGAGACTGGATATGCGCTGTTAACTTCCCCTGCAACATAAATCTTGATGTGTTCAGAGGGATCAGGATCATATAAGAGGAAGAGATTTTTCTACTTTTGATCCAATCAAGGCAATTAATGACTGCAATAAATCCGTTTCCAACAAACCCTCCAATGACCAAAATTATTAAAATAATTAGTGGAATGCTAAACAGAGGCAAATGTTTTCTACTCTGAGTCACCGCTGCCTGCCTCTTGCGGAGTTCCAGAATAAAGCTCCTGTGGGGCCAGTTGGTATTCAGCTAGCTGCATGCACAGCCTGCCTGCCTTTTATCTATGATCTGAAAGTGACCATGGGAAGCATTTTGCCAGTGCTGATATTTGGGATGCAAATCTCAGAATGGTTTAATTCTGGAATCCACATCCTACTCACACATCTGGTATCTACATATTTTCTTCGACAGGTTGGTGGACAGATGGTCAGCTGCTACACACCATGGTTTACCCTACCATTGATATTCCTACTTAGAGCGAGAGGTGAGACCTCTGTGGCTATGGTTCTGAATGTACCTTATACTGTGGGAGAGGGGAAATGTTGGAGAAAGTCTATGAATGTGGAGGATGTGCAAGGGCAGAGGTACGGGGAAGAGAGAGAGAAGAATGCTCCCTCATCCCAACTCAGGAGAGAAAAAATAAAAATTAGAGCTCCATGGGGAACAGCTGGGAAAGAAACTAACTTTGGGGATAAGATGAAGAGTTGCATATAATTATGTGGGGGAATAAGGGGGAAAGCTGAAAGGGAGGAATAACTAAGCAGAAGTAGAATATGAAACAGAAAAGTTCCTGGCCTGAATTTTAAGTGGCTGAGTGCCCACAGCTCTCATTGCTTTCAAGTAGGGTAGCTGGTGATCTGTGTCTCTGAAAAGTTCTCGGCAAGTTTTGTTCACACCATTGTAATAAGAAAACAGAAAGTTTAATCTGGCAAAAAATAGACTGAAAAAAATATAATACAGTAAAGGGAACAAAGGAAAAGTTGAAGAGAGTAAAAGTATTCTAACCACATTTTAATGTATATACCTTTCGAATATATCTGTTTCCTGTCCATTTCTATCACCCTCAATGGCTAACAATTATCACCAAACCATTATAACTGCCATGAAGGCTTTAGTAGGGGAGGATATCTTCAGAGTAATGCAAAGAGGACAGAGCAGGGGCCAGCCAGGGGTTCTACCACCATGTGAATTCTCCAATCCTCAGCCTGGTGCCAGGGAAGCATATCACATACCGAATCTTCATCTGTCCAAAATCTGAATCAGCCTCAATGGAGTTGCTCTGTATTTTGGAGAGAGGAAGACCGCTCTCCCTTTGGCTGGGTGCTGCAATGAGGTCCGTAGTGAGGTATATGTGTGCAGCATTGTGCAATAGGCCAGGGCCTGTTAGCCTATGCAGTGCCTTAGACATAACTAATGTGGCAAGAATCATGGATTTATGGAGTAATCTCCCCCCATTTTCGCACCCCGAGCCCCATCTAATTTAATCTAATATGGAATCCCCTTGTGTTCACGAATGTTGACATTAAATTCCTTCCACAGAAATAAATGGGGAGGTGGAACTAGAGATTTTGATGGGTGGATAGGGGATAGTTGAGGTATTTGGCACACAGAAAGAGATGGGAAGTTCTTTGGCACTAAGTCATTGGGTGGTGGTGATACAACTCTTTGGTCCATCATTTTTGGCAAGGTGGAGGTGACTTTAAATAAGAGGAGGAGAAAGTTTAAAAATCCTCAGTTCTGAAGCCTGGAAACCCAGCCAGCCACTAGCTACTCTGCAGTCCCATGTGCAAATATTGCCATTACATCCTAACTTAATCTTTCTACTAACATGAACAGCAATGAAATAGTTAATCTAGATTAACACAAGTAGACTTTATAATTAAAATTCTATTGTGATGTAAAGAAGCAATTAACACCTTCCTCAGAGGTATTGTTTCTGCAGACAACACTAGGACAAGTTAACACTGGAGTTGGAGGTGTAATTTCCAGCTCGGATAGACATAGTCACACTCGCTTTGATCAAGCTAGTGAGCTAAATGTAGCTGTGAACCTGTGGCAGTGCAGACAGCAGCCTGGGCTAGCCACCTGAGTACAATCCTGCCGAAGACCCTAGGTACGTACTTAGCCAGCTATCCTGTGCCACCAGGGTTACACTTCTATATTTTAGCCCACTAGCTCAATCAAACCTAGTGTGTGTATGTCTACCCAAGCCAGAAATGACACCTCCAGCTGCAGTGCAGATGTACCTAGTTGCAATCAATTTATATTTTGGAGGTTATATTTCAGCAACCGAAAACACTAGAAGCTTGTTTTTTATAATGTGATATTACACTCTGCAGCGTGATAGTTCAATCCACTTCCAAAAACTCAGTTAGGAGGCTATTTGAATGTTTACATAATAGCATCATATATGAATCCCCAAATATTAAAAAAAATCTAAAGCTCCTTCAAAATGAGTGCAAGAAAAAACTAAAAGCAAATCAACGTATTTAGCATTTCACAAAGTGCTTTTCACCTAGAGGTAGCAGAGCATTTTATAAAGGAGGTTAAGTAGCATTAGCCATATTTTCCAAGGGGGAAACTAATGTTAACATGGACCACAATTTCCTTCTCAACAAAATGTGGGTAATGATACTTAATTTTGTAAAACAAAACAAGACAACGAACTAGAATGCAGATTAGATCTAGATCAGTTGGTTTCCAGTCATATGCACACTATTTCTTACACACAGCATATGTATATTGCAACTTGTCACATACCTTAAACATTTAATTGAATCCTAAATCACTCAATGAAACATGGCAACTTTTAAAAATTATGTCTTTGTATGAACAATATTAAACAAACTAGTGGTGGCAGAGCATGAAAACATGTATTTGAATAGCCACCTAGTTCAGAGCTGCTTACAGCAAGCAATATGTTGTCACCGTACTGGCATATACTTTGATAGGATCATAATTAATTCAATCAATTCAAATAAAAGAGGGAGATTTTGAAGAAAACCATTAAAAAGTCCGCCTGTCTATATCTACTTACACCACATTCACAACCTAGGCAATCAACCTACAGATAATAATAATAATAATTATTAATAATAATAATAATAATAATGTGGGCCCCTTACTGAATGAGGGAGGCAACCTAGTGACAGAGGATGTGGAAAAAGCTTATGTACTCAATGCTTTTTTTGCCTCTGTTTTCACTAACAATGTCAGCTCCCAGACTGCTACGCTGGGCATCACAAAATGGGGAAGAGATGGCCAGCCCTCTGTGGAGATAGAGGTGGTTAGGGACTATTTAGAAAAGCTGGACGTGCACAAGTCCATGGGGCCGGACGAGTTGCATCCGAGAGTGCTGAAGGAATTGGCGGCTGTGATTGCAGAGCCATTGGCCATTATCTTTGAAAACTCGTGGCGAACCGGGGAAGTCCTGGATGACTGGAAAAAGGCTAATGTAGTGCCAATCTTTAAAAAAGGGAAGAAGGAGGATCCTGGGAACTACAGGCCAGTCAGCCTCACCTCAGTCCCTGGAAAAATCATGGAGCAGGTCCTCAAAGAATCAATCTTGAAGTACTTGCATGAGAGGAAAGTGATCAGGAACAGCCAGCATGGATTCACCAAGGGAAGGTCATGCCTGACTAATCTAATCGCCTTTTATCATGAGATTACTGGTTCTGTGGATGAAGGGAAAGCAGTGGATGTATTGTTTCTTGACTTTAGCAAAGCTTTTGACACGGTCTCCCACAGTATTCTTGTCAGCAAGTTAAGGAAGTATGGGCTGGATGAATGCACTATAGGGTGGGTAGAAAGCTGGCTAGATTGTCGGGCTCAACGGGTAGTGATCAATGGCTCCATGTCTAGTTGGCAGCCGGTGTCAAGTGGAGTGCCCCAGGGGTCGGTCCTGGGGCCGGTTTTGTTCAATATCTTCATAAATGATCTGGAGGATGGTGTGGATTGCACTCTCAGCAAATTTGCGGACGATACTAAACTGGGAGGAGTGGTAGATACGCTGGAGGGGAGGGATAGGATACAGAAGGACCTAGACAAATTGGAGGATTGGGCCAAAAGAAATCTGATGAGGTTCAATAAGGATAAGTGCAGGGTCCTGCACTTAGGACGGAAGAATCCAATGCACCGCTACAGACTAGGGACCGAATGGCTAGGCAGCAGTTCTGAGGAAAAGGACCTAGGGGTGACAGTGGACGAGAAGCTGGATATGAGTCAGCAGTGTGCCCTTGTTGCCAAGAAGGCCAATGGCATTTTGGGATGTATAAGTAGGGGCATAGCGAGCAGATCGAGGGACGTGATCGTCCCCCTCTATTCGACATTGGTGAGGCCTCATCTGGAGTACTGTGTCCAGTTTTGGGCCCCACACTACAAGAAGGATGTGGATAAATTGGAGAGAGTCCAGCGAAGGGCAACAAAAATGATTAGGGGTCTAGAACACATGACTTATGAGGAGAGGCTGAGGGAGCTGGGATTGTTTAGCCTGCAGAAGAGAAGAATGAGGGGGGATTTGATAGCTGCTTTCAACTACCTGAAAGGGGGTTCCAAAGAGGATGGCTCTAGACTGTTCTCAATGGTAGCAGATGACAGAACGAGGAGTAATGGCCTCAAGTTGCAGTGGGGGAGGTTTAGATTGGATATTAGGAAAAACTTTTTCACTAAGAGGGTGGTGAAACACTGGAATGCGTTGCCTAGGGAGGTGGTGGAATCTCCTTCCTTGGAAGTTTTTAAGGTCAGGCTTGACAAAGCCCTGGCTGGGATGATTTAACTGGGAATTGGTCCTGCTTCGAGCAGGGGGTTGGACTAGATGACCTTCAGGGGTCCCTTCCAACCCTGATATTCTATGATTCTATGATTCTATAATAAGCCATTAAAAGTATAAAATAAATTACTATATGGGAGAGTAACTTTAATCAACTACTTACTTCTTAAGCCTCGGACATGGATTTATCATCAAAATGCATGCACACCCAGCTCAATTTCCAATTTTGTTATAGTATTCAATGACAATTAGCAGAGTGAAAAATCTCTGTCCTCGCTATTACTTTCAGCTAACCACTCACCCTGAAGAGTGTACAGTGTGCATGTAAAAGGCCAGGTATATCTTGTCCTAGCTGGATTTCATATTATTCTAAACTTTATTTTGTTGTTTGATCCTGCTGCAAAGTTATGGTATTCGATACCAGGTTCAATGAAGCATGCAGGTTTGTTCCCCATCATCTCTCACCACTCCTCTCCAATTCAAGCCCATCATAACTGCCAGAGATGTAAGGAGCACGGAAGATTGTTCCAGTAATATGCACAGTCCATAGTTTAACAAATTTATTTGGGCATAAGCTTTTGTGGGCTAAAACCCACTTCATTGGATGCATGCAGTGGAAAATACAGTAGGAAGATATATATACACACAGAACATGAAAAAATGGGTGTTGCCATACCAACTGTAACAAGACCAATCAATTAAGGTGGACTATTATCAGCAGGAAAAAAAAAACCTTTTGTAGTGATATGATAATCAGGATGGCCTATGTCAAACAGTTGACAAGAAGGTGTGAGGAACAGTAGTGGGAAAACAGCATAGGGAAAAAGCTTTTACTTTGCATAATGACCCAAAGTAAATGACACAAAGTAAAAACTATTTCCCCATGCAAATTTTTCCCCTACTGTTACTCACACCTTCTTGTCAACTGTTTGAAATGGGCCACCCTGATTATCATATCACTACAAAAGGTTTTTTCTCCTGCTGATAATAGCCCACCTTAATTGATTGGTCTCGTTACAGTTGGTATGGCAACACCCATTTTTTCATGTTCTCTGTGTATATATATCTTCCTACTGTATTTTCCACTGCATGCATCCGATGAAGTGGGTTTTAGCCCACATAAGCTTATGCCCAGATAAATGTGTTAGTCTCTAAGGTACCACAAGTGCTCCTTGGTTTTTTTGCTGATACAGACTAACATGGCTATCACTCTGAAAAAAGTTCATAGTTTGTCACCTAATCTCCCCCGAACTTCAGGGTGTGTAGCCTCCTTTCAATTCATTCCCACTGGTCCTTCAAGTAACAATCTCTGAGACTCTTATTAACAATAAAGATGGCTATCTGTAAGCAACTAGTCTATAGCCCTATTTTTAACTGTTTGTAGTAATATAGGACCTCAGAACTCTAGTCATGGACAGGACTCCTGTTGAGCTAGAACTGCAAGCTGTAATGGATTCCTCTTGTGATGGTGGACTCCACTTGTGATCATGGAAGGAGAAAAGAATGATTAGAGAATTTCACATTTCTTTTCTATCTCATAGATATTTCAAGGGCACAGGGGCCATAGTAGCTACTCCAGTAAAATATTTATTTATTCAGCAGCAGGATGGAGAAGGGAAAGCAGTGTAGAGAAACAAGTATTGACTCCAACTGTCTCCTACAGGGGTTATCTACACCTGTGATCTTCTGATATGGTTTAAGAGGTCCCTTCTCTCAGACAGCATTTTATACAGTGAAGATTCCTCACTGATGCCAGTTTCAGTTTAGAATTCATTAGAATCAAGATAATGGAGTGCATGAAGAATATCCAGCAACCAGTAAAGAATATCCAGCAACCAGTAATCAGTAAAGAGATTGAAGGTGTCCAGAGGCTACCAGCTAGACAGATAGGCAATGTCATCAGGACCACAGATTCAAAACCAGAAACATAGAGGACAAGGAGGGAGAGCAGAGCTTGAATCGTATTTACATGAGCATCTGTCCTGGGATCCATGAAGCTGTAGGCATTACATCTCATCTGCCTGGTGTGTCTCCTCAGACAGATCAGCAGCAGGATGGATGACACCAAAAATATAATAAGGGGAAAGAAACATCCCAACAAATACAAAAGCTGGATATGGAGTTCTGTCACAACCCCATTAATCTCTCTGAGAGTGATGTTCTCTGATAGATTCCAAATTGATTTGCAGTGATAATGGCTATGATCAACCGAGATGTAAGGGAGCGAGGTGACAGAGGAGACCAGCACTGGCCCCACAAGCAGCCATGGAACCATCCCAGAGATTCTCAGCTTCATTTTCAGGAAGAGTGGTTTGGAGAATTTAGCAGTATTCACAAAGTAAAAGACGCTGAGCCACGTGGCAAACCAGAGACTAGCAATGGTTAAATACGTCCACAGGAAAGTGAGCATTTTATTTGTATGACCAAACTTCTCTCTCTCTGGAGACAAGAGAGAGTGGATGTACGATATCATCATCACATACAAGAGAAATCTCAATATACTCAGAGAGACAAGGATCATGTCACAGGGGGACAGTTTCCTCCTTCTGATCCAGTCAATACAATTAATCACTGCAATAAACAGATTTCCCACAATCCAACAATGATTTCAATCGCTAAAACAATTAGAGTGATTATTAGAAGTGGAGTCAACATCTTCCCTCTCACATTCACCAATGCCTACTTCCTTTCTACAGGTTTCATGGCAGCACCAATTCACTGATAGCTAGTTGACACTGTCCTTCTGCCTTTTATCTAGGAGCAGGAAAATACCTGAACATGATACTTTCTGGCATTGTTCCTGAGGATGCAAATTTTGGAAGGATTTAATTCCTCAGTCTACATCTTACTCACACATAGAGTATTTGCATATTCTCTTCCAAAAGGCTGAATACAGTTGGCCAGCTACACTTCTTCCCTCCACCTTTTGCCCTACCTTTTATTATAGGTGGAGCTAGTAGCACAGCCTGTTATTAAGGTTGCCTGACACTTCTCATTATAAAACCCTGTTTTCAGTTGCTTGTACTTTTGCTAACTTTTAACCATTTAGGCAGAAATGTTCCCTTCCAAGTGTCTGCCTCGAGCTAAATGTATCTGAAACATCTTGGCCAAAATGGTTCAGCTGTGTCCAAGAATGAGACTAGGGGAAATTGTATTGTTTTTCCCATGTTAAAAAAATTCTGGCAATCATTTCTTTGAAATGTCTAGTGTCCCCTGCTTTGAAGCAGATATGTGAGATTTAGCAGTGAGGTAGCCTGTGTGCTAAGGATGTGCCTTTTGCTGTCGCTGGAAAAACCCGCCCAAGTTATAAACCTCTGAAAAATCACAGCTTGCACATTGCTCCGTAGAGAATTACTAGAATTTAACAGCTAAATTTCAGAAGATTCTGTCAACGATGAACCTGAGTGAACCTCTCATGGCTTCTAGAGCTGACCATGCACCATCCCCACAGACCAACTGAGAATGCTCCCTCCAGCCCAGGGCTATGGGGACTCTGAAGGACGTTCCCTGTAATGGCTGCTTTGGGCCAGGGTGTAGGAAGGAGATATGGGCACTGAGAACAGGAAGCCTGGGCTCTCAGCAACCCCCCTGCTGGGGCATTGGCAATGTAGGGGAGGGAGCTATGTGCTTACAATGCAGCGGGTACCAAAGCTGGACTGGGTGGAAGGGAAAGAAGTAGACTGGGACAAGGAGTCAGGGGCGGGCAGGCCGGGGCTGGAGTGCGGAGGGGAAGAAATTGTGAGTAGGAGCCGCAGGGGGAGCGCAGACTGGGACTGGTTGGCTAAAGAGACTGGTAGGGAAGGAGAATTTGGAAAGAGATTGGGACAAGAACTGGGGAGAGGGCGAGGGGAGAGACTGAGATCGGATGAGGCACCCAGGAAGGGAGACAGGACCGAGAGCCAGTGGTATGGTCCGGGAAGAGACAGACAGGATGAATAGCTGAGAGGGGAAATTGGGACTGGCTGGGCAAGGAGACTGGGGACAAGGATTAGGGGCAGGAGAGGGGGGGATGAAAACTGGCTGGGCAAGGAGACTGAGACTGAGTGTGGAGAGGGGGAGAGACTAGGATTTGTGGGGAGCCTGAGGCTTGGACAGCAAGCTTGGAGTGCAGTATCACTGCTGCCTTATTGAGATCTAAACGTGTCATATAGGACAAGGGTCCTTGCCTATTGCACAATGAAGTGCACATTTTATTTGGAGGGGGCAATTCTTCTTGCAGCACCCAGTCAAAATAGATCTGTGGCCAGCCAGAGAAATTGGTGTTCCGTGGTGGCTGCTCAAGTTGTCGAGCTAACTCCCAATATCAGCCAAAGACTGTGGCTAATTGTGCAACTGTGGCGAACAGGACCATGTGCTGTGCCTCTGTTTTCCAGCAACAAGGCTGCAAGTAAGACAAGGGACAAAGGCTGCATTTTCTGTCTTTGCTTTTCTTTTCTCTCCCCTTGTGTGTTTTGTTTTGCCTTCTAGGAAACTGGATCAGACTTCAGCAACAGCAACGACAACAACAACAGCTCCAGCTTATCTCAACTAACTTTTTATTTTTTCTCCCAAAAGAACAGTTAATACCATCTTTCATACTACCTACTAAGTTTTATTTTCTTCTAAAGAGTCTCTACAGACAAAGAGAAAGGGAACTAGTGATATAGCTAAAATGAAAGTTTATTTATTACTTTTCATTTCAAATGCTTTTTTAACTTTTCGTTTTTCTGTATCTTCAATAAAAAGGTTTAAAAATTTGTACTGGTGCGTTTGCCATGGAACTAAGCAGGCTGAGGGCTTTGTATACCAACCCCAGAGCCCTGTTTAAATCTATTTAATGGTGCACAGTGACAGAGTCCTGTTAACGTCTTTGACTCTGGACCCACTAGTCCGCCAAGATTAATACAACAGCCCTGACGTGAGAGATAAACAGAATTTCTGTTCGATGGGACATTCTGACATTTCAAAATTTCATTTCATCCCAAACTGGAACAAAAAGTTGAAATTTCCAATTTCCAAAAAATGAAAATTCTGATATATTTCATTTCAGAAACTTTGGAACAGCCTCGTTGAAGCATTTTGTTTTAACTATTATATAATGTCAAACATATGAAAGTGAAATATACCAATAAATATTCATGAAAATTATTGATGAAATCAGTATGTTCCCATGAAATGTTCTGATTTAATTAAATCTGTTTTTCCCAATGGAAAAATGGGCTTTTAATTTTTTTTTTTATTAGCTCTAGACCAGGGCTTTGTTCCTTCCCCCAAATATCCCTTTCAGTGGGTCTATTCTCTCAGTAGAACTTGGGGGGGGGGGGCAGTAGACCCCAGCTCTCCAAAGACCAGAGGGGAGGAAGAAGCATCAGGGTTTATTCTAAAAGACATCTAAAGTTAGAAGAGGAGCTGTGGCCAGGTGTCAAAGCATCAAAGGCACATGGGGGGCAAAGTGATTTCCCCAAGGCCATACGCCTAGTCAATAACAGACCTGAGACTGGGAAAAAGGCACCCAAATCCCCATACAGCAGCCACGTAGTTTCCTGCACACACAATATGTAGCCTACAAATATTAGAGCTGGTCAAATACCTTAAAACTGAATCATCAAATCACATAATCGATTAAAATGGGAAACTTTTGCTGAATAATGTATTTGAGCACCAGCACATAACATAGTCACTAGAACTGGTTATGTGTTTCAGAGTAGCAGCCGTATTAGTCTTTTACCAGCAAAAAGAAAAGGAGGACTTGTGGCACCTTAGAGACTAACAAATTTATTTGAGCATAAGCTTTTGTGAGCTACAGCTCACTTCATCGGATGTATTCAGTGGAAAATACAGTAGGGAGATTTATATACACAGAGAACATGAAACAATGGGTGTTACCATACACACTGTAAGGAGAATGATCAGGTAAGGTGAGCTATTACCAGCAGGAGAGCGGGGGGGGGGGGGGGTAGGGTAGGGGAGAGAAATACTTTTGTAGTGATAATCAAGGTGGGCCATTTCTAGCAGTTGACAAGAACATCTGAGGAACAGCGAGGGGGAGGGGATGGGGGGAGGAATAAATATGGGGAAATAGTTTTACTTTGTGTAATGACCCATCCACTCCCAGACTTTATTCAAGCCTATGTTAATTGTATCCATTGATTCTTTTACATAGAGACTGTCCAGTTTGGCATATTTTCAATGCCCCTCTGCCATGTACATTGGCCAAACTGGACAGTCTCTATGTAAAAGAATCAATGGACACAAATCAGACGTCAAGAATTATAACATCCAAAAACCAGTCGGAGAACATTTCAGTCTCTCTGGTCACTCGATTACAGACCTAAAAGTGGCAATTCTTCAACAAAAAAACTTTAAAAACAGACTCCAGCGAGAGACTGCTGAATTGGAATTAATTTGCAAACTGGATACAATTAACTTAGGCTTGAATAAAGACTGGGAGTGGACGGGTCATTACACAAAGTAAAACTATTTCCCCATGTGAGCTGTAGCTCACGAAAGCTTGTGCTCAAATAAATGTGTTAGTCTCTAAGGTGCCACAAGTCCTCCTTTTCTTTTTATGTTATGTGTGAAACTGCATGTGAATATACAGCGTCAGAAGCTGTATGGTACTGAAAATAGCTCACGGCTGCTCATAGCACACAATCAGTAACAAGTTCCTGACAGCACAGCGATATGTTCACAACAAGGTCAATCAATTCAATGCAAAGAGGGACTTTCTAAAAAAATCATTCAAGTCAGTCTATCTACTGCTACCTAAATCACATTCCCCAACTGGGTAATCAACTTAAGACTTAAGTCATTAAAAATATAAAATAAGAGAAACTCAAATTAGATTTAACCTACACATTTCAGAGCAGCTAATTCACATAAATGGGTAGAGCTGTTTGGAACATATTCACATAAATGAAATTTCAGTGAAACATGTTGTTTCATCAGAATGCAAATGTTTTGTGAAGATGTATCTGTTTCCGTTAAACTTTTGTCAGGAAGGTTGTTTTAGGTTCAGGGCACACACTCCCAGCCACACACTATAATCATACGTGGGTGGTTAGGTTAGGTTACTGGCTTGGAATATGGGAGACCCAGGTTTTGGAGTGACCTTTAATGAAAATCTCTGCTGTGTATCAGGTACAGCAGGAACTTGAATCAGGATTTTCTGCATCCCAGGCCAGTACCACACATACTTCTATTTTTGCAAAAACAGTGTTTTGGTTTTTGTTCCAACATGGAAGGAAAACAGCAGCATATTTGAAACCTTGAAATTTGCTGCAAAATGGAATTGTCCTGAGGTCAGATCTATAAATGAGCCCTATATGCTTCCTCTCATCATGTCTTTCTGAAGAAAAATAACAGAAAGTTTCAGATTCTATTGCTGTCTTTAGTGTTTACAGAGGACCTGCTACTGGCATATCTAACAGTTGGAAATATTTGTTTGAGAAATAGAACAGAGAAGGGAAGAAATGTGGATTCCAGATTTGATTCCCATTGTTTCTCCTATAGGAGCAAAACAGTCTTTCTGAGGTCTTGCAGTAGGTTTAAGAAGTCCCTCCTCTCATTAGCATTTTGTATGATGGAGAATCCTCTCCAATGCCTGTCTGAGTTTGATTAATTAGAATCAAGATAACAGAGTGTACAGCAGGATATGCAGCAGCAGTGATTGCAGGTGTTCAAGTGCTGTGACAGCTGGACAGGCAGGCAATACCAACAGAAACTGAGCTACAAAACTGGCAACATACAGGATAAAGGAAAGGGATCAGAGCTCTCGAGGCTTTTGCACAAGAACCTATCCTGCAATCCCTGAAGAAGGTTTGTTTGTTTGTTTGCATCTACTTGCTCTGTGTCCATGGAGAGGTAATTAATAGGATGAAAGACACCAAATTGATGATGAGGGGTGGGGAGAAGAACTCTATAATGTAGAGAACAAAGACATATAAGATATCCTAGATATTGTCTTCCATATTGATGCTCTCCAGGAGATTCCCAGCTGAGTTACAAAAGTAAGTGCCATGATTAATTCAAATGTAAAGGACAGGTGCTCTGACAGGTCCGGACTGTGTCACAGGAGGAGAGTTTTCCATTTTTAATCCAGCCACTGCAATTAGCAAGTGCAATAAATCATTTCCCCATCACCCCTAGAGTGGTCTCAATCATTACAATGATTAGTGATACGTTCCCTGGAATACACATCTTCCCACTCACACTTGCCATTGCTTGGGAAATTCCAGGACATCAGATATCACTACAGCACTAAACAACCGACACCTGGCTACTACACGCACCTGTCTTCTGCCTTTTGCCTAGGTGCAGGAGAAAATCTGAAAATGACATTTTTTTTCTGGTGTTATGCCTGAAGATGCAAATCTTGGAAGGATTTCCATACTAAGCCTGCATTCTACTGACATGTACATTATTTCCATGTTGTCTTTCATGAGGCTAGGTGAGGATGTCAAGTGCATTTAGCTGTTCTTCCCAGTTTTTGTCCTGTCTTTCATCTTCATACATATAGAAAACAAAATGTGAGCCCTGTGAGGCTATTGGTAAACAGACCTCTTATATGATGGAACAGGGGAAATGTCTCAGAATAATCCATGCAGGTGAGGTACGGTGAAGTGAGAAAGATGCTTCTTCATCACATCTGAGGCTGTGGGGTGAGGGAGGGAGAAACAAAGAAGACTAAGAAGAGTTGTAATTTAGGGAGGAATGAAGGGACCTATTTGGTACAGAGAAAATAAGTTGGGCGAGGTAGAAAGGGGTGAAACAATATAGTAAAAGTGAAAGGAAATGGAACCTAAGAGAGACTCCAGATATCCAAATGTCAGACTGAGTTTTGTTTGTTGCACTGTAACAAGAAAACAGAAAATATAAAGATGCCAAATGTTACATGTTTGTCATTGCTGCAGGAGCTAGGAATGGGTATGGATCCCAGATGGCTTCAGGTGTTATTATACCACAACTAAAACAGTGGAGTCTGTGATGGGGTGGTCTGTCCCCTTGATGATGGTAGGGTCTAGAGATCATCCCACCCCATCCTGTGCTGTGGCTCCTTTGAGGTTTGGTACCCCGAAGTCTAGGAAAATTATAAAAAGCAGATATGTGGAGAAAGGAAGTGCTCCCAGGGAATAATCTGTATTTAGGGAAAATCTGCGCTTGTATTCCTTCCAGAGCCCAGCGCCTTGTAGAAAGGGTGGGGCAAGGCTCCCCTCTCTCCTATTCAACCAGAGTCAGGGCCGCTTCCCTCAGAACGGGGATAACCAGCAGGAGAAGCCTGCTTGCTGAACCCTCTGAGCCTAGGGATTAACTTGGGACAGGGACTAGCCCAAAGAGAAGTAGTGAAAGCCACAGCTCGCCCAAGGTAATAAGCACAGCCGCAGCAAGAGGAGCTGTGGGTCACCTGTGCCGAGGAGGGAGAACTCAACGGAAAACCCCAATCCCAAGTGGGGAGGACCGGGAAGATTCCCAAAGCTGAGGGGAGAATCTATGTGTCAGGAAGGCCAGGACTAAAATTCCCAGACTCAAGAAGGCAACTGCTGAACTTAAAGAGAAACTCTTTTGGGAAAGCTGTATGAACTAAATAAGTTAGACCCCAGGAAAAGGAAAATATTGGTTAAAGACTCTGGAGGCAATTGACTTATTCCCTGCAGGGCCTTGCTCAGCCAGCAGGGGGCACAACAGGGCAGGCACCTGTGACAGAACCCAGGCCAGTAGAGGGTGCATACTGTTGATTAAAACACAGAAAGACAACACTGGCAGGAGTATTGATAATTATCTACTCACACAAAAAGCAACTGTTGAATGACTGAAGATGTACACATATCTAGCCTATGTACCCAAGGGATACCTTGGCTGTTTCTCTTTTCCTCCCTTTCCACCTTTTTGTGCCAGGACTCAAGTGAGTGCAACAAATAATGTATTCTATTAGCAGAGGATTCATACCAGACTTGTTGATTAGTCAGGTTATGGGTATTTCCACTGAAACTGTGGTTCAGTGTCATGTAGGCTCTGTATTGTTTATATGAATGCCTTGAGGCCCCAGCCGAAATCCAGACTCCCCTGTACATGAGACTACAAAGACATATACTAAAAGACAGTCCTTGCCCCCAAAAATTTACAAGCTGATGAGACAAGACAAAGGGTGGGAGAAATGAAGTTGTGATATTCCCATTTTGTAGATAAGGAAATGAGGCAGAGAGAGTAAGTGACTTGCCCAAGAACACACAGTAAGTCTGCGGCAGAGCCAACAACTGATCCCAAATTTGAGTTCCAAGCCAATACTGTAGCCAAAAGACCATCTATCCTCATTATATCTGTTCTTATCTAGATGGTAAGCCTCTTGAGATGGGGCTGTATCTTCCTAAATGTTTCTACAATACCCAGCACAATGGGCCCTGCTACTGATTGAGGCCTCTGAGCACTACCACAATACAAACAAATAAAAAATACCCTTGCCTCAAAATGCTGACAGTCTAACTGAATAACATAATACATGGGACAAAACTCCCAGCGTAAGGACACGAGAAGAATGAGGAAATAACACGGCTGAGGAAAGCCTTCACAAAGGAGTATAGAGGCATCAGATTTTGCGTTGAGATGCTCATCCTCAGAGAAATACAACATCCCTTGTCTATTACTTTAAATATGGCTGATTGTATCCCTAACACTGTGTAAAGTAATTGTATCAAAAAGGGTCTGGTGTGTTTTGTGAAAAGCAAGTGTTTTACTTGCCTTCATAAACTAGCCTCCATATGGTAAGGAGTAATAAATCATGCTGCCATTTAACACATTATATTGCACATAGAAAGTTTTGCAAACTCAGTTGAAAGAGTGTGTGAAAAGGCGATAATCCCTTTTAATGTTTATTTGCAAGTTGTCATGCCCACTGTCATTACTGTGCTGGAGATCTTGTTAATTTCAGTACACTACAACTTGTTTTTTCAAAACAGTGTCTTCCATATGGAGGATTGCACAGAGGCACTTAATGGAGAAAGAGCCCTTCAGAATGACAGGCAGAGTGACTCATATGCACAAAGATGAAAAAATGATGTAAAATAAGAGAGGAAATAGAGGAAAAGAAGAGAATTTTAAGGAGGCATAACCACAAGCCCATCCTTGCACAAGAGCTGCAGCGACGGGAGTGCATGGGAAATGGGGAAAGTAAGTGGCCAACTCGTGCCACTTGTATGCTAAAGTGTACAGGAAGATTATAATGGTAGGTTTACTAAGGAGAATTAGCTCAGGGGAGAGAACATGTTAGTGAAGATAAAATTGTGCTGATTCACACGGTGTCAAGGATAAACTGGCTTAACTGAACTTCCCTTGTCACGCCAATGTCAGCCTCACTATTCCCTTCATTTCCTTCTCCCACTTATCTCTGTACTTTTGTTCATCTTCTCCTATGCCTCAAATGACCTCAGGCTCCCAACCTCTCCATTTAAGTGTCCTGCAAACCCACTTTCTCCATGAGGCCTACAAACCCACTAACCCCTATCATTGTAACACTCCCACTCATCTCCTTTCTCTTCCGCCCCAAGCGTAGGTGCCATCCTCAGCTGCACTCACCTCTGAGGGGATGTCCACACAGCAGCTGAGACCGTGCCTTAGACCCAGACACACTAGCTCTGCTCCCAGCCAGCACACCTAAAAATAGACATTGTGGCATGGGCAGCAGCTCAGGCTAGCCACCCGAGCTCAGACCTAGGGGCTAGGCAGGCATGGATGTAGGAGGCTTGCTCGAGCTGCTGACCATGCTGCAACATCAACATGGCTACTCTTAACTTAGCCATTACCCTATGATCCCACTGAGAGTTACCAAAAGCAACTACAGCATATGCTCAAGAAACTTCCTGAAAAAGCACAAGATCAAATCCGCACAGACACACCCCTGGAACCCCGACCTGGGATATTCTATCTACTACCCAAGATCCATAAACCTGGAACTCCTGGGCGCCCCATCATTTCAGGCATTGGCACCCTGACAGCAAGATTGTCTGGCTATGTAGACTCCCTCCTCAGGCCCTACGCTACCAGCACTCCCAGCTACCTTCGAGACACCACTGACTTCCTGAGGAAACTTCAATCCATCGGTGATCTTCCTGATAACACCATCCTGGCCACTATGGATGTAGAAGCCCTCTACACCAACATTCCACACAAAGATGGACTACAAGCCGTCAGGAACACTATCCCCGATAATGTCACGGCTAACCTGGTGGCTGAACTTTGTGACTTTGTCCTTACCCATAACTATTTCACATTTGGGGACAATGTATACCTTCAGATCAGCGGCACTGCTATGGGTACCCGCATGGCCCCACAGTATGCCAACATTTTTATGGCTGATTTAGAACAACGCTTCCTCAGCTCTCGTCCCCTAAAGCCCCTACTCTACTTGCGCTATATTGATGACATCTTCATCATCTGGACCCATGGAAAAGAAGCCCTTGAGGAAGTCCACCATGATTTCAACAATTTCCATCCCACCATCAACCTCAGCCTGGTCCAGTCCACACAAGAGATCCACTTCCTGGACACTACAGTGCTAATAAACAATGGTCACATAAACACCACCCTATACCGGAAACCTACTGACCGCTATTCCTACCTGCATGCCTCCAGCTTTCACCCTGACCACACCACACGATCCATCGTCTACAGCCAAGCTCTGCGATACAACCGCATTTGCTCCAACCCCTCAGACAGAGACAAACACCTACAAGATCTCTGTCAAGCTTTCTTACAACTACAATACCCACCTGCGGAAGTAAAGAAACAGATTGATAGAGCCAGAAGAGTTCCCAGAAGTTACCTACTACAGGACAGGCCTAACAAAGAAAATAACAGAACGCCACTAGCCGTCACCTTCAGCCCCCAACTAAAACCCCTCCAACGCATTATTAAGGATCTACAACCTATCCTAAAGGATGACCCAACACTCTCACAAATCTTGGGAGACAGGCCAGTCCTTGCCTACAGACAGCCCCGCAACCTGAAGCAAATACTCACCAACAACCACATACCACACAACAGAACCACTAACCCAGGAACTTATCCTTGCAACAAAGCCCGTTGCCAATTGTGCCCACATATCTATTCAGGGGACACCATCACAGGGCCTAATAACATCAGCCACACTATCAGAGGCTCGTTCACCTGCACATCCACCAATGTGATTTATGCCATCATGTGCCAGCAATGCCCCTCTGCCATGTACATTGGTCAAACTGGACAGTCTCTACGTAAAAGAATAAATGGACACAAATCAGATGTCAAGAATTATAACATTCATAAACCAGTCGGAGAACACTTCAATCTCTCTGGTCACGCAATCACAGACATGAAGGTTGCTATCTTAAAACAAAAAAACTTCAAATCCAGACTCCAGCGAGAAACTGCTGAATTGGAATTCATTTGCAAATTGGATACTATTAATTTAGGCTTAAATAGAGACTGGGAGTGGCTAAGTCATTATGCAAGGTAGCCTATTTCCTCTTGTTTTTTCCTCCCCCCCCCCCCCCAGATGTTCTGGTTTAACTTGGATTTAAACTTGGAGAGTGGTCAGTTTGGACGAGCTATTACCAGCAGGAGAGTGAGTCTGTGTGTGTATGGGGGTGGGTTTTTGGAGGGGGGTGAGGGAGTGAGAGAACCTGGATTTGTGCAGGAAATGGCCTAACTTCATTATCATACACATTGTGTAAAGAGTTGTCACTTTGGATGGGCTATCACCAGCAGGAGAGTGAATTTGTGTGGGGGGGTGGAGGGTGAGAAAACCTGGATTTGTGCTGGAAATGGCCTAACCTGACGATTACTTTAGATAAGCTATTACCAGCAGGACAGTGGGGTGGGAGGAGGTATTGTTTCATATTCTCTGTGTATATATAAAGTCTGCTGCAGTTTCCACGGTATGTATCTGATGAAGTGAGCTGTAGCTCACGAAAGCTCATGCTCAAATAAATTGGTTAGTCTCTAAGGTGCCACAAGTACTCCTTTTCTTTTTGCGAATACAGACTAACACGGCTGTTACTCTGAAACTCTTAACTTGTTAGCTCTAGCAGTCTGGGAGGCATGCCACCAGCTGCAGTGTACACATATCCTAAGCCACCTTTAGGCCTACCTCGAGCTTGGGCCAGACACAGGGCTGCACAAAGTTGACAGCTGTAGCTGATCAACTAGGGATGCAAAGGGACTTTAGCAGAGGTCAAAGACTGGGCCCTTTGCTTTCATCTCTGTTTCAGAATTCTAAATTACCACTTTCTCTGGACGTTGTTGCGTCTTTGACTGGTCTTTGTCACTAAGACTGTAAACACCTCAGGGCAGGCTTTTTGTCATTGCGTCTTGCACAATACAGACCATACCATCAGTGATTAATAATTAATATGTACTAGTAATAAACATCTCTGTGGAAGAAAAGCTACCCAGTGCATGTATGCTGTCCCTCAGCTCTCTATACGCATAGCTCACGTTTCCCTTTTCTATAATTAAGGCATTTGAGAAATATACAAGTACTTTTAAATGTTACTGAATTGTTTTAACTTTCGAAGTTCCTACAGTCACTGAAATCTCCCTTCCATTCAGCTGAAAACTTGCAAAACCGTTAGTGATCATATACAGCACCTGGAAGAAAAAATCTCTAATTGCATCAGTCAGCACAGTAGACCTTAGTAACCTGCTCAGCCCAGGGGACCCAGTGACATTTTATGCTTTGAGACAGGGACTGCTGAATCACCTGGAGAAAGGAAACTTAAATGCTTTTCTCTTTTAGGTAAGGGGATGAAGAAAAAACCTGACAAAGCTAGACAACCTGATGGGAGAACCAATTCATAGATAAGTCAGTTTGTGTGCAGGATGCTGTTTCTAAATCAAACGGGAAATTGAGCCAAATGAGCTGATCATATACACACTGAATGGAGAATACACATACAGCCATATGCAAGACCTAAACAATTGTTCAGCTGCAACTGCAATACTGATTGTAGCAGTGTTCTCTCTGGCTTGTCTATGTCAAGCAGAGATATTTCAAGAAAGAATGCTGCAGCCCATCCAGTGATCTAGATGAGACAGTCAGATTTACCTACTTGTCTCAAACGAGCACAGATTTTCTTTGCAAAGCCACAGCTACAGATAAATTCCAAGATTTAAATGTTCTGTGTTTCGCTAACACCCCAATAATTCCCAGCACACAACCACAGCACTAAATATTAGAGAATTAACTGCACTGCTTTGTGCAGGTACAGCACCTTACACGTGACAATGTGCTTTACCATGACTAAGACTCAGCATCCACGTTAAGTACATTTAGCCATATTCATATTGCAGATGGCTACACTGAGGCACTGAGAAATTATTGCAAACATTTTCATGCCTACATTAGTCATCTAAATCCACTCATAAGCACTAAATAAAAACCAGACTGGGTTTCAGAAGCACAGACGTCCTATTGACATCAGATGTTCCCAGTTGCTATGACTTGAGAGGACTCCAGTGACCCATTTGTGTATGAAACACAGAGGCTCCATCAGATACGTTTATGTTGTGATTCCTGTTAATCGTCCATTGCACCTAACGATGGGAGAGACCATAATACAAGACATGCACTTCAACTTGAACAGCCCTTTCAGGACCTCAGCCAAAGAGGGCACTTAAAATCATCAGTTTCCGTGCAGAGAGATTCTCTGCAGAGAAGGCTGATGTTCTATCTGTCATGAACACAGACACCAGGAGGCACAGAGAGAGGTAACAGCTTCAGGCATGCCTGTTGCGGCAAACGTGGAAAGTAGGGTGACCAGATAGCAAGTGTGAAAATACGGGACAGGATGTGTGTGTGTGTGTGTATCTGCGGGGGGGGATAGGCACCTACCTAAGACAAAGCCACGAATATCGGGACTGTCCCTATAAAATCAGGATGTCTGCTCACCCTAGTGGAAAGCAACACCCATGATAGCACAATACTTGTACATGGCAAAAGACTGGTGAAAAACACTGCTGTATGAAACACTGAACAACTAGAGGTGCAGTTTGTATCTATCTGGCTTAGCATTCTTTTCAGTTCTTCTTGTAAGGATATAGATAATCAGGCCTGCCTGTAAAGGCTTATACTTTAAGAATGTAGGTATATGTTTATCATTTAGCTAGTAATAGAGGTATACAAGAAAGAATCTGTGTAAGGGCCTTCTCTCACTGTGACAGTCTGAGGCCCTGTTCTTAGGCCAATGCCTTTGGCTAAGCAGCAGAGGCAGCCATAAGCTGGGAAGCGACCGGTCACATCCTCACATTCCAAACTAGTCAATATGGGGCTGTTAGGAAGATGATCCGATCTATCACCTCCAGAGAAAGGGAAGAGCCTAGAAGATGTAAAAGGAAATTTAGGTTGATAGTTTTCTGTCTGGTAAGAACTCACTTATCAATAGACACAGCTGGGAAACCCTTATGTCTTTATAGATGTAGTTGTGAAATCCTCACTTCTGTATTGTTTTGTCATTATAGTTCCCACTTTGGCTATTGTTTATTGGCATGGTCTCTATCTTGTTCTGTGATTGTTTCTGTCTGCTGTATAATTAATTTTGCTGATGTAAACTAATTAAGGTGGTGGGATATAACTGGTTAGCTAATCATGTTACAATATGTTAGGATTGGTTAGTTAAATTTCAGTAGAATGATTGGTTAAGGTATAGCTAAGAATATTACTATATAAATCAGGGGCAAACAGGAAGTAAGTTGGGATTCGAAAATAAGGAAAAAGGAACTTGGATTTAAGCTTGCTGGAAGTTCACCCCAATAAACATTGAATTGTTTGCACCTTCAGACTTCGGGCATTGTTGCTCTCTGTTCATGCGAGAAGGACCAGGGAAGTGGGAGAGTGAAGGAATAAGCTCTCTAACACTTCTCTCCACCTTGTATTCTTCCACTTCGCTCCTTTCATATCCCTCTGATATTTCCCCTGGGACAGAGACTATTGTGACCTTATGTTAAAAAACAGTGTCTAGACGACAGCATCCGCAGCTGATGGCAGGAAGTAGTCAGATCCCCCTCCAAGACCCGGGGAAATAGTAGTAGGGGCTAGCACCCCAACTACGGCATCCACCCAGCTCAGGACAAGGAGCAGCCAGAAGTACAGCCTCAAGGAACCACCAGAGCTACCTGGGGACCAACTGAAGGAGATGCGAGAGCCAGCCAAGGGTATAGCAATTCTGGCATTCCTAAAGCTCATTCTACACTGCACCTTCGTTAGGTTTAAGTTTTGAAAACCAGGACATTTGTCATAATACCTGTACAAATTAGGGCATTAAGTCTCCAGATTTCTGGACCTTCTGCCTTGCCATGTATTGCTTATTTTAGGGACATAAGTTCAAATGCAGGATCAGGCCACAAGTATACATGAGTGTGACAATCATATCATAGGTCTCCGTCACATCACCATTCACAATGTGGCATGATTCAGCACAATTGACTGTCCTAGAAACTTTATGGAGTATCACCAGATAGACAGACAGTTTATGAGTTTTGTTCATCAGTGTGTGTGTGTGTGTGTGTGTATTTATCAGAGAAATGCTTATTGTAAGGTGTGGTACTATTCTGTTTAGAAACTGTACATATCACCAGTAAAGGCTGTTTATTACCTCAGGCTTTGTGATTCATTGATTAGGCACAGCTGCTTCCTGTGTTACATAGCCATATGAGTAAAAAAAGAAACAACACATACTACCAAGATTTATATCGTCTCTGCTTACAAGAGTTCCTGTATCTCAGAAGTAGGGGTGTTGTGGGTTACAGCTGAGGTAACTTGACATGGCTTTGTCAATGTGAAGTAATAATGACCACCAACATCTATATATTGCCTTGCATTTGCAGGGGGTGTCTGCCATTGACATAACAGCCCCATACCTATAAGATACGCATGGGTAATAAGCCTGGATTTTCACGAGTGCTGAACACTCTACTCCTATCTACTTTGACTGGAGTTGTAGTGGGTGTTTTTTGCATTTGGAAAGTGTGTAGGACCTGATACTTTGGAATAATAGAGCTTAACATAACAGAATATAGAGAGGAGAGTATTAAGAAATTGTTTAATCAAAGCCACAAGATTATTCCTTATTTTAATATGAATTGTGAGTGTTTTTAATGCTTACAAAAGTGAATTACTAATAGCACTGCTGAGTAACACTTGGTTCAGATAGGCTCTGAGAATACTATGGCTTTCTTTCCAAAGAGATGTAAGTCTGTTCCTGTGCATCAAAGATTTAGGGCACTTTTCTCAAAAGTAGAGGTGGCTAGCCATGATGGTGAAGTTTAATTGTGTAATTATCTAATACACCTAAATTGCCCTTCATTTTGTCCCAGAATGGTTTGCATATATGCCATCTGGCTCTGCATACATTCTACCATTTTTATTTTTGAGAAAATGCTTTTTAATAATTATGTTCTCAAAACTGCAAATGTAGAGTTTTGCCCATTCTCCAAAGTTATAGGTGGTTGAGCAGGAAGCTAATTTGAGTTTATACATAAAGGCACTAGGGACTCTGTGCAACAGGTCCTCCTCGGCATCTGACCCATAGAGGTTGTGAATCTATCACCACTCCAACTAGGGAGCCTTTGCTTTTTATCTCCAGCTATTGGAACTCATGCTTTAAGCTGCAGAAGTCCTCAATTCAGCTGCTAGTGCATCAGCCAAAACGTGGACCTTGGGCTAATTTCAGAGTTGGAGATTCATGGAGCAACACAGTGTGTACAGCAGTATCACAGCTGGGGAGTGCGCATTGCAGCAGAACCAGGATTAGCACCAGGAAACTGCAAAGGACTGGTGAGGTTGATGACAAAGGGAAGACTGAGAGGGGACATGATAACAGTTTTCAAGTACATAAAAGGTTATTACAAAGAGGAGAGAGAAGAATTGTTCTTCTATCTCTGACGATAAGACAAGAAGCAATGGGCTTAAATTGCAGCAAGGGTGGTTTAGGCTGGACATTAGGCAAAAACTTCCTAACTGTCAGAGTGGTTAGGCACTGGAATAAATTGCCTAGGGAAGTTGTGGAATCTCCATCTTTGGGGATTTTTAAGAGCAGGTTAGATGAACACCTGTCAGGGATGGTCTAGATAATACTTGTCCTGCCACGAGTGCAAGGGACTAGACTAGATGACCTCTCAAGGTCCCTTCCAGTCCTATGATTCTACGATTGGGATATGACCAATATCGGCACATTCACAGCTAGCGCCAGAAATCCAAGCGACAGTGCAACTTAAAGTTGGGTCTGTCTGTTTAAAAAAAGGTGTAACAGGATTGTTCTTAGCCCAGCATCCAACCCTGCCACTGCTGCACTTTCCCCTTCTTGGGTTTTCCTATAACTGTAACCAGGTTCTCATGTCGGTCAAACACCTTCCCTCCTTGGGGGAATATCCTTTACTAAAACACGGTTCAAACATCAACTTACAACCAAAACAAGCCTCTCTCCCACTCCATGTTGTCTTCAGCCTCTTGTGAGGCTTACTTCTTTCCCCGAAACCCAAGTCCTTCTTTCTTTCCCCTCCTGCACCTTCAAATGCATGTGGCATCCACCAGTTTCTGCCATTTTTAAAATGTGGTCTTGTGGAGGTCTGCTCAGGTTGCTGTCAAGTTAATGGATTTGGCTTCTCTCGCTATTGTTCTGTGTAATGTTTCTCCAGGTTACCCTCTTTCTCCTTCCATGTTGTATCCTTATCGTCACTTGACTTGAAAGTCATGTTGGTGCCATCCTTAAAGCGTGTCCTAAATAAGTTCATTGTCACCTTCTTACCATGTTGTTTTATGATGTTGCAAGAAACATGCTCCAATGAACTCTGAAGAACTTCCACATGCATTTATGTTGGAATTAATCAATTGCTGTTGTAGATTTCCATGACTTTGTTTCTTAAAGGAGGACAGACATGATGCCAGTATGAAAAATTCACATTTTTTGTAAGTGTCAATCATGCTACTTTTCCAAATCTTTTCAAGTTTATGAAAGTTGTTTGCGGCTTTTGATATTTGTTGGTTGACATCTAGTATGGTGCTACCATTACTGCACATCTCATTCCCTAGATCATAGTAAAAGGGCTTACTTCTTTTAGCACTTCTATGTCTACTCTGGTTGTCGCTTTGGGGACATTGAGAGCCATATATTTTGTCTTCCCTTTGTTGATGAACAAATCAAAGTGTTTTGCCATTTCTGCCAATAACTGTCTTTTATTCCATTAACTGATGTACTGAACTAAGCAGGACAATGTATTCAGCAAAAAGAATGTCATCCAGATGTGCTTTATCATATGTCCAGAATATTCCTCAGTGTTCTGTGGTTACTATCTTGATGACATGATCAATGACCAGTGTGAATAATAGAGGGGGCATAATGCACCCTGGCCTTACTGAAGTTGTCACTGCAAGTCATTGGCTGATGTCACTATCTCTAACTGAACATTTGACATTATCCCATAGAGCATTGATGATTCTAATGCTTGCCGCTGTGTACTTTCTATGTTTCGTCTGAGAACAAAGATATTGTCCACACCTGATCTCAGTGCTCTAAAACATAGAATCATAGAATCACAGAATATCAGGGTTGGAAGGGACCCCTGAAGGTCATCTAGTCCAACCCCCTGCTCGAAGCAGGACCAATTCCCAGTTAAATCATCCCAGCCAGGGCTTTGTCAAGCCTGACCTTAAAAACTTCCAAGGAAGGAGATTCCACCACCTCCCTAGGCAATGCATTCCAGTGTTTCACCACCCTCTTAGTGAAAAAGTTTTTCCTAATATCCAATCTAAACCTCCCCCACTGCAACTTGAAACATGCTTGAACATGCTTGTTCCTCTCTAAGTTGGAGATCTATTTGTTTCTTGATACATTTCCTTGATACATTCCAGGATGATGTTGCCCATGATTTTACCAGACATTGAGAGTAATGTGATTCCTCACCCATTATCACAGTTGGGAAGGTCCCCCTTCTTTCACAGTTTTACTATAAGGCATTTCCTTCTCTGGGCTGGGTATTTTTCTTCACTCCACATTTGATCTGAAACCCAAGGAAAGTCTGGACGGCAGATTCATTACTCACATTAAGCATCTCTGCAGTAGTAATATCCTTTGCATTTGCTTTCTCCCTTTTAAGTTTACCAATGGCTTTTCTAACTACTATTGTAATATTTCCTAAATCAACACTAAGGCCTAGTGGTAAGTCCTCATCACCTATTTCTAGTGGTTTGCTTGGACTTTGTCCACTAAAACAGCCTGAAAATGTTCTGACCATCTTTTCCTTTGTTACTCTTGAGTACAAAGAATCTTTCTATTTATACCTTTCATAGGGCCTCCATTGCTGCTAAAGTTTCTTATTAACTGTTTGATTGTCTTACTCAAGGTTGTAAGGTCACCTCTTTGGCTAGCATCCTCAGCCTCTTGATGGTTTCTATCATCTCTCTTTTTATGTCATCTAGTGCTCCATTTTGCCTCTCTGTCTAGAGCTCTGTAGCTCTCTGATGTTTTCCCAGAGTATCAGTGGCTTGGTTGTCCAGATCCTGCTGTCTGGCAGATCCTCAAGCCTCTTCCTCTTATGACTTCTGCTCCTTTCCCTTACTGCAGGTAGGTCCAGCCAGCCCTTTTAATCTGGCTCGTGTGGAGAGACCCTTTCCAAGTCCTCCCTGACTCTGGGTCCCACCTGGGTCTCCTGCAAGAGCCTCTGTGCAGGTCTGTCTCAGTTACTCTTGTGTCAGGGCACCAGGACCCAACTCCCCCAAAACCTCTGAGCAGGAAAGCTCTGCCAGGCCCATTCTGGGCTTCTGTGGAGAGACCCTCCTAGATCTTTCCTCACCTTGGCCATCGTCTCTCTGACTG
This sequence comes from Eretmochelys imbricata, assembly GCF_965152235.1. Taxonomy (NCBI): domain Eukaryota; kingdom Metazoa; phylum Chordata; order Testudines; family Cheloniidae; genus Eretmochelys; species Eretmochelys imbricata. The sequence continues at coordinate 20,511,691 of NC_135572.1, forward strand.
AGGAGACTTTCTCTTATAGGAAGACACATCCCAAGCTATCATCATATGATGCCTGGTCACCTGACACCCCACCCCCCACCCCCACAGACACAAGTCCTAACCCATTGCCTGAGACCAAATAACTAGGCACAGGTAGGGATGGACCCAAATTCCTTAAAGGTGGTGACGTGAATGTGTGCCACCACCAGCTATGTGGGCCACGTGTGGAAAGCACCACCCCATCCACTTTCCATGGGGAGGAGAAGCAGCTGAGAGCTCCTTTAGACTTGACAGTCCACATTTTTCTGTTTTTCCTGACAAACTGAGACTGAACATTTTCCTCTGGGAGGCAGCAAGGGGTTCAGGGTGTGAAGGGGGTTGACTGTGGCAAATAGGACAGAGAATGTTTGGGGAGGGTGCTGTTCTTAAGAGAGAAAAGTGGGGAGAAATATTTTAAAAGTTGTGTATTTTTGACTATTTTTATTCTTTTCATCTATACCAGTTAGTATGAAGATTATGATAGAAGCTAATTCTGGCATTTCCAACTTGATAGTTCTTCTCTTTGCAACCTAAATAATTTTAAGAAGTATTTGTGCTATGTCTATTTTTAGAACACATTGTTGTTTGCAGACACTAGCCATTTTAGAGCTATTATTAGCAAATGGCTTCACATTGATATTGTGCTGGTCTCACTACTGTTTACACAACCAGTGTGCCATTTTGACAGCTGACTGCAGTTCAAATCCCTCTGTAAACACTTTACATCATCTGTGATGCACATTTAGATTAATCCTGATTTTCATTGCTTACTGACACCTAGAGTGTTGTAAGTGACACATGTCAGAGCAAATTCTGTCCGCAGTGAAAGTTTTTTTCAAGCTCTCTGTACCAGCTTTTTCCCCCCACAGACTTCAGTGGGAAGAGAAATTGGCCTAGCTGAGATATATACAATTTTACACAGCTGCTTCTGAATCTGGTACCTAAGGTGGGTTAATTAGGCTGTTTTTAGCTGGGTCCAAGTTCCCAAACCACAAAGAAAATGAACAAATAAACCATCTTGCTAACTCTTGTTTATTTTTCAGTCAATAGATGTCACTTGGATGGGAGCGCAGCCTGTGATGTTAGAGTGCAATGAAATCTGTTACAAGCATGCCTGAGTACAATTATTTCTCAATTTTCTTTCAGCTTTTTAACTGTGTTAATTAAATATTACTTTGTAGGATTACTATAACAAGTGGGGAATGGTGCATGAAATAAAAAGCTGTCCAAAGCCTACAGAATACACACAACACAGTCATGCTGACTCACGTCACCTGGTACAGAGAGCTTGAAAAGCACATGCTGCGTGTGATGAACCTGATCCTGAGTGTCGGTGAGGGCCAGGGGCGCAAGTAGGGCAGTACCGTCCAATATGCAAGAGATTTTTAAGGGGAAAGCGGTACCAGAAAGACTTGCGGCTAGGGCTGCACTCTGCTCCTTAACAGAGCAGAAATCGGCTAATAAGGACATTCATTCTTTATATGGCTTTAACAGCATAATACACATGCTAACAGACTTAAACAAAGGCTTTGTTTAAAATTTGTTAGTACATGTATTGTGCTGTCGCATTGGCCAGGAGTCCTCAAGAGGCGGGCGGGGGTGGGGAGGAAAGGTGTTTAAACAGTGTTTTTGATTTGTTTCTCCCCATTGGTCTGAATTATCCATGACATCCATACTGCAGCACATCAAGTCCAAATCGTTAGAGGAATGCCTCTGCTTGCACTGACCAGAGGATGTTTGGATTCTGATGCCAGAACCAGTTCTAGTGCCTGATGGGAATCAGGTATTGTCCCCAGTGTACCTAGAATTCTTCTTTGTAGCCAAACTAGTTTAACAAGCGTTTTGTTAACTGGAACTGGAGCAGCAAAACAAAGAAAATAAATGCCTCATTTTCCAGCTTTGTGGGTGAGAGAATTATAAATGAAGATTATAATGCCGGACACTGACAGCCTTAAACCAGCTGCCTCAGGAATCTGCCAAGAACTTTGCTGAAAATATGTTCCTCGTCTTAGCAACGGAGCTAAGACTTATCACACATTTGCCCACCTTTACTGGAATGAAACTCCTTCTGATCTGACAGCTCAGGCATTGTCAGTTTCATTCATAAAGATTTACAAACTTGGAACCTAATACTGTAAACCCTTAATCATTTGATCAATCCCATTGAAGACAATGGGACTATTTGCATGAGTATAGACCACTTTTGTGGGCTGGTAAGAGTTTCAGGAGTCTGCTCCTATAAAGGTAGTTGAATCCCTCATTTAAATGCAATGTTTGGGTACAATACCATAAAGCAGTTTAGGATACATTTCTACTTAAAATTTATCTTTTAATAAGTCATACATATGCTGAAATGGCTCCTTACCCAACTCCCATATTCTATATAAACAGACTGAATACTACATATTTGGGGTGGGGGGAGTGAGTAGTTAAGCATGTTGATGTTTATATATGAAAAGGGGGGTTTCAGAGTGGATGGGGAAATTGTGGGGTTGGGGCAGGGAGGAGTCACATGGAGAGGTCCTGTGCCCACTGCCCTTCTGCCCCTTCCATGAGTGCAGTACCGTCAAGAAATTATTTCTGTTTGCACCACTGGGGAGGGCTTTCATTAAACCCAGTAGAAGTGGCTTACAGGATTTGCATTAAAGTGGATTCATTCAATGGGCACAAAACTCTTGTATGAGTCTTACAAGATTTTATGCCAAAATGATGGAAGTACGAGATCAGTCAATCCCAAGATGTATTTGTTTCTGAAAGTGGAATTCTCGCAAGATAAGATTTTTCATCAGTGTTGAATGAAGTTTCATAAGAATGGCTGTTCTAACATGATTTTGGTTGCATCCAAACCACAACCAAAGAGAGACTATAATGATTTGTATTGGTCTAGCATCTACAGGCAGTCAAGGATTGGGCTCCATTGTCCTACGCACTGTACTCTTCCCCAACACACCCACCACAATAAGAATAGCCCTGTCCCTAACAGTTTACAATTTAAAGATATAAAACAAGAAAATAGGCCCCATCCTGGTTTGGATCTGACCAAGAATGGCCTCCCACTAAAAACTCGTCTATACTGTGAAAAGGATTCAGATATTGAATTACTGGTTATAACTACTTGTATCCAGCAAAAGAAGTGAGAGCATGTAGGCCTAATTCTTCACTCACTTATACCACTAACAGTGGACTTCAGTAGAGTTACTTCTACTCTCACTTAGACCAGTGTAAATCAGAATATCACCCATTATTTCAGGATATAAAAGGCATGTTACTATTGGTTGTGGTCATCCACACAGGTAATCATTCATGGTCGTCTTCATCATGTCAAACCTGCTTCTAATTTCAGTATGACTGCATGCTGACTGTGGGTTCTTGTTGGTATTAGTTCACATGTTTCCACACCCTCTGAGTTCGGTTGTAAGTTCTAGGTCTCTACACACGGAGTATGGTCAGGTCTAAAATGAGGAGCAGCAATAGCAAGGATTTCAACCATTTTTTCATCCTGATTTCCTACCTTTCCCCTCAGAAACCAAAATTTTGAAATTTGAAATTGATAACATTTCAACTAGATTAATTGTTGGTTAAAAAGTTTTAGGGGGAGGGGGAAAATCTGTAAAAAAAATGTTGAAAGTTTTCCCCATTTTTTAAAATTTCAGAATTTTGTCTAAATGTCTTAATTGACAAAAATGACAAAAGACAAAAATGTCAACAAGTCCAGCAAAGGCAAATCCTAAAAACAAAACAGCTGAGCTTCAAGATCTGCATACTATAGATGGAGTCTGACTGAAAGGTTAATTCTATGGGACCAAAAGGTTTAGATTGACAAAGGCCATGGGAACTCCCTCTTGAAAAACTTGCACCTTTCCCGGGGCAGCCAAACACTTTGCTCTAAGTGCTTTACAAGAACTCTGCTGACTTTGCTGCTATGGCTGAAGCTGACACAGCAGAATTTTGTAGGGTGTTGGGTTGCACTTCCACAGGCTGACACAAAGGACTTATTGACAGCATGGATACTGTAACGATAAAGGAAGTGTTACAGAAATCCAAAGCATCAACTAATGAACACTAAAACCAGGAAAAATAGGTTTACTATACAAGATCTTATTACCCCCCCTTAAACACCATTTGATAGTGTACCTTGGTAGGTAGCATGTATCCTTTGTGTCAATTGCTGGGTATTCTACAATCAAAATGGGTCAAACTGTTAATTGAACAATGGGCCCAACTTTTGATCTGATTTATACTGGTTTTATACCGGTGTAATTCCATTGACTTTACTGAAGTTAGTCAGGGTTAAAACAATGTAACCCGTTTTAGAAACCAGGGCAACATCTCCCTGCTCCCCTTCCCAATCTTTGTCTCACAGAGAGAGAGGGGTGGGGGTGAATGTAATGGAAGGAAAACAGTATCTCCAGATCCTTGCTGGCTGAGTCCTGTTGAAAAGCAGTGCAGATGGTCTGCTGAGAGTTTATGAATTGGCTCCTCCTAAGAGCTAAACTAGTTTCCTGAGAGACAAACTGTATTTGTTGTTATAGGTTTAAGTCCTAAGTCTGTCTGACTGCTTGAAACTCAGTCAGCCAACCAATCACTTTTGTACTCCTTCTCCGCCTTTGTAATGAATATGATTCTGTCATGTCTTCAATCAGGTAGCGCTCACGTCTGACACCATATAGCAGTTGGTATTATTGATCCAATCACAGCAGCTGGAGTCCCCTCCCCATCTCTACCCCCCATCCTTTGCTGAATATTTTCAGTGTGATGAGCAAGGGCAGCAAAACGCATTTTGTCATTCTGCTGTGATTCACCGGCCTGCCCTCCATATGGTGTTATGCTCCTGTCCCCATATTTCAGTGGCTTCCAGGGGAGCATTCATCCACTTATCTGATACTGTGTTGCCCCCTAGTGACAGATATTTAATTTCTCTCATGCTTCATTCCACTTCATCCAGTTCCTATGGTGCTGACTCCCTTCTCTGCAGTATTCCCAAGGTTTCCTCAGATCATGCCCTTTCCTATGTTACACCAAAGCCCCTTAATCTAGTCCCTCTGGGACGTTAGTTGAGTCAGACACATTTTGACTCCACAATGTGAAAAGAGCCTAACTTACTGCTATGCTCTCGGCCACAGCTATTTATATGCAGTGGGCTAAATTCTCCCAGGCAGAAACTCTGCCGGGGGCTAAGCTGTAGCTAAAAGCTGCTGCAATTTCCCCCTGCCAGGGTGACTGCAGGTGGCAAGCAAAGCCTGGAAAGTAGCGTAGAGAGAAAGGGGAAACTAGCTGGGAAATATGGGGCATAGCCAGATTTATTGGAGAATGTGTTAATTCACTGCATCCCCGGAACGTTCTCTTCTCTCTTCCTATAGAGCCACTTCTCTGGCAATGTGCACCTCCCCAGTCCGGGCAGGGTGTGGGCGGTGGGAGGGTTGGTGAATCTAACCAACTCACAGGGAGCTTTGCAGGGGTGGGCAAGGGGTTTTTTCTTTGTGAGAACTGCCTGGGTGTCTTCTGCTGGGAGAGTAAGAATGGACAGCTGGTTTTCGTGTGCGGGAATGGAGGGGAAAGTCAGTATAACCAGTGTTGTTGGGCTAATAGCAGGGTTTATACTTTGGGACCTTCAGCACTAGAAACCAGAGCTTCTATGGTGTGAGACAGAAGAGTATATTCCTTAGGAGGAAGCTATTGCAAACTCAGACCTCTTATATGGACCAGCCACTAGAGGGGGACAGTGACCCACAAACTGCTTATTTGGGTTCTGTGCATATCTCATACTCTTTCCCAATCACTGAGAGGTTGGAGAAGGACTCATAATGTTACTATATTCCCCTACACTGATTTTTTGTTTGCTTATTCCAAAGGTGTACATTCATTTGCTCATGTTTGTGGAAGCAGTGAAATAGGAACTTGTGACTCCTGCAGCAGTTTGCAACCTAAGCAGCCTAGGGAAGAGGACTTTGACTTGGAAAAAGTTTTCTTCTGATCTTCTGGTTTTACCTATTGAGTTGCTTTCATTGCTCTTAATGATCATAAAATATACTCTTAGACAAACACGAGCAAAGCTTTCCTGTAGTCAAAGGGAATGCCTGTGCCATTATCTTATCACTATTCCCTGAACAAAGAATAATTCAGATTCTACAGCATGCTGGGTATTTGAACATCTTGTTTCACTCAAGACTGTAATTCAGCATAATCCTACTTATGTTGCTAATTGTCTTTGCATATGTTTTGCTTAATTTATTTTCCTTTGACACCAACTCCCAGTGATATCTCCAAAAGTAACTAGTAGATGCAGTTGTCTTTGTCTGAACTACATAATCTTCCTAAGAAGAAGATGTGACAGAAGTGGGAATTTTCTGCAATATTTTTATGAACTATCTGTATGACTGTACCTATCACTTTGCTATTGCCACCCAGTGGATGCAGAAGGGTTAAAACGCTGCTTCTGGGGCAAAATCAGGAGACAGGAGGTGCTTTGTCACATAGCCGTCTCAGCTGATCGGAATGGGTCACTAAGAACTAGCTGGAACCAACCCATCTCAGTGGAAGACCTTACAGAGAAAATGGAAACCTCAACAACGGAACAATTGACACTTATCCATGGGAGGCTCCCAACAGGCTGAACATGTGAATGCAGCATGGCTTTGTAGCAGGATAACAATGGGCAGAAGTGACAAGGACCGGCCTCACAGAGACACTGGTCTTTCAGTTGGGACTGAAACAGGAGGAACAGAGAAAGGAAGTGAAGATGGTTCCCACAGCAGGATGCTTGAGGAAGCCCTGGTGCTGGCCAGTCTGAACTCTGCCTTAACCTTTGCTTCGCTATGTGAAACCAAGAACTTCCCTAGGCTCTGTTGTGAAAAGGCTGCACGGAAATGCAGCACATGCATTGATCCCTGAAAAGGAACAGGAATCTGCCTCCCACTGGGCAGAGCTCACAGTGAGAAGCAGGAAAGGTGGAGCCCCAGGCTCAGATTAGGAGGCACTGAGGTCCCATGATCTATCCTTGTGGAAAAGTCTGACCTCCTTGCAGGTCTGGAACACTGAAGGGGTCCTCCCAAGCCATTCCTTAAAGCCAGGGCCTAGCACAGGTCCTGTGGATCTGTGACAGAAAGATATTCAGGCTAGGAATTGACTCCACCTCAGACCCAATTCTAGCTAATGGCAAAACTCCCATTGACTAGCACTGGTCTCACCAATGATAATTGATCATGGATCAACACAAACCCAGTGTTAATGTTGCAAAATGGCAGTACAATATCATCACTAGTATAGCAGCATGGGACGATATTCGTTCCAGACTGCTTCAATCAATTCGTAAATAGCGTTTGTTCATCCTCGGCTATGGAATCACTATTTTCCTTTCCCCTTCTGCTCTGCAGCCTTATTTTATCTTTCAGCATTACAAAAGCATCCAACAAATAATGAGATAAGTGTGTGGCCATTCCCACTTGCCTCACAGTTCTGTAGTAACATGTATAAATATCACAATGCTTAGAAACCAGTGGGATGGGTGCTGTAGAAATACTTAAGTGAGTTCAGAAGACAAGACAGCCTAGTCCCTGATTTTTTAAAGAATAGGTTCTATGGCTGGAACATTGCTTTTCACATAACCCACCAAGTGATCTTTGAATGGGAATTTTACTATGTTTAAGTTTTATAGTCCTTAGCATCTGATACTCTTGATGTGGGCTTGTTCTTTGGGAAAATGCCCGATGTGTAGTCCAATTAAGACTTCCTATGGCTCTGGAGTAGTTGTTTACATGTACGGATAATCTCACACAACAATCTGATATGGATGGACAGTACCACTTCTTTCATTGGGAACAACTACCATGCAAATGTGGGTCTCAAATCCCTTTTGGATGAGTGTATTTATTAAGTAAAATCTGCATGCCATAAAGTATCATTTATTACAGCTTTTCCTCATTACTTTTGCCCATTTCAACCCAGTTACTTGACTACTATTTTGTTTCAAATATAGTATGGTGTTGTTCCACTACTAAACTAAGCTGTACAGATGACAGCACTGGTACAAATTATGGCGGCATACAATGCAACCTATCACCAAGTTAATAATGGCTCTATAGCATCATTCATTGCCCCACACGTGTGCATTTCATCCTCTGAGCAAACTTCATTGCTGCTCCTGAAGATGCAGCCACATGAGGCTTTCTAGGAGACTATCCAAGTACAGCATCATTAGCGACACTGCAGGGATATGACCAGAAAAGTAATTTAGCATTTGTGATCATTAGATCATGGGACTTTGAGAAAACTAGATAGTAACAATGGCAAAAAACCCCCTCAAGAGCCGAAAAACAAAATAAAATCAAAACAACAAACAAACCATGCCAAATCTCTTTTTGGAATTGTTGCAAACATTTTCACTAAGATAGGAACTCGTCTGGAAGTTTTTCAGAACTGTGGCTTAGGTTGATTTGTTTTCCCAAACAGATTCATCCATCCTTAATCAGCAGCCCCAGCTGTCCCCGCTGGGAAAGTCTGCATCTCTTTTCTGTTTGTCCCTGGCTGTGCTGAACTGGTATTTCCAGAAGTAATTACCTCATCGAAGTTCAGTTGAACACCCAGAAATACTAAGAATTGCTAATTCAATGCCAGCTATGCTGATTCACCATCCTGAAAATGCCCGTTCAGCTCAGCAAGGGATGGAGAGAGAACACGGAGAGATAGGACATTACCAACAGACGCAGTCTGCTATACAGCTGGAAGGAGAGGGGATGGCTGACTGTTTCCGAATTATGGATCCAAGACAGTGTCTCAATTAACATACAAACTACTGTTATAGACGAGTTAGATAAGAGAGAGAGATCTGTGCATAGGTGTCTATGTATGTAGCTAGTTAATATAAAAAGTGCACCATCTGCTGGCACATAAGAATATGTAACTTTGCCATTAATAAGTTCAATAAAATTGTTGCTGATCCTGTTATCCACTGCACATTACTTCCAGAGTCCCGCACTTAACAACAAAAAACACCCTGTTGTTCTGAACGAACTGAATTGTAATTGGGCAAAGCCCCTCTTCCTTGAATTGCTACCACAGAGTTGAATAAGTAGATTAAAATACACTAGCGAGCACCTCAAGGAGTATAGGGAAGCTGTTGCGTTTGCAAAGGTGGTATTTTTAGTCTGTCCATGACACAAACATTTTACTGTTTTCACAACTCCACATCATTTTCTATGTAAAGTCTAACTGCATTCCCACAACATGTTATAGCGGGAGACTCATTTACACTGCTAATATTAAATGGCTTTATATGTATAATGTATATAGTTATGAAACCGCAAAGTTTTCTCCTCCGTTTTCTTTACCTTTCAAGAGGACCCCCTCTCCCTCTGTATAACACCCTGTGAGTTATTTCCAGGTGGCTGCTGTGACAGAGTGAATCACACATCCAGTCTGAGCTCTCGAAATAAAGGCTTCATATCTGTTTGGTTGTTGTTTTCTCTCTACTAAAATAAAAGAATCCATGAGGGAAGAACAGTACATGGCTGTTCTTTGACTACAGTAAAGCACAACACTACTGTCAATTGTCTCACCTTGAAGGGCCCCAAAGTGCTAAAGGGCCTGCTGGTATTTAAATGTGCTGGTATTTAAATTGCTTATTCTCCACTGAAACAGAGCAATGGAGAAAAGCAGCAGTAATACAGGGTTTGGGGAGGGGAAGTGAAGAATAACTTTTCTAATTGAAACTGCAAGATTAATTTCGGCAGGGAGCATGTAATCATCAGAGCTGGAATTTGTCCAGAACACCAAGGTTAGGACCCTTACTCTCGTGAAAAGGACCATGGGATCATTTTATCATTTAATAGCTATGAGTAGTTGGGATTGCTATTTATATGTAAAAAGACAGCAGCCAAAACGTGTCTGCTTTTCCTGTTATTCATTGCCCAGGTTTGTCCAGTCTACAGGGAGTCTCTCTCACATGGCTTTGTGTCAGTGATGTCTATACATTACTTTATGCAGACTTAACTGAGGAAGCTAATACCGTACACAAAAGCCAATATTCCTTTATTCATTATGAGTAAGTCATTTGAAAATTTCATATTAGTAACATCTTGCCAGTGTTTAGATCTGGCTAATAACTGTAAAGTGTTGCTTCACGTTCCATCTAACTTGATGGAAAGGCATTAGAATAGTACCAGGTATCTCGGTCATTCACTTGTTATAGTATTTAGCCACTCACTCAGAACAACTTTGTCCCAGATATCCTTGAAAGTCCTCCCATGGATCAATAACTGTTTAAACGATAAGAAAATAAAGGTTGGAATAAATGGTCAATTTTCAGAATGGAGAGAGGTAAATACTGGTGTCCCCCACCAGGGGTCTGTACTGGGACCAGAACTAATCAACATATTCATAAATGATCTGGAAAAAGGGGTAAACAGTGAGGTGGCAAAATTTACAGATGATACAAAACTACTCAAGATAGTTAAGTCCCAGGCAGACTGCGAAGAGCTACAGAAGGATCTCTCAATACTGGGTGACTGGGCAACAAAATGGCAGATGAAATTCAGTGTTGATAAATGCAAAGTAATGCACATTGGAAAACATAATACCAACTACACATATAAAATGGTGGGGTCTAAATTAGCTGTTACCACTCAGGAAAGAGATCTTGGAGTCATTGTGGATAGTTCTCTGAAAACATCCGCTCAATGTGCGGCAGCAGTAAAGAAACGTAACAGAATGTTAGGAATCATTAGGAAAGGGATAATAAGACAGAAAATATCATATTTCCTCTATATAAATCCATGTTACACTCACATCTTAAATACTGCATGCAGATCTGGTCATTCCATCTAAAATATATATATATATATTTTAATTGGGAAACATACAGAGAAGGGCAGTTAAAATTCTTAGGGGTATGGGACAGCTTCTATATGAGGAGAGATTAAAAAGACTGGGACTTTTCAGCATGGATAAGAGATGACTAAGGGGGGATTTGACAGAGATCAATAAAATCTTGATGGGTGTGGAGAAAATGAATAAGGAAATGTTATTTACTCCTTTACATAACACAAGAAGTAGGGGTCACCCAATGAAATTAAAAAGCAGCAGGTTAAAAACAAACAGAAGGAAGTACTTCTTTATACAATGCACAGTCAACATGTGAAACTCCTTGCCAGGGGATATTGTGAAGGCCAAAAGTAGAACAGGGGGATTCAAAAAAGAACTAAATAAGTTCCTGGAGGATAGGTCCATCAATGGCTATTAGCCAGGATGGGCAGGGAGGCAACACCATGCTCTGAAGTGTCCCTAGCCTCCGTTTGCCAGAAGATGGGAATGGGCGACAGGGGATGAATCACTTGATGATTATCTGTTCTGTTCATTCCCTCTGATGCATCTGGAATTGTCCACTGTTGGAAGACAGAATACTGGGTTAGATGGACCATTGGTCTAATCCAGTATGTTCGTTCTTATGCAAGAGTAAGACTGTGATGTCATGGAGGTCATGGAAGTTATAGAATCCATGACGTCCAGAGACCTCCATGACATTTTCTGCCTGGGGCTCCTAGCCCCTGGACCGCAAGGGGACCCCAGAGCTCCCAGCCCATGCGGGTGGTGGTGGGGAACCTGCATTGAGGGTGGCAGGGAATGCCCCCCACAACTAAACTGGGAGGAGTGGTAGATACGCTGGAGGTCAGGGATGGGATACAGAGGGACCTAGACAAATTGGAGGATTGGGCCAAAAGAAATCTGATGAGGTTCAATAAGGATAAGTGCAGGGTCCTGCACTTAGGACGGAAGAACCCAATGCACAGCTACAGACTAGGGACCGAATGGCTAGGCAGCAGTTCTGCGGAAAAGGACCTAGGGGTGACAGTGGACGAGAAGCTGGATATGAGTCAGCAGTGTGCCCTTGTTGCCAAGAAGGCCAATGGCATTTTGGGATGTATAAGTAGGGGCATAGCCAGCAGATCGAGGGACGTGATCGTCCCCCTCTATTCGACATTGGTGAGGCCTCATCTGGAGTACTGTGTCCAGTTTTGGGCCCCACACTACAAGAAGGATGTGGATAAATTGGAGAGAGTCCAGCGAAGGACAACAAAAATGATTAGGGGTCTGGAACACATGACTTATGAGGAGAGGCTGGGGGAACTGGGATTGTTTAGTCTGCGGAAGAGAAGAATGAGGGGGGATTTGATAGCTGCTTTCAACTACCTGAGAGGTGGTTCCAGAGAGGATGGTCCTAGACTATTCTCAGTGGTGGAAGAGGACAGGACAAGGAGTAATGGTCTCAAGTTGCAGTGGGGGAGGTTTAGGTTGGATATTAGGAAAAACTTTTTCACTAGGAGGGTGGTGAAACACTGGAATGCGTTGCCTAGGGAGGTGGTGGAATCTCCTTCCTTAGAAGTTTTTAAGGTCAGGCTTGACAAAGCCCTGGCTGGGATGATTTAATTGGGGATGAGTCCTGCTTTTGAGCAGGAGGTTGGACTAGGTGACCTCCTGAGGTCCCTTCCAACCCTGATATTCTATGATTCTATGAACTCCAGCCGCCACAGGCAGCAAGGGGACCCTGGAGCTCCCACTTCCCATGGGCGGCTGGGCCCCCCACAGCTGCCCAATAGTGACAGGTGGCAGGGGGGACCCCACAGGTGCTCAGCCGCAGTGGGGGGGACCCCCAGCAGCTGCCCAACCACTGCGGGTGGTGAGGGGACCCCACAACCCCCAGCTGCTGTGGGTGTTGGACCCCCCCCTCCCCATTTTGTCAGGAATATTTTTAGTAAAAATCAGGGACAGGTCAGATATTGGTTTATTGCCCGTGACCGGTCCCTGATTTTTACTAAAAATATCAATGAAAAAAATCTGAGCCTTATGCGTGAAATACAGTTCCACCACCAGTCTGTGTTAACTGTATGCAGTGCTTGAACACATATATCGAATTTGCTGACTATTTCCATTCTAATGCTGAGAAGGATTTCTTGTAGAGAAAGACTAAGAGGCACATTCTTGCCATATAACTTCTGAACATGGAGCAGAGCCAAATTCTCCACCAGCTTTCACTTTGTGTTGCCATTTACACCTGTGCGAAGTGGGTATAAAACACTAGCACTCACTTATACACTCCCTTTGTAGTGAGGTAAATGACTACAGAAGATGCAAGGATATGGAAAAAACAAGCTCACAGACTATCCAGTGGCTGAACTGATTAACTTTCAGTAACATAAATAGGGCAAATGTGCCTTGAGTTACATCCATCTAATCTCAGTGATTTCAACAGGACTGAACAGGTATAAGTGAGAGCAGAATTTGGTCCATAAATGTGAGAGAGGACTACGATGGATAAAACTGCATTTTAGAAAAATTGTATTAGCTCTATTTAGTTCCATTAAAAAATAACAACTATCTTCCTAGTTATATCACTTCACTAAGATGCATGAACTGTACTGTGAAATTTACATGAAAACAGCAGCTGTCAAACAACAGTCATTACAGGGGAAAATGTACTAGGGTGAAGATAGGCAACTATGAATTCTCTCTAGCAAAATTAGCAGATTCATCAGAATTAGCTTCTGCATGACCAAATGGGAACAGAATTACATCCTCGAGCATGTGGGTCCTCCAAGTACTATAAAAAAGTTAGCATTAATTAAAGTGTTTATTCTCCATCTGCAGTTTGGACTTCATTTTCATCCAGTCTGCTCTGTGCAATGTTGTGTGTTCTATACATGCACATGGTTGAAATAGTGTAATTTAGACATTTCCATTAAGCTTCCCCTTGGCTATGCACATCTAGTTTTAATAAAACTCATTTTAATAATGTACCATGGCACACAAGGAACAGTGGTGCTGAGGGAAAAAGAAATCAGCCTATTAATTTTGGATTCAGTCACATCAGCAGGCTCCCTCTTATCTGCCTCAAAACTCATCACCGGGGGAAGCAGCTAACAAGACACAAGTGGGCTGAGCCCATTGCCCTTTAAGGGCCAGCCCAGCCTGTGACAATGCTTGAGTGGAGTGATGCACATACCCGAGGATACAGGGAGGAGACAGCTCCTGCACCTCACCAGATGCAGGGAGTGTGACTAGGATAGGCCCTTGTTTGGATCTTGAAAAGTCACTCACCAGCCAATGTACACTGCATGTGGCCGGGGATAACGTAGCAGCTTCTGACTCAGGCAGCTTCTGTCTAAAGCCACCCCAAACCTGCAGTAACTTGCCCCTCCTCAGCACTCAGCTCTCCAGCCAAGTCACTTATAGTCCCACCCTTTCTGGAGGAAGAAAGAGTCCAAACCAACAAACAAATCCAATAACCATATGCCAGGTCTTCAGCCCCATCCTGGGCTCAAAAGTCCTTGCCACCTTGTGTCGAGAGGGCTTTATATCCCCTTCCTTGGAGGCAGACAGGGCAACACAGGCCCTCCCTCTCCTCTGGGTTCCAGCTAGATACCCTGTACTGATCAGCTAAGTTCTGCTTCCTTTGACTCACTGCTGGGTCACTCCTTACCTTCATCTGCCCCCAGGTCCCTTTCAAAGAGCAACTCATTCCAGTGCTTTGTCCTTGGAGGTTCAGACTCCTTGCACCACTTCCTCCCAGTTTGCCCCTCTCTGCCTGAGTTGCAACCATTTAGCTCAGCTGTTGATGGTCAAACAATTACCTGCAGGTGGGAAAGTTGCTGTTCTGTCTATTAACCCTTTGGTTGCTGTTGCAGTGTAATGTCTATACACCCCACCACAGCAGGGCCCACATCATGTTGAGGAGTGTGGGGGGTAGTCCTTAAGCAGTTCCCCTTCAAGTATGCACCCATGGAATCCAGCCCTAGAGCTGGAGATCATAGAAGATTAGGGTTGGAAGAGACCTCAGGAGGTCATCTGGTCCAATCCCCTGCTCAAAATAGGACCAACACCAACTAGACCATCCCAGCCAAGGCTTTGTCAAGCTGGGCCTTAAAAACCTCTAAGGATGGAAATTCCACCACCTCCCTAGGTAACCTATTCCAGTGCTTCACCACTCTTCAAGTGAAACAGAGTTTCCGAATATCCAACTTAGACCTCCCCCACTGCAACTTGAGACCATTGCTTCTTATTCTGTCATCTGCCACCACTGAGAACAGCTGAGCTCCATCCTCTTTGGAACCCCCCTTCAGGTAATTGAAGGCTGCTGTCAAATTCCCCTCACTCTTCTCTTCTGCAGACTAAATAACCCCAGTTCCCTCAGCCTCTCCTCATAAGTCATGTGGCAGCCAAGGCAAAATGAGCTATAATTGACTAGTATCCAATGCTGTTTTTGACAACTTTATGTTTGTTTTTTCATTGTTTAAATTTTAGAGTGACACACTGCACAATGTAAACACAATATTTAAACAAAACTGGTACAAATGGTCCAAGCAAAACAAACAGGCAACAAACAAGACGACAAACTAAAGTGGACCCTTATTAACAACTACATGCTCCTTAACTTTCCTACCAGTTCCTGTATCCCCATTTCTGTGCTGGCAGGCTCCTTCTACTAATTGCTCCTTGATGTCTTTAGGGTCTTTTCCCATATGTTTTTTTATAATAATCCTAATTTACCATATATTCCATACTAAATTGGTGGATGTTACCTGGTTATAGGAGCATAGGAATTGCCATCTCTGATCGGACTAGTGGACTATCTAGCCTAGTGTTCCAACTTTGACGGAGGCCAGGAACAGATGCTTCAGATGAACGTAAAACATTTCTTGACAATGGTTAAACTGTTGGTTTGCAGAGACCGTTGCTAAAGCTAATATTGCTTCACTGTTTCCTTGTACTCCCCAATCTGTTTGCATCTACTTTTTGTATCTTGTGTTGTACTTAGTCTATAGAATCATAGACTGGAAGGGACCTTGAGAAGTCATCTAGTCCAGTCCCTTGCACTCATGGCAGGACTAAGTAAACCACCTCTGACAGGTCTATGTCTAACCTGCTCTTAAAAACCTCCAGTGATGGAGATTCCACAACCTCCCTGGGCAATTTATTCCAGTGCTTAACTACACTGAGAGTTAGCAAGATTTTCCTAAAACACCCTTGCTACAATTTAAGTCCATTGCTTCTTGTCCTATCCTCAAATGTTAACAAGAACAATTTTTCTCCCTCCTCCTTGTAACAACATTTTAGGTACTTGAAAACTGTTATCATGTCCCCTCTCAGTCTTCTCTTCTCCAGACTAAACAAACCCAATTTTTTCATCTTCCCTCATAGGTCATGTTTTCTAGACCTTTAATCATTTTTGTTGTTCTTCGCTGGACTTTCTCCAGTTTGTCTACATCTTTCCTGAAATGTGGCACCCAGAATTGGACACAATACTCCATCTGAGGCCTACTCAGCATGGACTACAGTGGAAGAATTACTTCTTGTGTCTTGCTCACAGCGCTCCTGGAAATACATCCCAGAATGATGTTTGCTTTTTCTGCAAGAGCGTTAAACTGTTGACTCATATTTTGCTTGTGATCCACTATGACCCCCAGATCCCTTTCCACAGTACTCCTTCTTAGGCAGTCATTTCCAATTTTGTATGTGTGCAACTGAGTGTTCCCTTCTAAGTGGAGTACTTTGCATTTGTCCTTATTGAATTTTGTCCTATTTACTTTAGGCTATTTCTCCAGTTTATCCAGATCATTCTGAATTCTAGTCATATCCTCCAAAGCACTTGCAACTCCTCCCAGCTTGGATTAGTCTGCAAACTTTATAAGTGTACTCTCTACTGATTGATGATGATATTGAATAGAACCAGACCCAGAACTGATTCCTGTGGGACCCCACTTGATATGGCCTTCCAGCTTGACTGTGAACCACTGATAACTACTATCTCGGAATGGTTTTCCAACCAGTTGTGCACCTGCTTTACAGTAGCTCCATCTAGGTTGTATTTCCCTAGTTTGTTTATGAGAAGGTCATGCAAGACAGTATCAAAAGCCTTACTAAAGTCAAGATATACCACATCTACTGCTTCTCCCCTATCCACATGGCTTATTACCCTGTTAATAATCAACCTAATAGCTTTCTTTATTAATTATTATTATTATTATTATTAGGTACTATGTCTGCACTTATGGCAGCGTCTAGAGTACATACACTGCATGCCTCCCAGCCAGATTTAAGGCACTGCTGAGGTGAGTAAAGATGTGCCAGAACTTTGGGGTATGTACCCTACATTGCTCTTTATACATCCAAGCCATGCCTCCCCACCTGCACTGCTATTTACTCCTCTTTTTAGCAATGTAGTGTCCTGCTGCCGGAACATTTCCCCAGTGCAAGGAAAGGTTTTGGCAGCAGGGAAAGGCTTCGGAGGGGGGAGGCAGTGGGGAAAGGCTCTAGCAGCTTCCCACTGCTTCCCACCCATCAGAGCCTTTCACTGCCATGTGTAACTACACACTGCAGGATGGATGCAGCCTTCTTTTCACTGTGACGTATATCTACAAGAAACCTACACACAACCATCAGTATAGACAAGACCTTAGATTGGAAGCTTTTTATGGCAGGGATCATCTTTTTGTTCTGTGTTTGTACAGCGCCTAGCACAATGGGGTCTCGGTGCAGGACTACTGCTTTGATAACACAAATAATTAATACTGTACAGTTATAGATTTTATTATGCCCAATTTCCAATTTACCTTCACTATATTGTTCACTATCATATACTTCAATCGTATCCCATTTTATTCATCTCTAAGGTACACAGTCTCGATCCCTTTTATCTTGTGTCTCACAGAAGTATATTTTTTCCTCTGATCATTTTTATTGCCCACCTCTGAACAATCCACAAGTTCTGCTAAGGTGTGTGTCTTGTTTTGTTTTTTGGGACAGGTTGACCAGACTGAACATACAGCTTTCAAGCTGAGAGCACACCCTTCATTTATGTGACAAGCTAATAGTTTCAGTATTATTTACTATACCACTCTTTATCAATTCTAACACATAGTTTGCTTTTTTGACCACTGCACTGAGCAAAAGTTTCCACTGACTGGGCCTCACTGTACCAACACATAACAAAGACAGTCCCTGCCCTGAAGTGATTATAGTCTAAGTTCACAATCTATTATTCTGTCCCAGAACATTTTCTTGAGTTCTTACATCCATTTAAAACCAAGCAATGTGTATAGGTGGTTCAAATTAATCCTTCCAATCTACATTGCTTTATATTTGTCAACAATGCATGTCATTTACCATGGGTTTGCCCTCATAGTCATCTCTCATTTTGAGTCTCCTAAATAATTTTCTGCCACCTGCAAATTTTGCCCCCTTATTGATCTCCCCTTTTCCAGATCACTGAAAAATCAGCAGATTTAACTGAACCTGTGAAAGAATTCTGATTTGGTAGCATATAACATCCACTTTGCAGAGGTGTAAATGATCACACAAGGTGCAAGGCAGTGGAAAATCAGGTCCAGAATCTGTATGGAACATGAAACTGACACAAATTTTCACTCTATAGAAGGATTGCTTTGCAGAGAGATATTGGTGACTGCATCCATCCCAAATCTCTGTGAGATTGGGTGTGAACAAACCCTTCAATTAACATAACTGTCAGGACAGGTTAATCAGAAGCTGTGGGCTAAAGGGGCTGTAAGCTAAGAAACTGTTTCTTTGGTTCTTGGTTCCTCCTGTATTCGGAGAAGCAGAGCATTGTAAATAAATGACACTGCATCAAAGAAAATACCTGACTCTCATCAATTTCGGGTCCTAAATGGAACATGCTCATGGCCCTGAACTTTGACTAGCCACTTTGGTAAAAAGGATGTTTGTCTCTTTAGGAGGTGCTTGAAGCTGCCTCAGGCAAGAAGCTGCCTCACTGTGTAACACCTCAGATCTATCCCATACACACCCCAGAAGCGTGTGATCAACAAGCAGCCTTGAGCTTCCACAAACCATATTTGGAAGGTGAAATTCATTTTCCAGTGGATGAAGAGAAATTACAAATACAAACAGTCGGAAGAAAAGTACCAGCCCAGTTTTGTGTATTAAAACATCCCCCTAGTACCTATACGTGGCCACAATCCATTTAAACTCCTGACTTTGTAGTGCTGAAAAGAACTACACTTGATTTGCTTTAAAACTAGTCTCTTGTGTAATTTAAAGCCTGTAGTTCCACAACATTCAAATCTGCTATGTTTTATATAGTTCCTGTTTTCTACCAATTTTCCCCCCTTAACAGCTGGCTACTTTCCCCCCCACATTTTAATTGCTCCCTTCCTGCACTGGGGCAATAAAAGATTTGATAGTTAAGCCTCCTTGTCTCACCCGCTAATTCAGCAACCAGTTTGCAATTCCAGTGGGCCCTGCATGTATGCCTCGTAGGGCTCAAATTAGTTTCTTTTACTTAGCACAGCAGGGAAAACAACACCTCCACACACAGGCCAAGCAGGCACAATCAATATCAGGGAATCTCATTTTAGTTTTATTGCTGTTTACTTCAGAAAGCAAGCACTTGAACCAAAGCTATGATCCTCAATGCAAGGACTGGGATGCTCGGTACATATGTCAAGCATGTTATGAATGATATATCTGCTAGGAGTAAGTGTTGCCCCGTGCGTAATGTTAAAGTGGGTTTTGATCATCTGATCAAAGAATACAGTAAATCAACCTGCACTTTAATGCATTGAATACAATGTTTTGTTCTTTCTGGAACAGAGGGAACTTGCTCTATGTAGGGCAAAGCTGTTCATAACATAAACTACCTGCATTGTTTGTTTCAATAGCAATTTTTGCACATCGCTTCCCCACTGGGAGTCATTAGGCTTCTTAAAACATGGAAGGGATTTTGTAGTCCAAGAGCAAAATCAAAAATATTCTTTCATGAATGGGGGTTAACTGTTTTATCAGGGAGGCTGGGGGTGGGGAAGGGAAGCCTCTGCTTACATACCTAAATAACTAAGCTATTGTAGTTTGATCCTGGATACTGCAGGTATGGAGTTTTATGCAAAGTAAAAGCGGGACAGTGCAGAAGAACCACATTGATGAGAGTGCTGCTGTCTGGGCACATTACTCACACTAGAATCACAGGAAGCTAAGTGCCGATTAACAGGATGAGAATTATGCTTAAACCCATGCTGCCTTGCACATCTAATTCTCCAGCCTCATCATACTCTCTTCGTACCCTGAGCATTTTCCATTGAGGGAGTGGGCACACACAAACATAACCCTACTCAGAGTACAGAGAACCATGCCTAGCATCTGAACTTACTCGCCCGCAGCTCAAGCCTCCATTTGCCCTGGAGCACAACACTTTTGCACACCCATCTGCGCACAGGAGTTTGCAGGATCCAGTCCATAATGTTCTGGTAATAGCACTATACGATCCAGTACACGGACATGGTCTACCTATACAGAGACCAGGGACTTTCAGTAGGAGTAGCAGTAATATTGTTCTACCTTCTGTTACCTTTTATTGTTCTGGTTTTCTGTTTGTTTTCCATTCCTCTTAGGAAAAACAAACAAACAACAACAACAACAAAACCCCACACCTAAAAAACCAACGCACTCAAAATCAGTTTTTACAACAAACAGAACACTCCATGTTGCACACGTCTCCCCCCTTCCAGTTCACTTGAAGTCAGATTTTGCCCAAACGGAGGCTCTGGCATTCTAACTCACAACCTCATAGGCAGACGCTGCAGGCATGGTTAGACATGGAAGCTCGTATTTTACCTCCTATATTGCATATGTTCTGGGTGTAACACTGACAGACCCCGGTCGTTGGTGGGCGTGATCAAACCTGAGACCCCTGGAAATTATTGCATGAGCCTTTACTGCATGAGCTAAAAGCCACATGGCTCTTAGCTAAGGCTGTAGCAGACTCATTGATCTCTAAGTGGTCTCGTGCCACTAGAGGGGACAGAACACCACACCCAGGAGGTGTGGGGGTTCCATGTGAAGAGCCCTGTAAATCCGCAGGTATCCCCTTTTATCTGCGGATATCTGTGGACCATTTTTGTGGATAGCAGTTTGGATGAGGATACAAATTTAGTATCTGCGCAGGGCTCTGGAGCTGTAGCGCAGACTAGCCAGCGCAGGTGCAGGGACCCAGGCTCCCCACAGTTGCCAGTGTGGCTCTCCCCAACCCAGCTCTGGCCAGAGGGGGGGCCTCTGAGCCGCAGCCCAGCCATGATAAGAGCCAGGCAGGCAGCTGTGGGGAGCAGCAGCAGACCCTCCACCTGCCCTGGGAGTGGGGGCTGAGCAGCCCCCGGCCCATGTCCCTGCCCCCCCGCCCTCCTGCCCAGGGGGGGCCAGCTCACAGCTGCCCGCCTGGCTCTTACCGTGGTCTGGCTGAGGCTCCGAGGCACACTCCTCCCACACTGGAGCTAGGTTGGGGAGAGCTGTGAGGGTGGCTGTGGGGAGCCTGTGTGGAGTCGTGGACACTCAATCGGCCCTCAGCCTAGGCGGGGAGCCTGGAGTGTGGGGACATGGCTGGGGGCTGCCCTCAGCCCCCCCAGCACTGCAGGCAGGTGGAGGGTCCGCCGTGGCTCCCCACAGCTGCCCGGGCTCCCCAGCTGGGCTCCACGTTGGCCTGGCCGGAGGGAAAGGGGGTGGGGTTTTGGGGGGGAAGAAGAATAGAAGGTGGAGGGTGCACCCCCGTGAAAAGCGGATAGGCCCCCACCCCATTCCAGCGCCGCATGGAGCTGTTTCGAGTCCTGCAAATCCGCAGATATCCGCAGAAAATTTTTGTGGATCACAGATTGGATGTGGATACACATTTTTTATCCGCGTAGGACTCTACACATATGGATAAAGAGCAATTCCATCTCCAGGGCTTTCAATATGGCATCTTTCACCAGCAGTACAGTCACGGGATTATTTTTTAACTACAAAAAGAAAGAAGCGCGTGAGAAAGTGAATAGCACAGAATCCATACAGAAATCACCGCATACCTATGGCTTTGAACAATCATGCAAAATGCCCAGCAAACTGATTCAGGCACGATAATCAATCAAAACTTCTGGCCAATCCCCAAATTGAACATGGGCTTCATTATTAGTACAGCACGTTTTATTAAGAAATTAAATTAACTTTGATCATGAACTTGTTCGGCAAGCTGCAACAGAAACAAACCACTAGGAACGATGCCCATTTTAATACTTACACTGGGAATGATGGTTCAATTCTCCATTTCCCATTTTCATTTCTACACAACCAGCAAACCCAATAGATTCTATCTATGAACCTCAGTAAATCAGTAAATGAAAGGGAAGAGAAGGAAAGAAAACTCCTTGCAACAAGGTACGGTCCTATATAACATTCTGTGGCACACAATCTTCATTTCACACACGGTCCCATTGCTCTCGCTCTAAAAATCACAATATATTTTAAAAATCCCTGGCCAACATTTTCAGAAGTGCCTCGTGATTCTGGGTGCTGAGTTTGAGATATCTCAAAGGGGCCTGACTGTCAGCTGGTGGGTGCTCAGCCCTCCTGAAAAAAGCAAACGTCCGTTAGAGGTGTCTCAAACTCGGTACTCAAAAATCACTAGGCACTCTTGAAAATCTTTGCCCACAGCTACATCCCTTCGAGTCAACCTGCACTGAAAATATATAAATAATATTTTCCCTACCAGGGGAGACATGTCACAATAAAAGACTTTGGGACTGATAGCATCAAACTGGAGTAGCACAGTGGTCTATAATACCTATAGGGGCCCCATTAATGAAGTATATGATCCTTTGAAAATCTTTAATATATTTATCTTCAACACTGCTGGGAGCTAGGACACTACTATAATCTCCATTTTACTAACGGGAAACTGAGGCCCCGAGAGAGGAAATTACTTACATAGCAAGTCATGGCAGAGCTAGGTATTGAACCCAGGTCTTCCAAATTCCATACTAGCATCCTAAACAATGGACCATCCTTAAACAGTAGCTTATTTCTGCTGTACACAAAGTTGGAGTAACACAGAGGTTAACTTTGGTTTATTCTGAAGGTGCAGTCACTTTATCCATTGCATGAATAAATCAAGTCTTATTAGGCCACTCTGTCTGTGTAGGCAGGTAGACTTGGTTCCACAGTCTGGTAATCAGATTCTTTGTAGGCCAAAAGAAGATGTGAACACAAGTCTTTGTAATAATTTGTTAAGGCTCTAATCTAGATACCACTGAAGTCAATGGCTGTCTCTCAGCTGAGTTCAAGGGGAGCTGGGATAAACTTGGTCAGAAGAGACACAGATTGAATAGAAAATAATGAACAAGTTTTTCTGTTTTTCACAGGCTGCTAGATAGTAGAAATAAAATGACAAGAGGTGGAGAAAAAGAGCTTTTGTCTGATCAGCTTTTCCAGCAGTCTTGGAAAAGGGAATTTGAGTTTACCAGGAGTCATGTATATTCTGAATAAATCTCTAACTTGTACCTTAACAAATTAATGACTTTGTGCATCTGAGCATATGCTGCCCAGTCCTAGGAAACAGTCCGACTGTCCTTCTCCCAGCCTCAAAATATGAGAACTTCTCAATAATTCATATTTTTTTGCAGAGTCATCTCCCAGAAGATTAGATCCAGCATCCTTGGGGAATCGACTGAACAACTTTATCCTTAACATGTAGGTGGCACAATATATCAACTATAAATAATAAAAAAAACCTGACACCCTTCCAAATAGTTTCCCATATGCTCTGAATGGCACTGAAGGCAGCATTAACAGGTAGCTGTGATGTAATAGCAGCGTTGGGTGAAAAATTCCCATTAACTTCAACGGGGCCAAGATTTAACCCATCCATTCTTTCTACTTAACATTTTGGTGAGGTTGTATGACTACTTTTTTTTAATTCTTGTTACTATCAATGGGTAAAAATTGGGAAATGTTCCAAGGTGCCTAAGGGAGGTAAGGCCCCAACGCCTTTAGGCCTCCTCTGAAAATCCCAGCTTTTATGTTTAATACCCAAGAGAGATTGTGGGTGCTTATCACCTTGAAAATTCGGCCACGTATTTAGGGACATCATTTTATGTTTATGAATTGGAAAAATTTGACCTGTTCTAATTCCCCAAGGAGGAAAGATTGTCCTGTGCTTAGGGCACTGACTCGGGGTTTGGAAGATGTGGATTCAATTCCCTCCTCTGCCACACACTTCCTGTATGACCTTGGGCAAATCACTAAGGGCCAGTTTTTTAAAGGTATTATTGTGCAACTAGAGATGCAGATAGAAACCTAGTGGGGTTTTCAAAGGAACCTAGGTGCTTTTGAAAATCCCATTAAGGACTGTCTTGCACAGGGGTAGGCGACCTATGGCACACGTCCCAAAGGCGACACGTGAGTTGATTTTCAGTGGCACTCACGCTGCTCGGGTTCTGGCCACCAGACTGGGGGGCTCTGCATTTTAATTTAATTTTAAATGAAGCTTCTTAAACATTTTAAAAACCTTATTTACTTTACATACAACAATAGTTTAGTTATATATTAAAGACTTTTAGAAAGAGACCTTCTAAAAACATTAAAATGTATGACTGGCACACGAAACCTTAAATTAGAGTGAATAAATGAAGACTCCGCACACCACTTCTGAAAGGTTGCCGACCCCTGGTCTTGCATCTTTAAACATCTGCCCTGCCCTCAATCTGTGCCTTAATTCCCCATCTATAAGTGGGGGTCGTAACAGCAGTTCACTACCTCCCAGCAGTGTTGTGAGGTTCATTACTTTAAAGACTGTGAGGTGCACTGATCCTACACTAATGGGAGGGCCACAGAAGCAATTAGAAGAACTATGGAAATTTGTTGAACACTATTTTAATCTATCTATCTATCTATATCTATCTATATATATTATAAAGGTTCATAAAGCATGAGCCTGGAGGGATTGATGCTTTTTTTTAAAAAAAAGGCTCCCATAATATTTCTCTCGGACTGATGGTATATCGTTAGTGCAAAATGTAGTATAGCTGAGCGGGAAATGGTTTCCCATCCAGTGAGAAGGTTGTATCTAAATGGAAATTCGCGGAACCAGACAAATCAGTGTTTTCTGACAAAATAATCTTTTGTCAAAAAATTCCTGACCAGCTCCACTATAGAGTACATGTTGATGCCATGATGGATGCCTACAGATTGAAGGAAAGCAGCCTATGTTCACCTCATATGGGAAGGTTTCAGGGGGGTAGCCATGTTAGTCTGTATCAGCAAAAACAATGAGGAGTCCTTGTGGCACCTTAGAGACTAACAAATGTATTTGGACATAAGCTGATGAAGTGGGTTTTAGTCTTTAAGGTGCCACAAGCACTCCTCGTTGTTTTTGCTCATATGGGAAGCTACATTTTGCTTGACTGACAGTATTTCTCTTAAAGAGTTCCACTCAAAGGCTAAGGGTGAAGCATCACATTCTCTCTCGGTCAACCTGGCTGTGTGACTAACTAAGGGATAGCATCAAGCAGGAGAAGAGATGTTTAAGCTCAAAGACAATGATGGCACAGGAACAAATGGGTATAAACTGGCCATGAATAAATTTAGGCTGGAAATTAAAAGATGGTTTCTAACCATCATAGAAGTGAGGTTCTGGGACTGCCTTTTCATAGGAGGAGTGGGACAAACAACCTAATTAGTTTTAAGAAGGAGCTTGATACATTTATGAATGGGATCTGACAGGGTTGCCTGTGATGGCAGAGGACAGGAAGTCCTTTCAAGTCCTATGTTCTATGGATACAGAAGAGAGTATGAGAAGTGATTGTAGACATTTTTCATTAACTGAGTTTTAAGAAAATACAAGGGGATTCTTTTAATTATTCACTTACAGTTTGTTTGAACTAGCTTATTAGTTTTCTTTTTTAAGAACCACCATCAATACTGAGGCATGGTGTTAGCATATATAACAAATTTATTTACCTATTGATTTATAAGAGTCCCGTTTTTCCAGGAAAGGGTATAATAAAAGTACATAATGTATTAATATTCCTATGAGTTTCTATGCATAGCAAGCTAAGGAGATAGTGCTAATATACAGACCTGGGAATGAAAGAGTATGGTTCGGTGCTTGGCTTCAGTAACATTGAAGTCTCATGAGACGAGCATGTGAAACTTTCAAAATGGTAGAAAAGTTTTGAGATCTATTTTATCAATTCTGCTCTACTTAATGTATTTACTGATTGACTGCCCACCGGCAATATTCTTAGTAGGAACAATATCAGGCTTACAATAACCATATGCTATGGCCCCAATGCTGCGAGGGCCTCTACTCCAATGACTGTACACAAAGTCAGTGGTGATTGCAAGCACTTTTCAACTCATAGTATTAGAGCCTCAGATTGTTCTGCATTGCATTTTAACGGTTTTTACCTTAGTATTTAGTCATTAGGGCAGGGACTTTTTAATTAGTCTTTTTTTATGCAGTTCACCTCTTGTCCAGTGTATCATATCTTGACTTATGGCATTATATAAGTCATCCCAAATGTCTGCAAATTCTGCAAACAGACACATTTTCTCTTCTTAATGACAATCAGAGCCAACCACATACATTTAGATATCTTCCTCTACAGAGGAGTTGCACATTGCTGTACAATTAAATGCTATACAATGGCAAGTACCGTATATACTCGTTCATAAGCTGCATTTTTTTGGTAAAAAAGGGAAGCATCAGAAGGGGGTCGGCTTATGAATGGGTATAGAGAGGGGGAGAGGTGGAACACAGTCCCACCCCAGCAGAAGAAGCAAGGAGAGGCAACACAGCCAGCAGAGCCAGAAGGGAAGAGGCGGGACCAGAGTCTCTCCACTTCTGGCCACGCTGCTCTCCCCCCAGCCTCCAAAGCAGCTGCAGTTCTGGGGCTGGCAGGCTGCAGCCCTGCCGCTTGGCCCCACCCACCAGAGCAGGCTGTGGCCGCGCCCCCCGGCCCTGCCCGCTGGAACATGTTGTGGCCGTGCCGGCTGGTCTGGCTCCCTGGAGCAGGCTGCGGCCCCAATGCCCAGCCTGCCAGAGCAGCTCCAGCTAGGCCAGAGACATTCTCCCCTGGCCCTCCCCAGATAAGGTGGGAAGGGATGGGATGGGGAGAATGTGGGGGTCCTGGACTAGGAGTGGAGTCATATGGGGGGTGGTCACAGGGGTTACTTCCCTGACCCCCAGCTTCTCCTCCCCCCCCAAAAAAAATTCCCCACCAGTTGCTGTCCCGGCTCCTCAGAGTCAGCAGCTGGCGGGCCAGGACACTTTGTTTACTTAAGTTTACCTCCGGGCCTGCAGACGCTCAAGGTAAACAAACCATCCCAGCCCGCCAGCGGCTTATCCTGATGGCCTGGGAGCCAAAGTTTGCTGACCCCTGAATTATAGGGTTGGCTTATGAATGGGTCATAATAATTTTCCATTTTTACTAATCCATCTTGGGGGGGGTCAGCTTATAAATGAACCAGCTTATGAGCGAGTATATATGGTAATTCATAAGAGAAAACAGCAAATCTTTTCTTCAACCTTCTAATAGAAGTTAAATAGTGGCGAGCAATGAATTCCATGAACAAAAGGCATTGTTAGAAAATATCCAGGCAGCCATTTCATTGGGATTACAAGTAGGACAAATCGATATAGATGTAAGCAATTATCAATAGATAATGGTGTAGTGACTTGGTTTTCTATAAATCCAGAAAATTAGCCATTACGGGGACTATTAACAACATTTGAAAACAGGCACTGATTTGTTATATTCGGAAAAATGAAATACACATTTCCCCTTTCAGATAGCTGTGTGATGGGTACAGAGAGGCCTCACACCAGTAGACTTAAGGAGAACCTGTGGGCCCAGCAAGACCCACTCTGCTATACCTGCAGCCAAAGCAAGCATGATGGGGAGAATAAAAAGAAGAGAGCCTGGCTCAGTTCATGGGCCATGGCTGACTGGCCAGGACAGTGCTGTGCCTGAAGACAACTCTGCTTGCAAAATTGCAGGGAATCCAACCTGCTAGCCAGAGCAGCCATTGGGGACAAGCAGTTAGACCCCAGGGATGATGTGATCCTCCAGTAAGAGACTGTTTGGGAACCAAGCCTGAAGAGAAGGGAAGGGATCCCCCCACTAGAAGAGCGAGGGATGGCCCAGTATTGGGTGGGATTGTTTTTTGTTTTGGAACATTTTGGGGCTGAGCCCCTCCTACCCCCCACAGAGTGGGAATCAGACTGAAGGGACAATTGGCTGGCAGGCTAGAGCCCTGCCACAATGGGCACCTGAGACAGGGAGACCCCACAACCCTGTCAGGGCACCTAGAAGGTCCATAAGGGGGTGCTGCTACAGCCATGCAACTATAAGCTGCCTTGCCAAATTCCTTTGAAGGGGAAGAAAGCAACAGGAGGCAATTCTCTCCACATTGCCTGCGCATCCATTGTATAAAATGTATCAGAGTACATTGATTGGGGGCTCAATTCTGGCCACTCCTAATGCACTCCTGGCCCCTTTGCGCAGCCACATTAGACTTTCCAGTGCCATGGCTCTGGGTATTGAGGAAAGGAAGGGCTGCAACCCCATCCTTCAAGCAAGTGGGCAAAGCAAAACCCTGGTACTACCTCCCCTACGTGTTGGCCAGTGGCAATGGCTGGATGCGAGAGGAGGACTGTGGGGTCATAGATTACACCCCAACAACAAGGGGCGATGGAGGGGAGGCACTGTACTCCTGAGTCACAAGGGCTTTTGGTGCTACTTCTGGGGTGGCACTGCTTAACCTCACCCTTCCCTCAGGACTGTGCCTAAGACATCAGGTAGCCCTGCGTAATGTCATCATAGAATCTGTGTTTGGGTCATTCACACCACATGGTGTTAAGAACTGAGGTAAAGCGCTGCCAGGGGAAGAATCTGCAGTGCACAGCGCTGCATGTTATAAACCTTAGAACACCTTGCAAGTGTGTCACACACTCTTGGGTGCCATCTGTTGAAACCGTATCTGTTATTAAACTATCTCCATACACACAGTTAGAAAGCACCCCGGCAATACAGGGTGAAAGGTCATGTTAGGAATGTTCAGCCAACCCATCTTGACCTGCTGCTACCTCCCAATCTTAAATGTGTTTATCTATAAAGCATTTTATATGGGACAGACCAATCGCCAGAATATGCATGCGTATTTATATCTGGTGTGTATTTTTTCCCCACAGAATATTAAATGCACATATAGGCTAATGGCTACAGATAAGCAGACAGCTCCCTGCACTACAACTTGTGTGCGAGACAGGATTTTGGAAACCTACCATGGGGGTGCAGGCCTCCTATGTGTTATGGAGCCCAGATCAAGAGGGGATCCCCACAAACCACAGCACTGCAGATTTGACAGGGAGCCTGAAGCAGTACAGGTGAGATGTGTCGTTAATAATGAGTGTAATATAATATCTCATTAAAAGGTGACACAGGACCAGAAAGAGTTAATTAACTCACAGACTGACATGACCCATGGCCCAACTTTAAAGACTCATTATGCAGATATGTAAATGAATAGAACTTTGAAATGCAATGTTAGAGATAGAAGGGTAGCTGTTTGCTCAGGTCTTGTGATGTAAGCAAACAAGTCTTGACTATTACTATGGCTTTGATTCAAAGATAAAAAAGGGAGTATTAATATATAGGAAGACACTTGAGTGAAATAGTATTATTGTCTATGTCTCTTTGAAGGTTGTGGTAACCTGTATCTGAACTGTTTAATGGACACATTACCCTGTGCTAATTGCCATGATGTTTGGGAGAAGAAAAGTTAAGACTATTGTTTTCTCAGGCCAAAAGGCTGCTGGAAATGTATAAAAACCCTGGGACACAACCCTTCTTCATCTCAGATCTGCTTTGGGTTTCAAGAGGGGAAAAATCTTAAGCCACAAGAATTGAGATCCCCAATCGTTGACTGGAGTAACCCTCAATATAGACATTGGACTGTAACCTATGGACTATTTCTAAAAAGAATTTTGGCAACTAAAAGCTCATCTCTGCTATGTATCTGAACCTCAAGAACTGAATTCAAGTCTGTATGTATATTAGTCTTTTAACCAACACTCTATCTCTTTTCGTTTTTAATAAATTTTAATTTAGTTAACAAGAATTAACTATATGCATATATTTTGGGTAAGATCTAAGTTACCATTTGACCTGAATCTGGGGCTTGGTCCTTTGGGATCAGGAGAACCTTTTTTCTTTTACTGGGGTATTGGTTTTCATAACTAGACATCCCCATAACGAGTGGCACTGGTGGTGATACTGGGAAACTGAAGTGTCTAAGAGAATTGCTTGTATGACTTATGGTTAGCCAGTGGGGTAAAACCAAAGTCTTCTCTGTTTGGCTGGTTTGGTTTGCCTTGGTGTGCAAAGGAACCCCAGCCTTGGACTGTAACTGCTCTGCTCTAAGCAATTTGTCCTGAATTGGTACTCTCGGTTGTGTCCCACCACGGGCAGCATCGTTACAGAGGCACTGGTGGGTCTGCTGCTGCATGGATCCACCAGTCATTCCCCCCGAGGCTGGAGTAGCAGCCATGGAGTGGCCCTCTTTCCACTCCATAGCTTTCACATAGGAATTCAAGAAGAATTCTCTATTGCAGTCTGACTGCTCAAATTGTTCTCTGGGGACAGGATTTGGACTCTATTGAAATTTCTACACACTGGCAACTTATAAAAAGAACCAGCTTTAAAAAATAAATTCTGGATGTATGTTAGAAAAGATGACTGGAAAAACAGAGATAAGGTTGGCTCCCAACTGACCTAGAATATATATTGATATGGGCGTTGGAGGGTGTGTGTCTCTTTTTACTTCAGTTAAATCCTCCTGCAAACTGTCTGAGAGAAAGAGACTAGATATCACAGGTGAGTGGGACTTGGTATCTCCTAAGAACCAGGACAGCTTATCACTGTGAAGAAAGACAACGACACACTAGGGGTCCTCCAAGGAAGTAACATATACAAGACTCATTTTTATAATGTGGGGGTTGCTGAATTTAGGAAATAAAACAATTAATATTGCTGGGAGGTGGGGTTAAGGCAGGGGTTGGCAAACTTTTTTGCCCGAGGGCCACAACGGGGTTGCAAAACTATATGGAGGGCCGGATAGGAAAGGCTTTGCCGCGCCAAACAGCCTGGCCCAACCCCCTATCTGCCCCCGCATTTCCCACCCCCTGACTGCCCCCCTCAAAGTCCCCGACCCATCCAACCCCCCCTGCTCCTTGTCCCCTGACTTCCCCCTCCCAGGACTCCTGCCACTAACTGCCCCCCAGGACCCCACCCCTGTCCAAACCCCCCTGCTCCCTGTCCCCTGCCCCAACCCCTGTCCACACCCCTACCCCCGATAAGCCCCCTGGGATTCCCATGCCTATCCAATCCGCCCATTCCCTGTCTCCTGACACCCCCCACCCCCGATCCTCTGACCTATCCAACTCCCCACTGCTCCTTGTCCCCTGACTGCCCCCTTCCAGGACATCCAACCCCAACCACCGCCCAGGACCCTCCCCCATCCAACCCCCCCTGCTCCCTGTCCCCTGACTGCCCCCTGGAACCCCCTGCCCCTTATCCAACCCTCCCCCAGCTCCCCACACCCTTACCATGCCTCTTAGAGCGGCAGGAGTTCGCAGCCCCGCCGCCCGGCTGGAGTCAGCCACGCCGCTCATGCTGCCCGGCAGAAGCGGCAGGCCAGACCACTGGTGGTGCGGTGTGCTGAGGCTGCAGGAGAAGGGGGACAGCAGGGGCAGAGCCGGGGGCTAGCCTCCCCAACAGAGAGCTCAGGGTCTGGGCAGGAAGGTCCCATGGGCCAGATATGGCCCACGGGCCGTAGTTTGCCCACCTCTGGGTTAAGGTTACTGGTGACACACTTAAATACCCAACCAATGGGCACATTAGGAATATGATCACCTCTGATAACAAAACTTTATCTCAGGCATGAAGCAAATACTGCATATTTTACAGTACGGCTGGTCAAAAATGGTTACCTATTCTTCATACAAAAATAAAATTAAATGAATTTTTTTTGCTTTTAAGACTTGGAATGTCTTGATGTTTTTCAACAAATTGATCCAAAAAAAAATGTTTAAAATTTGTTCCATAAAAAAGTGAAGGAAACAAATTTTGTCTGTAAAAAAATGTTAGTTTCTTTAGAAATGTCATTTTTGTACAAAAAAATTAAAGAAAATATTTCAGTCAACTCTGCTTTCTGATACATATTTCGTAACAAAGACTAATACATTGTTATGGTACATGCTTAAAAATAACAGGAATACACAAATTATTGGGCTTAATAGAAAGGCTAACTGGGTAACATTTAATGGCCTGTGATAGAAAGGAGATCAAACAAGATGGTAAAATGATCCATTCAAGCCTTAAACTCTATAAATCTATGAATCAAAAATGTCACATACAGAATGTGCAATGTGGCTGAGATTATGTTACTGTAGAGATATTTATTCCTTTACTGACTTTTAATAGCCTAGATTGTGAGATCTCTGACAAAAACGGTCTGTGTTATATAGCAATGGAGCCCCCTAATCCTCGTTTGGATCTTAATGCACTAATACCAAAAAATAAACAAATAAATAAAGTACTAATCATAGAATATCAGGGTTGGAAGAGACCTCAGGAGGTCATCTAGTCCAACCCTGCTCAAAGCAGGACCAACACCAACTAGATCATCCCAGCCAGGGCTTTGTCAAGCCGGGCCTTAAAAACCTCTAAGGATGGACGTTCCACCACCTCCCTAGGTAACCTATTCCAGTGCTTCACCACCCTCCTTGTGAAATAGTGTTTCCTGATATCCAGCCTAAACCTCCCCCACTTCAGCCGGAGACCATTGCTGCTTATTGTGTCATCTGCCACCACTAAGAACAGATGCCACACCACTGCCTCCATCTTCTTTGGAACCCCCCTTCAAGTAGTTGAAGGCTGCTATCAAATACCCCTTCACTCTTCTCTTCTGAAGTCTAATGATGTGATTAGTGATGTGATTAGTAATGATGGTTGGAAATTTTGGTTATTTTAATAAAAAAAAAATGACTAATATTTTGCCATAGTTTCTCACTTTTTTAGAGGTAGGATGCATGGCGAGGGCTGTTTTTCAACTACTTCTAATTTTAGTTTATGTGGTACATTAATGTAAATTTTTGTACCAGTGTCTGCCAGAAGGTGGCACCATATTTCTATAAGGAGGAGGATGTTTAGGATAGGGCATTCTAGCAGAAAAGGACAGTGAGAATCTGAAAAAAAAGGAAGATGCGGATGGCATGGCTAAATCCATATGTATAAAATATAAGATAAATTGTTTCCTTTGTAATGTTTTAGAAAATTCTTTTCCAAAACAGGAAGGGCAGAGATGTAATCCCATTTAAAATGGAAATAAGTTAAAATGGTCCTTTTGGAACTCAAAAGGGGATTGGATTTTCCCCTAAACAGATTTGGCTATTCTTAAGTCTGGTTGCTTCCCACTGTTCTACATTTAGACTGCCAAATAAATTGCAGTCCTGACACTATTTGCACAAATGAGATAATGTGCCATCCTATTGCACTAAATTCATTTCCAGAAAACAGAGTACTGTAAATTGCAAAGAATTACAAAGGTTAGATATGTGAGTAGAAGCATATTTCCTTAAAACTCTCAAATTCATTAATTTCTATGTTTGACTTTGCCATTTCATTGTATGTGTGGTTAACACTCCCTAGTGAATCAAGATTAAGAGGTATAAATGTAAAAGAAAAGCAAATATTTCCACTTGCCATGTTTCAGTCTTTTAATATAAAAATTTGAGCCAGATGGATAATTGACAAAAATAAATTATCTGATATATTTGCCTTTTATTGTGATTATGATGCTTCCATAATCAGATTACAAGATTATCATTATAGGCTTCAATCCTGCCAATATTTATGCACACTGTAACATTGTCGTTGGTGTTCCTCCCTCACACGGTGGGAGGACCTGACCCACCCAGTTATGTACACTGGGCGGTCCCAGCATAGACCCCACTTCCTTACTATTTGCAAGTGCTTGCCCTGCCCTTTGTGGACCTTCTTAAATCTCTTCAGATGAGGGATCAAAATGAAAGTCACAAACCCTGACTTATTTGGGGATATTCCTTGTCCGTGGCCCCAGGGACGAGGGGGACAGTGAGTCTACAGTGCTGCCAACAATCCAGCACCAACGTTGGGGGGTGGGGGTTGGGGAAATCACTTCAGCTGGACCTCTGAGCCAGGCTCAGCCTCTTGTCTTACCTTGGGAGTCTGCTATACTCTTCTCAGGGTCAGGGTGAAGATCCCCTGGCTTGGAGTTCTCTCTGCAGCTTCAGGAGTCACTCCTGCAGTCTGCCACTTGGGGCAATCCTGCTCCTCCCCTGCTGACTGCAACTTCCTCCCTTGCTATCATACAATATTGACAGGGCTGGAGAGACAGGGCTACCCTACCACCAGAGCCTCTCTGGCACCTTCCTCATTTGTGTGGGGTCTATACACCCTGTCACATACACGCGTAACATTGCTCATTGTAAGTGTTCCCGCTGAAGTCAGTGGGACTATTCACCCTGGAGAAAGGAAAGTATATGCGTATTTTTTGTGCAGGATCGTTTATTTCAAGTAATTTACTAATACTTTCAGTGAATAATTCCTTTTAGTCAACAGACTGTTTACAAATTTCAAATATCACATTTCATGATGTGGCATTAGTTACATAAATCTGCATTATCATGGGATTATTTATGTAAGTAACCAACACAGTACAAACTGCAAATTGTATAGTCTCTTTTAAAATACCCCAATTTGTAACTCATACTGTGTTGGTTAGTTACATAAGTCATAAGGGTCTTGCAGCTGTTCCCTGATTGGTTGATATACCTAACTAGCCAACATGGCTGGAATTAAGTAACATCCTCAATAGGTAACATCCTCAATGGCATTGATATCTATGGAGCCATGCCAATTTACATCAGCTGAGAATCTGGCCCACTGTGTATTTTGCAAACAAATATATAAATTGCAAATCATGCTGAGTCCGTTGGTCACATAAGTCATCCAATTAGGGAACAGAAACAATACTGTGCGACTCATGTAATTAACCAGTAGAGTGTAAATGATGACTGCTTGGTTGTGAATTGCAAATAAAATACACAGTCTGAACTTCACAAGTTGAGCATTCAAACTTAAAACTCCCTTTCTGTAAGTATTTCCGCTAGTAAAGTTCTAATGCTGTAATGTTCACAGAAAGCAAAACATGAAAGGGTTGCAAAATACATTCAAACTGACATTGGGTTTTGAATGAGCCAAATCTCTCCCCTGCCTCCCACTATTCACTCAACTTATTAAAATGTTTTCCACTCTATTCTAATTTATTATTATTAATTATTATTATTTTACTTTAAGGGTTATACCTGAATCCGATGAAGTGAGCTGTAGCTCATGAAAGCTTATGCTCAAATAAATTGGTTAGTCTCTAAGGTGCCACAAGTACTTCTGTTCTTTTTGCAAATACAGACTAACACGGATGTTACTCTGTAACCTACTATGTTTCACTTCGCTTCCCACACAAGGTGAGGAGCGGGGTGGGGAAGAACAGAAAAAGAAAGACAGCTTCAAACGGGTAACACATTTGACCTCTGTGTTAATATTAAAAAAGATGATCAGGAAGGTTAGGAGCAAACATCAGCTTTCTTTCACACCTCTTAGCTCATTCTACAAATTAATAACATCATACTGGGGGCAGCCAAGGCCCTGGGTAATGAATGTTAGCAGTAGTTCCTGCTGGCTGCTTCCAAGGATGCATTTATTTTTCTCATTATCTTTGACACAATCTCCTAGCTATTGTCTGCTACTGCTCCTCACTCAGGAAACCTTAGAAAGTGCTAAAGATGTCAAGAAGCAATAAGCCTCATTTATTTTTATGGCCTTCATCAGCACTTTCTTTTTTGCTTAAAGGCCTATAATAGAATCCACTGATTAGAATCAGCACCATATCAGAATATAGATATGATAGCCCTTTTCTGAAGGTGAATGGGCTACTGAAGGATGCTTTATCCTTTTGATACTTACAGATGATACAGAGGCTAAATAAAATTAATTATGTTATTTCTTTCTCCCACAACTGAATAACTGCCCAGACGCTTGGAAATTGCTCAGATAAAACAATAGGGTAGATTACCATAAATAGATCCAATTAATTAGAAGCAAATTACAGAACTGATACAATGCCACAAGGCAAGGATTTGGATATGACAGCTATTTGTAAAATACTGAACCTGAACTGGAAAAATCCCCTCACTACAATGCAGTGTTTATTAATAAAATATGAAGCAAAACAATATTCAATAGTAGCCTATTATTTACACTTTTCAGGATGAAATTAATTACCTGTGTAGCGCTAATGAAAGGAGTAAATAGTACCAGCTAAAGGATGATAGGCCAGCTCTCTGTAGCTTTCCCCACAAAATTTCAACAATGCAATTCAATTCTGGCCTAAAAAAACCATCTAATTCTAAAACCCATGAAAATCTTTGTAAAGTAAGAGCTAGGTTTCTCCTTGGCAGATGTTTATTCTTCTTGGGTCAAGTCTAGCAGATCTGTATATTGGTCTGACGCTCCTAAGTATTTTTACTAAGGATGATATGACCTTGCATTAATATGAAGATTCAATTGGAATTGTGACCACAGTAAAGAGTGTGGTTAAGACTCAGAGGGATCTAGTTCTTCTGCAAGATGACCTGAATAGATTGGGTGGCAAGGTGTAGAGGAATATGAAATTAATTCCATCTAAGGGCTTGCTATATAAGCACTTAGCTTACATCAAGCCGGAGTGTGAATCTATCCAGCACTATCCTGCCATGCTCTGTTTGTCCGTATGGACCCTAGTGTTGCACATTAACAGTTTATTATTATGGTTTGATCTAGTCCCATTTCAAAGACTATTACATCCAAGTGCTCTGACAAAGTGATGTGCATCAGCAGAGTCCACCCGGGCAGTTAGTGCATGGCAGATGCGCACAGGGTAGATTCACACCGCATCTTGCCATGACAAGCCCTAAGTGAAAAGTGCTGCATTTGGGTAGAAATAATGTTCAGACTATAATAGTTAGAAGTGAAACTCAAATACTTTAATAATAGTCAGCTTTTTATCTGTAGATCTCAAAGCGCTTTATAAAAGACAGAGCTCTGACATGAAAATTAGTATAGGGATCAAACTCCACCTTTCTAAACTTGGACCATACAGGTATATCAATTACTTTCTCTCAATGACTGAAATCAGAAGGCTAGAACAGTATTTTTAAGCACCCTAGATATAATATATATGAAACACTGTGTGCTGAACACTGTTTAATAACGTATCAATAGAGACAGTACAGGGCTGCCTAGACTCCTGGCCAGATCTCTGATATGGACCCTGTTACATGGACCCAACTTTGTCCTGTCCAACTAGGACGGGGCACGTACACACTCAGTTACACAGGCACATATGGAACCCACAGCTACCGTTTGTTTATGACAGTTAATTGGAGACCAATAAATTCAACACATGCTCATGGAAGGGGTATGAAATAGTGCAATGAACAGAATGGGAAAGCATACTTCACAGTAGAGAACCGTGAGGAGGGACACTTTTCCCAAAACCCCATGCCAAAGTCTGGCACAAACAGTTACATGGGGTACATACAACACACAGTTATACAAGGCGGATAATCATATGTGACTGCACATTTCACAGGTAGAATCATGCAAAAAGCTCTGGCCAGAACCATGGCATTAAGGCAATTAGATAAGCCAAGAGAAGAACTTAGCATCATTGTTGCATGTGTGAGACTACATAGAAATATGCCACACAATTATCCCATGTCAATACGGCCACAGAACATCTCATTTTAAGTGTGATCTCCCCCATCACTTACAACATTAAAATAGGATAATTTTTTCTAGCACTGATGTTTCAGGTAAGTCTGGACTTGAGTAGGTCTAAAACAGAAATGCTTAAGGTGTCCTAAAATCCCCCTGTTTTGCTACCCTATCTCCTTACCCTTCTCTAACATGCAAGGATTCCCCTACGCTGAGGGAATTCCCTCGCCCAGCTGGCTGGGTTTTCTGGCCCCTTGGGAGCAGATGGAGGCAGCTTGTCTACTCTCCTAACCCACCCAGACATGCCTTCATTTGGGGTTCAGTGCTGCTGGTAGTACTACCTTCATGTAGGTGCTTGGGAACCTGAGGCAGTTGTGTTCTCTTTTCTTTCTTGCAGGACTCCTGAACTGGAAGAAGACCCTGATGCTCTCTCCCATTACAACTTGCTCCTCTGCATGCACGCTCACACTGGAGCAACCCTGATTTGGCCCTGAATGTTAGTACAATGCTGTGAGATCTTCAGGTGAAGCTTGCTATTGTAATCCATCTGCTTGACTTCACAGTGGAGTTGGAACCCAGGGCCTTGAGTGGTAGAAGCATGTGCCCCTTCTGTAGGAGGCAAAGAATTAAGTGCATTAGGTGGGAGCATTACCAAACTCATAAGCCTCTTCTATGGACCAGGAACTCTAAGGGGACAAAGAGCCACGCTCTCTGAGTGTGAGTTATTGCTATATAAGTACAAAGTATTATTGCTGTGATACATTCACTCTGATGTATTTTATTAGTATAAAGAATAAAAACCTTTGACATTAGAGATGTGAGCAACTTCAATCGCGTTTCCAATTATTCTGAAGTGTTTGACTCCTGATTTGCATAGAGATTGAGATTTCCTCATCAGTTTCTCATTGGATAAATACAGCAAGAAAGCATATAGCTTGTCAGCCTTGCTAAGTTCTTACTACTCCTAGCCCAAGAAAAAAATATATATACAGCTTAGAAAAGTCCTCCAAAGTCCCGTAAACTGTTTGTTAATGAAACACATTGCAGACCTTTTAAATAAAATGTGATAGGTGGAATAAAATACCAACTACTGTAAGGCAGATTTCAAATTGTGTTAGAAAAGCAAAAGCAATGGATGAACATTTTCATTGTGTAAAATAGATCCCAGGATGTCAAGCTTGTGGAGGAAAAAAAGAGATAATGGTATGTGGCTCAGCAGTGGTGGTTTTAAAAATTGTACAAAGGAACAATATTGCATGTAAATCCGCTGAAATGTGGAGTATTACAACTGATGTCACCCAACTCCTTTGTATTTAAAATCATTAATCTCTTGAACATGACAAATCTTGCTAGCAGAAGGGAATAAATTCCAGATAATAAGTTTTAAAGT
The DNA here is from genome assembly GCF_965152235.1 of Eretmochelys imbricata. NCBI lineage: Eukaryota > Metazoa > Chordata > Testudines > Cheloniidae > Eretmochelys > Eretmochelys imbricata. The sequence goes on from NC_135572.1 coordinate 20,550,781, forward strand.
AATGAATAACTCTTGCCTATCAAGTGCTTTAATAACTCTCCTTGTCAGAATTCAGATTTTATTAGTAACTCTCTAGAATGGCAGCAGCCTGAAGAGATACAGTTACAAATCAATTTCACTGCTCCTTCATAATGAGTCCCTAATTGACCTCAATTTCTGATGGAGTCACATATTTCCTTCCATACGTTATTTTAATGACATGTATATCTGATGATTTAGTGAATGGTCATAAAATATTTTATTTTAACTCTGTGTTGCCTCATGTAGGCATTAATGGCAGAAATATAAATCATTACAACAGTGTTAACTCTGATGGTTGGGAATGTATTTTTTTAATCCCTTTTTAGATCAGATCATCATCATTTTGTTAAACTAAGTGTTTCATTTATCTATCTACTTTAAAATGAGATGAGATTATAGCTAACAAAGAACACTCAGATTCTCTATATAATCTTAATGGCTATGGACTATTAAAGACTTTATTTAGCTTTCACTAGATCTTAAAATGAAGTGGCATTAAAATTAACTAACAGGTTTGGAGAAACATGTCATGCTGAACCCTGGAAAATAATAATGGTTGAATGTCAAATTTCATGCAGCACATCTGTCTAAACGTTTGAGGCACTAACACCTCAAAGCAGCAAAATATATTGAAAATGTTGCACCTGACTGTAGTGCATCTGGGAGGAGACTAAGACGCATAGGCCAGACCCTAAGCTGATGTAAATTTGACGCAGTTTCATTCATTTTAACAGAGGTGCGCTGACTTATCACAGGTGGGGATCTGGATCATTATATTTGCCTGTAATCAGACTTGTGATTCCAAAGAGGAGAAACTGTTTTAGAAATATAATATAGTATTTAATGCTGTTTATTTACTTTGCATTTCACTCAGCTTGGACACTAACTAGAGAGGTGAATTGCTTCTCCAGCACTATTATTGTTTGGGGATTTTACAGCACTACATGGGAATGTCTATCTCCCTTTTATCTGATTGAAATTCAAGTAAACAGGGATCTTGCCTAAGTAAGGAGGGCAGGACTGGACGCATTGTGTCCCTGCAAGCGGTTAACTTGCCTTTCCTGCGAGTTGTGCCATGTAAAGGGTGCCATGGAGAAAGTCACCATAAAGATGCAGATCAACTGTAGCTCGTGAAGCAAAGTATCCACTCTATATTCTAGTTCTACCACAATTATCCGGATCAACAGTTTCCACTTACATAGTGTGGAACAATAATGCTCCATATCACAGAAATTGCTAGGTGAAATTCTAAGGCCTGTGTTATGCAACAGGTGAGACTACATGACGGTGGATACTCCATCACTGGCAATTTTTAAATTGAGATTGGATGTGTTTCTAATAGATCTGCTCTAGGAATTGTTTTGGGGAAGTTCTATGGCCTGTGTTTTACAGGTCAGACTAGATGATCACAATGGTCCTTTCTGCCCTTAAAATCTATGAAATTATAGTTTATATCTAACCGTTTTAATTAAATAAGTCTAATAAGAAAGGTTATTGCCTGTAATTAAAAAACAAAGAAAAAACAAACATAAGCATACTATTAAACCCTGAGATACACTCTGTTCCTATGGAGAAAAGGAGTACTTGTGGCACCTTAGAGACTAACCAATTTATTTGAGCATGAGCTTTCGTGAGCTACAGCTCACTTCATCGGATGCATGCCGTGGAAACTGCAGCAGACTTTATATATACACAGAGAATATGAAAAAATACCTCCTCCCACCCCATTGTCCAGCTGGTAATAGCTTATCTAAAGTGATCATCAGGTGGGCCATTTCCAGCACAAATCCAGGTTTTCTCACCTCTACCCCCCCACACAAATTCACTCTCCTGCTGGTGATAGCCCATCCAAAGTGACAACTCTTTACACAATGTGCATGATAATAAAGTTGGGCCATTTCCTGCACAAATCCAGGTTCTCTCACCCCCTCACCCCCCTCCCAAAAACCACACACACAAACTCACTATCCTGCTGGTAATAGCTCATCCAAAGTGACCATTCTCCCTACAATGTGCATAATTAAGGTGGGCCATTTCCAACACAAATCCAGGTTCTCACATCCCCCCCACCCCCATACACACACAAACTCACTCTCCTGCTGGTAATAGCTCATCCAAACTGACCACTCTCCAAGTTTAAATCCAAGTTAAACCAGAACATCTGGGGGGGGGGGGGGGTAGGAAAAAACAAGAGGAAATAGGCTACCTTGCATAATGACTTAGCCACTCCCAGTCTCTATTTAAGCCTAAATTAATAGTATCCAATTTGCAAATGAATTCCAATTCAGCAGTTTCTCGCTGGAGTCTGGATTTGAAGTTTTTTTGTTTTAAGATAGCGACCTTCATGTCTGTGATTGCGTGACCAGAGAGATTGAAGTGTTCTCCGACTGGTTTATGAATGTTGTAATTCTTGACATCTGATTTGTGTCCATTTATTCTTTTACGTAGAGACTGTCCAGTTTGACCAATGTACATGGCAGAGGAGCATTGCTGGCACATGATGGCATATATCACATTGGTGGATGTGCAGGTATACGAGCCTCTGATAGTGTGGCTGATGTTATTAGGCCCTGTGATGGTGTCCCCTGAATAGATATGTGTGCACAATTGGCAACGGGCTTTGTTGCAAGGATAAGTTCCTGGGTTAGTGGTTCTGTTGTGTGGTATGTGGTTGTTGGTGAGTATTTGCTTCAGGTTGCGGGGCTGTCAGTAGGCAAGGACTGGCCTGTCTCCCAAGATTTGTGAGAGTGTTGGGTCATCCTTTAGGATAGGTTGTAGAACCTGGATTTGTGCAGGAAATGGCCCAACTTTATTATCATGCACATTGTGTAAAGAGTTGTCACTTTGGATGGGCTATCACCAGCAGGAGAGTGAATTTGTGTGTGGGGGGGTGGAGGTGAGAAAACCTGGATTTGTGCTGGAAATGGCCCACCTGATGATCACTTTAGATAAGCTATTACCAGCTGGACAATGGGGTGGGAGGAGGTATTTTTTCATATTCTCTGTGTATATATAAAGTCTGCTGCAGTTTCCACGGCATGCATCCGATGAAGTGAGCTGTAGCTCACGAAAGCTCATGCTCAAATAAATTGGTTAGTCTCTAAGGTGCCACAAGTACTCCTTTTCTTTTTGCGAATACAGACTAACATGGCTGTTACTCTGAAATCTGTTCCTATGGTGACATAAATAGATTCCCTCTTTGCTCCCAAAACAAATAGAACACCCATTGTCCACAGAATATTTAAGGGGAGGCAATCTGATGGTCATTATATTGCTGCATTCCTTTCAGATAGGTTCGTCAGCATTTATCTACCAGGCATAGGTTCTGGAACTAGGGGTGCTTCCACACTCCCCTGGTTTACAGTGGTTTCCATCATATACAGGATTTACAGTTTGGTTCAATGGCTCTCAGCACCCCCACTATACAAATGGTTCCAGCACCCCTGCCACAGGGTATAGTGGTGTTTTCAGTGGTGAGGGAGGCTTCATATATGTGATGGGGATCACCAGATTCAATCCTTTCCTTACCAGGGAACATTTTATTGCTGTATTTGTTAATACAAAACCAGCTATCCTTTCCTAAGATGGGGGAGGGGGGTAATGACAGCATAGTAAACTAGCATGTCTGGAGATGCCTCTGGCTTGAGCATGGTCTAGACTAATTTAACACACACTATCTTGATGGGACAGGAGAAAAATGAATGTAAAAAGAGGGGAATAAAAGATAGATCGCCATCTGCTCTCGGTGCCGGGGGTTCTAGTCCTGAATGAATACAGACTGCTGTGAATTAATAGAACAGATTGCAGCAGAGGAACGTAGGGACGTTAGCATTTTTATTGGAGGCAGAGAAAGAAATATGAAAGCTCTTTCACTCTCAAGAATCCTAAAAGAGTACAGACCCGACTCTTTAAAAATTATATGGCCATTTTCACATAAGTGCTCCCATTCTTTACAGCAGAGAATATATGAAGAATAGTATTCTATTAATACTAACCCTTTTCTTGCTTCTTTTATGATGTAGTGTGTACAACTATGCCACTGGACACACTGATGAGGAACAGAAAAGAGACATTTATAGCTCTGACATTGAACATATAAATAGATCTCAGACCTGGTCCATACTCAGGAATGATCCTGTTCAGTCATCAATTGCCATCAGTTGTGGTTTCTATACTGGAGTGAAAAGAAAAGGAGTACTTGTGGCACCTTAGAGACTAACGAATTTATTTGAGCATGAGCTGATGAAGTGAGCTGTAGCTCACGAAAGCTCATGCTCAAATAAATTCATTAGTCTCTAAGGTGCCACAAGTACTCCTTTTCTTTTTGCGAATACAGACTAACACGGCTGTTACTCTGTATACTGGAGTGGACTCCAACAGGTTGTCCATAGTAGAGCTGCCAATTGTGTTTTAACAAACGATAGTAAACTCTTAGAGAGGACACCCATCTTTGTTCATAGTTTTGTTTCACCTTAGCTTGGATCATTTTACTACCACACATACAATGGACAAGACTTGGAACATTTTCATACCAAAGGGATACAAGCATTTGTTGCTACTTGTGTTTGACGCTAGGACAGAGTTAAACACAGCTAGAGGCAAACATCTAGCTTGTCTTCACTAGAATTGAAAATTGTGTTATTTGAAAACACCTTTAGAAGTCCTACAGTAGTCAGGCTCTAAGGCTAAACAAGTGCAAACTGAGCCTTGTATCAACTGAGCTAATCAGGGTTTACCACCACTTGTAGTCAGAATAAACTCAAAATTGTTCTGTCAGTTCAAAACCCAACTATATGTAACCTTGGGTGGGCTAGAGTTCACTTCATTACCCTGCTCCAGTGCCTCAAAAAACCCAACTCCCATAGAAAAGTAGCTGGAGTTCAGTCCCCACAGAAATACAGTGAGAAGAAACTGAAAGTTCCCAAAAGTTTATGATTAGTTCACCTAAGTCTCAGTTAGAGTTTTTGATCACCAACTCTATTCAATCTGCTGAGTCTAAAACAACAGCGTCCTTCCACTTGCTTGCTCCTCTGCTGAAATCACAGCGAGCCAGTCAGCTAACAGATTAACTAATCACTCACTCAGTTAAGTGTATAGATTTAAAGAAAATCTGTTACAAGAAAATACAAAACTGAGAATAGGAAAATACAAATGACTTTCCCCATTACTGCATTTAGAGAAAAGTTGGTGACTCAAACTAGTTGAGACAATTTAACTAGAACAGTTTGGCAAAAATCAAAACAACATTCAAAGCATACAATTAAAACAGAAGTTATTTTTCCCTCCCAATTTCCCCTTGCTATAATTAACATTGCCAATGCTTCCCTGTTAGAGGGTTAACAATATCACTGAACAGCTGCAAAATGCTTCAGAGTTAGGGACAACCTGGGTTCACCTTCTCCCAACTGACACAGGACACATGGCGTTCTGCAAAGCAGCTGCCTGACTGCTTGCCTTCTTATGGTGACAGGTTTCAGAGTGGCAGCCATGTTAGTCTGTATCAGCAAAAACAACAAGGAGTCCTTGTGGCACCTTAGAGACTAACAAATTTATCTGGGCATAAGGTTTCGTGGGCTAGAACCCACTTCATCAGATGCATGGAGTGGAAAATACAGGAGCAGATATAAATACATGAAAAGATGGGAGTTGCCTTACCAAGTGTGAGGTTAGTCTAACGAGACAATTCAATTAACAGCAGGATACCAAGGAAGGTGTCATAAATATAAAGGGAAGGGTAAACCCCTTTGAAATCCCTCCTGGCCAGGGGAAAGCTCCTCTCACCTGTAAAGGGTTAAGAAGCTAAAGGTAACCTCGCTGGCACCTGACCAAAATGACCAATGAGGAGACAAGATACTTTCAAAAGCTGGGAGGAGGGAGAGAAACAAAGGGTCTGTGTGTCTGTCTATATTCTGTCTTTGCCAGGGATAGACCAGGAATGGAGTCTTAGAACTTTCAGTAAGTAATCTAGCTAGGTACGTGTTAGATTATGATTTCTGTAAATGGCTGAGAAAAGAACTGTGCTGAATAGAATAACTATTTCTGTCGGTGTATCTTTTTTGTAACTTAAGGTTTTGCCTAGAGGGGTTCTCTGTGTTTTGAATCTAATTACCCTGTAAGATATCTACCATCCTGATTTTACAGGGGGGATTTCTTTATTTCTGTTGACTTCTATTTTTATTAAAAGTCTTCTTGTAAGAAAACTGAATGCTTTTTCATTGTTCTCAGATCCAAGGGTTTGGGTCTGTGGTCACCTATGCAAATTGGTGAGGCTTTTTATCCAACATTTCCCAGGAAAGGGGGGGTGCAAGTGTTGGGAGGATTGTTCATTGTTCTTAAGATCCAAGGGTCTGGGTCTGTAGTCACCTAGGCAAATTGGTGAGGCTTTTTACCAAACCTTGTCCAGGAAGTGGGGTGCAAGGTTTTGGGAAGTATTTTGGGGGGAAAGACGTGTCCAAACAGCTCTTCCCCAGTAACCAGTATTAGTTTGGTGGTGGTAGCGGCCAATCCAAGGACAAAGGGTGGAATATTTTGTACCTTGGGGAAGTTTTGACCTAAGCTGGTAAAGATAAGCTTAGGAGGTTTTTCATGCAGGTCCCCACATCTGTACCCTAGAGTTCAGAGTGGGGAAGGAACCTTGGCAGAAGGAAAAATAACTTGTGTAGTGGTAATGAGAGTGGCCCATTTCAAACAGTTGACAAGAAGTGAATAACAGTAGGGGGAAATTAGTATGGGGGAAATTAGGTTTAGTTTTTGTCATGACCCCACCACTCCTAGTCTTTATTCAGGCCTAATTTGATTGTGTCCAGTTTGCAAATTAATTCCAGTTCGGCAGTTTCACGTTGGAGTCTGTTTTTGAAGTCTTTTTGTTGAAGAATTGCCACTTTTAGGTCTGTTATTGAGTGACCAGGGAGAGTGAAGTGTTCTCCTACTGGTTTCTGAACGTTATAATTCCTGATGTCAGATTTGTGTCCATTTATTCTTTTGCATGAACACAGAATACAAAACAGACAGTCTCCATGGCCTCAGTTTCTATGCCCAGCACCACATCAGCTGGGAGCAGCAATTGCAGGGGAATTGGGAAAAGCTGACTCAGCCCTGGGATGGAGCATGCTCAGTCTCTCCGTGGGGCTGGTTCCTGCACAGGGCAGATGGACTCTGGAGAATTTAGCAGCCAAACTCTCACTCAAGTCTCTCCTGAGCACATGTGAACTGACTTTTTTTTCAAAGCTTATTACTCTGTAGTAGGACTGGCTCAGAGTGTCATCACCATTTCCTGTAGCAACTGAGTTTCTACGGTAAGTGAATGTTATTCTTTATTCATTTAAATATTGTTCTCAGAAGTGTAATGTGTATTAGTAGGCACACAAGAATACCTAAATAAAAGTTAATGTTATTTCAAACATAGTTTGATATATTAAAATATGTCTTAACACTTAGTCTTAAATCTGTAAGTTATACTCTCAAGTAAAGTACATTCTAGAGACCAATGAAATTTTAATACTTTATTACTTTACTACTTAATTATTTGGAATGGTAATTCATCTTCAATTTCTAAACCCCATGATACAAAATTAGGTTAGTATGCTTTTTTCCTGCGGTACATTTCACAAATGTTTGTAACTATTTAAGGAGCTTAATTAAATTGAGATTTTATTTTAATTGGCTACTCCTTTGAGGTATTAGTGTTTTTTTTTTTTTTTTTTTTGCAGTGGGCTCACCAATATGTACTGTGGTGATGGCAGTTTGTGTTCTTTATTTAAACAAGGAGTTTCACTTGGCTCTTTGTACAAGAACCAAGGAAAGTTCGTTGGAAAACGTAAGAGCTTTTGGATTGTTGCCTTAGAATCATAGAAGATTAGGGTGGGAAGAGACCTCAGGAGGCCATCTAGTCCAATCCCCTGCTCAAAGCAGGACCAACCCCAACTAAATCATCCCAGCCAGGGCTTTGTCAAGCTGGGCCTTAAAAATCTCTAAGGATGCAGATTCCACCACCTCCCAAGGTAATCCTTTCCAGTGCTTCACCGCCCTCCCAGTGAAATATGGTTTCCTAATATCCAACCTAGACCTCTCCCACTGCAACTTGAGACCATTATTTTTTATTCTGTCATCTGCCACCCCTGAGAACAGCCTAGCTCCATCCTCTTTGGAACCCCCCTTAAGGTAGTTGAATGCTGCTATCAAATACCCCCTCACTCTTCTCTTCTGCAGACTAAATAATCCCAGTTCCCTCAGTCTCTCCTCGTAACTCATATGCCCCAGATCCCTAATATTTTTTGTTGCCCTCTGCTGGATTCTCTCCAATTTGTCCACATCCCTTCTGTAGTCTGGGGAGCAAAACTGGATGCAATACTCCAGGTGTGGCCTCAACAGTGCCAAATAGAGGGAAATAATCACTTCCCTCAATCTGCTGGCAATGCTCCTACTAATACAGCCCAAAATGTCATTAGCCTTCTTGGCAACAAGGGCACACTGCTGACTCATATCCAGCTTTTCATCCACTGTAATCCCCAGGTCCTTTTCTGCAGAACTGCTGCTTAGCCAGTCGGTCCCCAGCCTGTGCATGGGATTCTTCCTTCCTAAGTGCAGGACTCTGCACTTGTCCTTGTTGAACCTCATCAGATTTCTTTTGGCCCAATCCTCCGATTTGTCTAGGTCACTCTGGATCCTATACCTACCCTCCAGCACATCTACCTCTCCCCACAGCTTGATGTCATCTGCAAACTTGCTGAGGATGCAATTCATCCCATCATCCAGATCATTAATAAAGATGTTGAACAAAACCAGCCCCAGGACCAACCTCTTGGGCAATCCGCTTGATACCAGCTGCCAACTAGACATTGAGCCGTTGATCACTACCCGTTGAGTCTGACAATCTAGCCAGCTTTCTATCCACCTTATAGTCCATTCATCCAATCCATACTTCTTTAACTTGCTGGCAAAGAATACTGTGGGAGACTGTATCAAAAGCTTTGCTAAAGTCAAGATATATCACATCCACTGCTTTCCCCATACCACAGAGCCAGTTATCTCATCATAGAAGACAATCAGGTTGGTCAGGCATGACTTGCCCTTGGTGAATCCATGTTGACTGTTCCTGATCACCTTCCTCTCCTCCAAGTGCTTCAAAATGGATTCCTTGAGGACATGCTCCATGATTTTGCCAGGGACTGAAGTGAGGTCAACCGATCTGTAGTTCTCCAGGTTCTCTTTCTTCCCTTTTTTAAATATGGGCACTATATTAGCCTTTTTCCAATCGTCCAGGACCTCCCCCCATCACCACAAATTTTCAAAGATAATGACCAATGACCTTGCAAGTGAATGTCTGTCCATATAGAATCAATGGAAGTAGAGTCAGGTTCTACAAGAGACTCTGCTGTGCTTGACCATATCACTTTTTTAAACACCCTTGTTTTTGAGGGAGAGAGAGTATTAAAGTGTCACTATTTTGTGCTATTCCTAAAGACTTTGGTTAAAATTTTCAAGACTGGCCATGATTTCGGAGCTTAAGTCTTATTTTCAAAAGTTGTGTCAATTTCTAGGTCATAAGGATTTTTTAAAAGTTTACCCTTTATATTTTATTAGTTTTAGAAACAAGCATACTAGGATTTGCAGTCATCCCCCCATTAATTTAAATGGGAGTTATGGAAGGGAATGACAGTTTAAAGCTCATATATAAAGAAGATAATTCAAAGTCAATTTGTTAACAGTAACCACACCATGACATGTTAGCTATTTTCTATTCAAAGGAGAGGGAAATATTGAGAGGGAAATATTGAAGTATCACACACTACAATGTGTTAATTGACATGGTTCTATATAGCGATCACTTTATCTTCCACTGAAATTCAGCCATCTCTGGAATGCTTTGCCAGCAACATTCAACACAACTGAGAGAGATCCTCAGTTGGGTTAAGTCAACATAGCTCCATTGCTGAAAGACCCAAACAGATTTTAAATTTGCTTGAAATTACACAATTAGAGAACCTGATTGGAATATGTACTAAATTTAATAGCAGGCAAGAGGAACAGAAGAACTTTTGTTTCTCATCTTGACTTTCTCACTTTCTGTCCACTCATTCATGTATTTTTTTACACCCCTCATCACTGGAGTACGTGAGTACATCCCACAAGCTGAGAAGGTGATGGTGCTCTCTCATCCCGCTTTGTGAGTTTGGGCAGGTCACTTAACTGCCCTCTATATCTGTTTCTCCATCTGTAAGTTGGATGTAGCCCATATTCACCTTTTTAAAACACTGAGATGCTTGGATGAAATACACTGTCATCAACATTTTTCATTAGGGGCCAATTTTGGTGCCTTGATATTTGATTGTCCCAATTTCAGACACCTTGAAAAATTGCTGATGCTAAACAAAGGCAGTAAAAAATAGCTAGTCTACCCCAAAAGTTTTATAGTGCACAATATATGCACTAATCATGCAGGTACCAGTCTGATGCACAGTAGCACAGCAGCTACTGTGCATCACACACATTGTAGCCACTTCCGAACAATTACATCTGAGAAATTAACCCAAATCTGCAGAATAAATTATTTCTATAGAAAGCACACTGGCATGAAACAAAAAGAAATCTGATAAGTCTTTAAATTCACTACCTGCCCATCATTTGGGATGAATGTAGTGAATTACTATATGCCGGTTACAGAGATACCCCTGTGCTTCTGCCAGATGTCAGTTCTGTCAAGTATCTATTACAAGCAGGTAGATCATGAGCAATGGAGAATTTGAGAGTGTATCAATGAAAGTAAAAACAACAAGGAGTCCTTGTGGCACCTTTGAGACTAACAAATTTATTTGGGCATAAACTTTCGTGGGCTAGAACCCCCTTCACCAGATGCATGGAGTGGAAAATACAGGAGCAGGTATAAATACATGAAAACATGGGAGGTCAGTCTAACGAGACAATTCAATTAACAGCAGGATACCAAGGGAGAAAAAATCACTTTTGTTGTGGCAATGAGAGTGGCCCATTTCAAACAGTTGACAAGAAGGTGTGAGTAACAGTAGGGGGAAATTAGTATGGGGGAAATTAGGTTTAGTTTTTGTAATGACCCAACCATTCCCAGTCTTTATTCAGGCCTAATTTGATGGTGTCCAGTTTGCAACCTGACATTCAGTTTTCAGTATATTATTTATTCATGCAAGTTTGTATTGTACTAAAGAGAAGAGTTTGGCAAAGCCCTTGGCAAACTCACACTATTCATCTCAGAAAACAAAGACTGTAGCAGTTAGCCCAAGATCACACTATCCTATTGCTAAACACACAAAACAAAGATTTAGTAAGTCCCACCATATAATCACAAGAGCTGTGTGAATAACTGATTTTTTTAGTTCATGGGAGAAACCAAAAACATTGCAAAATAAATTATTTCAGATTAGCTCAAAATGAAAATGTTTTGAAATTTTCAGCAACTCCACCAAAAAAATAATTGTTTCAGCATGAACAAAATGTTTTATTCGACCATAATGAAATGTTTTGCTTGGCTTTTAAAAAAGAAAATTGAAGTAACATTCAAAAGGAAAGGGAATTTCAAATAGAAATATCAAACCACATTGTTTCCAAAATGTCAGAAGAAAACATTTTGGTAATTTAGGATTTATTTGTTTTTCAACTGAAACAATTTGATACGAATTTGCAAATTTCCTTAGTAGCAAATACTGGCTATAGAAGCACCAATCTACTAATTAGATTTGTAGTAATGCAGTTTCTGCATCATCTACATTTTATTTTCCTTTCTTGTATTTTAATCTTTTCAATTGTGCAAAATAAAGAATGAATGGATAATCCTCTGACTGCCTTTGTACTTCATGGTACCTCTTTCACAGGGTCTCTCTTTGGAGTGTATTACCGAAGCATGTCAGTTTCAAACAGATCTGTTTTTGTCCTCATTAGTCAGGAGGACCAAGTGACTATTTCAATGGCAACCTCAATATCTAAGGTGTCTCCTTGTCTCAAGTGAAGACGACATGTTGGATAGTCTGAACATCTGTGGTCTCATGATGAGTTGGCACAACTGGTTTCAAGGCTTGTCAGAGAGTTCGTGCTTCCATCCAATGTTTGCCTGTGTCACAAGGGCAAGCACTGGATGGATGTGAAGCTGTGGTATTTGACAGAGTTCAGTGACAAGCACACTGCTAGCAGCTTTGTAGAAAGCTTGCACTGCCGCCTCCTATTGCTGTACTATGGATAATTTCCAGTGCTGTCAGTCTGTATTCTTAATGCATTACTCCCAAATGCCCCTGCAAAGCCATTTTTATGGCACAGAATGGAAAATGAATTCTGTCATGTTAAATTAAATAGTTGCAGATTTTCTGAGTTTTCTAGAAATCCTGCTTCTATTTACAAGTCAAGTTAGTTTAATAAATTGAGATTTGAAAAGAATATAAAATCCCCTTATGTACAACAATATAACGTTAATCAAGGATTGACACTGAAGTGAGTGGAATTACTCTAGAGAAAAGTGGGTGTAAGTGAGTGGAGAATCAGGCCCGTAAATTTCAACCCCCTGTGCAGGGGATTAGAAGTATGACTCTCAGTAGCCCATATATATATGTCAAGACAGAGTGTAACTCCATCCTCAGATATATGGATGCAACTGCCATTGAGGTCAATGCAGTTATATCTGTGTATCAGTGGGAAAAATTGGGTCCACAAGCTTCAGCCAGAATTCCCACAGATTTCAGAGGCAAATCCATATAAAATTTCTCCAGATTCCCTCCAGATTCCCTGCTCATATTTGTGTCCTGATAATACCCAGAGATTTTTTTATAGTCCAGTTAACTCCCCAATGTTCAGAGATATTTTGCAATGAGGTTTAAGGACTGTACTATTCATATTATTCATAGTTATTCACAATACTCAACAAACCAAAAACTCAAGGCACATTAGTGCTATTTTGTTATGCCAAAAAGCCCTTGTGACCACCCTAATTTGACTATACGTGTAAGAACCACTCATTAAAATCTAATGTCAGACTCAAAGCTGGCATGAACTTTCATTATGCAAACATGAAATCGACTAGAAGGGCTAATGATGGTAGAAGGATACCCCAGATGTCAATAGAAAAGAATTTCTTTCTAATATAGCTCTCCTTCTGGGAATTTCCTCATCTACAACAAAGATTTTATTTACTGATTTTCTGTTACTTATTAGGCTGAATAATCATGTAGGCACTGAAACATAATACAGTGAGGCACAGACATAATTTATTTCTTAATTCTGTTACTTAATTGCTATTATATTTGTTCCTCTCAAACGGAATATTAATTTTTCACTAGTGTTTTATGGTCATGTATACTAAGAATTGACAATACAATCTAATTGATGGATCTCACATTCCTCTAATCAGACTAATACAGCTTTGCATAATTGTTTTCTCTATTTTTAAATGTAATCTATGATACAGTCAGTGTTTTAGCAGCTGTCCATCTGCTCGGAAAAAGAAACATGGTGTGAGGGCAGCTTGGCCTCATGGGTAGAGCACTGGGCTGGGACTCAGTAGAAGTGGGTTGTAATCTCAGCTCTGGTGAACATGGGCAAGACATGTCATCTCTGAGATTCAGTTTCCCCATCTTTAAAACGGAGATAACAATACTTAACTTCTTTCTAAATCACTTTGAGATCTACTGATTTAAAAGTGCTACTTAAGAGCAAGCTTTTATTGTTATAGATCCTATAACCCCAAGTGACTTCCTTGTGGTCTTCATAGAATTGGGTCAGAAAATTTGAGACAATCCCTGATTAACTGACTACCAAGTCTGGAGTCTGTTTTTTAACAGTTAGCCTTTATCGTTCCTTAGTCATTGCAAACACTGTTGAAAGAAGAATTAAAGGACATGGTAAATTTCAGACTCACTGGGGTTTTTTTCCACTTCTCTTTCTAGTCTTGGCAATAATGCATCACTAATCCACATCTGTTCAGGACAGAAATATAATGATGATAGAAAAGCTTTGCTTATTTCTGTTTGATACTTGTCTTAGGCTCTGAAGAGAAACTGGCATGTTCTAATAAGGAGCATGTTATGAATAAGGAATAGTTTTCAAATAAGCCAAGGTATTAAAATAGAGCTTTCTATGGAAAAGAGGACCCGAAACCACAGTAAATAGACTTCAGGGGTGCTGGGACTAGTACAGGGGGTTTGGCAACATCCCCTGTCTTGAAGTAATAATAACAACCAAATACATAGTTTCTGCTTTCAGCGCCACCACTATAAAAATTGTTCTAGCAGCCCTGTACATAAGTAACATATTAGTGGAGCTACCTTCTTAAGGAACACGTATTTTACGCATGCCCTAACTATCACCACACTGAGGTTCTATATTTAATCCAAGTTGTTATTGCAAATATGGAGGAAATCAGCTTTGTAATGAGAGATGGCATGACCTCCATCTCCCGTTAGCCTAAGGAGAATTCATATCCCACCACATACCTTCTAATTATTACAGCAAGAGGCTGTAATTAGAGAGCACTACACTTCGTAGAAGTCAGCATGAAAAATTAAGGTAATCTAATGTTTAAAAATAAGACTTAAAACAAATCAGTGGAAAACAAACCTTAGAGAATACAAATATTACTCTCTTACAGATGTTAACCTGTTATTATGAGAATTTAATTGTCTCGCTAACACATCTGAATGGCATGCAAAAAAGGCAACATGGAGGATGGAACCAAGAATTTCTGAGACTGTGTCTAGCACTCACTAGCTTTGGGGCATTAAACAAGTGAAGACATGATGGATAGGCAAATGACTGGTTAAACACAATCTGATGCAACAGAAGAATAAAGACCAAAGTAGGTTACAGATGCACAGGGATTTGTGATCCTGACTCTAATTACAACAGTTTTCTTATGAATTTCTGCAGAATCAATATGAAACTACACCCTATTGTGTTATTAAATATCAACATCTCCTATAAAACAAGACTTATGCCCCAGTTCAGCAAAGTACTTAAGCACATGTATATCTGCAAGCCCATGAGCAGTCAGAAAGAGAAGGAGAGAGGTCAATGAATCATCTAGGTGCTTAGAATGATATGACTGGAATTACTCACGTTTAAAATTAGGCAAGTGCCTAGGTACTGAATTGGGTCCTAAATTAATAATTAATACCTAGATCTTATATGACACTTCTCACTGGTAGATCTCAAAGCTCTTTACAAAAGTGGTCAGTACCATTATCCTCATTTTACATATGGGAAAACTGAGGCACAGGGTGACTTCATGACTCGCCCAATGCCACCCAGCAAGCCAGTGGGCAGAGCCAGAAATAGAACCCATGTCTTCTAGGTCCCACTCCAGTACTCTGTCCATTAGGCCACACTGCACCCAAATCAGCACTATCGGGAAAATATTACCATTTGATATCTTGTCAAGAATTATATTCTGAAATTCTGATTTTCATAGATTAATAAATTGTTAAAAGAGTGTGTTAGGTAAGCCTAAGAAGTCTAGGCTAACCACAGCTAAAATAGATCAACCTATGCACAACAGACAGTGCTGGATTAGGGTATAAGCCAGGGATCGGCAACCGGGATGGTTTGTTTACCCCCAGCATCCGCAGGTTCGGCCAAACGCAGCTCCTACTCGCTGCAGTTCATCATTCCAGGCCAATGGGGGCTGCGGGAAGTGGCGTGGGCTGAGCGATGTGTTGGTCACTTCCCGCAGCCCCCATTGGCCTTGAATGGTGAACCGCGGCCAGTGGGAGCAGATATCGGCTTAACCTGTGGACTCTGCAGGTAAACAAACCATCCTGGCCCGCCAGCGGATTACCCTGATGGGCCACATGCCAAAGGTTGCCGATCTGTGGTATAAGCTAACTAAGCTACAGCTTAGGACCTCACGATATGAGGGGCCTCTAAAAAAGAAAAAGCTGATTCCATTTCAAATTTTATAAAAATCAGTTGACAAAGAAAGGAGATATGGGAATAAGAAGATTATCTCTATATAGAGACATTTTTGTTCAAATATGACAAAAATATACACATCTGGCTACACAAATATCCTTACCCTCCCCTACCCTGGGGCTGCAGGAAGCGACGTGGGCTGAGGGATGTGCTGGCCGCCCTTCCTGCAGCCCCCATTGGCCTGGAGCGGTGAACTGCAGCCAGTGGGAGCCGCGATTGGCCGAACTTGCGGACACAACAGGTAAACAAACCGGCCCGGTCCGCCGGGGCTTTCCCTGAACAAGCGGCGGCCCTAGATTGAGAACCACTGATTTATAGGCTATTAAAGCCCACAATATTCATTATATTTGCTTGACTATAGGCTAGTTTTTCTCACTTTCTCAATGCCTGTCCAGAGATTACCAGTCTTTTTTCTGGTAAATTCTTTCTTTCTCTTTTGTGCATATAGCTTGTTGACACTCTATGTGTCCGAGGTGTTTACTGAAGATTAATTAGTGGTCCTGGGGGAGACAGAGGATAGAGAAGTGAACGCAAAGAGAGATGTCTGCCTTTAAAAAAGACTAGGATTTTCTGCTCTGCGGGTTTGGAGCACACAAGATAATATTTTATTATAGGTAGTATGCTCTGTAAAAATCCTTATATAGACTTATAAATCACATATCATATGCATAATACATTGTATTTTTATAGTATGGCAAAAGAAAAATCCCAACAATACATTGTTTCGTAGCGAAAATTAAATTGGAATAAACATTTGTAAATATATTTTATATATAGTCTGGATAAACTTTGTATTTCCCTAACAAAATTAATCAAATGTGTTTTCATTTATCCATATGAAAAGAAGGATAATTTTTTCTTATTCATGGTTTAAAAAAAATATATATATATATCCTCTCTTGTTTTTCTGTGAGAACACAGACAAAATACTAATAGCATTAACTTTCACAGAAATACCCTGGTAAAATAACACAGGTTTCAGGCATATATATATATATATATATAATATTATTTGTTCTTATATAGATATATAAATCTCAATTTGTGTAATATAAATTTTTTTTTTACTGGTTTAATAAAACTTTCTGCTACTAATTTTAGTACCAACATTAGGTAACTCAGTATAACCTTCTACAAAAACAAAACCAATTTACTGGAAAATTACAACCAACATACAATTTTCTGATGGTTTTCTTATCACCTGGGTGTAATTCATATCAATAGAACTAATAGTTGAGCTTTAAGCTTGTGGGTTACCTGCATCGTATACCCTCTTTTGTCTCTTGTATCCGCTATTGCCATCTTATATCCTCTAAGAGGCTCATTGTGTATTCAGACAAGGAATTCCAGAATGTAGATGCCCCAACAGAGAAGAAAAAATTCCTGAGAACTCTTCTAGTAAATTGTATTATTTATTGTATTTTTTATGTTTTATTTTCGATTGTACTGTTTACTTCTACTTTACTTACATATGCAATTAGTTCAAAGAATTTGTCTAAAATATTTTTCTGTCACAATGTCATCGTTACAGAGGGTTGCTGAAAATGAAGATTATTATTCTATTTTTACAACTTTGCCTTTGTATATATGCAAATATAAAGCTTTTGCGTTTATATACTCAACGTCCTTTCTGTGAAAATAATGAATTCATTTTTTATGGTATAGGGGTCTCTTACACTTGACATAGCTTAGGGCCTCGGAATGTCATAATCTGGCCCTGACAACAGAGGATGTATAGTCCCTAATTTGAGGCCATTACTCGTGTATATTAAAATAGCACCTAGACTGTGATTGATTTGTCACTAAGTGAACTGTGTGTTGATCAACGTCTCAGCAAGGAAGGAAAGGAAACCCAACTGGACTGAAGATGTCTCTCTCTCTCAGGCAGCAATATGGCGCCTATCACCATAGAGTCTGAGTGTTTTATAGTTTATCTGTATTTGCTGATACCTCCACTGAGGCACACAGAAACTAAGGACCATATATATAAAGGATTTTGGAACCTAAAGATGCAGTAGGAGCCTCGTGGGTGCTTTGGAAAACCCCATTTGTCTCCAATCTGCATCTTCAGGCACCTAAAACTCCTTTCAAAATTTGGCCCTAAGTGCGTTGCCCAAAGTCATACCAGAAGTCTGTGACAGAACAGGCCATTGAACCTGGGACTCCCAAGTACTTAGGCTAGTCCTCAGCCTAAAGGGATGAAGCTTCTCAATCTTTGCTCAGCTGCACAGGGCAGTTAGCTGGAGAAAGGCTTTTCCTTACCCCCTACTCAGATTGTGACCCTGGCTGAAGTACAGCTGTTCCCTCAGTATTCACTTCAGTGAGCAACTGGGCTGGGAAGTGGCTTAAAGGGATGCTGCATGGGAGAAGTTCTGACTCAGCCCTCCCCTCTAAACACTGGCCAGGTGCACAGGGTGGAATAAACTGCTTCACAGTAAGGGTTGGAGTGACATATCCCTACCTCTGAGCAAGGGGAAGCAACAGTAATTATGACTTTCTGCATCAAAATTCATTCTCTGGCCTGCCCTTGGGGAGGTGGAGCCATGTGCTTTCCCTTAAAATCAGTGCAGATTGCAGTTTTATTATTTATAACCCATTGTCAGCTAATAATTAGCAAATGTCTGTATAAGTCTAAACACATAAGGAGTAAATAAGTTAGCTTCTGGACTTGGATGATTGCCTAGAAAAACATAGATCTGGCTTCTTATTAAAGAAAGGATGATCCACTAGTCTGGAAGTTAGCTTGCTACTTAGGAGAGAAAGGGTCAATTCCTTACTTTGGCACAGACTTCCTGTGTGACCTTGGAGAAGTCACTCAGCCTTTCCATGTCTCAGTTCCACCATCTGTAGAATGGGAATTAAAAAAACTGTCCTGCCTCATAGGAGTGTTGTGATGATTAAAAACTGCAAAAATTGTGAAGTGCTGAGATAGTGTGATGATGAGGGACAGATAAGTTCCCAAAATAGATACAGAAAAACGGAACTTGAATCCATTCTTTGTATGCAAATGTGGCCAATTTTCAAAATAAAAACTAAAAAGCACTGTATGTGCAATGGATCAGTCCAAAAATCTCTAACACTGGTAGTTGGCGTTGATCAACATGTTCTGAAAGAAACTTTCTTGCTGAAAACTGGCCCTTTGTTGAAAATTGAAAATTTCACAGAAATATGAATTTTGATTATTGTAAAAAAATTCCTTTAACCCCTAATATTAAGTGGAAAAATTGAAAATAAGAAAAGAGATGAAAGGGGAAAATGAAAACGTTTACAGAAGATTTCATTTTTTTGAAAAAGTTGATGAAATATGTTTCCAGTTTATCGGACAACTCTGCTAATAATGTTTACAAGGGAGATACTTGATGAGCTAGTTAGTAGGTATCAGAAATGGTATGCTCCTTCTCCTGGCTTTGTGACATTCTTGCTAAGAACAGAGAATTCAACATCTTTAACATATTTTACTTTTATTTATTCTTTCAATATTTGTTGGAAGCTCTGGTCCCAGAAATTCAAGGTCATAGTAAGAAGATGTATACACAATAAACAAACCTCAGGAACGTTCCCAGTAGAGCTGACTTGCTTTATTAATCACTAAATCAACTTAAATTAAAAAAGATATGAAAGGTAGCACAATACATTAAAAATACCCAGCCTTCTTTGGCAAATCCTCACCCTTAGCCTATTCTCCAGAGCTGGTCAGGAATTGTATTGTTCCCCCTGCAAAAAAATGTTGACAAAAAACAAACAAACAAAAGTTTTGACTTTTGACTTTTCAGTGAAATACTGGAAATGAAAATTTTGGTGAGACAACTGAAAATTTTGATTTGGAAATACCACCACTGTGCATTAGGAGAGTTGTGTTTTGGTGTTTTTAATGTCCCCATCATCCATTATGCCCCCCATTAGTGACCAGCCTACATTGCCATAATGCACCATAGCCTCCCCTCTTGCTGAGTCTCTGTGGTGCACGATGGCAGATTTTAATGTCTTGGGGTATTTGGTTTTTCAACGAGAAGTCTAAATTTTTGGTGGAAAGGAGACACTTTTTGCAAAATATTTTGTTTACCCCAAACCCCAATTTTCTGTCAAAAATCAGTTGACAGAAAATTTTCTACCAGTCCTACCACCTTCATCCCCAAAACAAATGAGTTCCATAGCTAAACATATTTGTGCTCTACTGGGTCAAGCAAAGTTAGTTCCATTGTTGAGTCCCCTTTACAAAGAAGAGGATGCTGTTACATTAAGTGCCTCCACTCATCATAGACAGTGTCCCACAGGTAGCCAGGTTCTACACCTGCTAAACTCAACACCTTAAAGTCACTGTAGTTTTAGAGCATCACATTTAGTGGCTATCACTGTAATTTTAAGATCATCCTCTAAATACTTGACAAAGACCCAAGAGATGTTTGGAGACATTCTGAAAGAATGGGAGAGAGGGAAATACAGAAGAAGAGGAACATGGAGCACAGGGAAGGGCGGCTGGCAGCCAAAGGATTGAGAAGGAGAAGGACAGGTGGGACAAACCAACCAATCAGCTGAGAGAAAAGACCACAAGCTGCTACAATCAATGACATCCAAAGTGGTGATACTGCCTCACACTCTGCCCTCTGTGATCAATCCTCTGGCTGATCTAGGGATATTCCTGCTGTGATATTCCTACACTCCTGGTGGGTTTTCCTGAGGCCTGGCACCCCGAAGTCTGGTCCACAAAGCTTAACCTATCCCTTTCCTCCTGCTGCTGCGAATGAAACGCTTGAATGACTGGTGTCTAAGTGAGCTTGAAATCAGGTCAAAATAATGCTACCCCTTTTGGCCTGAGCAGTTAGCCAATATTTGGGGTCTTACGGGTTGTTTCCAATAGAAGAAATTGGTGATGGAGGCAGGTATTTCTTCAGTGAAATCCTGTTTATTTACAAAGAATGTAAACACACGTTCTGTTTCCTAGAACACAGCAGGAATCAAACAACAGGAGGTAGTTTCTTTGCTCACAGTTCCAAGCGTCTTTCCAGCCAGACTCAGCCCCCAGAGCAGTCTCTCTTGACTTTCGCTGAGCCATGTTTCCAGACCTTGTCTGCTTGGCTACCTCTTTCTGCCTGATCTCTGGCTGCTACTGTTTCTGCTCTCAGAAACAACATCCAGCAAAACCCCTCTGCCCACATAGCTCAGTTTTTCACTGGGTTTACATATGGCTTGTGTTAAGGACCATGAGTTCTATTGTTTTAGCTATTGTTTTACTCCTAAAAGAAGCACAACTGCTTCTTACATTTATCCTGAATGAAGAGCGGCTGTCATGCCCACCAGCTTCAATGAGGCTTTACCCAACCTCTCTCATAACAATAAATTTATCCATCCCCATTTTATTTGGGAGACAATATAATAGAATTATTGCATCATGAAGAGAATTTTGACTCAGCTGCATGAGGGGTATATGGAATGCCTGTCCCTATAGAATTCAACAATTCACCAAATCCTCCCAAAACTGTTACGTCGGGTGCAGACTGAAAACAATCCCTGGATGAGAGAAGGGAAAGGCAATGGTTATTTCTGAGACGTGTTTATTTATGAGCAGAACAGTAGTACCCTATGGCAGCAGTAACTTATGCATTGCTAATTTCCATACCTATGCTTGCCACCTCTGCCATTCACACACACATTCACACGTCCCCATGTTAGCTTCGCAATGCCACAGCCTTCGCATCTAAGCTGCTGAAACATGCCATATTTTTGCAGCTATTTCCAATACCATCGGAATGTAAAATGTGTTATTAAACATAGGTTTTTGAGTCTTTGGGCCAGATTCTGATACCCTGACTCACATCGAATAGCACTGTTATGGCAGAAGCCACCAGAGGGCAGTGTTACTCTGAAACTGAGCCAGAAAGCGGTAAGCAACTAGCAAGCTAAAGGACCCAAATTCAGCCTTCAAAGACATATTAGAAAAGTACATAGATGGTAATTAGGGCCATTCCTTATAAATAGCTAACAAAGCCATGTTAGATAGATTAGAACAGCGGTGGCCAAACCGTGGCTCACAGCTGCATGCGGCTCTTTTACAGTTAAGGTGCAGCTCGCAAAGCCCCCCATAGCCCCCTCTTCTCCATCTACCAGAGTTGGAAGGGGTCTCAGGCCTTCAGTAGGAGTGGGGCTGAAGTCCCAAGCCCTGGCAGGCACCTCACCTGGGGCTGGAGCCCCAAGACTCCCCTTCCTGCAGGGCTGAAGCCTCAAGCCCTGGCAGGGGCATCCTGCAGGGTTGAAGTCCCAAGCCCAGCAGGCACGTCCCAGCTCTCGAACGTCTGAAGATTGTCGTATGTGGCTCGGAAGGTCCGTAAGTTTGGCCACCCCTGGACTAGGGCTTTGAAATGTAAACTTGTATCGTTAGAGAATTAGAAGAAGATACTGATCATATTTATCTGTGTTTACCTATATCTTGTTAGATGTTAACAGTGTTACCAGATTAGCTTGTAGATGCTAAACTTCTGTTGCTGCCAGTTACTATATATTCTATTGATTCAGAGATCAAAAGGGAATATTAGCAATTAAATGAAACGTGATGTAATAATATCATTGCCTTTAGTTCTCTTTCAAGTTTGTAGTAAACTACCTGTGAACCTTGGAATGTTTAATTGCCTTATGCTAATCAATGCAACTAATTACCTGTGTATACATAGGAAATAGGAATTGACTTCAAAGCCACTATGAATATTACGTATTCTTCACCCAAGGAATGTCCGCTGTGTTGTCTGTGTCAAGAGGCTATAGCAGCCTCCCAGAGATCTATAAAAGAACTCTAGGGCCTGATCTTGTCATATCCAGTCTGCTTGAACCTTATCGGGAGAGGTTTTGAGTCACAAGACTGAGGTTTCCAGCTCCAGTCTGGATTACCCTGATATTTCTCATGGAAAAATTTACACAGACTCTGCACATGAACTGCCTATTGGATTATAAGCTCTGAAAGAGCTTTTTGCAACTCAGCAGCTCACCATCTCTGCTATGTATAATGGTCTTTAACCACAATAACTCTTTCTTTTTTTAAAATAAATCTTAGATTAGTTAATAAGAATTGGCTATAAGTGTGTATTTGGATACAATCTGAAATATTCATTGACCTGGTAGGTACTGCGTATGATCCCCTGGGGTTGGAATAATTTTATATACGATGAACAAGATTTTAAATAATCCTCACCATATTTGACTTAGCTGTCTGGGTGAGAGCCCAGGGCTGGATTGCTTAAGAAAATATGTATCTGGGGGCTTCTTGGTAACCAGTAAGGTATTACAGAAACTGTTCTGTTACTGACTTAGTAAATCTAATTATTAGAACAAACCACCAGTTCTGAGGGGTCATCTGCCCTATTCTTTGAAGTTTACCCTGGTTGAGCAATCTCAATGTGGACCCTCCAGTATGCAAGCAAGTGCTCAGTCTTTGGAAGATATGTTTGCTGTTGTTAGTTTTGAAATGCAATTATCCTTGGAGAGAAGCTGTGGCAGACAGCAGTGAGTTTAGTCTCTGTTTTATTCTCTGTATTTGGCGGCAATTCCTGGGACTGCATTACTTCTTGGGAATCAGGCAATAGTGTGTAGGTTGAGATTTCTGGGTGAGAGGACTGTCTGCTTGCTGTTTGTGACTCCCTCTGTTCCAAGATATACGTGCATGTATATGAACCAAGTTACACTGAATGTATACTCAGGCTCTGCATTCCTGATTTCTCCTCCACTGGGAAGTTGACCCACGAGACTGCAGAATTCTGCCACCATTTAAAAGTGCACCAACACTGGAAGACAGGGTAACAATACCTTTCTACTTGGCTAGTCCCATAGATTTCAAGTGCTCGCTATAGAAACATTACTGCAGAGCATTAGAATCTGGCTATTAGGACTAGATTGCCACACCCTTACTTTGTCATGCAGGGAAGTAAGGGTCTCCTATGAGGCCTTCTGAGACTGACCAAACAGGGCTACTCACCAATACTACCTGTGAGCAAGTGGACAGGAGCCAGGGCTCCTCCCTTCCCTACATACCAGTGACCCCATCTAGAGAAGTGGTTTTCAAACTTTTTTTCTTGGTACCCAGTTGAAAAGGTTTTTTGATGCCCGTGACCCAACGGATCTGGGGATGAGGGGTTTCGGGTGTAGGAGGAGCTCAGGGTTGGGGTACAGGCCTGGGGTGCGGGGGTGAGGGCTGTGGGGTGGGGCCAGGAATAAGGGGTGCAGGGTGTGGGAGGGGGCTCTGGACTGGGGCAGGGGGTTGGTGCAGGAGGGGGTCAGGGCTCTGCGCTGGGGGTGCAAGCTCTTGGGTGGGGCTGGGGATGACGGGTTTGGGGGGGCTCAGGGCTGGGGCAGAGGGGTGGGGTGCGGGAAGGGGTCATGGCTCTGGGGTGGGGCCAGGGGTGAGAGGTTTGGGGTGCGGGAGGGGTATTTTGTTTTATTTTAGGCCTTCTTTTCACTTAGAGGGGAAACAGATAAACAAGTGCTATGGCCAGGGAGAACTGATACTGCATGTGAACATTTCTACACTACTTCTACATGGAAAGACTCAAAACAAAAAGATCATGTCTAAAACTGGCCTGATGCAACCTCCTCCCTTCCCCACCCCCAGCCCTTATTCATATTCCTGATATTGACTGTGTGTGATACTTGCATAGGTAAAGGAGATGCACCACAATGCCCTCTGTTTCATTAGTGCAAAACTTCCTCTCACCACACACACTCTGGTAAGCTGCTTTGAATAGGGGATATTTCTTATCAGGCCCATCCACTGCAGAACAGAGCTCTTCTTGAAATAAGTCCCCCTTTCCCTTTACAGGGATGCTAAAATGATCCTTTCCTACAACACAGCCCACAGGTTGCAAAGTGCAGCAGGAGACAGGTTTTTTTTAATGACTCAGGGAAGGATAATAGACATTTTGCTGAGTAGGCAGGAACAATGCCACTAGGGTTCACTGCTCACTAGCTCCCCAAAAGAGGATAAGGATGGGTAGAGCAATGCCCTCCATTTCAGCCACAGGTGGAACTGGCTGGGTACAGGGAAAAGGGGAGCTCCAGGCGAAAGGCTAGTGGAGATTCTACTGCAGGAGGAATTCTGGTTGATCAGTCCAAATTCCTTCTGGGGGCCCCACTGCAATGCGGTGGATCCAGCCAGACTACTGGTTTAAAAAACAGCAACAAAACAATGTATAAATCGGGCCTGTAGGTAGAAAAAATGGTATTACCGTAGCATTGTTATGCCAACACATGCATATTTCAAATGTGAAATGCTTTTTAATTCAATTTAATTAGCCATGAGACAGCTTACAGTTGCTTGGTACATAACAAAGTCAGACAGCTTCGGACTGTTCCCTCGATATTGCCTCAGCCAAGCCCCAAACAACTCGCTCATCACAGAAAATCACACACCATAGCGGGCACTAAATAGGTATTTTGAGGGATTATTACTGCAGATAGCGTAAAGGGGGAAGGGAGAAAAAAATGTGCACAAGGGAGTGGAATTTGTCAGTTTTTTAGAATGCTTGTTATTGTTCAGAGAGCTTAGCATTTTAACAACTGCCCTTTGGTATCTTCTTCCCCTATTGTGAATCCTGCTAAATGAGTTTTGTTAAATAGCCTTTTATCCTGGCTCAAAAACAAAATAATACAAAACCAACCCACCACCATGCCCCTCTGGAAAGCAAATACGGCAGCCTGTATCTTGCCAAAAATAGAGGTTTCAGTCCACAACAATGCTTTAATATAATATAGGTTTTTAGATTATCTCATGAGACACTTAGCAATTATTGTATATGGTGATATAGAGTCCTTGTCAATAAAGCTTTACGTTTTACTGACAGATGTTCCAGTGCAGTATGGTTTCCTTTTATTAGAAAATGCCATGAATTGTTTCCTTGGCAGAAAAGTTACATTAACAAGGTAAAAAAAAAAAAAAAAAAAGATGGAAACAAACACACAAACAAAGAAAAGAAGCAAAAAAGTTACTTGACAAAGTAACTTGTCGAGGAAAATGGTGACTAAATAATAATAGCACAGCAGAGCTGCATATCATCTAAATAAAAACCTTAAAATAACTCACAAGTATTATGTGTTTTACCTTGTTCATTTTAATAGCTCCCATTTCCCGGGTGACACAGTGCTGTCAGCTGCTAGTTGTAGAGTCACCTTTTCAGGTTGTGCTGTCTGAAGAAGTTCAGTGACATGCAAGTTGGGTATGCTTTGGAAATTTGGGGTTCGATCCTCAGCTAGTGTAAACCGGCACAGGCTCCTCTGAAACCAATGGAGCTATGCTGGTTTACAGCAGCTGGGGAGCTGAAGCATGCTGCTAATAGAGAAGCTACAATTGACTCTGGATAGCTAGCTCATAAAATCATAGATGACAGAGTCACCATGATTAAACAATTTGTGAAGATTTGGTTCCTGAAGTAAATGTTCCTGGAGGTAGGTTTCCCCTGACAGATAGCTCTGTGTCTTACATCAGGGACTCATAACAGAAAAGTCAGTGGTTTGCTACCTCTTTCAAGGTATGTGCTTGGTGAGGCCTGATAATGGAGGCGCTATACATGAAGTTATGGAAGCCAGGTGGTGTGTGTTAGAGGGTACATCTACACTGGAAACATAGATCTGTGGCAGCAAGTCTCAGAGCCTGGGTCAACTGACTTGGGCTGGTGGATCTCATGCTACGGGGCTAAAAAGAGCAGCATAGATGTTTGGGTCTCAAAGCCCAGGCTCTAGCCCAGGGGCGGTTACTCACCAGCAACCACATACCACACAACAAAAACACTAACCCAGGAACCTATTCTTGCAAACAAAGCCCGTTGCCAACTGTGTCCACATATCTATTCAAGGGACACCATGATAGGGCCTAATCACATCAGCCACACTATCAGAGGCTCGTTCACCTGCACATCTACCAATGTGATATATGCCATCATGTGCCAGCAGTGCCCCTCTGCCATGTACATTGGCCAGACTGGACAGTCTATGTAAAAGAATAAATGGACACAAATCAGACATCAAGTATTATAACATTCAAAAACCAGTCGGAGAACACTTCAATCTCTGTGGTCACTCGATTACAGACCTAAAAGTCGCAATATTACAACAAGAAATCTTCAAAAACAGACTCCAATGAGAGACTGCTGAATTGGAATTAATTTGCAAACTGGACACCATTAACTTAGGCTTGAATAAAGACTGGGAGTGGATGGGTCATTACACAAAGTAAAACTATTTCCCCATGTTTATTTCCCCCCCCGCTACTGTTCCTTACACATTCTTGTCAACTGCTGGAAATGGTACACCTTGATTATCACTACAAAAGGTTTTTTTTTTCTCTCTTGCTGGTAATACCTCACCTTACCTGATCACTCTTGTTACAGTGTGTATGGTAACACACATTGTTTCATGTTCTCTGTGTATATAAAATCTCCCCACTGTATTTTCCATTGCATGCATGTGATGAAGTGAGCTGTAGCTCACGAAAGCTTATGCTCAAATAAATTTGTTAGTCTCTAAGATGCCATAAGTACTCCTTTTCTTAGTGGATCACAGTATCCCTCCCCTGCTCCCCACTTTTTCTTGGGGGGAGTAAATTATTTCATCCTTTTTTGTGGAACAGGAACTATGTGGGATTCATCCTTCTCCCTGACGCTCTCCCACCCTTCCTTCCTTTCATCCTTCTCCCTGATGCTCTCCCACCCTTCCTTCCTTCCATCCTTCCTTCCTTCCCCACTTCTTTGCAGCAGAGAGCTCTGGGCAAATACTCTCCTGACTGCAGCCAGACTCACAATTTGAACAGGGTCAAGTGATCCTGTGATAGTCTAGCCATATGTGCCAACTTCTGCCTTCAGCAATCCTTTGAAGCCAGTGGAGTCCTCTAGATTTACACTGGAGTAACAAGACGAATTTGGCCCTTGGTGAGCTTTTTAGTTCAGTTATAAGGTCCTTGGAGCAGGGGTGGTCTCCTATTATATGCTTGTGCAGTGCCTGCCATTGCAGGGTCCCATTCTCTGTTGGATAAATAATCAATAGTAAGAGCATATCATCACAAATGTGGCCAGCACTCTGCTGTACATCAGGAGTACATCAGGACAAATTACAGCAGAAACTGCACAGCTCCCTTTGACCAGGCCAGACTTACGCATGTAGAGTTGCGTTAGTTGTCCCTATTCGACCACGACCCCAGCTTGCTTCTTGTGGACAGAACAGGAAGGGTGACATTCTTGGGCCACCACACCTGACTCTAAGGGCTGACAGAACCCAGCGAGACCCAAATATATTGTACATATGAGAAAATGGATACCACAGTCGCAATTTTATTCTGAAAAAAGAAAAGGAGTACTTGTGGCACCTTAGAGACTAACCAATATATTTGAGCATGAGCTTTCATGAGCTACAGCTCACTTCATCGGATGCATACCGTGGAAACTGCAGCAGACATTATATACACACAGAGATCATGAAACAATACCTCCTCCCACCCCACTGTCCTGCTGGTAATAGCTTATCTAAAGTGATCATCAAGTTGGGTCATTTCCAGGTTTTCTCCCCCTCCGCCTCCCCCCCACCCCCACACACACAAACTCACTCTCCTGCTGGTAATAGCCCATCCAAAGTGACAACTCTCTTCACAATGTGTATGATAATCAAGGTGGGCCATTTCCTGCACAAATCCAGGTTCTCTCACCACCTCACCCCCCTCCAAAAACCACACACACAAACTCACTCTCCTGCTGGTAATAGCTCATCCAAAGTGACCACTCTCCCTACAATGTGCATGATAATCAAGGTGGATTTTATTATTTTATTATTTTATTATGGATTTATTATTTTATTCTGGAGAACTTCAACTGCAGCAATAATGTGTCATTAGCACCAAATATCAGCTCTGAAGCTGACAATCAGGGATGAAGCCACCTGGGCTATTAATAACCTGAAAAATGTAAGAGTGCTCTTTGCATCAGGCTGTAGAGGATGGGCTATGATTACGAAGCGCCTGTGTGCACAGCCTCCTTCGTTTTGCACTAGCACAATTGCAACAAATTATACCACAGATGAAAAACACTTGATTCACTATTACATCTTGACATGATTTTAAAGATTCTTTCCCTCTGTAACTCAGAAGCAAATGTTACTTAGAGACAATGGAGAAGAGATAGAATGAGACCAGCACTGGGGAAAAGAGGGGGAGCTAGAGCGGTTTGATATATGGGGGCAAGCAATACAATGAAATGTAATGGGCCCAACCCAGTGAGCTGCTGTGTGCTCTGAACAGGTCTTACAGGATTTGGCCTTAGAGTAGAAAAAATAATATCAAACACATCTGTCCATACCTGTATATGCACATCTCTGCCGTCTCTTGCTTTCGAGTTAGATTGTAAGCCCCTTGGGGCAGGGAGCAGCTTTGTGTGCTGTGTTTGTACAGCACCTCGCACAGTGAGGTGCTGGTTGATGACTCGGGCTTGTCGACATTACAGTAATACAAATAAGAACAATATACTCTGCATGAACTAGACCTAGACGTTGTTCCTAGCCACAGCGGTGTCTCTGCAGGACAAGGTTTATGAGAGAGTTACACATCCTTCACTTATGCCACCCCCTGCTCAGCGAGGAGGTCGTGTGCTACTGCCCCACACCATTAGCAGTTTATTTCCCCCTCCTCACAGGCTCAGATCAGTCAGCTCACAACTTGAGGTGGCAGCGCCTCACTCATTCCCACCTCCTCCCCTCCCAGTGGGATAGCAGCAGCCCTGTTATTACCTCCATGTAAGGCAGGGCCGGCATTGTGGGTAGCCTGTGCAAGGTTGTGAAGGGGGCGCCGTTCACCTCCGCAGCCTGTTGCATGAGCACACTGGGTAGGGATGATCTTACTTCACATTTATAACCTTTCTGCTGAAGTTCCCTCTGTATTATTTCTAGCCCCACCCGCCCTCCCCGGCCGCCGCTGGGTAAATTACATCATTTCCCTGCTTCTCTGCTAAACATTTACTACTGGGTTTATGGAACAGCCTGGTAAAAACGGGTCTGTGATAAAAATATGAACTGGACGCACAAGCAGGAAAAACAAGGATGCCCTAAGAAGCATATATCTCACCGCTGCTACCTCCCAGGAGACCAGCATGGATTAGTGAATTGGGCACTGGCCTTGGAGTCAGGTGACCTGTGGTCTATTAATCTTGGTCATTAATCTACTGTGTGACGCTAGCCAAATGACTTCACCTCTGTTTCCCCGGCTGAACTTTATTTACCTTGTCTGTAGGGATTGTAAGCTCTTTGGCGTCCTGAGAAAAAAATCAGAATGTGATTGCGTAACTAAAGACGGTCTCATAATGTATATGCACAAGGGTGTTGAATTACACAGACAGTCCATCCTACTCTCCCCCTCCAGACTCCCCGTCCCAGTCCAAATCTCCCCCAACACTCCCACAACCACTCCCAATCCCAGTCTCCCAGCCCAACCATTCCAAGTGTCACCTCCACTATTCCCTAGATTTTCTTGTCCAGTCTCCTCGCCCAGTCAGTCCCACTTCCTCCCTCCCAGATCTTTGGCTGATCCATCTCCTGCCCCCATTGGTTCCTACTCCCAGTCCCTCTCCTCAAGCTTCACCTCCATTCTCAGTGTCCCTCCCATCTCATTGTCCCAGTCTCTTTGTCAGTCAGTCCCATTTCTTCCTCTGCACCCTGTCTCCTCATCAGATTTGTCTCTCCTCTCTCCACCTCCTTCCCCTTGGCCCAGTGGTTCCTAATCCCAGTTCCTTCTCCAGCCAGACCTTGCTTCATACCTGGTTCTTCCTCCCTCTCCATTGCCAAGATCAGATGAAGAAAGCAAGCAAGAAAACAGACTGGAATGTATTTTTAATGGACTAAAAAAAAAATCTGAAATATTTTTGTCCCATTGCTAGCTAGATAATTGTGGGGAGAGTGGGGAGAAGAAAGGAAATTAATGCATTCACTACTGACTGCTCTAGAAACTTAAAGTCCTTGGAAAAGAGCTGATCTTTAACAGCTCTTCAGCTACTGCATTGCATTGTGCTCTGAGTTCATGTTTCTCATGCTGTTCACGTTCTCCATATGGATTTTAGCGAAGTAACAGCATCAGAGGCAAAAGGATAATCACCATTAGTAGTCATTTCCTCTTCTATGCCAGAGTACTATGTTCTTCATGATCTTTTCACCCTATTGTGACACTCAGATGTACAGAGGATAAATAAAACACTGAACATTTGAATATACACTCTAGGGAATGAGGGGGTAAACTAACAGGTCTTCTTGCACTGCTAAAATATATGATTCTGCATTGCGTCCCATGTTAAATCAGGCAATACGTCCTCGTGGTACATAGAACATGAGTTAACTGTAAGGGTCACACATGAGGTTCAAGTTTTGAATTAACATTTAAAAGATCAAAAGATGTTCAGTTGAACTCTCCAGTACTTTGAATCTGAAAAAAAAAATCACTCTGGGAATCTTGTAAAAACAGGCTCTTATAATATTGCTTATACTTCTGCTTTTGGTCACAGCTGGAAACCCAACAAGAACACCGTCCCTCACAGAGTCTGGGCATTTTCCTTGTCCTGTCCAACAACTAGAAGTAAAAAGACGTTATATTTCAAAACCTCAGAAAACATTTGATTTGAGTTCAGTTCTAAAATTGGGCCATTGTTTGGGGCATTATTGAATCTGAACCAGAAAGTGTATCCTTAGTACAAACTTGTTGGGGCCCCATTTATCTAGCCATTATACCAACACATACGTGGAATATTTCAAAGGCAACTGATAGGAATTAGGCATGCAGTACACTGAAATTTGTATTGGACGAGGTGTGGAGTGTGCTTTCAGAAGTCTTAAAAGAGCAACACTCCGATGCAGAAACTACAGAACCTGAACCACCAAAAAAGAAAATCAACCTTCTGCTAGTGGCATCTGACTCAGATGATGAAAATAAACATGGGTCGGTCCACTCTGCTTTGGATTGTTATTGAGCAGAGCCTGTCATCAGCATGGATGCATGTCCTCTGGAATGGTGGTTGAAGCATGAAGGGACATATGAATCTTTAGTGCATCTGGCATGTAGATTTCTTGCAACACTGGCTACAACAGTGCCATGTGAATGCCTGTTCTCACTTTCAGATGACATTGTAAACAAGAAGTGGGCAGCATTATCTCCTGCAAATTGTAACCAAACTTGTTTGTCTGAGCGATTGGCTGAATAAGAAGTAGGATTGAGTGGACTTGTAGGCTCTAAAGCTTTACATTGTTTTATTTTGAATGCAGGGTTTTTTTGTACATAATTCTACATTTGTAAATTCAACTTTCATGATAAAGAGATTGCACTCAGGTACTTGTATTAGGTGAATTGAAAAATACTATTTCTTTTGTTTTTTTACAGTGAAAATATTTGTAATCAAAAATAAATATAAAGTGAGCACTGTACACTTTGTATTTTGTGTTGTAATTGAAATCAATATATTTGAAAATGTAGAAAAAAACCACCAATATTTAAATAAATGGTATTCTATTATCATGCGATTAATCACGATTATATTTGTAATCGCTTGACCGCCCGAATTAAAATTGTAAGCTATTGCTTTAAATTCTTTGATTTTTTCCTGATCCTACTTGCAAACTAGGGTACTCTGTAAGGAATTATGTATCTAGGTGTAGCAGCAGTCACACTGCAAAGAGCTAGTCTACAGCAGGGTGGCCTCTCTGCTTTAGGGAGCAGACTGTTTTCTCTTTCTCGGTTTTTTGTTCTTCTGTGTTAAGGTTATGGATTTTAAGAAATAAAGTAGTGTTATGTCATAACCTTCTAAAAAGAGTATTTCATATTTTTATCTAAATTCTCTGTTTGTATGCTATGGATATGACATAAGGTGCACAATTCCTGTGGATTTTCAACAGTGTTTGGACATCTAACGCCCTTAAACTCCTTTGAAAGAATCAGCTGTAGTAAGAGACAGTCCTTATCCCACAATGATTGGTTAAATAGATACAACAAGGTGAGAAAAAGGAAACATTAATTATCCCCATTTTTCAAATGGTAAATTTAGGGACAGAGAGATTAAATGACTTGGCCAAGGTCACATAGGTTGTGTATCTGCCTTAGAAAAAAAAGAACCTACATTTTCCTAGCAAAAACAAGTCCAGGAAGTTTGTGGCAGAGCCAAAATTTGAATCTGATCTCTGAAGTCACAGTCAAATGCCTTAACCACAAGGCTACTCTCCCTCTCTGCTAAATTTGTGTGTTAAAAAGATAGAATAATTAGGATAGGCATTTTGGTTCTCATTTTAGTGCTATCAACTTGTAGATTCACCTAGTGGCCAATGATGCATAATATGCATGCCCTATAGTTATTTGAAAAGCACCATTAAATATTACAGCTGAGATTTTTCTAAGCAAATTATGAGATTTGGATGACCAGTTCCATTAATTTTAAGAGATTTGGACACCTTTTAGCATGTACAAAAATCTCTAATAGAAACCTAAAAGAAGTTAGAGAAGAAAAAGTTAGTCCTCTTCTGTGGAAAGAATTGGGTTATGATGGCACTGGAGATTTCCACGTAAAAGGGGGGAAATAAGAGATGTTTCTTGCGATTTAATCACATGGGCAATGTGTAAAAGTCTGCAAAAATCCCATTCCTTTTATTCAGATGGAATAAATAATCAATATTTACAGTTAAAGGGTTATGCTTGTACCTACCGAAATCAGTTTATTTCAGTCAAAATTATGCTTGTTATGCTACCAGGAATGCATGCTACGTTAAAAAACTTACATCCCCCAAATCCATTTGTAATTCAAATGTGAAACTTTCAGCAAAACTTCAGTGCATCAATCCAGAACAAACAACTCATCAAACCCAATAAACATGGCATGATCCCAGTCATGAAAAATGAGCTTTGCAACAGCTTATAATTAGCATAGGAATGACAGGCACATTCTAAACATTTCTGCACATATGGATAATTATGGAAGAACTATGACAGTAATGAATCAGCAAGCATGTCTGACTTAAGGCAGTTCTAAGGTTTGGCTGCCTCTTAATTGATCTTAACATGTCATTTAATAATACGATGAAAACCTTATCACTCCAGAGTGACAGGGGTCTACCCGCAGAGAGACACACAATTAGAAAAAAACACCACTCAAGAGCAGTTCTAGGATTCAGGCCGGTACTCCAAAGTTTGGTTGTGTACTCAAAGCTTTTTCAGACCTCTTGATTCTGCATCTCATTAAGCCAGGTTATTATTTTTTAATGAGATTTTGGGCTTTACCATGGGGTCAGACATTCTCCTTGAATTTGGGAATCAGAAGTGAAAAACAAAATCTAAATACTGAATAACCTTAGAGAAGGTCAACAAGCTGCAGACTGGACTGTACCAGGAACCTCACTACGCCAATATCATTAACATAACAGGCATTCAGATACCATAATGATGAGTGCCATGATGACTGGTTTGCATTATGGTAGTGCTGAACAGTTCAAATTGAGATTGCGGCCTCATTGGACTATGTATGAATGGAAGCAAATTTTGAGTCTCAACCCCAAAGATCTTACAATTTAAATAGATCACACAGATATAACAGCTAGAA
Source organism: Eretmochelys imbricata (assembly GCF_965152235.1). Classification (NCBI taxonomy): domain Eukaryota; kingdom Metazoa; phylum Chordata; order Testudines; family Cheloniidae; genus Eretmochelys; species Eretmochelys imbricata. The sequence continues at coordinate 20,585,298 of NC_135572.1, forward strand.
GAAAGTAAGTTTTATTAACCCCAGAGTTTACAGATGAAGGTATGGTTCTCCTGTTACTATTCTCCTGACAGAGAACAGTAACACAAATAGCCCCACTGACTCCAATGGGATTCATAGTAACAGCCGTGTCAGTCTGTATTCGCAAAAAGAAAAGGAGTACTTGTGGCACCTTAGAGACTAACCAATTTATTTGAGCATGAGCTTTCGTGAGCTACAGCTCACTTCATGATGAGTGAGCTGTAGCTCACGAAAGCTCATGCTCAAATAAATTGGTTAGTCTCCAATGGGATTGTTCTTCTTATAATCTATCCCTAAGTGATTACTTATGGTCCCACAGAAAGTCTATAGCAAAGTGGGGAACTGAACCCAGATCACCCAAGTCCCAGTCAAGTGCCTTAACCATAAAAAACATCCTCCTGACATACAAAGTCCAAAAAATGGACCAATGTGTGGTTTTGCTTTAGAAACAGGCAAAGGAATTTTTGGGGAGGAAAGGAGGTAATGTTCTCCCAACTCTAGCTATAGACAAGAAAATACAGGAGCGAACTGGCATCAATCATCCTTATAGATCTTTACCTTTTATTCATTGTTCTATTGATCTGTTTCAGCACTATTTCATAGGAAGATTGCAATAAAAGTCATTTCTTATTATGTCTCCATTTTAACTCATAAAACATGTCACACAATAGTTTTTGAGTGAAGGACAGGTTCCCTAAGGGAAAGACAAAAATCCTAGGTAAAAGCGCAGTGATTTATTGATCTCTCCTTCAATAATAATGATTAAAATCTAACCCAAGCACTATTGCCTTACTCAATTATTCAGCTGTCTTCTCCCCTCACCTGCCATCCCAAGTGGATACACGCAAAAAAAAAAATTGACGATCATCAAAAGTATTTGATGATAAAGTGCTGAAACACTCTATGTTCTTTATGAAGTGAGCTGTGGTGATGTTATACACACACACACAAAACAATAAAGGTAGATGAAAAGAGGAGAAATACATAGGCCTAGTTATCTGTTGAGGGGGGAAACCCACATTGTAAGTTCTGGGATGAGACGTAGTGGAGACTTGCTGGGATTTCCACAAGTTATTCCATTTGTTGGGGTAGATTGGGGCACAGCTTTCTCTCCCCCTGCTGGGGAACAAGCAGTGTGTTCACCGTCCCTGGAACCTGTAGAACTCAGCAATTCACATAGACCTTCGAGGATTCTGCTGGAGTCTCATAGTCATCCATTAACTCAAGTGCCTTCACCTCATCCCAGCTCCCAGGAAGCATGGTTCCACCAGAGTCACATTGCTAAGGCACCTCCAGGCTAGCAGTGCTCCTGGGATATCCCAAACCATGAGGTGGAAATTCTCAGTATGTGCTCGGGGGGCGGAGCGGGGGAGGAGGGAACTGTTGCAAAGATACTGCAGGATTAAGGATATCAGAACCTGACACAAGATTTGAGCATGTCATTATTTTTTTCTTTCTTTCACCATCTCTCACTTTATTCTCTAAAACCCTTCATGCAAAGGTTCCTAGCAAGGATGATATATATATTGCAAGTTTACAGAGATAGAATTTGTTCACCAGATGGTCATCCTTGATGCCCAATGTACTTCTGCATATTACACCTCAGCACTATCTATTACTTCCCACTGGAAGTGAGAAACTATAACTCAACGGTAACCTTGCCATTAGTGTATTTTTATGGAGCCTCTTGTGGTCATGCTGGATGAAAACTGGAGATGAATGAACATTGCTACTGGCACAAAAGGTAACATTTCTACACAAAGACAAGATATATTGTATAGAACCACTGCATGTAACCATTCTTAAATTAGCTTCTATATTGCTGTCATAGCTACATAATTATATACCTGTATTGTTAAGAACATGTTTTTGTCAAGATGACATTGGCTGGTTTTGAATTAGATGTGTCAGTCATTTAGAGTTAGATTTATGATTTATACTATTAGGATCTCACATTAAATTTCCAGAAAGATTTAAAAGAACAATATAAACTACTGAAAATGGGTAAATCTAGTGGCATATAATCTTTTGCCAACTTTACAAACTTTTTTTTTTTAGTTTGAAAATCTAGGTGAAGTTTGCAAACCATTTCCCTCCTACTCCTCCAATATCAATTTAGTTATTTTTTTAACCAAGGGTGATTTTATATACATATATAAACACACACCAACCACACACCCTAGAGGGTATAAACTATTAATTATGCTCTCTGGTTTACTATATTTTTCGTAATAGAAACACCTTGTTTTGATAGAAGATTAGCTGCCACATTTGACAGGTTCAGGCTAAAAGAGCCTCACACTCACTAAACTAAAGAAAAAAAATCAATTCACAAGAGGTGTTTCTCCCCCGTCCCCAGTTTGGTGTCATATTCTCCCTTTGTGTATGTGTGTGCAGTTCCACTCTTCTTGAGCCACAGACACATGAATGGGATGAATTTAGACTTTCGTTGTTTATATTACTGTGAAGTCCTATTCTTTAGGTGCTATCTTGAAATATTCAGCTTCGTGCAATAATACATATTTCCTGAATGAGTCATGCTTAATTCCTCCATGAAAAAGCCATTTACACATTATCAGCAAATGCTTAATATAAAATCAACACACTATATACCAAAGTTTCTGTAAAATAATCCCTACCCAAAAACTATAACAGCATTTAGCTTCTATTGTGATGGATGCTATAGACATGTAGTAGATTCCATTAGAAAGACAGATACTGAAAACGTGAGGCACCATTTCCAGGTAAATTGTCTTAGATCAGAAATGGAAACTCTGGAGTCCAATGCTAACAGAACACTTAACTTCCGTTTCACATACACAGCACTGCACAATATGAAAATGTTCTCCAAGCACAACCTTCACTGACCTTTAGGCCTGTCCAGAAATTGATTTCCACGGCCAACCAGACATTTCTAAAAGCCTCTTCTTTTGCTGTGATTGTGGTCTCGCTAATTCTACGCAGTGCCCTACCCTTTAAATGGGAGATGGATGTAAGTTGTCCATACAAATGCCCAACCTGCATTGAATCTATTTGCCCAAACTACAGCACCCTTTGTCTGCTAGCTGATTGCCAGATGCTACAGGTCTTAACCAATTAGGGAGCTGCATTTATTATATGTGTATCCTGCACATGATTACAAGCAAGATAACCGAGATCCTTGTGATAAGCAACAACCACACCGTGAGGTAAAAGATAGTTCTTCCCTTAGCTGCACCAACAGCACGTGTGCTAAACTGAATTTATTCATTGCAGGCCTTACACTGTTCAACAGAATAGCTAGTTACAACTCGGGAAATGGTTATTTATTATGAATCATGACAAGACACAGGCTTCTCAAACCCAGTTTATTATGTTCACCGGGAATAACAGCTTCATACTCAAGACGTATCATCCTGATTTTTATGCTATACATTTCCATCAAAAGTAGTAACTCATCCATCTTCAAGTAGCCCCTAAATGAAGACTTCCAAGCAGGAATGTACTGAGTGAGAGAGCTCCTCTGAGTATCCAAATAAAAATAGTAAGGCTACAGAGCTAGCTACTACTACACCTCATTTTATGTCTGCTGCTCAATATTACCTCATCCCTTAGGGTCTGCTTTCGAAACCAGCTCTAAAATGCATAAACCTGCAACTCAGATCGTCTGAGCACCAAACACAAACATACAAGAGAAGAGAAATGTTGGCTGGGGAATTCCTAAGGGAGCACATGTAATTATCCAGAGTGAGAAGTAGGAGAGGAAGATATTGACAAAGTAGGACTTATTGAATTTAGGAGTAACTGGGCAGGCAATGCTATTGACTCTCAATAAAGTTTTCACTCACGGCAAGATTTAATCTGTGAGAAAACCAATCTTAATGTAGAGGCATATTGTTTAATTGCTTTCCCAACAGAAAACCTTGAGAGAGAAGAAATAAAGTGAACATCTCAAGTTTGAAACACTGAATGTAAGTTTGAGGTAATCTCATAAAGCTGCAGAGAGTCATGACATAGCATGCTGATCTAGCTTGTTAGCAGTTGGACTGGGACCAAGGAATCTCAGTGTCATTCCTGACACTTAATATTGTGTAAGTAGTTTTGACCATATTTTTCAAACTTAGATGCCTGACTGTAGCACCCAAGTCCATATGGCCTAATAAAATATCTGGATCTCATAAACTGTCTTTTCCTCCAGCTCCTCAAAGAGTCCAATTGTCATTCATTTCCCCACAAATGAAATCAGTGTTTTCATTCCCAGTTTTATTATCCATAAAATTGTTCGGGGCTTAGAGAAAATGCCTGGGGATCGAGCTGATTTTATAATGTACGGTTATCATTTTTGGAATCTGAACAAAATAAATATACAGATAATGAGAAGAGGCTGACAAAACACAAATGGGTCTTTTAAAAGATAACAAATACCAGATATGAATAAAATTTGTTAATACTCATAAGGACAGTTCATATATGCTAATACTGATAAAATAAAATTTAAAAGCTAGGTATTTACCCACATTATATAGATAGTGTGAAGTTTAAATAAGGTTTGCAAAGTTCTCACAGATTGTAGGTACTAGTTGAGTGCATATTATTGTTACTGAAGAAAATCCTGGAGTTTTTACTTAGTTCTTACTCAAGGAAATATCTTATTCACTTTCATGAGAGTTTTATTATACAGTAGGGACTGAATAGCAACTGAATAAGTACTTCAGGATTTTGTCCACTATGTCTTATTCTTTCCTCTACTTGTTATGTATCTGATTAGACACAAAGAAAGGTGAAGGCTTTTTGAATCAGAACAATCAGTGCCAAAAGATTATTTCAGTCTGACTCCATTTTCTCCCAAGATGGTAAAAATTATTCAGTATATTATCCTCAAAATATAAGAAAAGTTGTAATATATAAGAAAAGGTGTGGTTCTCCATATGAACAAGACCCTTAAATATTCCACCTCACTGATGATCAAAGTTAAAGAATAATGTAAGGAATAATAAAAATAAATCAAACAATTTCCATTAGGGACAACTAGGTCAGTGGTTGGACTGGTTGAAAATTTTCCATCAAAACAGTTTTTCAATGGAAAAGTAGGTTTCTGACACAATGATTTTTTGTGAAAAGTGTCTGCTTTCCATAGAAAATTTGGGTTTTGCATAAAAAAACTGAATGTCCCTAAACCAAAATATTGCAATTTGGATATGCTGCTTCCATGCCTCATTCATTCCCGTTGGGGCACCTGGCATTGGCCACTGTCGGAAGACAGGTTACTGGGATAGATGGACCTTTTTCCGTTATGGGTCAGGATCTCTGGCAGACTATGATTCCCATGATGCAAAAGGAAAGACTGTGGTGCATCATGGAAAATGTAGTCTGACCAGGGAGCCTGGCATATGCCATGGAATGGGAACATGAGGCAGCTGAACGGCAATTATCCTGAAATACCCCAGAAGCATTTCCAAATCAAAATACTTTCATTTTTGGCTGACTTTTTTGGTTCTCAAGTTCTCACAGAAAAAATCTACATTTTCCACAGCAAAACTTTTTTTTTCCCAGCCGCCTCGTCAATGGTCTTATGAAATGACAATGGACAGCTTGCTGTAAGTACGTGGAAATAAAGAAAAATCCTTCTTCCCAGCTGTGTCACAGCAACTGAATTATTAAATAATAGTTAAATATGAAATCCACTGTCGCTAGAAGATGACAAAATGGCAAGTAGAAAACAGCTGGACGTTGTTAAGTTGTTTGTCATCAGTTGTTTCCTTTGAACTCTATTGCTGAAAAAAAACACTGTTACCTGAGAGCAACAGTACTGACTTTATCAAAATCCAGTTAAACGGTGCAGTGCTATAACTCTTCCAGACTTACTCTCCTATGCAGTTAATTGTACGGTAAAATGTGTTTATGGATTAGACCTCTGTGAAATTTAAATATTTGTAAAATTAAAAAAAAAAACATGGAAAAATCACAACTTGGTTACAAACCCAAAATTCACCCCAACTTGTCTGAGTTTCAGGAAAAGCTCAGAAAGAAAAGTTGGTCATCTTGTTAAGGCATTAGACTACAACGCAGGAGACTTCAGTTCAGTTCTCTATCACATAATTCCGGTGTGTTATTGGGGAAATTACTTAATCTCTCTCTGCCCCCCTCCCCTCTGTAAAATGGGGCTAATAATGCATCCAATTTTATTTTGTCTTTCTTGTCTTGCTTGCTGAGCAATACAACATCTAACATGCAACTCAATGGAATTGGTCTTGAATGCAATAAATTTGGAAGGCCGCAACCAATCAATTCCAAAGTTCCAGGAAATGTTCTTGGCATCAGTATAGAATCATAGAATATCAGGGTTGGAAGGGACCTCAGGAGGTCATCTAGTCCAACCCCCTGCAATAGATACAACCCTATTGATTTTGGTGCAAACTGGGATGCCAGAAAAGCCTGATTCACTTGGGCAAACTACAGCCCGCAGGCCACATCCGGTGTGCCTGGCTCCGGCACGGTAAGGGGGCAGAGAACGGGAGGTCCCAGGGTGAAGTGGCCACTAGGAAATTTAGATTAGAAATTAGACGAAGGTTTCTAACCATCAGAGGAGTGAAGTTTTGGAATAGCCTTCCGAGGGAAGTAGTGGGGGCAAAAGATCTATCTTGCTTTAAGATTAAACTCGATAAGTTTATGGAGGAGATGGTATGATGGGATAACATGGTTTTGGTAATTAAATATTCATGGTAAATAGGCCCAATGGCCTGTGATGGGTTTTAGATGGGGTAAGATCCAAGTTACCTGGGAAAGAATTTTCTGTAGTATCTGGCTGATGAATCTTGCCCATATGCTCAGGGTTTAGCTGATCGCCATATTTGGGGTCGGGAAGGAATTTTCCTCCAGGGCAGATTGGAAGAGGCCCTGGAGGTTTTTCGCCTTCCTCTGTAGCATGGGGCACGGGTCACTTGCTGGAGGATTCTCTGCTCCTTGAGGTCTTTAAACTACAATTTGAGGACTTCAATAGCACAGATATAGGTGTGAGGGTTTTTTTGTAGGAGTGGTGGGTGAAATTCTGTGGCTTGCGTTGTGCAGGAGGTCAGACTAGATGATCATAATGGTCCCTTCTGACCTAAATATCTATGAATCTATGAATCTAAGTCAGGGGACAGGGAGCAGGGGGCGGTTGGATGGGGCAGAGGTTCTGGCGGGGGCTGTCAGGGAACGGGGAACCGGGGGGCTGGATAGGGCGTGGGAGTTCCGTGGGGGCTGTCAGGGGGCGGGGGTGTAGGTAGGGGTTGGGGCAGTCAGGGGATAGAGAGCAGGGGGGTGGATGGGGGGGTTCCGAGGGTCAGTTAGGGGCAAGGGGTTCCGGGAGGGGTGGTCAGGGGACAAGGAGCAGGGGGGGTTGGATGGGTTGGAGGTTCTGAGGGGGGCAGTCAGGGGGTGGGAAGTGGGAGAGGGAGACTAGGGGGTGGGGGCCAGGCTGTTTGGGGAGACACAGCCTTCCCTACCAGGCCCTCCATATAGTTTTGCAACCCTGATGTGGCCCTCGGACCAAAAAGTTTGCCCACCCCTGCCCTGGATTCACAGGAAAATCAGGGGTTTCAGGCTGCCTGCTCTTGCAGGCAGAAGAATCTCTCTGCTGCCCCCTGCTGCTGCATACATAGATCACAGGCAGCAGCTTAACTTGGGGTGTGGGGACATTATCCGTAGCTTGGAGTATTGGACACAAGAATTACAGGGAGGGTGTGTAGAGGAATGGCCAGAGTGGGGGAGAAGTAGCGGGGACATCTATGCTGGGTGGGAGCGGGGGAGGAATAGGTGGGATGCAAAGCAAGAAAGAGCAGGGGAATAGGGGCTGGGAAGTGATGGTGGTGATGGACACAGGGACCCGTGGACGTGGTAGAGGGAGTGGGTGTGTGGTGTGAAAAAAGGAACCTGGAGTGAGGTGAGTGGAGATGGGGAGGAGAAAACTGGGACTTGGGAGTAGAGAAGGAATGAATGGAGATGGGGAATATGGAGGAACAGAGACGTGCCATGGGTGGGGCAGAAAATTCTGGTGCCTGGTATGGAAGGAGTGGAGAATGGGGACACACAGCTCCTGGCATGAAGAAGGAGTTCTTGAAGCCGGGGGAGGGGGAGGGATGTGAGGGATGAAGGATGGAAATAGCCCCGATGTGCGTTCAGCCTATAGCAGCTATGAAGTGCGCAACTCCCTGGTCTATGTAGATTTTAGTTCTGCAGGGCAGGGACCTTCTTACTCTGTGTTTGTACAGAGCCTGTGGCAATGAGGCTGCAATCTAGCTGTCATCATAATACAAAAAGTAGTCATAAGAACACCAGTCTCTTTACCCTTGGCTTCAGGTTGAACAGTGTAAATGTGGCAGCTTTGCATGGTTTCAACCAACACCAGACAAAACAAAAACCTTCGTGTTGATTGGAATTTTTTGGCTCATTTGAACATTAAACTCAAAGTAAAATTTCAAATCTACAGGAAATGACCCTTTTAACACCCAGTGTGCTTACACACATGCACAGATCTCAGAGAAAGCCTGCAAATTCCATCAGGATTCACTGCCAGGGAAGTAACTGGGACATCACAGAATCATAGAAGATTAGGGTCGGAAGAGACCCTAGAGGTCATCTAGTCCAACCCCTTGCTCAAAGCAGGACCAACACCAACTAAATCATCCCAGCCAGGGCTTTGTCAAGCTGGGCCTTAAAAACCTCTAAGGATGGAGATTCCACCAGCTCCCGAGGTAATCCATTTCAGGGCTTCACCACCCTCCTAGTGAAATAGTGTTTCCTAATATCCAACTTAGACCTGCCCCACTGCAACTTGAGACCATTGCTTCTTGTTCTGTCATCTGCCACCCCTGAGAACAGCCTAGCTCCATCCTCTTTGGACCCCCCCTTCAGGTAGTTGAAGGCTGCTAACAAATCCCCCCTCACTTTTCTCTTCTGTAGACTAAACAAGACCAGTTCCCTCAGCTTATCCTCGTAAGTCATCTGCCCCAGTTGCCTGATCATTTTCGTTGCCCTCCGCTAGACTCTCTCAAATTTGTCCACATCCTTTCTATAGTAGGGGGCCCAAAACTGGATGCAATACTCCAGATGTGGCCTCACCAGTGCTGAATAGAGGGGAATAATCACTTCCCTCGATCAGATAGCCTAAACACTGGACTGCATGCAGATGTGGTCACCCCACCTCAAAAAAGATATGTTGGAATTGGAAAAGGTTCAGAAAAGGGCAACAAAAATTATTAGGGATATGAAACGGCTGCCATATGAGGTGCTAATGGTCACGTTTACATCCACTAATATCCTCATGAAGTCAGTTTGAATTGTATTTATCAATGCATTTCTAATGCACCCATCACTATCTATCTGGCCCCCACTATCCATAGAATCAAAGCTCCTTACAATCTTCAGCGTGTTTATACTCGTAACACCTCTGTGATGTAGGGGAGTACTATTACACCCATTTTACAGATATGAAATACCTGAGGCAGAGAGAGATGAAATGACTTGCCTGAAATCACACAGGAAGTTTGAGGCAGGATAGGGATCTGATTGCAGGTATCCAACATCTCAGGCCACCAACTCCCTAACCACTGCCCCACCCATCCAGTACCAGAGCCATATATCTGAGGGTAGAATTTGGTCCTCAACTCTTCATGATTCATTTTAGATTATGGCCAAAGAGACTTTGTCTGTCCTTCTTTCTTAGGTTACCGTCTGAGACCGAAGGTTATTGGGAGTCGATGCAGCAAGAGTTTCCTGAAGCAATTATTCAAGCCTTAGAATATGAAGAACAAATTTGAGATGAAAGGTCAAAGTCTGAATGGTTGACACTGCAATTAAAATGCTAGATGAATTCTTCATTATGCTTTTAAGTCTAAATGCTGTAGTTCTTACTTAGGATCCAGTCCAACTCCCTCTGAATGGGACTCTCTCCATTGACCTGCAGGCTTTTGGCTGTGCTCACACCAAAATGTCATCAATGTCAATGAGAGCTGAGCCTGAAATTTTGAACCATTTTGTTATTGTATGTGCAAAATCCTCTATTAGGACAGCGATATTATACATCCGTGAATTATTAGTAGAGAAAAAGCATATTCCATGAAGGGAAAAAACAGCTATACAGCAATAAAAGGCACATATTTCAAAAACCCGAATAAAAGCGGTAGCCTACTTGGACTAAATTTAGTGTTTCCATGACAGCAGCATATTTAGCATTTTATTTTTAAGTGAAGTAGTGGTTAAAAAAAGCAAAGGGAAACTCTGATGGATTACAAAATAATGCATACAGTACAATATTGGTATAAACAAACATATGTCATCATTTGTAGTACTGTCCATTTATGGTCATCTCATTTTAAGAAAGATCTCAGGTTCTTTTCAATTTCAGAAAGAAAGCCAGTGCAGATAATTAAAGTTTTTCTGGGCTTGTCAAACATGAAAGGAAGAAGAGCTAGCGAGGATTTGTACAAGGTATTTAGCGATCACAAAGAGTAGAGTGAAAACTGATCAGCCCCTTCCATTTCATATTGTCCCATAGAAGGAGAACAAAGGAATATGTCAATTAAACTCATAGGAACATTTGAAATAAATAATATGAAATATTTCTTGACCTAGCATGTGTTCAGTCACTGTATGAAATCCATCACCGAGGCAGATCAAAGAGTCAAATATTGGATGAGGATTTAAAATGAACTAAATAATTGTATGGCCATGAATGAAATGTGCAGAAACTGTATACTTGTGTAGATAAGGGGATTAAGTGCTTCAGGGTGCAGGCTAATTCCTACAGAGATCAGTAAGAAATGTATCCCTTCATGTGCAGTGTGGAATTAGTGGAGGGGTTCGTCCCTAAGTAATCCCAGCCCCTCCCTTCTCCTGTTCCATGGTTCACGGATGGCCCATGGCAGACAAAGGGTAGGGGAAGAGACCAGAATGCAACTGGCAGAGAATGAAATCTGAATCCCAACTGTACCATGAAAAGTCGGTAGGAGTTTATGTCATTGCAGTGAGAAAAACAAAGAAATGCTCTGCCAGATGACTGATTTGTATGAATGTATTCATAATCATTCAGGGGCTTAGCGTGGAGACATCTCCCACACTCTCTGCCGGGAGGGAGCACCAGAAGGCATTCTACCACAACCTTCTTGAGTTCCACACTCAGGTTGCATAACTGCTGCTGTATCTCTTTCTAGGATGCAGTGCAGCTTACAGCCTCGCCTGGAGCTGGTGGTGGGGAGAGGGCTAGAGAAATGGCCCTGCTTCACCCATTCCACGCCTTTTAGGGACGAATATAAATGAAAGTCAGAACTCTTGTTGCATGGAAGATTTTAAAATTTGGGGTTTTTTATTCCAATTTGAAGCAAAATCTGCAAGTTTCAAAATTCTCCACGAAAGAAAATTCTGAAAAAATTAAGTTCTGGATCAACTGACAAATTTCTTTTGGATTTCTCCTTTTTAAATTTCATACTGTATAATGTATAATATATGTTTATGATTTTTTGGTTGATCAGCAGTTCCAAAAAATCAAAACAATTTTTTGATTTGCAACAAATCAAACCCAAAAATTCTGAAAAAGAAATTTGTGAATTGAAAAAGTCGACAAAAGAAATGAAGGGCTAGATTCATAACAAAGACCAGGGAGGGAGAAGATGGTAGAGCGTCCCTTAGATGCATTAGCCCAGTGGTTAGGTCATTCAGCTGGCAGGTGGGAGAGACACTGATTCAATTCACCCCTGTCCAAGGCGGAGCAAAGAGTTGACCTTAGGTCTCCTACCTTGCAGCCATGTGTCCGAACTACTGAGTTATGAGATATTCTATCAGGCTCTCTCAGTTTCTCCTCCTGACGTTGTATTACTGTGTATTATTGGGCAGGGACATGAACTTGGGTCTCCTACCACCCAGCTCTATCCCAAGGCAATGGAACCAAGTTTCAAAAGATGTGCAAAGATATTCACATTCACCATACATGGAACATGTTACTTTCTTTTTTTGTTCACCACTCTTCATCTCTCGCCTTACAGTGCTATCAAACTATTTCCCATGATATATGAGGAAAGAGTTATTTCTTGATTTAACTCAATTAAAGGGGAAAATTAACAAAGTTGTGATCTAAAGTACATTCCTCCCAATGCTAATATTCATCCTACAAAGTCCACTGTAGACGTTTCAGTAAAGGCCTGCTCATGCTCCCAGCAAATTCAAAAGGGACCTGATTTTCAGACGTGTCTAATTTGCACTCACAGTGGCTGTGATTGCTCAACTGCATATGCAAATTGGATATCTGTGCATAGAGATTACCAGTTAGATGCATAGCTGTCCCTTTCTGTGCACAAATATTAGTTTGCACACCACTGTGCACGCAATGTAAGCAAGCAACTGCTTTTGCAGACAGGAAGCTACATGCAAACAATTTTGGAAATCAAGTCCTGGGAGTCTTGCAAGCAGCTTCAGTGAAAAAAATCCTGACTTGTATGTTCCTCACAGTATTTTTCCCCTTGGCCAGTGCCTCGACCAGAGAAAGTATCACATTGATGGATGTCTTCAGTTATCCATTTCAAGAACAGCACAAGTAGTCCTTAAAGAATTCAGTACATTTACACTGAGCTCCTTAAAATAGTAGTATTTCCTGGCTTTCAGGTGTTTGTCACTTTTTTTAGAACTCAAAGCATGTGTAGTAAAGGCATTTACTAGAATAATATATTAGCCAATGTTTGTGTTTTGGAATTCAAAACAATAATCTCTTGTGCCTTCCATGGGGGTGAGGCACCACTTCTTTAAGCCCTGTTGTACTGTCACTGCTGTTTTACATGTGAACGTACATGTAAAATGAAAACAGATCAAAACGGAAACGTTCTGAACCTGCTTAGTACTGATACAAATGATGACACAAAGTCAAAGGCAGTGGAGGCTGAAAGGATAATTTAACTTGCACCATGTCAGTGGAATTTTCAGAGCTAATTCTGTCGATGATTCTTTTCTGTGCGAAGTGCAGCTGAGCCGTCATTTAAACATGGGTAAAGCTGGCTTGTTGGCAATTCAGCATTGAGGTCTGTGTAACACTCCTCAGCATCTGTGTGGTCATTGGAGCATGGGTGCATCTATATCTCTTCCAGCCAAATAGAGATATAGGATTTTTCCCCCTTGGGCAGATGGCGAGTTTTCCTGGATTTTTTTAAATGTAGAATCATAGAATCATAGAATATCAGGGTTGGAAGGGACCCCTGAAGGTCATCTAGTCCAACCCCCTGCTCGAAGCAGGACCAATTCCCAGTTAAATCATCCCAGCCAGGGCTTTGTCAAGCCTGACCTTAAAAACTTCCAAGGAAGGAGATTCCACCACCTCCCTAGGCAACACATTCCAGTGTTTCACCACCCTCTTAGTGAAAAAGTTTTTCCTAATATCCAATCTAAACCTCCCCCACTGCAACTTGACGCATCTTATTAAGAAGCAGTGTTGTGCGAATGAAAGCTGCAGTGTTGACAGTGCCCAATGTGCAGCTCCAAAGCAGTGCTGGTGCAGGGGAGTTAATAATATGGCAAGCTCGAATGGCAAGTCTCTGGATCATTCACTTCCATCTTTTCCAGCTGAGACCAGGATATTACTCAGCCTGAATTGGAAAGTTGAGTTGTGTTGGTCATACACCAGACACAACAAGTCCCTCACAAACATGAAGGGCCACTGTGTATGTTCTCCCTGCTAGTTATCAGATAATGGACTAGTTATACAGATAATACAGTAACTCCCCACTTAACGTCCTCTCGCTTAACGTTGTTTCAATCTTATGTCCCTGCTCCATTACAGAACATGCTCCATTTAAAGTTGTGCAGCGCTTCCCTATAATGTCCCTTGTCTGTCTTTGTCCACAGCTGGCAGCCCTCCTATCAGTTCCCCTCTGGCCCCCACACAGTGCCTCCCACACGCCAGTAGACCCCGTGGACCAGCGCCTTCCCCCTGCTCCCCCCGCCTCCTGCCCATGGCAATCAGCTGGCTTGTGGAGTTCAAGAGGGAGGGGGGAGGAGCGAGGACTTGGCGTGCAGGCTCCCCCTCCCTCCTCTGTATGCCGCAAACCAGCTGATTGCCACGGGCAGGAGGCAGGGGAGGAGCAAGGATGAGGTGTGCGGAGTAAAGGGCGGGGAAGAGAAGAGGCAGGTTAAGGGTGGGGGCTTGGGGGAAGGGGTGGAGTGGGCAGGCCGAGGGTTGAGCCCCCTGTCCCTGGTGCTTGCAGAGTAGGGGAAGCTGCCGCTGCTGCTGCACAACGTGCTTCTCCTAGCCTACGGCACCTTCAGCCTCCTTGCCTACCTCATTGTCTCCAGTGCCAGTGGGCTGTGCCTGTGTGGGGCAAGGCGGGGGCACCTCCCAACGACAGTACTGTACTGTATGGCAAAAAAAATTCCCTGGAACCTAACCCCCCCCCCCCCCCATTTACGTTCATTCTTAGGGAGAAATTGGATTCGCTTAGCATCGTTTCACGTAAAGTCGCATTTTTCAGGAACATAACTACAACGTTAAGTGAGGAGTTGCTGTATAGACAATACACAGTCTGTTCAGAATCTCTCACACTATGGACCTCTCCCCTCCTCAGAGAATCACCCCCTATCTCAGAAGCTTGCCCAGACCTTGGGTCTGGTGGGAAGCACAGCCCCACTCTCTGGGTTGGGGGCAGAGAGTATGTGGCGCAATTGGCTCCATGCCTCCCAATTCATTTACCAGAGCATCTCACAAGACTCAAGTGGGGGAAGTGGGGATAGAAGGAAACTTTGCATCATTGTTTCCACGTTCATTCAGTGAATGAGTAGCTATTCACCATTTCCTTTTATCCTCCTCATTCACACTCAGTCTCCTAGAGATTGCCTACCATCTGAACCCTGCAATGAATACAAAATTATTAATTCCCTCCTAGGTCTTTCTATGGTGATTTCATCCTACTGCTTCACAAACATTAATTTATCTTCACAACACCCTGGCAAATTGGTATTATTTCCCCAGTTGTGCCGGTGGGGAAACTGAAGTACGGGGCTTAAAGCCAAAATTGTCCAACATGTACACTAATTTTGGCTACCCATCTTGAAAGCCCGAGGCCTTTATTTTTCAACATTTACATACTTAGCCTTTTTAACAGCATCCTACATGTTCAAAGCACAGCTCCAGTCAACTTCAGCTGCCAGGGTGAGTGCTCAGCACATCGGCAAATCTAGATCCAGAGTTTCAAACTGGGCTCCCAGAAAATGACCCAGAAAATAGGGACCAGCTGAACATTTTGGTTCAAGTGACTTTGCCAGTATTGTGTAGAAGCTCTGGCAGAGGCAGGAACAGAGCCCAATTCTCAACAGCAGCGTTTAACTTCCTTAACCATGAGACCATCATCTGGCAATCCCTGCCTCATTCCACACACACTTCCCAGCTTCTGCAATAAATGATGCAGGGTTTCTACACACAAGAGTCTCCTGTGCACTGCACAACCATAATACAGCCCTACAGCAAGTCCACCCTGTGACCTGAATGAGGTGAGGGTCCTGTAGAAAAAATAGTATCAAATAAAGATTCTGTCATCATACATATGCATAAAGGGGCTGATTTAAAGTTGCACAGCCAAACTTCACTTTTGCACTTCCCAGCTTTTGAGTGCTTGGCTTTGCAACCTTAACATCCTTTTAATAGTTTTTTTTTAAATTTTACACACAGAGATATACACATTTTATTATTCTGATTGATTAGTGACATTTACGAGAAGCGAAGCAAATCAAATGCAATTTGAGAACTCATCTATTTCTACTCCACTCAAACCAAATCAGCCCTTTGAGAATTGCAGTGATAGTATGGATAATTAGTGCTGTGATTGTTGTATTTGTTTCTTCATGAGACGTTAATGGATTATTTGTTTTATTTCCGTTTTCCTCTTCCCTCCCCTTGATATTTTAATATGAATTATTTAGCCAGAAAATATCGCAGTGAATCTGTGAAAGCAAATAAATTGTAAAATTTCCACCCATGTTGGTCTTTTGGCTGTATTATTAACTATTGTTTTATTTGTTAATGTACACTGGTTTTCCACCAGAGACAGCTACTGGAGTAGCATCAATTCCAGCAAGAAAGCTCCTAGCTCTGCACTGAAGGTGGGTCCGTTCCCAGCAGATCTTCAATCTTCAAGTGGTATGGTTGTGGCCTTTCAGTTCTGTAGCTTGCAAGGTTCTCTCATCAGAAGAGAAGTTTCCCTATATAATTTTCCTGTGTTGGTGGTGGCTCCCTCCACTCTATCTTCCCATGGCAGGAGGCAATCTGAGCCCCAAAATTAGAAGCCCCTCCAAGCCCTTTTGGAGTCACTGGTGATCCAAAAAAGAGTCTTAAAAGTAACTGGAGGGATTTTCCTCAAACTTTCCAAACAATTTTACTTATAGGTTGAGACTTAGGCCTGGTCTACACTGGGGGGAGAGTGCCTGGCGGTCGACAGCACCAAAGGTGAATGTTTCAGAAAGTTATGAGCATGTGGAAAGAGATGCTTAAAGTGAAAGTCCTGTTCAAGAGAGCCATGTTGTGTTGCTGACCATTGGAACACACTTCAAAGCCCGTTCTGTTCTCATCAGCTTTTGTTCGGAGGTGGGTTGAGGAATACAGGGCAGGGGGGTTGCATATGGGGCTATTACCACCTGTTATTAAGAGATGAGTATAACTTTTATAGCTGAGTTGGTTTGCATTCACAGGCCACAGTATGTATTTTGTAGCTCAACTTTTAATGGCCAGATTTTCATGAGTGCTTAGCCCTTGGCAGCTCATATTGGTCCAAACTTAACAAAGATCTGAAGCACATATATGTCCCAATTCAAGAAAGTAAAAGCATATGCTTAAATCCATCCTCATCCAGAACAGGAAAGAAGCATGTGTTCAAGTTTTCGGAGCTTTGGTGGGATTTAGGCACATGTCTAAGTACTGTCCTGGAGACCAATGCGTTCCTCACTCTTAGTGCTTTGCTGAATAGGGATGGACTGATTAACTGATGCCACTGAGAACAATAGGAAATGTTGGGTCCTGACCACTTTTGAGAATCTGACCATTTCACACTTAAATGGCTAAATGAGAGCTGAGCTCTTTTGAAAATCTGGCAACTCTATATTAAACCTCTGTGAAAAACATGTTTTAGAGTCATTAGGTCCTGGTTCTGCAAATACTTAGATAGGTGCTGAGGTGTCCCACTGGAGTCAATTTCTGACCCGTATTTGAATCAATGGGACTATTCAGAGTTAAGCACTTCTATAAGTATTTGCAGGATCAACACCCAGAGCATCAAGATTAATTATGACTTTCACAATATTGAAACAATTCTGGGTGTAGTCATCACATTGAGGAAACACCGAATTTATGTCCCTCCAGTGTTAGCAGCTGCAAACCAACTTTTAGTGGATGCAATAAAAATATCAACATGAAGAAGCTCTGCTGTAAATTTAAAAAATTGAAATTTATGACAGCAATAATTTTCCAGGAAAAAACAACATTTATTATATGTTCACATTTGGCTTTCATGATGCAACCATTGTGATTTACACAGGCTGTTGCACAATAATTTTATGACCGTATAAACTACACTTGTAGTTACACATGCTAATAATAAGGGTCATAAAAATTGCATGCTTCAGGTCATGAGATGATCACCACTGAGGTCAGGAAAGTATTCCCTCCTTCCTCGCACCATATACTGCAAAGCAGAATTGCCATACGCACTAATGAGAAAACCGTACTTCCAAAAGACGCATTGTATAATACTGGTCACTGGTAGAGGCAAAATACAAGATACAGGGGGGGAAAAGAAATGAACAACATACAAACAAATCAAAACCAAAACCTCTATCCCACACAAAGTTTTCACCTCAAAAAGGTGTGAGTGACAGAGACTCCATTAAGTCTACTAGGGATTTTGCTATTGCTATTGAGTCATGTGACAGTTGCTCAGCTACTGCGGTGATGGGCATCAGTGTAAAACCCTAAAATAGACAGATCACTGGTCCGATCTGGCAGGGCAAACTCCATGCTATCCTTTGACCCATTCGTATTACTTTAACTTTCACACTAAAGCCCCAATCCTGAAAACACTTATGCACATGCTTATGTTTACTTACATGACTACATGCATGGAGCACATAAGTAAAGTAAAATAAACTAAATGTTCACCGGAATGAAGCCTAAAATAGTTTGTAATCACATGGCTGTAAAAGAGACTCCTAGCATCTCACATATTCACAATAATTTTAATAGCTTGAGGACTGCTCTCCTTTGTACCGCAGATACTGAAAATGGGGATTGTTCAGTGGCATCGCAACTCTGTGCCATCTACAACCAAATACAGCTCATTCTTGGACCCAAAGGTAAACATGGTCCACATTACGAGTCTCTCACCTCTATCTTTATTTTCCTTCCATAACAATTATGGCCTATTTCTCTGATCCTACTGTTCAACCTACCGACTCTCCACATAACAGGGCTGATTATAATATGAAGATATAGTAATGTAATGTGAAATAGCTAATGGCTCCCTTGGCACATGAGTCCATTAACCTATCAATCCACTCAACTGGAATGATGGGGCTGCGATTCTGTAATCATGCAATTTCATTGGCACATTCCTTAATAACTAGTTATATAGTTAACTAGTTATATAGGACCATAAAAATAAAGTCCAATTAATTTCAATGAGACTTTATAATGGGGCCAATAATTATACAAATGTATGTTCGGTCTTGGTGGTAATTAATGAAGTTTTAAGGGAGGGAGGCCATAGAAAGGTTTAGATGTCAGAATAATGAAGAGCAGATTTGCATGTTTATTTGGGTATGTAATTAATGACCACACAGGGGAAAAAATCTGGTTATGGTGCACAGATGAGTATAACACAGATCACTCTGCCATCAGCCTGTGCATTTTAATTAGTCTTTTCTGGCTGTTTCAACATCATATGGAAAATTCATGGTGTTGTCTGTTGGTATAAGGGGGCCTTAGGCCTTACACCAGGCTTCATGTCTCAGTCTCTCTCTTTCTACAACATTCCCCTTTTTGTCTTTTTATGGGGAGGATCACCCAATGTTGCCAGTTCTTCACTGCGTGCATGTTCTCTCTGGATGCTGCACTGCGTCTGGTGGAGATAGCCAGCAGACATCAATCAGACTGCCCAAGAAGATCCAAAACTCGGTTCAGTGGCAAAGGCGCTTGGCCAGGTTTATTGCCGACAAAGTCCGGTAGTAGTGCCCCAGCTTGATGGTTAAGGTACACCAATACATGTATGCCCATGCCAATGGACCAGCTCCATGAACTTTCTGTTTTTTCCCCTTGGCCAGACAAAGACACCCCCTCTGTGACCCCTCTTTTATACACTGATATAAACAAGTTACGTATTACCCTTTGTGGCAGAGCTCCGACCTTGTCTCAGTGGGTCCTGCGCTTCCTGGCAGATTACGCTAGCCTCAGAGGCTCACTGTGACCATCTACATAGTCCTTCTCCCTCTAGACGAGGCTTTCTTCCGGCAACTCGCAGAAGTTACTAGATCACACGCCCCGGTTTTCATGGGAGACTTCAATCACCCTGATATCTGCTGGGAGAGCAATACAGCGGTGCACAGACAATCCAGGAAGTTTTTGGAAAATGTAGGGGACAATTTCCTTTTGCAAGTGCTGGAGGAACCAACTAGGGGCAGAGCTCTTCTTGACCTGCTGCTCACAAACCGGGAAGAATTAGTAGGGGAAGCAAAAGTGGATGGGAATCTGGGAGGCAGTGACCATGAGATGGTCGAGTTCAGGATCCTGACGCAAGGAAGAAAGGAAAGCAGCAGAATATGGACCCTGGACTTCAGAAAAGCAGACTTTGACTCCCTCAGGGAACTGAAGGGCAAGATCCCCTGGGAGAATAACATGAGGGGGAAGGAGTCCAGGAGAGCAGGCTGTATTTTAAAGAATCCTTATTGAGGTTACAGGGACAAACCATCCCGATGTTTAGAAAGAATAGTAAATATGGCAGGCGACCAGCTTGGCTTAACAATGAAATCCTTGCTGATCTTAAATACAAAAAAAGAAGCTTACAAGAAGTGGAAGATTTGACAAATGACCAGGGATGAGTATAAAAATATTGCTCGGGCATGCAGGAGTGAAATCAGGAAGGCCAAATCACACCTGGAGTTGCAGCTAGCAAGAGATGTTAAGAGTAACAAGAAGGGTTTCTTCAGGTATGTTAGCAACAAGAAGAAAGTCAAGGAAAGTGTGGGCCCCTTACTGAATGAGGGAGGCAATCTAGTGACAGAGGATGTGGAAAAAGCTAATGTACTAAGTGCTTTTTTTGCCTCTGTCTTCACAAACAAGGTCAGCTCCCAGACGACTGCACTGGGCAGCACAGCATGGGGAGGAGGTGACCAGCGCTCTGTGGAGAAAGAAGTGGTTCGGGACTATTTAGAAAAGCTGGATGTGCACAAGTCCATGGGGCCGGATGTGTTGCATCCGAGAGTGCTAAAGGAGTTGGTGGATCTGATTGCAGAGCCATTGACCGTTATCTTTGAAAACTCATGGCAATCGGGGGAAGTCCCGGACGACTGGAAAAAAGGCTAATGTAGTGCCCATCTTTAAAAAAGGGAAGAAGGAGGATCCTGGGAACTACAGGCCAGTCAGCCTCACCTCAGTCCCTGGAAAAATCATGGAGCAGGTCCTAAGGAATCAATTCTGAAGCACTTAGAGGAGAGGAAAGTGATCAGGAACAGTCAGCATGGATTCACCAAGGGCAAGTCATGCCTGACTAATCTAATTGCCTTCTATGACGAGATAACTGGCTGCGTGGATGAGGGGAAAGCAGTGGACGTGTTGTTCCTTGACTTTAGCAAAGCTTTTGACACGGTTTCCCACAGTATTCTTGCCAGCAAGTTAAAGAAGTATGCACTGGATGAATGGACTACAAGGTGGATAGAAAGCTGGCTAGATTGCTGGGCTCAACGGGTAGTGATCAATGGCTCCATGTCTACTTGGCAGCTGGTATCAAGTGGAGTGCCCCAAGGGTCGGTCCTGGGGCCGGTTTTGTTCAATATCTTCATAACTGATCTGGAGGATGGTGTGGATTGCACCCTCAGCAAGTTTGCAGATGACACTAAACTGGGAGGAGAGGTAGATACACTGGTGGGTAGGGATAGGATACAGAGGGACCTAGACAAATTGGAGGATTGGGCCAAAAGAAATCTGATGAGGTTCAACAAGGACAAGTGCAGAGTCCTGCACTTAGGACGGAAGAATCCAATGCACCGCTACAGACTAGGGACTGAATGGCTAGGCAGCAGTTCTGCAGAAAAGGACCTAGGGGTTACAGTGGACGAAAAGCTGGATATGAGTCAACAGTGTGCCCTTGTTGCCAAGAAGGCCAATGGCATTTTGGAATGTATAAGTAGGGGCATTGCCAGCAGATCGAGGGACGTGATCGTTCCCCTCTATTCGACATTGGTGAGGCCTCATCTGGAGTACTGTGTCCAGTTTTGGGTCCCACACTACAAGGAGGATGTGGAAAAATTGGAAAGAGTCCAGTGAAGGGCAAGAAAAATGATTAGGGGACTGGAACACATGACTTATGAGGAGAGGCTGGGGGAACTGGGATTGTTTAGTCTGCGGAAGAGAAGAATGAGGGGGGATTTGACAGCTGCTTTCAACTTCCTGAAAGGGGGTTCCAAAGAGGATGGCTCTAGACTGTTCTCAGTGGTAGCAGATGACAGAACAAGGAATAATGATCTCAAGTTGCAGTGGGGAGATTTAGGTTGGATATTAGGAAAAACTTTTTCACTAGGAGGGTGGTGAAACACTGGAATGTGTTACCTAGGGAGGTGATGGAATCTCCTTCCTTAGAAGTTTTTATGGTCAGGCTTGACAAAGCCCTGGCTGGGATGATTTAATTGGGGATCGGCCCTGCTTTGAGCATGGGGTTGGACTAGATGACCTCCTGAGGTCCCTTACAACCCTGACATTCTATGATTCTAGAGGCAAGAGTCACAGCTACTGAGCCATTTTCATCATAAGCCAGCAAGGAGGTTGGTGAGAGAACTCCCACAGTCTCTGTTGTCCCTACGGGCTTATTCCAGAACAGTTTAGCCTCCTGTCCTGACAGGGGCCTGTCTTCCCCTCCCGGGAGGTGTTTCTATAGTAGCAGGTTGGGGGGAACCCGGGCCCGCCCTGTACTCCAGGTTCCAGCCCAGGGACCCTAATGGCAGCAGCTGTTGGCAACCAACCTTTCACTGCCAGAGTTTCTACATTTCCCTGGGCCACTTCCCCACAGCTCTCCCTCTTCTCTCTCTTGCCATCTTCTTCACCCTTACCTTAAGGCTCCCTTTCCAGTGGCTTGAGGGTGTCTTCAGTACCCATCCCTTCAGCCACACTTTCTCTCCCCTGGCTCTCCTCCACCTGACTGGAGTGAGCCCTTTTATAGTATCAGAGGGACCTTAATTAGAGTCAGGTGTTCACATTAGCTTAACGGCCTCACCTGACTCTTTGCAGGTTAATTGGAGTCAGGTGTTCTCATTAGCTTAACGGCTTCAACTGACTCTTTCCAGGCTAATTGGAGTCATGTGTCCATCCTAGCCTGGAGCAGCCCCTGCTCTGGTCAGTCAGGGAACAGAAAACTGCTTATCCAGTGGCCAATATATCTGCCTTTTACTACTCTGTTGTACCCAGCTGGCCTGGGTCTATCACACCTTCTGACGTAGTTAATTACCAACCTTTACCTTGTACCTGTTAGTTCGATCAAAACATCTCTATCCATGATCCTGACCTTATCTTTAGGAGAGGTCAGTGTGTACTTGTATCATCTTCGGGGAGTGTGTTCATACCATAATTTGGTATCTGGCTGTTCTGGCAAGATCCTTCCGGTCTGTGTTTATGCAAGTATCTAGTGCTTAGCACTTCTTAGGACTGTTTCTGGTTTTTGCAAAACCAGCCATGTTCTCCCCAGGTTCATGTATTGGATAGGAAACCTGTAAGCAGGCATATTTTGTAACAGGGTTACTTTTGCTCATAGCCTGATTCTTGCTAATTTTGCTTTACATCAGCAGGGCGTGACTTTTGTGTAGGCTTTACACCAGGCCCCTTATACAAGGCTTCGTGTCTCAGGCTCTCTTTTTTCTAGTACACACGTACATTTTCCATGATGCTTTACACAGCCCAAATAGCTCTTCATACTAAAGATAATCATTGGAAACAAGCTCTATTGGAGCTCTCCTATATGTCTCAATCCTTGAAAAAGCTTAAGAGCTGCTCCTGAATACTCTTACTCACACAAATGTAATGACTGCTACCTATGTCATCACTGGACCTGAAAGCAGACCTCTGGGGGTGAAAGCATTTGCCTCTCCAGGTTGACAAAAAGGATTAGCCTCCCCTCGGTATGAGAAGAGTCATCTCACAAAGAAGGGGATGTTTTCAATGTATGCTTCAGTCACACAAGTTATTGGGCACAGTATGGGAGTAAATGGAAGAAAGTATAGGGTCTGTGAAATACAGGAGACCAGACTAGCTGACCTAATGGACCCTTGTGGCCTTCGGCTCTATGTGACACATACTGAACAGTGGGTTACGCCAGTAGTTCCACTGATTTTTCACACAGCCACTCACACAGGTAAGGACTATTGGCGTGACTTACAGATTTGCAGGGCCAAAATGAAGTCTTTTCCTCCCCTTCACTGAAATCACAGAGGCCAGATCTCTGGCCGCACTATGGGCTTAAACCAAAGCTGCCAAAATCAAAAGTAAATCTCCAGTTGACTTCAGTGGGCTTTGGATCAGGCCCTTTGGCCACGTGGAGCCATTCCGTAGGGAATATATACTCAACAGTAACATAAAGAGAGATGTAATGATGATTCTCGATTCTTGTCTAGGAGAAAGAAGAAAGCATTAGATGAACTACAATTGACACCTTTTGTGGAGCTATGTTCTCTTTTGGATTCCTATCCACGTTTTATATCAGACAGGAAAACACATTTGCATTTCTTTGTTATCCTTGAAATCTTCTATTCACTTGCAGAGGAGAAAGTATTTATGTGGATATATAAGTGCAGTAATTACTGTCCTGGCTTATCACAACTTTGGGCTGAATTTATATAACAGACTCCTTAATAATTTGAATTAAGGGAGGAATAGCAGCAAGTATGCCTTCCAACTCCAGTAACGAATAATAATGTGCTTCATCTAAGCTCAATTCATATGGGTAAGCGTTTAAAGGATTAGGAAAGTGTCTTTTTGAAATCATTACTCTGATTAGCATAACATGAGTTCACACAGACTTTAGGAAAAAACAAAGGAAGTATAAATACTTGGGCATAAAGGAGAGAATCTACATTCTTCCATAATAATATGATGAACACTCAGCTGTATTCAGTTTTATTTGATAACTGCATGGGAGCTAAAACTCACTTAACTAGGGCCCTACCAAATTCATGGTCATGAAAAATGCATCATGGACCATGAAATCAGATCTTCCCCGATGAAATCTAGCTATTGTAGAGGACAGGGAGGGGCAGGGATTGGCACGGTCCAGCTGGGAGCTCCTACTGTGCGTTGGACTCCAGTTGCTAGTCCTGGCAGGGCTGGGGAGGGACAGGACTTCCTCTTCCCCAGCACAGCCGCTCTCGGGGGAAGATCAGACCCGTAGAAGTGCGGGTGGCCTCTGAAGGCAGCAGCCGTGGCAATCCCGCAAGCCCCCCACAGCATCTTGGCGAACCCCCATAACCCATTTTAGGGTCAGGACCCCCACAGTTATAACACCATGAAATTTCAGATGTAAACATGGGAAATCATGAAATTGACTAATTTTAAAATGCTAGAATCATGAAATTGACCAAAATGGAAGGTGCATTAGGTACACCTAACTTTAGCTACTCTTGCTGCCACAATGTATTCTTTTAATCACATGGGAATTTTCAGTTACAAACACGGAAGATGCTTCTGTATTTCAGAAGTTGAGTCACTCTGTTATAAATTGTGACGATTATTACAGTGAGAGCTTTTTGGGGCTGAGGCAGTCTTTTTGTTACATGGATATATAGCACCTAACAGAACAGATCCCTGATCCCTGAGAGGGGACTCTAAGTGATGCTATAACACAGATAATAGATCATATGTACAACAGTAGCAGCCAAAAGCCCCAACTGAGAACAGGGCCCTAGTGTGCCAGGCGTGGTACAAAGACAAGGGCGGAAGTTGTAACTCATGAGCAAAGGGCAGGTAGGTACACTGTCCCAAGAACAGACCAGAACATGAACTGTGCTTCTTCTCTGGGGGAAGAATGAATCATTTCTCCCCTTTGCATGGAGTGGCTTGCACCCAGCCAGCTACTCTGTCTGGAGCGTATGGAGGCACGGAAGCCAGGGCTCCCCCACACTGGCTCGCAAAAGAGAAAATACTGGATGAGTAGCCCTTTGTCTCCCAGCCTCAGCTGGAGTCACAATTTAAGCAGGGCCACAAGGTTGGCCTGAGTCCCCATTACATTCCTGTGCAGTCGAGTGAGGGTTGTGAACGGCTAGCCCATAGTAAGAGGTATTGCCTTATCCTCGAGGGCTTACAACCTAAAGAGACGAAAGACAAAGGATGGGGCAAAAGAAGCCTTATTATCCCCAGGTTACTGATGCACAGAGAGGTTGTGTGTCTTGCTCAAGGTCCCACAGGAAGCTTGCAGCTCAGCTGGGAACTGAACCAGCTGTCCCGAATCCTAGTGCAGCACCTAATTTCCTTCTCCAGCAAGCGCTGGGGTGAACTGTGTGATGCAAGAGCGTAATGCAATACATCTTAGAGGACCAATTAACAAACAGGGATTCTGCTCATCTTCACTTGTTTTCTTAGGACCAAATCCTACCTCAGTCCTTGCCAGAGAACACTCAACACCATAATGGAAACACAGGACTCCGCAACCATACTTACTCTCATACTGAGAGGGAAACCTCATTCTGAGATGGCTGTTTAGTACCTACACAGCTCCCCAACACTGACGTGGTTTCACAAACCAGAGCTCATTAAAGTTAATGGGATCAGGCCTTCAATCAGTTATCTTGCTCATTATGTCCTATGTCATGATGTATTCCATCCATATTTTTCAGCAGCTAACTATAGAAGTTTTCATTGATTTTCCTTTTCTGTTTATTGTTACATAGGCAAAACAAGGGTGCTTCCTAATCAGACCTAAGCCACAAAACTGTGTGTTATCCATCAGTGCTGTCCCATTCCCAGAGAGCAATTTTTCTGTGATAATAGGGTTTTTTTTTATTTTAATGGAATATATTTCAAAGAATTTCCAACAACCAAAAGCAAAATGTTTGCATGTTGTATCAAAGTTTCAGGAGTCAGATTGTGTGTGTGAGAGACGGAAAGTGAAATGAATGTTTGTAGTTCTTATCTAAAAAAAAAAAGTAGCTCTGTTGGTTTTTCCTCTTGATAAAATTGAGAATCCCTCTGTGATTTATTTTCGATCTTTTCCCCAACTAAATGCCTGCTTTTCTGTAATGGATGATTTATAGTGCATTTAAACAGACAAATTCTATGAAACACCCAGAGATTAGTTCAGGGTCTGCTGAACAGAAGCACATTTGTTTAACAAAGTTTTGAACTAGGACTTGGCTCCAAGCCTGCTTTATCACTCTGACATACACCTCCTCCCTTCAGTGAAATCCGAAGCCATTTCCCTTTTCCAACCTGCTAATTATCCTTTTCTAATTTTGTCAACAAATCAACTTGATAATTTGCGAAAATACTCACCGCACCAAGGCCTCAATCTAGCAAAACACTTCAGTACGTGAATATTAAGGAGCTGGAAGGATTGTTTGATAAGGAAGTGTACTGGGATGATGAGAGACCTGGAGATCTTAGACACGAACACAGGGTTAAATACCACTCTTCAGGGGAATTACTCTTGATTTGTCCCAGTATCAAAGCAAGGTTTTTCTTCTAGATAAAACTGGGAGCATTGAAATCAATCAAGAAGACTGTTCATATGATTAAAGTTAAGCATATGTTTAAGTGCTTTGCTAAATGTTGGCCATATTGCAAATGAACTATATTATATGCTGTATTTATTGCAGACAATTTTGCTATTCCATTAACCACACTTACTGCTATAAGATGAGCTAACACTTTTAGATATAAAAAAGAGTCATACATTAAACATATTATCATTTAAACTGTGATTTAATGTTCTAGGAGCACAAAAAAAAATTTTAAAGAAAGTTCCTTGCTAAAGCTACCATAGATGATGAGACCTGGAGCTATTCTATTTTCACTGTTCAATTTTTGCATTCTATAAAACCTGGCTCATGGAAGCAGAATATCAGGGCCCAGCTGGGTCTTTACAGCACAACCCTGAATTAGGGGAGTGTTGAGGCACCCTGCCTCAGTGTGAGCTCTGGAAGCAATTGTGCCTAAAGCAGGGATAATGCCTTTCAAAGGTCCAGTGAACACAGCCTTAAAAAAACCTCCTTTCCTCACCCCTCTGCTGGTTGATGTATGGGGTCTGGTAATGTCAGAACTCCACCCTTCTCTGCCTGCTTTGGAGAGGTTAGTGCGGGCAATGCGGGAGTTAGTGCGGGAGCTCGTGTTACTTATTCCTGGTGTTCAGGGTAGCCAAGGAGCACTGTCGGCCCTGCTACTGGTATGGGGAGATGCAATTGGGCATGGACGTCCATATAATCCTCTTGCCAATGCATGTTTACTCCTTACTATACTATACTATACTATACTATGCTTTGTTCAGACAAGTTTTTTCCATGTCCTACCCAATAGGAGAGGGGTCTCAATGTCCCGGCCCGTGGGCCATCTGCCTGGTTGCCTTGTCTATTGCAAGATGTACATATGGAAAATATTTTAAGTCTTACATAACATGTAGACCATTGTGTCCCAAAGCAGCTGGAGATGAAACTGGTCACCTGGGGCAGGATGGTTCTCAGAACTATCTCAATCAAGAGCAAGAACAATTGACAGTCAAGTATTTACAGTCTAGATAAAGTGCTGGCTGGGGCCTTTACAAAGCACAAAACAACCCAAGAAAAAGACTTTTATTAGGGGGATCATAAGGCGTTAAGTGAAGTTTATAAAACACCTTGGCCATGAAAAGAGACAAAAGGTGTGGGACTCTATAGAGGAGAAAGAAGGACACAAGATGGCACTCATTGTGGAGGCAACATTCTGCCAGTGTGAGTGTCTCATGAAAGTTGGATCCCAGCCTTCTCAACTGGACAAGCACCAGAGACTGACCATGGGTTGAGAAATACTTTTATAGACAGGAAAAGAACTTGTTAATCAGTAAAGCCTCTAGATTGCATTTTATGTAGGCCTGTCAAGCAATTAAAAAATTAATTGTGATTAATCACGTGATTAAAAAAATTAATCACGATTAACCGCACTGTTAAACAACAATAGAATACCCTTTATTTAAATATTTTTGGATGTTTTCTACATTTTCAAATATATTAAATTAAATTACAACACAGAATACAAAGTGTACAGTGCTCACTTTATATTTATTTTTATTACAAATATTTGCACTATAAAAAACAAAAAAAATATTTTTCAATTCACCTCATACAAGTACTGTAGTGCAATCTCTTTATCATGAAAGTTGAACTTACAAATGTAGAATTATGTACAAAAATAACTGCATTCAAAAATAAAACAATGTAAAACTTTAGCGCCTACAAGTCCACTCAGTCCTATTTCTTGGTCAGCCAATCACTCAGAAAAACAAGGTTGGTTATGGTTACAATTTGCAGGAGATAATGCTGCCTGCTTCTTGTTTATAATGTCATCTGAAAGTGAAACAGGCATTCACAAGGCACTATTGTAGCCAGTGTTGCAAGATATTTATGTGCCAGATGCGCTAAAGGTTCATATGTCCCTTCATGTTTCAACCACTATTCCAGAGGACATGCTTCCGTGCTGATGTTGGGTTCTGCTTGATAACAATCCAAAGTAGTGCAGACCGATGCTTGTTCATTTTCATCATCTGGGTTAGATGCCACCAGTAGAAAGTTGATTTTCTTTTCTGGTAATGTAGGGTCTGTAGTTTCCACATCAGAGTGTTGCTCTTTTAAAACTTCTGAAAGCATGTTCCACACCTCGTCCGTCTCAGATTTTGGACAGCACTTCAGATTCTTAAAGCTTGGGTCGAGTGCTGTAGCTATTTTTAGAAATCTCACATTGGTACCTTCTTTGCATTTTGTCAAATCTGCTATGAAAGTGTTCTTAAAACGAACATGTGCTGGGTCATCATCCAAGACTTCTATAACATGAAATATATGCAGAATGCTGGTAAAACAGAGCAGAAGACATACAATTCTCTCCCAAGGAGTACAGTCAGAAATTTAATTGACACATTTTTTTTAAACGAGCATCGTCAGCATGGAAGCATGTCCTCTGGAATGGTGGTAGAAGCATGGAAGGGACATACGAATGTTTAGCATATCTGGCATTTAATACCTTGCAACGCCAGCTACAAAAGTGTCATGCGAATGCCTGTTCTCACTTTCAGGTGACACTGTAAATAAGAAGCAGGCAGCAGTATCTCCTATCAATGTAAACAAACTTGTTTGTCTTAGCGATCAGCAGAATAAGATGTAGGACTGAGTGGACTTGTAGGCTCTAAAGTTTTGCATTGTTTTGTTTTTGAGAGCAGTTATGTAACAAAAAAAATCTGCATTTGTAAGTTACACTTTCACGATAAAGAGATTGCACTACAGTACTTGTATGAGATGAACTGAAAAATACTATTTCTTTTGTTTATAATTTTTAGAATGCAAATATTTGTAATAAAATATAATAATATAAAGTGAGCACTGTGCACTTTGTATTCTGTGTTGTAATTGAAATCAATATTGAAAATGTAGAAAAACATCCAAAATATTTAATAAATTTCAATTGGTATTCTATTGTTATAAGTGTGATTAATCGCTATTAATTTTTTTTGAGTCAATCGCATGAGTTAACTGCAATTAATTGACAGCCCTAATTTTTTGATTTCCTTTTACCTGTAACCATATATTTCCAATCCTTATACTTGCTTCTAATTGAAGCTTTATTTTAAGTTTTGTTAAATAAACTTCTATTTGGCTTTATTGTAGACATAGAATCATAGAATATAGGGTTGGAAGGGACCTCAGGAGGTCATCTAGTCCAACCCCCTGCTCAAAGCAGGACCAATCCCCAACTGAATCATCCCAGCCAGAGCTTTGTCAAGCCTGACCTAAAAAACTTCAAAGAAAGGAGATTCCACAACCTCTCTAGGTAATGCATTCCAGTGCTTCACCACCCTCCTAGTGAAAAAGTTTTTCCTAATATCCAACCTAAACCTCCCACACTGCAACTTGAGACCATTATTCCTTGTTCTGTCATCTGCTACCACTGAGAACAGTCTAGAGCCATCCTCTTTGGAACCCCCTTTCAAGTAGTTGAAAGCTGCTATCAAATCCCCCCTCATTCTTCTCCTACGCAGACTAAACAATCCCAGTTCCCTCAGCCTCTCCTCATAAGTCATGTGTTCCAGTCCCCTAATCATTTTTGTTGCCCTCCGCTGGACACTTTCCAGTTTTTCCACATCCTTCTTATAGTGTGGGGCCCAAAACTGGACATAGTACTCCAGCTGAGGCCTCACTAACGTCGAATAGAGGGGAATGATCACGTCCCTCGGTCTGCTGGCAATGCCCCTACTTATACATCCCAAAATGCCATTAGCTTTCTTGGCAACAAGGGCACATGACTAAGTGCTGTGTGCTAAGGAGAGTATTGAACTGAGGTGAAACAAGCGAATGGGGGACGCTGTGGGATTCCACAATTAGGAACTGGGCGCTCGACTGTAATGAAATGGGATGAATAGACGGGTTGGAGGGTCCTGTGCCCCAGAGGCAGAGCAGAACTCTGGGGGTTAACTCTGTCAATGGATTTAGCCATAGGTTTAATCACCTGAACAAATGCTGGAGGATTCTATTAGTTGTGTTAATTGGTGAGCAGAGTTCAGGTTTATCTGACAATGTGCGAAAGATATTGGGTAACTCTGGGCCCGATGTTGGGTGATGAGACTGCTCAATATTGCACAGGACTGGGTCCTTATTGTGGAGGAAGGGTGATGATTTTTCCTATGACATTAGGACAACATTTTACTTTTGCTGTAGAATTCCCATTTCTCCCCACCCCTCCCCTCCCAATAACAGAAGAGCTGTAGTTTGAGTTCTTTTTAAAAACTACCTGATGCTCTTCAGACACTGACTTACCTCTGCCCAGCCAACCTGAGAACACTTGTGAGGAGCTGAGGCTCCTGTGGAAATGGGGCTCAGCAGGGAAGGCTCACTGCCACCTCTTCCAACCCCTCTTTGTGCACCCACACAGGGCCTGTCACAATCAAGCCTTTCCCATTTCTTAGTTGTCTAACGTGTTTAAAGGAAATCTCTTTTTTGCTTCCAGCATTTGCTCCAATCCTTTTGAGATAATAGTGGAGTCCTGGATGATTTTATTAAATTCCCATGTTGCATTTGTCTCTTGGTACACGAAAAAACTGGCTAAATTCTTTGCTATTTCAGATTATATGATCTGTACTTTGTCATCAGAGCTATCTACACATCAAAGGTTCCTTTATAACCCCAATGGCTGTAGTACTTGAGCGTCTCACAATTTTTAATGCATTTATCCTCACAACCCCCTTGATGCAAGGCAGTGCTATTATTCCCATTTTACAGATGGGGAACTGAGGCACAGAGCTACTAAGTGATTTTCCCAAGGACATAAAGGAACTGGAACCTGGGTCTGAAGTGCAGGGTCCTGCACTTAGGACGGAAGAACCCAATGCACAGCTACAGACTAGGGACCGAATGGCTAGGCAGCAGTTCTGTGGAAAAAGACCTAGGGGTGACAGTGGACGAGAAGCTGGATATGAGTAAACAGTGTGCCCTTGTTGCCAAGAAGGCCAATGGCATTTTGGGATGTATAAGTAAGGGCATAGCGAGCAGATCGAGGGACGTGATCGTCCCCCTCTATTCGGCATTGGTGAGGCCTCATCTGGAGTACTGTGTCCAGTTTTGGGCCCCGCACTACAAGAAGGATGTGGATAAATTGGAAAGAGTCCAGCGAAGGGCAACAAAAATGATTAGGGGTCTGGAACACATGACTTATGAGGAGAGGCTGAGGGAACTGGGATTGTTTAGCCTGCAGAAGAGAAGAATGAGGGGGGATTTGATAGCTGCTTTCAACTACCTAAGAGGTGGTTCCAGAGAGGATGGTTCTAGACTATTCTCAGTGGTAGAAGAGGACAGGACAAGGAGTAATGGTCTCAAGTTGCAGTGGGGGAGGTTTAGGTTGGATATTAGGAAAAACTTTTTCACTAGGAGGGTGGTGAAACACTGGAATGCGTTACCTAGGGAGATGGTAGAATCTCCTTCCTTAGAAGTTTTTAAGGTCAGGCTTGACAAAGGCCTGGCTGGGATGATTTAATTGGGGATTGGTCCTGCTTTGAGCAGGGGGTTGGACTAGATGACCTCCTGAGGTCCCTTCCAACCCTGATATTCTATGATTCTAAGAATCCCATGCTAATGCCCTAAATATTGGACCATCCTTCCTCTCCCAGGAAGCCCTGGCTTTATCCCTGAAACCTGGTCTGGTTTTCCTAACTAATGCTGAACTCAAGGAACTCTCTCTATTTAGCAAAGAGAAGGTTATGGGGTAACTTGATCATAGTCCACAAGTACCTATAAGAGGAACAAAAATGTGATAATGGGCTCTTCAGTCTAGCAAACAAAGGTATAACAAGATCCAATGGTTGGAAGATGAAGCTAAACAAATTCAAACTGGAAATAAGGTATATATTTTGAAGAGTGAAGGTAATTTACCATTGGAACAATTTACCTAGGCTTGTGGTGGATTCTCCTTCACTGGAAATTTTAAAATCAAGATTGGATGTTTTTTAAGGATATGCTCTAGTTCAAAGAGGAATTTATTCAGGGAAGTTCTATGGTCTGACTAGATGATCATGTGATCCCTCTGATTTTATAATATTTGAATCTATGAAAAACTGGCTGTTATATGCCTTAGGCAGGAAATACCTTTATCAAAGGCTTGGCAGCTCTTTGGATTTCCAGTACCAGCAATAGTTCAGTGAAAGTGTTAACCTTGGGAAGCCTAAAATTTACCAGGACCTCAGGATTGAAGAGAGCAGAAATGGAGACCACCAACTAGGTCATTCCCCATACTATACAGGATGGTTACCTATAGCATATTATTTAGCAGTTTGTCTATTCTAGTCGTTAATATTTTAATCACGGGTGTGTTCACCATTCCCTTACCTCTCATTAATGAAAAATTTCCTTCTAACGTTTTCTCTTTCCTGCCTGTTAAGCCCCTTCTGGCACCTAATATTTTTCTTTCACTGTTGTTTGCTATTTAAACTTCTCACAAACTTCTAGATCTTTCTGTCCTCTCTCCACTTGTTTTTAATGTGATGTCACTGTCTAGTGCAGGGGTGGCCAACCTGAGCCTGAGAAGGAGCCAGAATTTACCAATGTACATTGCCAACGAGCCACAGTAATACGTCAGCAGCCCCCCCATCAGCTCCCACCCCGCTCCCAGCACTCCCGCTCCCTCCCTAACCAGATCCTGATCAGCTGTTTTGTGGTATGCAGGAGACTGGGGGGGGGTGAGGGGGTGGGAGGCAAGCGAGGGCATGGCAAGATCACAGGAGTGGGTGGGAAGGGGTGGAGTGGGGGCAGGGTCTGTGGCAGAGCCAGGGGTTGAACAGACCCCGGCACGTTGGAAAGTTGGCACCTGTAGCTCCAGCCCTGGAGTCGGTACCCATAGAAGGAGCCCATATTAACTTCTGAAGAGCCACAGGTTGGCCACTCCTGGTCTAGTGGCTTGACAACATCAAGAAGCAGCTGCTACCTTGTCCAAGCTAATGGAGCTGGTCCCTTAGCTTATGCTTATCGAGCTGCATATTGTAGGTTCAAGTCCCACGAGAGCTCGTCAAAAACTTCTTACAGGAAATGTTTGTTTTCAGTTACATTTCTAGGGTTTTCACTAAAAAAAAATAAAAAGCTCAAAAATAAAAAAAGAAAAGGCTTATTGGACAAACATTTGGTTTTATTCAAAATTTTCACTTGACTAGCCAAAATAATTTAGTGTTGTATTGCTGAAAATCCTCAACAAATTTGAAAGTCTTATCTGTTTATCAACAAAACCCTACACATTTTGTAGAAAATTTGACAGAACGATTTTTGGTTTTGTCACAATTTTTCACAGGAAAAAAAATCTCTCTCCAGCTCTGATCCCCAACTAGGAGCATGATTACAAGTGCTAGACCCCTATGTGGTTTTGGTCTTTTGTGGACTTTGACGCTCATTATGAGCTTTCCTAGCCAGAAGAGCGTGTCATCTACTGGCTAAGTGTGTCCTTAATCACCATTAGTGGTTGCACCACATAATGCAAATGTTTCCAGCCAACCCCCATAGTTACCAGTTACATCACTGGACAAACTCCATCTCTTAATCATTTGTGTGACTCTTACCTGAATTGTTCTGTTTTGATTAAAGTTGGTGGGGTTCTATTTGTTGACCCTCACAAATCATCTCAAGGCAGGTACAAATTTTATCTTCTGCTAGTAAAGGGCTCTTCACAGAGTTTTCCCCCTATCCCTATCCTCCGCGCCTCCCCCCCTCCCACCCGCATTCTTGCCCATGTCTCCAGTAAACTCTTTAAAATCAGCGCATGTATGCACACTGTACTTGTGAGACGTTACATGGGGGCGCCTTTTCTATTTAAAAATTGTTGAAGAGAAAAGTGTTGGATACACCATATGGGATTTAGTAGCCTCTGGAGAACCCTAATGACATTTTAATTTTTGTTCAAACTAGAGTCCAATAAAATTGTTAGAGTTAGGTATTTGGACAAGCCTCACAAATTTCTAATTCTCCTTTCCTCTGCTTATTTAATGGGGACAGCTTTTGGATTAGTTTAACTATAGGACACAAATTTTAGCTGCCTTGGAAACTGAAGTCTCTTTCTTCGTAGAGAGTTACTGGTCATCTCAGCCCGTGCAGGAGAGCAGGACAGGACACGGAACCCTTTGCCTCCAAAACAATGACATACCTCCTTATGAGGGGGTTTGCTATCGGCCAATCCTGACACCTACAAGAGACACTGGGATTGGCCTATGGGTGGCAGGGTGCTACCTGTAAAAGTCACCACAGGGGAGAAGTGGGCCTATTCTTACTCCACTCTCACTTGCATTGGCATGTTGAGTGCTTAGCAGCTCATGAAATTTCTCACCTTCCCACTGCACATGTGGCATCACTCCTCTCTCCTGCAGCAGTTCCTTGCTTCCCTTCATCTTGCACCCACATGAAGTCAGAGTTCAAAGTATTCATTCCAATAATCTGTAGGTACCCACTTCATCGATCAGCTACCAAACTAACATGTTCACATTCCTACGCTCAAAGTCAGAAGTGGCCAATAATATTAATAAATAATAATTAATCTTATATCCAGCTCTTGTATAGTGCTTTTCATATATAGATCTCAAAACACTTTGTAATAGAAATGTCATCTTCTTACTCCATGCACTTGCTTCCCAAAGGCCTTTCAAACACATCCACTTACTTTTCTGAATGCAAGTATTTACAGCATTGTCGAGCCAGAACAGCAAGAAAGAAACAATCCAGATTATGTTCTACCCTATGTAGGCCTAATCCTGCAAATGGCTCCTGCAGGTGAACCCTGCACAGAGGCCAGTGCCTTCAGTGCATTAGCTTTAATTTGCATTTGGCTTTCAGATCCCTTAGGGAGCTTTGAAAATGTCAGCTCTGTCATGTATGGATTTTAGCTTTGAGGCCTCTTGGCTTGGAGGCAGAACCAGGAACTTTCAAAGATAAAGGCATGAGTCTCTACCCTTTGAGTTAAAGAGCCAGGTTCTCTCACGCAGAGTCACAGCAGACTCTGATCCTCTGTTGTATGGACACGGCCAGTGGGTTGCATTTGGTTTAGAAGGACATGGGCCTGGTTAGACTTTTAACTTGGGAAACCCAAAGTACTTTATCTGAACTGCAAGAGAGCAACCAACACTCGATGTATAATCAGAGGGTAGGGCGAGAGGCAGAGAATTAATCAATTCCGATGCTGTCTCTTAGGCTATGTCTGCAATACAGACCTTACAGCAGCACAACTGTACTGCTGCAGCTGCACTGCTGTAAGGTCTCCTGTGTAGCCGCTCTACGCTGATGGGACAGACGGGACCTCTCCTGCCGGCACAATTAAACCACGCCGACAAGCAGCAGTAGCTATGTTGGCGGGAGACGCTCTGTCACCGACATAGCACTGTCCACACCGGTACTTTTGTTTATGTTGGTCAGGGGGGTGTTTTCACAAAGGTGCTAGTGTAGACATAGCCGTAAACTGTCTGAATCATCCAAAATTTGCACCCACAAGTCCCTTAAATAGAGGCTTATTTCGGGGGGTAAGAAATTTATGCGCAAGTGAGTTTCTAGGATCAAGCAGCAATGCTAAGCCTGCAGCAGCAAGCCATGCAGGCGTTCTGTGCTGTGCCACAGTGCTCATCTCTTCCAGG
The DNA here is from genome assembly GCF_965152235.1 of Eretmochelys imbricata. Lineage (NCBI taxonomy): Eukaryota > Metazoa > Chordata > Testudines > Cheloniidae > Eretmochelys > Eretmochelys imbricata. The sequence continues at coordinate 20,621,867 of NC_135572.1, forward strand.
CCTGCTGGACAAGACTCACATTCTCATGAGGGGCACCCAGGCTGCAGAATGTGGTCTTCAAACCATAGGGAAACAACTTACTTTACCCCAGGAACATACTGGATGTCCAAATGCCAGAACGGCCTTCACTGCCATGGCTGTCCAGAACCTGGGATCCTATCTCATGCCTTCAGTCTACAACAGCTGCACATCACTGAAGCACTCAGGATAACCGAGACTCCGAGGATGATGTGGATTGCAGGCTGGCAGCTAGGTGAGTGTATGCAAGGCATCAAAATATTCAGACTGGAATGTCTAAAGGCAAGAATCTAATAGAATTCCAGCATTAGGCACCTAAATAAGTTAATATGACTAATTATTTGCATTATGCTAGCTCCTAGATGCCCTGACCATAACTGTGGCCAGATTGTACTAGGCACTGTACACATGCATAGTGAGAAACAGCCCTTGCCCTTACAATCTAAATAGACAAGACAGATAAAGGGTGTGAGGAGAAGAAAAGAGGCAGTGACTTGCCCCATGTCACACAGTAGGTCCAAGCAAAAAAACAGTCACCTGAATCCCAACTCAATACAATACCCACTGAATGAGAGGGCTGACTGTCAGTTGCTGAACACCAATGTTTCAGCAGGGTTACTCACATGAGTCAGGGTGTTCTTACCTAACATATTCGAGCTCTTTGCTGTTGAGTGCGTACATATGATGTTTGTTAGAAGTGCTAATATTTTACTAACCTCTTAACTGGAAATCAGACAAACATCACCTCCAAAGGAGCAGGGAAGTGGTATTACCTCTGCATACAGCATCAGTGAGACCATTACTGGAATACCACATCCAGCTCTAGTGTCTTCTCTACTAAGAGAATGTTGAGAATTTGGAAAGCATTCAGAAAAGAGCTACAAGGATGATGCGAGGTCAGGAAAACCTGCCCTTACAGCACTTGGCTAAAGAAGCTCAATCTATTTAGTTTATCCAAGAGGCAACTTACTCATGAGCTACAAATACCTACCTGGGGAAGAGATTTCTGATAGTAGGTGGCTCTTTAATTAACCTAGCAGAAAAAGGCATGAGATCCTATGGTTGGAAGGTGAAGCTAGATAAATTCAGACTAGAAATAAAATGCAATTTTTTAACATTAAGGGTAATTAACCCCTGGAACTATTTACCTAGGAACTCTGTGGAATCTCTGTCACTTTAAGTCTTTAAGTCAAGACTGGATGGTTTCCTAGTGCAAACAGAAGCTGTTGGCTTGATGCAGAAATTCTTGGGTGGGGTTCTAAGGCCTGTGTTATACAGGTCAGATGTAATGATCATAATGGTCAGTTCTGGGGTAAAAATCTAAGAGCTGTTTGTGTGCCTGTATTGTTTAATACTTTGTCATTAAAGTTTGCAGTCTGGAAAATGCACATCTGGTCTCCACTGAGACCAAAGGGATTTTTTTTAAAATACAGAAGAGCTATAAACTCCTGGAAATATGGGGTTGTCATGGAAAACACTGACAGACTTGTAAATGCAGCAGAATTGTCTGGCGCTTATAATTAGTTTCCACAGGGAGCTAGTAGCTCTATCATTATTCCAATGAATGATGTTCCCTAACCTCAGCCACTGAGTGTCCATTCCCTGCTACCAATACCACTGATCTGCTACTTCCACAACAGTGTACTTACAATATCTACTGTAATAAGTTTCTGCCCTGAAGTTTGTTGTGATTATTGACTTGTATTATAGTGCCCACTTGATTACTAAGCTACTAAATGGAACATACTACCGTATACTCACAGATCTAACTTGCCTTCTTTAGATAATTAAGCAATATTAACCTGACCCAAATGCATAAGACATACAACAGGGAGAAAAGGAGTCAAGAAACAACAAGATGGCATTTCCAGTCCTTGCCAGCATTTGCCAGATTGATGTTCTAGACCATCAACACTAGACCTGGAGGTGATGAGAATTTTTTCAAACTCAATAAATACCAGCAACTGAGAACTCTGACTTTATATGAGTCAACAGGACACGTGGGTTTTTTCCCCCCAGTTTAATTGCAGATGTTTCAACTGACAGATGAAACCATAACTACCTGACATGTATTTAAAGACTCAAACTTCTTGTAAAAATGAAGATATAACAATTGGGTGTTGATTTTTGATGATATTATCCTCAGCATGATAATAGAAATAGAGAAAGCAATAGAGCTATTCAGAGAAACTTCAATGGAATTGTATTTCATCGATTAACCCTAAACTAGTTTTTTCTTAACTTTCCTTTATGGAGAATTTCAGATTTCTCAGTTTTCTTTCCAATTCGGAATAAAGCCAAATTAAGAAATCTCAAAAAACCTTCACAAAATGGAATTTCTGTTCTCTGCAAGCTCTAATAAGAAACATGAAAACAAACAAATACATTGCTGATAATGATGGATATACGTGAAATGGTTTGGAGTTTGGCTAAGGTTTGTATAAGCATCCGAAAGAAAGGAAAAAGCTTAGCTAGATATCACATTTGCCAACCAGCACTGGGCCTATCTGTGATATATAAAGTACTTCTGTGGCAGTCAATACTTAGTATCTCACAGGTAGGATGGAAATCTTAACCAGTACGACTTCAGTCATCACTGATATATTACTGATACACTTCGCTTCTGAAATTGCACTATACCAGACATGGACACACGCAAATTTATTATTTTTATCATTCAAAAATTGTTCTAGGAGCTTGATACAAGACAGAGGGAGCTGACAATTTAAATATTATATGCAACATGGTGAGTGACGATAGGAGCCGGTATGGATGGATGGGATGACTCCTAAATGGAAGTGCTAGAATTGTGGATACGGGCATACCTAAGCGATATGTGCTCTTCAGCTAGAAAAACGTAATTCAGGGCAGCATCCAAAACACTTCAAAGTCAAGCAAAAGTCTCATTTATTACATTGGGCATAATTAATTCTGTCTCGTGAAAACTGGTGAAGCTTGAAGAGTCAAGATGGGTAATGGTCCACCATCACTCCCTATTTTGCTTGCCCAAGATCACACAGTGAATTAGTAGCAGAGTCAGGAACAGAACCCAGAAGAGTCCTGGCACTCAGTCGTGGGTTCCAAACACGACACTACACTTCTTCCATTCATTCATTCTGATGAGTGAAGTATTCCGTTGCCTTTACAATCAAAATAAAATAAAATATTGCCTCAACAAGAATCTTTTTTTCAATTTTTTTCCTTACTTTCCCATTCAGTAGATTTCCGTACTTGGGACCTGATCCAAGTTCCACTGAAGTAAGTGGAAAGACTCCTACTGAGTTCACTGAGTTTATTACATCTGATAGTATTTTCTCCTTGATTGTGTTCTAACACGGCTTCTGGTTTTCATATTGTATCTTTCTCTCTCTCTAGCAATAGAGTAGCAATAGCGATTTCTCTAGTTTGCTATTGTCTGTCTAAACATTCTCTGTTATTGTCTAATCATGGTCTAATATTTCTAATGAATGTGAAAGTCTGGGCATGCTTTCAGTAATTCTTTGGAAAGTTGCACTTTTTCTTGTGTGGACAACTGCAGTGTAAACATGCAGAGACTGCATCTTCTTTCCTTCTTATAATAATGCTTTTTTCAAAGAATAGAGACTAGGCCATTCTTACCGTATACAGTAAATTCAGCAGTAAATTTTCTTTGGAACAAGCAAAAGCCATGGTACTTACTAGTCACTGTTCAGCGCCATTTTAGGTCATGTGAGAGGGACTTTAAGTTCTGCAATTTACACCCTCACACAGCGCCATCTGATGTTAGGAATGCAGTACTGTAAAGAAAGGTAGTGCTGTAGCTTCCAGACTTAAGAGCTGGGTGCCTACTATGGCTTCTCTGTTTTCATGTTTTCTTTGTTATGTGGTTTTGTTGGTGGTGGCCCATGCTTCCTCCTGGCCAGAGGTAGGATTTTTTTGATGGAGAGAATAGTACACACAGACACAGAGGCACAAAAGGGAAAAAATTAACTGGGTTGGGTGGAGGGATGATTGGCAAAAACAGTAAGGGATAGAGTAAAGGGATTATAAATTTGGTTATTGAGTCTTGGACCCTAGTCCAGGTCAGGATTTACAGTTGATGAAGATTTAGCTCAAAGGTTTTAGCTAGGTGCCTTCTTACTCTTAAGATTAGGCCATGGGAAGAGCAGTTCTTCTTGTTGTTGGCACTTTAAAGGACACATTGTGGCTTTTTGTTAGCTCATAACTTAAAATTAAAGTTAAAGTCCCTTTCATAGGTACAGCAGATTCCTGGCTTTGTTTTGGCCTTCTTCTCTTCACAGTTTCCATGACTCTACAAACCATATCTCCCACACTACAACTACAGTGCAACATTTGTTTTTTGGTTGCTACCCCCAACTAGACTCCTTGTATCATCATTGGACTTTGCATTGTGCTGTGCCACTGTTTGGGAATGGCAGCTTGCTACCATTTTTACTAGCTGACAGCATTCCTGAGGCCCCTGCCTACTTTGGGGGATGCCTGGGGGCAATGGTCACCCGCTCGGAGAGCAGGTACCACCAAAAACCCATCGTAGCCTTCTGGGCCTAGCTCCACAAGAGGGACTTAGGCATTGTGATGACAAGTGTACAGAAAAGCACCAGAACAACACCACAATCCACAAAGCCGGAGTTAGGCGCCTACGCTCCCGATACAATGGGGAGAGAGAGGTACCTTAGAACGTGATCCATAGATCCAGCGCTCTAGCTGGGGAGCTGCCCAAACTAGCCAGTGGATGATGTCAGTGATAGGGGTGCATGCTAAACCCTGTCCCTCTCTAGACACTCAGTGCCTAAGTCCAGGCCGCAGGGAGATGCCTATCTCTGTTTGTGATCCATGAACTCTCCTCTGCCTAAATCGTGTTCAAGGTCTGATCCAGTAGGCATGTTCAGAGGCTGCCTAACTCCCCATGAAACAGCCGGGGAAGGGCAGGGATGTAAGGCAGCCCTCCTTTATCCCAGTGGTTAGAGGACTCATCCAGGATGTGGGACACCCCTGCTTCAATTCCTCCTTCTTCCTGATGAGACAAAGGGATTTAAAGAGGGACCTCTTCAGATGAGTTCCCTAACAGCCAGGCTATAGAGCCAGTCTAACTTTTTCTCTGGCCTCATAAATATTTAACTAAAGTGGAACAACTTCCATAGGGGAGATTGGAGGAGCCTCACACCAAAAGCTCCTGTAGGCCAGTGGTTAGGACACTCACTTGAGAGATAGAAGAAACCTCTCCAAATTCCTTTATCTCATCAGGCAGAGGAGAAGGACTTGACTATGGAGTCCCCCACAGCCTGAGCGATGTGTAGCATTAGGCAGCCTTGAGCACACCTACCACATCAAGCCCTGCACATGACTTAGGCAGAGGAGCACCTACCTTAAGCAAGAGGTAGGCACCTGGATGCCTGGAGTGGGGCAAGAGAGTGCATGCTCACAGGCAGGGGCATAGGCATCCAGGGAAATTTCACTGTGAAAATTTAGGCACCAAACAAAATTAGGTGCCTACGGGATTAGGTGGCAGCCAAGTGGGCATTTTGTGGATTGCAGTGCTACCTAAAAACGGACTCAGGCACCTAAATACCTTTGTGGATCCCATCCTTGGCCTTTCAACTATGACGTGAGTCAGAGGACTCATTGTTTGAGGGAGTTCTTACTACAGTGAATGCCGTTATAGAATGTGCATTGCAAAATATCTCCCAGATACTACAGTTGGTGGAAATGTTTTGTTTCTACAATGGGAGTATTGCAGCAAACCTTCCATATCCAGCTAGAACATCTTGCAACATATTCAGTGAGATTTCAGCACCTCGAAACAATGTATGCAAACATGCAATATTGACTCTCTTCAAGACCGACCTGCAAGGCAAACACCTGTTCTCCCTTAGATTTACTTAAACTACGAGTCATATTCAAACCCACTCTAGAAATGTTTACTTACAAAAGGCAATGAGTATGGTCCCAATCCTGCAATTTACAATGGGGCTCAATGCAGGTGCAAGGGTCCTCTTGCTAGTTTTGAATAACTGCATCAAGGCCTAAGTGATTCCATGAGTATTAAAAATAAAGGGATTTTTTACATACAGAGAGACTATTAATAATCCGAGTCATTTTGACAATGTCAAACAACAGCAACAGTTGTTTGAACCTCATTGTTTTTAAAGGAAAAATAAAAGCTCGCTCTTCAGCTACTTTAATTAAAAGAGGTTGTTTGCAAACATCCACTACTTCTGTTCAACTAGGCTGATATCTTTTCTTCTTTAATGTGATTTCAACTGGTGCACAACGGTGCATTTGCTTGAAGGATCAGATTAATTGGTCATTGCCCCTATAGTCTCTGAGGGGGTACTGGGCCAATCTTCTGCTTAAGACAGTAAACAGAGGCTTGCTGATTTTCAGCACCAGCATTGCATAGTGGCGGCCAGCCCTGTGCTGAGTTTCAGAAGGCTTGAGTTCTACTTCCCACTCTGCTGTTAACTTGAGTCGTGCAAGTCGTTTTACCTGCCTCTGTTTCCACTGCTACTCTTGTCTACTCAGTCTTTAGACAGACTGTAATATAAATAATCATATTCCATAAATTGTTTCTAAATAGGACATTTATCAGTGTTGTCTGCAAGTTGTAACTGGATCATTAAAGACCCAATTTTGCTCGTCCTCGCTTTGCCGCTCACATGACACATTAATTTTTACTACATTTTTGCCTCTGCTTTAGCTTCCCCCTCCTCACCCACACACATGCTCCCTCCCTCCCACAGTGCAGATTAATTGTGCTAGGAACATGAATAAACCAAGTGGAGATTGATACATATCGTCTGCCGGCAGACACAGGTAGTCCAAAATATTTAATTTCTGTATTTATTTCAACATGACTGTAATGCATCCAGGCAAAGTGCTGGGTGCGTGTGCAGACTGCATCAATACAAAATATACAATATGCACATTGAAATTCAAAATGATAGACTGTTCCTTCTCCACACGTACACCTCTTCCAGAACAATCTGATATGGCTTCAAGAATTGAGCATATGTGTGTATTAGGGGAGGGCATGTAAAGAATCAACTCAACAGACTAGGAAAAAGACAAGATTGGGTGTGGCATCTTGCCTGGATATTCCCCTGCCTTCAGCCATGGTTATTAGACTTATGTGTATGTACAGCCCAAAGCCAAATCTGGCCCGAGAAATGCTTTGTGTTCTGATCACCTATTTCATCAAAACGTATTTACAGTCTGGGAGGATTGCTTTTGGGAAATGAGGTGACCTCTGCCTGTCTCCTGGAACAAGTCACTTCACTTCTTTCTTTCCTCTCTTGTCTATTTTGATGCTTTGGGGCAAGGGCTTTTCTTCCCATGTGCCTGTACGCTATCTACCCCATCTCTCTTCAAAATGTCATCCAAAACAATATGTTTTCTCCCTTACCTCTGCCTCTTAATTACTCTCTATCATTAATCTTATGACAATAATTAATGTAGGGTACAGTATGTTTACACATCACTCTTTCTCATACTGCTGTCTGGCTTGCTCAGTTGGGTAAAGCATCTGGGGACAGAGGTTGTATGAGAAGCCACTATGCAGAAGGAGGCTGTATTGTACTGGCAATGTGCATGACTTGAAAAATATTGCGGTCTATACAAATTATACACATCCTATGGATACACGGATGCAACGGTTGGTTGTACAGGATAAACTGTGCTGTTCCTGTCACATCCAAGGACGGGGTAAGCACTAACTGCAATTTATGAAGCCGAAAGAAGAAAAGCTTTCCGCATTCGTTTCTTTCTTAGGCATTCAATTAAATGTAACTTTTTTAAAGTGCAATGTCAATGTAATTCATCAGGTTGAAGGGTTAGAATAAGCTTCTCTTAGAATAAGCTTTGTGTTACTGAGTTTTAGCTTTCAATGATTTTGTCAAATTTTCTTTACAATATAACAGATGCTTGTCCCCAACCCCCACTTGCTCTTCAGATGCAGTTACATTTCTGTGTTCAAGATTGCACTGCTGACCTTTAGAGTGAGCTGGATTACATGAATGCACAACGAGCTTCTATGAAGATACATTGCCATTCAGCCTTGTGTATCTCTACTTCACTGCGAGCTCATGTGTACTGAAATATGCTATAAGTTAATACCACCGATGATACAGTGAAAAGAATCACTTCTGTTTATTTCATGCACCATCCCTTTCCTTCTATGCAAAAACAGAGAAGGAAAAGCCTTTACGAGGTCTTGAAAAGGGAGCTTTGTCTAGTGGAGCAGGTAGTAGGCTGAGAATTATAAACCCTTGGTTCTAATCCTGACTCTGATTTTCTGTGTGATCTTGAGCAAGTCACTTCACCTCTCTTTTCACACTTTGCTGGACTTGTCTGTTTAGATTGTAAACACTTTGAGGCAGGGAATGTCTTTGAGTATATGTTTATATAATTGCTAGTCAGCGGTGAAAGTGGGCCAGTACAGGCTGGTATGGCGCACCGGTAAAAAGTGGCCGCCGGTACCAGCTCGTACCCAGTGGACTTTAAAGCGCTTCCATGGCAAAGGACCCTGCTTCAAGTGCTGTTGCTGCCCCTTTTGCGCTCCTGTTGGCGGGTCCCTACAGACAGGGCTGCCGCCCCCAGGCCCTTTAAATTGCCGGTGGAGCCCTTGCTGGGGTGGGCCAGGCAGACGCTGACCCCCCCCCAAGCCCACCCCTTCTACCCGAGACCCTGCCCCTTCCGGGGGGGGGGGCGGAGCCAGCCCCCATACCGGTAAGCCTTCGCCTTTACTTTCACCCCTGCCACTGGTCAAATGAGGCCCTAGTCTTGGTGAGGGCCTCTAGGCGTTACAGTAATGCAACTAACAACAACAATCCAAAATTGCGATATCTGCAAGACAAACTGAGAAACTGTGACACACACACTCATTAGGGAAAGCTAATAAGAAAGCTAATTAGCTGCATGGATTTCTCCTTTGTCTCTTACATTTTACAGCTATTTGTATATTTCATGTTTCAGGCCTGGAGATATTAGCCTAAAAATGCACACGCAAGCGAGTTGGAAACGAAGGAAAGACCAAGGCTACAGGCGTTAGGGGTGTGATTCCCAGCTCTCACAGATGTATTGGCACTAGCTTTCATTGAGCGAGTGCCCAAACAATAGCATGGTATCACAGGCAGCGCCCTGGTGGCATGGGCTAGTCACCCCAAATATGTACCCATAGCTCCAGGCAGCTTTGTACGGGGGGTGGCCAAGCTGTGCTCCCTCTCCCCATACGACCATGGCTGCACTATTGTATTTAGAGTGCAAGCTGGCTGAGCACTAGCACGAGTATGTCTACATGAGCTGGGCATCACCCGGAGCGCGAAACCAAGTATTCTTAGACAGACACCTAGTTGCCACTGCTTTTGTTAACGTGCATGAAACTGAGGGTAGAAGGATAGAAATCAAGTTACCAGTACGGGAGTGGCTGTGCCTTCAAATGACAGTTTTAAGCCTCTGAGCATGGGCAGTGTGAACAAACGTTTCCGGAAGTCGGAGCAGTCAGAATCAGAGTGAATCAGAGGCTCCTGAACTTAACGAAGAGTGCCGAAGCCTCTTTCCTACCATCCTGATTCCTGAGGGATTGCAAACATTGCAAGGGATTCAAGAGTATTTGGAATGAATAAGAGAGTAGTCAGAAGGGGACAGCGGGTCCTGCTGTGGAGGAACAATATCAGGACACCACGAGGAGATGGCTGAAGAGAAGAACATGTCTTTTGGAGACATGTGGGTTGTGTGGCTAACTTACAGGAACAGCGAATGGAGTATTGAAAGTGATTAGGGCAGAGGTGGACAAACATTTTGGCCCGAGGGTCACATCGGGTTTGCAAAACTATATGGAGGGTAGGGTAGGGAAGGTTGGCAAACAGCCTGGCCCCCACCCCCTATCCGCCCCCTTCCACTTCCCGCCGCCTGACTGCCCCTCTCAGAACCCCTGACCCATCCAACCACCCCCCGCTCCTTGTCCCCTGACTGCCCCCTCCCGGGACCCCCGCTCCTACTGCCCACCGGAACCCCACCCCCTATTCAACTATCCCTGACCCCTGACTGCCCCGACCTCTATCCACACCCCCACCCCCTAACAGGCCCCCCGGGACTCCCTCATCTATCCAGCCCCCCACCCCCATTCCCTGTTCCCTGACTGCCTGCCCCATCCAACCGCCCCCTGCTCCCTGTCCCCTGACTGGCCCCTGGGACCCCCCTCTCCCTGCCCCCTTACCATGCCAGAGCCAGCCATGCTGCCGCGCTGCCCAGCAGCTGAGGCTGCGGGGGAGGAGGAACAGCGGGAGAGGGGCTGGGAGCTAGCCTCCCTGGCCAGGAGCTCAGGAGCCGGGCAGGACGGTCCCGCAGGCTGGATGTGGCCTGTGGGCCATAATTTGCCCACCTCTGGATTAGGGAAAGCCTGAGGGAGGTATAGAAAGGTTTCTCCTCAGCTTGAGGGAACTAAGATTTCAATTTTTAAATGTCAATAAGAAATCATTAGTGGGGGCATTTTTGATGGGGGTCTCGAGGAATGAGTTCTCATCTCAAAGCTATTCAGTGACCTGCAAAAAGTAGAAGATTACTGCTGATAAAGTTTGTGGATGACACAAAGATTGGTAGCGTGGTAAATGCAGGTCAGTGATATGGAGCAATTCGGATTGCTTGGGAAACTGGATGCAATCAAACAAGGGGCATTTTAATAGAGTGATAAATGCAATGTCATGCACCTAGAAACAAAGAACGTAGGCCATTCTTTTTGAATGAATGACTGTATCCTGGAAAGCAGTGACTCTGGAAAGGACACATGGGTAATGGCAGACAACTAACTGGACATGAATGCCCACTGCGATACTGGGGCAAAAAGGGCTAAAACAATCCTTGGCAGTATAAACAAGAGCTGACCCAGAATGTGTTACAAAGGAGCAGCTGTACCTCTGCCCGTAGCACTGGACCAGTTCCGCACACTGGCTCCCCAAGATACCACTGGACTCCAAAGGGGTTCTAAGCTGAACAAGGTGAAATGGGATAAATGCGCTCCCTTTTTTTTTTCTTTACATACGGAAGTCAGAACCTGCTGTGGCCATTTCTTGATGAAGGAGGACACATATTCCCACTAAGAGTTCCATGATCACTGTACTCATCAAACATTAGGAGCATTTTTGGTGACTCATGCCTCTGTAACATCCTCTGTAACAGCGGTTGTGCTCTTTAAATCATATACCACATTTGCAAGAGAACAAAGATAACAAATTCTTATCAATAAGCAGCATTCCACAGACACCCACATGGCTCATGATGACACAGAGAGAAAAATGTCCCTTTTTTTCCCCACAGGCAGAAGATACAAAGTCAGAAGAACAATTCTTAAACCATGCAGCCCTACTTATCCTGAGCATCAGAAAGTTGAAATACAGCCAGGCCAGCTCTTCAGTAATCTCTGAATGGATAATTATGATTTGCTTTTGGTTTTACTCACATCACCATTCGTTTATAATTTTGTTGACAGGCTAGGTACTCAGCACTTCTGAAAAAATCAGGCCCGACATGTCGTAATTTGAGCGCCCAAAATTCAAACATCAAAATTTAATGGATGCTTTTGAAAATATTGGTTTAACCACTGTGCACTGGGACCAAGGATATCCACTTCTGTCAAGCACTTTGAGAACTGCAAGCGAAAAGACCTCCGTAAGTATTTTTACTGCAAAGTGTTAATTAAATTTCTGATTTCTCACATAATATAGCATCTGAATCCATAGCCATAAAATAGCACTGGACGTCTCTTGCTCCTTTAAGATCTGGTGTATAAAACATTTCTGACTCTTCCTCTCTTTTCTCTCCTCGGTTTTCACTGATGCCCTAAATATTACAGGGCAGGTGGTTTCCTGGTATAAACTGGTGCATTTCCATTGAGCTTGCTGGACCAACACCAAATTACACCAACAGAGTATCTTCCTCCTGATTATATATTGCATGGCACCAATCTCAGATTTACAAGGATGCCTTTGTATCAACTCTAACAGATTATTTAACACAGCTCTGGCAGAAAATGAAAACACAGCCTGTGATGAGACAAACATTTCTCTGCTTTTCCCTGTGGTCTCCTTGGGACCACATCAAAGCAATTTTTTTCATTTAGAGCCCTTTTGGTCTGAACAGCGAATTACATTTCTTTAACTGCATGCAATCTATCCCTTTTATAAATCTCGTCTTTGAAAACACCCATTTTATTAAATAAGTTGGAAGTTAATTGCAGTCATTATAATCTTCTTAGATTTATAATAGTTTAATTTATGTTTGCACATGCAGCTGTTGGAAGTGATTGAAGGAAGTAAAAACCCACATGGCCTTACACAGCATTCTCTTGAATAAGCACCAATGTCTCCAAAAGTAATAAGTAGGGATGAAGCTGGGGTATCTTCAGAAAAAAAGCCTATATGCCTGAGAGGTAGGCGATGCTCAGAGGACACCAGAATGACATCTAAGGTAATGAAAGAACGGCTTTATTGGCAAATAATTACTGAACAGAGACGAAAACAAAGCTACGCTACCGATGCAAGTCAGTCACTCATGTGACTAAGCAGGTGTTGCTGACATGCCATCTTCACTTACGCTTTCCAACAGGAGTGGGGGAAACGTGTCCCTTCCACAGTGACAGGTAACTGTGAAGCACAGAAAAGATACACAGGAAAATAGCATGAGCTCTAATTAGGGAACGTTCTCTTAAAACTGACAGTGGGACAAATTTTGTCCTGGGGTACAGCCATGCAACATCACTGTAGTCAAAGGAGAGCAGAATTTCAATGCTTTCAGTGAACACCTGTCTCTCCAGCACTTCATGCTGCTTGATTGCGTTACCTGTTCCCACTACCTTGGCTCCTTTACCATTAAATCTCTTTTCAGTTACCTGCAATCTGGCTTCTGTCTTTTCCTACCTCTTGAAAGTGGTATTACCCAACTTACTGAGTGTCTCTTCATGGCCAGATCTCAAGATCTCTCTTCCCCTTCTCATCCACCTCAATTTAGCCTGTTGACAAAGCTGTTTACTCTCTCCCCTCCTGGAAGCTGCCACTTGATTTCCATGACTGGTTGTGTGGTGTGTATATATATATATATATATGCCTCCAATCACTTTCAACAGCTGCATGAACAAATATATAGATAGATAGATAGATAGATAGATAGATAGATAGATAGATAGATAGATAGATGACCCTGGTTACCATAGCATCTGAGCATCTCACAATCTTTAATGTATTTATCCTCAAAACATCCCCGAGAGATAGGGAAGCACTATTCTGCCCCCTTTACAGATGAGGAACTGGAGCATAGAGAGAGACTAAGGGCTAGGTTTTTAAAGTCTAAAGATGCCGATAAGTATCTAGGCCCAGATTCTTAAAGATATTTGTGTGCCAAAATACCTTTAAGGCACAGCCCAGAGAGAGCAGACGTGCCCTGGGAGCAGAGCTGTAGCAACCAGAGGCAGAGGGGCCAAAGAAGCAGCCCAGGGAGTTGGAGGCAGAGCAGCAGCAGTGCTGAGACAGAGTGGTGGCGCTGGGGCTGGAGCCGTCCGGAGCTGGGTGCGGTGAGCAGCTGGGGAGAGCGAGGGGGACCCTGGGCAGCAGGCCCAGCACAGGGAGATGCCTCAGCCAAGGGGCTCTGCAAGACCAGGCTTAGATCGTAACCCCGACAGGGAGGGGGCAACAGTGGGAAGAAAGGTCCTACCACTTAGAGCCTGAGAGCCTGTGGCCACCACCAGAGCAAGTGTCCAACCCACAGCATCCCTGCAGCACAGCCAGGGCCTGAGAAGAAGGCCTGGGACTTACAAGGAACAGACTGTGAACTGCCCTGACGTTCCAGAGACACTGTTTGTGATGTTCCCTGCCACAGAGCGGGTTGATGCGTTTCCTTTAACCTTTCCCATTATTCCTTATTCTTTTTAAAATTCATTGTTGATTAAATAACTTGCACTTGCTTTAACTTGTATGTAATGGTCAGTGGATCAGAGAAGTGCCCAGTGCAGAGAGAGTACCCTGGAGTGGGGACACCCTAGCCCTTGTCCTAGGTGACCACAGCAGGGTTGGGGGTCGAGCCCCCCAGGAATCCTGGGCCCAGCCTTGTTGTGATTACGAGGACTCTGCCAGACAGGAGAGTGGAAGGGGGTCCTCAAGGGCAGGGAGGCCACTGGATAAAGGAAGTGGGAGCGAGGACAATATCTCCTTTCGCTAGCCCAGTTCACCAGGGTAGTGCAGAAGCCAGGAAAGTTCCCCACAATAGCGGGACTATTCCCCCGCTTACACAGAGGGCACCATTGTCAATGCACAATGCAAGCACTTGCAGCATTAACACCTTCAACTAACTTTTATTATTTTATCATTTTGAATGAGTATCTTTATGTTCCATTAAAACCCTATTGGATGCAACAAACTAGAACAATGTATATTCTCCTTATGATTTGCGTGTTAATTAAACGTTTCCGACTGACTGACTGAATTCAATATAATCTCTCTAGACAACTGAGCTCTGCATCCTTAATTGTTGTGTCTCAGGTCAAGCAGATCATAATATATTTGCTCTAGTGGAAGTAAAGAATTTACTCCTTGTTCGAAGCATTCAGCTCCACTTCATACACAAGCATAAAAACCTCTGCAGCATTAAGACAGTATAATTAGATAATTGTTATATTCAAAGCTATTTGCCTCTCATTAAATAAAAATCCTAAATAATTTTAGTTTCTGTCTCTGCTAATTAGTGGGTTTTGTGTCTATTTAATTTAAGCGCATGCCGGGACTGATTCAGTACGTTCACCTCTGGGAGTCCGTTTGTTATGGTCTTGGTCCTTAGGGACTTCATGCAATTAAAAATAAATTGAATTTATGGCTTAATCCTTCTTGAGAGCTTCAGGACAAAAATTATTAGAGCTTGCCAAGGTTTTATTTTTTTAGCTATATCATCTGTCCTTCTGGATTCTAGGGGCCGATTTATCTACTGGTATAAATTGGTTCAGCTTCATTGACTTCAATTGAGTGAGGGCCAATTTACATGGAGTGTGGCCCCCAACTCTGATTTATTAAAAAAAAATTAAACTTACTTCTCTAGCTTGCTGCAGCTTCACACAAATCAGACTCCTGGTATTTCAGATTTAAATAACTTTACTGACTTTGAAGAGTACAATTAGAGCAGTTATTTTAAGCATATGTCACAACAGCCTGCTTCTATTTAAAATGGGCTTTAAGATGATTGGTGGTGACATGACATGTGACAAATTAGAGTGCAAATGCTAATATTTCATGTTTAAAAATCAGCCAGATTGGCCCTAGCATAAGTGTGCAGTGGTAAGTGGCAGGGCACAGGGAGTCTGCCAGCTCTTCAGATCTTCTGCATTGAGTTGGGAGCTTGCGGGACAACACGCTCTGCTCCATTCCCTGTGTGTGCACCCACAGCTGAAATCCAGGGAAGACTCAGAAAAGGGATTTTAACTCTATTCAGTGTGGGTTTTTTGGCCTCCCTGGTGACTCTGGAATAAGGACTGAAGTTCATGGGGAAAACAATATCTAAGTTCAGTGGAGCCCTCTGTCAGAGCCAGCTTCTGACCACCCTTGCTCACATTGCATAAGTAGAAATTTACTCTGCAAGTAGTCCCAGTATCTTGCCCTCCTGAGGCCATTTTTTCACTCTGAGTGGAGGTTCCCCATAGCTGAACAATCACTCTCTATTGCTATGCAGTTTCCACGGTATGCATCTGATGAAGTGAGCTGTAGCTCACGAAAGCTCATGCTCAAATAAATTGGTTAGTCTCTAAGGTGCCACAAGTACTCCTTTTCTTTTTGCGAATACAGACTAACACGGCTGTTACTCTGAAACCTTTTTTTCTTATTGCTATGCAGTGACTTTCCATTTATTTCAATGGGAAGTGAATGTCACTGCAGCTGTGGCCCATTATAAGCAGGTTTCACGGCCTTATCTTGAAAGTGTTCTTCATGGGCCCAACCCTGGTGATGTCCACAGAAAGAACAGGGCAAGTGCCATGGTAACACCTTTCATGGGAAGTGTCTGTAAGTTAAGAACAATGATGGTTCTATTTCCCAAATTCTGTAGGCAAGTGCCCGACATAAATTTTAATCACAGTGTATCTTCACTACAAGAGTCAGCAGAAGAAAAAATCCGTTCTAGCTAGAAGCATCTCTTTTGATTGAAAAGCACCACAGGCTATCAGGAGTCCATGCAAATTACTCAACACCTGACAAACCTAACGTGAAATTGGAAGGACATACCAAGCTCAGTCATAATAGAGAGACAGAAACAAGCCAGAAAGTTCTCCTTTCTAGATTGGACTCACTTCCAATTTCTCTTCTCTAATCTACATTTTTACACTCTTCTCCATTGTCAATAATCTAAGAGGGAAAAAAGTTCTGGTTATTTTGAAGGAGCTGTGATCTCAAGAACAAAAGCAGTAAGAAGGAGGAACAACCCCTGCCTGGAGGGGGAATGGGTGCTGCATGGGCTGGAAAGTCAAGAAGAGTGGCCAGCATAGTAAGAAATTAAGGGGTAATCTCTAGTCTCCACTCTTCAGCAACAAGCTTGACATCAGTATGGCAAGAGAGATGAGAAAAGTCTGATTCCTTCCCATCTCATCTCCACTCTGCTAGGCATGTAAATCTGATGAGTTACTCTATGCATTCTTCAAGATTAAAGGCAAAAAAATGCAAAAAAATGGAGTGGAAATATGCCTCTTTTTGGATAATTCAGGAGGAAAAAATATATGAATGGCAAAACCAACTAATTATGTGGACACAACACATCCCTAAGAATCTTGGGTGAACTAGTAGAAGTAACTGTACAATGTTTGTACCTCTCAAGTTCTTCAACCAGTTTAGATGGAGGTTGAACCTATAATGACACTTCCAGATAGGTCTGCCCAAGGCATTAGAAGGTGGTAGAAGATCTTATGTAAAGCATTAGTTGCCCATTGGTTTGTTATTCTTGTCTCAGAGCAGAATCTGAAGTCTTAGAAGACCCAGAAGCTCAAGGATCTATTTTCGTCTAACTAGAATACTAGGTAAGCCATTGGGGAGGGTATAAATCAATATATATCATTAGCCTCTGCTGTATAAAATGAGAACTGCTGAGCAGTACAGGGACTATGATGTTTTAGCTCAAAGGTAAGGAGCCTATATTTTGGAGCAGGCAGACTTGAGTTATTTCCTATTTTTCTTTTATTACTTTAAAAAAAGAATCAGCCTCTTGTACATTATTCTAGATCTTTACAACCTGAGAGTATACTCAATGTTAAGCATTTGTATTACAATAGCACTTAAAAGTCCCCGCCAAGTTGGGTCCCTGTTGTACTAGCCATTGGACCTACACAAACTAAAGGACCTGTAAGGAAAAGCTTAAAATCTAAATTAAGACAAGAGGTATAACAAATGATAGGAGAGGACCGGCAAAGGAGGAGGATGGTAACAGTGAAAGGGACACCTCCTGTGCCTTGCTTTTTCCTTGGCATCTTTACGCAAATGCCAAGAATGTGACGGTGGAGGAACTGGTAGACTCTCTGGCAATGCCGTCCAGTCTCTGTGCCCCTTGCCAGCTCTTCATTTCTGAGCAAGGTTCATCTGAAAAAATCCTCGCAATGACACTGATGGTATCGAGGCTGTACCTTGAGCAAAGCAGTGTGGAATTTAGCTCAGTGTCTTTACATTACTGTTCCATGCCCTGTATGTCATCTATCACCTTCTGCACTGCTACTTCACTCTGTAATAAGATTAAGGCAACTGAATTCTGTGGCAGGACAAAAAGGACTGCATTTCTGCTATCTACATCCTTGCACGTCACAGCACAAGGCTACATCATGATTAAAGGAATGTGGGCAGGAGACCCTGTCTTTGGAAGCAGCATGTGTGGGGCGCTGCTGGCGGCAGGATACTGAACTTGATGTACTGCACCGGGGATCTCAAACAGTTTGGCAATCGCTATGTTCCTATGTTCTATAATTCATATGAAAGATACAATGCAAAATAAGTCAATGTGAAGTCCACATTGAAGTCAATGTGAGGTCCATGAATGTTGCTCTTACAGCTGGAATGTATAATTGCATTTTGTTGTAGTAAAATGTGAAGGGAATGAGTTTTCTACAGCATATAACACAGTGGTTTAATATCCAACAGACACTATTATTCCCCCACCTCTCTTGATATTCCTTACTTTTCTGATTAGTTCATTAAGGGGCTGACTTTGAAAGGGGTTTCCATCCCATCTCTTAAGTTTGTGGGCTTAATAATGGGGGAACAATTCATAACAAGTGCTATATATGGCATTTATTCATCCAACTACCAGACTGTGTCTGCAAACATCAGTCACTTAAATCCTAAATGCACCCACCTTTTTGAAAATTAGAGTTTTGTTAAAAAGAAAAAGAAAAAAACTGGCCCTAAAGGTTTTATAACTATAGGATGGGGACATAGCAATTGCACCATTTTCCTCCCAGGGCACCTTAAGCTTGCCTCCTTTCACTCAGAGAAGTAATTTCACTGTGAATTTCACAAGCTTGCACTTGGTTACTGAGCAATTACCATATATCTCTGCTGTTTTGATTTTGAAGGTGTTGGGGGATGTTTCCGTAATTTTGTGGGCCAATACTATGACATTTACAGCACTTATTAAATTTCTCTAGGCAAGTCAATCAAAAATAACTACTGTACAGTAATCATTATATAGTTTATTTGGCTAAATCAGGATCTGAAATGAAAAAACAGCATCTGGATTATTAATATCACACTGATTTTCTCTTTCTTAATAAAATTGCTCAGCATCAAAAATCTAGGTCAAGTTATTTTACAGACAAATACTGTCCAAACAATCATACCCAATGTGCTTGGTCATGATCTTTTTCCTGGTAAGTTTCTGTCTTGTCTACACAGTGTAGCAATGCATGCTAGAGGGGTGTGAATTCTAAAGTGCACCATGTGTTGTATGCTCACTGGCCTGTGTATACCGTGCTGGCATGCTTTAAAAGTTCTCTAGTGTACATTAAAATAGTTTGGTTTCTCGAGAGAATAATAAATAGAACTTATTTTGACCAGTGCAGACAATTCCAGACATCTTACAATTATTTGCTGTGTTATTCCTGTTCCTTTATTGCTAGGATAAACAAAATGCATATCTAAACTTCAAAAAAATGGGTAAACAATGAGAAGAAAATATATGGAAAACATTGTGCTCAGAGTATCATGAATAAACAGAACAAAATACAAAGAAATGGTCTGAGTAATGAATATATTTGTCATTAAGTAGCAGTGCTAAATTGTGTTAAGGTATTTTCTGTCCTTTTCATACGTGAGATGCAATGGAATAGATTGTAAAAGGAGACCCAACTTTATCTTGTAACGGAGAGATGGAAGCCCCAGTCTAGTTAGCCAAAAGGAAGACCCTTTCCCATGTAATTCATCTAAATTCCCATAACAACAAAAATTCAACTTATTTTTTTAAAAAACACTCATCTTTCTTCTTTATTTTCCTTTTCCATTGCTTTAGTGGCCAGACATATTTCCATGATCATAGTCGTGTATATTAGATATTTTCTAGTGGTAATATGAGGTAACCCTGCAGGGTAAAGACATCTGCAATATTTTGGCAAGCACATTGATGGTCCTGGATGTGATGGGTGTTCTGAGCCTGAGGAGTCATCCCTAAGCCTGAGTATTCTGATCTCAGAGCCTGATAAGACATTTTAGATAATACCCTTGAGTTCTAAGGGTCCAGCCAATCCACAAGCAAGGGACTAACCAAGTGACCCCACAGCAGCTATTTAGGCTCCTAAGAAAAGCAGCCACTCTAGCCCACTCAATGTTACTACCATGTTGGGGATGATCTACGCTACCTCATAGTCCTGACAGACTACTCCTGTTCCAGCCTGTCTCCGCTCCTGCTCACGCCATAGCCAGTTGTCTCTCTGTTCTGGAAAGATTGAGCAGACTCCTCCAAATGTGCTTGGCCAAGATTGAAATCCGTGGCACGTCTGTCACTGAGATCGTAGAGCTGGTCCACAACCTATAGGGTCAGGTTGTCCAACTGCAAGGGAGAATGCCTCCCTCCGCTCCCAAATGTCAGCAGCTCTAATGCTGCCAGTACTGCCAGCTCAAAGTTTCTATGGAATGCGGCCTGAAGGTTCCACCGCTGGGAGGAACTGATGGGGACTGCCAGAGGTTGTGTGCTTTACAAACCTTCTGTTCTTAACGTGTCCCATGATGTAGCCTGATAAGCAGACCTAGGTGGGGCTTATCATCAGTTTGTTGATGTGGGAAGCCCTAGAAGGTGCCTTGCTACTTCTGGAATGGATGAGGCTAATCCATACTCATTTCAGTGAATTCATCTATGCCTTTTCAGTCATATTCAACAACCACATTGCACTCACATTGCTGAAGCTGCCTTGTAGGTTTTCACATAAGGCTGTTGGCCCATGTTAGCATATGCCACCCACTTCTAGCACCTGGTCACCAATACACATGGAACAAGGCAGCCCAGATCTACCAAATCTGCCAGGGTTGTGTAGTAGTAATTCAGATGGAATAAAGGGGCCAAATATGTTAGCACAGGGGTCGGCAACCTTTGGCACTCAGCCCGTCAGAGTAAAGCCACTGGTGGGCCAGGCCGATTTGTTTATCTGGAGCATCCAGAGGCACAGAGCCCCACAGCTCTGGCTGCGGTTCACCGTTCCCGGCAATGGGAGTGGCAGGAAGCGGCGCAGGCCGAGGGACGTGCTAGCCACTGCTTCCCACAGCTCCCATTGGCCGGTGGACACTCCAGATAAACAAACTGGCCCTGCCCGCTTTAGCGGCTTTACCTTGACGGGCCAGGTGCCAAAGGTTGCCAGCCCCTTTGTTAGCATAACCTAGTCACTGCCTAATATTAAATAGTCTTAAACAAGGTTCAGGGTTTGGAATTCAGGAACCTTAGCCAGCTTAGTACCATGGCAAACACATAATTAACAAAAAGAGAAGGAGTACTTGTGGCACCTTAGAGACTAACCAATTTATTTGAGCATAAGCTTTCGTGAGCTACAGCTCACTTCATTGGATGCATCCGATGAAGTGAGCTGTAGCTCACGAAAGCTTATGCTCAAATAAATTGGTTAGTCTCTAAGGTGCCACAAGTACTCCTTTTCTTTTTGTGAATACAGACTAACACGGCTGTTACTCTGAAACCTGACATAATTAACAATCATTTAAATCCTTTATTAAAGATAAAGAAGGAAAAAGTTAAAGCATTTGAAATGTAACATATTGAGTAAGGTTTTCATTTTAACAACCTCCTTTGTTCCCTTTCCCTTTAGCTGGAGGGTTTTTAGAAAGAAAAAACCCTTGTTTGATGGTCTCTCAGGTGATATCAAAGATGGCCATATCTGTCCTGTTGGATAAAAGAGAAGAAGTGAGAGTTAGGATATAGATATTCAGGCCTGTCTGTAAAGGCCTGTACGCTAAGAATTTAGGTGTATTCTTATCACTTGGCTAGTTAGAGGTATAAAAGAAAGAATCAAAATCACTGTCTGTCAGTGTAAGGTGCTTCTCTTACTGTGACAGTCTGAGGCCCTGTTCTTAGGCTAAGGCCTTTGGCTAAGCGACAGAGGCAGCCATAAGCTGGGAAGCGAACAGTCACATCCTCACATTCCAAAGTAGTCACATTGAAAGAAGGTGCTATTGGGCTGTTAGGAATACAATCCTGTCCTGATAGTGCTTATCACCTCCAGAGAAAGGGAAGTGCCTAGAAGATGTAAAAGGAAATTGAGGTTGATAGTTTTCTGTCTGGTAAGAACTCACTTATCAATAGACACAGCTGGGAAACTCTTAAGTCTTTATAGATGTAGTTGTGAAATCCTCACTTTTGTATTGTTTTGTCATTATAGTTCCCACTTTGCTATTGTTTATTGGCATGGTATCTGTCTGGTTCTGTGATTGTTTCTGTCTGCTGTATAATTAATTTTGCTGGGTGTAAACTAATTAAGGTGGTGGGATATAATTGGTTAGCTAATCATGTTACAATATGTTAGGATTGGTTAGTTAAATTTCAGTAGAATGATTGGTTAAGGTATAGCTAAGAATATTACTATATAAATTAGGGGCAAACAGGAAGTAAGTTGGGATTCGAAAATAAGGAAAAAGGAACTTGTATTTAAGCTTGCTGGAAGTTCACCCCAATAAACATTGAATTGTTTGCACCTTTGGACTTTGGGTATTGTTGCTCTCTGTTCATGCGAGAAGGACCAGGGAAGTGGGAGAGTGAAGGAATTAGCTCTCTAATTAGCAGTGAGATGGGCTGGAGCTGTTCTTGCTGCTGTTGTTAAAGTCTGATCCTGTTTCATCCCAAATGGTGTTTAGGATTCAGCTGGAGCTAGCAGAGTTGGCAATGTCATCTACATTCCTCTATGGCCTGCTCTGGTCAAGACATCTCTCAGGATCAGGATAATGAAGGCCTGGAGTCCCAGGAGACAGTGGGAGTGGAAGCGATCATGGTGAAACTTGCTCCAGTAGATACTGTTTCTTCCCAAAGTTTCTTTCTTTAAAGACCCACAAAGTAAGTGATGGGTGGAATAGCCCATCCTCTCATTATTTTGCTCACCAATTAGGCCTTGTTTCCGACACACCAATATGGTTCCCTGATTTCTGGTTCTACACTTTTCTTATTTACCAAGAATGCTCTTAACACAGTCCTTGAGTTGTATGAGTAGGCCTTTTTGTTTGGACTAATTCAGTTTTTCTGTCTCTCTTGCATACTTTTTCCCATCAACATTTGTTATTATAGGTTATCATGACATCTTACAAACATTTGCATACTTTTTATAGTTGAGCTCACAATTAGGATTAATGTATAAACCCAATTATCACAACATAATCCTTCTCTTCTATGAATCATTTCACCAAGAATTGGACATTTGTTCATACAAATCACAATTACAAAGTAAAACCTTATTTTAGTTTAAGCATTGAGAAAAAAGGACAAGAAAAATGTACTTGATTGTATTTTAAGGTTTGCAACTTTCTTATCCTAAAATTGGAATTTACAAATCTTATTTCATTAGATATTACAAAAATGTTTTAGATGTTAACAAAGCTTAAAATTTATAACTTACGTCATATGTAGCTAAAACGAAACTTAAAACTGCTGTTATATATTTGTAAGATGTTTAGGAACAAACTAGCTCTCATCACTTCTGGGCTGTATGCCCAGGACTGATAAAGATGGGGAGAGGGAAACCCTCTTGGTTTGCTGCTTACACCATTAAAACTCTAAATTTACACAAACCATGAAAATGTTTTGTCCTAGTCATTACATTTGCTCACTTGGAGAAAAAACTTTAGCCCTGATGGCGTTTTAGCCAAGTGTGTTAACTTTCTTTTACAAAGAAGCAACAAAATTAGGTTCTTTTGGAACCACTTTTGCATTTATGAGCTATTTGCAACACCCAAAAGTGGTAAAAATTTGCAGGTATTTTCAGTCTACGACAGATCCTGCCCACCTGTTTTACCACCAACATTTGTGAGGGCAACATGGCCATCATTGCAACTTAGCCCATGTTGGGGACTAAACCTGCAACATTAGCACCATGCTGTCTCGCATGCACAGAAAAACAACAAAAACCATTGACATCAAAACCAAAACAACACAGCATTGCAAAAACAGCTGTTGGTTTTGGTGGTTTGAGATTTAATTCACAGTCAATGCAGTAGCAGCCCTGAATTAAGCTGGCATTTTTTTAGAGATGTATTGGACCAGTTCATGGTGATCTACCTAGATGACAGCCTCATCTTCTCAGAAAATCAAGGCCTCCACAACCAATGTGTCTGCCTGGTACTTGAGTGCCTCTGAGTATGTGGCCTGTATAGGAAACCTGAGAAGTGTGAGTTTGAGCACATTCTGTTTACTACTTAGACTATGTAATTTCCCTTGATCAGATAGGTATGGATCCCCGAAGAGTGTCTGTGATCATGGACTGGGCAAACTGAAGAAACATCTGTGACATCCAGTGCTTTCTGAGGTTTGCCATCTTCTATCAGAGGTTCAGCAAGGGGTTTTCAAAGGTGGTGACCCTGATTCCCGGGCTGTTTTAGAAGAATAATATATTTGCTTGGACACAGGAAGCCCAATTTTCTTTTGCTCACTGAAAGGAGTGTTTACGTCAGTGCCCTTCTTGGTACATTTGGACTCAACAAAAAAGCCTTTGTTGTCAAAGCAGATGCCTGCAATCGAAGCAGTTTTGTTACAATGGCATGGGACCAGGGTGTGCTTCATCCTTGTGCATTTTTTTCCTGGAAACTGACAACTGTGGAGCAAAACTATGAGATCTGTGAGAAAACTGCTGGCCACCAAGGCCTCTTTTGAAGAATGACATCATCACCTGTAAGACACACATTTCCCAGTCCAGGTATAAATGAATCACAAGAACCCATGAACCATGAAACCTCCCAATCAACCACAGATCCACTGGTTTCTTCATTTCTCCTGGGTTTGACTTCACCCAGACCTATCACCCAGGTGCCAAGAATGGTAACCCAATGTGTTCTCTCGTAAGAGTGAGCACGGCGACAAAAGAGATGGGACTTCGGAACCTGCCACAGTCTTGAAACCCTGCCATTTTGCCAATGTGATGGTGAACGACAACTACCGTTTCTTGTGAAATCCCTCCTACCCCTCAATAAGTTTGAGGCAAAACTTACTTTGTCCAATATGGACCTAGCTCCTAATTCAAAATTCATGGTCAAGAATGCGATCCTCTTGTTTGAAGACTGGATTTGTATCCTTGATGGCCAACCATGCCTAGCAGTACTCGATCTATGTCGTGATTTGCCCCCAGCTGACCATTTCAGTCACTGGAAAATTTTGAGGTTGGTGTCTCGAAGTTTCTGGTGACCACAACTACATTTGTTCATCGAGTCCTACATCAACTTCTGTGATGTGTGTGCTTCAAAGTACACACCAAACCCTTGGGTGCTTTGATTCCCCTGCCCACTCCATCTCAACCCTAGCTGTCCATCTTCATGGATTTTATCATTGACCTTCCCAGTTCCCAGGGCCACGTGACTGCTAATCATTGTCAACCTACTTACAAAAATGTCTCATTTCATGCTGTGCCTTCAAATGCTCACTGAGGAAGTAGCAGCCCAACTATTTTTCACCCACATCTTCAAACTCCATGATCTACCTGTGGCAGTTTATTCTATTATGGTCACCACTTTTACAAGCCTATGATAAATTATGTACAGAGTATGCCTTATGAGGTATCATTTGAAATGTCATAATCTGCTGAATATCTTTATCCTGTTAAAATGTGTAGCAACACTATATGCAAGGTAATAAGATTCTACTATATGACTGTTAATGAAATATGTTGTTATTCTGCATCACACACACAAATCAGTTTTTCAGAGACTAAGACACACTAGCATCCAAGACAGGTGTTAAAAGGCCATCACCTGCTTAAGCGGCCATGCTTAAGAAGGGGGTGAAGGTGAAAACAAGAAATGTATAGTTCATCACAGGGATGATTCAAACATCATGTCCACAATGGACTGCGTGCCCCCATGACTCAGCAAGGATGTTTCTAGCACAAGAAATTGAATTATAAAGAGGGAGAAAAACACTTGAATTCACCTCTCCTCACACCTCTCTTTGCTCATGACATCAACAATTCTCAAAGAATTGAACTAAGGGGGAGTGGTCCCAGGCTGAAGGGGGACTCAACCTGTGAAATTCACAACAGTGTATGGTGAAATAAAACCTTTGCTTTTAAGTTCACTTAGCTTGTTAAGTTAGGCAGTCACTTGTATATAACTCTTTTGTTTTCTTTTGTAACCAGTCCTGACATTTATGCATCATCAGTTGTAATCACTTAAACTCTATCTTTCTGTAGTTAATAAACTTATCTTATTGTTTAATCTTAACCAGAGTGTTTGGATTAAAGTGTGTGGGGGACTCCATTTGGGATAACAAAGCTGGTGCATATATCATTTTCCTTTAATGAAATGACAGACTTTTTATTAGTTTGCTTTGTTCAGTAGTATGCTGGATAGTACAAGATGCACATTTCTGGGGGAACAACGCTGAAACTAAGAATTTGTGGGTGTTGTCCTGCAGTTTAATTCATGAGTGACTCATGTATTTAGCTGGGAGTGAATTTGCATACTGAAGGCTGTGTAACAGCAAAAAGCAGTGTAAAAGGCATCCCAGGCTAGAGAATTAAGGGGACAGCTGTTCAGTGTACCCTGGGTGGTGTCACACTAACATTTAATGTTACATCTGTTTGTGGATCACAATTCATTTCACATTTTTGGTGAAAGTTGTTCAGTTTCCTGGATGTGGATCAACCCCAGCTGATGGACAGATGGCGTGAATGAACCAGATTCTTGAGCAATACCTCCATTGCTTCATCAATTACCACCAGAATGGGTTTCAGTCCTCCCTTTTGCCAAATTCACTTACACCAACTCTGACCACAGATCGACCCACTGGAGTCCTTTTTCTGCTAACTTCAGCTTCTACCTCCATTTCCATCCAGCCATGCTACAAATTTCCCATGTCCCTGCAGCCTCCAACCTAGCTGGAGGCTGCACCATGTTCAGGAGACATTGAAATCTCACCTAGAAAAGGCCAAAGGGGATCACAAATGCTGTGCCAACCTCTGTCAGCAAGGAACGCCTCACATCATGGATAGCTCTCCACACAACACCTTGGCTCTACCCGATCTTCACAAAAGGTGGATTATAGATACCTTGGCCCATTCCAGGTCATCCAGAAGCTCAACTTTGTGGCCTTCAAACTCCAACTGCCCAAGAGAAAAGGAGGAGGTGTTGCACTGTAGATCAAGAATGTGTACACTTGCTCCAAGGTCCAAAAGGAAGTGAGCGAAAGACCTACTGAGAGTCTCTGGGTGAGGATAAAAAGAGAAAAGTATAGCAGCGATGGGGTTCTATTATCGACTACCAAATCGGGAAGAGGAAGTGGATGAGTCATTCTACAACAGGTAACAAGATTAGCTAACACACACACGCACTAGTATTAATGCGGGATTTTAACTTCACTGATATCTATTGGAAGACTATTACAGCAAAACATAACATGTCCTGCAAGTATGTGTAGGGGACAACTTTCTGATTCAGAAAGTTGAGGAAACAACTAGGGATCATTGATTTTGGATCTGGTTTTGACCAACAGGAATTAATTAGTTGCAAACGAGAAGGTGGTTGGGAACTTGAGAGGAAGTGATCATGTTCTGATAGAATTCAAGATCCTAAGGACAGGAGGACATGAGAACAGCAAAACAAGGACACTGGAGTTCAGAAAGGTGGATTTCAACCAACTCAGAGAAATAATAGTCAAGATCCCATGGAAAGACCAATTATGAAGAAAAGCAGTTGAAGGGGGCTGGCAGTTCCTAAAAGATGTAATTCTAGAAGCTCAGCATCAAGCTATTCAAATGCCAAGGAAAGATAAGAGCCACGGGAGGCCATGCAAGTGTATAGGCTCCTAATCAAAGCAGCCACTCCAGTCTGCTTAATGTGTCTACCTTAAGGTTGGGGATGCTCCCTGGCAGTTATGACAGACTGCTCTAGCCTGTGCCTGTTCCTACCTCATCTGCTGCTCAAGCCATGGCTGGTCATCATGCATCATGCAGGATGTTCCTTTAGCATTCTATCTAATGCTGCTGTTGCTTAGCCTAATGGATAGCGCACTAGCCTGGGCTTCAGGAGATTCGGGTTCAAGTCTTGGCTCTCACACTGGCCTGCTAAGTGAATTGGGGCAAATGTTGCCACCTCTGTGCCTCAGATTCCCTATCTAAAAATAGGACTAATTATTCCGATCTCCTTTGCAAAGTGTTTGAGATCTACTGATGAAAAGCACTATATAAGAGCTAGATATTATTAGAGGGTAAATTTATTCAGGGAACCAGATGTTGTGGTGAATGGTTGCATGTATGCTCTGTGCTTGCTAATTTTCAATTCATTACAATTTTTAACTTTAAAGATTTTCTAATGAAATATTTAAACGGCCCAGGGGGAAACCAAACTTTGAAAACACAGTTGGTGTCTGACAGTTTTTAAAGACAACAGCTGTTTCAGTTTTGTTTGAGGAGGCCAATTTATTGCTCCCTAGACCACAGCTCAATGCCAGCGTATAATATCTTTGGCACCGGATAAGGCTCCAATTTCTTTTCACCTTCTTCTGGCAGGTAACACATAATTTGCATATAGGTGCTGCCATGACCCATTTATCAAGTGAAACACTCGATCCAGATTTGTCTTGAGCGGGTCTGTATGACAATAGAGGCCAACTATCCAAATTATATAGACATTTACAAGACGTTGCCTGACTGTACTGAGCCAGGCTCTGCCTTGCTCCAGCAGCACAAAGTGTATGTAAAGCTCCCCAGATGGGGATTCTCCTGGCACAAAGCGACTCCCTCAGAACACACAGCTGATCTAGTTCTCTGTGTGGTGCACTCTCCCAGCATTGCCAGTGGAGGGGCATGCTGGGGAGGGAGGAGGCATGGCCAGAGAGCATTATACTCTGGCACTTCCTGGCTGTGGAACCCATTGTTTATGCCTTTGCAGTGGGGTGTAATTTAGAGTAGATGTGAGGTTGCTCTAAATTAGGTGAGAGGCTGGAGTGGGCCATGGCAGGCTGGAGATCAGAAATATGGCTTAAAGCCACTTTTGCCCCCCAACTCCTCAGCTATGCTAGAGTTCTGGTGCGGGTCAGGATCTAGCCCCATGCCTGAAACTCCAATTCAGCTACATCCATGCACAACTTCTGGCACCCAAATAGATCCTTTGAAGTCAAGAATAAACTCCCTCTCACAACTTTGAGAGACAGCAGTACTATGCATTGAGGCATACAGCCTTTCTCACTTGTAGAAGGAGACTGGATGTCTCAGAGGACAACTCTTAGAAAGTGAAGCACCTCACTTTTAAATTCAGTGGTTCCAATCCCACCCTGGTTGGTAGTAACTGAAGGTTTCTTTCTATTTTAGAGCTGTTCGGTGTCCTTTGTGGATGGATAGTCTGAATCCAGTTCAGAATGGCCACACCACAAGAAACAACTCACTTGGTGATCACGACCAGTTGTGTGTATCAGTGGAAAGACCACAAATTAAAGGGGCATGGATATGTAAATAACCCTTTCATTCTCAGTGGTGTTCCATCTACATAATACCTATCTCTTGTACAGGATTTTTCACCAGCAGATCTCAAAGCACTTTCCAAAGGAGGGCACTCTTATTATCCCCATTTTACAGATGGGTATACTGAGGCCTGGGCTGGGGAAGTGATTTGCCTAAAGTCACCCAACAAAGCGATGGCAGAGCTAGAAACCAAAACCCAGGTCTCCTAAGTCCCAGTTCAATTTCCTAGCCACTATTCCACCCTACCTCAGTGAGCATTGTTGAGAACAGTGTAGTATTACCAACTGTACGGTACCTGTCTATCAGTTACAAGAATAACAACAGGTAGTCATATGAGCATCTTTTATCAGCAATAATTTTTGATTTTCAGCAAAGTAAATCAATTGGCTTCTTTTGAAATCTATGCTACAGTACAATATTTGCACACAGAAAGGGTTAAGCAAAATTAAAATTGATGGCATATTTTCATGTATTACTGAAGAATATGAAGTACTATATAGTTGGGGTTGAGTGGGAAACAGGACTTTAAAAATAATACAGTATCCTATCATAATAGTGCAAATCACTAGTGATTACGGTACTTGGATCAATTGATATAGAATACCATAGTAGCATTTACATAACATCTTTCATCTGACAATTCATTGATTATAAAGGCAGAATGTGAAGGGTTAACTAGACCACAATCTATAAGTACCTACATGGGAACAAATATTTCATAATAGACTCTTCAGTCTAGCAGAGAAAGGCATAACACAATCCAATGGCTGGAAGTTGAAGCTGGACACAAGGCATAACATTTTAATAGTGAGGGTAATTAACTACTGGAAGGATTTACCAGGGGTCATGGTGGATTCTCCACCACTTGCAATTTTTAAATCAAAATTGGATTTTCTGTAATGGTCTTGTTCAAAGAAATTATTTTGGGGAAGTTCTATGACTGGTGTGTGACAGGGCAATTTCCTGCAATATCCTTGAAAAACCTTATAGAATTAAGTTTAAGTATTTTTGGAGTCTATTGTATTGAATGCAAAGTTTATCTATTATTGTGGGATTGGCTGCAATTTCTGTAGGAGGGAGGCATGGCCAATGTAAACCTTGGGAAATAGTATAAGCTTCAAATGATTATTTTAAACAATGGACCGTACAAGAAGGAACTTTTGGAACACACCAAGTTAAGTGGGTTTCCTAGGAAATACCTGGGGGAAAGTGAATGAAAATTCCCACCTCCACCCAACCTTTTGAAGCTGTGCCCTGAAGAGAGAACCATTGTCTGCCAATTACCTCTCCCCAGAATCTGAAGACCAAAGACCCAGGCTGTATAAAGGAAAGACTGACTTAGTCATGGGGGTGCCTGTTCTGAGATGAGGTTGTTATGAACTTGTAACCACAGACAAATTCCCTTGGTGGGGTTTGAAGGACTGACTCCTGCCAGAGTCCCTGCTGGACATGGTGGTAGTAGGTGATCTCTGGTAAGCTTATTTGCATGTGTGTAGGTTCTTTTATTGTTTTAACATGATCTGTCTGTAATGCTTTCACCTTAAGAATGAATGTGCTTGCATAGAAAGAGCTGTGTGGTAATTTATAACTGTGGGAAACTACAACTGTTCATAACTTCAGAGCAGAAAGCAAAAGTGTAGACACAAGCCTATTTAGCCAGTTTATTGCTGGGGGAGAATACAGTGTAGGCAGGGAACTGTGGGGCCTGGAAAACCTCCAGTCAGGGGAAGAGAGATGGGAGTCTCCACCCAAGATACTTGAGGGTTGAGTAGCCATATGGCTAAAAATGGCTGCTCTTGGTGGACAACAAGGGGGAAATACAGGTGCAGTTGCCCTGAACTGTGACACTCTGTTATGCAGGAGGTCAGACTAGATGGTCAGAATAGTCCCTTGGAATCGATGAATCATCTAGTCTGACCTCCTGCATAACACACGGCACAGGAGTTTCCTTGAATTAACTCCTGTTGGAACTGGAGCAAGTTTTTTAGAAAAAAACATCCAATCTCGATTTGAAAATTGCCAGTGATGATCCACTACAACCCTTGGTAAACTGTTCCAATGGTAAATTACCGTCCCTGTATCTCAAAGCACATCACAAACATTAATTAATTAAGCATGTTGCCAGGTTTCTGTGCTAGATATGGAATTATTATAAATATGCAACCATGAAAATAGACATAGAAAATTTAAGGTAAATATCAAAGTGGCCAAAAATTCTGTTCAAATCAGTTTTTGGCCTGATTTTCAAAAGATAGAAGTGTTTACACCGGGGCGGGGCGAGGGAGACAGGGACTTTTTGGCCCGAGGGCCACATCAGGGTTCCGAAACTGTATGGAGGGCAGGGTAGGGAAGGCTGTGCCCCCCAAACAGCCTGGCCCCCGCCCTCTAGCTGCCCCCTCCCACTTCCTGACCCCTGACTGCCCCCCTCAGAACCTCCTACCCAGCCAACCCTTATCCCCTGACTGCCCCCTCTTGGGACCTCCTGCCCCTAACCACCCCCCCAGGACCTCACCCCCATCAACCGCCCCCGCTCCCTGTCCCCTGACTGCCCCGACCCCTATCCACACCCCTGCCCCCTGACCGGCCCCCCGGGACTCCCACGCCTATCCAACCGCCCCCTGCTCCCTGTCCCCTGACTGCCCCCCCTGGTACTCCCAGCCCCTTACCATGCCGCTCAGAGCACCAGGACTGGCAGCTCCACCTCCTGTCCGGAGCCAGCCATGCCGCCGCACAGTCTAGAGCACCAGGGCAGGCTGGCGGGTCTTGCAGCCGCGTTGCCCGGTAGGAGCTCGCAGCCCTGCCACCCAGAGTGCTGGCGGCACGGTGAGCTGAGGTTGCGAGAGAGGGGGGGACAACAGGGGAGGGACCAGGGGCTAGCCTCCGGGTCAGGAGCTCAAGGGCTGGGTAGAACGGTCACGGGCCGTAGTTTGCCCACCTCTGGTTTACACCTTCTCTTAATTTCAGTGGGACGGTCAATGGCCATGAGCAGCTCTGAAAATCAAGCCCCTTGGTAACATTAGTAAGGAATCAAAAACTGAGGCACTCATTTGAAAATCTGGGTTTAAATGTCAGTCATCTACTAGTTGTTGTCAGAGCCAGAATAGACCCTTTCTTTATGGGCAAATGTGATTTTTACATATTGTAAGTATTTACATTTTTCAAAAGCACGTTGATTAAACTAATAACAATCCTTTTCACTTGAGATACCATATGCTGGACCTGTTGTACTCTGTATTTCTCACCCTTTCTTACATTAGTGCGATGCTGATATTGTAATATCAATATGCCCTGATCTACCTACATGGTTTCTAGTTAGTGCTAATAAGAATAAAACACAAATCACACCTATAAGGGAAATAATGTACAGTACTTCATGTATGTGGATTTACTAGATCTATGAGACAGGATTTCCAAAATGATTGAATAGGAGTATACACATCCTTTAGATAGAATGGAGTGGCAGGTTCTGCTGAAGAAATCAATAATGCTCAACTGAAGCTTAGATTCTGTAATGCAAAGCAGTGGAACTGCAGTTTTCCCTCAACAAATGTCTCTAAGGAACTATTGTGTTTTGGTTTCCTCAGATAATTTCTGCCATGGCAGGGAACTCTAGAAAATTCAGGGAAAGGGGGAAAATAGCACAGGTATAACTGACACCTTGTTCTTCCTGGAAATTACTGTGCAACCTAAAAATGACCTTAAATTTCTCTAGGAAAAGTCAACAGGAAAGTAACAGCAGAATGGAAACTTTAGAGGTGTCATTAGAGACCTCAGAGAAGGAAGAGAGAAGGTTGTCCAAATTACCAAGACTCCTCAGTCTTTGTGTGTGTCTTCATCAGACCTGCATATGGTTCTGATCAAAGCAAACATCTACTGCCATACTATTAGCATGGTGATGCAGGAATGGAAGAGCACATTGGATTCTATCCAGCAAAATAATCAGTGGTTATTACTAGGGTGGCGTGAGAAGCAGAAAGATCTCAGCTAAATTTTCAGATGCCAGAATGAGTTTACAGCAAAAAAATCAAAGCAATCAGCCAACATTTTCTACATTGTCAAATATTAGGCTCTTCACTCCATTTAAAAGCACATAAATGAAAATGTTAGTTGCGTACAATGATTGAGGACTGAACAAAACATAAGAGCATAAGGCTTAAGAAAACATAAGATCATCACTGATAAAGTTTACAGATGACACAAAAATTGGGGGAGTAGTAAATAACAAAGAGGATAGTGTCACTGTTCAGAGTGATCTCTGGATTGCTTGGTAAACCGGGTGAGAGCAAACGATATGGCAGAATGTAAATGTATACTTCTAGGAACAAAGGATGTAGGCCACACTTACTGGATGGGGGACTCTATCCTGGGAAGCAGTGACTCTAAAAATGATTTGGGAATCGTGGTGGATAATCAGCTGAACATGAGCTCTCAGTATGATGCTGTGGTCGAAAAAGCTAAAGTGATCCTGAGATGCATAAACAGAGGAATCTGGAGTAGGAGCAAAAAGTTATTTGACCTCTGTATTTGGCACTGGTGCAATCTCTGCTCTAACACCATGTCCAGTTCTGGTACCTACCACTCAAGAAGGATATTGATACACTGGAGAGGGTTCAGAGAAGAACCACGAGAATGATTAAAGGATTAGAAAACATGCCTTGTAGTGATAAACTCAAGGAATTCAATCTATTCAACTTAACAAAGAGACAGTTAGGGGTGATTTGCTTACAGTCTATAAATAATGCAGGGAACAAATATTTAATAATGGGCTCTTCTGTCTAGCAGTAACATGGACCAATGTCTAGAAACTGAAGACAGACAAATTCAGACTGGAAATAAGGCATGATATTTTGAGTGAGGGTAATTAACTATTGGAATAATTTACCAGTGGTGGTAGTGGCTTCTCCATCACTGACAATTTTTAAATCAAGATTGGATGTTTCTCTAAAAGATATGCCCTAGGAATTAATTTGGGGAAGTACTATGGCCTGTGTTATACAGAAGATCAGGCTAGATGGTCCCTTCTGGCTTTGGAATCTATGAAACATAATGCATCAAAGTTTGAAAATGTTGGTAAATATCTTGATTTATAAACTCAGTAAATTTGATCAGAAACTCATTGGAAGTGAATAAATATGGAGCTCTTCAATGTAATTTTTGCAGTCACTTTTCAGTCTACTTTCACTTCATCATACATTGCAAATGGCAAGCCCTTTCTTAATGGATCTGTTTTCATTATGATGCAGCAGTAGCTGCACCATAGTTAAATTTGCACTATAAATTCCAGTTTTAACATAAGCTTAAATCTTTATTTTGTAAAAATCTATTTGAAATGGCAAAAAACATAACAAAGAATATAAACTTTGAGTGGTATTTGAATTCTTTATGGTGGTTTGATGATAATGTAAGACAATGAAGGACAATCTTACCAGTGGCCTCACCCATCTTAAAGCAGAAAAACTTCCCAACGGCATGGAATGTGGAACTTTGAGATGGGCTGATCTGTTAAAATAACAGGTATAAAAGCATATGAACTCACTGTTCAAGTTTTGCCTTCAAGTACTACTTGGACAAAGCTGGGGTATGCATTGTTTCTGGTATCTGTTGGAGACAAAGTCTGAAATATATATGTCTGACTGTGTCAGAGTATGTTCCAGGCAATATGAAAGTGGAAAGGAATGCACAGTCTATCACCTTTATTTCTTATTTTCATGCTTTTTAAGATTTTGTCTGGATGGGGTGTGTTCTGCTGCAAACTTTACTGTCCCAAAATGTAGGCCTTTTTTTGTTAATAAATATTAGAGTCAAGATTTTCAAAAGAGAGTAAGCTTTTTGGCATCTTAGTTTATATTTCACATCGAAATAAAATGGCCTGATTTTCTTCCCATTGTCTTTTGAAAATCAGGCCACTTATTAGGTGAAACCTATGTGCAGATGTCCATTTTTCAAAATCTTGGATTCCATTTTTCTACAGATGAAGTGGGTTTTTTTTTCTTTGTGGTTGTTTTTTTTTTAAACTTGGCTTGGTATGAAATGTTGTGGAAGAGATTTTAAATGGCTAGAATAAGATGGGGGAGTACGAAGAAGGAAATTGTCTCCATGATTCTAAAATATCCAAAGGTAATTTCATCTTGCATTTATCTATAGGAATGTTCTGTCATGATTCACCAATTGCACATGTTAATTGTCCATCATGATCATGGAATTTGATGCAGCCATCTGTTTAAAATAAAAACACAACACAAAAGAGTCTAGAGAGAAAAGCTGGGGGCGGGGCTGAAGTTGCATATGCTTCCTTATACACACAAAAGCATGTATGCTAATTGATTACATGCTTCGGAAACATAAATAAGACAAATATAGAAAAGGATTAAAGTCTAGCTATACTGCAAACAATTATGAATGTGCCCAAAATTACAAAGAGGAAAAGTACCTACTCCATTGGACTGATCATAGGATTGGGCAACCGGAATTCCTGGGTTCTTGTCTCTGCTCTGACTAGGGTGATCAGATAGCAAGTTTGAAAAATCCGGACACTTTTTTTGGTGTGTGTGTGTACACACAGTAACTCCTCACTTAATGTCCCGGTTACGTTGTTTTGTTATTATGTTGCTGATCAATTAAAGACCATGCTCGTTTAAAGTTGCGCAATGCTCCCTTATAATGTTGTTTGGCAGCCACCTGCTTTGTCCACTGCTTGCAGGAGGAGCAGCCCATTGCAGCGAGCGGGTGGGGGCTTGGAACCAGGGTGAACTGGCAGCCCCCTATCAGCTCCCCTAAGTTCCCTGTGCTGCAGCTGCCCAGCAGGCTATCAATTGCCGGCAGTTCAGCTGTCCCTCCCCCCACTGCCACGTGCTGCTCCTGCCCTCTGCCTTGGAGCGGCTCCTGGGAGCCTCCTGCTTGCTGTGAGGGGTGGGGGTGGGGAAGAGGGGTGCTAATGTCAGGGTGTCCCCCTCCCCCCGATCCTGTCCCCCTGCTCCTTTGCCCCATCTCCACAGAGCGGGACACGACAGGGCACAGGAGGGAGGGAGCTTGCTGGTAGCAGCTGCTGTCTTAACTTGCTGATCTACTTAAAAAGGCAGTGTACTTAGAGTGGCATCAGCATACTTAAAGGGGCAATGTGCGTGTGTGTGTCTCACTCTCACAGTGTGTGTCTCTGTCTCTCTCTGCCATGCTGTGTCTCCTCCCTCCATTCCTGCTGCCTTGTAGAGCAGGAGGCTACATTAACAACAACATGTTAACCCTTGAGGGCTCAGCCGAGTGCTAGTTCATCATTTAACCCCAAGGCATTCCCTAGGAACTAGCCCACCCTCTTACTCCACCACCTCAACCAAGCTTCACAATCATTATTGCTGTGTACAGTATTAAATTGTTTGTTTAAAACTTATACTGTATATATGGGCATGTGTGTGTGTGTATATATATATAAAAATAGTGTTTTGTCTGTTGAAAAAAATGTCCCTGAAACCTAACTTCCCCCCCTCCCCTGCCCCATTTACATTAATTCTTATGGGGAAATTGGATTCGCTTCACATTGTTTCACTTAAAGTAGCATTTTTCAGGAACATAACTACAACGTTAAGTAAGGAGTTACTGTAGTTGTGTATATAAGACAAAGCCCCTAATATCAGGACAGTCCCAATAATATCAGGATGACTGGTCACCCTTGCGCTGACATTGGCTGCCTCTACAACCCTGGGCACGTCATCATCCTCATTCTGCATAAGGGGAAATTAAAAATTGCTTACTTACATCACAGAGATGTTCATTCTGAGGGTTAACTTAATGAGTCAAATTCAATGCTGCTTCAATAACTTCAGTGGTATAGTACCCCTTGTGCATTTGGTTCACTATTTGCAAAGGAATATACAAATAAAAAATAATATATTTGAGTGCTAATGTAAAAGTAGTTGAAAGCCACAATTTCCTATTTCTCCTTTAATCCTGTCTTAAGCACAATTTGGCCAAGCTGCCCATATGCCCTTCTACAAACCCACCTTATCCTTTAGTGTTACTGTGCATATGTACACAATGGGTAGCTGATCTTGGCTTCAGGGCAGCCTCTAGGCACTACTGTAATACAAATAAAAGGTTAACAAATAAAAAGTTTTTTAGTCTGTTTACCTGGAGAGATGAGAGACAAGGTGGGTGAGATAAAATATTTTACTGGACCAACTTCTGTTTGTGAAAGAGATGTGGAGAGATGTAACGCTCTGTATGCTACTCTGTGCACTATTCTGTAGAAGGCAGATTCCATTAGGAAACACTGTGAGATGAAGAAAACACTAACGCAATTCTGTTCCTTAGAGAACCACACTCTGGCAAACTTTAAACAATATAATATTTCATCAGAGTTCCTGTTAAACTGCCAGGCACTTTCTTTTCTGAATTTCTTTTTCCCACCACGCCTGATTAGCAAGATGAATGTGTAAATAAAAGCCTTCTACTTCATTCTCGGTGTGCGCTTCCCCCATGATTCATTCTGAGGTGCCACAACCCAGGGTTGGTGATATTAGTTTTATCACCATGGGATCAATTCTGATATCATATACAGCGCTGTATGTATTCCACTCATTATGCTGTTGCAGGCACACGTTTTGCTGTTGAACTCTAGGAGTTCTATTGTGTTGTAAAAATAATGAAAACAGGGAAGAAAGGGAAAGGTCTCCAAGTAGTTATTTCATGTGGTTAAAATAATTTAATAAATAAATAAGACCAAACAAACCCAGCAGACTTGGATTTGAAAGAGCAGATAAACCCAGATGAGAAATCAAATTCAGTGGTGGGGGGGGAGCAAATATAATAACTTGTAAATCAAATGAGCAATCTAGTAATCAATCTAATGCTTAAAAAAAAGCCCCTAAAATGACTGCAAACGAATATGATTTGTTTAAAAATCCCTACTGGAGTAAGCAGAAGAATTTGAATAGCAGCACTCGATACAGATACTGTTAGATGGAGAAGTTGGTGAGCAATGAATTCTGGTGAACTCTTTTGTTTCCTTTTAACAGGAGCTGTGTACCCTTTGAAAATTTCAGCCACCAGTCCTAGCAGTCTTAATGGCTAGGGCCATATAGCACAGAAGATTAATGGGCTCTGGGGCTCTGGTTCAAGTACAGGTTGAAAGGGGCTGAAAGTTATTAGAATCGGTTGAAAAATATGAAAAGCTTTTAAATGGAAACACTTCTGATGAAAAATCTCTGCTTGGCTCCAGTGGTCACATTTAATGACAGTTCAGAGGCCTACACGGAAATGCATTGCTGCTTTCAGCCCACTTCCTAGTGGACGGGTATCAATACCTCAATGCTACTTTAAATCAGTCCCTTTGTCTGCAATCTCGGCAGCCCGGTTGCTTCCAGGGATGGCTCTTCCATGGCACAACTGAGGCACACTTCCAGGTGACTGCGGGCACCTGCACAACTGTTCCCTGTTCTCCGGATACACAGAAGACTTCAGGGTTGTCAGTCCAACACCCAGTGTGAGTACAAACTTCACCTTAAAACCTTCATTATCCTTTTGCAATGCCCCTTCATCTGCCAAAGTGTTTTGGAGGTTTATTAGAAGAAAGAGCAAGCTGTGGAAATTTTCCTTTATTTCCAACCTTTGTAATGATCAGGTAGAGGGCTTGGACTAGTACCTTTATTATTATTATCATTTAGGCAAACAGTCTCCCTTACACTATGGCCAAGAAACCTGGGTGCTTAACATCAATAATTTAACTGCATGCTGAGCTTGGGATTTTTGAAAGAGACTAATGGAATGAGGCAGCCAGCTCCTGCTGAATTTCAAAGGGAGTTGGGTACTCATCTCCCGTAGGCACTAAATGTATGTTGCCTGTTTTTTCAAGCTGCTGCATACTCATCACCCCTTTGGACTTGTATGGGAGTTGAGGGTCCTCAGTGCCCCCCAGGATGCACTCAGCACCTCACCCACAAGCGTACAGGGTAAAATAGGATAGGGTGGAAGTGGAGCTGAGCATGTCTGAGAAGCCATGGGCTAAAGCATGATCCTCATTATACTAACAAAGAAGTTAACGACACATGCCTCTCTTTGGCCTTATCCCTTTTCCTATGGAAGAATAAACTGGCAGTCAGCAAGCAGCACTTTCATTAGTGCAGGATTGCATTCCTCTGCACTTCTATATGCCCATTTTTATCTCATGCTTATACATGCAACACCCCACACCTGCACGTATGACATCTAGTCCTAGATGTATCAGGAAGAGTAATTTAGATGGAAAATGGGATTTAATTTCAGCAGTGGTCTCATTCTATGTAACTATGAAGAATGATGATTTTGAACAGTTGATAGGATAGTATCCCACATTACAGATTTGACTTTAAAGATTGTTTTGTCTTAGTAAGGCTTTGCTTTACTTTTTCCCCTCCATAACCCACAGTTCCTCAAAGATTCACTGATTCCGAGACTCTAAGGCCAGCTTGGCACACTATGATCATCTAGTCTGACCTCCTGTACACACAGGCTATAGTTTTCCCCAGAAGATTGACTAAAGCATGTTTTAAAAATAGTTCTCATTTCTAAGATGCACAGGTTCTAAGACCACCACCTCCCCTGGTAAACTGTTCCAGTATTTAATTACTATCACTGTTAAGAAACTGCAGCTTATGGTCAAGGTCAAATTTATCTAACTTGAACTTCCAGCCAATCTTGTCATGTCTTTGTCTGCTAGATTGAAAAGCCCTGTACCGTCAAATATCTTTTCCATGTGTAAGTACCTATGCACAGAGACCAAGGTACCTCACAATCTTATCTTTGAAATAAATATATAACACAAAGGATCTTGGGGAAAAACAAAAATGCTTCAGCCCAAATCCTCAGCTGCTGTAACTTGGTGTAACTCAGTTGAAGTCGATGGATCTATGCTGATTTACAACATCTGAGTATCTGTAGGGTGACCAGATGTCCCATATTTCATGGGACAGTCCCGTATTTAAGCCCTCCTGCAGGTGTCCCAACTTTTTCTTAAAAACTGGCAATTTGTCCCGTATTTTCTGTCTCCCTCCCCATCAGTACTGGTGGGTCCTGCTGCTGTCTGGATCCCTGCTCGCCATCCGCCCTCCCACCAGAGGTGAAGGGGGGTCCTGTGGCTAATGATGTGGGTGGGTGTGCAAGGCTGGTGGCGGGGCAAAACTGCAGCACACGGGGCCAGCTGCTCCCTTTGCTGGTCTATCAGCACAGCCCACACTGCGTGCTGGCGCTCGGCCAGCAGGGCCTCTCCCCATGTCCCATTTCCAACCGGCACTGGCTGTGCGCTGTGGTTGCTGGTGAGTGCGGGCAGGTGCCAGGCAGCAGCTGGTTACATGTCGTCTCTGCTGCCCACCCATTGGCCCTTTATCTGCTCCCCCTCTCACTGTCCTCTCCATGCTTTGCCCCTTCACCCCCACAGTGCCACTGCTCCTCCATATCCCGCCCCCCCACGGCGAGGCACAACCCGCTCCCAGCGCTGTGCGGAGAACCAGCCCCTGGTCGGAGCGCTCAGCTCACCAACAGCCTGGCCAGCAGGCTCCTTACTTCCCCCATTGCCTCTGGCTGAGCTGGCGCCCCGGGAAAGGCCAAGACCATCCAGCCTGGGGCACTGGCCAGGAGGAGCTGAGCCCTGCGTGTTCCAAGACCTGCACAGCGCTGGCATGGAGAAGCCTCTCATCCCCTCAGCTAAGCTCTGGAGTGGCAGGGCAGGGGGGACACGATTTCCAGCCTGTTCGTGCCCTGACCCTGCAGGCTCCACAGCGCCTTCTTCACCCACCCTGGTGTGACAAGTTCCCCCCGCAGGGTGCCACCTGGAACTGGGGTACTGAGCCCCTTGACTCACCAGCCTGGGCTTCCACTCACCCTGTAATGCTGTGACAAGCTGCAGACACGCTCCAGGTCTCACCCTTTCACCAGCATACAGGTAGGGACACACCCAGCTGTAGAACCATGAAGACAGGCTTTTTGTGAGAGAGGTGTATGGGATTGTCTGTGTGTGCAATCTCCCCATGTGCGTGTGGTGGGGGGTAGGGGTGTGTGTGTCACCCTCCCTGTGTGAACCCTAAAGCTTTATAGATAAGAAGATAAATATAAAGAATCCAATTACGAAGTATTTCTTTAGAACAGGGACTCAGTCAACTTGATGTTAATTTGAACATTTGTACTGCATAGTTCAGACTGATTGCCATTGAACTTGCTTGAATATGAGTAATTTTACCAGGGGTCCCATATTCAGCATGGGGAAATATGGTCACCCTAAATATTCACCACTTTTTCTGTATTTATCAGTGATCCAAGGGGAACTGAAACCCACTGGGGCAGTGCCTTGAAGAGTGTGATATGAAACTGTCAAATTAATTAGAAATCTAAAAAAACAAAATATGCCTTGCTGAACCCAAAAACAAGTCTAAACAATCTGGTTTTAGTTGTTTTACATGTGACAAGATATTTCTGCTTTCATCCAACAGAAATATGAAAGATGATACTGATGCATATAAAAGGATGCATAATTAACATGGAAGTTGTAAAGCAAAGTTAGCTTTTGTTTAGCATTACTGTAGATAACATTCTGTGTATTGATCTCCTCAAAGGAGGTGACTTGGGAAAAACATGGTGACTTTTACTGTTGCTTTTTGTCCTATTGGTCCAGTCAGGCTACTTTGCAACCAGCATTGACTGCCATGACTCAACAAATGTAATACCAGGTTCTGATATGGGCATTTAAACCCTTCAATAATGTAAGTCTAATTTCTTGTCACCTGTCTCAATATGGCAGCTGAGACTGTAGGCTTCAGACTGCTAACCAGCTCCAGGTATAAACTGGAAAGGTCAAGTCTGAATATCTGGAAAGCTTCCTCCTCAGCATATACCAGAGTCATATGTGGCATCATTTGGGAGAAAGTTAATTCTGCTTTTGTTTTCTATTTGGGTTATGTACTTTGTTGTTGCACTGTTCATTTGGGTTAGTGTTGGTGAACATTTTTTTGTCAACTGGTTTTCAATGAAAAATTGGGTTTTTCGCTCCTTTATCCCCCATGATGAGTGTCTTCTTGCAATTATTTTGTTGACTGAAATGCCTGAAAACCAAAACATTTCAATTTGGAAATGCTGCAATGGTGCCTCATGGGAGTTGCAGTTCAGTCATCGCATGTCTAGTCTCCTCTATTGTCCAGGCTCCCCAGCTGGACTATGTTTTCCGTCATGTACCACAGCCAGGGACACTGGCACTGTGTCCCCTCACTGCTTCCTGAGCACCAGTCCATGGCCCCATTGCCTCTGCAGGGCCCCACCCTTCTTTTCTGCTTCATAGGGCTCCTCAGACAAACTCCACAGGAAAATTAAAAGTTTCCTCACCTGGGCTCCCTTCAGCAACAGCTTTCAGCCAGTTACAGCTTCTCAGACTTCTGTTTCCTGGGCATCCCCCAGCTTACTGCCAGGCCTCAGGCAGTACTCAGCTACTTTCCTCAGCCCAACCCCCCTTGTGGCACCTCACTGCCTTTTTATACAGGAATTACTTGCTTCCTCTCAGGTGAGGCTCATCTTGTAATTAGGGCTGACATAGCCCTAGTGTGGGCTCTCTGGCCAACAAGCAAGCCACCCAGTTGAAGATATCTGTGAGGAATTGCCTCCTTTACCAAGGGGGAAGACCAGGTGCACCTTGAGATGCAGGCTGACCAGGGAGCCTGGCAAAAGGGAGCATGAGGCCTCCACCCCACCTATCCAGGGCATTTCCAAAACAAAATATTTTGCGGTTTGGCCAAAATTCAGTATTAGAAATTCAACTAGCTCTATTATTGGGCTTGATTTCTTTTTTTCACTTTACCAGTGTGTTTCCTTGCATGGGCATGTATCCCAAGTTAAAATCAAGCGCTGCCTCAATATCTATCATAATAAATTAATCCTTCCTGTCCTCTTGCCTTGATAGGTGGCTAAAAACAGACCTTAAAGCATTAACAAAGAGACAGGGGTTTTGTTTTCTCACCTCACTCTGCAATGATCTATCACTGCTGCTCCAGTGGAAAGTAACTGCGCCAGAACTTACATGTTCCGCTATTTACATGCACAAATAAAAGTTAAATCTCTCCTCCTTTTCCAGTCTCCCCCTTTCTCTGCAAACCGCATGTTCTGAGGAATCTGCATGTAAAATTTACAATAATATGATCTACTTCAAACACATCTGAGATGCTGTCGTTTGTGCTCGCTATCTAACGTACAGCAACAACAGTTATTTTCTCCCGCTAGAAAAAGAAAAGGCACATTATCTCGACCAGGATCTTAAAGAAAAAAAAGTTAAAACTCATTTGGTGAAAGTCTCAAAGGAGATACTATTCTTTCCCAATCTCCATTTAAAAAGGCTTTTAGAGTTTACCAACATTTGATTTGAATTATTCAGGTTAAGCTAAACTGATATATTATTCATATTAAGTGACACACATAAATAATGCCAATTTTATCTCCAAAAGATATTTTTATAAGCTTATGCGGATGCAGGTTGTAGTTTATTGCTGAGGTATTACCAACTCATTAGCAGCGAAGTTTTGTAAAAAAATTTCTCCTCAGCTCAATAGAGAAAGAGTTGACAAGTCATTTCACATGAAGATGAATTCCTAACATCGCTCCTGAACATTACGTATAGCCATGCTCAAAATGATACAAATGCAGCCTTTAAATGCACAGATTTTCTACCCCTTGCTCATGCTTAAATGTTGCGTAGCTATTGTGTGTGCCGTCTGCAGAGGGGTGAATTTCACCCATTGGCAGCAATGGAAACTGGACGTGTTTGGTACATCTGAAGACTAGGCTACCTATTACTGAACCCAGCTCAACAACATTTTTGCATGTTCTTAAGTTTATCCCTATTCAGCAAAGTACTTAAGCATATGCTTACATTTAACCATGTGCTTTAGTCCTGTGAATGTCAGTGGGACTTAAGCATGTGCCTTAAGGTTCTTTGCTGACTAAGGGCCCACTGAGGAGATTTTCAAAGGCACAAAATGTCAAGTAGGTGCTTAATTCCCATTGACTTTCAGTGAGAATTAGGTATTAACACATGTTGTGTGTTTGAAAATCTCACCCTACATGTGTTT
The DNA here is from genome assembly GCF_965152235.1 of Eretmochelys imbricata. Classification (NCBI taxonomy): domain Eukaryota; kingdom Metazoa; phylum Chordata; order Testudines; family Cheloniidae; genus Eretmochelys; species Eretmochelys imbricata. Next base: position 20,666,099 of record NC_135572.1, read on the forward strand.
AAATTTAGGCAAACAAGTTTGAAAATGTTGCTTTTAGGGCCTGATCCATGTCCTGTAGTAATCAAGGAGATGCTTTATGGCTATTGGGAGTTTTCTAGGACTTGAATTTGTGTTGAATCAGGGCTTTAATCTCTTTCTACTTCAGTTTCCCCATCTTTAAAATGTATGTGTCGGGGGGATACTTACCTCAGAAGGGCTGTTGTGAAGTTTTATTGATTTATGCAAAACACTTTGACATCCACAAGCAGAAGATGCTTTAGAAACACAAATGTTAATATATAAAAATATTTCTAAATGAACACTCTCTTAGTGAAAGGGGAGGACTGTTTTTACCAGTGACTGCTAGTGCTGCTTTTATTTCTTCTTGTGAAGTGGTTAGATTCCTAATCATGCTAATCAATCAATATAATCTTTATGACAGGTTTCAGAGTAACAGCCGTGTTAGTCTGTATTCGCAAAAAGAAAAGGAGTACTTGTGGCACCTTAGAGACTAACCAATTTATTTGAGCATAAGCTTTCGTGAGCTACAGCTGACTTCATCGGATGCATCCGATGAAGTGAGCTGTAGCTTATTTGAGCATAAGCTTTCATGAGCTACAGCTCACTTCATCGGATGCATCCGATGAAGTGAGCTGTAGTTCACGAAAGCTTATGCTCAAATAAATTGGTTAGTCTCTAAGGTGCCACAAGTACTCCTTACAATCTTTATGTTTCAAACAGTTTTCTCAGAATTACGTAGGCAAGAATTATCATTGTTTCCTATTTTATGGTCCATAGACTTGCCTTTTTTGCTTATTTGTTAATATTTGATTGTTCACTTAGACCAGTGTGATAAGAAATTGTCATTCTTCTGTGCATGGAAATATGGGTATTTCTTCTCTGTTTATCTTGCACATCACTGAGTAATGACACACAGAGATGTCTTTTGTCTTTTATTCTCTATCTGTATCTGCTGAACAGTCCTTGTCCTCTATTACCTTTTAAATGATGTACGAGTGTCTATATTTGGTTACATTTCCCCTGAATTAAGATCCCAGTTCAGCAAGGTACTGAAGCATGTTTCTAACCCATTGGGATGACACTGGGTATGTCTACACTGCACACTAAGCCTAGAATCTGACTCAGGTTGGAGACCAAGTCCCTCTTCCATCCACTCCCAAATCAGTCTGACTCGGGTCAGCAAGCAATCAGGACCTGGGTCCCAGGAACCTGCCGGGGGGGTGGAGGGGGGCAGGGAGGGGCATCAGAGCCTGAGTCCCTCTGTGACTTGAGTCCAAGCCCTGTCATTTTACAGTGTGTACACAACTCAAATCTACAGATCCATGTCAGAAGATCTATGTAGTGCCGTATGGATGCATTAGCACAGCTGTGAGACCCAGATCCAGCAACTGTAAACCCAAGTTTACAATGAAGTGTGGATGCTCAAGCATGGGCTTGGAAACATCAGGTCCCACAGACCAGGGTTTACAATGTAGTGTAGACATAGACTCATAGATTTAAAGCTAGACACATACCTAATTGCATTCCTGAAGTGGGGCATATTTGCTGCTCCTCTGTTGTCCATTTGTAGCTGGTTCTACTTTTTGCTGATTTTATTTAATTTTGTGAATGAAACATCATCATTATGATCATTTAGGGTCAAATTTTGCCATTGGATATTGACACAGGGGCCTTCCCATTAGTTGCATTAGGAGCCATTCAGGTGTTGAATCTCATGGAGCCAGTCATTTAAATAGGAATTTTGATCTTCACCCATTGATTTATCAGAGTTTTATTTGGTGATGACAAAGGTTATAACTGGAACTACTAACATATTAAGGGTGGGTGAACCCACAAAGATAAAGTAAGACCTCTTCCAAATCTTTGCCCCCAAGCTCAAAACAGAATGTGAAACACACCTTTTCTGGGGTTTTATACACATATATGAACACAGACATTTTTGTGCATCTCAGCGTGCCTGGGTTCTGTCTGGGACTGGAAATGTAAGTGCCAGACTATGAAAATAGACTGTTCTTGGACTATTGCCAAACCATCAGAAAGAAGCACCAGAAATTTGGTGAGAGAGCCTACCCTTTCAAAATATCCAGCACAATTTTGCATTCCCCAAAAGTCTGGGTGGTTTGGATCAACACTTTTGAACGATCAGTAATGACCCTCTGAATCTCTGAAGGTTTGCCCATCATGAAATGTAAACGCATGGTGAACGCGGTACAGTGAAGCCTCATTCCGGTAAACCAAATCCCTCAGCTAGCTGACACTTGGCCATGTCCCACAGGGTCACAGTGAAGAGCTCTTGGCTGGCTTCTCCAAGTTTGCTTCCCTGGACACAGGCAAGTAAGTTGTCTTTGCGAAGGCTAGTAGATGTGGAGACAGAGCCTGCAGGGATGGGGAAGGCTCTTGGGGCAGGGATTAGATCATTAAAAAATCCAGGTAGCTGGACATGTGTTGACGGAAAGAAACAGTGAGCAACTTACTTATGAGCTTCAAAAGTGATGGGTCTCATGAGGGCTCTAGACTTTCTCTTAGTGAGTGCTGGGTAACAGTCTGCAGTTGTACTTATTTGTACCAATGAGGCCATGGAAACTAACTTTAGATTGCTAGGAAGGTGGCTTAGGCAGCTCTTTCAGAAATGCTTCCAGTCCCATGTATGTGCAGGGACAACTAGATTGAGGGCATGGGGAAGAATTGCAGGGTCTAAGTATAAGGATGAAAACATGGCATGAATAAGAGAGGTTTACATTTATTAGGAACTGAGGAACATTCTGGGGCCAGAGCATCCTAACTGTAAGCACACTGAAATAATAAAGTTTTGGGAAATTGTTTAGTTAGGCTGGAAGACAGTGAGTGGAGAGAAGCATTCATGCTGGACATAGACATCACTTAGAGATGTCTATAATGGAAAGTAACCAGTAAAAAATGGGACAGAAAACACATCTGAACTGGAGCAGGGATAGGTAAAGATCAGAGGTAGTCCGTGAAATCAAGATGTCAGACTACGGGGTTAACAATAGGCCCATAAAATGTAAGTATCTATATAGAAACACAAGAAGCTTAGAAACAAAATAGGTGAACTAGAATGCCTGGCCTCATCTCTCAATTTAGAGTAGCTTTATGTTCCATTTGCAGTAGGAGACTTCTGTGGCTAAGGATCATTAAACATGGGGCACCAACCTTCTTGCAACTAATGTATTTCACTAACCTCCCACATGGAGAGAGTGGATTTCCTTAGGGAACTAACCAAGGAGAAGTATAACTTAAAGGCTTTCACTTTCTTCAGAAGCTCATCTCTCTGGAGTCATGTGAGCTCTTCAGTTTCACAGCATCACAAGTGGTCATTTTAGCTGATGCCTGGAAGAGCGGCAGGGTTAACGCCATGAAGGCAGATACACAAAAAACAAACAAAAATACACTCAACCCATTTTAAAACCTGATGTAATCACTGGGGAAGAAAAAAACTCGCTTCAAAGAATTTTGTGGTTAAAAGTACTTTTTATTTTGAAAGTATTTCAAATTTGATGCATGTGAACAATGATTCCCTTTCCCAAAAGGTTCTACAAAGCTGGCTGCAGAGGGAGGTAAGCTAATGAATAGGAAAACCAGGAAAAAAAACCTTTAAAATCCCTTTAATAAAAATGGTTTATTTCTCTGGGGTTTCTTACTTCTGGTCTTGGTGGGGTTTTTATGTTGTATCTCTGACTTTATTGGATATTGTGCATATGTGCAGCACAAAGCAAATAGCACGGCACACTGGAGCCTGTCTTCTCTGTGTGAGAGGATGAGCAAGGACATTTCATTCCACACATCTTTCACAGTGTGCTCTGTGATTCCACAAAGTCATCCAGGGTGTACCTTCAACACAAAAGGAGGAACAAAAAGCTAAAAGAAGAGAAAATAGATCTGGAAAATTCTGCTGCGGCACATTGAGCATGGATGTAATTGCACAGCCAAAATCCAGAAGCTGACCCTAAATTCAGAGGACACCTTTTGCAACATAAAGCAGAAATATCACTGTTTCAGTTGGTGTATCTAAATTCCATGGCAGATTCCACTCAGGTAGTGCAAAATGTAGTAAAACCTGGCTGCACCTCTCTATATGGGTTCCCTCAGCAGAGATTCATGGATTCTGAGGCTAGAAGAGACCACTGTGGTCATCTGGTCGGTCCTCCTGTATAACATTGGTCATAGAACTTCCCCCAAAACAATTCCTGGAGCAGATTTTTTGGGAAAATATCAAATCTTGGTTTAAACATTGGATCAAAGTTGAGAATCCACCACAACTGTTGGTAAATTGTTCCAGTAGGTAATTACTCTCACCATTAAGTCTTTTCATCTTATTTCCAGTTTGAATTTGTCTAGCTTCAACTCCCAGCCATTGCATCATGTTATACCTCTCTCTGCTTGTTGGAAGAGCCCATTATTAAATATTTGTTCCCCAGGCACATACTTATCGACTGTAATTGAGTCATCCCTTACTCTTCTCTTTGTTAAGATAAATACATTGAGCTCCTTGAATCTATCACCATAAGGTATGTTTTATAATCATTTACTCACTCTTGTGGTTCTTCTTTGAACCCTTTCCAATATATCAACATCCTTCTTGAGTGGTGGACACCAGAACTGGACACAGTATTCCAGCAGAGGTTGCACCAGTGCCAAATATAGAGGTAAAATAACCTCTTTACTCCTACACGAGTCTCCCATTTATGCATCCCAGGATCACATTAGCTCTTTTGCAGTTTTTAGCATCACACAGGGAACTGATGATCCACCTTGACACCCAATTTTTTCTCAGAATAATTGCTTCCCAGGAGAGAGTAAATATGGCCTGTGTTTTTTGTGCCTAGATTTCCATTTACATTGTGCCATTGTCATGCTGTCTGGAGCGGCTCACGACTATGAGTGCCGGCCGTAGGGCAGACTGTCAGAAAACAGGGCAAACTGTTGGTGTGTTCTATAATTAGATGGCAAAAGTGAACTCCTGGATCACTATCCCAGTCTTACCATGGAGTCACAGACAGTCCCCTTAGACTCTCCAGCCTATCTTGCCACCCAGACAAATTGGCTTTGTGATAAAAGGTCACTTACATCAAAAATCACACCACATTCAGCTTGCTCCCAGTCCCAAGAGACCAGTCACTTACCCCAGATCAATTGGTATCCTAGATCTTATACCAAAGACAGCTCCAGCAGCCAATTCTATAGTAAACTAACTCAAGGTTTCTTAGCTAAGAAAAGGAAATGAGAGTTATTGAGAGGTTAAAGCAGGTAAAATGTACGTACAGATGAGTCACAGTCTATAATTCCAACTGTTAACAGAGATTTAGTGTTCTGCCAGTTTCCCAAAAGTCTCTCAGGACTACTAAGAATAACTCAGGGGATCTCCGCCTTCTTGTTCAGTTATTCCACCCTGTTAGAACCCAAACAGTCCAGAGATGCAGGTTTTTTCCTCAATCCATACTTATAGTTTCTTCTCAGAGAAAATAAGCTGACAAGGTCACCACCCACGTGGGCTCTTCCTTTGACCACCTGTCATCACACACAATGACCACTTCCTTTGAAATTAGCACTTTTCTGTTAAAGTTCTTCATTTGCATTATACAAGGCTCCTTTCTCATTTGATGGGTTATTTAGTTACAGGGGTACACACAATGTACATGTTTGCTACTACATTATAACGGGATACAGATAAGTGAAAATAATGCTAGTAACTCATTAGTTTTCATGAAGTTTAACCACCAAATACACTCTTATACATTGACCAATCTCTTTGATCTATACTAATACTCAACTGAATTGGCTTGCCTTCCAGCTATGCATTTGTAAGCATTCAGGAAGACCTGGGGATTTGGCATGAGCTGGCACCCAGTTTGCCAGCACCACAGCCATATTAAAATGCATATTGTTTGCTTGTGCCCAGTTTACGATGTGATCCAGATTGCTCTGAATTAGTGACCCATCTTCTTCATTATTTACCTCTCCCCCCATTTTTGTGTCCTCTGCAATCTTTATCAGTCATTATTTTATGTTTTGAGGGAATCAGTCTCCCACTTGGCGTAGCATCGGTATATGCCACCATCGTTGCGACCCCAGTGCTGGGGGCTAGAAGGGGCATGGCCAGAGTTTGTGGACTCTTACCATCTGATTCAATTTTGAGCAGCCCGTCGGTTGTTAGGGAGGCAGCCAGCCACAGAATCAGAGAGCCATAACCAACTTCCTGTCCCCCCTCCCTTTTGTGCACAGCTTCTGGGCTTCTATCTAGCCACACTGGGCTTCATTTTGCTCTCGCACACCAGTCAGGCTGGAACAAACCTCATGGAGTGATGTAGGGAGGAGATTAAATGAATGGAAAACAACGTGTATGACCAAAAACCTCGAGGCTGTTGAGTCCCTCTGCATTTGGAGGCATGCCATCTACAATGGGTGTGGGGAAAATGTGGCGAGGTGGGAATGAGGTAGAACTGGGGAATTGCTTTTCTCTGCTGCATCATACCCTGGCTGTTCTTCATGCATCGCCTTGCGTGAGATACTGTTGATCTGCCACTTCCCCCCGTCAAACCCATCCCTCCATTTTCAGGGAATGATCTGAGCCAGACATGGATGGGGAGCTCACCATGGCAGAGTCTGTTTTCAGAGGAATATGGAGGCCCCCACATGCATTAATTGCCCGTGGCTCTCAAGAGATGCCTAGGCCATGCCTAGCCCCTTTATATGGACAGTTCAGTGGACACTCCATGACTTTAAAACTGTGGAATTTTAAAAACAAATGTTTCTCCTTCTGTAGCTTGTATACCAATTTAGCCCTATGTATTTTTAAATGCCACTTTCATTTTAACACTGCATCCACATGGGGCGGGAATCATGGGTCAGGGAGAAGACAGGGGTTGAGAGAGGGACCCCCAAAGGAAAAATCTGCCAAGAGATAATAATGGCTGACATCAATGCGGCCAGATCCTTAGCTGCTTTAAAATAGTGTAGCTCCATTTACACTATCTGAGGATCTGGCCTAGTAACCTACTTTGTACGGGCACATAAATGAAGCCTGAGAGGAAAAGCAAATTGGCATTCCTGGGCACTAGTGATAACATGGAGTTGTGATGAAGTTATGCCATCAGATAATTGGGCACAGGCTTCCTCTCAGATGTTCTGGAGCCGGGATTACCACTCCATGACTCCAGTATAATTCCACTGCTTCGGTAGAGTTGCACCGGCATAAAACTGGAGTAGGTCAATGGTGAATCAGGTCCATGCTTGTAAGTCTCAATGGCCTTTGCACAACATGTGACTGACGGGTAGGCATGCAAAGCCCACTTAAGCCTACATACTATGGTGACCCTAAAATACAATTATCTTCACATCTGTAGAATTCACTCCGATCTTCCTATACTTAATGTGTGAAATACCTTGACTACTGCAATACTGAGAAAGCAGTCCTTCTTTGTTCACCCACTCACCACGCAATACTAAAAAACCCAACATTTTGTATTTCTACAGTACTTTTCCTCCTTAGATCTAAAAGCTTTAGAGTAAATATAATTATCCCAACTTAGGTGGGGCACTGGAATATCCACTAGGCAACAAGCAGCAAGGTTCAATAACATGATAAATATGTTTTCTGGGGGAATTAGCATATACTAATTACTAACGATTGCATTCATTTTCCCCTCTAGCCCCTCGTTAGCTAGTGAGCTGTAACCTGAGCATTTTTTTAACCTAGGCAAGCAATGTATTTTCTGAACCATTTTAGCTGAAACTTTCAAAATAAATTCAGGCTGAGTCAGACACCCTGCATGTACATTTTCAGCCTAAATGGCGATTGTTTGGCAAACTTACAAGCCACTAAAACCAGGGTCTCATAATGGAACGTGTCAGGCAACCTAATACTGGGCAAGACTACCAGCTTCACCACTATTCTTTGGGAATTCAAGCTGCAGATGCCCTTTTGTGCACTTCACCAAGATAACTGCCTGCCTACGATGCTACAGCACGGCCTGTACCATTCAGGCACATATGTCATAGATCCAATTACAAAGAGCTACCGTATGGAACCTCAACCTGCAACCCAGCTACAGCTACCTCAATAACCTTGTCACTTCTGTTCTTCGATCATTTGCTTTTGGGGCATGGAGGCGTGTATTCTTGTTCTCAGACAAATCTCTGCACTTCAGCCCACTGGCAAAAGCTGTTGTCTGGAGCATAGCTGGAGCTCCAAGATGTCAAAAATAATTTAAAGTGGGGCATACATATAAAAATAAAATTGCCCACAGACAATCCGCTGCTCCTATAATCACAGGCTCTGATGATTCCATGTCTGAGCCCATGTGGGTTTTCTGCCTGATCCAGCATCCCTCAACTTTATTCATATGACTTAGACCTGATTCTGCAAGATACCAAGTATCCATACGTTTCATTAACTTCATTGCGAACTCAGGACACTCATCACGGAACACACCTGTGGGAAGCCTCTTGGGAGCAGCGGGAAGGCAGCATTTCATCAGTGTCTGACTGAGCGGCGATGGTTTATGGGTGCAGGAAATGGGTAAGGGTGGTAGATTCTGAGGCATTCAGCCAGCCTACTGTCATTTCCACTGACTTGGCAGTCTGAGGGCTTCTCAAAAACAGTGTTAAAACAGTGATTATTGGGACTATCCCTAAAAATTATCACATTCCTGGTTGTCAGGGACACATACATGCTCTCCACATTGGTGAGCAGTGTTTTGTGCTGGGGTTTAGAGTACGGAGAGGAGCTGGCCACTCCCTCTGGAAGAGCTACTTTTCCTCTTTTTTTTTTGATTCTCGTGGTCAGTGTTTACTTTAAGAGTAGGCCTTTTAGTTTGCTATGTGAACCTATTTGCTTATCAATAAAAAGGCATCTAAAAAGGCGAGTGTATGTATCCTAAGTGTCAGCCAGGGACGTAAGGCCTTCCGTATACCATCCATCTCCATGTCCAGCTGTACAGTCTGTTACAGAGTTTCCTATTTCTGCTTCGTCATTCGAAATAGGTCTTCATACTCTTTTCCCAAGGCCCGATCCAAAGCCCATTGAAGTCAGCGAGAGCCCTCTAATTGACTTCAGCGGCCTTCTGGTTAAAGCCTCAAGTTATTGCAGTTTTGGAAGAATGTTACTAAGTTTGTAATTTATGCACCAAAGCTATTTGAACTTCTTGTTACGTTAGCCGAACCAATTCGTCAGCCATTAATGGCAACTTTTTTTCCTCTAGTGCACTATGAACGCTGCCTATAGCACTAATAATCATAACTGATGCTCTTCTTGTCTGTTGTCTCTCCTAGACTGCAAAGACTTCGGCGAAGGGACCGTCTTGGACTATATGTTTGTATGCTGCCTGACACAATGGGCCTGCAATTACAGCCTCTAGGACTACGTTTACACTACACACCACTTTTGGTGGCATGTAAGGTAGGCGGGGCTACACGTTGCAGTGCCAAGCAAGCTGTGTCACTAGCTACACTATGGGGTGTAGCTACACGTGTCAGTGAAAGGCTCTGGCAGGTGGGGAGGCAGCTGGGCGAGGCTGAGCCTTTCCCCATTGCCTCCCCCTGCCAGAGCCTTTCCCGTTTGCCGGAGTCTTTCCCTGGGAGGCAATGGGACACTACAGAGTTAAGAATAGCAGTGTAGACAGGAAGGCACAGCTTGGGCGAACAGGGAGCCACATAGGGTATGTACTCTGGTACACATCCACACTTCTTCAGGCATGGCTGTACTCAACTCACTTAAGCCATGCCTCACTGTCTAAACTGCTACTTAAACCCATGCTTGGGGGCTGTCCGAGTACATACTGTACAGGCGGCTGAAAGAAGCATGCAGTGTAGACGTAGCATAGATGTCACTATAATTATTGTATTTACTGTTTCTCTTTAAATTGACACACTTTAAATGAAACCTGTACCAGAATTATACACAGACACACACACTTTGGGACAAGGGGATTTTTTCCGGGAGGTGAAATATGAGGAAGTAATAGTTGTACCTGATGTAGCTTCCCCATGCTACTGTAGATTGCTGCTGTGAAAATTCAGTATTTCAATGAATAAGACATTCCATAAATTCCCATGGAGGAGATGTGATTAGTTCCCTGAGGCAACAAAGTGCATGCTGGTGCACATCTGCAGGAGCCCTTTTCTTCAGCTGTTTTCATTTCTGATGAAGCTATAGCCAATGAACAGTGATTTAAAACAGCAAGACTAGGCATCCAGCTATAGCGTGAACCATCTCTCTGAGCTCACTCTATTGACCTAGATCTAGAGCAGTTCAGCACAGTTGGTATTTTTACATTTCAAAAATATAAAAAGTATTTCCATTTCAAAGATTTCCAAATTTAAACATTTTTACAGACATGGTGGTGGTTTTTGAAAGCCAATATCTTTCCAAACTACAAAGAGACCCTTGTGTGAGGCATAGCTGGAGGGAATACATAATGTATTTATGTGCAACCTCCTCCAACCACTACATCAGGAACACACATCAACACTTGTACTCAATTCAGTGTTATGTAGTAGCAAACTGAAAAGTAAAATCATTAAAAAACCCACAAAAATTGTGATTTTTTTTTTGGCAAACCATTAAACACACACAGTTTTGATGGAAGTTATCCTACAGATGAAAACATTTTGTTTGAACTAAAAATTTGCTCCAAAAAGTTTTACTTTTCTCCAAAGTTTTTTGATGGAAAAAATCATTTTAAATTTTTCAACCAGCTATATAATGGGCTTTTATGAATGCGGGAAAGTAATGCATAAATATACAGAAGAGAACAGGGCTAGGCAGATGGAGGGTAAATGTGGAGATTAAATATAAAACAATTATTTACCTTAATGACTCAAAACCATCTGGGGAGCCCATGGTGAACCTATGTAATCATGTATTCCTATCACTGTTGCCTTCATCTTCCCTTGACTGTTCCCTCAGATTGTATAACCATGTGCTGTATCTTGTATGCTCCTCAGCACAGAGATCAGGTCTTCCATTGTGGTGTTCATACAATGCACAGCACAACAGGACCCCAATCCTGATTGAAAGATCAGATGTAACCCATGGGGCCTGTGATAGGGTGTGCATATCCCGCACTGGGCAGGAAAGAGTTAACTCCACTCTATGGGTGGTGGAAATTCCGCCCCTCAGACTGTCCTGGGCATGCTCCAACTGCTGCCTCAGTATAAAAGGGAGCAGCCCAGCTCATTCTAGGCTGACTGCTGGAGAGGAAGGACCTTTGGAAGAAGCTCTAGCTGAAGAACTGCCACAGCCCTTGCCTGCAGAAGGCGGAGATTCTGAGATTAGGACTGGAGATCTGTGGCCAAAGGATCCCCAGGGAATTATTCACACTGAGGAGCCTGAAGGCCCCAATGCTCCATGGACTGTGGCTTCAGGAAGAGTGGTAGGAAGTGACCCAGGGAGGGTGAGCGAGTGGTATCTCTCACCTGTGTGAGGTCAGCGTGTTTCGGTGGAATTCCCTGCTGACCAAGTGGCGGACCACTCCCACCACTGTTAGGGCCCTGGAGTCGGGAAGAACCAGGCCCCCTACTCACCCCCCCCCTTGTGGTAGCCCCTCAGGTACTTGACTCTGACCTCTAGGCCACACCGCCCTGAATGTAAGGGCCATTGTAATGGACTCTGGCTGCTACACCACACTGCCCTGAATTGAAGGGCCATTATATTGACTCTGGACATTAGGCTGCACTGCCCTAACTCCAAGAGCCACCATATTGACTCTGGCCTCTGGGCGGTGCCACTTTCAGCCTAAGGACAGTCTGGTAGACTGTAACCATGGTGGTTTCACAACCCCACCCTGTCCCAAAGGAGGACGGGTTGTGCATACCATGCGACATGTGGTGGAGAAAGTGGGCATCAATTGGGCCTTGCTGAAAGGCCTTAGGGGAAGGAGGTTGTTAGCAGCATAATCCTCCTTCACCTGCCTACTTGTCGGTCTACCCAAAATGGAGACCCACAAGATTTTGAAATGGCTGTTGGAAAGTCAACAGCAACAGGCTACCCAACAGCAGCAACACTAGGCTCAGCTGTTGCAACAAATTATGGCCCAGCAGCATCAAATGATGAGAGAGCTGGCCATGCAACACCAGGCCCAACAAGAATGCCTGATCCAGCAAATGGCTTCCCTGATGCACCCGACAGGCACGCTGACCCCCGGCCTGCCTGGGCAAGACATGAGGGCACTTCCCCCTGGCTTGCCAGTACAACTGTTGAAAATGGTACCCAGCGATGACCCCGGGGCATTTCCGGTGACATTCGAATGGGTAGCCACTGCCACCAGGTGACCATCAGAGTACTGGGCTACCCTGTTAGCTCCCTATCTGACGGTGTCAGCCCAGGCAGCCTACCGGGGGTTAGACCCACAGGATGCCCTAGTGTATGAGAGAGTGAAGGCCACCATCGTGGACCAGATAGGGATTAACCCTGACGCATATCGCTGGTGCTTCCATCAAGAAAGGTACCTGCCAGGGCCCAGACCTTGGGTGGTAGCCCAACACCTGCAGGATAATGCCCGGATATAGTTAGAGCCAGAGAAACAGTTGGGGACTCAAGTAGTGGAGATCATTGTCCTTGATCAGCTCACCTAGATCCTCCCAAGTGGAGGGAGGGAGTGGGTGCAACGGCACTGGCCGATGACACTGTCAGAGGCCATAGAACTGATGGAGGACTACTTGGCAGCTTGGTGGACCCAGTGGAATCACGACACCTCTCCCAACCACCAGCTAACCCCCCAATGCACAAACACAAGTGGCCAGTCAGCTGGACCCAGACCACCAGGGAAGGAGACCCTCAAGAAGGACAGAGCACACCAAAGGTGAACCCCGGTGTTGGGGGAGCCTGAGACCACTGCTGGGAGTGTGGCCAAGAGCAACACTTTTAGCAGGAATGCTCCTACATGGATTGTAGTTATAGACAAGTCTGTGGAGCCAGCCCTCAGGCCCGGAAGAAAGCTTGAGAAAAACTCATGGCCCTAGTTCGAGTGGAAGGGATCCCCACAACAGCCTTAGTCGACTCAGGCTGCAACCACACAATCATTCGGGAGGAACTCATTCCCAACCTTGGACTCTCCAGGACAAGGATACACCTACAGTGTATCCATGGGGATATACAGCCCTACCCAACTTCCTGGGTAAAATTTGAGGTCTACTGCTGAGAAGAAACCTCCAGTTGGTGTAGCTCCCAAGTTGGCCTACCTGATGGTGTTGGGGAGAGACTGGCTGGAATTCCAAGAGATCCTGCAGGACCATGGCAGACAAAATCCAGGAGGGGGAGAAGCAGGATCGATGAGAGGTGAACTGTTTGGCCACCCCTCGGAACCTGACCCTGGAGAAGGACTGTTCGAACACCGTGTGCCATCCACCAAGTCCCATCCAGGCATGGAACACTCTGTAGAGGATGCCCAGGTGGAGTTGGAGCATGACGGGGACTTCATCCAAGAGCAGAGGGAGGACCTGTCCTTAAGTCGAGCCTGGGAACAGGTGGCAACCCCAGATCAAGAAGGGGACAATACGCCACAACCTCCCCAAGGACAATTGTTTGAGATCTGAGGAGACCACCTCTACTGAGTGGTGCAGGAACCCCAAACATAGGAAATTATCCAATAGCTCTTGGTACCCTGGAGATTATGCCAGAGCCTCCTGCAGCTGGCTCATGCAGCACCCTGGGTAGAACACCTGCATAGAGAGAAGTCCCTCCAGAGGATAGCAGGTCAGTTTTTTTGGCCTGGTATTCACCAGGAGGTAAGGGATGATTGTGCCTCCTGCCCCGAGTGCCAGAGGACCAGATCAAAAGGGGTACCCCGGGCCCGTCTCGTGCCTGTCCCCATGGTTGTCATACCATTTGAATGAGTAGGCATGGATCTCATGGGACCATTAGAGAAGAGCTAGACAGGGAACCGATTCATCCTTATGCTTGTCGATTATGTGACACGCTACCCTGAGGCCATCCCCCTGTGCACAGCTATGGCCCATAACATCATGACTGAGTTAGTGAAGATTTTCACTTGGATTGGGATACCCAAGGAAATCCTAAGCGATTAGGGCACCAATGTGTCCTCCAAATTGATAGCTGAGTTGTGCTGCTCGTGAACATTCGAACCCTTAGGACTTCAGTGTATCACCCACAAACTGTTGGGTTAGTTGAAAGCTTTAACAGAACCCTCAAGTCAATGCTCCACAAGTTTGTAGAAGATGATCCTCAAGATTGGGACTCATTGTTGCCTGCCGTACTGTTTGATGTGCAGGAGGTCCCCCAAGCCACAACTGGGTTCTCCCCCTTTGAGCTCCTCTATGGGAGACAACCTTGGAGCATTCTTGACCTACTGAGAGAGGACTGGGAAGCGCAAGAAACATGGGTCCTGGGAACTACCCACTATGTGTTACAGCTCCTTGAGCATCAAGGCCTTGGGCAGCCTTCGGCTGAGAGAACCTGTTACGAGCCCAGCAAACCCAGGAGCAACAGTACAAAGGAGGGACTAAGGTACGCAGCTTTGAGCCAGGGTACTGGGTTCTATTATTATTGCCCTCCACCGAATTGAAACTATTAGCCAAGTGGCAAGGCCCCTTTGAGGTGTCTAGCCAGGTAGGACCAGTAGATTACAAGATCAGGTTGCTAGGGTGATGGAAGGAAGTACGCACATATCGCGTGAACTTGTTGAAAGCCTGGAAGGACAGAGACATCTTATTCATTGCAACTTCACCCCCAGAACGAGAACTGGGACCATTAGTGGGAAAACCTATGGAGCCGAAGCCAGTGGTAATGGGAGAAGGCCTTAGCCCTGCACAACAGGAACAGTTACAATTTCTAGTACAGGAGTTCCTGGACATCTTGTCAACACACCCAGGGCAGACTGATGTAAGCCACCATATTGCAACAACCCTGGGACAGAGGGTGAGGGATGACCATCAGTCCCTTCCCAGGAAGATGTGGGACACTGTCCACCAGGAATTGGAGACAATACTTGAGTTGGGAGTGGTGGAAGAATCTTGAAATGAATGGCGAAGCCCAATCATACTTCTCCCAAAGCCAGAGGGGGCCATCCGATTTTGCATCCACTTTTGAAAGGTCAGCGCCATCTCCCTGTTTGAGTAGCAGATGCCATGTATCGAAGAACACCTGGAATGACTAGGGGGAGCCAAATATTTGTCAACACTGGATTTAACAAAAGGGTATTGGCAGATACCCCTGACACCAAATTCCAGGGCAAAGACTGCTTTTCCCATACTATATGGCCTCTTCCAGTTCATAACAATGCCAGATGTTGATGAACAGGGTGCTGCAGCCTCATGATCACTACGCATCAGCTTATATAGATGACATCGTGATTTACAGTGGCAGTTGGGAGGACCACCCTTGACACCTGACCAGTGTTTTCAAGGCCTGTTGGGAGGCAGGCCTCACGGCCAACCCTCTGAAATGTCATCTCAGGCTGGAAGAGGTGACATACCTGGGGTATATAGTGGGAGGAGGCAGGCTACGACCACTGATAGGTAAGGTGCAAGCTCTATCCAATACCCCAAGGCTGACAATGAAGAAGCAAGTATGCCAATTCCTGGGATTGGCCAGATTCTATCCGCATTTTATGCTGGGCTTTGCGACAATAGCGGCCCCTCTCTCAAAAGTTCCCAGCTCTGGCACGTGCAGTGGTCCAGTAAGTGTGACCCAGGCATTCCAGGCATTCCAGACCCTTAAGAAATGGCTAGCCCAGGAACCAGCCCTCATGTATGCAGACTTCTCAAAAGACTTCATACTGCAAAGAGATGCTTCATAAATGGGATTAGGGGCCATCCTATACCAGGAAATCAATGGGGAAGAACACCTCATTTTATATCTGAGCTGTAAGCTGTTCCCCAGGGAGACACACTAGTCAACAATCAACAAGGAGGCCTTGGCAGTAAAGTGGGCTATCGACGCCCTAAGCTACTATCTGCTGGGTAGCACCTTCTCATTGACTACTGACCATGCACCCCTTCGATGGTTACACAGCATGAAGGACGCCAACCCCAGGATTATGCGTTGGTACCTCTCCCTCCAACTGTATGACTTCCATGTGTGTCATTGACCTGGTAAGGCTCACACCAATGCGGACTTCTTCTCCAGGCTGAGAGGGGAGGAAAGGAGAGGGAGATGGACCACCCACCGGGATCCCTCTTAAGGGGGAGGGCTGTGACGGGGTGTGCATACCCCGCACTGGGCAGGAAAGGGTTAACCCCATGCTATGGGTGGCGGACGTCCCACCCCTTAGACCGTGCTGCCTTAGTATAAAAGGGAGCAGCCCAGCTTTTTCCAGGCTGACCACTGGAGAGGAAGGACCTTTGGAAGAGGCTCCAGCTGAAGAGCCGCCACAGCCCTTGCCTGCGGGAGCCCGAAATCCCGAGATTAGGACTGGAGATCTATGGCTAACCAAGCCCCAGGGAATTAATCACACTGAGGATTTGGAAGACCCCTGATGCCCCTTGGACTACAGCTTCAGGAAGAGGAGTAGGAAGTGACCCAGGGAGGGTGAGCGAGTGATATCTCCCACCCATGTGAGGTCAGCAGGTTTCAGTGGGATTCCCCACTGACCCAGTGGCGGACCACTCTGCCACTGTTAGGGCCCTGGTTCAGGGCCTGGTGGAGTCCGGTTTGCATGAGGCCAGCCAGTTGTGATGTGGGCGGTGGGAACCAGTAGTTCAAAGTATCCAGCTATATTCTCCAGTACTCCAGCCCGTCACTCAAGGCTGGAGCACAGCCTATGACTCCAGTCTCCAGGACTCATGTGCCAGCTCTGCAGCAGAGATGGAGTGCTGGGACTCAGGGATGTTTAGCACAGTGCAGAGATGCTAGCCAACACTGGAGATCTTGTGTAGAACCATGGTAGTGAGCAAAAGGAGGCCCCTATGAGTTAAAATCTGCTCTCATTGACCAGTGTAAATGTGATAAAGCCAATAGAAGGTATGACTAAAACAACTGAATTTACACCACTATAACTGAGAGCAGAATTTTTGGCCCTGAAAAGTTAAATGAATTTCCCAAAGTCACCCAGAGACTCAGTGGCACAACTAGGAACAGATCCCAGGAGCCTTGATTCCCAGTCCTCTGCTCAAACTATTACCCCTCTGCCCTTATAGTCAACCAACAAAAAAAGCAAACTGCTTTGAAGCCTATGATAACAAATGCCTGAAGAATAAAAGTGAGTTATCCTATTGTTGACTGAACTAAGCCAAGGCCCCATGGTGTTCCTAGCCAGGTCAAAGGCAAAATGGAAAAAACAAGGTTGCAAAGTTTTACCTCGTTAAAATGCTGCTGGGGTAGTTATCAAATAAGGAAGGGACTTTATCGAGGTTTGTGAAGCTGACTCTTGTAAAACAGACTTTATTGGGAACCCAGCTCTCCGAAACAGAATTATTACCCAGGAAGGTAAATTGCTTTGCTAAGCACCAGATAATAGGGATGTTCAGCTCATGCACAAAATGCATTCATCAAAGCATGGAAGGTGGTGAGTAGCTATAAGTATCAATATAAAAATAAAATGTTATGTAACCAAAATAATTAGCTAATAGTAAATCAGTGTAGTACACTATAGCTTAGAATGCCTTATATTCATGCTGAATTATATAACACTAAAACTAAACTATAATTAAATGCTGAAACCTTTGTATGACCCTTGCTCTGTATACAGCAGGGGACTACAACAGGGCTTGAGAAATACACTCAACCCACCAAGCTTTAGGTATACTGCTGTGCGTAGCTACTAAAAACCCTCTGTCTTACAAAATATATATGAAACCAGAGAAGAGAGCATCTGTAAGGTTTATAGTGTTAGTCAATATTATATACAATATGACATATAATATCAGCTATGGTCTTGTTTAACAATTAATTTTATTCATGTTCAGCTTGTCCCCAAAGACTTTTTACTTGTGTTAAGCTGTTTAACCAAGGGGAGTATTGTAAACTCAATGTTAGGTATAGATATAGAGCCATTCCAGAGAACATGAACAAGACAAACAATTTTGTTGATGCTTAGTGAACATGACTTGTATACCAAGCTATAACTGATTAAGAATGTCTCGAAAGTTTTGCTGTCTTCTGGAATACTAAGATCAAAACAAGGTAATAAAGTAGTTACAAACTTTGTCCTGTTTACTTCAGGGTCTGCGCAAGCCTAGCCAAAAGTCTTCAAAACATACCAAAGATAATAGATGAGAAGTAATACAAAGAACGGGTGAAATCCTCAACCCCAATAGATATAAAGACAGAGTGCAGCTCACATATTGAGACCTCTAACCACCTGCACTGCTCCCTCCCAGATCGATGGTACCGTATAGTTTTGCCTTTCTGTATTGTGCTGTTTTAATCTTTAACTAATCATCTTTGATTAATAAAGTTGATTAAGCCTAGCTATTTGACATCTCTTGTTGTTGAATTAAATGGAAACCATAACAATATAAACACCTGTTGTGCTGCTCATTTTAAGTCGGTTACAGCAGCAGCCTATGCCTTCCACAAAATTGCAGGCTTAATTTCTGAAGTGCAATGGATTTGGTTTGCTTCCGTAAAGTCTTACCGGCACTTCATGTTATCCACAGGACACCAGACATGGGAATTTTGAGCAAAATGTAGAGACACAGAAGCAGATCCGTGACTGGATACAGGATTTTCAAAACAGCAGCTAGCATGGTTGTTCAAAGGAGTACACAGAAGGATATAAAGTAATCCCACTTGCTGTACATTCTTACAGTATGCCTCAGTGGTCAACAGTGGGCTGTTCTGCACTGCTATGAAAGCCTTCAAGTGAACACCAAAGAGAGTGTCCAAACCAATATAATCAACTCCAAAAAATTTCAGGCAATTGTTGTGAATCTGATTGGCAGCTTACACAGTCTCTTACAATTTTGAAACTGTTCTTGTCAAGTTCCTACATCTAAAACCAAGCATAGGTTACTGCTGTACTGGAATTAAACACAAGCACTGATGTACAGAGCCAAATTTTGCCTTCCGATCCAAGAAAGTAATAAAATAGTAATAATTCCACCTAGCTTGTATACATCACTTTTTATCAGTAGATCACAAAGCCCTTTACAGAGGAGTAAGCATCAACAGCTATATTTTAGAAATGGGGAAACTGAGGTACAGAGCAGTGAAGTGGCTTACTCAAAATCACCTAGCAGGGGAGTGAATAGAACCCAGTTCACCTCATACCATGCTATTGTTCTACCCCAAGCCACACTGCCTTCAGTAGCTCCCACTTTCATGGCCTACAGTGGAATAAATGTTACCAGTGACTTAAGCTAACTGATTCTTACTTCGTCAGACGAAGTGGGTATTCACCCACGAAAGCTCATGCTCCAATACGTCTTTTAGTCTATAAGGTGCCACAGGACTCTTTGCTGCTTTTACAGATCCAGACTAACACGGCTACCCCTCTGAAGCTTGATTCCTTTTCGACATCAGTTTTACACTGATGTAACTATTCATGTCATCGGAGTTAGGCATGATTTTCATGTGAGAGAAAGCTATTATTACTTATTTTTTGTATGAAAGCAGCACCTAGAAGCCCCAGCTGTGAGCGGAGCCCACTGGAGCCGTTGCTGTACCGACACAAGCCAAGTTTGCGCTGCAAGAAAGGTGTGTTTTTAAATTGACATACTAAGTCAGTGTACTACTTAACATCCTGTCTCATATCCTGTTTTATGAGTGGCGCTACAGTCAGACGGTATATGGCATAGCATTATCAAGCGGTATTAAACAATATCAAAAAAGCATTTGCAAAAACAATGAGGAGTCTGGTGGCACCTTAAAGACTAACAGGTTTATTTGGGCATAAGCTTTCGTGGGTAAAAAACTCACTTCTTCAGATGCTTATGCCCAAGTAAATGTGTTAGTCTTTATGATGCCACCAGCCTCCTCGTTGTTTTTGTGGATACAGACTAACACAGCTACCCCTCTGATAAAAAGCATTCAATCGTTTTGCAGTTAGGATGCAACATGTCACTCAGCAAAGCTGAAGTCTTATCCCAATTTACTTTACCAGCTTTGGGCAAACCAGCATGGCATGCTTTTCTATACACTGAGAAGAGCCTTCGTTTCCCTGACATGCCACATGGGACCAAATGATGCAGTTCCCGTTCCAATTTTTATAAGCAATTTCAATTCAGTAGTGCTCTCTCCTCCAGAGTTTTGGAAAGAGGTAAGCACAATGAAAAATATTTCCAATATACGTCAATAACTTGCACTGAATGTTATGGGGCTATCTTAATAAATGAAGAATATGAATAATAATATCATCACTATTCTTACATATATTACGGTAATACTCAGAGGATGCAATCAGGATCAAGGCCCTATTGTGCTAGATGTTGTGCAAATACATACATTACATGTCCTGTCCTGAAGAGTTTACATTCTAGTTTAAGACAGAAAGCAACAGGTAGGAGTAACAAACAACAAGTAGGAAAGTGGAGTAAGGCTGAATAGGACAGTAATAGTTTACACAGAAAAGGTAACAACTTTCAGCCAGTCCATTGAATGAATTAACTTCCTTCATACATGTTTAATATCTGAGTGTGTGTGTTTTTTTTTTCCCCCAGTAGAGTTATTTGACTTGTTCTTGGCATTTAAAGATAATTTTAAATCTGCATGGTAGCTGATCTGGTCACCTTGTGGCACGAGGCAATTGGCCCATCACCAAGGACTAGATTGTGTCCCAAGGAAGTGCAGAAGCTGCTATTCTATTCTATCTAGGTTTTTATACTGCCCCCATCATCACTGAATCTGAGTGCCTTCCAGCAGTGCATTAAGCAATGTGACTAACATCTATCATATGAAGAAAAGGAGTACTTGTGGCACTATTCAGGGGACACCATCACAGGGCCTAATAACATCAGCCACACTATCAGAGGCTTGTTCACCTGCACATCCACCAATGTGATTTATGCCATCATGTGCCAGCAATGCCCCTCTGCCATGTACATTGGTCAAACTGGACAGTCTCTACGTAAAAGAATAAATGGACACAAATCAGATGTCAAGAATTATAACATTCATAAACCAGTCGGAGAACACTTCAATCTCTCTGGTCACGCAATCACAGACATGAAGGTCGCTATCTTAAAACAAAAAAACTTCAAATCCAGACTCCAGCGAGAAACTGCTGAATTGGAATTCATTTGCAAATTGGATACTATTAATTTAGGCTTAAATAGAGACTGGGAGTGGCTAAGTCATTATGCAAGGTAGCCTATTTCCTCTTGTTTTTTCCTACCCCCCCCCCCAGATGTTCTGGTTTAACTTGGATTTAAACTTGGAGAATGGTCAGTTTGGATGAGCTATTACCAGCAGGAGAGTGAGTTTGTGTGTGTATGGGGGTGGGTTTTTGGAGGGGGGTGAGGGAGTGAGAGAACCTGGATTTGTGCAGGAAATGGCCTAACTTCATTATCATGCACATTGTGTAAAGAGTTGTCACTTTGGATGGGCTATCACCAGCAGGAGAGTGAATTTGTGTTGGGGGGTGGAGGGTGAGAAAACCTGGATTTGTGCTGGAAATGGCCTAATCTGAAGATTACTTTAGATAAGCTATTACCAGCAGGACAGTGGGGTGGGAGGAGGAGGTATTGTTTCATATTCTCTGTGTATATATAAAGTCTGCTGCAGTTTCCACGGTATGCATCTGATGAAGTGAGCTGTAGCTCACGAAAGCTCATGCTCAAATAAATTGGTTAGTCTCTAAGGTGCCACAAGTACTCCTTTTCTTTTTGCGAATACAGACTAACACGGCTGTTACTCTGAAATCTATCATATGTTTATTCTCTCATCCTCTCCCCAAAGAGAGAAGCGTGTACAGTAGAATGTTCTGTTTCTGTAGGGTTGGATTTTTTTTCTTTTTCATTCCAACTTAGGAGTAGTCCTGGGAGGCTCTGTGATTGAGGCTATGCTACACTTGGAGCTAGAGTGTGATTCCCCTGGTCGCGCCCACATACTCTTTTGTACTCAGCACAGCTCACCCATGCCTTTGTGGCTGCACCCTCTGCTACTTCAGCTACACTGCTAGTCGCCCTCCACCCTAGCTCGATGAGGGTAGTGCAAGTATGTTGACATAGACTCATAGACTTTAAGCAGGGACCATCATGATCATCTCGTGTGACCTCCTGCACATGGCAGGCCGCAGAACCTCACCCACCCACTTCTGTAATAGACCCATAACCTCTGGCTGAGGGCTAGAGTACACTGATGAAGCTGCACCACTGTGGTGAAGACACTCTCCCACCGACATAGCGCTGTCTACACCAGCACTGTGATAAGTGAAAGGGGGGTGTAGCTCCCTTTTACGGACACTCAGCAAGCCAGTTAGCTATAAAGTCCCTCTTGGTGGCTGTTCTCTGCTTGCTTTACCTGTAAAGGGTTAAAAAGTCCCCCAGGTAAAGGAAAGGGAGTGGGCACCTGACCAAAGAGCCAATGGGAAGGCTAGAACTTTTTGAAATGGGGAAAAAAACCTTCCCCTTTGTTCTCCAGGAAAGAGGGAAACAGGGAGCTGTTATGCTGTGAGAAACTGAAGGCCAGATATGAAAATCATCAGATCATATCTAGAACTACTTTTAACAACCCAAATATGTAAGTAGATCAGGAATGTTTGGAAAGACACGGTTAGGTTTATTTCTGTTTGTTTCTTATGGCTAGTGGACTCCTCTGTGCTAACCCCCAAATGTTTTTTGTTTGCTTGTAACCTTTAAGCTGGACCCCAAGAAGGTTATTCTTGATGTTTAATTTTTGTAAGTGGGTTTTTAAAATCTAGAAAAAGCCTAAGTTGCAGATGTATTTTCCTTCTTTTTGTTTTTAATAAAATTTACCTTTTTTAAGAACAGGATTGGATTTTTGGTGTCCTAAGAGGTTTGTGCATATGTTGTTTAATTAGCTGGGGGCAACAGCTAATTTCCTTTGTTTTCTTTCTCAGCTCTTCCCCGGAGTGGTGGGGAGGTGAAAGGGCTTGAGGGTACCACACAGGAAGGAATTCCCAAGTGCGCCTTCCTGGTTCCAAGGGGTTGGCATTTGGGTGGTGGCAGCAGCTGTAACCTTGAGAGTTTACTACAAGCCTGAAGTGGCCAGTATTAATTTTTAGAATCCTTGCAGGCCCCCACCTTCTGCACTCTATGTGCCAGAGTGGGGAATCACTTAACAGGTGCTTAGGTTGGTGTAACTTACAATATTTAGGGGTGTGGATTATTTACACCACTGAGTAACGTCTAAGTGGTAGCGTAGACAAGCCCTGAATTACTGAAGTCCTCAAATCACGATTTAAAGACTTCAGGCTGCAGACTGGAGGACTTACTCAATAGCACATCTTCCCTTTTTTAGAACCCTTTCCAAATTCCCTGACTGAACAAAAACACTTTTGAATTTAACTCGCAATCTATACAAAAATACGAGGAGCTGACTTAGCCCTTCAGGTTGCACGAATACAACCTTAACTTGTGTCGATCAGTCTCTTAGGGCATTTCAAAAATCTTCATGATCTGCTGTATTGCAAGCCCTTGTCTGTAATAGACTAGTCAATCTCAGAGTTAATAACAGGAACACTTTGTGAGCTATTTTCAAACTGTGTTTCTCCTCTCACTTCACAATTTATGCCAAGTTCTCAGGTGTCTTAAGCAGATCTTTCAGTTGCTTCATAAGAATTGGCCTTCCTCTGTGGTCACTGAGAATGTGCAAGGTCACTCTTCTTTTATCACTGGAGCTTTGACTGGCCAGTGCCCATCTTGCCAAACTCTCACCAAGTCTTTCATTTTTAACTGTGGAAGAGGTCTTGCTCTTTTGTTGTTACATTTTGTCTGCGTATACTTCCCCAGCCTTTTCCTCACTATCACGGACTCCATTGTCAGCTGTTGTTTTTTTCTCTCATATCTGGTAATCAGGTATGTATATGTTTGATGCAGAGGAGTTCAGCAGGTGACTTTTCACATTGCAGTGGTGTAGCTCGATAATTGAATAGTGATGAATATGGATCTTTCCTTGCAACCATTGCTTTTTTGAGCAAGTTCTTCTCTGCATTCAGCTAGTCCAATGCGTTGAGGATATCTAGCACTACATGTTTCATGATGAAAGTTGTACATTTTAGCAAAGTCCAGGAATTCCCTATTCTTGAACTATAGTCCAGTGTCAGTCATTATTGTTCTTGGAGTTCCATGAAATGCAAATACAGATTTAATGTGCCTGACAATTGCTGCAGCTGTGGTATGTTTGAGTATGACTATTTCTGGGGAATTGGTAAAGCAGTCCATTGTAATGAGGATCTCAAATCTTCCCAGGTTGACCATGTCAGTTGTAACTCTGTGCCATGGAACCATAATTGTTCATGTGGTACCAGTGGTTCCCGCTGCTCAGAATCTCGGTACTTCTGACACCCCCAATGCCTGCTCACCAATTCTTCAATGTCTGTGTTCATCTGTGGCCAGAATACAAACCTCTCTATCTCTCCTTTTGAGCTGGTCATTCCAAGGTGTATTTGTTCCAATGTTTTCCTTCTCATCACAGTAGGACCCATGAACACTCCTGAGATTTTTGCTTCCAGTTTATCCCATATGCCTGGAGATACAGCACATGAAACTTGGATTATCTTCACATGTATGTTTATTGCTTATTCCAGATCATCAGTCTTTGTTTTGACAGGTGTCTGCCATTACTACGTCACATCTGGGTTGGGACTCCAGGGTCACATCATACTTCAGTATTTTCAGAAATCGTCACTGTATTCTTGGTGGTGCTTCACCAAGTCCTTTTTTTGCATATTGCAATCAGTGGTCTGTGATCAGTTACAAGGAAGTTGTAAAATCTTTTACATCCATATGTCAGACCTAGTGTCTCTTTTTCAATTTGCACATACATCTTCTCTGCTGCTGTCCTTACCCTAGATCGGGGTTCTCAAACAGGGGGTGGTGACCCCTCGGGGGGGTTGCAAGATCTTTACATGGGGGGTTGTAAGCTGTCAGCCTCCCCCCCAAACCCCGCTTTGCCTCCAGAATTTATAATAGTGTTAAATATAAAAAAGTGTTTTTCATTTATAAGGGGGGCGGTCACACTCCAATCTAAAAGTTTGAGAACCATTGCCTAAATGCATATGAGACTGGCAACCAATCAATTCAATGACACTATAATAGTACAGCTCCCAGCCCTCCATCAAGGCATCTGTGGATAGTTTCATGTTTTTCAAAGAGTCAAAAAATGCAGCACTAGAGCTGAAGTTAGAATGTGTTTTAAATCATTCAGCTCTCTGGCACCCACGCCCATGCAGTGACTTTGTGCAGGAGATGCCTTCGGTGAGTTGTGCAAACTGCATAGTTTAGGGATGAACTTGCTGATATAATTCAGCATGGCTAGCACCCTTGAATTGTTTTTTTTAATCTTCAGGTCTTGGCACATTCAGTACAGCCTGAATCTTTGATTCATCAGGCAAGATTCTCTTTTGAGGTCAGTCTCTCTCTCCAAGTAGGGATATTTGGCCATGGTCAGTTGATGGTTATTAGCTCTGGCACTGTCCAGTACTCTCCATTGTTCTTGTGTCTCTGTGTTGCTCTTATGCTGTTCTTGGAGCTCTTGTGTTAGCTGGTAGAGTGTAGCTTACAGCTTGCTGATTCAGCAGACCTCAATGTTAATCATAAAGAAAGACCACGGACTCAGTTCGGTGGCAAAAGGTGGGCCACGCTTAATGTGAGCGAAGCTTGGTATCAGTGCCCTGGCTCACTGGTTATAGGCACACTAACACATGTATGCCCATGACAACGTATCAGTTCTCCACTAGGCTAGTACGAAGATGCTCCTCTTTCCATTCTCCTTTTAAACATTGATATAAACAAATTACATGTTACATTCCAGATGTTACCCGTTACCATCTGTATACCTTGTACTGATAGTTTGAACAAAACATCCTCATCCATTATCCTGTCATTCCCACCTTATCTTATGAGGGGTCTGGGTGTTCCTGTACCATCCTCTCAGGATTGTGCTGCCTTGTTAGGTGATACACAGTACTGTTATTCTACCAAGGCCTATTTTTGCTCACTGCCTGCTGTGATTCATACTTTTAGCCAGACCTAGGGCTCTAGCAAGGCCTTCCTGCTATCTGTAATATCTGTAATATTTGCATGAGCTCTCTACATATTACCCTGGTATTGCTATCTAATGGCTGCAGAAGGGTTGAAATGCTGCTCCCAGGGCAGAGCAGAAGACATGAGGTGTATGTTTAATTGAACTCTCTGGGGTGATCTGAATGGGTCTTTAAGGACTGGCTGGAACCACCCCATATCAGTGGAAGACCCGATGGAGACAATGGAAACCCCAGTGACCAAAGATTAACACATAGCTGCAGAAGCAGTTGAACGTGTGAACATAGCACGGCTATGTCTCCCACTTTTTATATGCTCCTTATACCTCCTATTTTAGTTTTTGTTATTACATTTACTTTGCATATACGTTTTCTCTGTACCTTTTAGCATCGTGGTTGGGTTTATTATACTTTCTGTATATGTGCCTGAATGCTAGGCATTTCACACTCATGTTGGTTGCCACATCACTAGCATTGCCTTCTGTGTTTCTTTCCTTGGCCAATTTAATTTCTATGAACTTTTCCATTGCTGGTTTAGCTATGGTATCTCTGTACCTTTTTCTAGGGCTTTTATTAGTGTTTCTGTTTGTTCTGATACTTGACAAATACATATTGCCCTTTCTAGTGTCAGAGCCATCTCCCTTACTAACAGCTCATGGACATTTTTATTATTCCATCCCAGGAGAGGAGTCTTTAATGAGAGTGTCCTTTACTATTCCATATTCTCAGAAAGACTGACTTTTTAGTTTTAAGTCTGTGACAAACTTCTCTATTGTTTCCCCTCCCTTCTGTGTTCTCATCCTGAACCTATGTCTTTCATAAGTAACATTTTTTGTCTGGGGACACAATGATTCTCAAACATTTTCTTTATTTATGTAAAGCTTTCTTCTCTCTTCCCCCCACTGTTGTCATGGAATGCATTGAATACATCCAGGGTTTCTGTGCCTGCCTCTGTTCTCATCGTCCAATTTATTTGCCCCTGTGGCTTTCATGTATAGCTCAAACTGCTGTCTGAACCTTTTCCAGGCACCTTCAGCATTTCCCCTGATTCTCAAGGCTGGCGGGGGAGTTACTTGCAGTTACACAGGCTTCATAGCAGCCATTTCAATGTTACCTCTCTCCCTGGGTCTTCCACCACCCCGTGCCTTCTGTTTCCAATACCAAGCAGTAACTAACTGATGAGCAGGGACAGTTTCAAAGTAAATCCTTTATTAAGAACAGAAACTAGGCACTAAAATAAGGGAACAAAACTGCCTACTACTCTCTAGCTGTAGCCTGTGACTACAGCCTGTCCCGGGCTCCTTTATTTTCTCTTACCCAGCATGACTTGCATGACAGGAAAACAAAATGACTGCATGTTGAGTATACAGGAAGTGTGGCATCTCTATGCTTCCTGGCAAATTTACTCTTTAATAGCACAAGGGGAGAGAGAGAACAGAACAAGGCCTAACCCACTCCTCATTTGTTCTGCCAACTTCCACTTCATTTAGTTGGAATGGGAGTATCTGGAGAAACTGGGCTGCTCTCCACACCAGACCCAAACTTAAGACCTGTGTAATTTTTACTTGGCTGAGCAGGATGTGAAAGTACCATACTATTACCAGGCTGTTCTCCTCCTGCTATATTTCCAATACCTAAAAGGTCAGGGTTCAGTTTAGATAGAGCACCTAAATTCTGACATGCATATCTAACCAAACTTCCAAAACCTTTAGCGATTCGTCCATCATCAGTGTCACTTAATAAGATGTGACATTGTCATAGTATAAATGAAAGAGAGATCATTTTCTGTATTGCCTCATTATCTTACATGTGGATATTGCAGGGTGAAAGGAAGCATGTATGGGGGTGGTGGGGGCGAAGTGCAAACAGTTTCGTATAAATAAAGGATTATTTCAACCCTTGTGCTAAAAAAGTTAAAGTTCTATTTCAACAACAAATGGGTTGTTATACAGTACAACAAGAGTTATAAAAATGTTTTGTAGTGACTAGTGAGTGCTCAGAATATCATCCAGTACTTATTACGACTCACAGTTCAGTCCTAAAGATGGTGCTTCCATATGGCGGGTACTTATTATTCACTGTCAGATGCCTAAAATAGAAGTTCGGTTTTGTTCACAGGGCAAATCCTCAGAGATGTCAAGGACCCACAACTTCAATGGAAACCGCAAGGTGCTCAGCACCAATTAGCATTTGTATTTATGTTAATTATGCTGCTAAACCATATTGAAGAGAAATTGAATCTCCTCATTAGCTGCATGGAAAGAAAATGTTGTTAACCCTATTATTTTCTCGTTCAGTTGCGAAATACTGCCACATGATATTTAGTTACGTGTAAAGCATAAACCATCCATGCCTATTTCTATCTATAAATCTGTCTAAGTTCAGGACACAAACTAAAACTTGTTCTTTCATTTTAATATCCTCTAACATACCTAACCCAAACATTTGATTCAAAACCTGCGTATTGTACATAGAGCAAGCCTATGTACCAGATGTTCCTATGCCTGATATTCTAAGGGAGAGAAGGCGGGAGCTCAGTGTGGACACTCCAGGATCTCCCCTGAGACCTAGGCAAGGACTGGGGAAAAGTTGGCCTCAGTTTAAGACTTGTGAGTTGGACTTTCAAGGGACGACGTTTGGATATTTAAATACAGGTGGTCCTCGACTTTATGACGTTCGACTTATGACAAATGGCACTTACGACACTTCTGAACTGATACCCTGACTCGACTTAAGACAATTGGTTTTGACTTTATGATGCTCAGTCCCTCAATGGAGTGGATTGCAGCTCTGAGTTATGACATTTCGACTTACAACGCAATTTTCAGGAACCAATTGTGTCAGAAGTCTGAGGACTGCTTGTATATAATATACATTGTACATATAGAATAAAACACAAAAACCCAACCCCTTCTTCAGCAAAACTCTCCCCATCCCATACAGTTCTCCCTCTGGGGATAAGATGAAAGAGAAAGAGCCATGGTGACAGATGTTAGTCACATTGGTTAATGCACTGCTAGAAGGTGCTCAGATACTATGGTAAACCATAAACACCTAAATAGTGTAGACTAGATACATCTGGAGACCTATTTTCACACATGGGAGAGGGAGATAAGGTAGTGGCCATGTTACCCTGACAACAAAATAAGACCTTCACATTCTGCCAACATAAAAAAATGGAGCTGATCAAGACATTTTTTGCATTTTGATAAAATTTCCAATTTTGAAATTTGTAATAAAATAAAAGTAGAAAATGATTGCAAAGCTGTTCGCAAAATATTTCCGGAGAGACAGCTGACATAAACTGGGGATTGTCCTTGGAGAATCCATGTGTACTGCCCTCTAAAACCTTTTAGAGTGTGTCCCCCAAGTTGGATAGATGCCATCTTTTTCAGACTTCCAATCTCGGTGGGATTCCCCTGCCCCTCTGGAGCTTGGCTCACTGGATAGGACACACAGGGCAAATTTTGTATTTTTTCTTCTACATCCCTGGCTAACTGTGTTTCTCTTGTACAATTACGGGGGTCAGTCCAGATCAAAACAATCTATTTCCAGCTGATCTCTTAGAGGGAGAGAAAGACGTGACTAGATTTCTTTGAACACTTTGATCAAGCTGAACAAACACAGAAAACTCACTATATCTGAGTTTGCAAGCAGTGGCCTAGCACAATTGTTACCTTTATTCTTTAGGGTACTACTGTCTCGATCAAGCCAAATATAAAATGAAAATAACTATTTCCCAGAAATGTATTTGTTTCACTGATACCTGAGTTCTCTTACACCATTATTCTGAGGCATTGCACATTGTTCTTGGGTGGGAAAATGAAGATGCAGTGTGTGTGTGTGTGTGTGTGTGTTCATGTTTTACCAGTACACTGCCAGTTACAGTATCAGCTTTGTGTTTATGTCTGTGTGTGTGTGACATTACTCTCCACTTGTCTAGTATCACTGGACTCATCTCTATCTCTCTTCACGATGTCATTGGTGTTCTGTGCTGATCCAAAGCCCACTGAAGTCAATGCAATATTTTCATTGCTTTAAATGGGCTTTAGATCAGGCCCTTAGTTTGAGAACTCTCTCTCCTATGTCACCCTTTCTTTATCACTCTCCCTCATCAGCTCATCGAATAGCATACCTCTTAGTTTCTGTCTCTCTGTGCTATAATCTTTTTATGTTAACTAGAGCTGGTTAATTTTAAAAAAAATCAAAATTGGATGGAAAAGAAAAGGAGCGGGGAGTTCTGTGAAATGTTCGATTGGATTTTTGTCGTCCACCTGTGAAAGGTTTGGGGATACAGTTTGCATAAAGGTTGCGGGAAAAGAATGAAGTTGTATTTACTGCATTGGTTCCTGTATACAAAGTTTGGTGTGCCTCTGAGGGTATGTCTACACGGCAATTAAAACTGTGTGAGCTGAGTAGGTCTCGCGGGATGCAGGCTGCGGAGATGTTTGATTGCTGTGTAGATGTCCGGACTCAGGCTGGAGCCCAGGTTCTAGGATCGTTCAAGGTGGGAGGGTCCCAGAACGAAGGCTGAAGCCAGAGCCAGAATGTCTAAATTGCAGTTAAACAGCCCCTCAGCCCAAGCCTTGGGAGCCCAGGTCAGCTGGCATGGGCCAGCCATGGGTGTCTAATTGCAGTGTAGACATACCCTGAGTTCCCTCAGAAGGAAAGCTGCTATATAATCTACCCCAGCATGTATAAGACATCAGTCTCTGTTTTCACTAAACAGGAATACAAATTTACTTACAAATGTGAGATATTACAGAAGACTTAGATACTGAAGGTGCCTGAAGATACCTGCGTGTGTGTATGTTTAAATACAGGTTAACATGTTACAAGACTGGATATTTGTTATGTGTTTGTGGGTCTTCAGATTGTTGTATGTACTGTTGTTGTTTTTTTAAATCTGTGGGAGGAAGCCAGGTGCTATGGAGGGTTAAAGAAAGTTCCAGAGAGAAGTTCTAAAGAAAAGAGGAGAGGCAGAGTAGATTTAAGGGTAATTTTGTTCCATCAATTCCAGCTCCCCAAACACCTACAAATCAAAGGAAAAATCATTATGTTGGATACATTTGTGCAATCCTAACAGATGACCCTTGCTCTCCTAGGAAGGTGGAACAAATAAAACCAACCCAAGATTCCTCAACCGTGTTCCTTGAGGGAAAATTCAGAACTTG
Organism: Eretmochelys imbricata; assembly: GCF_965152235.1. Classification (NCBI taxonomy): domain Eukaryota; kingdom Metazoa; phylum Chordata; order Testudines; family Cheloniidae; genus Eretmochelys; species Eretmochelys imbricata. Next base: position 20,697,351 of record NC_135572.1, read on the forward strand.
TGATCATTTCAAAGTTATGTATGTGAGCAACAACAATCATGGTTACAAATCTAAAAGTGAACAGCATTTATATCTCTGAGATGCAGCTAGTTCCAAGAATGTGAATCCCAGTGAGACAGGGTTCACTCATCACTGTGGTGCCTCCTGCTGGCTGTCTTGGGAATTAGCTCTGCTAGTCAGTGAGCCCTCTTCTGGTGGTGTCTCACCACCGCCATTTGTGCTCCAGGACCCATGTTACTCCCAGGACTGCAGAGTCCTCTTCATGACACAGCCCTCCGGCCATGTCACACTCTGTTTTCCCCGCTTCTAGGGGAACTGCAGTCTGCTGTCAAGCCTCTTCCTTCAGTGGCAATTGTACCATAAGAACATAAAAATGGCCATACTGGGTCAGACCAAAGGTCCATCCAGCCAAGTGTCCTGTCTGCTGACAGTGGCCAATGCCATGTGCCCCAGAGGGAGTGAACCTAACAAGTAATGATCAAGTGATCTCTCTCCTACCATTCATCTCCACCCTCTGACAAACAGAGGCTAGGGACACCATTCCTTAGCTTAGCCAATTGTCTGGCCACTTCCTCACTGGGGGGAGGGAAGCTGGCTCCACCCTACTCTGGGTCCCAGCTCAGGGTCCTTGTAGATGGCCACCACGTGCTGCATCTCCTTTGACTCCTCAGTTGATTTCCTTGGGCCACTTCCCCATGGACCCCAGCCAGTGGCGTAGCCAAGATGAGACATTTGGGTGGGCCCTGACTTCAGGTGGGTGGGAAATGACAGGGGGCAGAGGACAGGAGGGATTGGCGGCATTAGTCACTGGGCCAACAGGGCCATGCCCAGGGGCCCTGGCTAATTGGGAGGCCCGGGAAAAATGGACACCCCCACACCTGTACCCATTCTGCCCCCCTGCTTGGCGCTGCAGCCAGGGAACAGGGTTGGGGTGCAGGAGCTTGCCCCACTCTGCCCGCCCACCTGCAAGCCAGCTCTGCTTCAAACCGCACACATTTCATATATGGGATCTGATCTAAAGCCCACTGTAGTCAGTGGGAAGAGTCCCGTTGACTCCACTGGCCTTTGGATATGCATTTGTTCAACAGTGGATGTGTAGGGACATGTGGCTCAGCAACAGCTTGCATACAGCTCTGACTTTAACCGGTATTTGATTTGCCTGCTTTTCTCTCTCTTTGGGGTAGCGTTGTAGAAACACAGTCTTGATTATTTAATGTTCCTGCAAAAGGTACTAGCTTAGCTACTCAATGTTAAGCAGGATATTTTTCCCTCCACAAACACTATTGATTACGTAATGAGTGCTATTGTTTATTTATCTGAGCCAGTGCTGGCTTTGCCACTATTGAAATCTTCCCCAATAAAGCGATTCGCACTCCACACCAGTCTGCAGCAATTCACTATTTTAAACCCCTCTCTCTATCTCCCAACATTTCATGCAAACAACTGCTCTTTACTTCTCCAGCAGACTACACACAATTCAGCTCAGAGAAATAGATCCAGAGAGGGAGAAGAAGATATATCTGAGGAGAACAAACAGAGATCCAGTTCCGTTAATGTCAAGGAACTGAAAGTTAATTCCAGGCCATTATAGTTCATTGTTTAGAAAGCAGCTGACAATATGACAATAAAAATGTTTGCAAAAATGTTGGCTTACAAAGATATGGGGTCTGAACTGAGTCATAAGAAACTTTGGACTTCTGCATTCACAAGCCTGTCCCATGCTGGGCAACATTTTCATCATTCCAGTAGAAGGTAACTGATATGGGAGATGATGGGGCAGAGAAACTGTGTGTGTAGTGACAGGTTTCAGAGTAGCAGCCATGTTAGTCTGTATTCGCAAAAAGAAAAGGAGGACTTGTGGCACCTTAGAAACTAACCAATTTATTTGAGCATAAGCTTTCGTGAGCTACAGCTCACTTCAAAGTGAGCTGTAGCTCACGAAAGCTTATGCTCAAATAAATTGGTTAGTCTCTAAGGTGCCACAAGTACTCCTTTTCTTTGTGTGTGTGTAGGGGGGAGAGAGATTTTTCAAAGGGTTCGTGCCAATCCCACAGAGCACTTTGACTATCAGAACAAAAACTTAGACTGGGCCACCAGTCATGCATCCATCACGACTTCTGTTGCTAAGCAGCTTTTCCAGGTGGCATGTGATGTAACAGGTGGCGTGAAGTTGCATGAACTGGAGATTCTCATTCTTAATCATTTACATCGTGGTTGTGCCTAAGGACATCAACCAGGTGGGGGCCCCAATGTATAAACATACAGTAAATGATAGTCCTTGCCCCCAAAAAGCTTACAGCCTCAAGGACAAGACATAATAGTCAAATGAAACAAACAAGGTGGAAAGGAACGTTGACAAAAATAATAGGGTTCACAGTCAATCAGTAGCAGTAGTCACATCTCCCTACTTGACCAGCCATATCAGATGGCAGATTTCTGTTTGCATTTCAGTGGAGGTGAATTTTATGAGGCACTTGATGGTAAACAAGATGGTAGCTTTATTCTAATTTCTGCTGGATGGAATGCTAAGCAAAAGCATCAGTCTACCCTAACACTATACCATTGTCTCAAGGTGACACTTAAAATTGCCACCACACGGGCAAAACAAGATATACGACAATACAACCTGTGAGATACTAGCAAAAGGAAGACATGGAAAGCAATTTTTTCCTTTTGCTATAGCTTTTACTACCAAGAAAGGACTTAATCCCAAATTGTTTCATGCTTTGAGACTTGGCAACTTGCTACATAAGTGAGCCTGTTCATAGACAGCATCAGTATCCTAGCCTCAATCTACTTCAAAAGCAAATGAGGTCCAAAAATATCCTCCTATTTAAACAGACTTTTGTGCGTGTATGTGCGTGCACACATGATTTACGCAGAAAAATATGTAAAAATATTCTGGTTCATCAAAAGTCTAATTTACATACATTTTCAGGGCATTGTAGTGAATGATTAACACAACAGATCACACTTCAGGAGGAAAAATGACTGAGGATTTTTAAGAGCCTTAAATGCAAGAGCTATGAGGTAAATAAAGCTTATGGAGTTGGGTAAATGAAATAGGAAGTTGCTTATGCCACTATGATTTAGGGTTTTAAACTTGTGAAAACGTGATGGCTTCCTGTCTCTTAAAAAGAACTTTCTAAACTGAATTCCACTGGAAAAAAAAATCATCATTGATTGTTCTTTGATCATCCTTGACATCTCCAACTAAATCCTGTTGTAGGCCCCTTTTAAAGCAATCAGTTGCTAGTGTTTTCCCCATAGAAACCATAATCAGCATTGTTGCTCCATCAATATCTACTGTCAGTGAAATATTTAGACCAAAAAAAATGGAGAAGTGAAATGCAAGGGTTTTTTTTGAAACTCCTAGTTTAGGAAAAACTGCAGAAATAATCATCTTGTGCACCCTCCTGCATCACAGCGTGAAACACAATCCAGAAGAGTCTCAAATTACTTTCTTGAAATTCTCTTTACAACCTATCTGTGCATCTGTAAAACCAGATGAATGTTAGAATCCCTCATCACGTATTTAATTATTTTAATGAAATAGTATATTTGCATTTCTCTATAGTCTTAGAGCATGACAGAATCCAATAGTTGTCCCTTCACTGCTTTCTCTACCTCCAAGATCTGCAAAACAATTTGAGCGCTCCTCTATCGCCAATTTCATGTCTCCAACCACTGGAAATGTTTGCTAGTAGCCTTCCTGAGAGGAAATCACCTCATGTACTATTCACATGCAGTAACTTTACAGCAAGAAAACCATATTTCCCTGCAATGAATTACTTCCACATGTTCCCCCCCATCATCATTCAGTCAATTATTGGTTTACACCAGCTGATAGTTCAGACAAATGAGCACAGGAGACAAAAAAGAAAGCACTCACCACCCAGCTGAAGAATTGTCATCAGGTGGGGAGAGGAAAGAATTTCATTCAGTTCATTTGCAAAATGGTTTGCGTGTAACAAATTCTTTAGTATTTTGGAGCATTACTCATAACTAGTCCCTTGCTACCTGAGTACTCCCTTTGGGTCAGATTGTGCCTTTAGACAGATTTGCTGCACCACTCCAGGAGTAGCACCAGGAGACACTTTGATTCAGACACAATTCCCTCCTTGCTTCCCTCTGGATGATTATTAATTTGCTGTTGGCCTATACCAACAACAGCTTACAACACTCCCTTCACCTCCTCAATTGTACTGGCCAGTGTATTGTGGAGCAGGGGTTCTTCCCATTCCCCACCCACTCATAAGGTGTAAGTTAATTGCTATACGCCTGGACTGAAAGTCCAGGTAGTCCGTGCAGAAATGTAATGAGAGTTCTTACTGCCCTTTACTCCCATGCATAAAAGTGTGGTCAAAGTCACAATCCAACCCATAGGGCCTGTTCATAGAGTTAGAGTGCCAGAACCTGGTCCAAATAATTAAATGATACATTGCAAACACTCATCAATTTTGGAGTCACTTCACTTTCCTAAAATAACTAAATATCAGAATACTTCACAATCTCTGTGTGCTCTGTACCAGAGAGGAAGAGGATTTGGGGTTGAGATCATTTTCATTTTTTCTCTGCCAATTTAATGCCTAAACATAAATATATTACTTGGGACACACAACCAACGTCAGGGTAAATTCATTTCAAAGAGCCAAGTTGTGACACCCTCACTGCCATTGAATAGTCAGTTACATCTGAAGTCAGTGGGATGACTTGGGGAAAAAGTTACTACTCAATGGGAGTAACAGAATCAGAATTGACCCTTAAGGTATGTATGTATTTAAGAAGTTTTTAATTTTGCTTTTTGCTAGACTACTCTTTAATGCCCTAATAATTGCATTTCTGTGGCTGTTTCATCATGTCAGGTGGCCAGAGTTTATCCTTCAGACCAGTCATGTATTTGGGTCAGATTCTGATAGCCTTACTGAAGTTGAACCACACCTGATTTCACAAGTAACTCCACTGAACTCAGTGGAGGTACCCAAGCGGAAAGGAACTACTCAAGGACAGTAAAGCTATCAGAATCTGGCCCTCTGCCTTAAAGCAGCTGGAGGAGGAAGCTACATAGAATCATAGAATTATAGGACTGGAAGGGACCTCGAGAGGTCATCTAGCCCAGTCCCCTGCACTCATGGCAGGACTAAGTATTATCTAGACGATCCCTGACAGGTATTTGTGTAACCTGCTCTTAAAAATCTCCAGTGATGGAGATTCCACAACCTCCCTAGGCAATTTATTCCATTGCTTAACCACTCGGACAGGAAGTTTTTACTAATGTCCAATCTAAATCACACTTGTTGTAATTTAAGCCCATTGCTTCTTGTCTTATCAGCAGAGGCTAACGAGAGCAATTTTTCTCTCTACTCCTTGTAACAACCTTTTATGTAATTGAAAACTGTTTTCATGTTCCCTCTCAGTCTTCTCTTCTCCAGACTAAACAAACCCAATTATTTTAATCTTCCCTCATAGGTCATGTTTTCTAAAACTTTAATAATTTTTCTTTCTCTTCTATGAACTTTCTCTAATTTGTCCACATGATTCCTGAAACTTGGCACCCAGAACTGGACACCATACTCCAGTTGAGGCCTAATCAGCACAGAGTAGAGCGGAAGAATTACTTCTCGTGTCTTGCTTACAACACTCCTGCTAATACATCCCAGAATGATATTTGATTTTTGCAGCAGTGTTACAGTGTTTATTCATATTTAGCTTGTGATCCACTATGACCCCCAGATTCCTTTCTGCAATACTCCTTTCTAGGCAGTCATTTCCCATTTTAAACGTGTACAACTGATTGTTCCTTCCTAAGTGGAGTACTTTGCATTTGTCCTTTTTGATTTTCATCATATATACTTCAGACCATTTCTCCAGTTTGTCCAGATCATTTTGAATTTTAATCCTATCCTCGAAAGCATTTGCAACTACTGTCAGCTTGGTATCATCCGCAAACTTTATAAGTGTACTGTCTGTGCCATTATCTTGATTGTGAACCACTGATAACTACTCTTTGGGAATGGTTTTCCAGCCAATCCCTGGATTTTCAGGTAAGTTATGCACCCATCTTATAGTAGCTTCATCTAGGCTGTATTTCCCTAGTTTGTTTATGAGAAGGTCATGCAAGACAGTATTAAAAGCCTTACTAAAGTAAAAATACTCCACATCTGCTGCGTCACCCCTATCCACCAGGCTTGTTACTCTGTCAAAGAAACCTATTAGGTTGGTTTGACATGATTTGTTCTTGACAAATCCATGCTGACTGTTATTTATCACCTTATTATCTTCTAGGTGTTTGCAAACTGATTGCTTAATTATTTGCTCCATTATATTTCTGGGTACTGAAGTTAAGCTGACTGGTCTATAATTCCCCAGGTTGTCCTTATTTTCCTTTTTATAGCTTGGCACTATATTTCCCCTCTTCCATTTCTCTGGAATCTCTCCCGTCTTCCATGACTTTTAGAAGATAATCACTAATGTCTCAGACACCTCCTCAGTCAGCTCCTTAAGTATTCTAGGATGCATTTCATCAGGCCCTGGTGACTTGAAGATATCTAACTTGTCTAAGTATTTTTTAATTTGTTCTTTCCCTATTTTATCCTCTGATCCTACCTCATTTTCACTGGCGTTCACTATGTTAGAGGTATAATCGCTACTAATCTTTTTGGTGAAAACTGAAACAAAAAAGCATTAAGCACTTTACATACATTTACACAATGGCTTAGTATCTCAGCGTCTAAAGAAAAATGTTTTTAATTAATTAATTAAGGGCCAGACTGCAACACTCTTCCTTATACTGTGTAGTACCTTACATGACCTCTGATTTCAATGGGACATTTCAAGTACTACTCATTCTGAGGAAAGGTATTTGGGTCTGTCTCATAATGCAAACCAGAAAAAATTATTTAGAGGAAGGGAAGCTGTATTGCCTGGCTGAGAAGCAGATTAATATCTACAACAGGGAACAGATTGTTTATAGGAAAGACTTCATGAGGCTTCTCCACTCCCACTTGTAAAGCCACTCTTTTAGGGAAAGGGAGAACTATTCTGAACAATGTCTGCTCAGGTAACTAAGACAAAATGAACCAGGCTAAAAGAGAAGTTGGCATATAATGGAATCTGTTTTACAGTCTCCTTATCAGATGCAGTGCTTGCAAAGCCAATTTGCAGCAGCCTCATCAAAAAGTGCAGAGCCCTCAGACCACCATCAAATCTGGTCAGAGGGCAGCCATCAGTGATGTGAGACATTGTCTTTCGCCATAGTCGCATGTGGGAACCTCTCCTTCACATCTTCCCTGGTGTGAAGGCTGGCTGCACATTGACCCTGACCCATTTGAAATCAGTTCTGAAGGGCCCACCAGAGCCATAGCACATCAAAGCCACAATTGGTACCCACATGGTCAGGTCAATTATAAGAGACTAGTTTCTCATGTCATCTGCAGACCATTCTTTATGCCAGATCAATGTCACAAAGAAATATAGGCAGGGCAAGTGGGCCCACAACAGATGCTTTGATGACAAACGTGCTCTTGGGTGGTTGAAGAGGTCTGTGTATAGTGGTAGGCTTGGGTTTGTCCTGATTTTCTCAACCATTCTGGTTGTAGCATCCTCATGATGTATGTGTGGAGAAGTGATAGTGCTTAAGCTGGGGAACCACGGTACTGTTATGGGTCAAATTGTTCCATTTACGATGCACGTGGTTGACTATAGTCGTGTATCAACCAACTCAACATGAGACGAATGGAGCCAGAGCAGAGTATTCTGCTGTAGAGTAACAGAGAGCCAAACCAGATGATCAGAGGCTTTAAGTGTTTGCTCCTCATGAAGTGCCAGCCAATTTGCTTATAAGATTGTTACACAACCTCACCTCAGCTGAAGTTTTCCCTCAGATGATTAAGGTATATGAGAGCTCTATCTAGGGTTATTCCGAGGTAGACTGGGTGGAATTCATGTTTCAAGTAAAGTCCAGTGAAAATGATATTCAGTTCTCAGGCTGCTCTGATGTTGTAAAGATGGAATGTACTCAAAACTGTCTTGGTCCCACTTGATGGAAATTCCACCAACTATAGCATTATTCAAATCAGTGTCTAGGGTATCTTCAAGTTCTGGGAATGACCGTGCTTGGACACCTAATCAAATGTCATCTGCGTACATGAACTTGTGGGACTGGGTAAGTGGAAGGTTGTTTGCGTACAAGTTGAAAAGCATTGGTGCCAGCAATGAGCCTTAGGGGAAACCATTGGTTTGTCTTTTCCATGCGCTAATGCTTTCCAGTGAAATGACAAAAGTGAGTGTGGAGATTTCTCAGTGTTCACTTTGCTGACCCTGTTTCAACAGAGATAGTGCAAGACTTATACTTGGGTACGTATAATACAGTAAATATTTCATGCCCCTCTCTAGTGGCTAGCCATGTAGAGGATAAGAGCCTACTTATGATGGGTTGGGTTACAGAGACCCCCTTGGGACTGCCACCTGATGTGCCGAGACTACCTCTGAGCCCATTTTCCCTGGCAACTTGGGACTTCAGAACCCTACCTTGTTGAGCCAGACACACTAGCCTGCTGCAAACACAGACCCAGATCTGCAGACTTAACTGAAAATGGCTTAGAAAGTGCTCCTGTCTCCAGCACCCAGATACCCAGATCCCAATGGGGGCCAAACCCCAAATAAATCTGTTTTATTCTGTATAAAGCTTATACAGGGTAAACTCATAAATTCTCCTCCCTCTATAACATTGATAGAGAGATATGCACAGCTGTTTGCTTCTCCAGGTATTAGTCACTAACTCTGGGTTCAGTAATAATCAAAAAGTGATTTTATTAAGTATGACAAGTAGGATTTAAGTGGTTCCAAGTAATGACAGACAGAACAAAGCCCAGCCTGACTTACAGGAAGGTCTGCAAGTAAACAGAGCCATCTACAGTCAGTTGTCCTAGTTGATGGGATCCATCAAGATTCTAAACCACCACTAATGACCCACACTTTGCATAATTACAATAGGACCTCAGAGCTATATTTCATATTTCTAGTTTCAGATATAAGAATGATACATTTATACAAATAGGGTGACAACACTCTGTAGATTATAAACTTTGTAATGATACCTTACAAGAGACCTTTTGCATGAAACATATTCCAGCTGTTATATTCACACTCATTAGCATATTTTCATAAAAGCATATGGAGTGTAACGTCACACTACTATTGCTACAAGATAATGGAATTACTTCTTCATTCATGTGGCAGAAACCTGGGCTTTGGTACTGGAAATCCAAAGGAAGGATGATCCAATGGTTAGAATGTTAGCCTAGGTCTTAGGAGACCTGGGTTAAATTCCCTGCTCTGCCACAGATTTCATGTGTGACTTAGGGCAAATCATTTAGTAGATGTTTACGCTACACCTGAGAGATGTGATTCTCAGAGCAGGAAGAGAGACTTGCACAAGCTAGAATTCTAAAAATAGCAGTGTGGATTTTGTGTCACAGGTGGTGGCCAAGACTAACTGTCCAAGCCCCTATGTCCAAGCTCAGGAGGATAGCGCAAGCTGCCGCCAGTGCCAGAATGTCCACACTGCTATTTTTATCATGCTAGCTTGAGCAGAACTAGTGCAAGTCTGCGCTGGGAATCATACCTCCCAGCTGCAGTGTGGATATAGCCTGGGAGTCTTTGTACATCAACTCCTTATCTGTAAAATGGAGATAACAACACTTTCCTACCTCACAGGGCTGTTGCGATAATTAATATATTAAAGACTGTGAGGGATTCAAGTACTACAGTGATGGCAGCCATATAAGTAGCTAAGATAGAAGATCTAAGACCCATAATGGGGGTTCATAAAGTCAGAGCCAGGTCACCATTAGTCATCCATCTGTTTGGCAGTTTGCCTACCCTGTTTCAGAAGTCACCCAGCAGGCTCCACTGAACGGTAGCACTGATGCTCAGTACTGCTACAGCGTGTCTCACTCACTGAAAGCTTACGGGAGGGTGCAATGGTAGTGATCATTGTTACTGTGGCTGCTCGGGAATGGAACACACCACACTGGGGTGTAAATAGAAACAAACTAGAGAAATCAGTGTGAAGTCACAAATATATGTGTAGTTACATCACTTGAAAAGACAAGACAGTTGCTAGACTACAACCATTGTATGCCTTGGTATTACGAAACTAGCATTTCAGCTCCAACTGCAGCTTAGTTACCAGCAAAAACCATTTCAGGCTAGAGGTATTCAAACAGCACACTGACAATCTCTTTATCCTCCAGTGTGAAGTCTTGTTACCAATGGTTCTATTGTATGTAAACCTTCTGATTCTATTTCGGGTTGCATGTGGCAGCGTAAATACCCATGAAATACTCCAGGTGATGCTCCTGAGTAAAGAATTCCAATAATTGCTGAAGAAAGAGTTAAGGGAAGTGGGGGAAGTTCTGCTAAAAGCAGACACCATGTTCAAAACTCTTCATTTTGTATGGCCTTACCTAGCAAAAGCATCACTCTGAAATCGTATTAAAGTAAGACAAATTAAACAAGTGACTCGTAGCCATGAATCCAGTGTATGGCTATAAAAAGGCTTGCCATCTGGATCCTGCTTCTCTACAATACTGGAGCTGCATGGCATTTTCTTCGATTTTATTCTCATTTACAGCTATCACTCATTAGAGCACTTAAGGCTGGGTACAGTATATTATTGTTGCAGCTTGCTTTTCATCTAAGGCTATTTTGGAAAGCCTGATATGGTGTGTACATAGATAACTATCTTTAAAAAAACCTGCACCTGTTTAGATTTCACTATCTTAATATTTTTTTCCCCTTGGTACTTGAAGTAGTGATCGTACAATTGTTGGCATGCCGTGTAACTACACAAAGCACAGGTAAGATACTCGATTACTCCCACTTATACTCATGAGAGGTATGCAGGCTGGACATTGTGTCTATTGTCTAACACACTAGAAAACAGACCTGGATGAATTCTTCAACCTCTTATGAGTTTTTCAGAATCCTGCAGTTCACTTTCAGTATCCAAGAACACAAGGCTTAACATCTGAGCAGACCTCTGTGAATAAAGTACTTCAAAACACTAGGGGGCTGGTTGGCTTGGTGAATGTAGCACTCTGCTACCCTGTCACACTTAGCAAATGTGTTTGATTCTCTTCAAGTCTGATTTGCCTAGTGATTCAGAATATAAAAGCAACAGCAGTGGCATTTTACACGACGGACAAATCTGCTTTGAAGAAACACAGAGGTGAGCTCACCCCAGGAGATTGAACTGAGTTACCTTTCACCTCCACAGAACCGCAGGTTGAGATCAAGTAACGGGCAGCATGGAGCTAACATTGTACACTGAGTCTGGCATACAATCAAGCAAAAAGGAAGAACCTATGCATCTTAAAGTGAAAAAAAATGGAAATATTTCTCTCTCCTAGGTTATGGTAAAGGTATAGATAAAAGATTATTGCTTTCAGATTCCTCCTACTTCCTCCAACTGCACACAGATAGATGTTCTCTCCCAGTATGTTGGCAGAGTTAGGATATTACAGGTCATGCTACTTATGCTGAAATAGAGTCTACACTGTAAAAAATACAGGGCCAGATCCTGAGCCGCTGTAAATTAGCATAACTCCACTGAAACCTGTGAATCTACCCCAATTTATCCCTATTGAGGATCTGGTCCACATACTCAGTTTCTGCTCTTGTTTACACTGATGTACATCTGGAGTGTCCTCTCCACTGACTTCAGAGGAGTGACTGTGGATTCACACCGCTGTAATGGACAACAGAATCTGGCCCACATGGAGGTTTTTTTTCTTTTTAAATCCATGCAAATAATATACATATTGAAATTCACCTTAGGAATTTATGAGTTTCCACAGTATGCATCCAATGAAGTGAGCTGTAGATCACGAAAGCTTATGCTCAAATAAATTGGTTAGTCTCTAAGGTGCCACAAGTACTCCTTTTCTTTTCACCTTATGATTGTACTCACTGAATGTCAAGATTGACAGGACATTATAACTATAGAAGAATACACCAGAAAGTTTGTCCGTTGCTCTGTAATGAATTATATAAAAAATTAAGACTGATGAAAGCAACAAAATGTGTTTTTTCCCCTGCTTCTCCCCGGAGATGAGACACAAAGTGACAGGCTACCACAGCTTTAGTGCTGAAGCAGCTCCTACAGCTGTGAAAAGCACAGCAGGATGGCTGGAGTGACCTTGCCACTGGTGAATGGCTACTGTCCAACTCTGGTAAGGACAGATTCCCAAAGATGTGCCCCTGGATATCAGAAAGCCTAAATCTGCTAAGACCATGCATAAATAGGCTCCTACTGGACATATTTACGAATAAGACTGCTTGGGAGATATAGGCACTTTACAACCACTCATAACTCCCACACACTGTTTAGACTTTTAAGGAATAACCATAACTTCCATCAAAGAGTTTTCTCCTTTACCAGTGTTATAGAAGACAGTATACAAGGTGATTCCTGTTAGCTTGTTTCATTCTGTTGCATAGCTACCATGGTGTATAGCATGCCCTGTTAATGGAATACATTGTTAATAATAAAAGAAGCTATTGAGTTCTATAGACAAGTTGGAATACTTAATTTTTTCAGTCTATGAATAAGTAAACAAACACCCCCACACCCACCTTTTGTATTCTCAAGCCAATACTATTTCTTTATTCTAGGCTGGATCAACTCAGTTGCATGAATAATTTTTGTAAATTACAACCAGAGGAATTTTCTTAATACTTTGAAGGAATATTAATCCAAGTCTGTTTTGATACTTTCAAAATATGTACAATTATGAACAGGGTTTTTTTTTTTCCCCTTGACAACATTCATATGTAAGTTTACCTTTATTGCAAGCAATAGAGATGATGCCAAATTCACATTAAAAACATTGGCTGTATCAGAATAATCTCATGGTAAATTATGCTTTGACACATGGAGGAGATATTGGGGCTGTATGAACATATTGTAATATATCTCCCATGATAGTGAATGATCCTGAAATGTCCAAAATGTACTTGTGTTACATTGTGGGGGGACCCCGTTAGCAAAAGAATCCACAAGTATAATCGACAAACCAAGTTTCTTGCAAGCAGATAAAAGGTACAGTCAGTTAGTCCAATGCAACAAGACAATAGTCTTTGCTTATCACATCTCAGCTGTCATAATTTCCTCTCTCTGAGGTTCAACCACCTTTAAAAGTCCTAAATTGTTATAAAATCTTGGGATCAGAAAGCTGAACAATTTATTCTTTATTTAAATTTATTATTTATTTAATATTTAATGTTTTCTCAATTGCTACATTCATAGAAACTCATAATTGTAGCAAACTTCTTGGCTTTGGCCAAGAGTTTTACTAACTAGATTTATACCTGTAAAACTATAGAGGTGAGTTGCACTGCATGGTTCACTCACCCTTCCTTTCAGAAATGCTAAGTGTGTTGTAGTCCACAGCTGCATCAAAGTTAACTACGGTATATTTTTGATTCCCAAACACATATGCAAATTGCAGCTACCATTGGCAAGCATGGATCATTTTTAATAAACGCATCAATTAAAAAGCAGTGTTGTGTGGCCACACTTAGGAAGCCTATGACAGGAAATGTTGCACTGCTATTAAAACTGGCATTCTATTTGTCTATGATATGATCTGCAGGCTGAGTTATCGTCTGCTCTGAAACTTTAATCCAGTCACATTTATTTTGTCATTTAACAACACGATCTGCTCAGTTTACTGAGTGAAAGATTCCTGACCATTTATTTATATTGCTATGATTTACTAAAGCGAGTTCCTAGCAGCCAACAATAGAAAACTGCATAGAACAGGAATGTCTGCAAGCAAGATTCACAGATGGAAACATTCAGCAAAAGATTTAAGGTAAAGAAGACTGCAACATACCTTCAGCAGTGTTCTCCCTCCTTCCAAGACAGACAGGTTTCTGGAAGAGCATACACTATTGATGGGACTAAGAAAGTGATTGTAAATGGGCTACTAATAAGTGGCTTCATGACACCAGATGTGACAGCAGGGTGTCACTGGGTCCCTTTTAAACTTGTCTTCAGGGCTGTCTCCAAGTCCCTCCAGACAGAATTAGACAGTTTGGTGCTAGTAGCAGAGCTGAAGAAGCACGGGGAGCTTTTTGACGGCAGTTGCCAATGCTCCACTTTCAGGGAAAGCGCAGAAGTATGTGTGTGCCTGCACGAACTGCACACGCTCATCAGCCTGCCACAAGCAGGGAGATGTGATATGCATACCGAAAGAGCTTGTGCTGGGAGGAGAGCTCCGGGAGCAGACTCCGGCCTGTTCTGCTAGTAATTACACCCTATTGACCTTGCTGGTATAGATTACTGCTGGATCACGCATCAATAAGTCTATCAACCAATAGGAAAGGCATCGGCAAGTCTTCATTTAAAAAAAAAAAAAAGCAATCAAGCAGATTCTACCCTTTAGAACAACAAACTTTTTTGGCAGTCGTTTAACATTTCTCTCTCGTTAATGTTTCTATCATAAATACAATAGTCCGAGGGAGGGGGGGAGGAGAAGGGGTGCACTACTCACCCAAAAGAGGATTTATTACACCCATGTCAGAGGGCAGTTCTGAACAAGGTCTCTACATGTGAATTATTATAATGATTAGTATAGTAACACCTAGCGGCCCCAGCCAAGATAGGGAATCCATTGTGCTAGGTGCTGGACATACATATAGTAAGAGACAGAGTTTACAGTCTAAATAGACAGGACAGACAAAGGAAGCATTATTATCCAGATGAGAAACTGAGGAACACAAAAATTAAGTGACTTTACCAGGATCATAGAGTTTGTGGCAGAGCTGGAAACTGAGCCTAATCCTCCCAAGTCCCAGTCCAGCACTGTAAATGTAAGATCATCAGTCTTCTGTAGACATAAGTCACCCCCCTGCCAAGTAGCCCAGACTGCCACTCTCCAAATACCCCCAAGTAACTGTATTAATCAAGGTGACTACGACAGCCATATTGATTTTTGTCCTGTAATGAGCCGTCACAGAACTAGTCATATTTAATGGAACGTCAGATCAGGAGAACGTTATTAGGTCCAGGAATTTGGGTTTTGCTGGTGCTGTTTAAAAGGTTTCACGTGAAGTTAGTACTTTTGAAGGTGCCAAGCTGGTAGACTAAGAGGAACAAGTTCTCCATCCATCCTCAACCCAGCCCTAGAAGGGTCAGCCCTTAGGCTGAGTCAATAATTCAGTCTCCATTCTGATTCAAGCCTCTCCCTGAAGCTTTCATGTCTTCTTCCATACCATGCCTTACGCATGGAACTGCTTCCCGTCTCCCTGCCCATGTGCTAAAATATCTCCCTGCCGGTACAATCATGGGGCATTTTGTTCAAGACTGACTCAGAGGGGAAAATGCCACCTAATGAGTCACCAGCATCAGTTCTTACCAGCTTTTTGTGTTATGCTTGGAGGTCTTCCATTCAAAGTATCCTTCTTTGCTTGCAAGATCAGAGAAGATCACAAATCAAGGTGGTATGGCTGCAGGCCATAAAGATAAACAGTACAGTAGGAAGTGAAAGATCCTCAGAGTTTTCTTTTGTGGCAGCATATACTGGGGAAAGGTTTTATGAGTTAAGAGGAGACTTACTTTTCTGCCATTATGGTTATTTGTTGAGCTCTGTCTGAGTGCTCGGCTCTGAACAGAACATACAATCAGCTCTGAACAGTTTGGAAGTTTTATTAGACATAAAAATACAACGCAGACACAGTGTAGCAGGGTTCTGGAAATACAATGCACTATGGACATCGTGGTGGCCATTATGTAAATTTATGAATCATAACTGTCCTTACACTAATCAAAAATGTCAGCATTGACCTAGCTCTGCTCCCTTTGACTTCAATGTGAGTGAGAGTTAGGCCACTGCTGAAGACTTGAAAATTCCACCCCAAATATTTTTTGTTCAAGTAATGGAACTCTTCTTACTTTGCAGCTGCTGGATATTGCTCATTTTATTTGGTTACATGCCATGCTTATCAGTATGTGCATATTTCAGCTTTGATACTGTGTCAGAATCTGCTAGCACAGATTGCTGCACCAATGCAGTTCCATTGGCTTCAGCACCTCTGAAAGAAAATAGGGCACAAACTGTCCTCCCAACACCACAGACACCTAAACTAAGGCCCCAACCCTGAAAACACTGAAGCATGTGAGCAATCTGACTCACAAGTGGTCCCACTGAACCACTGGGACTACTCTTGTGAGCAAAGTTAGGTACATTCTTAAGTGTGTGAAGGATTTATGCCTTTGTGAAAGCAACGGAAAATGCTGACTTTAAACAAACGTGCTGTCCTTGAAGCCTGCCTTTTTATCTGGGCAGAAACAAGGTCAGAGATAAGTTGAGGCTGAGCAAGGTGCTTGAGGAACACATACAAGGATTGCAAGGAGTGAAATGGTCAATTCAAGGGGTGAAAAATGATTTTACACTGAGAGGAGTAGTGCGAGGTTAGCATCTAAAACAAGAAAAGAGGAGGCTGCTGTAGTTAAGGCAGAGTATGATTAGAGCTCCCTTCTCATTTAACATGTCCTGTATTTGCTTCATGTAGAGTTTTGGGACCAGATCCTTGGGCGGTATAAATCAATGTTGTTCCATTGATTTCTATGCAACTAAACCAGTTTATGCCATCTGAGGATCTAGCCCATGGTTCTTATTTGTGTTTGAACATGTTATTCCATCTCTACCTTTTGAAAAATTGAATACAATTGGCAAATTCCTCATAAAAATGGTTAATTGGGGTACAAAAAGGGTACTGGGATTTTTGCCAAATCCTCTTGAGTGTGACAGTATTTACAAGTCTTATTAAACAGTAAACAAACAAACACTGACTTATAAAATGAGAAA
This sequence comes from Eretmochelys imbricata, assembly GCF_965152235.1. Lineage (NCBI taxonomy): Eukaryota > Metazoa > Chordata > Testudines > Cheloniidae > Eretmochelys > Eretmochelys imbricata. Next base: position 20,714,228 of record NC_135572.1, read on the forward strand.
GTCAAACATTTCACTAATCAATATCTTTTCCAAAACCTCTCCCAGGAAAACCACTGTGTTTTTCTATCAGGTAATGCATATACAAAATGATTACAAATGGCATCATGCCCCAATCACCAAATCATACTGTGTATATTACATTGTTATATCACCAGTAATATCCACAGAAGGCTCACCATTTCTGTGACAGTAGCAGCTAATTGTGAGCTTCCTTCCTGCCATCTTGCCCAGTGAACAGATTAACTGAGATGAGAGAGAAGAGCAATCCATTCTTTCCCATTGTTCAAATGGAAAACACATCTCGGCCAAGATTTTTTTTTTAAATACTTATTTTGGGGTGCTTAATTTGAAATACCATAAAGAGGCCTGATTTTCATAAAGTGGCCATCCTCTGAAAACCATGCTCCTTTAAGGTGTCTCAAGTTGGCCACACAAAAATCAATCATCGTTTCTGAAAACTCGGACCTCAATTCAATTTTGATCAGTTTTGTTATAAATTTCAACATATTTTTAAAACTATTTTTTGAGAGTAAATGTCTGAAATCCACTTGCTTTTCTGTTGACCTCCTAAATAGATGAGGGCCAGGATTTGCATATGATAGAAAGTGATAATAAGCACACACCTCTCCACCCATGAACCAATGTTCCCATGAAGTGTTTGCTTCCAGTTGTTGCCCTCTCTCTCTCTTCCAACAGTGCAGAATTCAGGAGAAGGAGTGAGGAGAGGAAGAGTTTTCCCTGACAGACAACTCCTGTCTCTTTACTAGGATTGGCTGAACATTTCCCATCAGAAGTGTTTGCTTTCTATGGAAAATTTTGATGTCTCATGGAAAAACTTGAACACCCAAACACCAAAACTTTCAATTTCCAGTGGAAATCTGATTCTGAAACACTACCACAAAGTGGTACATGAGAGATGTACTTTGGTTTCCTCGTGTCCCCATTCTTCTGTATGCACCAGGCTCTCCAGCCAGACTTCATCTCCCATGATACAATATAGCCTTCTCTCACCAATAGAGGAGACCGTGGTGCATGATGGGAGATTTCATCCAACCAGGGAGTGTGAACTATAGAGGAAAGTGGAATATGAGGCACCTGAAAAATACACGTCCCACAAGGCATTGTGGCAGCATTTCAGCATTGAAATATTTTAGTTTTCAGAGGAAGTATTTTGGATTTGGATTTTTTTCTAAAAACTCAAAATTTCCTGTCGAAAAAATTACCATTTTCTGACTATCTCTATTCTTCACCCAGACTCAAACACTCCAAAGAAAGCAAGAAAGGAAGTTTATCTAGCAGGAGTAATCAGGCAATCATGGAGGGAGGAAACAGGGTCCGTACATTCAAATAATTACAATTAAGTGAATTGTAGGGCTTTTTTCCCGAGTCATTTGAGAGTGTGGGAAACACAGGGTTACTCTACCCAAAACTGACAAAAAAAGTAACTAAATTGTGGTGGTTTTGCGTCAAACCTTTTATTATTATTAAGGCACAGATCTGTGTGTGGACACAATTATTTTGGAATAACACTGTTTTATTTTTAATTCGCTTAAGTCAATTCCTTATTGACTTAATCTAAATTGTAATGGGACGCTCAGTTTGAAATAAGAGCATCTACACAGAGGACTAGAAAGAGAGGAGGAAATTCTTGTTTTAATAGCCAGTCAGAGACACCATCTGAGTAACTCTTCATTTACACTCAGAAAACAGTTAGGGTTTGGGGCTACAAGAGAGAAGGAGAATTCTAAACACAGGCAAACAGGTGCTGTAAAGTGTACTAAGGAAACCCCGTAGAAGCTGGAAATTAGAATTACAGAGGTGGGGATGTTCCCGTCATGCAATACAAAGTCAAATGTCTTACAGAAATCTATCATGTCAACACTATTACCTTTATCAACCAAACTTGTAATCTCATAAAAATAGGTTGTCAAGTTAGTTTGACAGGATCTATTTTCCATAAATCCATGTTGATTGGCTTTAATTATATAAACCTTATTTAATTCTTTACTTATTGAGTCCTGCATCAGCTGCTCCATTATCTTGCCCAGGCTCAATGTCAAATTTACGAGCTTATAATTACCCAGATCATCCTATTTACCCTTTTTAAATATTGGGACAAAATTATTGGGACAAAATCTTCCAGTCTTCTGGAACTTCCTCTGTGTTCTGAGACCTACTGAAAAATCATTTGTAATGGTCCAGTGAGTTCCTCAGACAAGTCTTTTAAAAAAATTTGCACAAGTTATCTGGACCTGTTGATTTAAAAAATTCAAACTTTTCTAAAAACCTGCCTGACATACTGGTGGAATGTAGAGAAGTATTATCATATGATATGACTACATCAACTGTTTTTTCCCCCAAATATAGAACAGAAATATCTATTGAGCACTTCCGTCATTTCTGCATTATTATTGGTGATTCTATCATCTCCAGGTAGTAATGGACCAATACCATTCTCTACTGTAGCTATTCCCTTCTTCAGTGGGAAATGGGCACCTATCTCCATTAGGCTCCCTTGATAATCCCAGCAGTACACTTACTGAAGTACCCATCTGATATCAGTGGAAAAACTCAAGTGAATAAGGACTGGGAGGCGTTACAAGTGCTTTGGAGGATAAGATTAAAATTCAAAATGATCTGGACAAACTAAAGAAATGGTCTGAAGTAAACAGGATGAAATTCAATAAGGACAAATGAAAAGTACTCCATTTAGGAAGGAACAATCAGTTTCACCCAGACAAAATGGGAAATGACTGCCTAGGAAGGAGTACTGTGGAAAGGGATCTGGGGGTTATAGTGGACCACAAGCTAAATATGAGTCAACAGTGTAACAGGGTTGCAAAAAAAGCGAGCATCATCCTGGGATGTATTAGCAGGAGTGTTGTAAGTGTAACCCTTCTGTCTGTCAGAGTTGGCAGCAACAAGGACCGGGTTCAGTATCTAGGGGTTCCGTTTCAATAACACAATGCAAAACCGGCTCGAGCCCCCACCCAGTGACCTGGGACAATTACATACCACTCCCCTGGCGCCTCTAAGAGGCAATACTTCCCCTGTCGCAAACACAGAGTCTGAGTGTAGTAAAAGCCTTTTAATAAAGGAGGGAAACAATGCGGCATTATGTTGGGGGAAACACCACAAACAGGATTCATAACACCAACCATGAGCAAAAGACCCACCCCCAATAAGTTTGGCAGTGTCCTTTTCCCCTCAGGGTCTTAAAGTCCAGCAACCAAATAGTCACCCCCCCACACATACAGTTTCTGTCCTTGGTCAGTGCAGCCCCCCAGAGTACAGAAGTTCATCTGCAGAGTTTACCTCCCAACTTGGTGGAAGTGGAGGGAGGTATGGGGGGCATCTTATATGCTCCACTGCTTGGGTCAATGGCCGAGTGCCATGCCTCTCTGCTGGGAGTCTTCTGCTGGGGTTCTGCTGCAGTCTTCACCGCCAGCTGCGCCTCACCGCCAGCCGTCCTGCTGGCTGCTCCTCTCCTCCAGCCGCCTGGCTATCCGCTCCGCTCTCCACGCCTTTCCACTAGCTGTCCTGCTGTCCGCTCCTCTCCGCCAGCCGCCCCGCTATCCACTCCGCTCTGCTCTCCATGCCAGCCATCCTCCTGTCCGCCCACCAACTTGTCTTCAGCCCCACCTCCCACTTAACACAGCTCTCAGCAATCTCAGCTCTTAGTAAGTTCAGCTCTTTAGTGATTTCAGCTCTCACTGATTTTAGCTGGTAGTAGGGGAGCCACAGTGCTGGTGCACCACTATCCCAAAGTAGGTCTAATGCTTAGACCTAGTTATTAGTAATTTCAGCTCTGCAGCATGTAATAAGGCTCCTAATGGAGCCAAAATTAGCTCTGTTATTACACAGTGGCTAGAGGAGGTGCCAAAGTAGTGTTTTGGGCCCTTAGAAGGGGCCCACACTACCAGGTACATATACCTGTCTCCCAGCCTCTCATAATTCACTGTGTTTTGGAACCCCTGTTCCTTGCCTAGCGCGTGCTACTTAGTTGAGGGCCAGTCCCTCAGTCATAAAATGCCAAGTACAGTTCTACTGTCCTTGATTCACATAACCAGGATTCGGCCTCAACTGGAGTATTGTGTTGAGTTCTGGGAGCCACATTTCAGGAAAGACGTGGACAAACTGGAGAAAGTCCAGAGAAGAGCAACAAAAATTATTAAAGGTCTAGAAAATATGACCTATTAGGGAAGATTGAAAAAATTGGGTTTGTTTAGTCTGGAGAACAGAAGACTCAGAGGGAACATGATAACAGTTTTCAAGTTCATAAAAGGTTGTTACAAGGAGGAGGGAGAAGAATAGTTCTTCTTAACATCTGATAATAGGATAAGAAGCAATGAGCTTAAATTGCAGCAAGGGAGGTTTAGGTTGGACATTGAGAAAAACTTCCTAACTGTCAGGGTGGTTAAGCCCTGGAATAAATTGCCTAGGGAGATTGTGGAATCTCCATCACTGGAGATTTTAAAGAGCAGGTTAGATAAACTCCTGTCAGGGATGGTCCAGATAATACTTAGTCCTCCTATGAGTGCAGGGCACTGGACTAGATGACCTCTCGAGGTCCCTTCCAGCCCTATGAGTCTATGATTTCAAAGTACAGGCTGAGACTCCACAGTCAGAGACCTCTCCTAGTTCTTCCACAATCCTTACCCTTTTGGATCATATTCCATTTCGCAGTATACATATAAAATCTAGCAATCTCAGTATTTGATAATTTGCCTGGCAGCATCATAAGCATGTTATTACTTGGGAATAGATGGTATTTAGCAAGGTAAATGCTATATCCTGCCACTAAATTTCTGTTAGCATTCCGCACTTCACTTTCTAAAGATATTCTTGACATTTTCCCCCACATACTTTCCAAGTGAGGGTATATGAATGTCATCATAGGGAGGTTGTGTATTTAACCTACTAAACACATTTTCTCTTTAACCCTGAACATTAATAATTTACCTTCCAAGATATTAGAATAGCATCAAATTCTACTTATATTTGCAAGACTTATATATGACAGCTAGTTTTCCAAGTCACTTTCATGAGCAAAGTTCTTTGAATATGTTCTGTAAGTCAGGAATTTTGCTTCTCTAAAGTTATAAATAAACTATTTTAATATCTATATTTGAGTGTTACAATAAAAATTGTATTTATGAAAATTTGTGGCTGACAGAGGCCAATGAGTCAAAAGCCACACCCAAAGTTAAACCCTGTTTTCAAAGTTTGGATAGAGTGTGGTCCAACTGCCTGGTGACATCATTTTTTTTCTCCATGCTTAGGGTCCCTTTTACAATCTGTTTTAAAAGTCAAGATGAAAGTCAAGTTACCCTTACGTCTCCTGAGGTTTTGGTAAGGAAGGTGGGTTAAGGTTGCCTGGTTTCACCCTACAGTTTCTTTTGCACTTTACAGCAGACCAACATCTTTTGCATGTTTTTGTTTCTAGCTCATTAACGCGCTTCTAAAGCATCCAAGCATGGGGTTTCCTTTTGCAGATTGGCCCTAGCCAAAGTATGTATCAACATTTGCAATCCTTACTAAGGCAATAATTAAAAGTATAAATGTCAGAAATCAGAGTGAGTTACTAGTTCATCGAGTATTTCTTTGGGAGCAATAGGTATGTGCCTCCGTCCGTAACTGAGTCACTTAGGTAACTACATACACACGTTACCTAAATGCCCAACTCCAATTGCATTCCAGCCCTACAGACTGCAGACGTAGCACCTTTCCTTTCCAAAGGGATTCTGTCCGACATCAGTCAGACAGCCAGCAAGTCACGTACCCCTTCTCCAGAGCACCTGTGCAGTAGGAGAGAGAAGGTGAGTTGAAGTTTACCTCTTTATTCACAGTGGACCAGGTAGCTTCCCTGTCACGCTAAATATTATTTTATAAAATTAAACCCTCACCATCTTCCAGAAAATTGTTTCATTCCCACCTCAGAGGTAAGACCTCCAGCTTTGCATCACTAAGAGCATTTCCTGCGAGGCCTGAGTTGTCACTGGGTGTTGATGGGGAACAGAGTCCCATGCAAGCACTGCCCCCATTTAGAGTAGGAGGGTTGATGAGACCACAACCCCCAGCTTTAAATAATTTAACGTGCTACAGAATGAAAACCACGTTGTTTGTGTCTGCAGTGAATTATAAATACCATTCCCAACCTATCTGTTTTGTGGCTCAGAATTTTGTATGGGCATTCTGAGCCCCATTAGCCAAAATAAAATCTTCTGACCCTGTTTATCTTTTTAAAATTATAAACCAACTTCACATAAAGAATAAAAAGCCAAGTACTGATACATAATGGAGCAGCTCCTCAACTGGGGTAAATTGGTCTAGTTTCAATGGAACTAAGACAATTTATACCAGCAGAGGATCTGGCTCTATATTTCGAAAACCAGATGTCATCTAAGGTCCTGATTCTGCAAAAAATGTATGTGCTTGCTTAACTGTAAACATTAGAGTACTCCCACTGACTTCACTGGCTGCAAAGAGGGGAAGTCTAATTGTGCTAGCATAAATAAGAAGATGTTACTATTGTGTTAGAGGAAAGAGACTGCTGGAGTGTAGTTATAAGGTGCTAACTGGGTAATAGGGTGAGACCCAACTAAGCACAGAGGAAGGGCACAGAGCGCATGCAAGTTTGTTTGATGCAACAAATCATTACACTGAGAGATTCAAAAGAAGCAGAAGCTGCAGATTAGTGCAGAGACTCTGGGTCAAATTCAGACGTGGCCTCAGTGGATGTCACTTCCATTTAAGTCAATGGAAGCCTCAGGAACTCAGCACCTCTGAAAATCAGGTCCCTTATTTAGGTGCCTGACAATAGGGACACATGTATGATCCTACTTTATAGAAAAGTTAAAGGCGTGTGGCTCTCTTTTGAGATACAAACAAAAGCAGTGGGCATTGTTTAATACACCCAGAGCCAAATTAATTCCTGCTCTATCTCCATTGCGATCAACACCAGGGATAATTATTGTCCCTTCTATCTCAGTTCTCAGGCCTTTAGTCCCCTCTGGTTTCAGTCTCACTCGTCCTATGTCAGGAAATGAGGCAAACACTGTGTTTAGAAAGAAATCTCAGGAGCGTGGGATCTCAAAGTAAAGGCCAGCTCTGGTACATCAGTGGCTCACACACTCAGCAGTTAAGTGTCAAACACTCAAAGGTTGTCTCTCTTGAAAAGTCGTGGAGTGCAAATTTTCACAAGCCCCACCTGGCTTTGGGTATGTCTACACTTAAAACGTTAACAGTGGCGCAGCTGTGCTGGTGAAGCGCTTCAGTGTATTGCTATACGTAATTCACCTCCCCGAGAGGTGGTAGCTCGGTCAATGGGAGAATTCTTCCATCGACCTTGTGCTGTCTACACTGGGGGTTAGGTTGTCCTAACTACGCTGCTCAGGGGTGTACATTTTTCACTCTCTGGAGTGACATAGCTAAGCTGACTTAATTTTCTAGCATACACCAGGTTTCGGCCATTTAGGCTCAGCTCCTCAAAGGTAGTTAGCTGCCCAATTCCCACTAATTTAAATGGGAGTTATGTCCCTAAATACCTTTGAACATCTGGGCCTTAGGCACTTTTAAGTCCCGCTCTCCTCACAAAGACTGGAAATCTGACCTCCTCCAAAAGTTGACAAAGGTGAAGGAAAATTTGGGCTGAAACCTTCTTAGCAGGGAGCTCAATTAGAATGTAGAATTGTCTGCAGCAAAAAAAAAAAGCATGGAAGCGTCATTGTGAGATGCATTTACAATGGGACTGGGAAATATACCATCGAGAGCAGTCCTGCAAGCTTAGGGGAAGGACTGGCTGAACTGATAGGTATTTTCCATCTCTAGCTTCTGAGAGGTGGGAAAAACATGATCCTCTTCAATGATTACCTTAGTCCGAACAGAACTAGAGAGTCCATGCTCCTCGGACTATTTCATATTTGTAGGTATGAAAAGAAGCAGGGGCAGCCTATTTATAAATAAAAAGAGCCAGAATGTTGGTGCCCCAATGTGGAAGAGGATACAAAGGACCTCCTCACTACCCTCTGCAGAGGGTAACTCTTGCCATTTGGTGGACTGGGAGCACAGACACAGCACAGTGATAGGACAAGCCTTCCTAAAGGTGGGGAAAGAGGGGTTGTAAGGTCCCATCCCACTTCCAAACCGAGCAGCAGCCTGAGTGCGGGCAGAGTAGAGTACATTTACCCACTTCCAAAATGTGGCAGAGTTCCCACTATAACATTCCCCACAAGAAATTCGGCTTACTCAGGCAGAATTTGCCCTGGGCCCGACAGGAAAGTTATCCCTTCCCTGAATCCTGGCAAAGGACTGTGTCTGAAAGGCACAGGTTAACCAATACTGCATACGAATCTCACTCTGTAACTGGATGGGAATGCTGGCCAGGCACTGATTAGTTGCTTTGTCACATGGGCTTGGAGGCAGTTACAAGTTAATGTACTTGCTGTTTCTATTCCAGACTCATTGTTTTCTGAAAAAATGTTAAAGGAAAATAAAAATATTCCACAATATTTAACCATGCCAAACCCACTGCAAATCTAGTTCGCTGTTGGCTTGGATTTAGTCTCTTGCCAGCTCACCATGCTGCTGCCCTCTGAGAGCTTGAGTTACCATGGTTTTCTTTTTCTAAAGAACAAAAGCCATACAAAAACACATCATATTTGACAAGGGCAGCATCTGAAAGATTGGCTGGAAATACAAATAGTTTTCCCTTATGTATAAGGGAGTTATGGGCGGAGAGAGAGGAAGAAATACAGTAACTTACAAAACAAATCAAATGTCCCAATACATTTCCCAAACTCAGCCAAGCTAGTCCCAAGATCCCAGACTAGCAGTTAGGCCAGGATTCAGGCAGACAGCTATTTGCATCTGAGGAAATAGCACACAGAGAGAGAATGAGAAAGAAAAAATAAGCATAACCAGATTACAGTGCATGGAACCAGAACATTCTGTCCCAACCCTCCGTAGATGCTATAAACAGGAGAGTTGGACAAATACATACTACAGCTGCTCACACTTTGACCTATGCAAAAGAGTGGGATTGCATCTGCAAACCCAGCATTTTCCAGAAGTGAGAACCAGATGATCCATAAAGGGGTACGTGTGGGGCTCCAGCTGAAGAAATGGCCAACCCTCTCTATCACAAATGTCAGTGCTGGTAAGAGATCAGTCCTACAGACCTACTGAAGCCAGCACCTATCAGGTATGATTAAGCCCACAGTACCTCACTGTTTCGCAAAATGGACAGTGGACTTTAATCCAACCCTAGCACTCCTAGGTTTGGATGCTGGATGTTCGACTATAGACATTGCTGGTGCTTGTTCCTCTTCATAAAGCGCTTAGTGGGAATGGCTCACCCCAGACTCTGAGGGGCATTCAAACGCCATCTCCTTCCAGATATTTGTTTCCTGTAATTGGCCAAATTATTGCGTGGAAGTGTTGGGGAGTTGTATGCACCTGCAAAACCAGGGTGGCTTGCAGAGAGGCATTATACCAATGGTCAGGCAATGCCTCCTAGGTACTTGGAGAAATACACTGAGTAACTTGCTACACCCATATAACAGGTAGATGGAGCATTCTCCCCAGAGCTACCCTTTGGGTTGTAATGGGACTATGGCCAATTTTAGACAAAGCCAAGAACAGATGAACAAAGATGTTCTTGTGAGTAGGGCCCAGGGCTAGTACTCAGGAGTAGGGTCAAAAATGTTCCCTCATAACTGCTTTTCAACAGAAAATTGGGTTTTCAACTAGCTGAAGTTTAAAGTGTGGCTCTACTTTTAAAGGTGACTGTAAAATTGGCACCATGACGTTTCCATCCTTATTCTCTCCCAGTGATTCTGTATCAGTTTTATTCCATTTACAAGTAAAAAGATTTTTTTCCCCCTAACTGCCAACCCTGCAAACACACAGTGGGATCTGACAGTCAAGCTGTGTTCTTTCTGGACTGAGCATCATTACCAGAAATAAAGATTATTTTTTGCTAGGAGGTCTCTATTAGTTGCTACAGCATGAGTCACACAGGTGTGTGGCTCCACTCACTACCTATTCTCTCATACATCTGTGTCCTGGAAGCTCAATTGTCTGTCCAGTCACTCTGCCCCCCCCCCCAATTTATGCTTCTGCTTTCTTCAATGTCTGCCTCATTTCTGGGCGAATGGTTAAGGCACTGGACTAATATTCAGAAGTGTTGGAGACAATTCCCAGCTCTGCCTCAGATGTCTTGGGTCATTTAAAATCTCTGTGCCTCAGTTCCCCATCTTGGAAATGGTGACTCTAATGGCTTCCCTGCCTTGCAAAGCTAATTAATGTAAAGCTAAATCCATTCATATTAGGAAGGCAGCTTCCTTATCAAGGAAACATTTCCTGCATCTGCATCTGCATCTGAAATGTCCCAATGTTTAGCACAGGTTCAAATTGCGGGGCGGGGAGGAGCAATTCAAATGTCTCATTATAATTATTGTGAACCTCAGACCTATTAAGCTCAAAGTAGAGCAAAGTTTGGGAATGTGTCTCAACCCTTCCAGAGGAGACTCACTGTTGTGAGAGGGTGTGGCCTGCCTCCAAGACAGGGGATGGGGATGGACTACACCACTCCTCCTGGTGGGTGGAACTGAGACAGCCATGGCCCCCCTGCCCACCAGAAGCAGAGGGGTGGGACAGGAAATTTAAAAGGCAGGCCCTACAGCTCATTTGTGCCAGAGCTAGGGAAAGGAGCAGATGTTCTTCACCCAGTGCCAAGCTCTGTGCCAGAGACCGAGCTCTACAGTGCCAAGGACTCAGGGAGGTGCCAGGACTGCTGACTGACCAGTACCCGCTGGCTGTGTACCCCAAGGAGACAGAGGAACCCCAGGAGACAGAAGTATATTCAGAAGGGGTAGTAGGAAGTAGCTCAGGGACACCAGACATTAGTTTGATCGTGTTGCCAGAGTCTAGGTCAGCGTGTTTCGGTGGGATCCCCACTGACCTGGGGGCGGAACCCTCTGCCACTGTCAGGGCCCTGGGCTGGAACCCGGTGGAGTAGGGTGGGTCTGGGTCCCCCTACCTCCTTCTGCCAGCCTCACTCCTGGAGTGGCAGCCTACCCACCTTAGGCTGGACGGCCTGTGTTTGTCTGCTGTCTGCCCCAGCCAGAGAGCTGGGTCTTAGATGGCTTGTTGCTCTGTCCTGCCCAGAGGGACAGAGTCCTTAGACTGCTAATTCCCCTGTTGAGCATTGCATTTATAGGCTCAATGTAGCAAGGGGGCGTGGCCTCCTCCAAGACTGAAGGGGAAAAATAGCCATTCACATATCCACTGCACTTCACTTTCTAGTTCCATAAGATATTACATGTATTAACATAGCACCCCAGATCCTATCAGGAATAACACCTACCTGCCCCCATTGTGTCAGGCACATACTGGTTGCACATGAAATAGTGCCTGCCCCAAGGATTTTAAAGTTTTAGCATATGATGAAAGGCAATAGGAGGAGAGGACATATTGGGAGTGGAGGATAAGGCAGTATCAGTGAAACTAACATTTGGTACAGTGAGAAACCCTCTCTGTACGGAAACCAGTCGATTCACAAAGCAAGGTTATCACCTCCTGATTCATGTTAGAAATCTCAGGACACTCTGAAATGTTTTTCCATAGTGTGATTTTGGGTTAAAACATGAGACACATCCTGAAAAGAATCACTAAGTGAAACAGACGTTGGACTTTCCTTTATGAACATATAAATCAATAAGTATAAAAAAACAGATTCAATAAGAGCAACAGAAACCTTATAAAGCAGATATTTTAATTGCAGTCTCAATTAAAATTGTCTTTCAGCACTGGACAGCCTCTTGCATGTGAATCACTAGCTTAACTCTGTTCTTCGATATGTCAGAAAGAGCACATTCCTACAAAATTGGTGCAGTTGGTCCATTTTTAATGTGCCCAACGTAGCAAGATAAGTTGAGAAAATCACAGTCAACAAAGGGTATGTCTAAACTATGGAATAAGGTTGAATTTATAGAAGTCGGTTTTTTAGAAATCGGTTTTATATATTCGAGTGTGTGTGTCCCCACAGAAAATGCTCTAAGTGCATTAAGTGCATTAACTCAGCGGAGCGCTTCCACAGTACCGAGGCTAGCGTCGACTTCCGGAGTGTTGCACTGTGGGTAGCTATCCCACAGTTCCCGCAGTCTCCGCTGCCCATTGGAATTCTGGGTTGAGATCCCAATGCCTGATGGGGCTAAAACATTGTCGCGGGTGGTTCTGGGTACATATCGTCAGGCCCCCGTTCCCTCCCTCCCTCCGTGAAAGCAAGGGCAGACAATCGTTTCGCGCCTTTTTTCCTGAGTTACCTGTGCAGATGCCATACCACGGCAAGCATGGAGCCCGCTCAGGTAACCGTCACCCTATGACTCCTGGGTGCTGGCAGACGCGGTACGGCATTGCTACACAGTAGCAGCAACCCCTTGCCTTGTGGTAGCAGATGGTACAGTACGACTGGTAGCCGTCATCGTCATTTCCGAGGTGCTCCTGGCCACGTCGGCTGGGAGCACCTGGACAGACATGGGCCCAGGGACTAAATTTGGAGTGACTTGACCAGGTCATTCTCTTTAGTCCTGCAGTCAGTCCTATTGAACCGTCTTATGGTGAGCGGGCAGGCGATACGGACTGCTAGCAGTCGTACTGTACCATCTTCTGCCAGGCAGGCAGGAGATGAGGATGGCTAGCAGTCGTACTGTACCATCTTCTGCCGACCAGCCATGAGATGTGGATGGCATGCAGTCCTTCTGCACCGTCTGCTGCCAGCCAAAGATGTAAAAGATAGATGGAGTGGATCAAAACAAGAAATAGACCAGATTTGTTCTGTATTCATTTGCTTCCCCCATTCCCCCGTCTAGGGGACTCATTCTTCTAGGTCACACTGCAGTCACTCACAGAGAAGGTGCAGCGAGATAAATCTAGCCATGTATCAATCAGAGGCCAGGCTAACCTTCTTGTTCCAATAAGAACAATAACTTAGGTGCACCATTTCCTATTGGAACCCTCCGTGAAGTCCTGCCTGAAATACTCCTTGATGTAAAGACACCCCCTTTGTTGATTTTAGCTCCCTGAAGCCAACCCTGTAAGCCGTGTCCTCAGTCGCCCCTCCCTGCATCAGAGCAACGGCAAACAATCGGGCATCTGAGAGTGCTGTCCAGAGCAGTCATAATGGAGCACTCTGATGGGGCTAAAACATTGTCGCGGGTGGTTCTGGGTACGTATCGTCAGGCCCCCGTTCCCTCCCTCCCTCTGTGAAAGCAAGGGCAGACAATCGTTTCGTGCCTTTTTTCCTGAGTTACCTGTGCAGACGCCATACCACAGTAAGCATGGAGCCCGCTCAGGTAACCGTCACCCTATGTCTCCTGGGTGCTGGCAGACGCGGTACGGCTTTGCTACACAGTAGCAGCAACCCATTGCCTTCTGGCAGCAGACGGTGCAATACGACTGGTAGTCATCCTTGTCATGTCCGAGGTGCTCCTGGCCACGTCGGCTGGGAGCGCATGGGCAGACATGGGCGCAGGGACAAAATTTGGAGTGACTTGACCAGGTCATTCTCTTTAGTCCTGCAGTCAGTCCTATTGAACCGTCTTATGGTGAGCGGGCAGGCGATACGGACTGCTAGCAGTCGTACTGTACCATCTTCTGCCAGGCAGGCAAGAGATGAGGATTGCTAGTAGTCATATTGTACCATCTTCTGCCAGGCAGGCAAGAGATGAGGATGGCTAGCACTCGTACTGTACCATCTTCTGCCGAGCAGCCATGAGATGTGGATGGCATGCAGTCCTTCTGCACCGTCTGCTGCCAGCCAAAGATGTAAAAGATAGATGGAGTGGGTCAAAACAAGAAATAGACCAGATTTGTTTTGTACTCATTTGCCTCCTCCCCTGTCTAGGGGACTCATTCCTCTAGGTCACACTGCAGTCACTCACAGAGAAGGTGCAGCAAGGTAAATCTAGCCATGTATCAATCAGAGGCCAGGCTAACCTCCTTGTTCCAATAAGAACGATAACTTAGGTGCACCATTTCTTATTGGAACCCTCCGTGAAGTCCTGCCTGAAATACTCCTTGATGTAAAGACACCCCCTTTGTTGATTTTAGCTCCCTGAAGCCAACCCTGTAAGCCGTGTTGTCAGTCGCCCCTCCTTCCGTCACAGCAACGGCAGACAATCGTTCCGCGCCTTTTTTCTGTGCGGACGCCATACCAAGGCAAGCATGGAGGCCGTTCAGCTCACTTTGGCAATTAGGAGCACATTAAACACCACACGCATTATCCAGCAGTATATGCAGCACCGGAACCTGGCAAAGCGATACCGGGCAAGGAGGCGACGTCAGCGCGGTCACGTGAGTGATCAGGACATGGACACAGATTTCTCTGAAAGCATGGGCCCTGCCAATGCATGCATCATGGTGCTAATGGGGCAGGTTCATGCTGTGGAACGCCGATTCTGGGCTTGGGAAACAAGCACAGACTGGTGGGACCACATAGTGTTGCAGGTCTGGGACGATTCCCAGTGGCTGCGAAACTTTCGCATGCATAAGGGCACTTTCATGGAACTTTGTGACTTGCTTTCCCCTGCCCTGAGGCGCATGAATACCAAGATGAGAGCAGCCCTCACAGTTGAGAAGCGAGTGGCGATAGCCCTGTGGAAGCTTGCAACGCCAGACAGCTACCGGTCAGTTGGGAATCAATTTGGAGTGGGCAAATCTACTGTGGGGGCTGCTGTGATGCAAGTAGCCCACGCAATCAAAGATCTGCTGATATCAAAGGTAGTGACCCTGGGAAATGTGCAGGTCATAGTGGATGGCTTTGCTGCAATGGGATTCCCTAACTGTGGTGGGGCCATAGACGGAACCCATATCCCTATCTTGGCACCGGAGCACCAAGCCGCCGAGTACATAAACCGCAAGGGGTACTTTTCGATAGTGCTGCAAGCTCTGGTGGATCACAAGGGACGTTTCACCAACATCAACGTGGGATGGCCGGGAAAGGTGCATGATGCTTGCATCTTCAGGAACTCTGGTCTGTTTCAAAAGCTGCAGGAAGGGACTTTATTCCCAGACCAGAAAATAACTGTTGGGGATGTTGAAATGCCTATATGTATCCTTGGGGACCCAGCCTACCCCTTAATGCCATGGCTCATGAAGCCATACACAGGCAGCCTGGACAGTAGTCAGGAGCTGTTCAACTACAGGCTGAGCAAGTGCAGAATGGTGGTAGAATGTGCATTTGGACGTTTAAAGGCGCGCTGGCGCAGTTTACTGACTCACTTAGACCTCAGCGAAACCAATATTCCCACTGTTATTACTGCTTGCTGTGTGCTCCACAATATCTGTGAGAGTAAGGGGGAGACGTTTATGGCGGGGTGGGAGGTTGAGGCAAATCGCCTGGCTGCTGGTTACGCGCAGCCAGACACCAGGGCGGTTAGAAGAGCACAGGAGGGCGCGGTACGCATCAGAGAAGCTTTGAAAACCAGTTTCATGACTGGCCAGGCTACGGTGTGAAAGTTCTGTTTGTTTCTCCTTGATGAAACCCCCCACCCCTTGGTTCACTCTACTTCCCTGTAAGCTAACCACCCGCCCCTCCTCCCTTCAATCACCGCTTGCAGAGGCAATAAAGTCATTGTTGCTTCACATTCATGCATTCTTTATTCATTCATCACACAAATAGGGGGATGACTACCAACGTAGCCCAGGAGGGGTGGTGGAGGAGGGAAGGAAAATGCCACACAGCACTTTAAGCACAGCACTTTAAAAGTTTACAACTTTAAAATTTATTGAATGACAGCCTTCTTTTTTTTCGGGCAATCCTCTGTGGTGGAGTGGCTGGTTGGCCGGAGGCCCCCACACCGCATTCTTGGGCGTCTGGGTGTGGAGGCTATGGAACTTGGGGAGGAGGGCGGTTGGTTACAGAGGGGCTGCAGTGGCAGTCTGTGCTCCAGCTGCCGTTGCTGCAGCTCAACCATACACTGGAGCATACTGGTTTGGTCCTGCAGCAGCCTCAGCATTGAATCCTGCCTCCTCTCATCACGCTGCCGCCACATTTGAGCTTCAGCCCTGTCTTCAGCCCGCCACTTACTCTCTTCAGCCCGCCACCTCTCTCACACATTTTATAAAACAGTGGCTACACTCTTTCAGGGTAAACCTTGCTGTTAACATTACATACATAGCACATGTGCTTTCGTTACAAGGTCGCATTTTGCCTCCTCCCACCGCGTGACTACCCCCTCAACCTTCCCCCCTCCCTGTGGCTAACAGCGGGGAACATTTCTGTTTAGCCACAGGCAAACAGCCCAGCAGGAATGGGCTCCTCTGAGTGTCCCCTGAAGAAAAGCACTCTATTTCAACCAGGTGACCATGAATTATATATCTCACTCTCCTGAGGATAACACAGAGAGATAAAGAACGGATGTTGTTTGAATGCCAGCAAACATACACTGCAATGCTTTGTTCTACAGTGATTCCCGAGTACGTGTTACTGGCCTGGAGTGGTAAAGTGTCCTACCATGAAGGACGCAATAAGGCTGCCCTCCCCACAAACCTTTTGCAAAGGCTTTAGGACTACATCTAGGAGAACCGCAAATGCCAGGGCAAAGTAATCCTTTCACATGCTTGCTTTTAAACCATGTATAGTATTTTAAAAGGTACACTCACCAGAGGTCCCTTCTCCGCCTGCTGGGTCCAGGAGGCAGCCTTGGGTGGGTTCAGGGGGTACTGGCTCCAGGTCCAGGGTGAGAAACAGTTCCTGACTGTCGGGAAAACTGGTTTCTCCGCTTGCTTGCTGTGCGCTATCTACAACCTCCTCCTCATCATCATCTTCTTCGTCCCCAAAACCTGCTTCCGTATTGCCTCCATCTCCATTGAAGGAGTCAAACAACACGGCTGGGGTAGTGGTGGCTGAACCCCCTAAAATGGCATGCAGCTCATCATAGAAGCGGCATGTTTGGGGCTCTGACCCGGAGCGGCTGTTCGTCTCTCTGGTTTTCTGGTAGGCTTGCCTCAGCTCCTTCAGTTTCATGCGGCACTGCTTCGGGTCCCTGTTATGGCCTCTGTCCTTCATGCCCTGGGAGATTTTGACAAAGGTTTTGGCATTTCAAAAACTGGAACGGAGTTCTGATAGCACGGATTCCTCTCCACAAACAGCAATCAGATCCCGTACCTCCCGTTCGGTCAATGCTGGAGCTCTTTTGCGATTCTGGGACTCCATCATGGTCACCTCTGCTGATGAGCTCTGCATGGTCACCTGCAGCTTGCCACGCTGGCCAAACAGGAAATGAGATTCAAAAGTTCGCGGTTCTTTTCCTGTCTACCTGGCCAGTGCATCTGAGTTGAGAGTGCTGTCCAGAGCGGTCATAATGGAGCACTCTGGGATAGCTCCCGGAGGCCAATACCATCGAATTGTGTCCACAGTACCCCAAATTCGAGCAGGCAACGTCGATTTAAGCGCTAATCCACTTGTCAGGGGTGGAGTAAGGAAATCGATTTTAAGAGCCCTTTAAGTCGAAATAAAGGGCTTCATTGTGTGGACCGGTGCAGGTTTACATCGATTTAACGCTGCTAAATTCGACCTAAAGTCCTAGTGTAGACCAGGGCAAAGATAGCGGATGTTGCCCTCTATTCCCTTTTCTGTGTTTCACTGGTTTTATCATGATTAACTTAGAGGGACAGGATTTTTTGTTCAGAGTCTTCCTCTATGGAACTCTCTCTGGGATGATGTTTGGTGGTATCCTTCTATCACTGTATTCATGGCCCAGTGCAAAACCTTTCTATTCAGGCCCTTGACCATTTTATATTCCTCTCTTCATTAAAACTTAGTAAGCGGTTTAATTATTGTTTGTGCATGTTGATGCAGGTATTAAGTCAATAGGTGCTTCAGACAGAATCTGGACAAACAAACATGTGAACTGAGGGGAGCTCTGAGGATATATTTTGTTTTAAATTATTAGCCCTGGAGACTTCAAATTTCACCTGTCCTACTGGAGAAGAATGTCTTTCTTCCAGGTGCTCAAGGATATTCAGTGGCCTTTATGCTGCCGTGTGCTATCAGTGGAAGGTTAAAGTTTGAAGGTTGCAGTATTCCTATTATAGGGACTAATTTGATTGTAAATTAGATAATTGACAATGTGTGCGCATGTGTAAAAAAGAAACTGCAGCCTCAAAATACAGATCAGTATTTAGTATCATTATTATTTGTATTGCCATAGTGTCTAAGTCATGTACCAGGATGAACTATAGAGGGGGCCCACTGCCCTACCAAATTTACGGCTGTGAAAAACATGTCACAGACTGTGAAATCTGGTCTTGTGTACTTTTACCCTGTACTATACAGATTTCACAGGGGAGACCAGCATTTCTGAAACCGGAGGTCCTGACTCAAAAGGGAGTCCTAGGAGGTGGTTGCAAGGTTATTGTAGGGGTTACTTCTGGGCTGCCTTCAGAGCTGGATGGCCAGAGAATGGCGGCTGCTGGATGAGGGTCCAGCTCTGAAGGCAGCAGCACAGAAGTAAGAGTAGCAATACAATACCAGGCCATCCTTCCTTCTGCTCTGCGGCTGACAGTGACACTGCCTTCGGAGCTGGGCTCCCAGCCAGCAGCTCCCAGCCCGCAGCAGCTCTCCGGCCGCCCAGATCTGAAGGCAGCCCTGCCACCAGCAGCACAGAACTAAGGGTGACAATACCATGACCCCCCCTACAATAACCTTGTGACCCCCGCCCCCTACGACTCCCTTTTGGGTCAGGACCCCTACAGTTTCAACACTGTGAAATTTCAGATTTAAATATCTGAAATCATGAACTTTATGATTTTTAAAATCCCATGACTGTGAAATTGACCAAAATGGACTGTGAATTTGGTAGGGACCTACCTATGGAGCAACAGCTGCCCACCTGTTGTCAAACTGTTGGTAGTCATCACAGCAGAGGAGAGTTCTAAGGAGGGATTTGAAGGAGAACAATGAGGTGGTTTTACAGATGTTCACAGGGAGCTCCTCCCAACTGTCAAGGGCAGCAGAGGAGAAAGCACAAAGGTTTCTAGTTTAAAAACTGAGCAAATTTCAGTCACCCCAAATTTGGGAGTGTTTAGATCTGTAATTTTGGTTGAGGCCCATTTCTCAGCTATTTTTAGATACAGATCTGTACTTGCATATTATAAACAATTTAATAGATCCTTTGAACTAAAAATGTAATTGTATACATTATAAATGCCTGCTATCATTTATTAATGTTATCACTACCCTTTGGGAGCTGCTAAGCTGCAGCCTTGTTGATGCTATTATGTAACAATGCTCTACCCTCCTCTTCATAGCTCTGGTTTTTTCCATGCGGCTTGCCTTTGCTGATCATCCTTGTAATTAAAGTTTCTTTTGATTCCGTTTGGCACTTCACCATCTGCACATAGGGACACACAGTGGAGCTGGCCTGCCTGCAGCTTCATACTGTCCCCTAATTAAACTGAGTTTAAATGGGAGATTCTTCCTCACCCTTAATTTCCTGACTAAAAAACATCTATGTCTGCATTTGTTTCTGTAGTGACTTCTTAAAGGAGAGGTGTAAAAATGGACAGTGACTCTGTATAAATGAGATTGCAGAGCGTCATATTTATTCTCTCAGTGACTGCAGAGCAGGTATGCTTAGTATACAAATCAAGCAATTATTTTTCGAACTGCTAATGGTGCAGAGCTCACCTGGAATCAGGAAGTCAGGAATCAGCAAGCGTCCCTTGCTTCTGCACTTTCCATCACCACCTCTACTAAAGACTCTGCAGTAGAAATGGTTGAACTTTTTTCAGTTTATGGCCACTGAAACTTGTTCATTGACAAACATTTAAAAAAAAATGATCACATTTTTTGAGAGGAAAAGAAATATTTTCCCACCAGAATTTTGGGCCTAATCCAAAGCCTGTTGAATCATAGAATATTAGAGTTGGAAGGGGCCTCAGGAGGTCATCTAGTCCAACCCCCTGCTCAAAGCAGGACCAGTCCCCAATGTTTGCCCCAGATCCCTAAATGGCCCCCTCAAGGATTGAACTCACAACCCTGGGTTTAGCAGCCAATGCTCAAACCACTGAGCTATCTTCAGAGAGGCCACAGGTGAATAATTTTGTAGATGTGTGATCCAGAATGAACCCGGCTCTCTCTTCCATAGCTGTATTGGAAGTGCAAGTTATTAAGGGAGCCGGGCATTGGGTACAAAGTGGCTATACTGCGGCAGTGAAAGGCTCCAGCAGCAGGACACTACACTGCTTGGGCATGTACAGAGCTGCATAGGGTGTATAAACCCTGGGGGTTCAGGCACTCTATTCCGGTCACCTAAGCCATGCCTCACCAGCTACACTGTTGTTAATACCCATGTTAGCTGGGCGTGCAATGTCTGTACTCTACACACTGTCATAAGTGTAGACCAGGGGTCTCAAACTCAAATGACCATGAGGGCCACTTGAGGACTAGTGCATTGCCCCAAGGGCCACATCGCTGACACCCGCCCTTGCTGCCCCCGCCCCCACCCCACCCCTTCCATGAGGCCCTGCCCCTTCCCCACCTCTTCCCACTCCTTCCCTGCCCCCACTCCAACCCCTTTCCCAAATCCCCACCCCTACCCTGCCTCTTCTCCGCCTCCTCCCATGAGCGCGTGGCTCCCCGCTCCTCCCCACTCCCTCCTGGAAAGCTCTAAGCGCTGTCAACAGCTGTTTGGTGGCTTGTCGGCGGGAAGCGCCTGGAGTTAGGCAGAAGGGGATGTGGGGTGGTGCGGGGAGCCTGATGGGCCGTAGAAAATAACCCCACGGGACATGTGTTTGAGACCCCTGATGTAGACCTACCTGTTGACAGCTGCCTCTGTGTCAGATACCAAGTTGGGGACATTCAAATAAGAGAGCCAGGACTTCTGGGTTATATTCCTAGCTGTGCCACTGACTTTAGGGATTACTTTGAACCATTTCTTTAGCCCATTCTCTTCATTTCAGTCCCCCTGACCTCAAAATTTAAGATACCCAGTCTATGCTGATAGTATAGCATCCACCCTTCCCACTTCCCCATTACTATAAGAGCTAAGAGTATACAGTCTACTGCCAGCTGATGATAGGATTGTTCTCCCCTAACCTTACTCCGTGCCAGAGAGACACTGATTTATATTCCAACTAGCTTCACTTTGAACTCCACTTCACCTTGAACAGTCCCTTGAAATGTATGTTAACTACTTACGCTAAACAATCTGTTCAACCTCGTATTAAGCTGTGACACTCTGAGTATATTTCCCAGACCTGAAGCAGAGCTCTGTGTGAGTGTGAAAGCCTCTCTCTCTCTCTGTCTCTCTCTCTCTCTCACACACACACACACACACAAACAAACAGAAGTTGGTCCATACCAGGTATTACTTCATCCACCTTGTCTCTCTAATGCCCTGAGACCTACAAAGCTACAACACTATATTCCAACTAGGTCTCATTTTTAATTTCAGTCACTAGTGGGAGAAATTTACAGGACCTTCTAACCTGCCAAGCCGGACAGTTTCTTCTGCCATGTACATTGGCCAAATTGGACAGTCTCTACGTAAAAGAATAAATGGACACAAATCAGACGTCAACAATTATAACATTCAAAAACCAGTCGGAGAACACTTCAATCTCTTTTGGTCACTCGATTACAGACCTAAAAGTTGCAATTCTTCAACAAAAAACTTCAAAAACAGTCTCCAATGAGAAACTGCAGAACTGGAATTAATTTGCAAACTGGACACCATTAAATTAGGCTTGAATAAAGACTGGGAGTGGATGGGTCATTACACAAAGTAAAAACTATTTCACCATGCTAATTTTTCCACTACTGTTACTCACACCTTCTTGTCAACTGTTTGAAATGGGCCATCCTGATTATCACTACAAAAGTTTTTTTTCTCCTGCTGATAATAGCCCACCTTAATTGATTAGTCTCATTATAGTTGGTATGGCAACACCCATTTTTCATGTTCTTTGTGTGTATATATCTTCCTACTGTATTTTCCACTGCATGCATCTGATGAAGTGGGCTTTAGCCCACGAAAGCTTATGCCCAAATAAATTTCTTAGTCTCTAAGGTGCCCCAAGTACTCCTCATTCTTTTTGCTGATACAGACTAACGCGGCTACCACTCTGAAACCTGTCATTTGATATCTGTAAATCTTGTGAGGGGGAGGGAATCTAAGTTCAAAACCATCAGAGATAATACAGCAGTCAGATAAAATAGCTCTGAAGATGGCCACAGGTGGCATAAAAGGTGAAGTGTTGCAAAGGTTGCTTGATCCATGTGTCAAGGACAGAATTAACACCATATTTTACATCATAAAGACATAGATCACTGGTAGGAGTCTCTCACAAAGTATTGGGGGCTTTATTAATGTCATTATTCTCCTCCTATTTCCCCAGCTTCTAAACCTAGGAACATCTCATTAAAGTGAGATGTATCAGGGAACGTTGTGGAGTATGGGAATGCAAAAAAACCTTCCGGTAGAACAGAAAATGCTACACTGTCAGCATCAAGATCATTATCAGCAGAAGCTTCAAATGCTGCAAATATAACAGAGTTGTTTCTGAGTGCTAATGAGCACCCAGATTGCATTTTCTCACCACCTGAGGATGGGTCAGGATGAGGCAGACAAACTCAATGAGCCCCTGCATTGGAGGGAGAATAGTCATGAAAAGGTCCACAGATGTCAGGGAAAGATTTTTTTTGGAAGTGAGAACTCAAATAAAGACAGTTCTGGGACAAACAACAAAAAAGGTAGAAACTTATCTAGACTGCTTTCTGCAGTGCCCTTGAATAAAAGTCTGAGTCACTTCTCCCAAGGCTTGAAGAGATGCATATGAAAAGATGACAAAGAACCCAACCAGAATCTCTCTCCTCCCATTCTGGACAGACCATCTGTACATATTACTTCCTTTTTCTCGGTGCTAATCATTTGCATTTCTACAGCATCTTTAATGCAATGACCTCCAGTCACTTCACCAGCTTTAATGAATGAAGACTCAATATCTCTGCTCTTGTCCTCTTTCCTCTGCCCAAGAACAGCCTGACTAATGACACCCCTTTGCATCCTTCATGCTCATC
Organism: Eretmochelys imbricata; assembly: GCF_965152235.1. Taxonomy (NCBI): domain Eukaryota; kingdom Metazoa; phylum Chordata; order Testudines; family Cheloniidae; genus Eretmochelys; species Eretmochelys imbricata. The sequence goes on from NC_135572.1 coordinate 20,737,314, forward strand.
TCCATGCTTTCTCCCATGTATCTCTGCTACATCCCTCCTGCTTTCGATTAGCTGACAGTCACACCTCCCTCCCCTTCACATGGGCTCATGAAACAGCAGCTAGAGTATTTCAGAGTAGGGGATAGTCAGAGCACCCAAAGCAGGATAGTTGGAGCACCGAATCTAGCAGTTCCACCAGCAGGGGGAGATTCCTGCTGAGTAGCACCCGGGCCGCAATAACGGACTGCCGAGTCCCAGGGTTTGGAGCAGGAGGAATAAGCCCTGCTATTAGAACACCCTGGTAGACCAGAAAGGAGTCTGATGCTAAAGGATACTATGATTAGCCCTCCTGCAGCAATTTAATACCACAACCAGCAGCTCCAAGTCCCTTTGCAGGAGCTTCCCTACTTGTGCAAGCTCCTGCTCTCTTCTTTGTGTGGTGGGCCCCTGTTAAACCATTTTGATTCAGTACTCCTGGGGGCAGGGGGGAGAGAAGGATAGCTCAGTGGTTTGAGCATTGGCCTGCTAAACCCAGGGTTGTCAGTTCAATCCTTGAGGGGGCCATTTAGGAATCTGGGGCAAAAATTGGGGGATTGGTCCTGCTTTGAGCAGGGGGTTGGACTAGATGACCTCCTGAGGTCCCTTCCAACCCTGATATTCTGTGATTCTCCTTCCTGATGGGCAGGAGATAACACCTTTGGTAGGAACCCAGCATTTTGCACCACATGAAGGTGGTGGTTTTTTTTTTTTCCTTTTTGGTGGCTGACAGTGTTTCAGAGCAAACATTTTACAGTTATAAGCAAACAAACACTTAAAATTACTTTATAGCATTGATTACATATATTATGAGTAGAATTAATACATGCAGCACCCGACAAGCATTAAATAAAGTCTAAATACCAGACACATGCTTATAACACGAACAGCCATTTTAACTGTATTCACTCAGATGGGTTTCCAGCGATACATTTGTCAGCGTTCGGTGCGCCAGAGCCCTTAGCATGAGTCGGCACCTGGTCCGCCAGCACTGGAACCATTTGGTGCCATGCCAATGCAGCGGCAACAGCAATGAACTCTCCATCAGCTTCCTGCTGTAGCTATCGACCAACTTCCTGCATCTGCCTCCTGCCCCTTCCTTCCTGCCTGCAGCCCCCACATTTTACCTGGTGATGGCTCTTTGGCATCACACCATCAGGGACATGTGTCCTGAGGACAGCCCATATGGTGCAGCGTGCAGAGGTGATTCATTGGGCAGTCATTCCGCCCCCACCCATCCCACTGCAGATGTTGTATTGCATGCTCTGAGATGCTGAAAGTGTCTCCATGCAAGGCACTTCCTTTACCAGAGAACCTTCTACTCAGCCACCCCACTCTTCCCCCTCCTTGTCACTGCTGCTCATGCTGACAGTGACCAGCATGGATTCAGTTTTGGTTGTGTTGAAATCTCAGTGTCCCACTCTCCCCTTGCCTCCTAACACCCTAATCCCAAACACACAAACACATATATATAGACTAGAGGTGTGACCATGTCAGCACTTTTGACACAATAATATCCAAATTTGTTCATTCAGATCCCAGGTCTACAGACAGACTCACATGTAGGAGATGCCCTAGTCATTTTGCCAGCCAGGCCAGAAAACATTTTTGGTGCTGCCCTCCCTCACATCCCCAGGCGAGCTGAAAAAAATATATATAACAGACAGACAATCGGCAGTGGAGCAAGCACAGCCAGCTAATCAATCAGAGCAGAGGGAAAAAAATGAACAGGGCACACAGCAATCTAGTACCTCCTACTGGAACTTGGCAGCCAGGACAAATGCTCTGCTCACCCACCCCTAGAACCAGCCTTGCTCACACGTTTAACTTTAAGCATGCAAGCACTCTTGCTGAAGTCAAGAGATTATTCACATCCTTAAAGTTATGCATGTGCTTAACGGCATTGCTTGACCAGGGCCACCTACCTAGTTGTTATGACTTTCAGCTCCTCCACTAACATTCATGCGAACCAAAAGCATTTTCCAAGACGCTTCTGAGGGGGGAACAAAGGTAGCCAAAAAAAAAGTACAAACAGGATAACTGAATTGGGAATTGAATTTAGTGAATATGTTCCTGAAAACATTTACCTAGCTCCAAAACCAACTGTGCAAATAGCTACTTCCACTGGAAAATTTAGTGTAGAAACTCTATCTCTATTAGTTCTTTAAGATCAGACATTTTATGTAAGAGAAGAAAGCAGCTCTGTTAGGACTATTACTCATACCTGAGAATATTTTTCTCAAACACTCCTATAGGCAATGGAATAACTTCTAAATGATATATTCTTCAGTTACACACTCTCTCTCCAGCTGGTAATTCATACACATCTGCTTGACAAAAGTACTTTAATTTCCCTCAATCTCAACAACATTGGTGTAAAACCTACAAACTTACCTGTAACCTCTCTATCCTCACAACCCACTTAAGAAACTAATATCGAGTTTTATATAGAAGTTATGTCACTCCCAATAGGTCTGGTAACTCCATCATGAGATTTTGCTGGAGAAGGAACAGAGTTATTTGAACTTGAAGCCACATGTGATTGTCTTCTTGTTAAATTCTTTTGGAATAAGTCTCTCTCCACTGTTCCATTATGTTTGCCAATATAGTATAGATATCCCCAGACTTGCTTAATGACTGGCCAAACTGGATAAAATTTCCACTTCTCCTTGCTGCAGCCTAGATTGTCACTGTAGCAAAATGGATGATCCTGCATGCTTTAACAATAGACAACTTGTTTTCAAAAGTTTGGGGAGGTCCTCCTCAGAAAGGCCACCTACACCCTATGTGTGGCTAAACAGTGACCAGCATATGGAAAAAAAAAATCTTTGATTTCATATGTTAACCACAGGCCAACATCTTTCTTTACCTGACTGAATAAGTTATATATATAACATCATAGACAGTCAATAACTCAGCAATGTGATCAACAAATAGACAAGCAGGTAAGTCTGAGATATGGAATGGAAAACGTTGACAGAGTTACATTCTCCATTGTGTCACCTGATAAAATGTGTGCAACAACACCAGCAACAAGTTGTTAGGAGTCACATGTTATGTACACTGAGTATTCATATATTATTTGTGCCTTGAATGTTTCATCAAATGTTTCTTCAAATGTTTTATTTGATGTTGTTGATGCATCAGATGTTGTACAACAAAGATCAGTCTCATGCCTCTGTGTGTCCTATTCTGTTTATTAGCACATCTGTATCCCTGTGCACATACAGAACCTCATGGTTTTTTACTCCAGTCAAGGCTCATTTATGATTAAACTTGTTTCCCCATACCAAGGTTCTGATATATTTGTGTCTCTTGACATGAAGGTCACTATTGCTCTTCCTAGTCCCAAGTTATCTCTGATTTTTATGCCTGGCACTTTCCTCAATCAGCAGAAGTTAGCCTTTAGATTTTGACAGTCACTGCCTCACTCTTGTCTGAGCTGTCTGTAATGGCTGAAGATACTTCATTGCAGCAAGTGGAAATCAAAATATAGTCTTCAAAAATATGAAAGATTGATTAAGTGTCATCGGGGCCCCAAAGAGGTAGGCACAGTACATACACTTTGTCAGAGGCAGCCCTGCCCCCAAAGAGCTATGTGTGGCCATACTAAGTCATACTTGGCCATACTTGGTCAGACCAATGGTCTATCTAGCCCAGCATCCTGTCTTCTGACAGTGACCAATGGCAGATGTTTCAGAGGGAATGAACAGAACAGGGCAATTATTGAGTAATCCATCCCCTGTCACCCAAGCCCAGCTCCTGGCAGTCAAAGGCTTAGGGACACCTAGAGCATGGGATTGCATCCCTGACATCTTGGCTAATAGCTATTGATTGACTTATCCTCCATGAACTCTAATTTGAACCCAGTTTCACTTTTGGCCTATACAACAGCCCTCAGCAAGTAGTTCCATGGGTGGACTGTGCATTGTGTGAAATATGGGGTACAAAATATATAAGAATGACAGAGCAGGTGGCTCTGGTGCGGAAATGGCACTATATGTGAAAGAAAGCATAGAGTCAAATATAGTAAAAATCTGAAATGACTCAAACTATAGATTTCAATTTCTATAGATTGAAATTCCATGGTTGAATAAGAAGAATATAGCAGCATGAATATACTACCTGTCACTTGACCAGGATGCAACAGTGGTTGTAAAATGCTCAGGGAGATTAGAGAGGCTACAAAAACAGAAAACCCAATACTAATGGGGGATTTCAACTATCCCCATATTTACTGCATCTGGCACCTCAGGGTGATGGGATGCAGAGATAAAATTTATGGAGAGCATTAATGACTGGTTCTTGGAGCAGCTAGTTCTGGAACCCGCAAGGGGAGAGGCAATTCTTGATTTAGTCCTACGTGGTGCACAGGTTCTGGTGCAAGAGTGGAATATAGCTGAACCGCTCAGTAAAAGTGACCATCATGTAACTAAATTTAACATCACTGCATGGGAGAAAATACCAAAGAAACCCACCAGAGGAGTATTTAACTTCAAAAATGGGACCTACATAAAAATGAGGAAGCTAGGTAAATGGGAATTAAAAGGAACAGTCAGAAAAGTGAAATGCCTGCAAGATGCATAGAAACTTTTTAAATACACCATAAGAGGCTCAAAATAAATGTACACCCAAAAAACCCCCAAACCACAATGAGAGGACCAAAAAATTCCACGATGGCTAAACAAAAGACTAAAAAGGCATGGATGGAGGTAAAAGGACATCTTTTAAAAATTGGAAATCAAATTCTACTGAAGAAAATAGAAAGGCAGAAACTCTGGCAAGTCAAGTGTAAAAGTATAATTAGGCAGGTCAAAAAAGAATTTGAAGACCAACTAGCATAAAACACAAACTAACAGTACCTTTTTTAAAATACAACAGAAACGGGAAGCCTTTCCAACAATCTGTGGGGCCACTGGACAATGGAAATGCTAAAGGAGCACTCAAGGAAGACAAGACCATTGTGGAGAAGCTAAATGAATTATTTGCATTGGTCTTCACTGCGAGGGTGTGAGGGAGATTCTGACCCGGAGCCATTCTTTTTAGGTGACCAATCTGAGGAACTGTTGCAGATTGAGGTACAAGAGAGACAGGGTGGCTGAAGTTCTTCTTCAGATCTGTGTAAGCTCAAAAGCTTGCCTCTATCACCAAACAGAAATTGGTCCAATAAAAGTTATTACCTCACCCACTCGTCTTTCTAATACTCTGGGACCAACATGGCTACAACAACACTGCATGCATACCAGATAGAGGTGTCATTAGAGGTAATTTTGGAACAAATAGATAAATTAAATCATAATAAATCACCAGGATGATATTCACCCAGGAGTTCTGGAGAAACTCAAATATGAATTTGCAGAACTACTAATTGTGGTGTGTAACCTATAGATTAAATTGGTCTCTGTACCACATGACTGATGAATGGCTAATGAAATGCCAATTTTTAAAAAGAAGACTCCAGAGGCTCCTGTCAATTACAGGCTGGTAAGCCTAATTTCAGTATCAGGCAAATTGGTTGAAACTATACTAAAGAACAGAATTGTCAGACACATAGATGAACATATCTATGTTCGGGGAATATGATATATGTTCGGGGAAGAGTCAACATGGCTTTTGTAAAGGGAAATCATGCCTCACCAATCCATTAGAATTCTTTGAGGATGTCAAGAAACATGGACAAAAGTGATCCAGGGGATACAGAGAACTTGAGCTTTCAGAAAGCCTTTGACAAGGTCCCTCATCAAAGACTCTTAAGCAAATTTAGCAGTCATGGGATAAGAGAGAATGTCCTCTCATGAATGAGTAACTGGTTAAAACACAGGAAACAAAGGGTAGGAATAAATGGTCAATTTTCATAGTGGAGAGAGAAAAATAATGGCATCCCATAAAGATCTGTCTTGGGACCTGTGCTGTTCAACATATTCATAAATTATCTGGAAAATGGGGTAAACAGTGAGGTGGCAAAGTTTGCAGATGATACAAAATTACTCAAGATAGTTAAGTACAAAGTAGGCTGCAAAGAGTTACAGAGGGATCTCATAAAACCGGGAAAGTGGGAAAGAAAATGGCAGATGTAATTGAGGTCTATAAAATCATGAGTGGGGTGGAGAAAATGAGAAAGGATGTGTTATTTACCCTTTCATATAATACAAGACCCTGGGGTCACCCAATGAAATTAATAGGCAGCAGATTTAAAACAAACAAAACAAGTGCTTCTTCATACAACACATAATCAACCGGCAGAACTCATTGCCAGGAGTTGTTGTGAAGATCAAAATTACAACTGGGGTAAAAAAGAATTAGAAAAGTTCATGGAGGAAATAGTCTGAAGACGTCCACTGCTGGGAAGCTGGTGACTGTATCACAATTTAAGATTAGAGAAGAAAATGGCAGACGAAGATTTGACTCAATATTCATCAAATGAAGAGGAAGGAGGAGATACTGATGATGACGACGACAACGATGCCAAAAATGGAGCTGAAGCATTTGAAGCTGATAAAGGGGGAAAAAGATAAAGAAAAGCATGATGCTTGAGCAGTTGACCTGCTGCCAACCTAGGAACTTCATTTCATTGTGTTTTGCATTTTTTTCTGAAAAATGACTCAGCTAAGTAACTGAGAGACAAGTCCTTTTATTGGGCTGTGGCAGAGCGCTGCAGGGGAAGCCCTAATCAGCTCCTGACACTCCAGCCCCAATCAGGGGAAATGGGTTGGGACTGGGCCACTAGCTAGGACTGGCTTGGACACTGGGCAATGGTAGGATGATGGTATCAGGTTCTTTTATCATTTCTGTAGTGATTTGATCATCTCTTGCTGCTTGCAGCTTTTTGATTGCAGCCTGTACTTCTGACATCTCGACTGGACTGGTGTTAATGTCAGGTTGATCAGATGTGTGTGTTTCATTGAAATTGGTTCCTGAATTGGAGCTCAGACCATGGAGGACTTCTCTGAAATGCTCTTCCCATCTGTTTTTCTGTTCTACCTCAGTTGTAAACATTTTTCCAGCTCTGCTTTTTATGGCCCATTTCCTGTTTTTAAATTTCCTCACAGGGTTTTAGTTACTTGGTGAATGGCTCCGTGGCATCCAGTCAGTGGCAGCTTCAGCTACAAGGTTCTCAACATCTCTGCTTATCTTTCCTTGTGTTGTTTTTGACGACTTTGTCTGCTTTTTTGTACTCCTCCTTTGCTTTTAACAGTATTTCACTGGTCTTAGCATTCCGGAGTTTTCCTTTCAGAGCTTCCCCTCCCCCTGCCCAGTGAGATGTACATCTCTTGGCTTATCCAATTCTTGCTCTATCAATGTTGATATCCAACTGTGACTGCTTCAGCCTGAATCACTTAGTCTCTGAACATTGCCCATTTTGTTTCAGGTCCAGTCTGTCTCTCACCTTCCTCTGCCTCTGGCAGGGCCTCGGAACTGTTCTATAGTTCCAGTTGGAATTTCTCACAGTACTTTTTTGTTTTGAGTTTTGTACTGTTTATTTTCTTTACCCCACTTTCTGTTTAAAGTTGATCTTTCTCAGTTTTAATTTTAGTTTAACAATATGAAGATTGTGGTTGATGCTGGCATCTGCTGCTCAATACGCCCTTGTGTCTTGGACCTGTATCTCAAGCTAATGCACCTGTGGTTTATCTGATATCTCATCTTTCCACATGGTGAATTCCATGTTTTTGTGTATGTCTTGGTGAGGGATCAGGGTATTTGCAAGAACTCAGCTGGACACCAAGCACAATTCAATAAGTCTGTTACCATTTTAGTTGATGATTCCCAGCTGATGCTACCCCATTGCTCTTTCCATTCCTTGTTTTTCACATCCTACTTTAGCATTTAAATCACCCATCACAAGGAGTAAGTCATGTTTCGGTATTCTGTCAATAACATTTTGGAGGCAATCATAGAACTCATCTTAATCCTTGTCGCTATGTTCCTCTGTTGGAGCACAGCACTGTGTGATTGTCATCTTCAGGAATCTGGCATGTACAATGCATTGGTTGATAGATTCCCAATTGATGAGTGATGTTTCCGCAGAATCTGTCATAATGAGTGCTACTCCCTCTGCATGTTTGTTGTCACTACGTCCTGAATAAATGAGTTGTTTTTTCTCTTGCTTCAAGCACTTATCCACACCTGTCAATCTGCTCTCACCAATGCCCAGAATTTTGAGTCTATAGCTGTCCATCTCCTCCATCATCTGTGAGATCTTTGCTATTTGAAATGTTGTTCTCTCATTTCAATAAACAACTTAAAGTGTTTTCTTGTTTCCAACATCAAACTTTTTGGGATCCTGGCTTCCAGTGATTGGCTTTAACCCAGACGCCTTCATGCAGCATGACTAGTTGGTAGTATTCAGAAGGATTACTTTCCTATAGGTGTGTGGGGAGTGGGGGAAGATCTCCAGTATATTTCATTCATCTGTATTTCTATTCTGCTCTTTGGATAGATTTCAGGGTCCTGAATAGAAGCAGCTGAAGAATGTTCATTATGGATCATTTATGTAATCTCTTTTTCTCTTTGCATGTGGTCTTTGGACAGATCATTATTTTCTCAAATGGTTTATAATTCCTGTGAAAACTCTTGGCTTGTATCTTGTTCACAGAAGTTCACAAATATTTGAAGCTGGAAATTCAAGCTGCTATGACATTTTGGTCACATGATGTATTTCTACTCTCTAACTGGATGAACAGAACTCTGAGATCAGGTTTCCAGTGCAGACACTCATGATTACCAGTTCAAAATTCACTCGCTACAGACCTGTTTACTTACAGCTGACTGTTTTGGCAAATGTTCTTGTAACATTTGTGGTGCCAAAAGTCATTATATTTCTTGCCAGCAAACTCAGTACTTGGCAATATTATCTCTCTCCTTATTGACTGCAACCTGGGCTGCTTTTCCCTCACTGTTCCACTGACTTACAGACAACTGCACATGCTTGCTGAATCTCAGAACAGCAGGGAGAACTTAAAGAGACAAACACATGAGCCTGAGCCATTAAACTGATTACAATAATATTATCACAACTTTAATAGACAGGTTAGGTTCCTTTTTATCTTTGAAAACTCATGGCGACTGGGGGAGGTCCCGGATGACTGGAAAAAGGCTAATGTAGTGCCCACCTTTAAAAAAGGGAAGAAGGAGGATCCTGGGAACTACAGGCCAGTCAGCCTCACCTCAGTCCCTGGAAAAATCATGGAGCAGGTCCTCAAGGAATCAATTCTGAAGCACTTAGAGGAGAGGAAAGTGATCAGGAACAGTCAGCATGGATTCACCAAGGGCAAGTCATACCTGACTAATCTCATTGCCTTCTATGACGAGATAACTGGCTCTGTGGGAAAGCAGTGGACGTGTTGTTCCTTGACTTTAGCAAAGCTTTCGACATGGTCTCCCACAGTATTCTTGCCAGCAAGTTACAGAAGTATGGGCTGGATGAATGGACTATAAGGTGGATAGAAAACTGGCTAGATTGTCGGGCTCAACAGGTGGTGATCAATGGCTCCATGTCCAGTTGGCAGCCAGTATCAAGTGGAGTGCCCAAGGGTCGGTCCTGGGACCGGTTTTGTTCAATATCTTCATTAATGATCTGGAGGATGGTGTGGACTGCACCCTCAGCAAGTTTGCAGATGACATTAAACTGGGAGGAGAGGTAGATACGCTGGAGGGGAGGGATAGGATACAGAGGGCCCTAGACAAATTGGAGGATTGGGCCAAAAGAAATCTGATGAGGTTCAACAAGGACAAGTGCAGAGTCCTGCACTTAGAATGGAAGAATCCCATGCACCGCTACAGATTAGGGACTGAATGGCTAGGCAGCAGTTCTGCAGAAAAGGACCCAGGGGTTACAGTGGACGAGAAGCTGGATATGAGTCACCAGTGTGCTGTTGTTGCCAAGAAGGCCAATGGCATTTTGGGATGTATAAGGAGGGGCATTGCCAGCAGATTCAGGGACGTGATCGTTCCCCTCTATTCGACATTGGTGAGGCCTCATCTGGAGTACTGTGTCCAGTTTTGGGCCCCACACTACAAGAAGGATGTGGAAAAATTGGAAAGAGTCCAGCGGAGGGCAAGAAAAATGATTAGGGGACTGTAACACATGACTTATGAGGAGAGGCTGAGGGAACTGGGATTGTTTAGTCTGAGGAAGAGAAGAATGAGGGGGGATTTGATAGCTGCTTTCAGCTACCTGAAAGGGGGATCCAAAGAGGATGGATCTAGTCTGTTCTCAGTGGTAGCTGGTGACAGAACAAGGAGTTATGGTCTCAAGTTGCAGTGGGGGAGGTTTAGATTGGATATTAGGAAAAACTTTTTCACTAGGAGGGGGGTGAAACACTGGAATGCGTTACCTAGGGAGGTGGTGGAATCTCCTTCCTTAAAAGTTTTTAAGGCTTGACAAAGGCCTGGCTGGGATGATTTAGTTGGGGCTTGGTCGTGCTTTGAGCAGGGGGTTGGACTAGATGACCTCCTGAGGTCCCTTCCAACCCTGATATTCTATGATTCTATGGTCCTATGATTCTTTGCTGGAGACTTACGTGTGACAAAAGCAATGCCATTGTGCCTGCTTGCTACCTCTGTAATGGCTCTGTTCTGTTATTATGAAAATACTCTTTTCTAGTTTCATAGAGTTTAAGACTAGAAGGAGTAATTTAGACGTGCCTTTTACAGACCACAGGCTGTTAAATTTCATCCAGTTACCCTAGCATTATCACAGTAACTTGTTGACACCAGCCTCAGCTTTTGCTTTAACTCTCAGCTCCACTGTGCTACAGAAATCTGCTGATGCTGAGTGCTTTAGATATCCACTATTAATATAGTAGTTCACTTATGAATCCTTAATAGATTTCCAATAATTTTAACTAATGCTTCACAGCCCATAGAGGGCAGGAAATTCTCTTAACTGTCAACATTAACAAAACATGACAACATTTTCCTCAGAATAAAACATTGTCTACATACAAATTTACACTGGTGCAGTGAATCCCGTGCAAAACCTAGCATGGACACTCTTATTTCTGTTTAAGAGTGGATTAATTTGATTTAGCTTAAACCTATTTGACATAAGTTAAAACAAAATACACTTTTAAAAACTCAAATAAGAGGCTCCACACAGCTTGTTGCACTAAATCAGTTTAAAAATCACATCTTAAGTTAAATTGGTCCAGCTCTGCATGGCAACATGGCCCTAGGCTCTTATTCATTTTCAATTCTTCAGGAGAGAATTTAACTCTATAAAATATCAAATATATTTGCCCAGCTCTAATCCTGAGGATTGCTTATAGGCAAATGGGCCAGACTAGCAGTAGCAGAGACTTAAAATATATTGACTTAGTCTGAGATAACACATATGAACAAATGTATTGCCAGATGTCCTATAATAATCAGGTAAAAATAGTGGTCAACAGACCCAGCCAACACAATGACTTAAGAAAGGAGAATGTGCTATTCATCACATGTAATACAGCACGCAGAGTAGTCTGAAAAACAGGAACATTTTTCATGGAGATTTTTGCAAAAGAAACACATCTCTTTTTAAAATAATGATAATAATAATAATAATAATAATAATAATAATAATAATAATTGGATCCCCCCGCCCCAGCTCTATTTGGAAACACTAATCCCAGTTTTAGGCATGTGGCCAGCTGAGCCTTCCATTTTTCTCCTCCACCATTTATTTTGTTGCTTCATCCTCCAATTCTCCTCCGTCTCGTTGATAAGTTGTGCCTACCAGTCAGGTCCTGACTGACACCTGAACTGTAAGCTCCCCTGGGCAAGGCTCGCTTTGTTATCAGTCTGCATGTTGCCTAGCATAATGGAGCTATGCTCCTTGACTGGGATTTCTAAATAATACTGTAATACAAATACATATAAAAATAAATGGTGAAAAATGCATAGCAGTGATTAACCCAATACTATATTAAACAGCAAAATCCTGCGACTATCACTTATTTCTTGCTGCATTCTAAAGGTCTGTTTGCCAGTGCCTTGCATAAATTGATTTTCCAGAATCTTAGCTGATCGTTTACACACAGGGCTTGGTTTAAGAATCGGCACTATTGGCATGTGCATAAGGGCCTGGCCTGTGGAGGCATATGATGATATCAGAATCAGATCTTTCACCTTAAAGGAAAAGCTTTTTGTGAAAATTATGTTTCTAGCCCTCATGGTTATAAAGAAAAGTTTGACAATGTGACCTGAGTATAACTGGTGTGATGCTGTCTGCCTGAATCTTCCTGGGACAGCAGACGCACTCCAGTAGAGAGAGAGAGAGAGATAGAGAGAGAGAACCACCCAACCCAACAACCACCATCAGAGCTGACTAAACCCAGGCTGTTGTGGAGGACACAAGCCACTACTGTGGCTTTGGTGGAGCCACCTGGCTGCTGCTCACAGTGTTTGCTGAAGGGATGACGGTGCGTCATTTGCTCAGGTTGGTAGAAGCTGCATCCTCCCATCTCCCGGCTGGAATCCAGCAAGGGCTTGTGGTCTGGGAAGCAGAGCGGCCCAAGCCTGCACAAAGATGAGCAATAGCTTTCCCACATTGACTCAATCCCTTGGTTCCTGCCCATAGTAAGCAGAGGTGAGGCTGTGGTGCAGGAGGTAGGGTCATGGTGGTGGAGTCCCTCAGATTGCGACACCTGCCTGTCCCATCCACTGCCACCCATCACCGTAGTATTTCATCACTATCCACGTAAAATCAATAGAAACGTCCCCAGTGGATTTCACTGAGTCCCTGACAATTCTCTTTTCTGGGTATAAAAACTGCTTGCAGTAGAGTTGTGATTTGTAGTTTGTTGGCTGATTTGTTTGTTTATGGGTTTATTTGGAAGGGTTTTTGATTTGAATCTTCAAAAGGGGTTATCCTGTTTGATATTTGTTTTTCTGGTGGAGAGGCAGGTAGAAGGGGAAGTCAGTGTTGCAAGAGTCATTGTTGAAATGCTGGGTGCTCCATGGGTTGAAGGAAACATTCTCAGATTAAGGGTGTGGTCAGAACCCCTGCCATCCCACAAGAACTGGCTAGCGTCTAGCTGTAGCAGGCAAGTTGTGTTGGGTAGGTGAGCACATATTGCACTAGCCTTTCACCAGTGGGTATAAGCAGCATTTGACAATGCACTCCTGCCTGGGCTGGCTGTTGCCTTCTGCCAGCATTTGTCATGTGTAATCATAGTGCCTCAGAGCACCTCCCCTCATCCCCCCTGTTGTTCTCTTCACAGGTACAAGGCCATAATCTGGCCATACTCAGAGAGCAATTCATCACATTCTGAGTTCCCAAAGCGCCTTATGAGCAAAGCAAGGAGGCTGCATATTTCTCTCCAGAGAAAATTCACCCTGTGATAAATGAAGCTTCACCACTACATGCTTGAGAAAACATCAAATCATTTAAAGAACTCCCACCATCAACCAGAGTAACCTTGAAATATTTTGGAATATTTGATAAATATTTTACCCCCTAAACTTAGTTCTTTTTCTTTGTGTGTTTTTTTTAATAGAGTTAGGTGCTCATGAAAAAGCAGTACCAAACCCATTCGTGGAAGCTGGGCCAATGCTTGAAAGGCCTCTCGTCATAAACCATAATGTTCCTACTACCTCAGGTCTCTCTTGAGCAGAGGCTGCCTTTGAAGTCATGCTGCACTGAGTGTTTCTGTTGCAATGTGGAAAAAATATCCACTAGGACGAGCTCAGCTTGTGACCCTCTGTCTCACCTTCTCATTTCTGCTTCCTATTATAGGTAGTTTTGAGGGTTGTTGTGTTGTGCCTGTGGAATTCATTCCATCTTTCTAGGTATTTTAAGGCCCCGATTATTGTAGCATCATAAATATTAATTAATGTATCTTCACAAGACTCGTGTGTGTGGTAGGGTAAAAAAATAAATTATCTTATTTAACAGGTAGGGAAACTGAGGCAGAGAGTGATTGAGTGACTTGTCACACAGGGATTTGGTAGAGATTGGAATTGAACCCTGGTCCCCTGAGTCCAGTCCACAAGAACATTTTGTATCTCACTCAAATCTTTACTCATGAGTAGTCTTTACTCATGAAAGTAGTCCCACTGACTAAGGTTTTGTATGACTTATAGTTACATATTCATTGTCACATGACTGTGAATTAAATGTATTTAGTCATATGAGAAGAAAGCTAATAAATACTACTTTGCATTTCCTGTGTGTGGCATAGTGCCTAGAGCACAGGGCTGGGATTCAGGAGACCTAGGTGCTAGTCTTTGCTTGGCTGCAGAATGACTTTGGGCAAGACACTTCACCTCCTTTTGCCTCTTGTTTTCCATCTGTAAAATGGGATAGTGATAGTTAGTAGTGCTTGGTGGTAAAGCACTTTGAGATCTACTAACAAAAAGCCCAATATAAGAGCTAGAAAACATTTTGTTGCTTTTTAAGAAACAACATTGTGTTCAGCATTGTGCAAAACACAAATACCAAGACAGTCCCTAACCAGGAGAGTTTATATAATACAAGAAACTCAGAATGCTTTTAAGGAATAATAATTAATTCACCCAACATCCCTGCTTGCTATTAAACCCATTTACAGATGGGAAAACCAAGGCAGATCAACTTGCCCAAGGGAAAAAAAGGCCAGGAATGCTGACTCTGAGTCCCCCTTTCTAATAATCAAACTCCCTTTCCTTCTGATAAATAATTTACTTCATGTTTCTTGAATTGAACTAGAAAGCAAGGGGAATTAGTTTAGACTGCTTTAAGGTGATTGGGGGATGAAGAGTAATTCAGACACATTGTCTCCCACCTCTCCTCCAGGTTGCACGTAGACTTACAGACAATGCAATGGAAGATTTGAAAATTAAATGCCTCCATTGTTCACTAAATAGGCAGCGGTAGCTGCCTCTGTGATGGATATCAGACCCATGCAGCACCTTTCAGAGACTGTTCTAAATGGAGAAGTACCCCATTTTATCAGATCTTTCTCAGACTCTGCTGGATTCACTAGAACCAGCAAAGCAATAAATACCTCAAGCCATGGAGGTAAACAAAATAATAAAACATCCAATGTGACAACAGAACACCAATGGATACATGAATATTTATGAATCAATGAGCAGAATTTGATTGAGGCATTCAAATTTGAATAGTCCAATCAAAGCATTGTGTGTTCACCTGATCAAGCAATTGGGATTACACGGGAGAATGGCAGAGGAATAGTAACATTGCCTCATATTTCTGATTATTTGATTGCTTTTAAATTACCCAGCATGCTCAAGGCAACAGAGCTCAAGCAGAACATAAATGTTCTTTTTGTGTAACCTGAGCCTGCCAGTTTCTAGATACACATAATTGTGAAGGAAGCTTCAAGTGACCCAAAAGAAAATCTCTGAAAGGTCAGAATGCATAAGGTAAAACTTCCTGATGCTAGTGACTATTTTACTTACATGCATCCTCTAGGCTAGGTTATGCCTTAGGCACTGTTATATTCATGGCATACACACAGGGAAGTTAGATTGAAACATAAAATACTCTTGCTGGAAGGTTGCTACCTAACACTATTTTATTTCTTAGAATTCAGAACCCTAACAAACAAGAACCCCTGTTGACGGTGAGAGACAAAGCAGACTGCTCCCTAAAATAGAGACACACAATGCACCTCACATTGTTATAGGCTGTGAGCAGGCTGATGCACAAGAACAGATCCCCTAGCCTGAAAACAGGACCAGAGAACTCCTTACAAATTAAGGTGATAGCGTCTCATTTTAATACGGTTTTCAATACACCACAGGCACAACCCTCAGCCAGGGGTGGTGTATAAACAGTAACATTGCAAGACTGACTCTGAGGGTATGGTTACACCTCAGTTAGACACCTGTGGTTGGCCCATGACAGCTGACTTTGGACTTGGGCTGTATGGCTGTTTAATTGTAATGTAGACTTCCAAGATCAGGCTGGAGCCCGGGCTGTAAGACCCTCCTACCTTGTGAAATCCTAAAGCCTGGGCGCCAGTCCAAGCCCCGAAGTCTACACTGCAATTAAACAGCCCCACAGCTCGAGCACCGCAAGCTCAAGCCAGCTGGCACAGGCCAGCCACATGTTTTTAATTGCCATGTACATGTAGCCTAAGAGTCCTTCTCTCTCAGAGAGACAGTTCTTCCTTTGCTAACCTGCTGCCCTGGGGTTGAGAGTGTGAGGGCAGGTCTACACTACGGGGTTAAGTCAACCTCAGTTACACAACTCCAGTTACTTTATTCACGTAGCTGGAGTCGACGTAACTTAGGTCAACATTGCCATGTCAACACCGTGCTGGGTCGCTCCCATCAACTTACCTTATGCTTCTCATTCCGGTGGAGTACCGGACTTGACGGGAGAGTGATCTGCAGTTGATTTAGCGGGTCTTCACTAGATCCACTAAATTGACCTCCAGCGGATTCATCGATGCAGCATCAATCCACAGTAAGTGTAGACATACCCTGAGCTACTGCAGTCCTTCAAAGAGTCAAGCTTACTTTCTCCCCTTGGCCAGCAATTAGCCAAGGTCCCGGCCACTCTTCTCTGACTGCTCCCCTTGCACTTGGTTGAAGCTGCATGCAACACAAGCCTCAAGATCTGGGTAGGCTGAGCAAAGGGATGGGTTGGGCCCTTTTCCCCTGCTTGGTTGAATAAGTATATGTACAGTGCCTAGCACAATGGGGTCCTGGTCCATAAGTAGGGTTCCAAGGTGCTATGGTATTACAAATAATAATAATAAATTCAAAAAAGCTACCTAGCCATCTGTTTATTAGATAGCACTCTTTTTCCTATACAATCAGATACCACAGTGATGGGCATGCCAGAGACCTGCAGAGAAGAGAATAGAATTTTAGGCTTGATATTTTCATGCTCAGTTATAATGACTGGATTTTTTCATAATTCATTAATACCAGAAGGGACCATTACATCATCTAGTCTGTCATCCTGTATTTCACAATTCACAGGCCATAGAAGCTCATACAATTACCCCTGTATTGATCCCATCATTTGTTTTGGCAAAAGAATTCATTTCAGAAAGGCATCCTGTCTTGACCTGATAGAGAATCCACCTCTTCCCCAGGCAGTGTGTTCCTTCTTGTTTGAGCAACCTGCTTTCAAGCTTCTGTTTTCCCTGCAGTCTGTGTGACACTTGAATGGAGATTGTTTTATTTTGAAGGTCATGAGTTAGTATTTCACTATGGTTTTGGTTAATCACTGTCTTCATTCCTGCACATCACTTAGAGTGGCAGGAGGCCACCATGCCCCCCAGCCTGGTTGAGTACAGTACCTTTAACATTTCAGCAAGCACTTCAAGGAGAATCACAAGGACAAACAAACTAATGTTGAAGATCTGATTGTTAAATACAAGCTCCTTTAGTAATTAAAACTCCTTATTTTCAGTGATCCAACTGATCTCCATATTTGGAGTTCGGAAGGAATATTCCCCCAAGTGAGATTGGCAGAGACCCTGCAGGGTTTTCACCTTCCTTTGCATCATGGGTCACTTGCAGATTTAAATTAGTGTAAATGCTGGATTCTCTGTAATTTGAAGTCTTTAAATCATGATTTGAGGCCTTCAGTAACTCAGCCAGAGGTTATGGGCCTATTACAGGAGTGTGTGGGTGAGGTTCTGTGGCCTGCAATGTGCAGGAGGTCAGACTGGATGACCATGATGGTCCCTTCCGACCTTAGAGTTTATGAGTCAGTGGGCTGGTTCTGGTGGGTAAGGGGGCTCAGCATCTCTCAGCAACTCTTAGGAGGGACTCAGCACTTCACTATATGGAGCCCAAATTGCAAAGTATTTCCATGTGTGACTCCCATTGCCACGAATGGTTATCTGGTAGAGTATGCATCATTATCAAAGGGACTGATCCTGAACACACAGACTCCTGTTGACTTCATTGTGACTTTCAGGCATATAATACAGTAATTGAAAGATGGAACCAAAATGTTTGGATTCAGACTGTGAGTTACATCCCTAGTGCCAGGTAAGAGTTACATTGTCATCATGTTCCTATTATGCCTCTGGCATTTAGGGCAATGATGAAGCTCCTCCACTCTTGTCTGTTTCTGGCAAGTCTTTCAATGGTTCCCCAGCTGTGCCCCAGGTTTTTCAGCTCGGCTTCCACAGCTCTTCGCCATGTTGTTTTCGGGTGGCCTCATTTTCACTTGCCTTCAGATGTCCATCTTATTGCTACTCTGGTGATGGAATCAGTTTCCATCTGAAGCACATGGCCAATCCATCTCCAGTGCCTCCTGGCAATGATGGTGCTCAAATCCTCTTGGCTGCACTGTATCAGTAGATCTTGGTTTGTGATTGTTCTGGGCCAATAGATACAGAGGATATTCCTGAGGCAGGTTGTATGGAATGAAGAGAGTTTGGACACATCATACTTTCTCATTCCCCAGCATTCTGAACTATAAAGTAGTGTTGAAAGTACGCAGCTCTGATAAATCTTGAGTTTGGTTTTGGCATTGTATTTTGATGATTTCCAGACTGTATTTAAGCTCCTGAAGGTGTTCCTGGCTTTATTGATTTTGTTCCGGATGTCCCGGCTTCTTTCACTGTCCTGGCTGATGGCGCTGACCAAGTATGTGAATGTTTCTACACTGGTGAGAACATAATCTTCTATCTGTAGTGGTGATGGTGAGGCAATATTAAAGGTCATGATATCTGTCAAATTGTGCTTGATTTTCAGTCCAATTTGCTGGCTGAATGCATTGAGTCGCGTTGTTTTTTCTTGTATATGGTGTTGGGTATGTGATAGGAGAGTGACATCATCTGTGAAGTCCAGTTCTTCAAGGGATAAGAAGAGTGTCCATTTAGTGCCTCTTGGCATGTCTTCTGTTGTACGCTGCATTACCCAGTTGATGGCAATGTTGAAGAGGATTGCAGACATGACACACCCCGATGTACTCCTGTTTTGACTTCAGGACTGATCTCACTGTGATCAACACTGCATGTAAAGTTGATTATAGAGATTAAAGATTATGTTGATTATACAGAAAGGAATTCCATATGCCCACAGAATGCACCATAGGCTGGTTCTGTGAATGCTATCAAAAACCTTCTCAAAGTCTATGAAATTTATGTAGAGTTGCCGTTGCCATTCTAAGCATTGTTCTATTATATTTCGTAGAGTGAAGATCCGGTCTGTGCATCCATGCCCAGTAAAGACCTAGTGTTTAATTGTGCCTGGTCTCTACATAGGTGTGCCAGGGAAAGGGGGCAGAAGGCAGCCTTCAAGTAACCCCACCACCAACCTGCAAATTGATCAACACACTAGCTGGCACCATGACATGCAGTCTTCTCTCCAAAAGGGCCAGAGGAGAAAGGCAATGAGGAGACAGACTTTCCCCAACCTCTGCATTGACTAGCACAGCTATCTGGGCTGCAGCAAGGAGCACACAATACCATCTGAAGGGGTTGTGTAGTAAGTAGTGTAGTGTAGTGTAGTGACCGCTCTGCCCAAAAGCTGCTAGAGGAAATATGCCTCTCTGATGCATGTCGTCTCCTGGAGCAATCCTGACATGCTGAGGCCCTGCATTGGTCCCTGCAAAGGATGGTACCTTAATGGCAAAAGCTGGCCCCATATCGTTTTGAAAAAGATACATTCTGCTGGACTTGTTTTCCCCACCAAAGAAAGCTCATCAGAAGAGCAGCTCTCCTTGTCAGCTACAAAGAGCGAGGCTCCCAAATCAATAAAAAGCAGCTGCTCAAAAACAGCTCCCATCTTATCTCTCTGCAACCCTGATTGCCTCCCTGCAAACATTACCACCACCACTGTATAAAAGTTAGCATGCCCAGCCTGGAAGGGTGGTGTTACAAAGACAGTGCAGCGTATTTGTATTCATTACTGCTGTATTTTCCTGTGTAGTGACAGGGATGATGACATTGAGCCTGGTATCAAATGAAACATCCAGAATTACAAATTGTTTGCAGGCAAAACCTTTAGGGAAGAGAAGGAAAATCCCTCAGAGATTTGCCTGTTTATACAACCAGCAACTCCCTTTAGTCAATGTCATTTTAACCGTGGAATTTAAAATTGAAGTGCTGGTACATGATTATAGGTACTGCTTAAAACCTAACATTTGATTCATCATACCTATTTTACATCAAAACTAACACATAATCTTCCGCATAAAAGAGAAAAAACAGAAAAGTTTGGGACTAAATGTTGATAAATGGAGTAAGAGTAAATAGTCTTTGCCAAAGTACTCACTTGATCTTATGAAAATCTTCAAATAATAAAACACTGCTATTCTGGAGGCTCCATAAACATTCTTTATCTAGAAAGAATGTTAAATTATAGAACACTGAAGTAGCTTCGGAGAAGCTAAGATGAATGTATAGTACCTGCTGGATGAATGCATCTTTTAAAACAACTTACACTCTGAGAAACTATTAGAGCACACTAAAGATTCCATTAAAAACTAAAACAGAACAGTAATATCATATATAGTATAAAGGAAAATGGGCACTTTGAAGACAAGAGCTCTTGGTGGATTAAAAAACAACATCCCCCAGTCCTTTAGACAATGACAGAGACCACAAGAAAGCAACAACTACTCATTTTTTTCCCCATATCCCTTCATTAACAGGTTTATTCTCTTCAGCATGTATAGTAAAGGTGGCGGTCAAATAGGAAAACCTAATGTATCAATAAGAAATGCAAAGGAACTATGGTCATTCAACAGTAGGGCTGTATAGGTCAGTACTCAGAAGTGAGGAAATGCCTATGTTATGGCTGAATTTGCAGCCCAAATGCATTATGACACAAGGTCCAGGTCATCACTGCCATCAGAGTGTTGGAATCAATTACAGAAGTGGTAAACTGGCCAAGAGATGGGGAATAAAGAGTAGGAGTAAGTGATCAATTTTCAACCTAGGAAGCAGTCAACAGTGACGCTGTTCCCTAGCAGGAGGAAAGTGGTTTGATGCATTGATTAATGATCTGGAGAAGGGGTGAACAGTGAAATGGCAAAATTTCAGGGGGTGCACAGTGACTTAGAGAAGACGAGACGAGGGAACACAGCAATAAACTTCAGAGAGACTTAAAATGCTAGGCAGCTTGATTGCCGATGACACAGTGTGTTGGAAATACAAGGGAATGGACTTCGGATGGAGTAATTTGAACTACTCAGATTCACTGGTGGCTTCTAACTTTACTGAGACCACACAGGAAAAAAAATCTGCATGTCACAGTTCAATGAAAACCTCTGCTCAGTGTGTAGTGGTGGTTCAAAGCTCGAAGGGAATGGTAGAATACCTAGAGAAAATGACAATGATAATGTAATGACAGTGTGTGTATAGGTGGATCCTCATTTCAGATGTGTGGGATTTAAAAAAAAGGATAGAGCAGAAATACAAAAGTTCCCCAGACAGATTAGGCAAATGATTAGCGGGTTGGAAAGGCTTCCATTAGAAGAGAAAGTAGAAATATTGGGGCAATTCAGTTTGGCCATTAGGCGAATCCGAATCAGGTACACAGAAGAGAAAGAGATGCAGAGAAGTTACATTGGGTGCCTCTATTTACTCTCTGTCATAATATAGGAGCCAGAGTACAGTCAGTGAAACTGAAACACCACACACTTAAACCTGATAAATAGAAATACTTTTTATACACAACATATAATTAACCCATGACACAAAACATTGATGCCAACAACGTAGGAGGGTTCATAGAATGATCAGAAAGTTACCTGTAGGGGAAACAGACAGCCCAATCTTATCGGGACCGTTCTGATATTAGGGGCTTTATCTTATATATGCAACTGTATCTTCCCTTTCCCCACCAAAAAAATAATTTTCACTTTTTCACACTTGCTATCTGGCCACCCTAGCTTCATGGAAACTGACAACATCCAAAGTTCTACTACCTAGAATAAAAATATTTATGAGGAATATAACCCTCACTGACCAGACACACAAAGAAACTTCACTTATGGGCTAGTCATTCCATAACTGTCCGTAATGGAGTTTCTTGCACCTTCTTCTGAAGCATCTGCTGCTGGCTCCTGTCAGAGATAAGATATTGGACTAGCTGTAGCGTGGATCTGATCCAATGTGGCAATTCCTATGAATATGCCTTGTAGCCTAGTTACATGATCACATACTCGTTCTCCAATAATACAATCTAATGAGCCAAACACTCTGGTTCCCTAAGGCTACTTTTTGCCGCATAAGCTACTTTGTGCCAGGGCCAGGCATCCCTGAACCATGATCCATAAATGACTCCCTGTCCTCCACCTACCCATCCCACTTTACTTCATTCAACTTTGGGCCAATGTCATATAATTCTACAGCCTTTGGTATATACGTATGGCAACTTGCATCCCCATCCTACCCCCCCATCCCACCCCCACACACGTTCTTCTGTGCTTACATGAGTTTCATTGTCATGATGGTCCAGTGTATCAGTACTAACTCAAACGTATTATTTGATACGTTCTCTCCTCTCTAAGGTATTTATTTTATCAGCACCCCTGTACTACACATTAAATAGGACTGTATTCCCCTTAGAGACAACTATATCTCTAAACAGGCATTTGTGACTGTAGTGTTTCACCAGAGAGCTGTGCCTACAGATTTGTCTCAACAGTGCATATTATGCATGGTAGATCCCTGCAGGGGTACTTTCAGAAATAAGGAAGGCAAAGAAGAGTTACTTACCCATAACTTGAGTTCTCTTAGTAAATTATTAGTACAAATCCACGCCCTCCGCCCCATTTCCTTGGAGCCTAACAAGATGTAAGGAACTGAGGGTGTATGGGAGGCCACACCACTTATATACCCTAATTTGGACTGCTCCATCTCTCAGGGTCGGAGTGTAAAGAGCCTGTGTGATTCAAGATTGTCAGAGGATTCTGGCTTCTGTAGTTTCTACAGGTGTGTCCCAAGGGTGGGGAGTTGTTCTGGTAACAGTGAAAGGAGAAATTAAATACTCTTGATGAGTGAAATTCTCCCCTGTGCTGAGGGTCAGCACATGGTCTGTGTATAACTCCCCCCCCCACCCCGTGAGTGTGTTATAGATCCACCACTGTGTGGGACCCTCAGTGGCTATGAGTCTGTTACAGCACCCCTTAAAAAAGTCTTGACTCTTTAACTCATGCAGTAACTACTTCTGCTTTTAGCTCTGCAGGTCCCTGGTTCAATTCCTGGTGTGTGGGCCAAGATGGCAACCATCACATATACACAATTTAAGTCTCACTTAAACCCTATCTTGATGGCTTAAATGACATCTAGACCTTGTGCTGGCTTTGATGCACTGGGGAAAATCTCACTAAAACCAAAATCACAGCTACTATAAATACCAGATTCCTTTCTGATATTTTCAAGAGCAGTACTCTAAAAAGGTTCACTTTTTCATAGCATGTTGCAGATGGACTAATAGGAAGAAAAACAAAACAACCTCTTCTACAAAGATTCTTTTTTTTCTTAACAAAAAAGAAACCACCCTAACAAATAGGAATGGCTAGTTCCTTATTTCAGATTGTAAGGCAGATAGGCAGCATTGCAGGACAAACAAAAATATGGCTTGTAGTTTTGACAGCCTACACCATTACCTTTTACACTGCTAAATAAATCACACATTTATGCTTGCAAACTATGTGAGAGCCAAGTTTCCGTGTTCTGTATTCCTCTGACAGCCCATAATGAATGTTTTGTCATGGTGATCAACACATTTTATTACAGCTCTTACACTTAAAATTCCATCTGTTTCACAAACACAACATGAACATGAGAAAGCATTCGTTAATCTTAAATGCCATAAGGAAAAAAAACAACAGAAGATCTCACAGCACAGGATTCCCTGCAAGTATTTTGGTCTTACACTATTGTGACACTATGTACCTCAAAGTAGCACCCTGGAACCTCTATATTCACCACTTCTGATGATTATGAGATGTTTTGTACAAAGTATACCTTGTGAGAGAGTTAAGGAGGCATAGTGGTCTGACAGTTCCAAGTTGTACCCCGGGGACCCTGTCACAACTATACAACAAACAAGTGCAATGTTTTCTGTTGGTTCTGATTCTGAATGTTGCATCCCAATACTCTGTGTCTGTACTCTGTTCTGTATAGGTTTTACACTACATTCATCATCACAGTACACAGATCTTATCTGTATGATTAATAAGTACACAGTCCATGGAAAAAAGATGCAACTCAGTATTAGGGACTACCCCACCAAACTGGCTCCCTCCATGAAAAGCAAGTAATAAAGACACTTAAAAATGTCTGTCAACTTTTTCTCCATATATTATGCAAGAACAGAAAATGCTCTTTAGTGACTTTTTTCATGTAAGTTTTGAAGAGAGCAATTATTCTAAGTTGGTTGGACCTGGCTTTGACTTTCTAGGGCTAACGTCTAGTCAATGTTGTGATGGGTCCCTTGTACACCATATCAGGCAAATTGTGGTTTATTTTAGTTTTGTAAGGTAGGAAATAGAAGGGAAGAGTCATAGCAGAATTCCTCCCTCCTAGATCCCATTTCACTAAAAGACTATTGGTACAGTATTCTAGATCAAATTCTTCCCATGGACATGTGTATGAAGCCCTCAGTGATGGCAATGGGAACTATATCCAAATGCAGATTTATTTTCTCTGAAAAGATTTGCTTTTTATGATCATAAATCCAGCTTTTTCTAACACTGAAAATAAGGGTGCCTTTATCTAGTCACTGGAAGGCAGTGTGGTCAAGTGGATGGAAACCTACACTGAAACTTAGGAGACACCTACATTCTATTCCCAGCTGTGCCACTGGCCTGCTGGGTGACCCTGAACCAGTCACTTCCCCATCTGTGTGCCTCAGTTCCACATCTGTAAAATGGTACTCACCTCCTTTGTAAAGTGCTCTGAGATCTACTGATGAAAAACATCGTGTAGGACTGCATGATGAATACTGCATCCCAAGCCCTGTCTGGGATGATTTAGTTGGTGTTGGTCCTGCTTTGAGCACGGGGTTGGAGTAGATGACCTCCTGAAGTCTCTTCCAACCCTAATCTTCTATGATTCTATGATTTATGTGTTAATTAGTATTATTATTTTAGTGACTAAAGAAAGAATAACCACAGAAGGTGTTTACTTGGCCTGTCGGAATAGACTCTATTTAAAGCTCATCTAACATTTTCAGCTCACTACACTAATTTTGGCAAGTCTCAGATAGGCAAGTTCTCTCTCTCTCTCTGTCTTCCCTCAGAGTTCAAACTCCACCCAGTATTTTAATGTTATAATTGAGTACAAAAAATGACCTGGAAGAAGCAGAGTTTTCTTTGTCCTTATCTATTTCTATTACATCAAAACAACAACAACCCAACCCAGCCTACATTAAAAGAGCATTAAGGTTGTGATGTCAAGCACTCAAACGTTAGGAAATGCCAGAATTACAGTTGCCTGTGCAATCCTTGCCCCCCCCTTGTGCATATTCATTATGATACAGTCTTTAATTACACAATCACATGCTATTCATGTGTTCATGGAGGATAGGTCCAGCAATGTCTATTGGCCAAAATTGTCAGGGATGCAAACTATCCTTGGGCAATCCTAAACTTCTGAATGCCAGAAGCTGGGATGGGAAGACATGGGTGGATCTCTCCAAAACTGCCCTGTTCTGTACAGTCTCTGGGAAGCTCTGGTACTAGTAGCACTGTCAGAGGCAGGTATGGCCCAGGGAGTCCCCCAATGCCAACCAGTGCACCATACCATAATTCTCTTCAGGCATTACATAGTCATTCCCCCAACTCACAGTTGTCATAATCTGTAGATAAAAGGTGTTGTGTAAGGTGCCATATGCAAACCAGTAACACTCTGGTCATTAATATTAGCGCACAACGTATATATGGGGGATGTACAAAGAATTATAAGTGTGTGCTGGAAATATGTCACTAAAATATGTGCCCAAGTCCAGCCGGTCCTAGACAAAGGAACGTTGTTTCACCAGCTTGACTGGGGTTCCAGCATGAATTAAGCAAGGTGAGACCAAAGACAGTGGAAAGCA
Source organism: Eretmochelys imbricata (assembly GCF_965152235.1). NCBI lineage: Eukaryota > Metazoa > Chordata > Testudines > Cheloniidae > Eretmochelys > Eretmochelys imbricata. The sequence goes on from NC_135572.1 coordinate 20,763,285, forward strand.
CATTTATATGCCAGGCAAACAAACCCATCAGGTGGACTAGTGGCAGGGAAGATGACCATTTGGGGAGGGATAGCTCAATGGTTTGAGCATTGGCCTGCTAAACTCAGGGTTGTGAGTTCAATCCTTGAGGGGGCCATTTAGGGATCTGGGGCAAAAATTGGGGAATGGTCCTGCTTTGAGCAGGGGGTTGGACTAGATGACCTCCTGAGGTCCCTTCCAACCCTGATATTCTATGATTCTATTTTTTCCACAGGATCCCTCCCTCATTTAGTGCCCAAGAGAGACCCGCTGTGGAGATGAATCAGGCTGGTGCAGTAAAGGTGGCTGTTGTCTGTAGGACTGGTGGATCATTAGTTGTAGAAGTTGGAAGGTGTGTGATAAATGAGTCAGGGCTGACAGCAAGACGGGGACCAATACCTAAACACCCTGATGATCCATACACGTTGTGCTGCAGCCTATAGAAAAACTGAGAACACTCAAAAGGAGATGTCTGAGCTACCAATGGGAGCACTGAAGTACACGGGGCTGACCCCCTTAGTAGTGTCTGCAATGATTGAGTGAGAAGTGCTTGTCATTAGTACCTGCCTAAAAGGCAGTAAAGGGACATTGGCAATGGTAGAGCAGCTGGCTGAAGAAGGTCTCCCTGAGGGAGTGCTGGTCCCCAGTGGAGTCATAACCCCACTTGCTGAAGCCTAGGAAAAGGTGGTTATTCTGATTGTTAATGAAACAGGCCATGATGTTGTTGTGAAACAAGGGCAGAAGACAGCAGACATCTTTGATACCCGTGTGAAGCTGAGGTTCCAGCAAAAGATCCTGCAAAGTTCGATTTCAGAGATTCACCATTGTCCAAGGATGGGAAAGATCATATGAGGAAGAAACTTTGTTAAAGATCCAAGGTATTCTCACTGCATGAGTGGGATTTGGGATGTGCCAAAGGAGTGGAACACAACATTGGGCTACAGGACTCATGACCCTGTAGGGAGCAAGCTAGGAAGATCACTCTTTCAGACATGGAAGATGTGCAGCACAATCTTCAGGAGCTGATTGAGAATGGTATCATTACAGAGTCCCATAGCCCATATGCCTCCCCCATTTTGGTGGTCCACAAGAAGAATGGGAAAATCTGGATGTGTATTGACTACTGCACACTATATAGGTGCACTGTAGTTGACCAGTACACCAGTGGTTCTCAGTATTGGGTCTTCAAAGTGAATACTACCAGATGGCTCTGGGAGTCTTGGTTTATTCAGATGACCTGATTGTTTTTGGAAGAACCTTGGAGGAACATGAAGAAAGACTTCTTAAAGTTCTAGACTGGCTGGAAGGCTATGGACTGAAGCTTTCAATTTATTAATGACAGTTCTGCAGAACATTGGCCAAGTATGTGGGTCACATTGTGTCCCAAGAGGGTGTGAGTACTGATCAAGATAAAATAAAAGAACTCACTACATGGCCATGCCCAAATAATCTCAGAGAGTTCAAGACCTTTCTTGAAGGTTTGTGAAGAATTATGCTACCATTGTAAAGCCTCTGAATAATCTCACCAGGGGATACCAGTCCAGCAGGAACAAATCTAAGATCAAGGGTAGGGTGAGGTCCTCAAAGTCTCCTGAGCAGAGACATTATGGCCCCTTAGAACCATTTGGACCACAGTGGGATGAGGGATGTGAAAAAGCTTTTTGAAAAATCATTAATTGCCTAGCTAATGCTCCAGTCCTAGTCTTTGCTGACCCAAAAAAGAACGCCATTTATCCTACATATGGATGCCAGTTTGGAGGTTCTGGGAGCAGTCCTAGACCAGAACTTTGAAGGGAAACATAAAGCTGTGGCCTTTGCCAGACAAGGACTGTCTGATAGTGAGACTTGCTATCCCATCCATAAGCTGGAGTTCTTGGCCTTGAAATGGGATGTCACTGAGAAGTTTTGAGACTTCTTGTATTGTGCTCAGTTTCAAGTATGACAGACAACAATCCACTGACTTACATGTTAATAAGTGCCAACCTGGAGGATAATATGGCTGGCTGCCTTGGCTAGCTACAAGTTCAGCATTCAATACCGATCAGAGAGAAGCAATGTAGATGTGGATGCATTGTCCCAGCATCTGCAGGCATCGGAAGTGGCTAGGATTCCTATGGATGGAGTGGGGAGCTATTTGCAGTGTGAGTTGTGAAGAGTCAGTGGATCATGAAAGCATCATGGCTGTGTTGCAGAAACTCTGGGACTGCCCCCCTGAATATGTGCCTTATGCCTCAGTGAACTATACTGTGTTGGACCAATCTCCATCACCCATGCTCAATGCTGCTGACTGGCAAGAAGCCCAGCTGCAAGATAATGATATTCATGAAACTCTGCTTGCGAAGAAGGAGGGGTTAAACCCAAATGCAATTATTCCATCCACACCCCAGGGTAAACTACTATTGAGAGAATGCATTGACTTCTTGTCTTTAGAAGTGGACAGAAAGAACGTTGGGACATTTGAGTAGTGACTGACCATTTTACACAGTATGTGCACACATATCCCATGTATGACCAGAAGGCCACCACCGTTGCTCAAGTGTTGTGGGAGAAATATTTTTCAGTGCATGGGTTCCCAGCTCATATACACTCCAGGGATGGGACTTTGAGAGTCACCTTCTGAAGGAGGCTCTGAGGATAATAGAAATTAAAAGATCCAGCCCAACACCTTCTCCACCACAAGGTGACCCTCAGTTGTTTAATCAAACTCTGTTGAATATGCTGCAGACTTTACATCCAGAGCGGAAGTCAACCTGGAGCTACGTGCTGAATGATGAAGATAAAAAGAAATATCATATTAATGACACCCATTCAGTAAACACCATCCATCCTGTACCCTGAATGAAGCAGGGGACCTGTGGAAAAAAGTAAAATACGATAAAAATTAAAACTCATGTATCACAATGTTTATGCACGAGGAGGCTAAATTATATATATATATATATATATATATATACACATATATATTTACAGATACAGCTGAAAGTTTGGCTCCATTCAAAGGTAATGGACAATCAGTGCATCTGTTCTCTCTGATTTACAATATAAGAATCTTGGACATTCCATGAAATTGAAAGATAGCAGATTAAAAATTGATTAAATACTTTTTAACTCAGCACATTAGACCATGAAATTTATTGCCATGGCATGTTGCTGAGGCCAAGAATTTAACAAGATTCAACAATGGATTGGGTGTTTATATCCAGAATATTGAAATGCAAGCAAAGAGTTTTGGAATAGATAAAAAACCCTCATGGCCTCAGGGTTTAAGCCAATCTCTAATTTTTGCAGATTAGTATGAGAGCTTCTTGGTACAGATTATCCTATGTTTACCCACTGAGGGGTTCTTGCACCTTCCTCTGAGGCATCTGGTGTTAGCCAAAGACAGGCTGGTCAGAACTCAGGATCGCTATTCTGTAGGAACTTCTGACATTTCAAAATCTTTTTCATTCCAAATCAGAACAAGAACCTGAATATCAAAAATTTCCTATGAATACATTTCCTGAGAAAACATTCAGTTTTGACTTTGATGTTATATTACATTATAACAGAAAAGTCAACACATTTAGACTATTATAGTTTGCCATTTTATACTTATTTTATATTCTATTTTATTAATTGGTAATTTCTATTGTAATTGGTATTCTCATTAGTAAGTGGCATTTTAATTGCTACTTGTTATTGCATATGGTAACTAAATGGGGTTCTAACTGTAATCGGTTTGCTCAGTAGCTGATTTGCTCAGCTGGTTTTGTAACTGGTCATTTGTAGTTTTATTTTTATTCTAATTGGTGAGCAGAAACTGACTTAGTAGTTGGTAATTTCCTATTGTAATTGGTATCACATACATAAAATAAAAATAAGAATAAAAAGATAATGTAAAATTATATCAAAATAAAAAAATAATATACTATAATATACATTTCAAAATAAAAATAATTTTAAAATAAAATGACAAAATCAGCATGAAATATTGAAATTTTTCTAAATGAATTTTTTATCAAAGTCAATTCTTTTAAACAAAATTTAAATGAAATGGACATATTCCTAAAGGAAAGCATTTCACTGGGAATTTTTCAAGCACCTCTACTAGCAGGACTGGGGTCTGTTCAGTATGGCAATGACTGTGTTCCATGTATGGTACTGAACAGAAGTTCATTGTAATACTGTTTAAGGTTGTGGGTATGGCTAGGACTAATAGGAGTACACATCTCTTATAACATTCCATCAGATACCCATTTAGACCTGGGGAAGAGCTTTATCGATTTGCCCCCTAGCTTCTTGCCTCTCTATACAAGGTTATTTATTAGTCCTTATTTATCTGTGTTTATTTTAGGTTGTGTGATGCCTTCTAAGAAACTGAATATTCTACCAATCTACTTTGATTTGTACTGCCCATATGTAAAATATGACAAAGCATATTCTAAAAACAACCTTAACTCTTCCCCTATCTCCCTCATCCTTTACCCTTAATCCTTAACCCTGTTCCACCCATCCATTCTACATCACAAACCCCACACACCCACCACGGCTCATCCACAGACTCAGCCACAGACCATCCTCCACTCAACCATCATTAACTAGGGATACCAACATATATACTGCCCCTTGTGATGTACAAATAGACCAGCAGTACAACTCTTTCTCATCCCAACTTCACTTTATGTTCAAGAGATGACAGTATGTCACATCTTAGTTTCCATATACAATTTAGAACCACATCTTTTCCTTCAGCCACGACTATTCAACTGTAAGGCAGAAAATGCATTCTACCCTGTTCATTCTATTTGTTCCAAAAATCTCATTATACCTATCACTCCCATAATTAGGATAATAACAATACACATTTGCATTAATTTCTTGAGTTACTATTTGCAAAGTACCCTAGAGTTATGACAATTATCTTGTGAAAAGCATATGGGGACTTTAAGTCCACTGGAATTGGGATAATTCTTATACCCTTGTATAAGTCCATCAACATCCATAGAACTTTACTTCAGTGTTAAGAGAACTGGGTCCCAAATGTTTACTGGCATGGGATATAGTTATTTGAAATAGGGAGGATGTTAATAGTCAAAGAAATTTAACCTACACTCATACTGTTGAGGCCCAAAAGACACACTCTTCTAGAGAAGAAAGGTTAACAAGAACTGACCCATTTCCTCTTCATTCAAGTAGTGAGGAACTGTACCTCCAAACCAGTAATGGCAAATAAATTATTACCCTCTTCTTTTTCTCTCCTCCCCATCAACTTTCATTTAAGTTTAACAAAGGGAGGGAAAATAAAAAGGAGACAGTCTCAAACTTCCTCTTTGTGCAGAGGCAATTTTTACAGTAGCCGACTTAGTATTGTTCAAGCTGAATTGGTATCACAAGATAGCTTGTTTGTAATGTTTCTATTTTTAAACTTTCAAAGTATTGCAGATAGTCACTGACAAGCAGAACAGAAATTAAACAATTGTGTTAAAAGGCTTAAATGAAGTAGAATTGGATAAAATTGGTGAAGGACTCCTTACAAAAAAGATACATTTTTACTAGACGTAAGTCATTGTGGAACTGGTTCCTTGGAAAACAAGGAAAACCATACAACAGCCAGGAGCAAATTAAGAAGGCTATATTTCAGCATATAAAGGCACTACTGGCCAAAATGTTCACAAGTGACTAGTGACCAGGACCGGCTCTAGGCACCAGCAAAGCAAGCATGTGCTGGGGGTGGCACACTTCCAGGGGCGGCATTCCGGCCATCCTTTTTTTTTTTTCACAAAAATCCACCAATGTAAGAAAAAAAATAATACATGAAGATCAAAAAAATCTCCAGTAGTGCGATAGGAGCGTGATGTGAAAAATATCATGTCATGTCATGACACAGTCACTCATAATGTGAATGTGCGTAAATGTGTAAATGTTAATGTTTATTGATTAATTAAATCAGGAATCACGATTACTTGTGTGTATTGTGCCTCCCTATCAGTGCCATTTGCGCCAATTTCCATGTCGCATCGGTGCCAGTTGTTATAGGGCTAAAATGCCAGGACAAAAACAAAAATGACTTTCCAGTGCTGCCTACCAGCCGCAAAGAAAGAAACGGCAAAAAGAATTAGAAAAACTCTCATACTTCAAATAAGTATTTTTAAAAAGTCGACAATCAAGGAGAAAGCTCTAAGCAATGCGTTGAAAGCGATTATTCATCAACTGATGAAGACCAATCGAACCAAAGATTATCTTTATCAACTGATAAAGATGAACAACAATCCAACCAAAAATTATCTTTGCTAACTGATACAGACAAACAATCACAATCCATCCAAAGATTTACTTCTTCAGCTGAAGAGTCAGGAAACGAAGAACTGTTATCCAAATCTAAAACTGAAGAACAATTATTGGAAGGTGGAGAGACTGACATAGGATCGGATCCAAGTACTTGGCCGACAATAATTACAGATGCAATGCTAATGATTATTGTGAAAAAGGTCCATCAAAACTAGATCCTACATTTGAATATTCATTTAATGAGTTAAATCGTCAATTTATACCATCCAGTATGAAGAAAAAAATGAAAAATGGGGAACAAATTAATAGATCGTGGTTAGTGTATTCACAGACCAAAGATGTAGTTTTTTGTTTTTGCTGCAAACTGTTCTGTAACTCGGACATTCTTCTGGCAACTACAGGTTTTAATGACTCATGAAATTTGCATAAGCATTTGAAAGAACATGAAACATCAAAAAATCATTTATGCTCATTGACAAATCGGATTGAGCTGTCAAACAGATTATGTTCCGGTACAACAATCGATGCGGTACAGCAATATCTACTAAATTCAGAAATTCTATGTTGGCAAGCTGTGTTGGAACATTTACAGGCAATCATAAATTTCCTAGCCGAACAGTGCCTCACATTTCGTGGATCCTCGGATATTTTAAATGAGAATAACAATGGAAATTCCTTGAAACTGGTTGAGTTATTGGCAAAATTTTATAGTGATATGGCTGAGCATGTACAAAGAGTGAAAGATGGAGAGATTCACACCCATTATTTGGGAAAAATGCACAAAATGAGATAATACAATTAATTTCTAATGGAGTACGTAATTAAATTTTATTGGATTTGAAACATACCAAATATTACTCAATTATAGTTGATTGTATTCAAGATCTGAGGAAAACAGAGCAAATGTCAATAGTTTTATGATTTGGGAAAATTGATGAAAATGCAGAAGTGAAAATTTGTGAATCATAGAATACCAGGGTTGGAAGGGACCTCAGGAGGTCATCTAGTCCAACCCCCTGCTCAGAGCAGGACCAATCCTCAACTAAATCATCCCAGCCAGGGCTTCGTCAAGCCTGACCTTAAGAACCTCAACAGAAGGAGATTCCACCACCTCCCTAGGTAACGCATTCCAGTGTTTCACCACCCTCCTAGAGAATTTTATTTTCCTAAAATCCAACCTAAACCTCCCCCACTGCAACTTGAGACCATTACTCCTTGTTCTGTCATCTGCTACCACTGAGAACAGTCTAGATCCATCCTCTTTGGAACCCCTTTCAGGTAGTTGAAAGCAGCTATCAAATCCCCCTCATTCTTCTCTTCTGCAGACTAAACAATCCCAGTTCCCTCAGCCTCTCCTCATAAGTCATGTGTTCCAGTCCCCTAATCATTTTTGTTGCCCTCCGCTGGACGCTTTCCAATTTTTTCACATCGTTCTTGTAGTTTGGGGCCCAAAAACTGGACACAGTAGTCCAGATGAGGCCTCACCAATGTTGAATAGAGGGGAATGATCACGTCTCTCAATCTGCTGGCAATGCCCCTACTTATACATCCCAAAATGCCACTGGCCTTCTTGGTAACAAGGGCACACTGTCGACTCATATCCAGCTTCTCATCCACTGTCACCCCTAGCTCCTTCTCTGCAGAACTGCTGCCTAAACACTTTCTAGAATTTTCCAGTGAACAAAACTACTGGGAAAGCCCTCACAGATGTAATTCTACAGAGATTGGAACACTATGGAATACCTTTAGAAAATATGCACTGCCAAGGGTATGATAACAGCTCAAACATGTGAGGACGACATGCAGGTGTACAGCAAAGAATATTGAATTTAAATAATCGAGCTTTCTTCGTTCCTTGCTACATGCATTCGCTCAATCTGGTTGTCAGTGATGCCGCCAAGTCATCTAAAGATGCCGTTTCATATTTTACCACAGTACAAGCAATTTACAACTTTTTTAGTGCTTCCACACACCGTTGGGCAGTCTTGAAGAAGCATCTTGAACAAAAACTCACACTTAAACCTCTAAGTCAAACTAAATGGGAAAGCAGGATAGACACTATTAGACCATTCTGATATTCATCAGGAGCAATTTACGATGCACTATTTGAAATAAACCAGGACTTGTCGTATGATCCTTCATTTCGACATGAAGCTGAAACATTGGCTCAGAAAATGATGCAGTTTCAATTTTCATGTTGCACAGTTATTTGGCATAATATTCTAAATCAAATTAATTTGAGCAGCAAAGTTATGGAGAAAATAACCATAACATTCACCCATGAAAGCTTATGCTCCAATACGTCTGTTAAACTATAAGTTGCCACAGCACTGTTTGCCGCTTTTACAGATCGAGACTAACACGGCCACCCTTCTGATACCTGATAACCATAGACATATCCGAGGGAAAGATGATTTTGAATAAAAAGCTGGAATATTTTAAAAAATACCATTGAGATGAAGGATTTGAAGAAACTGTCAAAGAAGCAACAACAATAGCAGAGGATCTTGATTTTGAACCTATGTTTGTACTTCAACAATTCATTCATCCTCAAAAAAAACCAAGACAGTCTTGTTATGAGGCTCATGATGATCCTATTCTCAATCCAAAAGAAAGAGTTAAAGTTGAATGTTTCTATTGTATTTTGGATGTACCTATAACTTCCACTGAAGAAAGATTTTATCTGTTGCATGGTCATTATGAAACTTTTGAATTTTTATACCATATTGGAAATATTAAAAATCAGTTTTCCAAAGAAGACCTCATGAAGCACTGCCAAGACCTACATTTAGTGCTTAGTACTGATAACGCTGCTGACATTGATGGAGTAGAATTGTATGATGAATTAATAGCTTTATCAGAGCTAATAAGTCCTAAAACTTCTCCCTTAAAATATTAGAATTTATAGCAAGAAATGATTTTTTCACTCCAAACACTGCTATAGCATTACACATTCTTTTAACATTACCAGTATTAATGGCTTCTGGTGAGCGCAGTTTCTGAAAACTGTAGTTACTAAAACATTATTTGAGGTCCACCATGTCTCAAAATCATTTATCAGGACTTGCATTAATTTCAATTGAAAGCACCATTGCAAAAAATTTAGATTTCACTGAATTATTAAAAGACTACGCAAGTATAAAAAACAGAAAAATTCAGTTCACATACATTCTTTAAACGATGAGAAACTGGGCGCACTGGAAGACACTAACGTCTTTCATTACAGTGTCTAGTTGAACCCAAATAGTTTGTAATTGTGATTTTGTTAAAATTAAATGAGTACACTAGAAGGAAATTGTTTTATTTCACTAATTACAAATTCTCTGTTTTCATCTTTTAAAAAATTTTAAACAATCAAAACACCCCAAAACAAACAAAAAAAAAGTGCAAAGTGCAAACGTGTGTAAAAGCCAAAATAAAGGTGGGGGGGTGGCCAAATTTTTTTTGCTTGGGGCAGGAAAAAACCTAGAGCCAGCCCTCCTAGTGACTTCAAGTGCCAAAGTTGAGATATTAAAGGGGCCTGATTTTTCAGATGGTGCATGCTCAGCATTTTCTGAAAATCAAACTCCTGTGGGCTTCTCTTTACGACAAAGTTAACTCATGGGCTTCTCTTTACTGCAAATGTTCTTGTTAACTGGACCCCTACCCATACACAAAACCCTCTCACTCATGTTCAAGATGTGCTAGTGTAAACCACACGGTTCCTACAGAAGACTTTGAGATATACATATTGGCCCAAAGAAAGGGAGAGGAGCAGTGGGGAGGAGATGTGGATTTTAACCGAATACTCTGTTTCTGTACATATAGAGTGCAGAGCATGGCATCTCAGCTAAAAGGGCCCAGAAATACCCAGATGAAGGGCATGGCAGTTATTGCACATGCTCAGTAGCTGTTTCTGAATAGATTTTAATTGTAGGCAAGTGTAATGCCGACACACCCCGGTCGTCAGAGGGCAGGACCAAACTGGGCACCTCTGGAGCTTAGTGCACGAGCCTCTACAGCATGAACTAAAAGCCAACTAGCTGTTAGCTAAGGCCATACAGCAGATTTGTTTATCTCTCTCTCTTTAAGTGGTCTCGATGCCACTAGATGGGCCAGAACACCACACCCAGGAAATGTGTGGGTTACACAAACGGTCTTGCAGGTCGCCCACATATTCCCCATTTGAAAACTGAGCCAGTTAAGTCTCAGGGGGAAGGTTATAATATAGGCATTAAAGACAGCTGTGAATTCAGTGTCTGATCCCTGCAGGATCAAGAGCTGCATCTGCTATGACAGCAAGGTCGCAGTCCCTGACCTAATTTGTATTCAGATGAGTGCTGTTCTGGCTTTATGTGCTAGGGAAGTCCTCCATTTGAATAATGTTTGGTAAACCCTGGTGTCTATTAAGGACCTAGAGATATTTGTCACCCCTAGAGGCTACACAACCTATGGAATTTAAATTTAACTACTGCTTTAAACTGGGATTTTATCTCCACTAAAGAGAGAATGGCGTAGCACGTGGTGACAGTTTGTAAATTCTTACCTGACTTCCCTGGGGAGAAGAAGATGCTGAATAACACAAAGTCTTCTAAAAATCCAGGAACTGGATATTTTGTAGGCTGATCCCAATAACTGTGCCGCACTGAATACAGGCTACACATTTCCGTTTCATGAGCCACTGAAGACCAGTCAGCTATTAAACAAAGGGCTGGAATGCTGGCAGCTGGGGAGCATTTGTTTCCTGACAGGGCTCTGAAGTGTAGGGAGAAGGACTGAGATGCAGCCATCCTCCTCCTACTCTGAAGACTCCAACCTTACATGTAAAGATGTGCTACAGTAACAAAATAGAGAAGTCTGTATAAAGGAGACCGGCAGATTTATGGCCTCAAAGATTTTTTTTAAGAGTTACTCATCACATTCCAAATATTATTAACCTGTTCTGTGTGCAGTAAATGTTTGTTTACTAAGAAAAGCTATGGCACTTTCTCTTTGAAGTTGACTTGGAACTATGACTTACTGCCAGCTTTTCAGGGGTTTACACACAGTATCCCTGAGGCTTAACGCTATGTAATGGTTTCTGAAAAGTCTTGAAAACGCAGAACTCTAACCTGTACTTCAGCAAAGAGTGCAGCTGAGGTTCAGGAAGACGGGGGGTAGGGGTATGTAATGGAGTTAAACATAATACTGCCTCAGCATCCTCCGAACGCCAAGTTGGCAGACACCAACAGCGACTAAAGCCCTAGTGAATATGACTCATCAACTGCTAATGTAATGCATGTGCTTTCATTGCAGCATTTCCTGTGTAAATAAGGGAAGAAACAATGGCGAGGATATACAGATTCTTGATTATAAGAACTTGAGAATGGCCACACTGAGTCAGACCAATGATCCAGTCAGCCTCACCTCAGTCCCTGGAAAAATCATGGAGCAGGTCCTCAAGGAATCAATTCTGAAGCACTTAGAGGAGAGGAAAGTGATCAGGAACAGTTAGCATGGATTCACCAAGGGCAAGTCATGCCTGACTAATCTAATTGCCTTCTATGACGAGATAACTGGCTCTGTGGATGAAGGGAAAGCAGTGGACGTGTTGTTCCTTGACTCTAGCAAAGCTTTTGACACTGTCTCCCACAGTATTCTTGCCAGCAAGTTACAGAAGTATGGGCTGGATGAATGGTCTATAAGGTGGATAGAAAGCTGGCTAGATTGTTGGGCTCAACGGGTAGTGATCAATGGCTCCATGTCTAGTTGGCAGCCGGTATCAAGTGGAGTGCCCCAGGGTCGGTCCTGGGGCCGGTTTTGTTCAATATCTTCATAAATGATCTGGAGGATGGTGTGGATTGCACCCTCAGCAAGTTTGCAGATGACACTAAACTGGGAGGAGAGGTAGATACGCTGGAGGGCAGGAATAGGATACAGAGGGACCTAGACAAATTGGAGGATTGGGCCAAAAGAAATCTGATGAGGTTCAACAAAGACAAGTGCAGAGTCCTGCACTTAGGACGGAAGAATCCAATGCACCGCTACAGACTAGGGACCAAATGGCTAGGCAGCAGTTCTGCAGAAAAGGACCTAGGGGTTACAGTGGACGAGAAGCTGAATATGAGTCAACAGCATGCCCTTGTTGCCAAGAAGGCCAATGGCATTTTGGGATGTATAAGTAGGGGCGTTGCCAGCAGATTGAGGGACGTGATCGTTCTTCTCTATTCGACACTGGTGAGGCCTCATCTGGAGTAATGTGTCCAGTTTTGGGCCCCACACTACAAGAAGGATGTGGAAAAATTGGAAAGAGTCCAGCAGAGGGCAAGAAAAATGATTAGGGGCCTGGAACACATGACTTATGAGGAGAGGCTGAGGGAACTGGGATTGTTTAGTCTGCGGAAGAGAAGAAGGAGGGGGGATTTGATAGCTGCTTTCAACTACCTGAAAGGGGGTTCCAAAGAGGATGGCTCTAGACTGTTCTCAGTGGTAGCTGATGACAGAACAAGGAGTAATAGTCTCAAGTCGCAGTGGGGGAGGTTTAGGTTGGATATTAGGAAAAACTTTTTCACTAGGAGGGTGGTGAAACACTGGAATGCGTTACCTAGGGAGGTGGTGGAATCTCCTTCCTTAGAAGTTTTTAAGGTCAGGCTTGACAAAGCCCTGGCTGGGATGATTTAATTGGGGATCGGTCCTGCTTTGAGCAGGGGGTTGGACTAGATGACATCCTGAGGTCCCTTCCAACCCGATATTCTATGATTCTATAATTCTATAATCCATCTAGCCCAGTATCCTGGCTTCTGACAGTGGCAGGTTCCAGATGCTTCAGAGGGAATGAACAGAACAGAGCAATTATCGAATGATACGTTCTCTGTCATCCAGTCCCAGCTTCTGGCAGTCAGAGATGTAGGGACACCCAGAAAATGTGATTGAGTCCCTGATCCTCTTGGCTAAAAGCCATTGATGGACGTATCCTCCATGAACTTAGCCAGTTTTTTTTTTAAACCCAGTTATAATTTTGGCCTTCATAACATCCCCTGGCAATGAGTTCCACAGATTGATTTTGTGTTGTGTGATGAAGTACTATCTTATGTTTGTTTTAAACCTGTTGCCCATTAATTTCATTGGGTGACCACTGGTTCTTTGTGAAGGCATAAATAACACTTACTTTCTCCACGCTATTCATGATTTTATAGACCTCTATCATATCTCCCCTCAGTCGTTTCTCTTCTAAGCTTAACAGTCCCAGTCTTTTTAATCTCTTCCTTGTTTTGAAGCTATTCCATAACCCTCATCATTTTTTGTTGCTCCTCTCTGTACTTTCTACAATTCTAATATGTCCTTTTTGAGATGGGGTGACCAGAACTGTACATGGTATTCAAAGTGTGGGCGTGTGATGAAGTTTACAAACCCCACAGTGGAGAGCAAGGGGTTAAGGAACAGCTCCCCACCCAGACACACCTACAAGGCCTTCACAAGCTGGATAGTGCTTTTAAAAGGGGAACAGAGCAGTTCCGAGGCAGGCAGTGACAGGGAGCAGACAGCTGCTGTGAGGGGGAAGTACATCCCGGGAGCTGATTGCCTGAGACCTGACTACACAGACCTGTACAAATCCACAAAGCAGAGGAAGGGTCTCTTCCCTCAGAGAGATATCTTCAGTGCAAGAGGATACCATGACATCATCTGGAAGGAGGATCCCAACTATGGAAACATTTCCCTCTGCTCCAGCTTGATGTTCCCCTTCCCCAAGACTTTCATCCTCCTCAACAGGCTGTCAGAACTGGGGATGGCACCATGCTACTGTGTCCCAGAAAGTCTTGTCTATGTACCTCTCTTTGTCTCTCTTAGCTCCTCTAGTTCAGCCACTCTGGTCTCAAGAGCCCATACTCAGTCTCTGAGGGCCACGAGTTGCCTGCACTGAATGCAAACATATGCCACCTGCCCACAAGGCAGGTAATCATACATCCTGCATTCAGTGCAATAAACTGGATAGCCCCCATTCTGCTACTGGACTTCTGCCTGCATTATTTTTACTCTCTGTTTGTTTGTTTGTTTGTTTGTTTGTTCTTTGAGGTATGGGGGGTTTGGGGGGGTTGTTTTTCTTGGAGGGGGGGTGTTATAGGCCTAAGTTAAGAGATTGTTAGGTACATCCGTTCCCAAGCTCCCTCACTATAAACTTCCATCAAGCAGGCACACAGCAACAAACAAATTATCAGACAACAAACTCATCCCCAGGGTTGCATAGTCACTCCTTCTTCACCTGGAGAACACCCTCACAAAACTCCCCTATTTGCTGCTCCTGTTCACTAGCTAGTTTTGTTTTGGGGTACTCTGTGTGTCTGTAGTCTTGACAGAGCCAGGCTGGGCGACTCTGCTAGATCGTCTGGAGTCATCCAGAAATTGGATGTGGGAGGCACTAGGTGTGCTCATTAGCTGTTTGAAGCTATGTGGGTTACTCCCATTGTGGGCAAGGAGACTGGCAGGACACACTCAGAACCACCTCTGAGAACAGAACCAATGGGAATGCATGGGGAGGGGGAGGAGTATATAAATAGGAGGTGTGGAAGCCAGTTAAAACAACAGCTGCAGCATGAGCCCAGCCTCCTCGGTGCCACTGTTAGATCTGTTACATCTGACCCCAGGAACTTGCCAATTCGGACATGGACAGGGAGCTAAGTAACCTGCTCCTTTATTCAGCGGCTGTGTTGCTTCTTGCTCCACCCCACTCTGCTGCTCCACCATTAGGGATCTGGCTACATACAGATGCCCTCTAGTGGTGAGGCATGGAACATGCACACTTACATTGCATGCATTATATTAAGCAGCTCATAGATTTATAGCTTTTAAGGTCAGAAGGGACCATCATGATTATCTAGTCGGACCTCCTGCACATTGCAGGCTGCAGAACTTCACCCACCCACTCCTGTAGTAGGCCATAACCGTTGGCTGTGTTACTGAAGCCTTTAATTCAAGATTTGAAAGACCTCAAGTTACAGAGAGTCCACCGACGAAGTGGGTATTCACCCACGAAAGCTTATGCTCCACTACGTCTGTTAGTCTATAAGGTGCCACAGGACTCTTTGCCACTTTTACAGATCCAGACTAACACGGCTACCCCTCTGATGCTTGACACCATTTACTGTAGCTCAAACCAGTAAGTGATCCATGCCCTACACAGCAGAGGAAGGCAGCCCCCCCACCCCCCCCCCAAAAAAAAAAAACAGTATCTCCGCCAAGCTGACCTGGGAAGATTCCTTTTTGACCCCAAATATGGTGGTGATCAGTTAGACCAGGAGTGGGCAAACTTTTTGGCATGTGGGCCACATCAAGTATCCGATATTGTATGGAGGGCCAGTTAGGGGAGGCTGTGCGTCCCCAAACAGCCAGGAATAGCCTGGCACACACCCTCTATCCGACCCGCCCCGCTTATCACCCCCTGACGGCCCCACTGGGACTCCTGCCCCATCCAACCCCCCCGTTCCTTGTATCCTGATGGACCCCTGCCCCATCCACCCCTCCCTGTCCCCTGACCACCCCTGGACACCCCGCCCCTGAATGCCCCCCACTACCCCATCCAACCTCTCCTCTCATTCCTGACTGCCCCCCGCCTCATCCAACCACCCCTTCTCCCTGACCTCCCCCGGAACCCCTGCCCCCGACTGCCCCTTCCAACTCCCTCTCTCCTTCCTGACTGCCCCCCCCGGGACCCCTGCCTCCATTCAACCCCCCTCTCCCCCGCCCTCTGATTGTCCCGACCCCTATCCACACCCCCGCCCCCTGACCACCACCCCGAACTCCCTGCCCTCTATCCAACCCCCCCTGCTCCCTGCCCCCTTATCGCACTGCCTGGAGCACCAGGACAGGCAGCCGCACGCCCGGCTGGAGCCAGCCACACCAGCGCGCAGCACAGAGCACCGGGTCAGGCCACGGCTCTGCAGCGGCACTGCCCAGCAGGAGCTCGCTGCCCAGAGCATTGTGTCGGCGGCGGAGCGAGCTGAGGCTGCGGGGGAGAGGGAACAGCAGGGGAGGGGCCGGGGGCTAGCCTCCCGGGCCAGGAGCTCAGGGGCCAGGCAGGAGGGTCCCGTGAGCCGGATGTGGCCTGCGGGCCGTGGTTTGCCCACCTCTGAGTTAGACCCTGAGCATGTGGGCAAAACCCACCAGCCAGACACCTGGGAAAGAATTCTCTGTAGTAACTCAGAGACCTCCCCATCCAGCATCACATCTCAGGCTGTTGGTGATATTTGCTAATAGCAGTCGCGGACGGGTTGTTTGCCATTGTAGGCAATCTTATCATACATCCGATGCATCGGATGAAGTGAGCTGTAGCTCATGAAAGCTTATGCTCAAATAAATTTGTTAGTCTTTAAGGTGCCACAAGTACTCCTTTTCTTTTTGCTAATACAGACTAACACGGCTGCTACTCTGAAACCTTACTTGCTACTGAGTTTGTAATTTCATCTGCCAGTTCCTTTAATATTCTTGGATGAAGATTATCTATTCCCCCTTATTTAGTTCCATTAAGCTTGGGGAGTTTGTCCTCCACCTTGGATCTGGTAATTTCTACTTCCATATCCTTGTTCTCATTAGCCACCCTGCCACTGCTCCCAAGCTCCTCAATGCTCTTATTAAAAACTGAGGCCAAGTATTTGTTTAGGTGTTGAAACGTGCCTAGATAATCTTTAATCTCCACCCCATCCTCAATGCTTAGCAATACCACTTCTTCTTTCCTTGTTTTCTTTTTATTTATCTGGCTAAAGAACTTTTTTTTATTGGTTTTAATTTCCAAGTTCCAACTCTGCCTAGCTTTTAGCAGTTTTCTCCTCTTCCCTACACTTTTTGACCTTCAAGAGGCAGCTTTCCTTGATGATCCTTTGAATCTTCCATTCCTTGTAGGCTTTCTTCTTTCTCTTATTAAACTCTTTGAGACGATTGTTCATCCAGTTTGGTCTGCAAACCTTTCCTACTAATTTTTTGCCCTTGCTTGGGATGCAGGCTTCAGATAGCTTCCTTTTTTGTGTTAGCAAAGAGACCCTAGAGATGACCAAATTACTCTCTGGAAACAGATTGGGCTCATCCTATTTCTGGCTTCTTTATGATGAATAAACAAGGCCTAAAAGGTTGTTTCGGTTTTATTGGGGGGGTGTTAGTTGTTTTAAAATTAGAATGTCAGGTTTTGTGTAGGATGCAAGATCTTTACTAAATGAAGAACTAGTGAAATGATGGCCTCCAGGGGTGTGCCAAAATGTCATATTTTTAGTCAGGTATGCAATTGTACACTTGCATGCACAATGGCATTCTTCATGTGATGTGACCTTGTATGTATGGCGCATGCCAGATCACGCTATGTGGAGGATGCCATTTTGTTCACACATTCAGGAGCTGGATGGAATTGTCCTGCGGACACGGCAGGTCCTGGGGTATGCAATACATTCCTGGCATACACTGAGGGCACACCACTGATGGCATCACAAAAGCCAAGAAGGTGAATGTTGAGCAATTGAGTTGAGAAGGGATTTTTATACAGACAGTTTAAATATCTTTCTTGTTTGCTACCAAGAGCTAATATGTTTGAAAAAGGAAATCCTTTGGTAAAGATTCAACAGCCCCACCATTCTGGGGATGATGATATGTACCTAACTTGCTTTGATAGCCATGGATGAAAAGTGCTATACAAGAGATAGGGGCCAGATTTTTACAGCTATTAGATGCCTATGGGTGAAGATAGGCATCTAGTTGGTTTTTCAAAAGCACCTAAGCAGGCTAGATGTCTAATGCCCATTGAAGTTAAGGGGATTTAGGTGCCTAATCAGCTTAAGTGCTGTTGAAAATTCCACTAAGCGCTTATCTGCCTTTTTAGGGGCCAAATTAATTTTGTGAATCTGGCTCTTAGTGCTTGTAAAAATCCAGCCCCTTGTGCCAAAACCATCCCTGGTCTATCTCTACTGCAGTCAATGGAGTTATCGGATAGTGATTCAACCCCTTTTGTTCCA
This sequence comes from Eretmochelys imbricata, assembly GCF_965152235.1. Lineage (NCBI taxonomy): Eukaryota > Metazoa > Chordata > Testudines > Cheloniidae > Eretmochelys > Eretmochelys imbricata. Next base: position 20,781,518 of record NC_135572.1, read on the forward strand.
AAGGAGGATATGTGTCTCTGTACAATCATTCAAATGTTGCCATCTGACTGAAGGGTGTATCCACACTCAAAATACTATAGGTGTAACAACGTGTTTGCCTGTGACTGAACCCCTGAATTCTAGAACTAAGAGCTTAAACCACATAAAATCCCATTAGGTGCCTAGCAGTATCTTTTGAAACCTAAATGCTTTAAAAATCTGACCTGAGGTGATAAAGGTGGGAGAGCAACGAATGAAAGTCATGCAAGACCCCAAAGAAGTCCTCCAGTCAAAGCAGAGAAGAGCAGAGTTGACATTCCTCATGCTTCTAAGGTAGCAATACGAGAAAAAACATTTCTAGCCTTCTCTATGCATTAGAAGGAAGAAAAAACAGTTTGTAAATTGTGTTTTATGTGAAATGGTTGTAAACACCACAGAGAGCAAATGACCTCAAGAGGTCAGACATACAGTTAGGAAATATCAAAATGAAATGTCATTGACAAATGCAAGCTAATCAATGTAGAAGTGGAGTAAAATAATGCATAACACGTACATTCAAAGGTAAGGAGAAATCCAGAAGCAATAATGCCGAGAGCGACCTAAGGGAGATAGCGGATAGCAAATTACATCTAAAATTGCAATGTGATGTGATGGCATGAGGTGAATGCAATTTTGGGCTTCCTATTGCAGAGGCATCGTATCATGGAGAAGGAAGGTGATAGTCCATTTCTGTACAGCTCTGGCAAATCTGCATGGGGAGATCTGTGCCCAAAAGGTGTCAGCACATGGAGGGACTTCAGAATTTTTTTAAAAAAATGAGTAAGTGTTTAGAAGGCCTGACATATGCTATAAGGAAAGGCTACATGACATTAATAGGAATATTCACTCTTGTCCAATGGATGATAATGGGAGTATAGGATAACTATATATCTTTGGGGTGAAAATCTCCGCAAAAGGAGCGGAATTACCTCGAATGGTTCAAGATTCCATAAAGGCATAAAGGCATGAGCAGGGGGTTGGACTAGATGACCTCCTGAGGTCCCTCCTGTTAGGGGGCTTATTCCTTCACCCACTTACTTCCCTGGTCCTTCTCGCATGAACAGAGAGCAACAATACCCGAAGTCCAAAGGTGCAAACAATTCGACGTTTATTGGGGTGAACTTCCAGCAAGCATGATTCCAGTTTCCTTCCTTAGTGTCCACTTTCCCAGCTCTGACACCACAGAGCCTTACACCTGTGTCCCTGTTCCCATTCCTGCCCTTAGCCAAACATGATTCCAATTTCCCTACCCCCATTCCCTGTTCCCATTTCCCCCACACACACTCACCCACTTCCTGATTGACTGCAGATTATATAGTAAAACTTGAGTTCTGCTTAGCTATACCTTAACCAATCATTTTCCTGAAATTTAACTAACCAATCCTAACATATTGTAACATGATTATGTAACCAATTATATGCCACCACCTTAATTAGTTTACACCCAGGAAAATTAATTATAGCGCAGACAGGAACAATCACAGAATCAGACAGAGATTATACAGACAAACAATAGCAAAGTGGGAACTATAATGACAAAACAATACAGAAGTGTGGATTTCACATCCCAGCTATTGATAAGTGAGTTCTTGCCAGACAGGATGCTATCAAACTAAGTTTCCTTTTACATCTTCTAGGCACTTCCCTTTCTCTGGAGGTGATAGGCGTTATCAGGACAGGATTGTATTCCTAACAGCCCAATAGCACCTTATTTCAATGTGACTAGTTTGGAATGTGAGGATGTGACCGGTCACTTCCCAGCTTATGGCTGCCACTGCTGCTTAACCAAAGGCCTTAGCCTAAGCACAGGGCCTCAGACCATCACAGTAAGAGAAGGACCTTACACTGGCAGACAGTGATTTTGATTCTTTCTTTTATACCTCTATAATTAGCTAAGTGATAAGAATACACCTAAATTCTTAGAGTACAGGCCTTTGCAGACAGGCCTGAATATCTATATCCTAACACCTCCCAACCCTGATATTCTATAATCCTATGATTCTGTGACCAACTGGGGAAAGTCTAAGGCATTGGGGATGACACTCACTCTCTGAGCCACCAACTGGGTCATCCTTAGGGGCACTGTGTTGTTAGAGGAACCATCCTTCCAATAAGTTGCAAAACCAGTCCTGACTCTGCTAGATGTTTGTGACAAGTATTTTTGCTGGGGTTATTATTACTGTTGGGAAAGGGGTATTGATGGCCTGCTCTTTAGAGACTCTGATCGTAAGGCAATCACAGACCTCAGTAAAGAAGATGCATGGAAGTGTGTTTGTGTAGAAAAACAGGTGCAGACAAAGAAGATGGCTGATGCCAGGAACAACATGGCAGTATCATGTGGCCCAGAGGGGACTGCGGAGCTAACAGCGTTTCATACATTTCATACTCAGTGGCTGGGGCAAAATGTTGTGTGGACACTGAGCAAGGGAGTCTGTGTTTTGCTGAGAGTCTGTGTGGGTCCCTGGAGAGAAACAGAGGCAAAAGAGCTGTTTCTCTACAAAGCTACCTCATTATCCTCCTTCAAGTCTCTACGTAAAACTCTACTCTGTCGTGATGCCCACAAAAAATTGACAACAGCTAGACATCCGGTGTGCTGATATCACAGCCGATCATGCTGACCAATGTTGTCTCACTGGTTTTCTTGTACTCCCCCGTCCATCTCTATCCATCTGTTATCTCTTGTCTTACAGTTAGGTTGTAAGCTCTTTGGGGCAAGGACTGTCTTTTTTCCCGTGTTTGTGCAGAGCCTAGCCTAGCTCCAAGACTGGGGCTTCTAATTGCTATGGGAATCTAAACAATATATAATAATAATAAATAATTATTGGGATAGGGCAGAAGTGCCTGATCTGAGTCTTCTACAGAAGATAGTTAGGTAGATGCAGTTTTGCTTTTAGTGTTGTTTAGAGGAACAAGACTTGTGTCCATTTTGTAAATAAATAATTACACCAAAGAAATACCTAACATATTTCTCCTTGCAAGACCCTGAATTTCAGCTCCAGCTTGACCAAAAGGGCAATATTATTATTAAGGATTTTCACTTTTATTACTGTTCCAACTTATTGCTTGTGCATTGCAACCTTGACCAAATAAAACTGTTCAATGTGCTGTAGGGAAAAATCCTTCCTGGGCAGGGTAATGAACTAGGTACAAAGCCTCAAACATCTATTTAATCTCCGTATTTGTGATTCTGTTACAGACGGGCAAGTGGTCAAATCCATAGGGTGTCCATAGGGCTGGCAGAACTTCTCCCAACACAACACTGCAAGCACAACACCCTTCTCCAGTAAGGTTCCACAGGCTTTGTGATATTCTCAGGTGCCGTGAGCCACCTACTCCTCATTTTCCCTGTGTGTTCTGAGTCAGGCTGTCCCTCATGAAGGGTGGAAGCATGGTACTGCAGCAGTGCCAAGTTGGCACAAATGGCTCCCAAGTGAAAACTGGTCTGTCTCTAGCTACAGTACGTAAATAGCTGATCTGCTGAGGCAAGGCAACTGGTATGGATGGGCCACCTGGTGGGACCATTAGCAGGTACAATTTATGGTGCAAACATATAGGTGCCCCATAGACTCCAGTTGTTCCCCTTCTTGGGAAATTCCAGGGAGGATATTGTCTCCTGGCCTTGCCCATTCTACTCCTCTCCCTACAGGTGCAACTTCTGGTGAGCCCAACGCTTTGAAAATATGCTCCTTTGAAAATGCTTAAGGGGCTCAAATTCCATCTTTCCCATTCTCGAGGGCATAAAAGCCCAATTTAGTTATGCAAATGTAGCCCAAATAGAAAAGCAAAATAGATAGTACAAAAAAAATTTGTTTGGCCTGAAAGTAAATGTCTTTTATTTGAAAACCTCATGCTGAGCAGACAAAAGGAAAAGTATCTGTTGATGTAATATTTATCAATCAAATCACTAATGCAGCAGTGATCAAAGAAAATATATTTACCAGTAGGGTGCTGGGCATAGATGCTGTCTGAGTCTGAAGACAGGAACTGTAAAATATTGAATCCTGAATATAATTTTAATACATTAAACACTTTCAACAACAGCTCTGCCCTGTTGTAATTCTAGTAGAAATGAAAATATTAACACAAAGACCAAAAGAATAACTTCAGAAAGAATCAATTTCTCCCAGAAAAGGATAGATAAGCGGCCGTATATTGGGCTTTCATGAAAAATCAACAATTTCCACTGCTATGACAAAACAAGAAAAAGAAATAGCTTTCCTTTGAACTTCAGTTTTTATTTTAAGCAATCAAAATATATCAACATTTAGTCAAGAACAGGGAACTTGTTCTGAAGGACACATAATGGTGTTTTTCCTATTTAAATCTGCCACTTTGCATTCCTCTGGTCTTTGGGTTTCCTCATTTATCCCACTTATTTAATGCGGACGCATGGAAGTTTGTAACAAAACTTTGGATTCAACTTGGGATCACAATCTTTATGGGCAAATCTGAGTGCTGTTTCAGTTGAGCCTGAATGATTTAGGCTAAAATGTTCAAATATTGATGAAACTGGAGTCATACATAGGCACCTAAATAAATGGCCTTTTTCAGGTAGTAATTTACTATATGCTCATACTAGTAGCATATTACTTCCTCCTTCACAGTGCATCAGCTTGTGGTGGGCAGCATATTGGACGAACAGAGTCAAGTCTGCTCACTCCCCTTCCCTCTTTGCCCATTCCTTACTCAACGGTGGGGTTCACCAATCACTCAGGCTGAGATCCTGAAAGATATGTAGGCACACGTAACACCTAATGAATCAATGGGTGTTAGAGACCCATATACCTTTAAGGATCTGGGCCACAGTGTTGGAAGTGCTTGCAAGAGCTCTGTTTTATTCTGTGTCTGGTTTCAACTGGCTGTGGATAATAAGAATGTAACAGCACACATCCCTTACTCCCGCTCCAGTCTCTGGGAAGCTTAGTCCTTAAAGGCACAGTGCCTAATACCATACCACCTACCTTATTGGGAGTAACAGCCCCACATAGCCTGCTTGCCCCACCCACTGCCCTCCAAATAGCAATGCATACAGTCTGCCTCAGAAAAGTGATGCCTCGCTCCCCTGCAGGCGACAATCCTTCTCTAATTTTGCGCACAATTTTAATGGATCTCGCATGTCCTTGTGTGTCTGCATGCAGGCAGAGCAATGGTCCCTCAGCATTTTAATAGTTCATCCCAATATCACAGTGTGCATGCTAAGGGTAGGCTTATATGTCTGTTTTTTCATCTTCATGGGAGTGAAAGGCAAGCAACAGGTGCCTGGTGCTATTAACTAACATAGGGCTTTTCTCAGTGCGTAGTAGATGTCTTTTTCTCAGGCAACCCTAGGTAATGTGACCTCTTTAATGAGGGTGTTTAATATGGTAACAGACAGTGCGCCATTCCCATTGCTATTTTGCCTAACAAATAAAAGGATGAATTTCACCAAAGTTAAAGAAAGTGGCAATTTTAACTGAGTCCTTTCTGTTTATTATCTCCCCGGTCTCTTGCAGCAGTTAACCAAACTGTCAGATTTTTTAAGGAAAAAACTTAAGAGGCTCATGCTGTTACAATCTATAGAAAAGTTCAATGAAATGTTCAATGGCAGCACGGACAGTCCCCTTGGTCCAGCTGTCCCTGTTTTAAAAATAAAATGGGGTTTATGGTTTCACCTCTGGTGAGATATTGTATTAACACAGTGCAGCACCTACATGTCAGCTTCCCAAGAACCATACCAAGTTTTAAAACAAAGTCACAGGGGGATCAATAGGAGCAGATTCAAAGAGCTTATCACAATTTCTTTGCAAATGCACCTTTTCCCTCTTATTTTTCAGGGCAGCACACAGCAGCATCGGTTAAAGAGAAGGAATGATACTTTAGTTCACTGGATTCCTTATGTGACAAGTCCAGTAACAGCACAGCACATGCGGAGAGAATGACAGTCTTCAATCCCCTCCAGAAATGTTCATTATCATCATCCGCTGAAGGCATAGTGGCAAACTTCTCTTGGAGACACTGCTGAAGTTTCTCCCGAGTCACTATATCTTCAAGGGTCTTGACGTTGAATTTCTTTCATACTGATATTGCTTGCTTGCGATGCCTTGAAGCGATCTGGAAATTCATGATTGATCTGACAAGGTGATGGTCTATCTAACAGTCATCGGTTCCATGTGTGGCCCCCATGATGTGGACATCCTTCCAATCTTGAGCTCTAACAATAACACAGTCAAGAAGATGCCAATGCCTGGAGCGAGGGTGTCTCCAGGTGGTCTTATACTTCTCTCTTTGTCTAAAAAGGGTGTTCATGATGACCAGGCCATGTTCTACGCATTTGCTCAGGAGGAGGATGTCGTTGGAGTTAGCCTTTTCTACTCCTTCTTTTCCAATAGTGCCATTCCAGAGATCTGACTCCTGCCTGACTCTATGTGCTAAGTCCATTGGCTGTGTCACCCACCATTACCAACATTGGTTTGATGGGAATGATGCTGAGATTCAGGGCCTGCTCGACCAGAAAACAAAAGCTCATCACATGTGGCAAAATGACATATCACACGAGTGGAAGAAAGAGTCATACAAGCAACTCAAGACTGAAGCCCAAAGGAAAATCCATGACATCAAAAATAAGTGGTGGCAAGAAAACGCAAGAAGATTGAGCTTTACACTGATAAACATGACATGAGGAGTTTTTTTTCAGGCAATAAGTACCATTTACAGTCCATACTCCCATGGATCCACACCACTCTGAGCGCAAGACAGGTCAACATATTTTAAGGACAGCGAAGCCATCAAAGCCAGATGGAAGGAGCATTTAGAGTTACTTCTGAACAGTGAGTCAACTGCCTCTGATGCAGTTGAATCTGTACCTCAATGACATGAAGGAGAATCTCTTGCTGATCCCCCACCCATCTCAAAGAAGTAACACGAGCCATTATGCAAACCAAAAACAACAAGGCAGCAGGGCCAGATGCATGCCCAATGAAGTCTACAAGTTTGGAGGTGAAGAACTGGTAAGGAAGCACCACAAATTTTGTCTTCATATCTGGTATAACGAGAAGATTCCAGAAGACTTGAGAAATGCCAACATTGTTACAATCTTAAAGAAAGGAGATAAGTTGGAGTGTGGAAACTATTGAGGCATTGCCTTCCTATCTACAGCAGAGAAAATTCTTGCCCGTATCCTCCCAAACTGATTACTTCTCCTTGCTGAGGAAATATTGCTGGAACCTCAGTGTCATTTTAGACCAGGGGTGGGCAAACTTTTTGGCCCAAGGGCCACATCGGGGAATAGAAATTGTATGGCCGGCCATGAATGCTCACAAAATTGGGGTCGGGGTGCAGGAGGGGGTGCGAGCTCTGGGGTGGGGCTGGGGATGAGGATTTTGCGGTGTAGTAGGGTGCTCTGGGCTGGGACCGAGGGGTTTAGAGGGTGGGAGGGCTGGGGCAGGGGGGCAGGAAGGGGTGCAGGTTCCAGCTGGGGATGACAGGTTTGGGGTGCAGAAGGGTGCTCCGGCCTGGGTTCGAGGGGTTTGGAGAGTGGGAGGGGGATGAGGGCAGGGGCAGGAGGTTCGGGCTTGGGGAGAGACTCAGGGGGTGCAGGCTCCGAGCGGCACTTAACTCAAGGGGCTCCCAGAAGCAGTGGCAGGCCCTTCTCCGGTTCCTATGTGGAGGCGTGGCCAGGGAGCTCTGCACGCTGCCCCATCTGCAGGCACCGTCCCTGAAGCTCCCATTGGAGAGTGTAGGAGCTGAAGTGGGGTCATGCTGCGGCTTCCAGGAGCCTTGCCCTTGAAGCTGAAAAGAGAACTTTCTCCCAGCAGGCAGCTGGCCTGCCACAAAATGTCTGTACCTACTGTGGGCAGATTTGCAGTTCCAGGAGCAGACTCTTGAGTCATCTCAGGACCCATATGTAAATTCATGGTAGAGATCATCCTCAAATCGAGAGATCACCAGTGAATCTCTAACCTGACTCACAGCAGGTCTACTTGACATGCTGCTCAAAAAGCCAGTGGTCACCATTGTCTCACCTATATGATGGTCTCCACTCTTGCTAAAATTAATGGAGCTGGAACACTTGTAGTAATTGTGAGAAATGGTAGAGAACAAACCTAACGTAGACAAGGACCATGTATGAGGATATCCCAGAGGGCAATGCCCAATGTACTGCTGGTACATTCTCTCTCTTGCTGAGGCACAGTGGGATAGCTGCCCGGATTGTCCCAGATACAATAATACAATCAGAGCTCAGCATTACAGTAGGTGGGGATAAACAAACATGGTTGAAACACAGATGTATTGTGGAGAAAGCCATTATGTTGTAAGACAACTCTACCATATTTATTGTGAATGGTTGATATGAATATGTCAAAAACTGGTTACAAAAACACATTTTTACTTGTAGCAGAGATGCAGGCTTTGAGTTCAGCTGGTGTGCTGCTTACAAGTTGTCCTGAAGACTCCAGAATAGCCATGTCAATCTAGAAAGAGGTGCCAAGAGACACCTGGCATGCTCGGTTGCTCATGTTATTTATTTGTATTCTGGTTGAGCCTACAACATGCTAGGTCTGTTCCATACACAGGAAGACATAGCCCTGATGCCAAAGAGCTCTCAGTCTAAGAAACATCTTACACGCTAAGAAACATAATCATAGGCTATGGCATTTAACCACAGCCTCCCAGGAGCTCCAGGAGACAAAGCTGGAGTCAACACAGGGGTCCATTCCTTTTCTGCAGCCAGCCAGCTCTGCAGAGCTGGGCAGAGCAAGAGCGAGAGGGCTAAGACTGTATCCTAAAGCATAGGGGGCTGGCATCTTTTGACTTTGCAACCTTAGTGAGTTTTTTAAAGTAGGCTTGCTGTGTGCAGTGCGGTCTTCACATGGTGTCCTTACATATAACCCTGTCTAAGTGGCAGTGTGCAGCTATGCTGCCCCAGGAGCCGATTCAGGAAGAAATTAGAATGTACGATGACTCTCAGGGTCGCCACAGTGCCTCCCCCGGCTCCTCACTTGCTCCATGGAGAAACAGTCTAGCTCACCTTTAGTAGCCAGCCAATTGGAAGACACCATCAAAGCTCAACACCTTTCCCACCCCTCTCTGCAGGGCTGGGAGAGCAGTGGCCTTGCAGAGCCCTGTCTATCCCCTGCTCTCACACCAGCAACATAGCACAATAAGGGCAAGATGAGGACACTTTATATTCCACAGTCTCCAGTTAGACACACAAGGCAAGTGACGTTCTTGCTCTTCATTCATGTTTGTGTTACGCTTCCTTTTTTTCTTGCACCTCTTTTCTTTCTTTTTTCCCCCCACTCTGCTCCAATTTTCACTGTATTCCTTCCCTGGATATATTCTGTTTCTATGCCTTTCCCCTCAACTCCCGTAATCCCACCTAGGCAAAATACAAAGCAAGCCATGACTCAGTCGAACTTTTGAACCAGCAGTGTTTGAGTAGGTTAGAAAATCAGGCCAAATCAGCCCCTCCCCTCTCCCCCATCCCTATTTAAAGCACTGCATTGCTGGCTGCAGTACAATTATATTCTATAACCCTGCTTGGTGGAGGGTAATTAACATTGAAAAAAAGGATCTTTGGAGTAATAACACAGACATTATCACATTGTGCTGACAGATCCTGATTGACAGGAAGAGCCAGGCTATCCCATTAAGAGAAAACATGAAAGCTAGTGAGGACTGCTGTAGTAATAACACTGTAAAATTGAGCTTCTGGCCCTTTACATTTCAGAGATCATAACGTTCTGCTACTTTCTTTTTTAATATTTCGGAGCTGGAAACACTCAGTCTAATTAACTGCTTACCCTCAAAGGAGCTCATTTAGAACTTTTAACTCTGAAAGTGGAGGATTATCACCTGCTCCCTCAAAATGTCAGAAAATTCTGGAAACAGAGGAGGGAGAAAACAGCTAGTCACTCTTGTCATCAAAGACTTCTCCTGATCAAAGACCAACTTCTAAGTTTGACTTCAGAAGAAGCTTCATGTTAAACATGAATGTAACCTAGACCAGCTTAATAAAACAAAACAAAAAAAACACCCCTAAATAGGCAAAATATAGATGCACCAGATCTCTGATCAATTGTGAGCCTGCATATGCATGTGAAATTACAGCCTTTGTGGGTGCAAATCAACTGACTGTAGGTGCAAATGGCTAGACGAGCACCTTATTGACAGATTTCATTCACAATTGCCTACATTTTGTGCACAATATTTGCAAACAATGTGTGAGGAGTGGTGGTGCAGTGAAAGGCACTGGACTGGGCCTCAGGCGTGCTGGGTCTTATACATTGATCTGCCCTGGCCTGCTATGTGAACATAGGCAAGTCTCTTTTCCCTCTCTGTGCCTCTATTTCTCCTTTCTCTATTCAGACTGTAAATTCTCAGGGCAGGGATTGTCTCTCATTATGTATTTGTACAGTGCATTGCAAAAGGGGCCCCAGTCTCAGTACAGCCACTAGGCTCTAAAGCAGGGGTGGGCAAACTACAGCATGCGGGCCACATCCGGCCCCTCAGCCGATTTAATCCAGCCCTCGAGCTCCCACTGGGGAGCAGGGTCTGGGTCTTGCCCCAGTCCCACGCTCCAGCAGGGGAGCAGGGTTGGGGACTGCTCTGTGTGCAGGTCCTGCAGCTCTCAGAAGCAGTGACACGTCCCCCTCCTACTCCTCCTCTGTATAGGGGCAGCCAGAGGGCTCCGCATGCTGCCCCAAGCACCACTCCAGGCAGCTACCACTGCCTGAAGCCTGTACCCCTGAGCCCCCACCCATGTCCCAACCCCCTTCCCCAGCCCTGATCCCCCTCCCACCCTCCCAACCCCTTGATCCCATCCCAGAGCATCCTCCTGCACCCCAAACCCCTCATCCACAGCCCCACCGCAGAGCCTACACCCCCAGCCAGAGCCCTCACCCCCTGCTGCACCCCAACCCCCTGCCCCCGCAGCTCCCTCCCACACCCTGAGTTCCTCATTTCTGGCCCCACCCCAGAGCCCGCACCCCCCAGCCAGAGCCCTCATGCCCTCCTGCACTCCAAATCCAATTTCGTGAGCATTCATGGCCCACCATACAATTTCCATCCCCAGATGTGGCCCTCGGACCAAAATGTTTGCCGACCCCTGCTGTAGTGTAACAAACAATTTTTATTTTGAGTTTCCAAAATATAGCTCTGGGGTGCCCATTCAGTGCTCTAGGCACCCGTCCCATAAATTAAAATCACAACAGAAACAAAGGACTGCCAGTAAATGTATCAACCTTGAACCAGCCCCTCCTGAAGAGCCTCAGAGGCGAGAAGAATACATTGGCTGTTCAGCATGCCCAGAAGGGTTATAAATCTGAGCTATGGCAGATCAATATGTGGATGGAGTTCCAAAACTTGGGGCCCCTCATTGAGAATGCTCTGCCAGAGCTTCCTCTTGTTTATCCTTGAGGAGCACCCCGGCTTATTTTATCTGCTCACATATATGGCCCCCATTGTCACAGAAACTGAGTGACCCTCATTCTTTAGTGTATTTATTTAACTTCATAATGACCGTGTGAGGTAGGGCAGTGCTATGATCCCCATTTTCCAGATGCTGAACTAAACAGAGAGACTACGTGAAATGGCCAAGGTTAGACAGGAAGTCTGTAGTGGAGCAGTGCATTTGTCATAAATATAAAGGGAAGGGTAACCACCTTTCTGCAAACAGTGCTATAAAATCTCTCCTGGCCAGAGGCAAAATCCTTTCACTGTAAAGGGTTAAGAAGCAAAGGTAACCTCGCTGACACCTGACCCAAAATGACCAATGAGGGGACAAGATACTTTCAAATCCGGGGGGAGGGGAAAGGTTTTTGTCTGTCTGTGTGATATCTTTGCCGGGAACAGATCAAGGATGCAAGCTATCCAACTTCTGTAGAGTTAGTAAGTAATCTAGCTAGAAAATGCATTAGGTTTTCTTTGGTTTTTGGCTTGTAAATTCGCTGTGCTGGAGGAAATGTGTATTCCTGTTTTTGTGTCTTTTTGTAACTTAAGGTTTTACCTAGAGGGATTCTCTATGTTTTGAATCTGACTGCCTGTAAGATTATCTTCCATTCTGATCTTACAGAGTTGTTCTCTTGTCTTTTTTTGTTCTTCTAATAAAGTTCTGATTTTTAAGAATCTGATTGGGTTTTTTTGGGGTCTTAAAAATCCAAGGGGTTTGTGTGCATCTGGTTTATTCTTAAGCCTCCCCAGGAAAGGGGGTGTAAGGGCTTGGGGGGATATTTTTGGGAAATAGGAACTCCATGTGGTCCTTTCCCTGTTCTTTGTCTAAAACACTTAGTGGTGGCAGTGTTTTACCTAATCCAAGGTCAAAGACTTTGTGCCTTGGGGAAGTTTTAACCTAAACTGGTAGAAATAAGCTTCGGGGGTCTTTCATGCGGGTCCCCACATCTGTACCCTAGAGTTCAGAGTGGGGAGGGAACCCTAACAGCATTGAATCAAGGTCTCTCAAGAAACCAGAGCACTTTCTCTCTGCTGAGCTCAACTGCAACACTATGTAGCATGAAAAAAAAGTGATTCCAAACCACTTATGGCTTTACGAGCTTAAACTAGAACTCTTTTAAACTCAGAATTTCCCCTTCACCCAAAATTCTTACATTTCAAAATTAGTTTTTGTTTTGAATAGGAACAAAACCGTTTTTTTAAAAAATGTCTGTGAAACAAAATTTTAAAAAATATCATTTTGCATTGAACAAAATATTTTGTTCCTATGTTGACTTTTTTATTTTACTTTTATTTACTTTTATTTATGATACAAAAGTCTTTAAAAAGTTAAATGAAAAGTTCTCTCAGAGCAGAAAATTTAAATATTCCATCCCCAAAAGATTGACGCTTATCAGAACACCGTGCTGTGTTTTTCCCCCCAATGGAATTGTCAAAAGCAACATGTTTCCACAAAACTTTTTGATTTTGACAAACGACATTTTCCAATGCAAAAATGTTGAGATGGAAAATTTCCAACCCTTTGAGTAGTAACTAGAAGTTTGTTGCAAATCAATGGAAATCATGGAGCACTGTAACGACAGCATAGCAAGTATTATGTATGCATACATAGCTGTGCAATCACACACTCATTTCTGACAACATAAGTGCACCTCTATTTGTTAAATGTGGGATCCAAGATGTTTTTCAAATGCTATTTTAGGAAACTACTCAGTGAGCACCTGTGTTCCAGGATTTTTCTGTGGGATTTTTACACAAAAGTGTCATACCTCTTTGCTGTTTATCACCAGACACTGAACATATTGTTGGCCAGATAGAGAAGTGATTGGCTACACATGGGTGCAAGCATGGGCAAGAAGTGTATGGACTCTCCTGGGGGCGAGTGAGGGCCTTCCAAAACAACAGGGTTCGGTGAATGCAGGTCATTGGACACCTCATACATCAATGCATGGAGAGAAAATTGCACATGAGCCTTGTGTACATGGAGAAGCTTGAAGCATGATCTCTGTGGTGCTCCCCTGGGGGCTCTGTAGCACTGCACTTCCCTCCTATGCAGGGCACTAGCATCAAAGCAACAGTCCAGGCCTACATATTGTAGAAGGCACTGTGATATGCAAGTAGCTTAGGCAATAACAACAGAGAGTGATGGGAGGGGGAAGTCCGAAAAAAATAACCCTGGACTGGAATTAGCCCTGTTTCTCTGCAAAAGCAACTGCTGCACATAACCACTTTACTGAGGCTTTCTGCTTCCTTTCTCAGTGTGGAAAATTAAACCACACCAGAAAGTGCCACCCTAGAACCCAGAGAGACAAGACGGGTGAGGTAAAAACTTTTATTGGACCAACTTCTGTAGATGAGAGAGACAAACTTTTGAGCCATACAGATCCTGAAGAAAAGCTCTGTGTGGCTTGAAAGCTTGTCTCTTTCACTAAAAGAAGTTGGTGCAATAAAAGATATTACCTCACCTACCTTGTCTCTCTGATATCCTGGGACCAACACAGCTACAACTAGACTGCATATCATATAAGCCAGAAATTTCAACCACAATCAATCACACTTATTCTTTGTTCTTTCTGACTGCACTCCCTAAAACAATGTCTCCTTATTTTTGAAACCAAGAAAAAATGACTTCTGCAAAATATGCCATGATAGCTAAACAATAGAGTAAAAGAGGCAGTTAGAGGCAGCAAGGCATCTTTTAAAAATTGGAAGTCAAATCCTACTGAGAAAAATAGAATGGAGCATAAACTCTGGCAAGTCAAGTGCGAAAGTATAATAGGCAGGCCAAAAAATAATTTGAAAAGCAACTAGCAAAAAACACACACACTAACAACAATTTTTTAAAGTACATCAGAAATAGGAAGACTGTCAAACAATCAATGGATCCACTGGATGATCAAGATAGGAGTTAAGGGAGCACTCAAGGAAGACAAGGCCATTGTAGAGAAGCTAAACGAATTATTTGCATCAATCTTCATTGCAGAGGATGTGAAGGAGATTCCCACACGTCAGCCATTCTTTTTTAGCTGACAAATCTAAGGAACAATCCTAATTTAAGGTGTTAATAGAGGAGGTTTTGGAACAAATTGATAGATTAAACTGTAATAAGTCACCTGGACCAGATGGCATTCACCCAAGAGTTCTGAAGGTACTCAGATATGAAATTGCAGAACTAATAACATGATATGTAACCTATCACATAATTCAGCTTCTGTACCAGATGACTGGAGGATAGCTAATGTGACACCAAGTTTTAAAAAAGACTCCAGAGGTGATCCTGGAACTTATAGGCTGGTAAACCTTACTTCAGTACCAGGCAAACTGGTTGAAATAACTGAATTATCAGACAAATAGATTAACATGGTTTGCTGGGGAAGAGTCAATATAGCTTTTGTAAAGGGAAACCATGCCTCACCAATCTATTAGAATTCTTTTAGAGGACCAACAAACATGGAGACAAGGGTGATTCAGTGGATATAATGTACTTGGACTTTCAGAAAACCTTTGGCAAGGTCCTCACTAAAGGCTCTTAAGAAAATTAAGCCATCATGGGATAGGAGGGAAGGTCAGTAACTCATTAAAATACATGAAACAAAGGATAGGAGTAAATGGTCAGTTTTCAGAATGGAGAGCGGTAAATAGTGATGTCCCCCAGGGATCTCTCCTGGCACCAGTGCCATTCAACATAGTCATAAATTATCTTGAAAAAAGGAGTAAACAATGAGGTGGCAAAGTTTGTAGATGACACAAAATTACTCAAGATAGTTAAGTCCAAAGCAGACTGCGAAGAGTTACGAAGGGATCTCACAGAACTGGGTGACTGGGCAACAAAATGGCAGATGAAATTCAATGTTGATAAATGCAAAGTAATGCACATTGGAAAACATAATCCCAACTATACATATAAAATGATGGGGTCTAAATTAGCTGTTACCACTTGAGAAAGAGACCTTGGAGTCATCATGGACAGTTCTCTGAAAACATCCCCTCAGTGTGCAGCAGCAGCCAAAAAGCTAATGGAATGTTAGGAACCATTAGGAAAGGGATAGATAATAAAACAGAAAATATCATAATGCCAGTATATATATCCATGGTACGCCGTGGAGAAAATGAATAAGTAAGAGTGTTACCTGTTCACGCATGTAACCCAATAGGCTAATTTGCCTTTTTTATATTTACTGCTTTGCATTATATTCAGCAGTAATGCAAGATACCTACAGGAACTGTATCCTGTAAGACATTAGCTTCAGCAAGTTAGCATAAGTCTTGAGGCCTATGAACTTTTAACAGATAAACTTTGCACAGATAAATGGACCAAGGAAAAGCCCAAGTATTTGAGGAGCTGAAAATAGAGTTTAAGGCTAAGTTCTGACCCAGGTACATAATTCAACCATAGAAGTGTCCTGGTAATGAACTGACATACATAACAGGTACATGAGATATATCTAAGGCTAGCCTGCTTGCTTGCCAATATTTCTTTTCTTATAAGTTCCTCATTTTCTTATAGGTTTGATTATATGGTTTACTATAATAGGTTTATATTAGAGTATATTTTGACTGTAACACAAAGAACCTGCAGGCCACATCCTATATGTTGAGTTAAGGCAAAGTTAGCATACATATGTTTGGGACCTTTCAGCTGGATAGATGGTGATGAGCTAAAGCATAAGGTCCATGTATGACTGCGACCTTTAACATGGAGGATGCGTTAAAGCAGGTTGGCATAAGGGGCTTCCTAAGTTCATACCGTTTTAAACTTAGCAGGTACACCACAACTTGAAACTTGGAAATAACCGAAATAACCAGTTAGGACAGAAATAACAAATGTGATACCTAATCACAAGAGGCCATGGTAACAAATTGACATATATGATAATAAGCTGACAACACTGATATACTAACCTATAGGAAAAAGACACTCCAACATTAGTAAGGTAAGGAAATACAAATAAGGAAAAAATTGCCTACTGAATATGCATCAAACATAGCGGTGCCAGCATAATGTATTATAAAAGTGGCATCCCAAGTGATAACTGGGGATTCTTAAGTAATTAATACAATTAATACATAATCTAAAGAACGTAACACAAAAACCAGGGATCACCCAATGAAATTGATAGGCAGCAGGTTTAAAACAAACATAAGGAAATACTTCTTAACACAATGAACAGTCAATCTGTGGAACTCATTTCCCGGTGATGCTGTGAAGGCCAAAACTATAACTGGGTTCAAAAAAGAATTAGATAAGTTCCTGGAAGATTGATCCATCAATGGCTATTAGCTAAGATGATCAGAGATGCAACCCCATGCTCTGGGTGTCCCTTAGCCTCTGACTGCCAGGTGTTCGGACTGGACGACAGAAGGTGGATCACTTGATGATTGTCCTATTCTATTCATTCCCCTTGAAGCATCTGTCATTGGCCTCTGTCGGAAGACAGGATACTGGGGTAGATGCACCATTGGTCTGACCCAGCGTGGCCATTCTTATCTACTTATCCTGAGTGGATTCGGACATTAAGGGTCAGACACACAACTACCATGTACAGTACTGGCAACCCCAAGAATTCCAAAATCATGAGTCAGTCTCCCCACCACCACCAAAGAAACTGATTGTCGTTAAAAAAGTGAGATTTTAAAAAATACATAGCTTTGTGGGGGATTGTCCTTTGGTCTTGGAGCCATTAAATGCCATGATTTCAAGCTTTTCTCCACAGCCAGAAGGGATAGAAAATTACTTTAAAGAAAAAAATGGAAGCTGAGAATCTCAAGGAATCACATAAGTCCAGGAACTGGGGCTTTCAGGCAAGAAGTGAATATTGTGAGACTTCCAATAAAGTTGTCAATGCTGTGATGGCTGCCATGGAAATGCCTAATATAAATAAATATCATCTCTCAATGAACATCACTCTTGTTTACCGTGAACAGGAACCTCATAACAGAAGAGTTCATTACACAACATTCACCAGCACAGATTGTTTCCAAACCAATCACTGCTCCTTTGCAGATGAACTTTACATCTCAGCGTAGGATGGTTTGGAGAGCATTTGGTATGAGCTGAATGTTTCATGGAACTTTAGCATTAATGCTTTGAACTTTTCATCTCCAGAGCCCTTCGTTATACTATTTTTTCTTTGCAACACCACTGGGATATTTGTAAGTATTTCTATTCTTGCTTTTTCAGATGAGCCCTGGAAGCTGAGAGATAAAGCGACTTTGCCCACTGAGGCCATGAAACACATCAGCATCAGAGCAGCTGGGTTTAGGGGTGCTGACACTCAAGGGAGGAGCTCCCCATAAACATCCACTAAGCCACTTTATTGTCCTTCTTTAAATGCTTCTTTGCCGTGATTCCTATAAAAAGCTGGATAACGTCAAGGCAACTGGTGAGCTGAAATCACTGTCTACAATGCTGACCTGTCTCATTGTTTCTTTGTACGCCCCCATGTGTCTGTACCCATCTGTTGTCTCTTGTGTGGTATCCTTGCACCGGCCCTGTTTGTGCCCTAGGCAAAACTTCCACCTTGCGCTCCTCCCCTTGTACTGCTTCACTACGGTACAAAGTGGCAATGACAATATCAATATGACAAATTGTCCATGCTCGTCCGAGAGAACGACAAGTTAAAACGTAAAAAAAAAAAAAAATTGGGGCACCGCTTTTTGGCACCCCCAAATCTTGGCGCCCTAGGCGGCTGCCTAGTTCACCTAGTGGTTACACCGGCCCTGGGTGCAAAATATCCTTGCACCGGCCCTGGCTGTAGCAAAGCCAGGAACAAAAGCTAGGCCTCCTGACTCCCAGTCCTGAGTTTTAATTACAAGACCATCTTTCTCCTTTTTGATCAATCTAGTTTAGAGGAGGAAAAACCGCAGAAGCTTTCACCGTCAGAGGCTATGTCTATACTACAAGCAAGGCCTGTGATACCCAGCTCACGTACACATACTTCTGCTAGCTCAATAAACGCTAGCATGAGTCCAAGGAGGGATGTAGCTGCAGTAGCATAGGAAGTGGAAGTACAGAATAGTTGTGCTGAGTACAAACCTGCCTGAACCCCTTGTGTATGTACTCAGCAAGGGTAAGTATAACTAGTAGTGTAGCTGCTGCCCATGCTACGGCATCTACACAACTATTTCTACTCGTGCTCTCTCTCTCATTGTGCTACTATAAGTATGTGTACGGAAGTTGGGAATCACACCCTTAGCTCATACGGTACATATAGCTATAGTAGGCAACGGGAGTCACCAGACCTCAACAACAAATTGTGGCTACTCTCTATCTTTGGGAGTTTGAGTGTTGAATTGGCATCAGCCAATTGATAGCTCTTTGTATTAGCTAAATTATTACTACTAGTCAGAAACTTGAAGTACCTCCAGGAATTGGTGTAAGATTCCTGGCCACAAATTTGTTATTCAGTGACAAATTTTTTCAGTTAAAATGAACACACAAAATGTTATTGGAACTTACTTTGTCATGCTCTCCAGGATCAGCAAAATGTTCCTTCATCTGTTCAGGTGGATGCTCACACTTCTTATTTTTTGAAGTTTGAGGGACTGCAGTTCTTGCAGTTTTAGCTCAAAATGGAAATGATTAAATTTATCAAGGTGTCATTTAGTGAAAGTCATTAATGAGTTTAGCATCGAGACGACAGATTATAGATCAATAACCTTCATGTGGTTAATATGAATGCCATTGAGCCAACATAAAACATTACAGAAGAATATTGCATAGTATGGCACAACTCGCAATTGTTATTTTTTTGGGGCCTGATCCAATTTCCGCTGAAGACCATAAGAGTCTCCAATTACTTTAATGCAAGTTGAATTGGACCCATAAGGTTGATCCAAAGTCCACCGAGGTAAATTGGAGGTTTTCCTTTTACTTCAATGGGCAATGAATACGACATTTATTGGTATGAATAAAATTGACCCAGGAAAAGGACTAGTGCTTAAGTTTTCTACTGTTCCTCTGCAGACAGATGAACTTTACCTTAAAAGCCTATTTCTAGAATAACCAAAGTTAAATGAGTGAGAATGAACCTAATTACTCAAGGGAAAGTGGGTTTTGTACCAAAAACCAGCAAAAATTACATTTTCAATGGGAACAGACAATCTGATGGGAACGAAAAAGCAAAATAGTTGAAAGTCAAACACACTGGTGAAAATGTTCATCTAAAATTCCACACACAAAATTGGAGATCTGGGTTTTCCTTATCTCATCATTACTCCAGGATTTTCTAGGCAAATTTACCCTTTAGCATGTATACACTTTAATTGTCAAGTTTTTTCTCATTATAATACTCCTTAATGGAGGTATATTCCATAATAGAAAGGCAATATGGACCAGTAGCTAGGTCAATGGCTTGGCCTCAAGAGCTCTGGATTCTAGTCTCAGATCTATCATTGCCTTAGACAAGTGACTTCACCTTTTGAGACCTCTGTTTCCCTTCTCACATTTTCCTAATTTAAGCTCTTCAGTGTGCACAAACAGGGCTGAGCACAATGGCGCCAGATCTCAATTGGGTGCTACAGTAGTAGAAATAACTACTATTAAAAGTTTGTCTCTTTCAGTTATGGGAGGTGGAAGTGATATCAGCAGGAAGCAATAATGTGTACAAAGTGTGTTCCATGGAAGGGCCATGAGGTGGGTTGGTTCAGCATGTGCCACTTGTATGGGCCAAAGACAGTTGTTTCTGCTGGTTTGAATGCTACTATGGAATGGATTGTCTAGTTTTACTATGTCCACAGAGCGGACAAGGGGGAATAAAGATTCCCTTCCACTTTGCAGAGTCAAATCAAGGCTACCCAGATCTTCGCTGCAGAGGAGGAGAACAGTTATTCCATACCAGAAACTCCCTCAAGGAATGACAAGAGTTGACCAGGAGGCACAAAAAGTGTTCATGATCATAGCTCCACACTCCATGAGTTTGCTGGATAAGTGGGATAGGGAGTACGCTGAGCCCTTGAAAGGACTGTAGCCGATTATTGTGTATGTACCCTCCAGACAGTTGTGCCAGAGGAATTGTGGCTGAGTGGCATCCCAGTTGCAATGCTCCTTGAGACAGCGCAGCTAAACACCACCCCTAATCAAACTTGGGCTGCTGAGCTTTACTAGCAATTCTGCTTCAGCTTCTAAATGGGTCTCGTTAACCCAACTTTTCCAACTGCCAACACCACGTATGGGAGGGGAATGCACCATTATAACGCTCGGCTGCCAGCACAATGTGCAATGTTTCAAATATTTTCACTTGAGCAAACATTTCCCAGACAGCTGCCTTGTATCCCAAAAGAAAAGTGGTTTGTGTGTGTGTGTGTAGCCGAGATTGTGTGCAGAGAGCACCAGAGGAGAGTGTGCCTCAGGGAGCACCATTTCTTCCTAAGATCCATCCAGACCTTTACAGTGAATAAGTACTCTACACTGTCCATTAGAATGGTGTAGATCGCCCCTCCTCCCCAACCACAAGGTGTACTGACCCTGCTCCATAGGCTGGTATGGGGCCTTGTCTCCACCTACTCTCTGCCCTCCCGTTGATCTTAGAGTACTATACTTCCCTGGGGAGTAATTAGGGAGTAGTCAATGCTCTCCCCTGAATGCAGGGACTGCAGTTTTACCCAGATGTTACACAGACTGTTTATGTGTGTGAGATGCGCATGGGACTCCCAACCTGACTCCTAACCATCATGTGAGGGCTGGGCAGAATCTAGCCCTGCATTCTGGTAGTCTCACCTCTTAGTCTCAGTCCTTTCCTGGTGGCCTCTAATTCCTATGATTCATTTGCTGGTGCCTGTGGCAAAAGAGGAGTGAAGCAGTTAGAACAATATCTGACTGTTAAATGTCTGGCTTTTAACACAAGGCATGTGTGAGGCATTTTATGACTGTTCAGTAATAACACTTTTTATGAATGGTTGAAGATAACATGTCTCATTTATACATTTTATACTAGTGAGCTTTCCCTGTAAAATTTTAAATAAATAAGATTTTTCCCTCACCCTTCTTAAAGCTGCCCTTGCTAAAAGTCAGCATCAATGCTTTGGTAAAATGGTTCAAGATTCCTAATCCTTGCTACCTTTCTGAGCCCTGCTCAGTGTATGTCTGTGGCCATGGAGATGAGAAAGCAAGGACTGATTACCCAACATGCCCTACTGAAACCACATGAGGAAGGGAGGGGGGCATTTGGCTTATTTCCTGCCTGGCCAGAGTGGTTAGCCCACCACACAAGGGTGTGCTGGATAAACAGCTATTACGCTCTCCGACACGCAGAGCAAGGAGGAATTGTGAGTCTCTGTGTCACAGTTCATTTTCTGGTCTGCTCTCGGGGCAGTGCAGTGATGTGATGCCACTTGTTCAGGGCAGATTGTAAGGATATCGTCCAACCCAAAGAGCCTGATCCAAAGCCCAATGACAGCTAAGGAAAGCCTCCCATTGACGTCAATGGGCTTTGAACTAAAGCCTTAAGCAACCTAGGTATTCTGCCACCTTCAGTCACGCTAAATATCACCTTATTTTACAATCAGTCCTGTGGAAGTGCAGATACAGGTCACATTCAGATCTGATGGTGGAAATCTCTTTTAAAAAAAAATGGCTCAATGACATTGCAAGTCCAGATGGTTTTCAGAGACCCCTTCAGCACAATGGAAGAGAGAGCACTGATCTTGTTTGACAGCCAAAGGATAATGACCTCACTGAGGAGCTATTAGACAGAGACAGATCTTGACAGTGTGGACAGAGAAACTGGTAGATACCTGGAGGCTTGAATTGCCTTTATGGCTGGAGCTCTCCAGCCTACTAGCACGTGTGTTGTCACCAGCAGTCACTGGCCAGAGTTCACACTAGTTCTATTTTGAAGGAGCAGCAATTAGGGCTAGTGAAAAAATTTCCATTGAAACGGCTTTGATGGAAAATTAGGTTTTTGTTGAAACAATTTTTTTGTTGAAAAAATTTTTCAAGAATTTTTCTTCATGAATAGTGTCTCCCATGATCCACCATGGCCACGGATACCTGAGGTGCACAACTCATGAAGACGGGACAAAGTAGTGCATCATGGCAGACTCAGTCCAACCAGAGAGCCAGAAACATAAAGAACCTGAACTACAACTACCATGAGGCACCATGACACCATTTTCAATTAGACTATTTCAGGTTTAGGCCCTAATATTTTGGGGTTTGGTATTTTTCAGAAACACACACACAATCTTTTTTGTACCAGTTCTAGCTGCAATATGTCTTTCTTGAGAGTGTCTTTATTGCCCACCTGGTCAGCATGATTCCTGTAGCAGAAGTAACATTTGCTGTTGTTACATATTCC
The DNA here is from genome assembly GCF_965152235.1 of Eretmochelys imbricata. NCBI lineage: Eukaryota > Metazoa > Chordata > Testudines > Cheloniidae > Eretmochelys > Eretmochelys imbricata. The sequence continues at coordinate 20,804,263 of NC_135572.1, forward strand.
CTCTCAGAGCACTAAACAAAGCAAAATGTCTGTGCAATGTTGCTATTCCTACAAGAATATATTCAGTACAGTGTATCCAGTGCTGGCTAACTGCTATGAACCTTTCCCTACCATTACCCAAATATATACCAGGCGTCTTCTGTCAATTCTCTCCAACTAATTCATAGATTCATAGATACCAAGATCAGAAGGGACCATTATGATCATCTAGTCCGACCTCCTGCACAACGTAAGCCACAGAATCTCACCCACTTACTCCTGCGAAAAAACTCTCACCTGTGTCTGAGCTATTGAAGTCCTCAAATCATGGTTTAAAGACTTCAAGGAGCAGAGAATCCTCCAGCAAGTGACCCGTGCCCCATGCTACAGAGGAAGGTGAAAAACCTCCAGGGCCTCTTCCAATCTGCCCTGGAGGAAAATTCCTTCCCGACCCCAAATATGGCGATCAGCTAAACCCTGAGCATATGGGCAAGGTTCACTAGCCAGATACTACAGAAAATTCTTTCCTGGGTAACTCAGATCCCACCCCATCTAATATCCCATCACAGGCCATTAGGCCTATTTACCATGAATATTTAAAGATCAATTAATTGCCAAATCATGTTATCCCATCATACCATCTCCTCCATAAACTTATCGAGTTTAATCTTAAAGCCAGATAGATCTTTTGCTCCCATTGCTTCCCTTCGAAGGCTATTCCAAAACTTTACTCCTCTGATGGTTAGAAACCTTAATCTAATTTCAAGTCTAAACTTCCCAATGACCAGTTTATATCCATTTGTTCTTGTGTCCACATTGGTACTGAGCTTAAATAATTCCTCTCCCTCTCTGATATTTATCCCTCTGATATATTTATAGAGAGCAATCATATCTCCCCTCAACCTTCTTTTGGTTAGGCTAAACAAGCCAAGCTCCTTGAGTCTCCTTTCATAAGACAAGTTTTCCATTCCTCAGATCATCCTAGTAGCCCTTCTCTGTACCTGTTCCAGTTTGAATTCATCCTTCTTAAACATGGGAGACCAGAACTGCACACAGTATTCCAGGTGAAGTCTCACCAGTGCCTTGTATAACGGTACTAAAACCTCCTTATCTCTACTGGAAATACCTCTCCTGATGCATCCCTAGACCGCATTAGCTTTTTTCACAGCCATATCACATTGGCAGCTCATAGTCATCCTATGATCAACCAATACTCCAAGGTCCTTCTCCTCCTCTGTTACTTCTAATTGATGCGTCCCCAGCTTATAACTAAAATGCTTGTTATTAATCCCTAAATGCATAACCTTACACTTCTCACTATTAAATTTCATCCTATTATAATTATTCCAGTTTACAAGGTCATCCAGATCCTCCTGTATGATATCCCGGTCCTTCTCTAAATTGGCAATACCTCCCAGCTTTGTATCATCCGTAAACTTTATTACCACACTCCCACTTTTTGTGCCGAGGTCAGTAATAAAAAGATTAAATAAGATTGGTCCCAAAACTGATCCCAGAGGAACTCCACTGGTAACCTCCCTCCAGCCTGACAGGTCACCTTTCAGTAGGACCCATTGTATCTCCCCTTTAACCAATTCCTTATCCACCTTTCAATTTTCATATTGATCCCCATCTTTTCCAATTTAACTAATAATTCCCCATGTGGCATGGTATCAAACGCCTTACTGAAATCTAGGTAAATTAGATCCACTGTGTTTCCTTTGTCTAAAAAATCTGTTACTTTCTCAAAGAAGGAGATCAGGTTGGTTTGGCATGATCTACCTTTTGTAAAACCATGTTGTATTTTGTCCCATTTACCATTGACTTCAATGTCCTTAACTACTTTCTCCTTCAAAATTTTTCAAGACCTTACATACTACAGATGTCAAACTAACAGACCTGTAGTTACCCGGATCACTTTTTTTCCCTTTCTTAAAAATAAGAACTATGTTAGCAATTCTCTAATCATACAGTACAACCCGTGAGTTTACAGATTCATTAAAAATTCTTGCTAATGGGCTTGCAATTTCGGGTGCCAATTCCTTTAATATTCTTGGATGAAGATTATCTGGGCCCCCCGATTTAGTCCCATTAAGCTGTTTGAGTTTCGCTTTTACCTCAGATATGGTAATATCTACCTCCATATCCTCATTCCCATTTGTCATGCTACCATTATCCCTAAGATCCTCTTTAGCCTAATTAAAGACTGAGGCAAAGTATTTGTTTAGATATTGGGCCATGCCTAGATTATCCTTGACCTCCACTCCATCCTCAGTGTTTAGAAGTCCCACTTCTTCTTTCTTTGTTTTCTTCTTATTTATATGGCTATAGAACCTTTTACTATTGGTTTTAATTCCCTTTGCAAGGTCCAACTGTACTTGCCTTTTAGTCTGTCTCACTTTATCCCTACATGTTCTGACCTCAATAAGGTAGCTTTCCTTGCTGATCCCTCCCATCTTCCACTCCCTGTATGCTTTCTGATTTTTCTTAATCACCTCTCTGAGATGCTTGCTCATCCAGCTTGGTCTACAACTCCTGCCTATGAATTTTTTCCCCTTTCTTGGGATGCAGGCTTCCGATAGCTTCTGCAGCTTTGATTTAAAGTAATCCCAGGCCTCCTCTGCTTTTAGATCCATAAGTTATTCAGTCCAATCCACTTCCCTAACTAATTTCCTTCATTTTTGAAAGTCAGCCCTTTTGAAATCAAAAATCCTAGTTGCAGATTTATTTTTGTTAACCCTTCTGTTCAGTTTGAACTGAATTAGCTCATGATCACTTGAACCAAGATTATCCCCTACAACCATTTCTTCTATGAGGGCCTCACTACTCACCAAAACTAAATCTAAAATGGCATCCCCTCTAGTCGGTTCAGCAGCTACTTGATGAAGGAATCCATCAGCTATCGCATCTAGGAAAATCTGAGCCCTATTATTATTACTTGCACTCGTCCTCCAGTCTTTATCTAGGAAGTTAAAGTCTCCCATGATCATGCAGTTTCCATTCGTATTTACTTTATTAAAACCATTAAAAAGGGCTCTATCCATATCCAAATTAGATCCCAACGGTCTATAGCACACCCCAAGCACAATCCCAGGGGAGGCTCTAATAGTTTTCTTCCCCAATGTAAATTTTGCCCAGACGGACTCTGTCTTATCCATTCCATCGTTTCTTATTTCTTCTACCTCATCATTGATACACAATGCTACTCCACCACCTTTACCTTTATTTCAGTCTTTCCTAAACAGCACATACCCTTCAATACCTGTAGTCCAGTCATGACTACTATTCCACCATGTTTCTGTTATCCCTAGAATATCTGGTTTCACTTCCTGCACCAGTAGCTCTAGTTCCTCCATTTTGTTACCTAGGCTCCTCATATTGGTGTACAAACATCTTAATTTTTGCTGTTTGGCCTCGCTCACATTCTTTACCTGATTAGGCATGCATATTCTACAGCCAGTATAACCTATTAGACTGGTATCCACACTGCCCTTCCTCCTTATATACATTCTCCTACCCACAGCTGTATCCTTTCTTACTTTGTTTTCTTCCCTCTCAATGCTAAAATCCGGCATGGAGATTACCTGGACATCTCCCAACCATCTCCCCCAAATTCCTAGTTTAAAGCTCTCTTAATCAGTTGTGCCAGCATCCATCCTAGAAGTCTATTTCCTTCCCTACTCAGATGAAGTCCATCCCGAGAGAACTGTCCTCTGTCCATGAATGCCTCCCAGTAGCCATACATCCCAAAGCCCTCCTTACAGCACCACTGCCTAAGCCATCTGTTGATAGTCATAATCTTGTCACACTTTTGTTGCCCTTCTCTAGGAACAGGCTGATGTATTTATCTTATAAACTTCACTGGGAGCAAAGCAATATGGCATATGGAGAGATGTAAAGCCTCTGCTCTATCCATTTTTACATTAAAATCCATTACAGCTCTGTGTCAAAGGTCAAAGTAAATTTTGGGAAATGATATAATAGAAGACACTAAATACTGGAGAAAAAAAGCCTGAGGAAACATATGTTTCCTGAATTTGATCTTTGCTTCGTTTTCCTTAATTACATGGGAATTTTATTATACCTGAACTATCCCAATATTTGTATACTGGGTTTAGAACAGCCATAGTAAATTCAAAACCAAACCTAATCAGGGCAAGAAGAGATGGACATGGTATTTATTTAGGTTCCAGTTGTGCCATCTTTAATCACCTGTTCATGCAAGTAGGCCCACTGAAATTCATGTGAGCAATTGTTCATTTAGCGAAGGCTGCAAAATCTGGCCCTTTCCTCCCTGCTCCTGTCTATAAGAAATTTACTATACAGATCATAAAATTTTTGAAGGTAGGGACAAGAAACACCCATTAGGTTTTCTCATCCCTTCCCCAGTGGCCAGTGCATGATGGTACCTGTCATCCCTTGTTCAAGTGCTTTTTACAGTCTAATTTATATGGCTCAAGCACTGGGTCTTCTAGCACTTTCTATGGAGACCATTCCATAATCTAATAGATCTTCTCACTGGGCCTGGCCTGGCTTGCCTTCCTCTAGAAAATTCCTAATGGACTTAATAGGTTTTGGGGATTCCTGCCCTGAATTATGAAGGAAGAATCATACTCACAGGAGGGTTATCTTTCTAGTCTCAAATTCATCCTAAACTTCCCTATTTTGACCTTCATCCCATAATTCTAATGAGATTATTTGAAATAGGAGGAAAAAGTAACTTCCTGATGCGCTTTGCCTATCACTGATTTGCTCCATTTCTCCCCAAAGTTTTAAAAACTCTTCTGACAACAGGCTGCGGTGTTTCTTGCTCCAGCTGCTAAATCAGACCTTGGAGGCAGCTAGTTCTTATTATGGTGAAAGAACAACTGAAGAAAGCAGTGACTGAAACTATGCCACTAGGATCTCTGAGTGATAAGGTGGTGATGAAACAAATCCTCCGGTAGTGTAAGTCAGTATAGTTCCATCGGCATCAGTGGAGCTGTGCTGATTTATACCAGCTGAGGAATCGGACCAATATTTCAAGTCTGCTCAGGAGATAGATATATAAATCTTCAGATTTACTGTGTATACAGCGCTAACCTGTAACACTGTAACTTTTGTAGTGTATAACAAATGCCATACTGGCATGATTTCACATAGTTTCCTATTTGCTGTTACACAATAAACAGGCCAGCTCACAATATTTCATCAAAAATGTTGTCTAGGGTGTTGCATGGGTTAAAGACTGAACATGCATGTATGCCTTCTTTGTGCAGTACACGTGTGTTACAGGCTGCTGTGGATTCAGCTCAGGATTTCCAAACCTAAAATCATTACAAGAGAAGAGTGAGCAAAACCGACAGTGATGATTTCAAATGAACACAGATATATCCTAACTGTTCACCAAACGGTGCTTGTCTGAACTGCCCAGAATGGCTGTGGAAGCTTATATCAGATAATAAGAGGCAACCTTTGTTGCTAGAATTCTTCATCAAAGTCAAAGAATAGGATTCATGATTGTAACAATTTTTAGATAATTCCATCCCCTCTTGGATGAATGGTATTAATGACCTTTCGGGGAGAATGGTACAACTTCATAATCACACCAGCCAAAGAATGATTCTCCTGTATTTTACTTGAGCAATATCAGGTTACCACCTAATCCTGACCTACCATTAATCACCGCAGAGCCAGCCACAGAGAAAAAAAAATGCAATCAGAAAGGCCTGGAAGGAAAGAGGCACCATTGCCTGACAGAAGCAGAAATGCTCTGGCAGGCTGTTCAGATTTGGAAAGTTCCCTTTGTCTAGCAGCGCTCTCAGACCAAAAAGGATCAATAGGAAAATCAAAGGCATTATCTTTGTTTACATCCTAGGCACAACAGTGTGAAAATCCTCACCAGGCTAAAGAGCCTGATGGCCTGTGATGGATGCCCTGTTTAAATGATGCTTTTGAAAGCTTTCACAATGCTCTGACAGAGGACTCACTGGAGAATAAATGACTTTCCTTTAAATTACCAGAGCCTGCGTTGAGAAGTCAGGCAGAGTGAATGTCTTGCTATAAATTCAATATATTCCCCTGCTGCTGGTGCTAAAGAGCAATTGTTAGTGGTGGAAACAGGTCCAAGATTGTCTTTGACCCAAGGAAGTTTTGGTTATCAGTAATGAGAGACCCAGGACATTTCCGTTTGAATTATTTTTTCTACTTACAAAATATACTTGTAATAAACAACAGAAATGTGCTTCAGGCTTGAATTTGCTCTGCTTGCAATCCATATAAAAATAATACATACAAATCCAATGAAAGCACTCAAGTGTGCATTGTGTATTATTCTTAAGTGCATACTGACAGCGTACCACTACAGCTATTTGGTATATTAAAAGTTTTATGAAGCCTTAAAATAATATGTGAAATATCTAGAGATGGCAATATTAAACCAACACAGCCTTTCATTAGACACAGAGCATATATTTCACCCAGCATACGCGGATTATTTGTAAGGAAACATTTAAGCTCTGTATACAATGTGCACAGTCATTTTTTTCCAGTATGCGATGAAGTTAGAATAAAAACACCAACAACTCCTGAGGTCCCTTCCAACCCTGATATTCTATGATTCTATGATTCTATGAACTCTTTGAAATTGACTTTAGCAAAGCTTTTGATATGGTCTTCCACAGTATTCTTGCCAGCAAGTTAAAGAAGTAAGGGCTGGATGAATGGACTATAAGGTGGATAGAAACCTGGCTAGATCGTCGGGCTCAACGGGTAGTGATTAATGGCTCCATGTCTAGTTGGCAGCTGGTATCAAGTGGAGTGCCCCAAGGGTCTGTCCTGGGGCTGGTTTTGTTCAATATCTCCATTAATGATCTGGAGGATGGTGTCGACTGCACCCTCAGCAAGTCTGCAGATGACATGAAACTGGGAGGAGTGGTAGATATGCTGGAGGATAGGGATAGGATACAGAGAGTCCTAGACAAATTAGAGGATTGGGCCAAAATAAATCTGATGAGGTTCAACAAGGACAAGTGCAGAGACCTGCACTTAGAATGGAAGAATCCCATGCACCGCTACAGACTAAGGATCGAATGGCTAGGCAGCAGTCCTGCAGAAAAGGACCTTGAGGTTACAGTGGAAGAGAAGCTGAATATGAGTCAACAGTGTGCCCTTGTTGCCAAGAAGGCTAACGGCATTTTGGGATGTACAAGTAGGGGCATTGCGAGCAGATGGAGGGACGTGATCATTCCCCTCTATTCGACATTGGTGAGGCCTCATCTGGAGTACTGTGTCCAATTTTGGGCCGCACACTACAGGAAGGATATGGAAAAATTGGAAAGTGTCCAGCGGAGGGCAACAAAAATGATTAGGGGACTGGAACACATGACTTATGAGGAGAGGCTGAGGGAACTGGGATTGTTTAGTAAGCAGAAGAGAAGAATGAAGGGGAATTTGATCGCTGCTTTCAACTTACTGAAAGGGGGTTCCAAAGAGAATGGATTTAAACTGTTCTCAGTGGTAGCAGATGACAGAACAGGGAGTAATGGTTTCAAGTTGCAGTGGGGGAGGTTTAGGTTGGATATTAGGAAAAACTTTTTCATTAGGAGGGTGGTGAAGCACTGGAATGCATTACCTAGGGAGGTGGTGGAATCTCCTTCCTTTGAGGTTTTTAAGGTCAGGCTTGACAAAGCCCTGGCTGGGATGATTTAGTTGGGGATTGGTCCTGCTTTGAGCAGGGGATTGGACTAGATGACCTCCTGAGGTCCCTTCCAACCCTGATATTCTATGATTCTATGACCCAGTATGGTTGTTCTTATGTCTATTTTTATATCCAATAAATGCAGGATTAGGCCATTTAAGCATAAATTACCATGAAATGTCAGATTTATGGATCATAAATGAGAGCAGAATAAGGTCCAATATAAGTAGAGAGGCGAGGAAGCAAATTTACTGCTGCCACAGAATTCCCCTGAGTTTGTATCGGCTTATGTGAGTGATGAATTTGGTCAAGAAAGACTGACAGAACTAGAGATAAAGATAATTTTTCTAACTCATACAATTTGTATCTTGTCTGAAAATAATAAATGCAAGTCAAAACTTCTCAGGTACATTAAGGCATCCAAAACCAGTGGCCACTTTCGAAAATGCTAATCTAAGTGATCGGGCCCTGATTCAGCAAAACATTTAAGCATATGCTTAACTTTCAGCATTTGCCTGAGTCTCACCGAGGTTATGAAGTGCTTTGCTGAACTGGGGTCTTGGCTAAAGTCACATGATGGACCAGTGGGACAGAATCCAGGTCTCTGGAGTCCTAATTTTGTTCCCTACTTACTGAATCATGCTGCCTCACATGGAGTCACAGGGGGGGCATGGATCAGTGTTCACATCACAGTCCTTGAGGAAGCTCATGATCCAACCAGTGGACCAAATTCGGTGACAAATGCTGGTCACGTGCCACCTACTGCATGTTGTGCATACACTAAGAAGACATAGAGCCACTATCAACGTCCAAAAGAGACTGGGCCCACCCATAGAGCGTTAGGCCCAAATACTTGATGTATCCACTGTGACAACCTATAGATGTTGCTATGCCAATACAGTTACTGAAATTGAAATTGGACTGTGTCTACTTCAAACAAGGGAGAGAGTAAGATATATCAGGAAGGAGTGGGAATGAAATGTGCAATATGTTGACTACTGCAGATCCTGCTATGTAATTATATTGCTTTATATTGTAGTTATTTGAAAACACTTAGTAGTCAGAGCACATCATTTTTTTAAAGGAAATTTACTGTTGAAGGTAATGGGGTGTTAATAAAAAATAAATCTGCTGGCTGTTTGTTGAGGCTTGTTGATAAACAAGCCTCAACAAAACAGAAGCAATTATTGCTTTGAGTTTTCTACTGAAAACCTGTTGGCTCAGGAAGTATTTTCTTAAACCATGTTATTTGGTTTACATAGAATCAAAAGAGTTGCTTTATAGGGAAAAGATTTCTTTAACAGAGGGGCAAAAAAGACCAAACCACAAGTTATAGGAAAAGTAAAGAAGACCCTCTTTGGGCTGTGCAGTTGAATTAACTTAAATCATGGTCTGTCTTGATAGTAGGTCTTTTCTAGCCCTAATCTCTATGATGCTGCAATGACATAAGTCATCGGCAGTTAGTGTCTGTGAAGGTTTCTTTATATTGTATGAAAATTAAATTTGGGAATCACAGCAGAGGTGGGGAGCTAAAGGTTAATGGGGAAGTCTTATTTTTCATCGTCAGCAATTGCAATAAAACGTTTAGAGAGACAAGGTGGGTGAGGTAGTATCTTTTATTGGACCAGCTTAAGTTCCGAAGCTTGTCTCTTTCACCAACCGACTGTGGTCCAATAAGAAAATATTACCTCACCCACCTTGTCTCTCTAATATCCTGGAACCAACATGTGTACAGCTATACTGCAAACAACAGTAAAACACTGGCATCCAGTTTCAGCAGGGGGTTTAAGCATGTATTAAACATTAAGCGCCTGAGTGGTCCCATTGAAGTCCCATAGGGCTACTTACTTACTGAAATTTAGACATGTTTAAGTACTTTAAGGACTCTGGGCATTAAGCACATTCATCACTTGAAGTTTGTGTTTAAGTCAATGAAACGCTCATGTGCTTAAGATTAAGCACATGCTTAAGTGCTTTGCTGAATAGGGATGGACATACTCACATGTAAATTTAAGCACTACATTAAGAGTGTTGCTCAATCAGAGCCTTTATGAGAGCACAGGATTCAGGCTCACCACAGGGAGAGATTAGAGAGTGAGAGCTGGCTGAATGTTCACGGCAAGAAAACTAGAGCGATATACTGCAAAACAATGGCCAGAGGTAGCCCAGAGCAGTAAAAATCACTGTTGACAAATATGGTGGATACATCTTCCAAAATGTGACTGGTGGCTCTTTCTAGGGCAGCAGATCCAGGAAAGGGCAGGTGCTGCCAGAGCAGCCCAAGCTGCTGTGGTAAACGTGGATATTCTATTCACGCTAAGCAGCAGCAACACCAGAACGGCCAATCTCTCTACGCCAAGGAGATTCTTATTGCGGGAGTTCACTCATAGCAAATCAGCCTCCTGTGTTTTCAGTCTAGCTCCTAGCAATCCAGGGTCAGCAGTGCAACCCTGCCATTCTCTGAAGTGAATGGGGGTTGTGTGTGTGGAGCATTTGCAGGACTGGGCCTTTTGTTAAGCAGTCTGAAATGGGAAGCCAAGTACTGTGACTTGGCCTTGCACTCTTTCAGCTGAGTCTGCAATTTCCTTTCCACACCATGCACAGTTAGTCTGTGGAACTCATTTGCCACAAGATGTCATGGAGGCCTAGAGATTAGTGGGATTAACAAAAGAATTGGGCATTTTTATAGAAAATAAGAAGATAGAATTACAATAGTTAGGATGGATTTTTTAAAAAAATAAGTAAAAACTCAAGGGATTTGGGACGGATATAAACCCGCATGCTCAAGACATAACCCAAATAACTAACTACTGGGGAAATAGAAATTTTCCTTATGGCCAGGCTATAACATGGCTTCTTGTACCCTTCTCTGAAGCTTCTGGCACCAGCCACTGTTGGAGACAGGATGCTGGACTGGACAAACTATGAGTCTGATCAAGTATGGCAATTCTTACGTTCCTGTTGGGTTGCATTTCAAGGAACATAACATATACCCCCCATTTAACTTATTTACATCAGCATCCTTGTCCCTGTTGGCTTGCTTCATACATCACACCAATATGCTGCCCCACTCGACGACTCCTAATAGGACTAGTTCCCATAGCGCTTCTGCCAGCAGCAATCAAAAGAGTACCGCCAAATAGGATAAACAGCATTCCTGCAGCAGGAGGAATGACTGTGGTCACCGGCTAATGTGACCAGTTCATACCATAAAGAGTGCACATGCAAATGCATTTATACTGGCTGGATCCAGCAAATCCTTTCCTGTATGAGCAGTCCCACTTGTAAACATAGTCCTGTTCATTTTAGCAAGACTGCTTTTATGGATAAGGTTCTACAGGCTTAGGCCCTTAATTTGAGATGAATGCTACCTTTTTGCTCTCAGAATAAGCTGCATTTCCTTCAAGATATCATTTTTGAATAAAGGAAGGGTGGTCCTGAGGTTAAACCAAAAGAGTGGGAGCCAAGAGATTGGGGCAACATCCTCAGCTGATGTAAATATCAATTTACCCTTGGGTTCTTTTCCAAGCTTTTAGATACCTCTTGCATGACCTTGAGAAAGGTCACCTAAGTTTTCTGTGCCTTAGTTTACTTACCTCACATTGGTAACTTGATTCATGAAGCCAGAGACATTCAGACTGGAAATAAGATGTACAATGTCTAGCAGTGAAGGTAATTAAACATTGGAACAATTTACCAAGAGCTTTGGTGGATTCTCCATCACTGATAACTTTTAAATCAAGACTGGGTGTTTCTTTGAAAGGCATGCTCTAGTTCAAATGGGAATTATTTCAGGGAAGTTCTATGGTCTGTGTTCTAATCTGATTTCCAGTGTAAGTTCACACTGGTCTCTTCTGGCCTTAGAATGTATGTATGAACGTAGAATCTATTTGCAAAACTCCTTAAGACCCTCAAATGGAAGGCAGCAATATTCCTTAAAGCTTGATATATCTTCTTGTTTCATAGAACCTCTATTGAGGTTTGTATGGTTCTTCCAAGTCCAGTACATTTTAAATCAAGGTGGCAATGGTATTTCCAACCTAAGATCTCTCGTAATCTGGTGTTTCTCTGTATATTGAACATAATGGGAAGGATTCATTATAAGAGTTTGTAAAAGTGCTACACTGTCAAATGTTTCATGAAGTGTGAAATTATAAATGTCAACCCAGTAATAGTAAGAGGGGGAATGCTGCATAGTTAAGAATGATCAAATCAGTAAATGTAAGCCACTGTCTTGGTGTATGATAAAAAAGGAAGTTGACAGTGGCAGTGTCTGTAAGGCAAAATGAAAATAAACCAATAATCTAATGCCAAACAAATATGATCCTTATAACTAACTCAGCTCTAGGGACAATATCCAAGTGATGTACTTCAGTATGAATCTGGAAAGCTGTCTGCAGTAAGGGCCTGATCTAAAACCCATCAAAGTCAATGGGCGACTTTCTATTGGCCAAGATGATCAAATAGAAAAATAAAATGTGCCATATTCCATAGCAACTGTAATGCCAAACTCAGTCTTAATGCTGCATTAACCTTAACTTCAAAAAAACCGGTCTCCGTTTCTGACATTAACGTTAAATTCTACGGCAACCAATTGTGATGCCACAAATATGACTATGACTCAATGCAGGAGAGAGACAGCAAGGGCCAATGAACCAATTAAAAAATACTGCACATTTGTCCTCATGCAAATGTGTGGGGAAATATAGAAAGAGAAATAAAGAGTATTAAAAAGAACTCCACCAAAACAGAAGAAAGCATAAGCCAACATTTTCAAAAATGGAAGTGACACCTCCATTTTTACACGCCCAGCTTAAAAAACAAGAAACAGAGACCTTCAAAATCAGTGGCTACTCTTGAAAATCTTTCCCATAGTACCCCCAATCCAGAAAAGCATTTAAGCACATGCTTAATAGTAAACACTGAAGTCAACACAAGTACTTACATGCTTAAAGTTACACACGTGAGTAAGTGTCGCATCAGAGTCAATAACTGCAAAACTGCGTTCCAGGGATCCACTCTGATGATCAACAACTCAAGGTCACCTGTGTCCTATCTCAACTTTGATCCTGCCAGGATCTATTCATTTGTTTAATTTTTAAAGAGAAGTCCTAGTCACTTTATGATCCAGGCCTTTCGGGAAAATGGCCTGATATCCACCTTGGAGTTAAATTTGGAAAGTTGGGAGTTTAAGATACTGTCTATGTATGTTGTATAGTCATGATTGAGTTTATAAGTGAGCCATTTAAGGTCAGTTCTGCACTCAGATGCATTGACGACAATGAGAGACCCTCCTTGCCTCTGCTTATAATTATTATTCAGGCACTTTAAGAAAATATTTTTTCCCCTCCGAGTCCATACAAAAATGAACAAACCATATTCATCCTTGGTGATATTCCACTGTCAACAATAGAATTAAACTAAGGATCTGTCCACACAGGGATATTGGTATACTGTACTGGCAAGGCTTTGTTAGTGTGGAAGAAGTTATATCTGCACAACTGTGCTTTGTACCAGTACAGTAAAACCAACCCCCGTGAGTGAACCAAACTATTGCAGTACACAGTGCAGTCTGGCTGCCATAACGTGTCCACACTAGGAGCTTCTGTTGGCACAGCTAAGTAGGTCAAGGATCACACTGGCATAACTATAACGCAGAAGTCTGTAACGTAGACCTGGCCGAAGGTTGAATTTAGTTGATAGATATGCACATCTATTTATCTATATTGCCCACAGTCATCAGTCTGGCATCTTCAAGTCTTTGTGGAAAAATCTCTCTCATGCAGAACCTCTGTGAGAAATCATATGCACACTACAGCACTTTTTAGTACCAAAATAAACAACAAATAGTATTTTCCCCTAAAAAATTCACAGCAGAATGGAAAAGATTCTCTTTGAAGCTGCACAAGTGAAATTGTTCGGCGCACACTGTACCACCGGTGCACCTGGGCATGAGCTGTTAAGATTTGTTTAATTATTACTTATACTATAATATAGTCCACAGAGAAAAATTAATTGCAAATTGTATCCATCTTCTAGGTAAAGTAATACCGGACAGGATAAAAGCTGAAGCATTTTCAATTAAAGCTGCTGTCAGTAAAGAGCAGTATGTGACTGCAAATGCAAGAAATCAGTTTAACTATAGCTCTTCTGCAAATACACCAAGGATTGGGTATGTATACACCATCTGTCCAAATACTGGCCAAACCGATCCTTCTAATAATTATATAGATTCAGACACATAGCTACCACGTCATGCGGTGTAATCTTGTTGCGAGGTTCTTCTAAGAGAAGCACAACCTCTGTTTATTCCTGAGGCATTTGCTCAATATTTATTCAGTTCTTTCTCACTGAAGTCATTGGGAGTACATCTGAGTAGGGACTGACTACAACTCAAGAAAAAGCATGCCCAGCATAAGCAAGTATGAACACATCCCTGACATAGCCGAACTATCACTGAAAAAGTTAAATTCCATTTGGTTGAGAAGAATACAGGGGCAGATACAGCTGCTGTAAAATGTCCTTGATCCATAGACATCAAAGGAGTTCTGACAATTTACCCCAGCCGAGGATCCACCCCATAATTTACACTTTATCAGTACTATTTAATTAATTATCAGAATCTTTGTTTAAATTCAATTAGTTCATTTTACCAAGGGGAGAAGTTATGTTAAATACTGTAATAAATGGAAAGTTACTAGCTATTTCAGTACCAGCTGGCTCATAATATCTGCATATTGAGCCTGCAGGAGACACTTATTCCAAAAATGAGAAAGTAAATACAGACTGAGAGGTTTCAAAAATAGGTGCCTAAAGTTAGATTCCTAAATCCTCATGCTTTGATTAAGGAAAGCACTTGAGTACATGCTTACGTCCATCCCTCTTCAGAAAAGTACTTAGGCATGTGCTAAAATGCTTTTCTGAATAGGAGGCCTTTTCTTATCTGATTTTCTAATTTCTCCCTACTAATTCCCCCTACTGTTACTCACACCTTCTTGTCAACTGGTTGAAATGGGCCACTCTCATTACCACTACAAAAGTGATTTTTTTCCTCTCTTGGTATCCTGTTGTTAATTGAATTGTCTCATTAGACTGACCCCCCACTTGGTAAGGCAACTCCCATCTTTTCATGTACTATGTATATATACCTGCTACTGTATTTTCCACTCCATGCATCTGATGAAGTGGGTTTTAGCCCACAAAAGCTAATGCCCAAATAAATTTGTTAGTCTCTAAGGTGCCACAAGGACTCCTCGTTGTTTGAGCTTCCCCTGTAGTCAATGAGAGTTGCTGGGTGCTCAGCACATCTGAAAACTGAGGGTGAAATCCTGGCTCCATTAAAGCCAATGGTAGTTTTCAACATGGCCAAAATTTCATGCTCGATGCCTAACTATAGATTTAGGCATCAACACAAACAGCAGCAACAACCAATTTTAAAAAATCTTGGTCAAGAGTTTTACATGAAGATTGTGTGATTTGCATTTGGATCTGCTACTCAGGAGTTGGAGCACACAATGAAGGCTCATTTAAAAGACGTGTGAAGATCACATGTTAAGGGCAGACAAATGGCATTCCTCTGGTGAAAATAACAGTGTGACAACAAAATCAATTATAGACCTGGATGGACAGGTCCTCTTTTATTCAAACACAGTAGTTGTGCAAGTTCATCCAGCTAACCAGGGCTAGTTTAGGCCCCTATTACTGACACTAAGACACTCTTACTTTCAGAAAAAATGGGGAATGTAAAACATTTGGACTCAAGTATATAGTACTCCTGGGATATGTTCAACACTTTTGCTTCCTGCACACAGATGTAGCAGTTCGGTAGCTGAAAAAAAAATAGGTTAATTTTGAACCTAAACCAAATTTTTGCATTTTTCTCACTGAAATGAAAAAACAAATTTAAAATAAATTTGAGTCAAACAAAATGTTTCAAATGTCAATTTGTAATAACATTTCTGAAATGAAATGTTAACTCACAGTGACATTAGGTTTCAAATATGTCAGTTTGAAATGAAATATCAAAACATCATTCTGAAAATATTAAAACAATAAAAATATTTTTATATTTCTGAAATTTTAATTTCCTTTTTTTTTGTGGGGGCCAAGGCTATTTGCCAAAATAGACCCACATTTGTGAAAAGTTTTGGTGCTCTCCAACATACATTTTCAGCTGATCTGCTATTCAACAAACAAATGTTGCCCAGTTCTATATGCAGATATAGTAGCTACTATTACTGGAGAAAGAAAGTCTTGAACTCAAGAGCAAGAGTACATTCAATTAAATTGCAAGGCAAAAAAATCTTTGTAAGCAAATCTTTTTAATCTCTGGAACTCACTACCACAAGACACTACTGAAGCTAAAAACTTTGCAGGAGTCAGAAGACAATTAGACTTTTATATGGATAATGAGAACATCACAAGTATATTAGATGGGATAAAGAAAAGATAGAAAGGATATAAACTCTCATGCTTCCAGGCTTAAGCTAATTGCTAAATGACTCATGTTAGGGAAAATATTTCCCCTATTGACAGATTATTGCATAAGTGTCCACCACAGGCTTTCTTGCACCTTTCTCTGAAGTTGTACCACTGGCCATAGTCATGATACTGGACTCAATGATGGCATGATCTGATCCTGTGTGGCTATTCCTATTTTCCAATGAATAGAGACAGGCAGGAAATATTTTTTCCCATCCATTCAAGGTTTTGAATTTTTCCCCATCTCAAATCAGGTTTTGGAATTAGCTGAGAAACTTAACAGTAACAGCAAAAAGAAGAGGAGTACTTGTGGCACCTTAGAGACTAACAAATTTATTTGAGCATAAGCTTTTGTGGGCTACAGCCCACTTCATCAGATGCATAGAATGGAACATATAGTAAGAAGATACTTATACATACAGAGAACATGAAAAGGTGGAAGTACCCATACCAACTGTAAGAAGCTAATTAATTAAGAGGAGCTATTATCAGCAGGGGAAAAAAAACTTTTGAAGTGATAATCAAGATGGCCCATTTCGGACAGTTGACACAAAGGTGTGAGGATACTTAACATGGGGAAATAGATTCAATTAGTGTAATGACCGAGCCATTGCCAGTCTCTGTTCAAACTTAAGTTAATGGTATCTAGTTTGCAAATTTAATAGTATGCAATATTATAGTATACAAATAATAGTAGAATATTAATTAATATGCAAACTAGATACCATTAACTTAGTTAAATTAGTTGAAACAATAGTAAAGAATAAAATTGTCAGACACACAGAAGAACATAAATTGCTGCGCAAAAGTCAACATGGTTTCTGTAAAGGGATATCATGTCTTACTAATCTATTAGAGTTCTTTGAGGGGGGTCAACAAACATGTGGACAAGGGGGAATCCAGTGGACATAGTGTACTTAGATTTCCAGAAAGCCTTTGATAAGGTCCCTCACCAAAGGCTCTTATGTAAATTAAGTTGTCATGGGAGAAGGGGGAAGATCCTCTCATGGATTGAGAACTGGTTAAAACAGAGAACAAAGGGTAGGAATAAATGGTAAATTTTCAGAATGGAGAGGGGTAACTAGTGGTGTTCCCCAAGGGTCAGTCCTAGGACCAATCCTATTCAACTTATTCATAAATGATTTGGAGAAAGGGGTAAATAGTGAAGTGGCAAAGTTTGCAGATAATACTAAACTGCTCAAGATAGTTAAGACCAAAGCAGACCGTGAAGAACTTCAAAAAGATCTCACAAAACTAAGTGATTGGGCAACAAAATGGCAAATGAAATTTAATATGGATAAATGTAAAGTAATGCATATTGGAAAAAATAACCCCAACTATACATACAATATGATGGGGGCTAATTTAGCTACAACTAATCTGGAGAAAGATCTTGGAGTCATTGTGGACAGTTCTCTGAAGATGTCTATGCAGTGTGAAGCGGCAGTCAAAAAAGCAAAGGGGATCTCAGGAATCATTAAAAAAGGGATAGAGAATAAGATGGAGAGTATCTTATTGCCCTTATATAAAACCATGGTATGCCCACATCTTGAATACTGCATGCAGATGTGGTCCCCTCATCTAAAAAAAGATATACTGGCATTAGAAAAGGTTCAGAAAAGGGCAACTAAAATGATTAAATGAACGGGTCCCATATGAGGAAAGATTAAAGAAGCTAGGACTTTTCAGCTTGGAAAAGAGGATACTAAGGGGGGATAGGATACAGGTATATAAAATCATGAGTGGTGTGGAGAAAGTGAATAAGGAAAAGTTATTTACTTGTTCCCATAATATAAGAACTAGGGTCCACCAAATGAAATTAATGGGTAGCAGGTTTAAAACAAATAAAAGGAAGTTCTTCTTCACTCAGTGCACAGTCAACCTATGAAACTCCTTGCCTGAGGAGGTTGTGAAGGCTAGGACTATAACAGGGCTTAAAAGAGAACTGGATAAATTCATGGAGGTTAAGTCCATTAATGGCTATTAGCCAGGATGGGTAAGAAATGGTGTCCCTAGCCTCTGTTTGTCAGAGGGTGGAGATGGATGGCAGAAGAGAGATCACTAGATCATTACCTGTTAGGTTCACTCCCTCTGGGACACCTGGCATTGGCCACTGTCAGTAGACAGGATACTGGGCTGGATGGACCTTTGGTCTGACCCAGTATGGTCATTCTTATGTTCTTATGTTAAAAAGTCAAAATCTTGAAAATTTTTAGAACTCAATAATTTGAAACAAACTTCAGATCAGGTCAATGGAAACATTTTGTTTCAATAATTTTGAAACAAGTTATTTTACTTTCAGCCTTTTGTATTAGCATAAATTAACTAAAGTTTCAAAACAAAAAATCATTTCAAAATGAAGACTGAAACTTCATTTAGAAAATGTCAGCAGGACATTTTTGAAAATTTTTCAATGTTTTTTTTTTTCCAATTGGCGAGATTCACTGAAACCAGCCATTTCCCAATCAAATTCCACTGTCAATGAATCAATATTTTCCAAGGAAAAAAACATTTTGTCAGAAAGTTCCCAACAGCTCTACCTATGGATTCAAGTGTCTATTGGCTGTCTCCTCTCACTCAGACTAGTTTTACACAAATGGAACCCTCCTGATTTCAGTGGAGTTACTTCTCATGTAACTGTGAGGAAAATCAGGCCCATATCAGTTAAATTCATAGAATCATAGAATCGTAGGACTGGAAGGGACCTCGAGAAGTCATCTAAACCAGTCCCCTGCATTCCAGGAAAGACTAAGAATTACCTGTGCCATCCGTGCCAGGTGATGGCCAACCTGCTCTTAAAAACCTCCAATGACAGAGATTCCACAACCTCCCTAGGCAATTTATTCCAGTGCTTAACCACCCTGACAGTTAGGAATTTTTTCCTAATGTCCAACCTAAACCTCCTGTGCTGCAATATAAGCCCATTGCTTCTTGTCCTATTCTCAGAGGTTAACGAGAACAATTTTTCTCCCTCCTTATAACAACCTTTCATGTACTTGAAAACTGGTGTCATGTCCCCCCTCAGTCCTCCCTTCTCCAGATTAAACAAACCTAGTTTTTTCAATGTTTCCTCAGAGGTCATGTTTTCTAGACCTTTAATAATTTTTGTTGCTCTTCCCTGGACTCTCTCCAATTTGTCCACATCTTTCCTGAAATGGGGTGCCCAGAACTGGACACAATACTCCAGTTGAGGCTGTATCAGCATGTAGTAGAGCAGAAGAATTACTTCTCGTGTCTTGCTTACAACACTCCTGCTAATACATCTCAGAATGATGTTTACTTTTCTTTGCAAAAGCGTTACACTGTTGACTCATCTTTAGCTTGTGATCCACTATGACCCCCAGATCCCTTTCTGTGGTTCTCCTTCCTAGGCAGTCATTTCCCATTTTGTATGTATGCAATTGATTGTTGCTTCCTAAGTGGAGTACTTTCCATTAGTTCTCAGAATCATAGAATTATAGAGTTAGAAGGGACCACAAGGGCCATTTAGTCTAACCCCTTCCCAAATGCAGGATTTGTTGTGTCTAAGGGAAATGGCTATCCAGCCTTTGTTTTGAAAACCTCCAGTGAAGGATCTCCTACAACCTCCCTAGGCATGGAGGTTGAAATTCTTATTGAATTTCATCCTATTTATTTCAGACCATTTCTCCAATTTGTCCAGATCATTTTGAATTTTAATCCTGCCCTCAGAAGCACTTGCAACCCCTCCCAGCTTGCTATCACCCACAAACTTTATAAGTGTACTCTCTATCATTATTTAAATAATTGATTAAGCTATTGAGCAGAACCGGACTCAGGACCAATCCCCGAGGGACCCCATTTGATAAGCCCTTTCAATTTGACTGAGAACAATTGATAACTACGCTTTGGGAATGGTTTTCCAACCAGTCGTGCACCCACCTTATAGTAGCTCCATCTAGGTTGTATTTCCCTAGTTTTTTATGAGGTCATGCCAGACAGTATCAAAAGCCTTACTAAAGTCTAAATATACCATATCTTCTACTTCCTCCCTATCCACAAAGCTTGTTACCCTGTCAAAGAAAGCTATTATGTTGGTTTGACATAATTCTTGATAAACCTATGCTGACTGTTACTTATCACTTAATATCTTGCAGGTGCTTGCAAATTGCTTGCTTAATTATTTGTTCCATTTTCTTTCCGGGTACTGACATTAAGCTGACTGGTCTGTAATTCCCTGTGTTGTCCTTATTCCCCTTTTTATAGCTTGGTACTATATTTGCCCTTTTCCAGTCCTCTGGAATCTCACCAGTGTTCCATGACTTTTCGAAAATAATCACTAATGGCTCAGACATCTCCTCAGTCAGCTATTTGAGTATTCTAGGATATACTTCATCAGGCCCTGGTGACTTGAAGACATCCAACTTGTCTGTAACTTTTAACTTGTTCTTTCCCTATTTTAGCCTCTGATCCTACCTTATATTCACTGGCATTCACTATGTTAGATATCCAATCACTACTAAACTTTTTGGTAAAAACAAACAAAAAAGTCATTTAGCACTTCTGCCATTTCCACATTTTCTGTTACTGTTTTCTCTCCCTCACTGAGTAATGGGCCTACCCTGTCCTTGGTCTTCCTCTTGTTTCTACTGTATTTGTAGAATGTTTTCTTGTTGCCCTTTATGTCTAGTTAATCTGATCTCATTTTTTGCCTTGGCCTTTCTAATTTTCTCCCTACATACTTGTGTTATTTGTTTATATTCATCCTTTGTAATTTGACCTAGTTTCCACTTTTTGTAGGACCCTGTTTAGAGTTTCAGATAATTGAAGGTCTCCTGGTTAAGTCTGGATGATCTCTTGCCATACTTCATATCTTTCCTATGCAGTGGAATAGTTTGTTCTTGTGCCCTTAATGATGTCTCCTTAAAAAATTGCCAACTCTCTTGAACTGGTTTTCCCCATAGACTCGCTTCACACTATGTAATCCAGTCCTTTTCCTCACACAGGAGAGGTGTTATTCTGTTCTTCAGGCTGCACAGCATGGGCTACTCCAAAACATTTAGAAGTTATCCACAAATCTTCTTATAGGTGCCAGCTAAATCAGACTTTCTCTATTAATTGAAGTTATTTGGGAAAGTGCCATTTTAATGGAATATAACCCACCACATGCATGGTTCTCAGTTTCATTTAAGTGACACTCATTGGCCCTTGCATAGAACTCTAATCTGCTTCCCAGCAAACTTAAGGATTTCTAGTCTGTGAGAGAATGAGCCCTGGCAACTCTCAACATTCAAAGGTAATATTCAGTTTTAGAGGAACTGCCCCTGCTGTTCAATTCACATGGAGAAGTTTCTGCTTCACACTGTGTTTAGAAAGGCCTGCTTATAGAAAAGGGATGGTAGCTCTCTCCACAGTGAGATAATTTTCAATATGGAGACAGTGGCTCTTGTATTCTGATGCATCTCATCAGACAGGATCATTTT
This sequence comes from Eretmochelys imbricata, assembly GCF_965152235.1. Classification (NCBI taxonomy): domain Eukaryota; kingdom Metazoa; phylum Chordata; order Testudines; family Cheloniidae; genus Eretmochelys; species Eretmochelys imbricata. The sequence goes on from NC_135572.1 coordinate 20,825,842, forward strand.
GAAGGGGAAATCAAAATAATAAGAAGAGATGGGTGAAGTAGTGAAGTTCCACACTGACTTTTCTCTCCCCTTTCCCTCCAAACTTTAATGCTACTGCAACAAAAAAATGTTGTTTGCTGATACAAAAGTAAGAAACTTCACCAGTGAAAAAGTTGGCTTTTCTATGAAATCAGCAAAAATATACAGTCTGACATTGTCACTTGCCTGGCAAGGCCTTTACCAAACTATATATTAGTGGTCTGTTATCTCTGGATACCAGTAGGCAGGAGCAATGAAGAAACAGCTTCCCAATAAATGGACCTCACACCATTAACAAATTGCCACTCATTTATTTCCTGGATTGTATTGTTCAAGGTGATTGTGATATAATGTTCAAATTACTTTTTATTCACCAAGGTTTTAAGGCATATAATATATACTTCCTCCCTATGAATACTCCTATGCATTAACATGCCACTTCAGTTATAAAATGCCTAATTTTTCCCAAATACCACTGTTCTACTTCATAGAAATAAATTAATGGCAATGATCTGGGCATAACCCCAGCATCTACATAAGATTTACACAGCTTCATAATCAATAATTGGGCTGAGAGCCAAATGATTCATTTTAAACATCTGTAATGAGACCTTTGCTAAGAAAAATGTATTTCATCTAACTCTACTGCATGAATTATTATGATGTATTTTTTGTTTTTAAATGACTATCACATAAAAATGTTTTCATAAGCACCATAATTTTTGTATTTTTCTTTTCTTTTTAGGGTTTTTTTATATAGTTGTTTTTATGCGTGATGATTCCATTTTTCTTTCCTGGTCATTTTCTCTTTTATTGCAAACAAAAAATATGTTTGGCTAAATTGCACATAAAGTTGTTCATTGCTTTTTAAATCTCCAGAAGGGTTTTTTTTAAAGTAAAACCAACGGTAATTCTGATTCAGATGGCCAATATCCGCCCCTCCTCCTTTGTTATATACTATGGTCTACCTCCTCCTGCATCATGGACAATAGTGAAGCACAAGCACTCGAGGATCATGCACTACACCTTAATGTGGAGATTCAGTGCACTCAGGGACCAGTTTTGACACCAGGTGACCCTTTGAGCTGCATTGCTTATTATAGCTCCTTTGCTAGTTTCAAGGCTTCAGAACACAAAGATCTGCTTACTCAGATGCCTAAGGGCTTGTCTTCACTATGGGCTAACTCGGTGCTGCTGCAATCAAAGCAGTGGGAATTGATTTAGCAGGTCTGGTGAAGACACGATAAGTCGATGGGAGAGCGCTCTCCCATCGACTTCAGTACTCCACCTCCCCGAGAGGTGGAAGCTGCGTCGGCGGGAGAGTGTCTCCTGCTGACATAGCATAGTGTAGACACTGCTGCTAGTCGACCTAAGCTACATCAACTTACGTTATGTATCTTATGTAACTTAACTAGGATAACTTAGATCGACTTACCCCGTTAGTATAGACCAGGCCTAAGACATAAACAAAAGGGGAGGCTAGGCCAGGAGCTTGACAGACATGCCTGGGCAACCAATGGTGGGCCTAGGATAGCCTGTAAAATGGCTGGGTCCACCCAGACATCAGCACTAAGCACAAATGGGCACAGTTGTCATGGGGAGGGAGTCAGCTTCCAGCAGCAGGAGATGCAGTCCCCTCCCCATTACACCCTGCTGCTTCCAAAGGGAAGTAGAAAAGGTGTACAGAGAACCCATGATCCACTGCTACCACCACCTCCAAACTAATAGACTTGGCTTGTTAGCAAAAACTGTAGCAATTCTTGCTTTTAGCTCCAGAGCTGGATCCCCACAGACGACCTATTCAGGAGAGTCATTACATCTGCATTCCTCTGTCAGAGCCCCTGCTCACCAGACACACCAGTAAGTCCAGAAAGCTGTTCTAACTGAGACTCTCTCTTGCACAACCCAATGCTTGCAGCCACATGATAGCTCCCTGGATCCTCATCCTCCCAGAATGCTGAAGCTGATCCAGCTGTAATATGGTGCCTAGATATGTTAGGAACACAATCCTGAGACTTTCTTACCCAGTTATTAATAAACTGCCCTCTTCATACTGTGCACTTTAAATTGGGGAATGACACGTTATACAGCCATAGGAATGATTTGGTCATTTTTAGGCTCAGCCATAAAATGAGACAATAATCAAGTAAACACAAGGCCGTCTCCCTTTCTCTTACCGAGGTAAGTGCCTTTGTCCTGATGGGAGGATTTTTTCCCTGAGATGGTAGTTTATCCCATAACGGCCTCCTGTGACGTTTCTTGCACTTTTCTCTGTAGGCTCTGGTGGTGGCCACAGTTGGTGATAGGACATTGGACCAGATAGACCTCGGGTCAGATCTGGTCTGGCAACTCCTATGTTCAAACAGAAATGATTGCATGGGAAAGTATCATCTTACATACCCTGTAGTAGGGAGGACTAACTAGACCCTAGCATTCCTGGGGTGATCCAGGAGCAAAGTATTGAATGGAAGATGGTATAGAAGCGTAAAATATGAACCTTTGAATGGAAGGTGGTATAGAAGTGCACAATATGATTATTAAACCCTTTCATTTTTGTCTCTGCATGCCATGTTTTCTGGGTATTGGATCAAAGAGACACATGAGACTTACTTATCAGTCCCTCCAGGGACTTTCAGGAGAGCTCTAGCAACCTGACAAAGCAAATCTCTTTGGTGGATCCTTCACTAGCCTCCCCCACACATAGCAGTTTCCACTCCGTGGTTATATAAAATTGCCAAGATTGTCAACAGTGACTTGTGATGATTTTGGATGCCTCGATTTCTGGATGCTCAGCTTGAGATGCCTTAAAGGTATCACCACTTCAGCACTCTCTGAAAATCAGGCCCCTTGAAGGGGCCTGAAACCGAGTAGCCAAAATCACTAGTCACTGTTGACAATCTTAGGCAATGCATGGATCCAGAGCCAAACATGCAGCTGGTGTAAATCCACTGTAGTTCCATTGAAGCCAGATTTATACCAGCAGAAGATCTGGCCCCTAAATTGCAAACTGATTTGAAAAAAGAGCTAAATAAAATAACATCTTTAAAGAGTTTTACCATTAGGGCCTGAGTCTCCTCCCACTGAAGTCAATGGCAAAGCTGTCATTGACTTAAACAGCACAGAATTAGGCCATTAGTGTCTCCTAGTCTAACCCATTTGTCCTAAGCCTCCTAGAGAGACACACTATGTAACCGTAGAAGAGGAGACGTTTGCTTTATTTTTGCTTATTTGAGGTAACAAAATCTGGCACCAAATGCATTTGTGTCTCTGTCTGTAATTATTCTCATCTCAGAGGATTGGTGTTCCTCTCTCCCCACAAGACCATTAAGGTGTTAAGTGCAAAGAGGCTGTTTGATGGAAGTAGGCTCCAGACAGTCTGAGATGTGAAGAATCAGTGTTGTGAGAGAGTTACCACATTAGGCTGTTGATTAAACACGAGGTAACTCAGTACAGTATTGCCAACAAAGAAGGGAGAAATAAAGATGATAATAATAGTGGAAAGAGACAGAAAGTCCTGCCCATCTTATTTTTCAGAAAATTGGCTCCCCTTTGTTTTCATGTCCCTTCACCTCTTTCAAGTCAGGAGTTTAATATTTCTATTGAATGTAATCACAGCTTTGTTGGCGGTAGCAATTTAGAAGAGAAAGAGAAGTAAGGCAGAAGCTGGATGTAAAGGTTTCCATATAAACATATAAAAAGGTTTCCAGCTGCACTATGAATATGATCACGGATTTGCAACATTACTGTTCCCCCCACCACCCCCTCATTGTCTACAAGGACATTTCATTACAGAAACACACACACAGGGAAGGTGCCTCCATCTTCACAATAAATTGACCTGGATATTAAAATGCAAATCCATCACCACAGACCTCTAGAAATTCACTTGGATAATAACAACTGGTGTGGAGCTAGCTTTAGGTTTTGAATAATGAATTTTTTTAAAAAAGTATTGCTTTCTTTCCCCCTTGTTTACATACTCTTCATGTATCTTGTGAACTGAATTTTTCTCCATATTCTCAAACAAAATCTGCAAACTAGTTTCCTGCAAGGAAGAAAAAAAAGAAAAAGTAAACAGGGCCAGATCCTTGACCGGTATAAATCAGCACGACATCCAAGTCCGTACAGCCACTCTCATTTACACCAACCAAGGATCTGGCTCATTAGTGTTTGGCATTTTTATTGTTACCTAGAATGATGTCTTACCCAATAGTCTAATTATGTCTTTATTCTGTCAGTGCTGCCAGCTGGACTTGTAGCATCCAAGAGACATATTACGATCACCTGGGGAAGGTCTGAGGCAGCCCATGCAGTAGGTCCGAAGAGACATGTTTAAAATACAGTGAGCTGAAAGGAAACTTTTAAAATTTCCCCAGGGGCTTTGACTTTAATAAGAAAATTCTATAATTTGAGAAGACAATTTTTTTACTGTTCTACATCTATGCAGGGCCAGGGCTGATGTTGGTTTTGAGATCTTATTACAAGAAGAATAAAGCATGTCTCAGATCAATCACCCACCATATGGGGCTCAGCCTTCTCTTTTGCTAGAGTTATTTTTTTTAAACAATACAGACGTGATTTAGAAGCACAGTAGAGAGGGACATTTTGGTTTAATATGCCTGGTGGCTGAATTTGATGGGGGCGATTTGAAGCACTTGTTCTTTCTTTCTAAGAGGTAATGGATAAAAAAAGAACATTGAGAGCCATGGAGGTCACAAGGCTATAGTTAAGACCATGCCAGTTTTTCTATTAAAAGTTTATCACCAGCTGTAAATGCGAACTCCAGAATGAAACGTGGCCTGAGAGATCTCAAGCCAGTAGAATCCCAGTCCTGCAAACTGTTCCACGTTAGTGTCATCTGGGGCCCCATTAAATCAAGAAAGCTTCACGTGGATTCAGGGGTCCATCTACATGGAGCAGTTTGCAGGACCAGTGACTAAATCAATCAAGTCTTTTTGTTTCCCCCTTCCTTTCGCTGGCTACTTTATTTCTGGCAATAACACAATACAATATAGCTGCACATCAAGAGATCAGTTGCTACCCTTTTTCCTTGACTGCCCTGGCAATATTAATAACCTAACATCTAACACCGCTAGCAAGGCCTAGAAGCTGTAAGCAAGATTGGAGCCCCGTTGTGATAGGTACCATACCAACACACCTGAAAAGCTTGCCATCTAAGAATGGTAATGAACTACTATTTGACTCAGCAGTGCCTAGCTTCACTCCAGTACCTCACGATTCCACTCGCATACAGTCAATCTCTGCGCTTCCCTTTCACCCCACTGAGACCTCCCCAGCAACGTATGAGACACTCCTCTAGTTGTCACATACTAGGACAGATAGATTACAAGTTCCTCCTTAGAAGTTGCCAGATACTATGAGATAGATAGATTAGACTAGTTTCTATTCTTGTGGGCGCCAAGGAAGGAAAGTGGGTTTTCCTTGCATTGGGAGAAAACTGCAGGTTAACCCAAGTACTCTCATTTTTATATACAAATGTGGGCCCCCAATGTAATTGGCAATAATAACTATGATATGTCATTCTTAATCAGGAATTTTCCCTGAACTTTCACAGCAGGCTTGGAGTGAAAGGCAAAACGACTGATGTTTCACTCACCAAATGAGTTCATTCTCCCTCAATTCAGTGGAGAAAGCAACCATATAAACTGTTTCCATGGTTTCCCAGATGAAAATGAAAGTCTCTCTGTTTAGATTTTTCATCAGGTAGAAGTCATCTTGACTCTCTAGAATGCCACATCATTAAATCATCATCACCTCATTACAGGAACAATGTGATGTGATGAAATGAGGGAATGCAGACTCAGCTCCCACAAACAAGAGGCATGACTCATTTTCTGGTGAGGGAGTCAGTGAAGCAAAAACAGCGTACCTGGCCTGCCGCAAGCTGATTGATAACTGGGGCAGATTATTTATAGTGAGTTTATTATGTGACTTTTTGCAGAGCTCTGTCCATGAGAGATCAAACTTGACTCATTATTTTATCTCTGCTAGAACCAAAGAGCCACATCTAAAATGCTATTGTTAGTTCAAATAAAGGCACCGTTCTGAAGGAAAAGTAACATCTTGTGCCAGTCTGTTTCTTTTTTTGCAGGCAAGATCTTGTTTGATTTGACTTATGACAAACCAGTATTGTGCAATCTCCATTTTTTCTTTGTCTTCAAAGGGGCACTCAGCTCTGCCTGCACAACAGGTGTACAGGGCTTCATGGTGTGTAAATAGGCTTACCACCATTGTGGCTGATGCATGGGGGATTGAACCAGGGACTGCCAGAACAGACACTTGAGCTGCCACAAGTTGAGCTAGAGCCAGATTTTCTAAGGAATGGGGGTGGGGGGAGGAGGAGGGGAGTGCATGGCACAGCCCTTTCAGGAAAGTTGGTCCTTTAGTTAGGGGCACAAATTTAGTACTCGGGAGACCTGTGTTCAATTCCCTGTTCTCCTACTGACTCCCTGTGTGGCCTAGCTCAAGTTACTTTGTCTCTCTGTACCTCAGCCCCCGATCTGTAAAGGGGGATAATAGCACTCATTTACCTCCCAGGGGTGTAGTGAGGATTAGCAAGGTTGTGAGGTGCTCAGATATTGATGTAATGGCTGTCTATGCACCAAAAGATAGATTTGTGGATTGGGGCACAGGGGAGACATAATGTGCACACTGAACTGTGGGTTACGCATGTCCTCTGGCCAAAGGAAGCTACGCCCAAGTCTCTGAGACTCACAGATAACTTATACAAGGGCTGATATCCGGGATGTACCAGGAATGTTCAGATCTAAACAGGAGTCGCTGTAGTTTTGGACGCAGATAAGAAATCAATAGCCTATAGACAAACTTCCAGGTGTTGAGATGCACCCTGACAGCAGACACATTTCCTAGTCTTGCATAAGTCAACTGAATCCATTGACCTCTCAGTAACTCATATATTTATTAATTTTGCTGTCCTTGGGCAGTAATTGGCTCAGCCCCAGGTTCTGAATATGGAAGCCATTCAAAACACTTTCCAATAAACATGGCTTTTACTACAGTTTCAAGAAAAGCTACTGAGCATGTCAAAACTTCTACAGACTTTCTCTAGATGTTTATGGGCACTTCTAGCTAAGTTACTTTTCCCTCTTGCTCTCTGCATTTCTACATGGATGATTTAAACAAATTCATTCCTCCCACTACGTCTTTCCATTTCTATGGGAAAAAAAGTAAAGTGCTAGAACAGAAAGCATGTGTGCTATCTAAAAATGACCAGAGAGGGAGATAAAAGAGGGAAGAATCTGAAATTCAAACTCACATTTTATTTTTTGCTTATAATCAGTTAATGTTATCCAAACTTTGCAATATGACCTATGATATGTTTACTTACAGTATATTATTCAGCCACTAGATGTCTCTGTGCAGTAAAGAGTTGCAGAAGGGATGAAGTTCATGGTAAACAACCCAGACAAAGCTTGAACTTGAGCTGTGTAGAAGCCTATTTGTTTGCCTCTGTAGTCATAGCTCTTTTGGTTAGTACCTTCTGTTTAAGACAGTGTTAGTCCATATATCATGACAGAGACAAAAGCTTTTTAGTGCACTTATCCACCATTGTTGACTCGCTTCTCCTCTTAATGTTCATGTCTAGTAGGCATATAGAATTCACACAAAATAACAGACAGTGTAATTCTGTATTATCAATTATTATTACTATTATTATTATTTGAATTACAGTGGTGCCTACAAGTACCACCTATCTTGTGCTAGGTGCTTTACAACAAAAACATGGTTAAATGCACTCTCTGTTTGAACAGTTCACAGTCTAAATAGACAAGACAGGCATAGGATGGAAGAAAAGAACTAGTATCCTTTTTCTTTCAGGTGGGGAACAGAGACATAGGGAAATGAAATGTTTTATCCAAGCTCACATAGGATGTCTATGGTAGAACTGGGAATTGAGTCCAGATGTCTTGAGTTCCAGCCCAGTACTTTGACTCCAAGACCTATCCTTTCTTCCTGTCATTCTACATGGCTAAACATCAGAGCTGTGCGTTAGATTATGTGTAAATGTCTAATTAATTTTGAAAGGGTGTGATCAACATTTTAATTGGCCTACTCACCATTCTTCACCAAGTAATACAAAAATGTTTAATTAAATATTGGAATGAAATTAATTAATTAGAACATATCCATTTAAGAAACACATCAGTCATAAAGGGGAGATTTTGTACTGAAATAACATTAGGTCTGATTACTTAAAAGCACAAGAATGGAAAAACACTGAGCTAGTGCACTTCTCGACCACTGTTTGATATGATACTGGAGTTGCAGGCATTGGGACAGCTAGATCTGGGAAATGGTGGCTAAGATGTGGAACAAAGAATTGAAACCCCTCCAAAAATTCAAGTCACCTCTGGTCCTGCCCATGAAGGGAAATGAAATTTTCCTCCCTAACAGCTTCGACTCCCTTCTGGGTGCCAAAGTCCCTGTGACTTTATCTGATTAAAATATGACCATATAGATCATTGTTGCAACCACTGTTATATATTTGCAGCAAATATTGTACAAAGGTTGTCGAGTAAGATGTCTATCCATGTATCATTTTTGTATTTAAAGTTATAAGTATTGGCTTTATATCTGGATTTCAAATGTTGGCTCCTGGGGTAACGCCCATGAAGTAATCAGCCAGATATGCCACATAAGATATTTGCAAAAAGGTTATAACTTGCCAGATACGATAATTTTGTTTATATGTTTGTATCACCACTGTATTACTTGTTACAGATTTGTATGTATGTATGTATTTCAAACTTGTGCTATGCTTCTGGGTGACACCCGATACAGTTTGGCATCAGCACTGCCTAGCCTGCTTCATGGCCCATTAAGGACCATCAGCTATACAAGTGACCCACTGAGAGAAGGCAGATACACCTTATGACTCATCAAGGCATGCAGGGACATGCCTATGGAGAGAACTCTAAGGCTTCCAAGCCATGTGCTGGGCAGCTTGTGTTTGGAACAAAGGAAGCACAGGCCGCATGGCAAGAGACTATGGGCTTGGCTACACTTGTGAGGTAGAGCGCATTAAAGCAGCCCCGGGTGCCCTAGCTCACTCCCCGTCCACACTGGCAAGGCATGTAGAGAGCTCTGACTCCATAGCTAGAACGCTCCTGGTACTCCACCTCGGCGAGAAGCTTAACGCTTGTTGCGCCTTGGCTGAAATGCCTGGGCGTCTGCATGACCGAGGCGTTGCATTACTGCACTCTGATCAGCTTCCGGAAACGTCCCATAATCCCCTTGAGTCAGGTGGCCACTCTTCTCATTGTTTTGAACTCGCTGTAGGAATGCAGATATGCCCTTTGAAAGCTCCGTTTCTGACAGCCGGCTGCTTATCTGCTCCGGGACAAAGCAACCATTACTGTGGAATGCTGTGTGTGAGCGGGGGGGGGGGGCGGGATCTGCTGCTGTCTGAACTTACAAGACAGCAAGCTGACATGCTCTCAGCCCCCCCCCAACCCACTCTCTCTCCCCCCACATACACAAAACACACACCCTGTCACACTCCACCCCACCCCATTTGAAAAGCACGTTGCAGCCACTTGCATACTGGGATAGCTACCACAATGCACTGCTCTCTGTGGCCATTGCAAGAGCTGCTAATGTGGCCACGCCAGTGTGCTTGTAGCTGTCAGTGTGGACAGACTGCAGCACTTTCCCTACTGCGTTCTACGAAGGCTGGTTTAACTCAAAGCACTGTACGTCTGCAAGTGTAGCCATGCCCTATAAAAGGAAGCTGAGTCTTCTCCATTTTGTCTTCAAACCTGCTTCTTACCTCTGGAGAAACTTTGCTAGAAACTGAAGCTCTGAATGACCGATCCAAGCTGTGGATGTACTCCAGAGACTTGACTTAAGCCAGCAGTTTATTCCATCACCGCTACAAGCCTGAGCCAAGAACTTTGCCATTACTGGATGTAATTGATTCCTTTAACCAAATTTAACTCTCACCTTTCTTTCTTTTTATAAATAAACCTTTAGATTTTAGTTAATAAGAATCAGCGGTAGCGTGTATTTGGGTAAGATCTGAAACATTCGTTAACCTGGGAGGTAATGTGTCCAATCCTTTGGGATTGGTAGAACCTTTTCTTTTATATGTTGAAATAAAATTTTCATCATATTTGACATGAGTATCTAGATGGAGGCCTGAGGCTGGATCACTTTAAGGGAACTGTGTTGTTTGGATTTCTAAGTAACCAGTAAGGTAGTAAAGAAGCTGTTTTATGCTGTCTTAGTAAATCTAGGTATTGGAATATCCACCAGCTTTATGGGGATCGTCTGCCCCATTCTTTGCAGTTCACCCTAATTGAGTGACCATAGCTCGCTCCCCACGAGGACCCCAGTCACAGTCCCACATCTGACTTTTCATGCCAATAATCCCAGCTGTCCTTTACTTTGATCTCAAAAGCTCTACTTCCCCCTCATTAGGATTCAAAGTCCATTTATCTGTTGGTCAATACACAATTCTGAGACAAGCTGAAAATATGAAGGTAGATATTCAATTCAGTGTAACACAAAGACTACAGTACTGATTGCATTATTTACTTTTGGGTTTAACTCACTAAAAGTGTCCATGCTAGAATGTACCTGACCCTTTCCCAGCACTATCTGCCTGCTGTCTTGGTGTGCCATGTAAATGGAGAGGCCTTATCATGAAATTTAGGCCCCCCTAGACACAGGGATACTTGTTCATAGGCTGTTGGACACATTGCTGTAAGAAATGAGCAAATCCAGTAAGCTGCCTTATAATAATATTCTGGTTTGAAATAGCATTCTGGATAAATGGTCAGTTGTTCACATTGAAGCACTAAATATGTTTAAAAGCCTGAAGTTAAAGCCACTTTATAAATGTAATAGAGCTGACTTCCAGATCTGCAATGTAATGACGGTGTGGCTAACAAGTATAAAAGCCCTAAATCTGGTGCTTGACCCATAGTATTAAATTATAGTGTCAGAAATAGGAATCTAGATGCAGTGAGTCAGTGTTATGAATAACTGAAAAGAGCTTATATATGTAACTAGTTGTAGAATGTATTTAAAAAGTAGTGTGTATACAGACTTAGAGAATATATGGTGCTAAATCTAAGAGCACCATCTTGTTTTTCGGCTCTACGCTAATAAGTTAATCTACAGAATTTTGAAGGATGTATGATCATAAATAGCACAAGCATATGCAAGGCAGAAATCTATTTGCTCTTATGCTATAAGTGAAAAAAATTATATGAACTCTCTTACTGAGACGAGAAGTAAAATATAAACAATTTTAACAGATTCATGCTGCTTCTTTGCTGCACATTACATTTTTCTGGATGTTAAATTATTCCCCCTGCCATTAGCATAATGTTTGGAAGATAATTTATGTTCCTAGTGTTAGTGACATGACCCAGCAAAATCCCTGAGATCTGACATGTATTATCCATATGTACTTCCATCCAGGCATATTTTCCTGTTGCAAGTAGCTTAATTATGATGAAGCCAAATTTCTTTTGCTTAAGCTATCACAGGATCTTCATATACAAATGTGAATAGATTCATTAATAGCTGTGGTAAGACAAGGCCCTGAAACATAAACCCTTGTTTCAGAGGCCCGGTATGAGACCTTTAAGGCCTGAACTAAAGTAATGGTCAAGACTTTGCTAACATAAAGCAAAGTTAAGCTGTGAGCCACAGGCAGACCCTGCTCACAGAAGCTGGCAAGAAGAAGGCTGATGTTGCAAATATACACAAACCTAAAAGGTACTAAGCACTAGTAATATAAACATGTGCCAGGATGGTGCCAGAACAACCCGATATTAGCACATTCCACGTAGATAACAAGGAACATGCTGACCCATCCTAAAGACGGGGCAGGAGGGTAATATGGTGGATAGAGTTGTTTTGTTCGAACCAACATGTACAAGGTGAGAGGCGGCATCCTAACATGTAGAGGGGTTGCATCTCTATATGTCGGGAGTCATGTGTAACTTGTTTGTACCGGTGTATAAAAGTGTACCCCTGCAGGGTTGTCTTTGTCTGGCCTACGGGGCAGTAGAGAATCCCGCCACTGACTGAGCCTATCCATTGTCGGGGGGCACATATTCATAGTATGTCCTGTAGAGTCTGTGGGAAACTATTACCGAGCTTCGTTTGACAATAAACCTGGCCGGATGCCTTTGTACCTTATCAGAATCGGTGGTCATTGGGGTTTCTCTCGGGGTCTGTTGTGTCAGCTATCTGCGCAGAGCTGGGGCAGCACATAGAGGGAACACGCACGCAGCCGACTGTTATCATCAGTAAACAGAACAGAGTACCACACCCGTGACGATTTAGGACAATAGCTTGTGATTTGCTTTTCTAATATCAAGCCTTTTCTGCTCTCTCAAGAAGTTGGTCAGGTCTTTATACCTCTGTTTCATTATGATTCAATATTATTTATTGCTGTTATAAATTATAACTTATTTATATTACAGTTACATCCAATCAAGAATCTTGGCCCCATTGTACTGGAAGCTGGACAAATGAAAAAAAGACATTCCCTCACACACAGAGTTTAAAATTGAAAATTTGTACTAAATGCAAGAGGTGGAAGAAATACAAAATGGTGGTGTGCGGGCATAAAGGAATAGGTAATAGGAACAGTATAAAACAAGTGTATTTTGGATAACAATAGGTATTCTCTGCCTCACTATTGTCATGGTAGTGTTCTATAGGCATCACAGTAGAGGTAAGTCAGGAGGAGGAACTTGAAAGAGGACAAGATGGTGGCTTTGCTAATTTTGACAGGGAGTTTTTCTCACCAGGTTTAAGGAGTTTCGTGGGGGAAAAAAACCCAAAGGTGCTTGTGGGAGAAGCAGACTAAACACATAGGCACTAAACACTGGCATTACTGGAGGTGTGAAAGTTGTGGCTGACGTTGCTACAAAATACTAAATTTTATAGGCAGGGCTAGAGTCAATGGAAAAGGGTCTTAAAAGTGAAGACAAAGGGGGTTGTTTTTGATGTGATGGAGAATGAGAGTGCCAACAGAGGGATGCAAAAGAGTGTGCCAACACGTTCAGACTTGCAGAGACTTGAGGAGGGCTCAGTGTTGGAAGAGTTAAATCCAGAAAGAAAGCGTCTGTGTACAAGGGTAGGTTTGTGAGTCATTAGCACAGTGGTGGCAGTCAGGTCACATATGCAGATAAGAGTGGCTGGTGTGTAGAGGATGAAGAGATGGGGGCCAAGGACAGAACAGTACATGCTACTCTGTTCTCAAAATCCTGTGGCCCTCTACAGACCATTGATGGATCTTGGATAGAAACATTACTGTAAAATGAAATTTAAGATGTCAGTTTAAGATTCCAAACAGGAATAATTAATTCAGAGAAATCCTATGTCCTATGTTATGCAGTAGGTCAGACAACACAATCACAATGGTCCCTTATAATCTATGAATCTATGTGAAATAGCACCCGTGCCATAATTGGAATCAATTTCCTTGTGATCAAAGAGGAGGCAGGGATTGAACAGGTAGGTCCCCTTGCAATTGAGAGTCTCATAGCTCATGCAGTACAGGGAATGCCAAAATCTATGCCCACTTTATGCAATCCTATGGAATGGACTGCCCTAGGAAGCCTCACCATTGCTCACTCTTTTCTAGACCAGCCCTTCCATTCTGGTAACATGTTGTAGAAACAAATTTATGAGAGTTGTCTTGAAAGATTCATGATGCTCCCCCATAACCTTTCACATTTGTTTTGGTTACATTCTCTGGTGTAAATACTCATATTCACTTTACTAATACTAATATTCACATTAAAATGCAAGATAATTATTTTAAGTACAAGTCCTGGAAAATATTTGATTAGACATTCTTGTGTCACAAAGCTGGAATCTTAGTGTCTGTGTACTCCAGTGTGAGGACGGGTTATTTTTTCTTGTGTGGGATAGGGGATGTTGGGTAGGGAGGGAAGGAAAAATCTCTAGCATATTTTACATTTAAGAGCTATAATGGGCACTTCACTTCTAAGATAAAGGCAGCAGCTGAAGAGAAATGGATGTAGGACCTGATTCTCCCCTCTGTTGTGCCAGTCTTCATAGATTTGTATGCTTCAAAACTAGAGAGATCATTATAATCTGATCTCCCAAACAGCAATCCAGAGCTTTTCACCTAGTGCAGTTGTGGGAAATGTTCTACCTTATGACATGACTGTACACTATCGAACCCTATAACTTATGGTTCAGCTGCAACATCTTTTAGAAAGACAAACAATCTTGATTTAAAGACCTCAAATGAGGATGAATTTACCCTTTTGGCAACAATTTACCACTTCTTTGGTATGCTGAAGTCCGCAAAGTGACACCAGTATAAACATGGAGTAACAAAGTGGAGAATGAGGCCCAAAGGACTGCTCTTCATTTGGGTAAAATGCCATCTGCAGTCAAGAAAAATGGTGTGAGAGTAACAACTAAAAGATCAGACCATTTCTGGAAGAATCTTCTACATACACCACAGATAAGCAAATGTTTATCTGGGTATGTTTGTATAGGATATTCTCATACATTTCCCAGATGTTACTGCCGTAAGTTTATCTAACCCCTAAGAACATAATTGTATTCAACAGGCATTTAGAAAATGTATATAAGAGTTAAAGACTGTCTAAGTAAAAAATAGATTGTTCTTTCAGGAAAAGGTTTCATTTTTTCCCCTGGAGTTTTCATATTAGAAATCTCTCAGGACAGCTGATAAAAAGAAGTTGACGTGTTTAAACTATAGACTTATCTAGAACTGCAAATAACCTGCACAGGAAGTCGTAATTCACAGGAGACAAAGAAAATGGTCTCAATTTCAAGTAATGAATCAGGCATTTTCTTTTTGAACTTTTCTTTAAGTCTGGCAGGTATACCGGATTTTGAAACATTGCACACATTAACTTAGTCTTCATATTAATTGTGAGTTAGCCTAATATATTGTCATGCTCTCCAACAAGATGATGTATGTCCATTTCATTCCTCCGTCAAGTTCAGTACTGGGGGCCATTTATCTTCAAAGGAAGACAACCCCCATTGCAGCAAGGAAGGAGAGTCTCTTCCATGCAGAGCTGAGATTTTATTTGGCACTTCAAGTCTTTATGCTTTGGTTTTGTCTCCTTCCTTTTAATCCATTGAATTAACTTAGAACACAGCAGCTTTTGCCATCAACAATAAGATCAATCCTCTATTTGTGTTCTTAAGAATAGGATGAATTTTCAAAAGCTCACAGTGCTGGTCTAACTCTGCTGCTATTGATATCAGTGGTAAAACTCTCATCCGCTTCAGTGGGAGAACGGTTAGGCCAAAGCTGAATGCTTTTGAAACTCCCACCCACAGGCTTTACATACAGTAGAACCTAGATTTTATGAACACCGAAGTGGGCTTTTTGACCAACTTTTTTTTTTAATGAAAACAATCTCCTTGTTGTGGAAAATGTTGATTTTTTCATCAAAAAAAATTGAATACCCCCAAACTGAAATATTTCAATTTGGATATTCTGCCAGAGTGTTTCATGGGGCTTATAATTCAGCTGCCCCATTATCCTTGATGAGCCAAAGTTCCTGCCCAGATTCCACCTCTCATAATGCATCACAGCCAGGAACTCCCATTACGGCAGATATAGTCAAACCAGGAAGCTCGGCCTATACAGGAGAATGGGAGCAAGATGCACTCAAAGTACCACTCTCCTGATGCACTGCACAGTATTTCCAAAGCTAAACCTTTTAGTTTTCGGTTGCAGCATTTTTATTTATCAGCCCATGATGAATAAAAATAACCAATTGACAGGCTGGTTTTCAGATGAATAGTCTTGCTAAAAATCTGTGAAATTTTGAATTCTCATGAGAAACAAATAATGCAATCCTAAGGCAATGGCACTACGCTAAGAATTGATCCAACCCCTTATGTGTATCTCGACATTACCATTTCATTTCGTTTGGATATACAAGTTTGAACTGTTACCAAGTTTTGTCCTATCTTCAGAGTCAAAGAGCCAGATTCCGCTGCCATTCAAATCAGTAACACAACTTCCATTGTCTTTGGTGGGAAAGGGATTGGGCCCTAAAGGAGAATTTCTCCAGTAGCTGCTTGTGCTGTATGAAAGAATTTCCTTACCCCCTCAGCAAATAAAAATATATTTGATACGATGGTACTGTTTTTCCACAGTTATCCTGCAAAACTCCCTCATTTATTGACAAGTAAATTGTTTTGAAAAGTTACTTTTCTAGCACAAAACGTTCGTCCTCCTTTGAAACATGTCGCAAAGAACATTCCCAAGTCATCCAGATTGAAGGACATCACTTTTACCAATGTCACCCAAATAATTAGAAAGCCTATACACGTTCTCAGTTAGCTCTTGTGTCAGAGATGTTGGCATCACTTTGAAGAAGAAGGAAATCATTATTCATTGCTTTGGCATTCATAGTAATAATATTAGCCATGATGAACTCAATTTGTATGGGGCTGGTTGCACCATTTGCTGGATAGCACTTCACTAGGAAGCTTAGCACAGTTCATACTTTCCATTTCTGGCTGCAAATAATTATTTAAATGAGTAAGAGCAGCATTTACAACTACAGTAGGTAGGTCAAAAATGTGACCAATGTTATTTGTGCTCGAGCTTCAAAGTAAAAGCAGCAATGACAGAACTCTGGGAGCAAGATTGAAGGAGTCAGGGGTACAGGTTGGAGTCTTGTCCATCCTTCCAGTTGAAGATAAGTTCCCAGGCAGTCTCACACACATCCAGGGTCGAATGCATGGCTGAATGGGTAGTGTCAAGCAGAGGGCTTTGGTTTCTTTGACCATGGGATGCAGTTCCAGAAAGAAAGTATGTGAGCAAGAGATGGGGATCCACCTGGCGAAGAAGGGGAAGACTTACCTCATGCACTGACTCATCAACCTATTGAGGAGGGCAGGGACTTTCTGAAGGAGAGAATATTAAAGGCACAACTGCAAACTGTCCCAATGTGAAGGAAAGATAGGAAGAATAGTAAGAGGCCAATATAGCTACATCAGGAGCTCATTATTGACCTTAAAAACAAAAAAGAGTTCTATAAAAAGGTGGAAACATGGAGGATTTGTTAAAAAGGAATACAAAAGAATAGCACAAGCATGTAGGGTCAAAATCAGAAAGACTAAGGCACCAAGTGAGTTACACCTAACAAGAGACATAAAAGGCATAAATCATTAGGAGCAAGATAAAGATAAAGGAAAGTACAGGTCCTCTGCTTAGCAGGTAAGGAGAACTAATAACTGGTGACATCTAGAAGGCAGGAGGGGAGGTACGGCTATTTTGTGTCAATCTTCACTAAAAAGGTTAATGGTGACCAGATACTCAACACAATACTAACAACAAGGGGGAAGAAACAAAAGCCAAAATAGGGAAAGAACAGATTATTCAAATCAGATTATTCAAATCAGCACGGCCTGATGAAATTCATCTTAGGTTACTTAAGGAACTAGCTGAAGCAATCATAGAACCATTAGCAATTATCTTTAAGAACTAATGGATGACAGATGTGGCCCCAGAAGACTGGAGAAGGGCAAGCATAGTATCTATCTTTAAAAAGGAAAAGAGAGAGGACCTGGGGAATTATAGAATCATCAACCTAACTTTGATACCTGAAAAGATACTGAAACAAATTATTAAACAATCACTTTGAAACACCTAGACGATAATATAGTTGTAAGGAATAGCCAGCATGGATTTGTCAAGAACAAGTCATGCCAAACCAACCTAATTTCCCTTTTTGACAGGGTTACTGGCCTAGCGGATAGGGGGAAGCGGAGAGATGATATATCTTGATTTTAATAAGGCTTTTGACACAGTCCCACATGACATTCACATAAGCAAACTAGGGAAAGGTGATCTAGATGAAATTGCTATAAGATGGGTGCACAACTGGTTGAAAGACCATACTCAAAGAGAAATTATCAATGGTTTGCTGTCAAACTGGGGAGATGTATCTAGTGGGGTCCCAAAGGGTCTAGTACTATTCTATATTTTCATTAATAACTTGGATAATGGAATGTAGAATACACTTAGCAAATTTGCAGATAACACCAAGCTGGGAGGGCTTGCAGGCACTTTGGAGGACAAAATGGCCTTGATAAATTGGAGAATTGGTCTGAAATCAACAAGATAAAATTCATTAGAGACAAGTGCAAAGTACTACACTTAGGAAGAACAAATTAAATGCACAAAATGGGGAATGAATGGCTAGGTGGTAGTATTTTTGGGGGGGTTATAGTGGAACATACATTGAATATGAGTCAACAATATGATGCAGTTGAAAAAAAGGCTAACGTAATTCTGGGGTGTATTAACAGGAGTGTTTTATGTAACATATAGGAGGTAATTGTCCTACTCTACTTCGCATCAGTGAGGCCTCAGCTGGAGTACTGTGTCCAGTTCTGGGTACCACACTTTATGAAAGATGTGCAGAAATTGAAGAGAGTCTAGTGGAGAGGAAATAAAAACGATAAAAGATTTAGAAAACCTGACCTATGAGGAAAGTCTTTAGTCCTGAGAAAAGAAGACTGGGGTGGGGGGACAACGACTTCATAACAGTTTTGAAATATGTTAAGGGCTGTTATAAAGAGGATGGTAATCAATTTTTCTCCATGTCCACTGAAGATAGAATAAAAAGTAATGAGCTTAATCTGTAGCCAGGGAGATTTAGGTTAGACATTAGGAAAACTTTCTAATTATAAGATAGTTAAGCTCTGAAACAGTCTTCCAAGGGAGGTTGTGGAATCACCGTCTTTTAAGGTTTTAAGAATAGATTGGACACACACCTGTCAGGGATGGCCTAAGTTTACTTGGTCTTGCACAGAGGGCTGAACTTCATGACTTCTCAAGGTCCCTTCCAGCGCTACATTTCTAGGATTCTATGAAAAGTTGATAGGCACGAATAATTCCCTCCACTGCAGAAATTACTGGGTGAAATTCCATGTCCTGGATTATCCAAGAGGACAGACTAGATGCACATACTGGTCCTTTCTGGCATTTAAAATCTACAATTTTATAATGAAACAAACTGGAATTTAACCAGGACAAACAGCTGTAATCTTGAGACAAGTTCCATGGGATCTTTGTCAGTTAAGAAGTCTTACAACCTACTATAACAGGCTAGAGGTATAGAATGACTGCTCTCTACCAACACTTTGGGGTTTTGGTTAAATACTGACTTATAAGGAAGAATGTCACCTACTGAAACACCGTATCACTTTCGGCAGCAGCTGAGTTTTCCTTGCATGGCTCTGTTGCAAGTACTTTCATAGATCAAATGTGCTTAGCTTCTGGGCTCTGGTGGGATCACCAATTAAGGTGGTAGGCTGGAACAACAAAGTGGTCCCAACTGAGGTCTAATACTGAATGTAAGGACAAACTTTTCAATAACAGCACTAGCATGAAAGCATCCAGCACTGCCAAGCAGAATAGTGTCCAGAAGTTAAATAAAAACTGATGTAAAGCCAAAAAGAGTTGGTGAAAATGAAAGAAATAAGGTGCTGTCAAAAAAAGAAAAACCACACAATGCAGAAAATCTCTTTTAGGGCCAGATTCTGCACAAGTGTTTCAGTGGGCTTTTTGCCATTGACTCGAATGGGCACTGGACAGAGTCCTTAATGCCATCTGTTCTACAGGCGTCCAAGGTCAATGGATGTTGCTTGCTGGAGCCTTGCCCAGATATGCACTCATGAGGTACGTCTACACAGCAAGCAGGATCCCACAGCAGTGAGTCTTAGAGTCCAGGTCTACCAACTCAGGATCACGGGGCTTCCACTGCAGTGACAAAAAATAGCTGTGTAGACATTTGAGTTGGGGTTGGAGGCTGGGCTCTGAGTCTGAAGCCTCGGGAAGGATTGGGTTTCAGCCAGAACCCAAATGTCTCCACAGCTATTTTTAGCAGCATAGCATGAGTCCCACAAACCCGAGTCTATAGACTGGACTCTGAGACTCGCTGCCATGGGATTCTGCTTGCTATGTAGACAGACCCTGAAGTGCCCCCAGAAGTAGCACTGTATTGACTTCTATATGTGAACTAATATAAAAAGGAGCAATTAAAGTTAGATCACCTCAGGTCTTTGGTACACCAAGGCTTTCCTGAGCCAGGTTGGAAAAGCATCAATTCCTTGTCTTAATTTGGATCTGAGCAATTTTCAGCAGCTAAACAAGGTTTGTTGAAAACATGGTATCTGGTCAGTATTCTGCAGCAAAAATGTGGTAGGGTAATAATTAGACACAGGACAAAATAAAAACCTGAGAGCTAAGCATCCCTGGACTTGGGGAAACCCAAATCTTGGCCTGAGTGTCAGCAGCTGGAGCCCATCTTAATAATATGCCAAATCAAAATTCCAGATTTCTACACTCTCAAGCTTTAGGAACGTTTGAATGCAGATCCAGAGGAGCACTGTGACTGAGGCATATTTCTACAAAAACTTGCACCGATTGGTAACAAAGCTCTCTTTCTAAATTGTATTGGATACATAGGACAGAAATGAAGGGAGGAGGGATAGCTCAGTGGTTTGAGCATTAGCCTGCTAAACCCAGGGTTTTGAGTTCAATCCTTGAGGGGGCCATTTAGGGATCTGGGACAAAAATTGGGGATTGGTCCTGCTTTGAGCAGGGGGTTGAACTAGATAACCTCCTGAGGTCCCTTCCAACCCTGTGATATTCTATGGAAGTAATTTAATGTAATAAGGTACAAAATGGTGACAAAGGTTTCTTGATTAGGTTGAGAGTCACTCTTCATGAAATACTGCTTCCAGACCTCCAACCTGGAAGGGCATCAGGAAGTGGTTACATGGACTAATATGAGTAAGTTGGATTTCCCTACATTAAAAGAAAACATTTCAGAAGGGTACATTCTAGTGCACAGTGCCTTTGTGGTATTTTCCTTTGTGGCCCTGATTATGGTACATTTATTTTTTAAGGCAATAAATACTATCAAACGTTTACTCTTCTCTCCATTGGAACCCAGATGGTAAGGTTGTTGGAGGACCCCAATAAAAATGTGTATTTGTACTATTGCACACACGCAGAAGATAATCTAATTGAGCAGATACAACAATATTATTAAGGGTCCATAAAATATAAACAGATCCTTAAGGAATGTGCACTGCCGAATCCATCCACATGCCTCTTAAGCACTGAGACTTCATTGACTACTGAAAAAGCATAGGGAGAGGACAATTGTATGGTTAATTATGAGCAATATTAGCAGCCCAATGCAAAATCCTGCAACGTTTATTAATTATTTTTCATGTAAACCCAAAGGGCATTCCAGGAAGTGTCCAGGCAACAGTGTCGCTCTCCTGCAGCTGCCATGACCATTCCTGCTCTTGAACTCCTGGCTTTGATCTCAGCTTGATTTGGACCTCATCTCTAGATCCAGACCCTGAAACCCAGCTCAGACTCTGATACTTGGTATTGACCCCAGCCTGGAACTTGACTACGAACTCCTCCACTCTTCTCAGCCTCAGGTTTGACCCTGCTCTGACCGGTGGTCCTGAGCACCCTTGTCAGGATCCTCACTGTTCTCCCCTGTGCATGGCCAGCTGTGCAGGCAGCTTAGTAGAGTTGGGTCAGTGATCCTATCCGTTCCTGATCCCCCCGTTTGGTTCGATTAGTGCCACTGTCAAAACTAGTCCCAAATAGTTCTTCTCAGGGGAGTTCAAGGACTCACTTTGTCCAAGCAACTCCCCAAACAGCTTTCAAGGGGAGGAGGGAAAGTTCCTTGTGCCTCTCTCTACCCTGGCATATCTGTTCAGGCCCAGGCTCAGTCTGGATCATTTTTTAAAGAGGAAGTGGTGTCGTTTTGAGAGAAAATCAGGACAGAAATGTTGTGAGAATCAGTGAGCGAGTGTAGTACATTAATATCTTTGGATAAAAAGTAGTATAGACATTTAAAGTATTATTAACATGCCATTTTACTTTTATGTCTTCCCCTCACCCACCATCCTTCACTGCTTCTGCTGCTGTTCTCTATTTTCCTCCTTGCAGGAGATTCTGGATCCCATGAAGAAATCTTTCCCCACAGCTGACACCTCCTGACTGTGAAATGTTTTATTTGTTTATTTGCTTGGGCAGAATGTTCCTGATGGAAATCAAGTCCAAGGCCTCCTCTGCTTAAGGGACCAACTCCGTTGTTACCGTCTTTACTACGCTAGAAATGTGGGCTTGAAAAGAGCTGCCATTGGGCTGATTAAATTGTCTGGGATAGTGTTAAAATGTGCAGCAAGCTGATTAGGCTAGCCAGTGTCAATGACAGAGAGAGTGCAGAAGATTTAGCATCAGAGGAATTGCAAGGTTTATCTTGGAAAAGTCAGACACTCAGCATTATTTGCTTTAATGCAGCAAATATTGTGTCCTAAAACCGCCACCTGTAACACACATTCCAGGTGGTAGTACAGGCACAGGTGTGTATCTTTTTCGTGACACACTTCAGCTTCACTATCACTGTCTGTACAATCCCAAATTTTCTGCTAGGTCTGAAATACTGCAAAGAAACGGGATTCTAGGCTGCATTAACAAAAGACTAACTTGTATAACTGCCACAGAGAGTTCACCCTTCACCGAGGTTGGGGCAACCTATACTGAGACAAAGACAACAAACCCAAAGTCTTCTCTTGTGTAGGGTGTAACAAATAGTCCAGCAACAATAAGTAAAGCCTTCTCTCCGATCCAGTGTAATAACAGCCCAGATATATGCCCCTTTCTCTGAAGGGTTTACCCAAAGTCTTTTAGAATAAACTTCTAGACTCCAAGCAGACACATAACCTCCCTTAGCCCATTCTCTACATTGCCACTGCTTGCTTCATTCTTCTATCTCCGGCAGCTGATCCTGACAGTTTATGGGTTCCAGCTGCAATGAGATTCCACACCCAGTAACTCCTCTCTGCAGAGCCCATGGGTTCCAACTACAGCATCGCAGAGCTAGATTAAACCCCAGGGAAAACTTCCTAACTGTAAGAACAGTAGGGCAAATGAACAGACGGCCTAGGGAGGTCATGGGAGCTCCTGCACTGGAGGCTTTCAGAAAGAGGCTGGATAGCCAACTGTCGTGGATGGTTTAGACACAACAAATCCTGCCTCTTGGTTTGGAGTTAGAATAGATGACCCTTGCAGTCCCTATGGTTCTATGATTGGGAAAAAGAGTTTTGTGCTGGGGCTGGCCAGGTGACTCCTAGGCCTGCTGGGTAGTGCACTTGGTCACACTCCTAAAACAACGGGTAAACCCCAAACACACACATCCTGCACTGTGATGCTCCTGCTGTTCTGGGGAACGACGCCTCTCTCTTTTCCAGAAGCACTTCTGCACTCAGAAGCAGGAAGGCTGCAATGCTGGGTACCGGTGGACAATGCTGGGATTGATCACAGTTTACAGCGACTAGATGTGTTGTGGTTAGTGACCAGAATGAAGGGAGACCTTGGCTGTGCTGTGTAAAACAGTCATGCATAAAGACAAAGTGTAAGTGACACAGAGTCAGTGCTACTTTCAGGTACATTGAACTTACAGTTTACGCTTTCAGTGCCTTTCAGCACATCTCCCCATTGAACTTTACAGACACTACATCGCAAACACTGTGTGATTATTGCACTGTCATAGAGTTTATCCAAATTTACCATCCATCATCATGTATATCTCTGCTATTTTACAGAGATCTCCCCTTGAAAGCCCTGTGGTAGATAATGCTTGAAAGCCCTGTGGTAGATCATGCTTTTTTTCTTATTTCTAAAAGGAACTGAGATGTAACACTTGCTTTTTTTTGTTTTTGTTTTTTTAAAATCTTCCACTGCTTCTGTCTACTACTTTCTTTTTTTTAATGAACTTAGATGTCCACAACATGGAAAACACAGAGACAAAGGCGGCGTGGGCAGATCATTCTCTGACATTTCCATTAGTTTCCTTTTCTGAAAGCCTTCCCTCACGACTCAGCAGCAGCAACTGAAGTTAGGGGAAATTTGGGTTTTCTTGTTCTTTTTTTAAGACGTAGATCAAGCAGGATTGTCAGGATGCTTTCATTTCTCTCAAATGTCACATTCAGTTCTCTTGTTCCTAAAAATGGTCAGGAGCCAAAACTTTTGCCAAAAATAATATAACAGTGCCCCTTTGTCCATAAGTGTGCTTCTGCGATTCCTTAATTGGTCCGGCACAGCTAGACTCCAGTATTATTCATGCGGCCCAAGAAGTGGGCATGACGCCTTGCAGATATTTATAAGATTGCAGATCCTCATCCCAAAAAATTTGCAGTGGACAGTATGAGAATATTGTCCAAAATAATCACAGCAGATCTGACTTCTAATGTTGCCCACCCTGACCAAATAGCCACTGATTGTAACTTTCACAATGAATATACTATGCCTACATTTTTTTTAAATCATTGCACTGTCATATGGCGATATGTTTCTATGTTTAATTTATATTAACAAGAAATAAAAACGCAAGAAATTACTGACTCGGATTGCCATAGCATCTAAAGACTCCAATGGCAGTCGGAGCCTCATTGCACTGAGCACTGTACAAGCACATAGTGAATGACAGTACGTGACCTTGTAACAGGGAGTGCTCTGCTCCTGGCTTCCAGCATCACAGAAGCCACTCTGACTTCACTAGTTGTGTACCGCACCATGTCAGGAATGTATGGCCCCTCTACCAACACCTTTACAGTCCTGTGCAGCAATGCTGCTTATAGAGCCCCCTGTGCTTTCTGCTCGTTCCCCAAAGCCTCAGAGGAGCAGGAGTCTCCCTTCTCTGAGACTGGGCTCACCTAGCCCTGTTCCCTTGCTCTCTCTCTCTTCACCCCGCACACCCCTGTGCCCTTCCCATCAGTCCTGAGTTGAATGGCTAATTAGCTCTTTGGCTCACCCAGCCGCCCCCACCTGATTAGATAATTAACTTAAGTTATCCTGTCAGCCTTTTCCCGGGGAACTGATTGGGATCAGAATGATCGGAGTGCAGGCTCACCTGTTAATTTGCTGCACTCTGTCGCAGACCCCAAAGGTTAGCAATCGAAACAGACAGGACAGACAAGAGGATGGGAAGGGAAACAGTCAAAGAGAGGTGAAATGATTTGCCCAAGGCCACACAGCAAAGTTAGTTTCAAAAGCCAGAACTAAAACCCATGTCTCCCGAGCCCCATACCATCCATTACATATATACAATATCCTCCATGCCACAACCAATATTGGTATCGTCGTGTAATATAAATAAGCAGAGGAGAGATAACCTACATACCTAGCTGTTACTGCAAACATGTCTAAAATTATACTTTAAATCCTAATAGGCTTCATTTATGATTGATACAAAGTGTCCCAGTGCCTTTACCATGACTCTGGGGTTTTGTAGCTTTCTTTCTTTGGTGAATGTATTATTCAAAAAATGCTACAGTTATTGCCCGGCGTTGAAGGCTTGAGTAAGGCCACTATGCCCTGTTTAACATTTTGTTTACATTGAGATTTAATTGCCCGTATGCTTGTACAATGTCAGTGGTGACACTGGAATAGATATGAAATAAAATGTAATAGAATAGTCTGGTAACAAAAACATGGGCCACTAGATGTAATGGAGTGAAATTGACCACAATGAAACTTTGGGTTGAATATAAAAAAATCTCCTAGCAACAATAAGGTCTATGGGAATATAGAATGGTTTCCCAACAGTAGAAGCCTCATTTTCTGAGCCATTTATCTGGACTGGATGATATAGCGATCTGCATGGATGAGTTTGGTGAAGGGACCAGAACTTCATTCTTCAGGTACATGGCTGAAATGCTAGTTGTAGCTGCAGCATCTCTGTAAATAGCTCTTTTACTAAAGAGACCATTTAGTTTCAGAGTTGTGGAGTCCTTTCATGTTTTACCCAACAGAACATGAAACTTGGTGGCACAGTGAACACTCTTGTGAGACCCACAGCAAGGAAGAGACTGTGATTGACAGGAAAACAAAGCCACAGCTAGAAACAGAACAAACAGACAGGATGGAGGGACTCAGGCCACCAGAAAAGCTTGATTTCCAGACAAAAAGTCTTGCACAAGCATGGAAGCAACAATTTGTGTATACAGAGCTGATCATGGGGAATAAATATCAGAAAAATCAAAGTCAAGCGTTTTTATGATCTCACTGGAGAGAAAGAATGAGAAGTGAGTAAGACACTTTTGCCAGGAATAATGCTCAAAAACACAGGAACAAAAATGCCTGAGTACTGTGATTTCAAAGAGAATGAGACTGTGAAGATATTATTTTTACCGAAAGCCAAGAAGCAGATTAAGGAATAAATACTTACGTTACAGCATCAACATGGCGTAGAGCTGAGTGAATAACTGATTTGAGGGTTTAATCTGCTGACCCAGAAATAAAAAAATATCAGTTCATTTCAAACCAAAACTGATTTTTTTCCTTTTTTCTCTCCAAAATGAAAACCTGAAAAAAATGTCACTTGGGTCAAAAGACACATTTGAAAAACGTTAATTTAAAATGATATTTAGTTTCAAAAATGTTGATTCAAAATGTCATTTCAAAATGGTTCATTTCAAAAATGTGCAAATAAAATGTTTTTCATTGATTTTTTCCCGTTTTTTTTCAGCTGAAACTATTCAATGAATTTGGCCAAATTCATGAATAATTTTGGTGCCCTCCAAAATGCACAGGATTTACTATTCACTCAAAAAAAAAAATCACCTACCTCTAACTCTGGCATCCACATGTAACTTGGGAGATATTAAGGATTCCATAATTAAAGACAGGATAGTTTGTGGGACACATGATTCCAGTTTCCAAGAGAGATTATTGACAGAAACAGATCTAATCAGAAAAAAATACCTCCAAGGCATCAAAACTGTAGTTGATGACATTCTTAGTGTAGGAGAAAAAGAGACCAAGGAAGAGGCAATCCAGGACCACAATTCCAAGCTGCAACAACTCCTAAATAGGCTCCAGGAGCGCAGTACTAGCCCAGATGCAGACACCTGAGAACTGATGTTAACTGATGTCCACATCTGTTAACTTCCGGGGAAGTCTAGCTGGACCCCAAGAAACTGAAAGCTGTTATGGAAATGCCCAGACCACAGGATGCAAAGGGAGTCCGGTGATTTATGGGGTGGCCAACTATCTTTCCAGACTCTGCATACACTTATCAGAAGCCTGTGAACCCTTGAGACAGTTAATACACAATGAGGCAATGTGGGAATGACCAGAGACCCAAGAACAGGCATTTGAAAGAATAAAGAAAACCATGTACTATAGCCCTGCTGAGCACCTAGAGTTACAGTGTGATGACTCAGAAGAAATTCCAAGAATAGCCCTGATGCCAAGCCAGCAGCCACTTTATTTGCTCATAGACCCTGACAAGCACAGAAAGGGGACATTGGCTGTGAATGTCTTTGGAATAGAGTGATTCCATCAGTTCACCTTTGGGCACTAGGTCGACGTGCAGTCTGATCACAAGCCATTAGAAGGCACCATAAAGAAAGCACCGCTGAGTGAGTGCACCCAAAATTCATACAATTCATGTTACTGAGACTGCAACACTGTGATGTGAAGGTAAGGTCCTATCAAGGAACATATCTACTGGTGGCAGATATACTGAGCCGGGCATAATTTCCAGAGTTACAGGACATAGTTTATCAACATGCGACAATACTGTCACATCTCTGCTGGAGGGTACAGGCAATCCAGCAAAGCACTGACCAGGATGGCGTGCACAAGCAGTAAAACTATACATATTGCAGGGATGGCCAGATCACAAGGAGCAAATGCCCCAGCAGGTTTACCGCCTACTACCAGGTGACAGATGAGCTATCTGTGCAAAATGGGATTTTGTTTAAAGGGGACAAAGCAGTAATCCTATCAGATTGAAAACTGACATCATGAGATGTTTTCACACTTCCCATTTTAGGACAGAAGTGAGCATGAGGTGAGCCAGGGAGTGCATCTACTGGCCAGGCATAAATACCCAATGAAGGCATTTATCTTTATTGTATGAGTAAACGGTAGCAGAACTGTGCTTAGCTTGTCCTGATTGAGGGGGTCACCCTCAACTGAAATGAACTCACTAAGCCAGGGGCTTTGATGCAGAACACAGAGAAAGTAAGAAGGGTGGGGACAGGCATCCCTGCCAGGAGGTGAGCTCTATCTCAGAGCCCCAGGCATGGTTTTATCCAGCTCCTCCCCACTGTTCAAAGACAGAGCTAAGTAGGGCTCCATTAGGAGCCTTTTGTTTTGTTAAGTGCTCACTAGAGCTGAAATCACTGGTTGCAAGACAGTGTTTCTGCCCAGCCTGCTTCAGCAATGAAGTTCCCTTACTTGGAGTTGACAATCACTGAGAGCTGAAAATCACTAAAACAGTAGAGAAGCAGGTGGCAGAAGGTGACTGTGTGCAGCACAGTGGCGGATGAGGGCGGCCAGCCAGAGCAAGCGCTCAGATGGTAAAGCAAGCAAGGTGCCTTCTCTTCTCCTCCCCGCAGGTGGGAGGTGAACTCACAGAGATGCACTTCTGAACCCTGGGTCCTCACTGACCAAGGACAACCACTGTGAGTGGGGTGTGGTGAGGGCGCATAGAGGGGAACGGTAAAGGAACTTTTGGTTGTAGAACTCAAGAACATGAGGCAGAAGACACAGCCCAACGCAATCTGGGGTGGACGTCCTGCTCATGGTTTTATGTTTATGAATCCTGCTTACGGCATTTTCCCTAATTAATGTTAGGTGACTTTCCTCCTTTCAGTAAACATTTCTTTCCTACATTCAGAGTCTGTGCTTGCAGGAGGGGAAATATTGCCTCTTAGAGGTGCCCAGGAGTGGTGTGTAATTTTCCCAGGTTACTGGGTCGGGGCTTGAGCTGGTTCTATGTTGTATTGTTGAAAAGGAATCCCTAGATATTGAACCCAGCCCTGGTTGCTGCCGA
Organism: Eretmochelys imbricata; assembly: GCF_965152235.1. Taxonomy (NCBI): domain Eukaryota; kingdom Metazoa; phylum Chordata; order Testudines; family Cheloniidae; genus Eretmochelys; species Eretmochelys imbricata. The sequence continues at coordinate 20,854,785 of NC_135572.1, forward strand.
CTCCACCTGGCAGAAGGGTTACATAAAGTCGTCATGCCACTGTCAAGGTTCCTCCCCCACTCTGAACTCTAGGGTACAGATGTGGGGACCTGCATGAAAACCTCCTAAGCTCACTTTTACCAGCTTAGGTTAAAACTTCCCCAAGGTACAAATTAATTTTATCCTTTGTCCTTGGAATATCCACTGCCACCACTAAACTCTAACTGGGTTTACTGGGAAAAGTAGTTTGGACACGTCTTTCCCCCCAAAATCCTCCCAACCCTTGCACCCCACTTCCTGGGAAAGGTTTGGTAAAAATCCTCACCAATTTGCATAGGTGATCACAGACCCAAACCCTTGGATCTGAGAACAATGAAAAAGCATTCAGTTTTCTTACAAGAAGACTTTTAATAGAAATAGAAGTAAATAGAAGTAAAGGAATCACCTCTGTAAAATCAGGATGGTAGACACCTTACAGGGTAATTAGATTCAAAACATAGAGAATCCCTCTAGGCAAAACCTTAAGTTACAAAAAAGACACACAGACAGAAATAGTCATTCTATTCAGCACAGTTCTTTTCTCAGCCATTTAAAGAAATCATAATCTAACAATAACCTAGCTAGATTACTTACTAAAATTCTAAGACTCCATTCCTGTTCTATCCCCGGCAAAAGCAGCATACAGACAGACCCAGACCCTTTGTTTCTCTCCCTCCTCCCAGCTTTTGAAAGTATCTTGTCTCCTCATTGGTCATTTTGGTCAGGTGCCAGCGAGGTTACCTTTAGCTTCTTAACCCTTTACAGGTGAGAGGATTTTTCCTCTGGCCAGGAGGGATTTTAAAGGGGTTTACCCTTCCCTTTATATTTATGACAGCCACAGTTACCAGGAGTGAATAACTGTCATGTTTATATACCCGAATAGTCACCACCAATGGAGCAAAAAAATATTGTAGAGAACAATCCTGCACTGCCTAGAATGGACTAGGCATGAAAAATCACCACTGTGCAGTGGGGAACAACAAAGACTATGCCCTATTTAAGTGGTGCCTAAACTTTGTGCTGCACCTCTGCAGAGATGATTTTCATCTTTGAGGACTTAATGAGTCCTTCAGAATCTTCCATTTCTTTTATGCTATGAAAAAGAGTAATATGAAGAAAGGTTAAAAACAGACAAGTGAAAAACTAAAGGAAAATTAAAGGCACTAATGAAAATTGATTGACATTGTCAACTGTGAAAGGACAACAATTGAAATGTGCATACAGTATTTAGCTTCTTTGAACTCAAGGAAACTGATTTGATCTCCTTCAAACTTTCACCAACCAAAAAAGTTGTTGTCGTTGGGCTAACAGGCGTAAGAAATGACCGGCCAAAAGGATTTTTCAGCAAGCAAAGAAGGAAATGGGAAAATGAATTTTAGAATGGGAAGAGACTCCATTAAAAGGGTCTGGGGCTGTTACCAGATAAAGGAAAACAAGCTTTATAAAGAGTAAATAAACAGATCAGATCCCAGCATTTGATGCAGTTTCCTCGGATGACAAGTCTTCAGAGTGAGCAACAGAAACTTCAGCTCCTCGACTTTGCATTTGTGCAAAAGAAAAGAAAAAAACACAATCATTCTTACTGTCAAGCCAGGAAAAATGCAAAACAAAAAAAATCATAGAAAGTGATAAAAGTATTTCCTGATGAAACATGTTCAGTTTAAACCTGAAAACATCACTACTCCATGTTAATTAAATCCTGAAAGGTAATTTGCTTTTAAAGACAATATTAATTAGAGGACACTCATGAAAGAAAGCACTGGAGAGTTATACCTCAAACAACAGAGGTTGTCACTTCACAGTAGGTTCTCAGATCTCACCTACATTATGAATCCCAACACAGAACACTCTCAAAAACAATCTAGATCAACTGATTTGATTAAAAACACTGCCACATACAGCCCTTTGAACACAAATCTTTATTTTTCACTGCAATATTCATTGAAGTTATTCAGGAGAGGATACACAAAAGCAAAACAAGAGCCAGGCTCTTGGCAAATCAGCCGCCAAATGTTTTAAGAAAGCAAGAGGAACACACACATACATACAAACACACGTACACACAAAAGCCTTAAGCCTGCTCCCACACACACAGCTCAACTTCATCCAGTGTACCATGCCAGACCTGCATAACACCTTTCAAGATGCTGTGTACAGGTTTTTTGAAAGATGTAATGGCAAGGTTGCGTTGCATATTCCAAAACCACACAAGACCATAAGCTCAAAAAGTATGTTAAATTTTCACTCATTTTTTAAACCACAGATCTTCTGAAGTCACGATGGCAGGCTCCAGCTTCTTCTTCTTACTTGTGTGTAGTTTGGGAGCACCTAGAGGCTGCAGCAGATATCAAGGCTGCTGTAACAGGGCAGCTGGGCCCTTAAATGAAATCAGACCCAGCTCGCCTGTTCTAGTCCAGGTGCATTCTAGTGCAATGAGATGGGCATGGCTGACTCTGGGACTTATAAATCAGAGACATCCCGAGGGCAAGAGAGTGTGAAGAACCCAGAGAGGGGAAAGTGCAGGACCCAGACCCCAGAAAGGGAGGGAGCTGAGAGAGGTCAGAGGAAGAGCAGAGCTGGGCTGAGAGCATCAGGTAGGGGATGCCCCTAAAGGAGGGAGCGGTGAGAGCTCCCTGGCTGAGCAGTGGAGCCAGATCAGTCCAGTGGAAGCAGAAGGCAGCAAGGCAGTCGGTGGTTCACCTAAAGACTTCCCCAGACCAAGGAGCTGTGGCCAGAGGGGTTGAAGGCTGGGAGCAGCAAAAGGAGATGCTTGTTGGTTCTCTGAGCAGAAGTTGAAGGGCCAGAGAGCTGAAGGCTGGGGAATGATGAAGGGGGGAGCCTGGTGGTATCTCTGGGCAAGAGCTGGAACCATCCCTGGAAAGGAAACAGGGCAGAGAAAACCCCAGACACAGTTGCTTGGATTGTAAATGAGAGCTGGAGCATGGGAAGAGATTCAGAGCTGTACTTGGTGTGGTGATTTGGGACTTGAAAGAGTGAATGTCGTGTATGGATTGTGCTGGGGAAATCTGAATTATGGTCGTGAGGCCTTTTGTAACAAATTAACCCCTCAAAAGGCTATTTATACTTTGAAAGCTTGTAGGGAGTTATTGGGGACTCTGGAAGAAAGGGGAAACTGAGGTGGGTGCCCTGGTCATGCCAGGGTCTGCTGCTGGTGGGTGCCCGAGGTAGTGGAGAATGCAGGCAGGCAATCTCCTGAGTCCATACCTAGTACATTAACCATTCTTCTTCTCCTCACAGGTGGGCTGTGATCTCTACCATGTCATAGGCTGGCAGATCTGATAAGTGGTATGATTTCATTAGAGTTGGCTGCCATTTTGCAAAGTATTTTTTTGTGTTACCATAATCATAGTTTCACACAGATGCCAACGGGAGTATAAAATCATCAGTCTAAAAATGTAGCTTTCAAAACTATGCCATAGCTTACAAAGAACACCACATACCTGCACTCTCACGGGCCAGATTCATGCTCTAGTAGAGTTCTACAGTGGTCTGTAACAGATCAGTGGCCTTCCATGTGTCAGTTGGATGGTGTGTTAGTGTAGGTGTAAAGCTGGAGATGAAAAGAGACAAGTAGACCAAGCAGAACTCCATTGGCCCACATCTGAGGGAAAATGTCAGAGGTCTGACATTTAGAGAATTGCTCAAAAGTTTGAAATTCAAGGGGGAATTGGGAAAAAGTGGCTAAAGTTTTCCTCCCATTATTCCAAAATTCACTCTAAAAAGCACATTAACCTGGCAATAAAACCAGCTAGGCAGTAGTGAGTGGAGACTATGTATTTACTAAACTTTGTTCAATTCATTACTTCATCCTCCCATCTATCCCCCACCCCATCTGTCTGTTTTGTCCACATGTTGCATCCTCCCTGAGGTGCAAATTGTGAGCTCTCTGGAGCAGAGAACATGTTTGGGTACATCTACACTGAAAGAAAAACAAAACCAAAACCCTCACATGGTGGCAGCAAGTCTCAGAGCCCAGGTCAACTGACTTGGACTCACAGGGTTCATATTATGGGGCTAAAAATAGCAATGTAGATATTCCCACTCAAGTGGAAGCTCAGGATCTGAAACTCGGTGACCAGGGAGGGTCTCAGAGCTGGGTATAAAGCCCAAGGAGAAATGTCTTTTTAGCCCCCTAATATGAGCCTGAATCAATTGACCCGTGCTGTGAGACTCACGGCCACTGGGATTTTTTTGCAGTGTAGACAAACCCTTTCTGATGTGTCTATCCAGGAGGGCCTGTACAGGAGTTCCTAGGCACTCCTCTAAAACTACTACTAATAAAATAATCTGTCAAAATTGTGTTGAGTTAAATGTTTCACAAAGTTCTACTGAATTCAAAGAGGCAATGATAGTTTACACTAGCTGAGGGTCTGGCCTAATGCAGAGTGCCATGAAGTCTACAACTGATAACAAGCCTTCAGCTCAAATTGTTTATTGTGCTCATCAATTGGTAATTCTGGCTCTGACCTGGTAACTTAATTTAAACATGGTCGTAACAAACATCTCCTGGTGTCCAAAGGAAATTTAAGGCCCACCGCCCCTGTTTTAGCTGTGACATAATCTCACCATTTGGATGGAGTGAACTGTTTATTGGACTTGAGCATCTTTCACTCAGTGGAGAAGAGTCTTCAGTACAGCTGGTGGGGAGGGAGGGGAATTGGCCACCAAAACTGTTCTTGAATTCATGTTGAATAGTTTCAGCTGAACAAAACCCGAAAGAAATCTGAAAACAAAAATTTGGAAAATGAAACCGTTTGTTTTGAAAATTTTATTTCAAACTGACATTTCATTGTCATTTCAAACTGAGACTTGAACAATTTTTGTTCAATTTTTTCTTTTGTCATGAAAGAGAGAAAACATTCCATTTTGGCTCAAAACTAATTGAATTTTTCTTGATTTGTTTCAGTTAAGTCACCGAACCAAAAAATCAATGATTGGCTTGGGTCTAGTCTTCAGAAAGGAGGATATAATTTAAAAATGAATATACACTCAAACAAAAACATATATAGTCTCATCTAGACAGCTGTGATAGAAATCTTCTTATTCATCCTCTTACACTTATCCTGCCATTGCAAATTTTGTTGCTCCAAGGTAACACATCTGCCCCTTATAATATTTTCCTCTGTTTGTTGATGCACATCATAAATGTAAAATTCAGGGGAGGATTTCAGTGATTTATTTGTCTGTCTTTACAAATAATCCATAATGGTGAAAATGACTCCCAAGCAGGACAGAGCAAGGCCTATGCAACACTTGAGTAACACACAGCCTTCTGTGCAGAGGAAGGAGGATTGTCCAGTGGTTAGGGTGCTAACCTGGGATCCATAAGATAAAAGTGTTCCATTCCTTTTGTGACCTTGGGCAAGTCATTTAGTCTCTCTGTGCTTCAGTTCCCCATCTGCAAAATGGGGATAACATTATAACAGGATGGAAAAAAATGAAAGCCTGTGAGGCTCTCAGATTTAACAGTAATGGAAGCCATAGAAGCATCCTTGCTAGATAGGGAGTGAATTTTATCCAAAAGCCTATGCACAGATTTCCATTGACTTCAATGGGACTAGATCTGTGGTTCTATGCTTTGTGGATGTCTAGGGAAGTTGTCCCCATAGAACAGGACTGGTGTTTGTCCACCTGCAAAAATATCCTCTGTGTCCTCTGTGTGCGTGCATTATGTAAACTGAGCTATTCAAGTGACACACACCACACAGCAGCTGATTTGAAGACAATGCTTGGGTATGTCATGCTACTTCTTTAACAATTAATAGGCTTTTGTCTAATATATGGACCAAATACCAGCAATGTGTGTTTGAATGAGTCTTTGTAAACAAAGGTTGTAGATGCTCCTCTACCCACTTGCATTTTAAAGAACTGACTCTAATGGAAGAGCAGCCGAACCAAGTCTGGATCCTGCTCCCATTGGAGTCAATGGCAAAACTATTACTGATGACTATAATGAGAGGTGGATCAGGCCCTCAGTTTTGTTTGAAAACAATGGTCACAGCTTGTTTTAGTCTGTGCAGTGCTAATATCGACACGAAAGGCCATTTTAACAGCCATATTGTACATCCTCAGCAAGAGAGCTCATAAAGGAACAACTAATAGACCTTTAACTATAGCATAGTAGTTGGGTGCCACTCTAATATCTTTTTGAGGGGATACTGAATTTAATTTATACATAGGTAGTAGGTAAATTGATCACAAATGCCTCCCTACAGCTCCTTATTGCAGCACTTGTTTTTTTAATTTTTGCATTTTAATGTTGCCAGTGTTTCCTGCTCTAATCTCATTCTTGCCTCTGCAAGAACTCCAGCCTTCTGTGCACCCTGATTTGCATCTTGAAATTCCAGTAATCTCCCTTTCTACTTCCTTCTGTGGGTACCCATAAAACCTCCATCTGTGTTAAAAAATTAATATAGATGGGCAGATTGAGTATTAAAAAAAAGTTCTTAGTCCAGCTTCAAATAAATCTCGGTGATTTCATTAAAATCTTTTTAATGGCCACTGTCAAAGAGGACCCTGTGTTCTCAGAAAGAATTAGCTGCTGTATTTCTTCCAAATAAGCATTTGATTTTGTTTGAAAGGAAAACAGCCCTGAGCTAAAACAATAGACAAACTAATTGTCTAAAACCAAATTAGTTAAAACTCATCAGATCATCTTATTTATGGAATATGCAATACATGTGGCATGTTTTACCTCAAAACAAGAAATCTAACTTTGTAGCTTGTTTTACTGATCATCCTACCACAAGAGGCTCATACATTAACTGGTTCAGCCATTGCTTTAGCAGTTTTATCTCAGAGAAAAAAAGGATTATATTGGTCTAGGGACTTTTATGGCTTGTTTTCTTTTTTTTTTTTTTTTTTTTTTGGATTATAAGCAATATGGATCATAGGCAATACTAACTGAAGTGTGATTACTATAATCACACATTACAAATACAGTAGCTGGGCCAAAATAAAATGTAATCTGGAAAACTCTCATGATTTATTCATCACTTTCCCCATGATCTGTGCATCTGATCTGGAGATAAATTCAAATTGCCTTCTCTCCGTTTCAAAGTAGGAAATATTTTTAATAGATTCCGGTAGTGAAGTGAATTAATAATGTGCCAGACTGCAGGTCAGGTAACAAATACACAACCAGAGTTTGTTCAGAAGTTCTTGGACTAACTTCAGCATACAAATGTAGTCGTTTTCTCATCTTTAATGGGCAAGCTCTATCTAAGTCAGCAGTTAGAAACACTAGGTCTGATTCTCCACTCCCTCACATCAGTTTCATGCCGGTGCAACAACTCTAGAGTTACTGGTGAGTTACACCTGAGTAAATGAAAGGACAATCAGGCTCTCTCTTTTTACTTATTAAGACCCTGATGGAGGAAACCACTTAAGCACGTGCTTAATGTTAAGCACATCTTTAAGTCCTATAATGCATGTACTTAAGTGGACTGGGGCCTAAATCAGGAAACTAGTAAAGATGTGTAAAGCATAGGTTTATTGGGTTTTCTTCCCAGGTCTGCCTCTGACTTACTCTTGTACCTTGGAAAGTCATTGACTTTCTTCAATCCCTCAGTTTATCTACCTGCAAAGGGCTAGTTTCTTACTATATGTACAGCAACTCGTACAGTGGCATCCCGATCTAGTTTGAGGCCTCCAGGCACTATAGCATTGCAAACAATAATAATAAAATATAAAGTGCCCATGATACTAACCACTACCAAGGGTACTGTGAGGTGTAATTAATTTAGATTGTAAACTACTGTAAGACTATCAGACAGACAATGCTATGTGAAGTGAGCATGTCTTTTGGTTGTGATGTCAAACGCCAGTTTGACTTGGCCCCCTGAAAGAGCAGACCCTATGAAAACTAAGGGATACTCCTTTATCATAAGTGGTAGAACACTGTTTTTATGAAATATATGGATGTTAAAACCAGAAGGGACTATTATGATCATGTAGCCTGACCTCCTGCATAACACAGGCTAGAGAACTGCACCATGTGGTTCCTGCTCAGTGTTCACTCATACAAAGAGAGCCATTGTAATGTTACATTCAGGCTTTGCTGCCACCTAAGCTCTCTCATCATGGTCTTCCTGAAAGTGGAGTTTTCTAAGTTCCTGTTCATAATCACACCATAATGCCCCCTACTGGGAAGCAATTTGTCATAACATTTCCAGCCTTGAGCCCATAACTTCTTGTTGAGCTGCAGCATACATTTTAGAAAACTATGCTGTCATAAATATAAAGGGAAGGGTAAACCCCTTTGAAATCCCTCCTGGCCAGGGGAAAGCTCCTCTCACCTGTAAAGGGTTAAGAAGCTAAAGGTAACCTCGCTGGCACCTGACCAAAATGACCAATGAGGAGACAAAATACTTTCAAAAGCTGGGAGGAGGGAGAGAAACAAAGGGTCTGTGTGTCTGTCATATGCTGGTTTCTGCAGGGGATAGATCAGGAATGGAGTCTTAGAACTTTTAGTAAGTAATCTAGCTAGGTATGTGTTAGATTATGATTTCTTTAAATGGCTGAGAAAAGAATTGTGCTGAATAGAATAACTATTTCTGTCTGTGTATCTTTTTTGTAACTTAAGGTTTTGCCTAGAGGGGTTCTCTATGTTTTTGAATCTAATTACCCTGTAAGCTATCTACCATCCTGATTTTACAGGGGGGAATTTCTTTATTTCTATTTACTTCTATTTTTATTAAAAGTCTTCTTGTAAGAAAACTGAATGCTTTTTTCATTGTTCTTAGATCCAAGGGTTTGGGTCTGTGGTCACCTATGCAAATTGGTGAGGCTTTTTAACCAACATTTCCCAGGAAAGGGGGGGTGCAAGTGTTGGGAGGATTGTTCATTGTTCTTAAGATCCAAGGGTCTGGGTCTGTAGTCACCTAGGCAAATTGGTGAGGCTTTTTACCAAACCTTGTCCAGGAAGTGGGGTGCAAGGTTTTGGGAAGTATTTTGGGGGGAAAGACACGTCCAAACAGCTCTTCCCCAGTAACCAGTATTAGTTTGGTGGTGGTAGTGGCCAATCCAAGGACGACGGGTGGAATATTTTGTACCTTGGGGAAGTTTTGACCTAAGCTGGTAAAGATAAGTTTAGGAGGTTTTTCATGCAGGTCCCCACATCTGTACCCTAGAGTTCAGAGTGGGGGAGGAACCTTGACATATGCAATATGCTTTTAAGGACTCCAAGTGATGGAGGAACTGCTATATCCCTAGTAAATGGAGCCAATGGTTAATTACTTTCACGGTAAAAAAAAATGCATTGCCTATCTTCAGCTTCCAGCCATTGCAACTGGTTATGCTTCTTTCTGCTAGACACTACACGGCTTCTATCAGAAATCTTCTCCCCCTGCCGGTACTTATAGACCGTGATCGGGTCACTGTGTAACCATCTCTTTGTATACTATATAGATTGAGCTTCTTTAGTCTCTCATTATAAGGCATGGTTCCCAAACCTTGAATCACTCTTCTACTGTAACTCTTTTCTGAACCCTTCCCAATAATCTCTTCTCTTCCTTCTGGGGTCTATGCTAGATGCAATAGGTGGATGGTTTAGGTGATGACGGTTATGGATGGAATGCTTAGTAATTCCTCTGAATGCAATGGAGCGACTATGGATTTACACTCCTGTAAGAGCGCATAATTTGGCCCAGTGTTGATATGTAGGCAGACCACAGAACCATCACATCACATAATTCTGCACTTTCACTTGTGTTAATGAGGAGTAATTGTACTGAAGCTAGACAGATGTAAAATCAGTGTTGGTGAGAGCAGAGATGCCACCATGTGCTAACAATGCCCCTCTGCCATGTACTTTGGCCAAACTGGACAGTCTCTATGTAAAAGAATCAATGGACACAAATCAAACGTCAAGAATTATAACATTCAAAAACCAGTCGGAGAACACTTCAGTCTCTTTGGTCACTTGATTACAGACCTAAAAGTGGCAATTCTTCAACAAAAAAACTTCAAAAACAGACTCCAACGAGAGACTGCTGAATTGGAATTAATTTGCAAACTGGATACAGTTAACTTAGGCTTGAATAAAGACTGGGAACGGATGGGTCATTACACAAAGTAAAACTATTTCCCCATGTTTATTCTCCCCCCCCCCCCATACTGTTCCTCAGATGTTCTTGTCAACTGCTGGAAATGGCCCACCTTGATTATCACTACAAAAGGTTTCCCGGCCTCCCTCCCCCCCGCTCTCCTGCTGATAATAGCTCACCTTACCTGATCACTCTCCCTACAGTGTGTATGGTAACACCCATTGTTTCATGTTCTCTGTGTATATAAATCTCCCCACTGTATTTTCCACTGAATGCATCTGATGAAGTGAGCTGTAGCTCACGAAAGCTTATGCTCAAATAAATTTGTTAGTCTCTAAGGTGCCACAAATACTCCTTTTCTTTTTGTGGATACAGACTAACACGGCTGCTACTCTGAATCCTCCTATACTGTATTCCCTCTATCTCAGTATAAGAAATCAAATTTCTGTTAACTGGACTAGTTTACACAGAGTTAGTTGGATGATGATAGACTAGAAAAAGCAGAGAGAGAGAGAGAAGGAAGAATGTCTCAGGAATACTAGGCTAAATTCTGTTCTCATATCCACTAGTTTTAATCTGGGGTAACAGTGCTGAAGGTATAAGGGATTACTCTGAATTTGTTATGCACACGAGAGCAGAATCTGGTCCATTAACACCAACAAACAGGAAAGGAACATGAAAAGATGAAAGGAAATGAATGAGATGAAGCTAAAAGTGAAATTAGGTTTTTTTAAATGTAATTTGAGGAACTGGTTATTTCAAGTGATTCACTAATGGGATAGTCAGTTGATTCAGGTCAAGTCAGGAGGAATCAAAAGTCATTGTTCTTGGCTAGCTTCTCAGTGGTCCTCATGAAGCGAGCTGGTGATCTCAGTCCAGTTCCTTTCCACATGTCAACCCACAATTACCACAGCTTGGCAGTCTCAGCAGAGAGGCCAAGAATCAGTTGAGAATGGGAAATGAAATACCATCTGACCCCTTGAAATGGTCCATCCAGATCAAGACTGAGGTACATTGCTGGGCAGTAGGAGGATACTGGCACTGCCATTCCTACTGATTAAGCTGACTGAAAGGTTACATATATCACCAAGAGTGTTCATCTACTGTATCATGCTGTGTTGTGTCACTAGAAAAAGTCAGAGCCCTGTAGGTAACAATGACATGCTAATGGTTAAAATTAGTGGAGCCCCTGTCCAGCCAGGAACTTAAGTGAATGCCTAACTTTAAGTTTAAACACAAGGGTAATCCCAATGACTCATATACTTAAAGTTAGACTTGTGCTTAAATACCTTGCTGACCTGGGTGCTAGGCAATGGGATAGTGAATGGTAATGATAATGGAAACCCATGTTATAAAACCAGGATTCCCTGCTTTTTGATTACTTTATCCCATTGACACTTCAGTTCTTTATTACCACCAAGAAATTATTTATGGGTCTGATCCAAAGCCCATTGAAAATGGAGTCCTGCTATTGGGAACAGACTTGGGATGAGGCCCAGTATGAACTAGGACATTCATAAAGGCATTATGTTCTCATGATAACTTCTGCATTTACTGCAACCTCACAGCTGAGCACTTTCAAATATTTTTGAGTGTCATTTTTTCAGATCAGTGTTCGCAGACAGTGAATCTAGAAACACGCATAGCATACAAATGGTGCGACAATCTGTTATTGTTTATGAGACCGTTGGCATGAATTGCTAAAGTAATTCAGCATAGTCTGATTAAAAATCTGACATGAGTCTCCAAAGCTAGTCCAAATGGACATCTGGCAGGCTGGTGTTTGAGTATCTGTGCTGGTTTTATTTACTTTTGCAGGAAAAGAAACATTCAAACTCATCTTTGCTATAACACAGCAGGGAATTTCCCCTTCCATGGGCAATTTTCTTTGCTTAGAGTTAGCTAAGAATGGTCTTTAGAGGCTCACATGAAGGACCCAATTGTGAACTGCCTTACACTTGTACCACAGGAGTCCTATGTATGTGGGCAGGGATTGGGCAAACACACAAAGAAAGTCACCTGCACCATTAGCACCCTGAAAGCAAGGAAACCAGGAACCAGATTTTGAGACTCGGAATCACATGGTCCACTTCCTGGTCTGGTCCTGGAGCAATGCACCTACGTGTTGCCCCTTGCTCAGGGCTTGTGGCAAAGTCACAAGTGAATCGTTAAGGAGCTGTATTAAAAGGGGTATACGATGGCTGCCTTCTTGGCCCAATGCACTAGGAACTGGATGATATTTTTTGGACAAATAGTTTATTCACCAAAAAAGTGCAGTTTCAGTCTACCTGAAGCTATTTGCAATGTTGATCCAATAGTTCAACCTAAAATTTTCAGGGTCAGCTTAGAAAACCATGTGTCTGTCTATTCATCCCCTTCCCCTGCAATCTTTATCCCAGGTATGTGAGAGACCCAGCTATGGAGCCCCACTCTGGAGTAAGGATGCCGGAGGCATCTACTGTCAAAAACAGGTGTAGCACTTCAGCAAACTCTGGTTCCAGGTGCTTAGCCAGTCTCTTCCACCAGTTCAGTAATTTGACCATCTTTAAAACTTGGCAGCAAACATGTACTGCTTAATATTACTTTTTGTACTTATGTTAAATGATTAATAGATTATAATACATTAAGACAAAATTATCAAGGTCAAATTTAATATTAAATAGATTTTTGAAAAAACACCTGTAATTAATTTAAATATAAAAAATCTGATTTTTAAATAATTAATTTGTAACCATCCTGCTGCTAATTAAGGTACTTATCTGGGAGGTAGTAGATGTGGATTCTAATCCTTCCTTTGAATCAGAGGCATCTGAGTTCAAGTCCTTGGCCACATCAAAAAAATTAATTTGCCCAGGGACCTGCAGATCTGAAAGCATTAGCTGCTACAATTTGAGCTAAAGAGACAGGCTCTGTAGTTGGGGGGAGGGGGCTGTAACAACTCATTTCCTCTGCAGATCTCAACACAGAGGAGAACCTCTAACACACACTCACCAGTGGGTTATAAATGCATGGGAAGGTAAGTGCAAGACACACCTGTTTATTCATAGATTCCGGAGTCATAAGAGATCATTGTGAACATCTAGTCTGACCTACTGCATAACATAAGCCATCGAACTTCCCCAAAATAATTCCTGTTGGACCTTGCCTTCTCTAATAAACCTATAAGTATGAATGTATGTGTAAGAGAATAAAAATGTTAAAAATGTACGTGTTGTTTTTCCATTAGGGAGAGGAAGAAGAAAGGAAAGAAAGAAACATGTGTGACAGATGGTATTCATACTGATGAATTCACCATCAGAACAACCTCTAATACCACCGTGATAGGAGCAGTATAAGAACTAAACAGAATAAAATGGTAGGAGGAAGTAGGTAGTCACAGTGATAGACTGGATTGGAGGGACTATTCTGAATGGAAAAAGAGAAGAAAAGCAGAAAAATGTTAATTATTAATCCTACAGTCATTGAGAGGTCCCAGCCGAGATTGCAGTCCCACTGCGTGAGGCACTCTCAACATGGCGAGAGAGCCCCGATCAGATCAATTTACAATCTAAATAGATAGAGAAAGTGTGGGAAAGAAAGAGACTTGCCCAAGGTCATACAACAGCAGAGCCAGCAATAGAACACAGCTCTCCTGGCTCACAAGCCTGTGCTCAGTCCACTAGGCCACACTCTCTCCAAGTTGAATAGCTCTACTCCACGTCCTCAAAAGCTTTTTCTTCATCTAATGAGAGGTTAATTGTTTGACATAAGTGGAGGAAATTTAGAACCAAACTCATGTTATCAGAGGATTTTTTTTAAAAAAAGATGCTGACAGTACATGGTCTCCATGTATCAAATTAAGAAAAAAAAAAGTCTTCCAGCCTCCAAACAGAAATCTTAGATGATATTTTTATATTCGAATTAAGGTGAGGTATAGGAATACTTAACTACAGTCCTCTCCATCCTAATCTCTTCTCTTTGTATATTAGAAAGGTGTTATTGTAAGCCCTAGGGCTGAATCATGAGCCCTGAGAAAAGTGGAGAGCACAGTAGCACTGGACCAAGAACTTTGCACAAAGGTGTATCTAACCTATGCCAGCTCTATACTTCTTTCAGATTACTTCCATCTTCACAAGCCTCTACCCACGTGCCTGGTTGCAGGCAACAAACCTGGAATCCAAAACAGCTTTAATAAAAGGATCTGCTACTTATCTGTTTATAGAAGTCTATAGATGAGCCATTTGCGCTGGGAGATTTATCAGAAGGTGGTAAATGAATGGCATTTAGTATTTACCGGATTATCTAACTGGCTCTATATATGAGAGTCTAGTTTAAGTATTTGTCTAAAACTTTTCCCCCCAGTTTTAGTTGCTGAGATAACAAAGGATTTGGGAACAAGTTTCAATCCTAATAGCAACATCTTTGGTATTAGTTTTTTTCCTAGTCCCATACTTGTCTTTTAGGGAATCCCAAGTAATTTGTCTACCTTTCATAACTGGACTTTTTAGCCATCTCATCTGCATAATTCTATTTTCCAGAGAGGAAAATATTTAATCACAATTTAATTTCATATAAATCCTTGAGGATCTGGTCCTTTTAAGAATCTTATCTAAAGAAGATATATCTATCAGTACTGAATCTTTAACTAGAATGCAATTAAAAAAAAAAAAACACTAACAGTCAGGAAAATTAAATGACCTATATCATTTTGAGGGCATCCCATCTTCCTCAGTTTGAACTATCATTAGGTTTATTAAATGATTTCTCCAAGCTTTTGACATGAAGAATATCCTTAATTAAGATAGGGCTATAATCCCCTTTCTCAGTGAAAGTAGAGTCATGCAGACAATAGGATAAAAATGCATATGATCTGACCATGCATAATGAGCAAAACTACTACTAGAAAAAATAACAATGGTTCTTAGAAACTAGTGCTCGCATAACCAGTATGCAATTGATTCACCATTGCTTCAGTGGAGTTACATCAGCATAAAACTAGAGTAAGGCAACAGTGATTCAGGGTCTATGAAGTATAGAATAAACAGTGTAGGTTACAATTTTAGCCCAGCAGATATTTGTCAATAATAAGCACACTCTCTACTCCATTATACAAGTAATTAATGACAATATTGACTAGTATTTAATTAGTAATTAATGACTAGTAATTGACTAGTATTGACCAGGACTGACCCCTGTGGGACCCCACTAGATATGCCCTCCTAGTTTCATAGTGAACCACTGATAACTGAGTACTCAACCAGTTGTGTAGAAAGAAAATGTTGGTGAGGTAATATCTTTTATTGGACAAACTTCTGTTGAAGACGACAAGCTCTGTGTGGCTCGAAAGCTTGTCTCTCTCACTCACAGAAGTTGACCCAATAAAAGGTATTACTTCACCCACCTAGTCTCTCTAATTTCCTGGGACCATCGTCCAGACCACATTTCCCTAGTTTGCTTATGAGAATAGCACGTGGAACTGTGTCTATAGCCTTACTAAAACCAAGATATATCATGTCTACTGCTTCCCCCCATCCACTTCGGCCAGTAAATCTGTCAAAGAATGAAAATAAATTGGTTTTGCATGATTTGATCTTAACAAATTCATGCTGGTTATTCCTTAAACTCCTACTATCCTGTAGGTGCTTACAAATTAATTGTTTAGTCATTTGTTCCAGTATCTTTCCAAGTTAGGCTGACTGGTCTATAATTTCCTGCATCCTCTTTGTTCTTGCCTTTCTCCACTCCTGTGGGACCTCATTTGTCCTTCATGATAATTGGGAATGGGTCTGAGATTGTTTCAAATAGTTCCTTAAATACCACTGGATATATTTCATCAGGCCCTGTGTAATTACCCTAACAACAACTCTGCAAGGTAGGCAAGTGCTATTATCATCACCATTTTACTAATGGAGAATTGAGGGACAGAGACGCCAAGGACCAGATTTTTAAAAGGGATAATGGATACCTAGGTGGATTTTCAAACGCATGTTGATTGCTACCTCCATGGAAAGTGGGTGCCTAGGTGCTTTTGAAAATCCCATTAGACACCTATCTGCAATTTTAGGCACCTAAGTATTAGCAGCTGAGAAAATAAATAAATTTTCTATGGCTGAACCAGTAAGTATGATGATAAAAACTCATTTAGTTTGGAATGGAAATTTTTTTCCAATATTTCTTCATTAAATGAAAACCCAACCAAAAATTCATTTGGGTCGATCGAAATGTACCCAATGGTAACTGGAAACAACATTTTCAAAACAAAATATCAATCTGAAAAAAAAAGTCAATACTATTCATTTTGAAAATGTCAGAACATTTGTTTCAACATTTCCAATTATTTTTCTGTTTTTTTTCCAGTCCATAATATTTGCCAAATTTAATCTAAATTCACAGATAGATTTGGCATGTTGAAAAATGCATTTTTCAGCAAACTTTTTATGTGCTGAAAAAATCACCCAGCTTGACTAAATATCTTTTAAAATCGGCCTTTTATGGACTTGTCTAACATCACAGAAGACTTCAAGTTGTAGGCTAGCACTCTAGCTACTGGACCATCCTTCTTCTCTTGAAAAAATCAGGCTTCTTGAGGCATAATCAGAAACAATTTAGCTTTCTGAGAACTGAACTGATGTCTACAGTTATGTCTCAATAATCCTTCATTTTCCCGCTAGGACAGAGGTGGAAAAACTACGGCCCACGGGCCACATCCGGCGGGGCCATCCTGCCAGGCCCCTGAGCTCCTGGCCCGGAAGGCTAGCCTCCAGCCCCTCCCCTGTTGTCCCCCCGCCCCCGCAGCCATGCTGCAGCATGGGCAGTGCTCTGGGCAGCGGGGCTGTGTGCTCCTGCAGGGCAGCGCAGTGGCGGGGTTGGCTCCAACTGGGCAGTGCAGCTGCCAGACATGCCACTCTAAGTAGCATGGTAAAGGGGCCGGGGGGGTTGGATAATGGGCAGGGAGTCCCAGGGTGCAGTTGGATGGGGCAGAGGTTTGGGGTGGGGGTGGTCAGGGAGCAGTTGGATAGGTGTCGGAGTCCCAGGGGGCCTGTCAGGGGGCAGAGGTGTGGATAGGGGCCGGGGCAGTCAGGGGACAGGGGGGTTGGATGGGGCTGGGGTCAGGGTCAGGGCAGGGTCTTGAGAGGGGGCGGTCAGGGGACAAGGAGTGGGGGGGTTGGATGGGTCAGGGGTTCTGAGGGGGGCAGTCAGGGGGGCAGGAAGTGGAGGGGCGGATAGGGGTCAGGGGTCAGGCTCTTTGCCAGCCTTCCCTATCCAGGCCTCCATACAGTTTTGCAACCCCGATGTGGCCCTTGGGCCAAAAAGTTTTCCCACCCCTGCTCTAGGATGTACACATCTGTATCTTGTCTGTTTCTTTTCCTCAGATACTCTTTGGTTTTGTGGCTGTCTGCCATGACGTGTATATACCTTTAATGTAGCGCACCCACCTTTTGTGAATGCCCCCTGGTCAAATGCATGCATCCCTACAGTTTGTCTCAACTTCTTCCACACCTGTCAGCCTCTGCACTTGTCAGGCAGGTCTTCAGTGACTCAGCCCTCTGGCCGAGTCACACTCTGTCATGTGTGAAACAAACAAACCCATTCCAGGTTACACAATCCAAAATATCCTGCAGCCCTTCCTGGGCTCAGTCTGTCAACAGTCCAACAGGGCCTGTCTTGGTATCCTCTGTTGGCATGTCCTTCTCTGCAGCCTTCCCTAGGCTTAGTCTTTAACATGTTGAACAGGGCACATCACAGTACCCTTGCTTGGTCCAGCTAAGTTGTAAGGCTCCTACTCTGAGATTGAGCACGTCCCAAGGACTTCTTCCCTGGGGACTCCTTGCCTCTACCTGAGTCCTCAGTGACCCACAGCCTTCCTGCTGAGCCACCCCTCTTGGATTTAGTTTCTGGGGCAGGTTAAGGCAGGACCATGAGGACTCCAGCAGGGGACTTCCAGACCTAGTCCACCCCATCACAATATCCCATGCTGGCCAAGCAACCAAGATGTTAATGCAGGTACTGCTAACCAATGCCAAAATTAAAGGGCCAGCCCCAAAATTGCATGCTGGGGGGGGGGAAGTTCTCATAAGGGAGCAGCGCTGCTCTGGGAATAACTGGTGGACGTCTCTGCTGCCCTTTATTATTGACACATGTAAGAAACAATTAAACTCCTTTATGGAGACAGATAGCTGAAACAACAGCAGCCTCCACCCAAAATACAGGTATGTATCACCACCCAAAACAAAGGTACATGAAAGGCACATGTAGAGGAAGAGGTTTCACTGGGTATTTTTTGGTGTCTCTGTGGAAAAAAAGCAGGAAAAACAACAGACCTGCTCAGAGGACGTTATTTATTATTTGTATTACTGTAGCAGCTAGGAGCCCAGTCAAGGACCAGGACTCTGTTGTAAGCAGCACAAAGCTAGAACAAACCCTGGGAGGAAGCTCCTGAGAAAAAAGCATAGAAACAGAGTTTTTGGGGCTGAGTGCTGGCTGAAAGAGGCTTGGAACTGTGAGCAAAGAAATTTCTGTTTTATGATTCCTGCTCTGTTCCAGGAAAAAGGATTTTGTACATTCTTTGAAAATAAAAGGATTTGCATCAAAGAAATACCTCAGTCCAACATCAGTTTCTCCTCCTAACCAAAACAACCGTCAGGAAACCAAATTTTGGCTAATCGCTTGGGTTTTCGGTTGAATGCTGTCTCCTATAGAGTTTGGAATTTTAGGTGTTTTCTTACAAAATAC
The DNA here is from genome assembly GCF_965152235.1 of Eretmochelys imbricata. Classification (NCBI taxonomy): domain Eukaryota; kingdom Metazoa; phylum Chordata; order Testudines; family Cheloniidae; genus Eretmochelys; species Eretmochelys imbricata. Next base: position 20,873,582 of record NC_135572.1, read on the forward strand.
AGAGCTTGCAGTTCTACTTCTGGTTGATGGAGTTAGCTTTAGAACAGTTATACAACAAAGCAAGGCTATAATAAAGCAGCACCCTAAATGAAAGGTTTTGCAATGAGGGTTAACTGATAATGAAAATGAAAAGAGATGCTGTAAGTGATTAAGAGCTGAGAGCATTTGGGAAGAAAGCAAATTAAGATTCTTGAATTAACAGACATTATCTTTAGAGCTGAAAATACGATTTCTCCCTTCTCATTCCCTGACTAAAGTGAAAGACAGGACATGATAACTTACTGTACTTTTCATGACTATTTTTGCACTGCGTTCTCTTGAGCTATGGATGTTGCTGAATTGGATTATGTTGTTGATTTCTCAGGTCTTGTCCAAAGTAAGACCAGTCCATTCCATATGTGTACTCAAATGCCTTTGAGATGAATGGAAGTGAAAGTTCATCTGTGTCCATTACAGGGGCTTTGTTCATCCCCTACAGTTAACTGAAATTCAGCATTGCAGTGATTAATTCCTACAGTCCAGCTTTGTAATTCAACCACATATATTTGAACTAGTTGAAAATTCAACAAAATAATCAGATAGTTATTAGTTTTGAATTGTGGATGCAAGTCCTCCAAAAGTTACTCTTGAGAAGGCATGTAAAGGAGGAATGAACAATAGATTTGCAGATCCCTTCAGGGAGGTCACTTTGTAGTGAGCGGAACTGAAGAAAAAGGGTCAGGTTTTAGGAGGGACCTAGTTTCTTGTGGCACCAGGGGCTCAGCAGTGCAAGCGGAAACCAGGCTGTTACCAGACAAACACAGGGCTCAAAACAGGTAAGCCTGGCCTCTCAGCATGCTCAGTAAAGATCTCTTTCCTACGAGTCTACCTGCATGCTGCATCACCTATTGCTGACAAATCATATACCAAGCGTTACCAATGCTTTTTTTTTTTGTTATTTGGAGCTTAGCAAAACATTTCTGGATTTCAGTATTACGGGCCTTTAACTCATAATGCCATGAGCACTTTGGCTTTTACATATTTGCAAATAGAGAAGAAATGAATATGAAATCTGTGAAAGGTTCTAAAAGATAAAGACATTACAATCACATATATTCAGTAAAACAGTTATTGAAATCATGTTTCAATCATGCAAAACAGTCTCAGCTAAATATCACTGGATAAATGCATAATATGCCATTGTTATAGCACGACCCCAAGTTTCCACCCTCCCCTTATTCAAGTCTCCTCAACCCACATTTTTTCCATGTTGCCATCAAAATGCAAGTCAATTTACCATTAAAAATGACTTTAATGGAACCATTAAGATATGCACATACCCTAACCGACTAACTGTGTAAACTTATGGCTGTAAATCTCCTTTGTGTTCAACTCACTACCCTTATTGAATGTTTTTTGTCAGTTGTTGCGTCCCATTCCTGCTTAACATTGTGAACATGGGTATCCTAAATGATTCAATAGGACTACGCGTGTGCTTAAGTACCAGGGTGTTTGCAAGATCAAGGTCTAAAATGCTTATCCAAACCAACCCTCACCTGGGAGCTGATCCACAGCTGGTGTAAATTGGCAAACTTACAATCTGGCTTTGAATATTTTTAGTGTAAACCATCATTATTTAAAGGCACTTTTTCTTCAAGTTTGCCACTCTGTGAAACTTTCTGTTTACAATTCCATTATTCAGATATTAGAAAAGGTCACATGGCAATATCATCAGTTTATATAAAATGGTATATAAGTGATTTCTCTTGAAACCACTTGTTTGAGAATTTATGGAAGAGTGGAGTACTGCTAGATGAATACCAGGTAAGACATTTTGATTCTTTATGTAGAAAGTTGTGTGGAATCCAGCCATAAAGACTTGTGTGCTTTTGATTTTTTTCCCCCCAATATATCACACTGAAGAATCCTCTTTTGTTTCAGATTCCCAGGAGGTCAGAAAAGAGACACATACTCTTTATGAAGAGACAATAAAACATGTCTAAGAAGCTTTAAATTTTACCCTATTTTTGGCAGCTTTTCTTTTCTCTGTCTTCCATTACAACCAACTCAATACATCACTTCTGAAGAGGACATTTTTCTCCCACCACAAAAAGCCCTCCAGAAAAATCCAAACACTCAGGTCATAAATTTATTCTTCTCTTCTTCTCAAAGTACACTTGAAACTTTGTTGTCTGACAGTTGCTTTCCCCTCATTACCAGTGATTCTGAGGTATCACTTTACAGCTGACTTTGTTCTGACATAAGATCAGAAAAGCCGAAGCTTAAACGTCTAAGTCATAAATTTTAACCATTCTTCAATTCAAATGCTTCCTGAAGACTATTCCCCATTCCATGCTTTGTAGATGTCATTTTTTCCTGCTATTCATTACATAAGAACATAAGAATGGCCATACTGGGTCAGACCAAAGGTCCATCTAGCCAGTATCCTGTCTTCCAACAATGGCCAATGCCAGGTGCCCCAGAGGGAATGACCAGAACAGGTAATCATCAAGTGATCCATCCCCTGTTGCCCATTCCCAGCTTCTGGCAAACAGAGGCTAGGGACACCTTCCCTGCCCATCCTGACTAATAGCCATTGATGGACCTATGCTCCATGAACTTATCTAGTTCTTTTTTTCATCCTGTGACAGTGGTCACCTTCACAACATCCTCTGGCAAGGAGTTTCACAGGTTGACTGTACTTTGTATGAAAAAATACCTCCTTTTGATTGTTTTAAACCTGCTATTACAATGCCCTCTAGAACTGCTGACAATGACTAGCTGAGTTTGGCTTTTTAGATAGCTCCACGTCTGAATTTTTCTAACTATCATCATTACTAAGATTCACCTCGTCTTTCTTTTAATTAGATATCCTACACACAGGTATGCTTCCAGCGACCAAATCACCTTATCATGTGATGCTTTCACTTACCCAGCAGGACTGGACTGAGTCAGCATTTTTGTGTGAGACCCCTTTACCAAGAACCAAATATGTACTTCAGGAAGTGTTACTGGTTACTGGTGTTTCAGTAGATGATAGTCCACACTTTAACTCAGTAGAGAATCACATGCATCAGTATGATAGGAGGAACTGTGTTGCTCATCTTTTCAATAAGATCTACAACCAAGGGCCAGAGCATTTGTGGTTATTGAAGATCCATTGTCACATTTTGCAAGAATAGAGTATTGATCCTGGTTTCCTGGCCAAATTCCACTTTATGTAGTTAATTGATTTACTGAGATTTCAACGTCCAATCTTGATTTTAAAATTATCAGTGATGGAGAATCCACCAGGACCCTTGGTAAATAGTTCCAACAGTTAATTACCCTCACTGTAAAAAAATGTACCCCTTATTTCCAGTGTGAACATTATTTAGCTTCAACTTCCAGCCATTGGAATATATTATCCTTTGACTGCTAGACTGAAGAGCCCATTATCAAATATTTGTTCTCCATGCAGATTCTTATTATTAACTGTAAACAAGTCACCCGTTAACCTTCTCTTTGCCTAAACTAAATAGATTGAGCTTGAGTTGAGAGGCATGTTTTCTAATCCTTTAATCATTCTCATGGCTCTTTTCTGAGCTCTCTCCAATTTATCAGCATCCTTTTTGAATTGTGGGCACCAGAACGAGGCACAGTATTTCAGCAGTGGTCAGACCAGTGCCAAGTGCAGGGGAAAAACAACCTCTCTGTTCCTGCTCAAAATTCCTCCTGTTAGATATCCTAGGATCGCATTAGCTCTTTTGGTCACAGTGTCACACTGGGAGCTCATGTTCTCCACCATGACCCTCAAGTCTTTTTCAGAGTCACTGCTTCCTAGGATAGAGCCCCCCGATCCTGGAAGTAGGGCCTACATTCTTTTCCCTAGATGTATACATTTACATTTAGCCATTTTAAAATGCATATTGTTTGCTTGCACCCAGCTTACTAAGTGATCCAGATCACTCTGTATCAGTGATCTGTCCTCTTCACTGTTTATGATTCCCCCAATTTTTTGTGTCAGCTGCAACCTTTATCAGTGAGGATTTTATGTTTTTTTTCCAGGTCATTGATAAAACTGTTAAAAGCCAAGAACCAATCCCAGTGGGACCCCACTAGAAGCACACTCTTTTGATGATGAGTCCCCATTAACAATTACATTTTGTTACGTATTAGCCAACTTTCAATCCATTTAATATCTGCTATTTTATATCATTCTAGTTTTTAATCAAACTGTTGTGCAATACTAACTCAGTCAAGCACCTCACAGAAGTCTAAATACATTATATCAACATTATTATTGTTATCAACCAACTTGTAATCTCATCAAAAAAGGTATTAAGTTCATTTGAGAGAATTTATTTTCCATCAATCCATGCTCATTGGCATTAAGTATATTACTCTCCTTTAATTATCTCTTAATTGAGTTCCATATCAGCTGTTCCATTATCTGGCCACAATATTAGTTTTCTTCCAGTCTTCTGGAACTTCCCCAATGCTCAAGACTTATTGAAAACAAACATTACCATTCTTGGAATCTCCTCCACAGCTCTTTTAAAACTCTTAGATGCAAGTTACCTGGACCGGCTGATATAAAAATGTCTGCCTTGAGTAGCTGCTGTTTAACATCTTTCAGAGATACTAGTGGAATGAAAAGAGTGTTATCATCAATATATGATATAAGTACATCTTCTGTTTTCCCCAAAACACAGAACAAAGTATTTATTGAACTTATTGAATGCCTTTTCTGCATTATTATTGAGAATTCTATCATTTCCATCGAGTAATGGACCAATACAATTGTTAGGATACTTTTTGTTTCCAATCTACTTTAAAAGCTCCTTCTATTTGTGTGACATTACTCCAGGTACAATCTGGACTGATGAACAGCTGTGTCCCCTCAGTTCTCCAGCTTGGGGTGCCTTTTACACTGCTTTGCTATGAGAGCTACCACTCCTGGTCTGCTTCCATACAGCTGCCAGCGTATAAGTTTCTCCCAGTTATATTGTTTGAGTGCTATAGCCAGCCACTCTTTAATTACTCTGCAGAGCAACACCAGCGAATTCCTAGTCCCAGACTTTCCCCAGAAATGTTCATATTCTACTGCCCACTCTCTCCTGGACAATATAAGCTCATATAATGTCTGTCGTTATATTCATAGAAAATGACATGCCCAAATCCTGCTATCCCAAATGGAGTTTACCAAACACTTCAGTCCAAACACACTGGTTTAGATAAAAACAATAAAACAAGTTTATTACCTACAGAAAGATAGATGACAAGTAATGCAACATAAAAGTCAGAATTGGTTACAAGAAAATAAAAGTAAAAAGCAACTAATGCCTAACTTAACAAGCTAAGTGCATTAAAAGCAAAGGTCTCTCTCACCACATGTTACAGCAGTATTACTAGCTGAATCTCTTTCAGTCAAGATCCCTCACCCAGTCCAATACTGCTTCGTTTGTTCTTCAAGTGTCGTTGATGCCGTGGATAGAGGGAAAGGGAGAGAAAATTTGGGGCATCTGTCCTCCTTTCTTGTAGCTCTTTCTCTTCTTTAAGAATCATCTCCAGCTGAGGTTCAGGAGACGGAAAGTCTGTGTAGGTGGGAATCCCCAGCTGTTTCTTTGTCAAAATGTAGATTTTCGCCCATATCCACTTTCCTGCCAAAGAATGGCCACTTAACCAGATGGTGGTCTATTTGATTTTGTTGACACCTGGATGAGGGGTGGGCTAGCCTTTTGTCCGTGGGGAACTGATCTGTGACTGCTCTCCAGACTTGGCACATGTCTTAGTAATATCATATAGTAGAATCCTATAACTTTACATACAATGTTGCCACACATATTTTACGAGAACAATAATGATCAGCAAATTATGAGTTTTCAAATTATACCTCACAAGGCATAGTTTGTACAAAATCTATCAGAGACTTGTAAAAGGGGTGAACATAGGGGTACAGACTGTCACAATTTATCCTTCACTTGCTGGTCATATATTTCTCTTGTGTCCCTTTGCTTCACTTACTAATTTTCTACAATTCCTGGCTTTGATTTATATTCACTACTATCAAGTTCCCCTTTCTTCCATTTTGTTATATATATATAAAGAACATATATATATGTTCACCCCTTTTACAAGTCTCTGATAGATTTTGTACAAACTATGCCTTGTGAGGTATAATTTGAAAACTCATAATTTGCTGATCATTATTGTTCTCGTAAAATATGTGTGGCAACATTGTATGTAAAGTTATAGGATTCTACTATATGATATTACTAAGACATGTGCCAAGTCTGGAGAGCAGTCACAGATCAGTTCCCCACGGACAAAAGGCTAGCCCACCCCTCATCCAGGTGTCAACAAAATCAAATAGACCACCATCTGGTTAAGTGGCCATTCTTTGGCAGGAAAGTGGATATTATATAAATAATAATATATTTTTTTCTAGCTGCCTTCACTTCCTCTCTAAACCAGGTCAGTTTTTTAACCACAACAGATTTCTTCCTTCATTGTGGCTTTCTGGGCATCTAGTAAAGTGTTCTTAAACAATTCCCAATTACTGTTCATATTTTTCTTATTAAATTCTTCCACCCAGTTGATTTTGTTCATACGTGTTTTGAGCTTTGTGACATTGAACTTTTGGAAGCACCAAGTATATATCTTACTGGTCTGGACTTTACTTTGCTTGCACATTATACATCTGATCAAGTCATGATCACTTGTACCTAAGCTACCACTAATTTTTAGTTCTGATCAGGTTTCAGAGTAGCAGCCGTGTTAGTCTGTATCCGCAAAAAGAAATGGAGGACTTGTGGCACCTTAGAGACTAACAAATTTATTTGAGCATGAGCTTTCGTGAGCTACAGCTCCTGCTCTCTTGCTGGTAATAGCTCACCTTACCTGATCACTCTCATTACAGTGTGTATGGTAACACCCATTGTTTCATGTTCTCTGTGTATATAAATCTCCCCACTGTATTTTCCACTGAATGCATCCGATGAAGTGAGCTGTAGCTCACAAAAGCTTATGCTCAAATAAATTTGTTAGTGTCTAAGGTGCCACAAGTACTCCTTTTCTTTTTTCTTTAGTTCTGATCAGTTCCTCTTTATCTGTTAAGGCAAGGTCTAATATAGAACACCCCCATGTTGGATGCAACACTTTTTGAGTTAGCAAATTGTGATCTATAATATTTAGAAATTCTACGGATGTGTTAGTACTGGCACCACAAGATCTCTTAGACACTCTTCTTCTTCAGCGCACTTCCAAATTCCCTGAAGTCATCTATTATCTGTGAGATATCCGCAACAGTGTTGTTAGTGTTGATGTGAATTGTCACCAATAGATCCTTGCCTGTTGACTTGATAAGCCTAACCAATCTTAGAGTGACATCTTGTGTCTTAGCTAGGGGATGACAGCACTCTGGCTTTTTTTCCATTTGTCCCATATAGAATGTTCTTTTGATTCTTCTGAGAACTGAATCCCTAATAAATATCATTTGTCTCCCTTGGGCAGTTGGAGGATCCCTCTTACAGGTTGTGCTGAGCTACCACCTGTAGGTATATCCTGCGCACATCTCCATTCCCTTGGACCAGCTGAACCTTGAGAGATATCTTCTACAGTTTCCCCATTGAGGTTCTGGAATCAATTAGAAACTTTTAGCTGTGTAGAAATCCTCCTGGTCCTCTTCTCTCTGGTGGTCATTTCCTGCCCATCCTCATCCATCTCCAGCTGTGTAAAATACAACCCTGACCTCTTGCCTCTGGTTGTTATGAGCTGCCAGGCCTCCTTTCTCACTTTCTCTCTCTCCAGCTCCTTGGTGCCATCTCCTTCCTTTCTTGAACTGATGTTTCCCAAACCGGGTAGCCTAGGAACTCCTCATCTTCTGTGGTTCTCCAGAGCATCCCTACTTCCCTCTCCAATCCAAGAATCTTTTCTTCCAGCACAGCCACCAACTTGCACTTCCTACACATTCTGGCTTCAGGAAAGAAAAAAAATGGTATATCCATTGAAATTCACCACCACTGTTCCATCACTGGCCACTGTGGAATTACACATAGAGGTGGACCTGGAAGGAAAGCCTCTCATGCTGCCTTCAAAACTCTCCTGTTAGGTGCCTCTGTATTCATGGCTCTTGAGTTCACCCAGAAAGTGACATCTTATACCAAGTTTCCCTGCTTACCTCACCTCAGCTGCATCCCTCAAAAAGTGGGACTTACCAAAGTTCCAAGGGTCAGAGCCACGTGGCCCTTACCAGGGCACCAACAAACAGATCTGTCAGCTGCCTCCTCAGGGGCTGACAGCCCAGCTACACAGACCATACACAGAGAATAAATAAATGAACAGTCAAACAAACAACCCACAGGTGGCCAAACATACTGCTCACTAAGTCCCAATACCTCCAACCACAGAGTCTACTTCTACACTCTCTGAAACTCTCCTGTTAGCTACCTCTGTTCACAGCTGTGAATATAGCTAGTGATCTTCCATTCTATAGCCTTGGTGAACATTTTTCACAACGTTAAGGAAATGGATGTAACAGATTGAGGAAATGGTGTTCCCCTTGACTCTTTAATTATTATTATTATTATAGTAGTAACTCGGTATCCTGCTCAAAGATGAGAGCTTCATTGTGCTAGGCGCCGTGCAGGTAAAGCAACAAAGTCAACATACCCTGCTCCAGAGATCCTACCAGTCAGACCAGATGCAAAAGGTGGGCAACACAAATAGGGCAGGAGGATCAGGTAAAGCTAACAGACTTCCAAGAATCTCCTTCCTTAGAGGTTTTTAAGGTCAGGCTTGACAAAGCCCTGGCTGGGATGATTTAACTGGGAATTGGTCCTGCTTCGAGCAGGGGGTTGGACTAGATGACCTTCTGGGGTCCCTTCCAACCCTGATATTCTATGATTCTATGATTCTATGACTTGAGCAGCAAAGCTGCAGTCACAGTGTTATTAACTGAGTACAGTGAATCAAAATGTACTATCCTGTTAACAAGGGTCAGGCTTTCCAGGAGATATGGGTGAACTGACCATAAGGTTCCTTACAACTGTAATAACATGTAGAGTGTCTTCTGCATGGACTCCTGTCTCCTCTTCTTATGAGCTCTACAATCAAGGGAGTTCATGCCAGCAGAGACTTTAGCCCAGCAACTTCATATAACACATTAATTTCCCACCCACAGCAAAGAACATTTCTAGCTCATTCGCCATCTCAAATAGGCCCAAATGACTTTCCAAGCAATTTCTGTCCTGCCATTTTTAAAAGATGGATTTTTCTGCTCATTCAAGCTCTCATTACACTTCTAGCTCCATTTAGCTTAGGGCCCTGTAATGAGTCAGGAAACATGAAAATTTAAACAAAAAAATGTTTCCCAAACCCCAGTGGGGATGTAAGGGCCGGGAACATTAGAAGTTTTCAGCCCCATTATAAAAAGCCCTAGGTCTGCATAGATCTAAGCTAGTACAATACTTATTTGCATAAGTCTAATTCTTTGAAAAAATAGCAAAAATGGTCATTTTTCATGTCATGCCACTTTTAATTCTGGAAAGGGCCAATTTTGCATTTTATATCCAACAACTGAAACACAGAAAGAAAATGACCTTATCTGGCTACCAGAGTAAAAATAAACCAAAAAACCCCCAGCTCACCCAGCTCCATTTAAGTAGCTATTAAATGCATAAATAAAACCGAACCCTAAAATGAATGCACTACTTTCTAAGGGGAAAACACTGCTTCCTTCACCACCTTGCATGAAGGAAACCTGGGATAATGGCTCACTTTACAACAGGTAATCCTGAGTGAGTGCATAACTTCACAACCTACACCACGCACATCAGGTTACCTCTGAGCTGCCCAACCTCATGTATGGAACTACATTCGGGCACATTAGCTTCAGACCTCCCATTACCTCAGAGAAACTCAACCTGCTTCACTACAACTGGAAATGTGGAAACCTGGACTCATAGTATAAATTTACATCAGAAAGCCTGGCTCATGGGAACTGCTTTTACTAGGGGGCATTTGACTTATTCTTTGGTGTTTGGAAAGCCTACATTTGCATCCTGTAAAACTCATCCAAATCACTGACTTTCCTTCAGATCAGTACAGTGAGCTAGATCCTCAGCATGTGTTAACAGCCATAGTTCTCCTTGATTTGAATGGAACTTGTACCAGTTTATATTAGCTGAAGATTAATGGATTCTCCCATTAGTTTGACAGATAAGAATTTTGACTTGAATTCTGGGTTTATTTGTTTTTATGGCTTCTCACATGGGAAGCGAGTCCAATCCTGGATTTGCAAATGTGGTTGCTTGTTTTGCAAGTGTAGTCACTTCTTTGTTGTGGGGAGGCTTTGAAGTGTTGGCCTTATGATGTGGTCTCTTCTCCTGCAGAGACTTCACACACCATTCCTCAAAAATGGACATGGCCTCAGGGCACAGCTCTCTCCTTCTGGGTGTGCCCAGTGCAATAAGTTCCCAGGTTTTAATGTCCATCTTGCATGCTCTGAGGATGGGTCAACACTTAGAGTGGCTGTAGAACACTGCTTTCGGTATACAGAAAACCTCCATGTACACCATGTGTCCAACCCAGGAAAGTTGAGCCCTGATGAGTATGCGTTTGGTGCCAATGATTTGGCATCTCTCAAGGACTGGTAGAGCTCTCCAGCTGATTGGCGTGGCATTGATAGAGCATCCATGTCTTAAAGCTGTAGAGGAGTGGGGTGAGTAACCCAATGTGGTAGATTTTTATCTTTATTCTGAGGCAGATTTCATGCTCCCTCCAGAGGCTATGGGTGAGCCAGCTAAATGCCAAGCTGGCCGTTGCCAGGCACTGAGTGATCTCACCCTTCAACATGGCATTGGTGGAAAGTGTTCTATCCAGATAGCAGTATTTCCTGACCGAGTTGAGGGGAATGTCATCAGTTATAAAGCTGGGATCAAGGTGCTCATGAGGTTGGTGGTCTGGTGTTAGCTGGTACGTGGCCTCCCTCTTTTTCAGGCTGATTGTGAAGCCAAAGCATTTTGAGCTGTAGGCAAAGCATTCCACAGTAAGCTGAATGTCCTTGAGTGTTTGTGCAGTGAGGGCATGTTTGGAGGCAAACAGGAGCTCTCTTAATAGCTGTCTAATTAAACTGAGCTGTGCTCTGAGCTGCTGTAGATTAATTAGATGCCTGTCCAATCTAAAGTGGATGTGTATGCTTCTGTCAAAGTCCTGGAATACAAACAAGAGCATGTCTGAAAAGACAATGGCAAAGGGTACTAGAGCTATTACGCATTCTTCTCTGATGCTGTTGGTGACAGGGGAGGCATCTGATGAGTCACCACATGCCATAACCCTGGCCATCGTGCCATTATGAAATGAGTGGATGGCAGCAATCATTTTCTCTGGGCAACCAACTTTATAAAGGTATTTCCATAGGCCTTTACGATTCATTGTGTTGAAGGCCTTGGTCAGGTCAACAAACACTGAGTACAGGTCTTTGTTCTGTTCAGCAGCCTCCTCTTGTATTTGTCAGACTGCAACAGTCATGTCCATGGTGACACAGCCAGCACGAAAGCCGCACTATGACTCCGGATACATCAGGTTCACTAGGTGAGAGACAAACCTGTAGAGGACAACCCGTGCAAGGAACTTCCCTGCTATAGAGAGCAGTGAGATTCTTTGATGGTTGTCACAGCTAGATATGTTTTCCTTCCTTATGTATAGATAGACTATGTAAGCATCCTTATACTCCTGGGGTATGGCACCCTGTTCCCATATAGTCTTAGAAAGGCTGGTGAGTTTCCTGACCAGGTAGTGCACATTTGTAAACGTTAGGTGAAATGTTGTCAGGTCCTGGAGATTTGCTCATGGACAGCTGCTTGATGGCCTTAGAAACCTCATCTAAAGAACGGTCCATGGGCATCTCCTCCAGGACAGGATGCTGTGGGAGTGAGTTGATAGCTTCATCAGACATAGTGAATTGAAACTTCCGGAGACTATCAAAGTGCTCTGCCCAGCAAGAGAGAGTATTGCCTTTGTCTGTGAGCAGTCAGTTACCATCTGCTGTGAGGACAGGGGCTGTGAGACTGGATTCTGGCTCATCCACAGTACGGAGACCTTTGTAGAAGGCTTCCATGTCATACTGGGCAGCCACTTCCTGCAGTTCTGCAGACTTCTGCCACCACCAGTTGTTGTTCATTAGTCTTAATCAGGTTTGTAGTGTATGTTTGGCCGGATGCTACCTAGTCTTCATTGCTGACTTCTTGTTCAAGATGTAGGACTTGTTTATACTGTGCATGATCTGCAGTGCCTGGTCTATCTCAAGGTAATTCTCATCAAACCAGTCTTCATTACATTTCTGCATTACAAAGTCAAGAACCTTGGATGCTATATTATATGTGACATCTCTGAGCTTCTACCAGGTTGCCTCAATGTCTGTGGAGTGGTGTGGGACCTCAGTTAATGCAGTCTCCAATGTCTGTTCCAACTTTGCTTGTTCGTGTGAAAGAAGTATTTCAGTCAAGAATTGGCAAATCAGCCCTACTTCTCTTTGTTTGCAGTGTTGTAGCTCTGTTGTTCCCAAGATGTTAGAGAGAGAGAACCCAGACCTCAAGAAGAGTTCTGTGCAAGCTTGAAAGCTTGTCTCTTTCACCAACAGAAGCCATTCCAATAAAAGATATTACTGCACCCACTTTGTGTCCCTATCTTGGCATTTATAATGTGCTCATTGCCATGGCCTCTGGACTCCTTACAGAGGCCTAATGCCCAGTTTCCACATTTGGAAGCATGAGTTTGAGTTTCCCTGATATAGAATAATTCATGAGACCAAGTTTGCTGCTTTAGACTGGGTTTCATGACATATTATAGTTCATCCTCATTAGGGCTGAGCAAGTAACTGACTTTTTGGTGTGGTCGCTGAACTGAAAAATCCAAAAATGAATTTAATTCATTTGAACTGAAATGGATTTTTTCCCTCCGTAAAATGAAAAACTAAAAAAAAAAAAAAAGTTCTAGTTGAACAAAACATTTTGAAACAAAATGCCATCATGGTTTATTTCAAAAATGTCAAAATGAACTGTTTTGACATTTCTGGGTTTTTTTATTGGTTTGGTTTTGGTTTTGGCTGAAACTATTCACCAAATTCGTAAATTATAATTTATAAATTATTTCCGTGATCTGAAACATGCATTGTTTCGTGAATTTACATTTCCCTGAAAGAAATTCATCCAGCTCTGCAAAGCTAAGAATGGGGCAAGTTTTCGTTGATGTCAATCAAAGCAAAATGCTAAGTTTTCATGATACATTGCGAAGCAAGAAGCAAGGGTCAACGATCTCCCACAATGCAGAGCCTGAAGCAGTAACCTGGATCTGTAGATTGTATATATGAAGCCATGTGATGTAAAATATCAAGCAATGAACGGAACTGTAATCTATCTCATGCAAACTTATGTGACACTATTGCAGAATGACACATTTGGATCTCTTGTAGAAAATTATACATAAGCTTACTTTTTGGTGATGAAATGTTATATAACTAGAAGTGGGTTTCTGATGTCAGTTTAAAGAAGGCTGATTTTGCCCCTCATATAAAGTGGTGCAGGAGCCTTTGTTTCCCCAAACGAAAGTAATGAGTGAGTTGGGGCTGCCTTGCACAGGTAGAAAGCTATTCATAATGTTAGTTTTCAAAATATAGAAAGTATCAGTTGGCTCCTTTGTTATGCAGGGTGTGATGCTAGATTCTCCTAGCCTGAAGGGTGAAGTTCCATGCTAGAAAATGAAGGTGGGACCTCAGTTTTCCCAACAAAATGGTGCACAATGCCAGGTTTTTTGAAACTGAACATTTTAGAAAATAGTTCATAATCCTCAAACACTTAACTCAAGAGGCAGGGCCTTTTGGAGTGAGAAGATCTGACTTAGGTCCACACTATAATACCATGGCCATGACATATGTCATGGTAACAACCACTAAGTCCTAGGGGGGTGGATTTGTTCTAACCCTTTCACTCCAAACACAAGTAGTGATTTTTGGTTTTGTTTGCAGGTCTAGCTTCTTGATAACTCTCAAAGCATTTCAGGTAAATGGGGTCTGCAATATGTTTCTTTTATCAGTCCCGGAAACCATGCACTTAAGTGTGGAGATTCCCCACACATTTAAAGAAATAAGATGAATCACCATTTAGAAAAGGCTCTAGTGTCAAATCCTGCCATCTTTAATAAGGGAAAATTCCCATGGAATGCAAAGGAAGCTCTGCCAGATTAAGGGCTGAATAAAAAGTGCAAGATCTGAATCCTACAGCCAATCAATCTCAAGTTAAAAAAAAAGATTGTTTTCGATTCTTCTTTTCCTTAGGTACGATCCATTCTGCTAACTCGTCACTTATGCTCTATTTTTACCAACTGATGAATTTCATGGATGCTTGCCCTGTTTGATTCAGTGCTGTGGGTCATATTATTTCATTTACTTTAAGAAGTGATCAGCATCAGGAGGACATGATGAACCTAAATTGCAAAAATGCTGGCTGCCTGCCAAGAATCTGAAGTGTGGAGCACTTATATTCAGCTGCACTTGAGAACAGATAGCTTCACCGTATAAAGAACCTGCGAAGGGGCATGTATGCTCTTGCTTAGAGGGTGGCACAGAAGGAGCTGAGACAGGGCTGAAGGGATGATGGAAATTCTCCTGCTAGTCTCAATATAAAGCTGCCCGTACAAAAAGAAATACAGGCAAAATTCTCAAACATGCCTGAATGACTTAGGAACCTACATCCATTTGGTTTTAGGTTCCTAAGCCACTTAGACACATTTAAAAAATGTCTCCTTATATCTCAGCAGCAAAGTGATCTAATTAAAGGTCCATGGCTTCCCCCAAGACCTTGACCAGAGTGATTCAATCCAGCAGAAACCAAAATAACTTACAATGGTTTGTTTGTACCAAAAGAGGCTGTTAGATTCAGCAGAGGTCTTTTGTTAAGGATTAAGTTGAATACAGTAAGTTGTGGCTAGAGTAAGCCATTTACTGACCTTTATTGTCTGACCAGGCCTCAGATTTTGCATATTTGGATGACTAGCTTGAGACACCATGGACCTCGTGTGCAAGGTGCCTAACACCCACAGCTCCCCCTGGGTGTCATGCTGCCCACAGGAGAATGGTGGCCACTCAGCATTTTTGCAAATCAGGTCAAGATACCTCAAGATAATGATACTTTCCCTGTAGATAGGTTATTCCATATCTGCCTGCTTCCGGTGTTCTTGCACCTTCCTCTGGAGCATCTTGTGCAGGCTGCTGTCAGAGACAGGATACTGAACTAAAGGGACGATAGGAATGGTCCACTGTGGCCATTCCTATGTTCCTAGCTGGAGGCAGACATTTCAAAATGTGCCCCACTTTTGTTCTTCTCTTGTCAAACTGTCCGCCCTTCAAGTGGAACTGAGTTTTACAGGAGTCTCTCTCAGCACAGCAGTGACCAGAGCGGAGGTTGCGGGTTGCTGACACGCAACTTGATGTTTTCACTTTTAAATGAAATATAAAAGTTTAGCTGTCTTCAGCATTCAGCGGGTCTGATTTTTATGAAAGAGGGAAAAAAAGTTTCTGTTGCTGCATTAGAACCTAAATGTAAGCGGGGGAATAGTCCTGCTCTTGTGGGGAACTTTCCTGGCTTCTGCACTACCCCAGTGAAGTGGGCTAGCAAAAGGATCTGAGTCCTCGCTCCCACTTCCTTTACCCCGTGGCCTCCCTGCCCTTGAGGACTCCCCTTCCACTCTCCTGTCTGGCCGAGTCCTCGTAACCCCAACAAGTCTGGGCCCAGGATTCCTGGGGGGCTCGACCCCCAACCCTGCTGTGGTCACCTAGGACAGGGGCTAGGGTGTCCCCACTCCGGGGTACTCTCTCTGCACTGGGCAGTTCTCTGACCCACTGACCATTACATACAAGTTAAAGCAAATGCAAGTTATTTAATCAACAATTAATTTTAAAAAGAATAAGGAATAATGGGAAAGGTTAAAGGAAACACATCACCCCGCTCTGTGGCAGGGAACATCATAAACAGTATCTCTGGAATGTCCGGGCAGTTCACAGTCTGTTCCTTGTAAGTCCCAGGCCTTCTTCTCAGGCCCTGGCTTTGCTGCAGGGATGCTGTGGGTTGGACACTTGCTCTGGTGGTGGCCACACGCTCTCAGGCTCTAAGTCGTAGGGCCCTTCTTCCCAGTGTCGCCCCCGCCCTGTCAGGGTTACGATCCAAGCCTGGCCTGCCGAGCCCCTTGGCTGAGGCGTCTCCCTGTGCTGGGCCCACTGCCCAGGGTCCCCCTCGGTCTTCCCAGCACCCAGCTCACTGCACCCAGCTCTGGACGGCTCCAGCCCCAGCTCCACCACTCTATCTCAGCACTGCTGCTGCTGCTCTGCCTCCAGCTCCCTGGGCTGCTTCTTTGGCCCCTCTGCTTCTGGTTGGTACAGCTCTGCTCCCAGGACAGGTCTGCTCTGCGACTCTGCTCTCAGCACTGACTTGCTTCGTGGGCTGCTTTTCTGGCCCCTCTGGCTCTGGTTGCTGCAGCTCTGCTCCCTGGGCAAGTCTGCTCTCTCTGGGCTGCTTTTCTGGTCCCTCTGGATCTGGCACAGCTCTGCTCCCCAGCTCAGCTTGGACCTCTGCTTTCTCCTTAGCTCGGCCCCACTCTGTCTGACCCAGGCAATTCCAGCTCACATGGAGGACGGGACCTCCCTGGCCTCCTGACTCCCTGATTAGCCTGCCCGCCATGTCATTCAGGCTGACCTGGAGCATTGGCCTCTCCCCATTGTTCCTGGGGACTATCAGTCTCAGGGTCCTGATTTCCCATAGACCCTTCCCCTTTTAGTACTGGGAGCTAGCCAACCAAAACACCCCCACTGAATCTTAGTAAGGGGGCAACCGTCCCCTTACATAAAGTTCCACCTTTTGAGAAATTAAGCATGCTGACAATGGAGCTCTCTTGAAAGCCTTGCAAAAAAGACTTTGTGAAATAGAATTGTAAGGAATTTATATATAGTACACACACACACACACTCATATATCAGGTGATCTATCTGGGCAGAACATTTTTACACTGAGGATGTGGCAAAGGGCATGTTCAGATTTAATATTTGTGTCAAGAGTGAATCTTATTATTCTAACCCAGCACAGTAATAGATTTAACATCCACATTCCCTTTGCTTATTAAAATCTGGACATTATATAGAATTATGTAGGACGATCTGAAAATTCAGCTACATACAGTAAGTAATTGTTTTTTACTTTCGTTTTTAAAATAAAGGGCCGGCTCCTCAATGGGTTTAAACTTAATTTAACGATTCCTGTGTTGAAAGCTAAGCATAAGGGGCTTAAATTTCCATCCCATTTATTTTGATAAAATAATTTGATCATTTTGGTAGTATATTAAGTCCTTTTATGTCTCTTTGTTATATAATTTTTCTAATTGATTTATTATTATCTGCATTGCATTAGCTCTTAGGGGCTCCAATCATAGACCAGGGCCCCACTGTGCCAGGTGCCGTACAAAGAATAAAAAGATGGTCCTTACTTCATGGACTTCATATGAAATAGAACTGGTCAATTTTTTGAAAAAAAGATTTCATAAAAAATGGACTCCTGAATTTTTTGTTTGTTTCTCAAAACACAAAATTTATCCAAAAAACCCCATTAGGGTTACCAAAATATTCTGATTACCAAAGCTAGTTTTTAGTGAACAAAATATGTCACTAACCATTTAGGTTATGGTTTTGATAACATTTTTATCATTTGGAATTAAAAATGTCATAACATCTTTACCAAAACTGAAAATTTGTAAACATCAAAAGTTTTTTTCCCAAAAATGTTTTCACTTTTGAAAAAGGGCCATATTTTGACCAAAAAACATTTCATTTGAAAAATGTCAATGAGCTATAATATGGAGGAACATTACCTAGATAGAAATAACACATCTTTTTTGCACAGGGAGCAGTAAGACTTAGTATGTAAGGTAGTTGACTAGGCTTCAGGAACCCTGGGTTCAATTCCTGACTCTTCCATTGGCCTGTTGGGTGACTTTGGGCAAGTCACTTACAGATAACAATGTTGTTATCCTTTGTAAAGCACTTTGAGATCTATGTATGAAAAGTGCTATATCAGCTCTGTGTTTTTAGGACCAGATTCTCATGACATTTCTTCTGTTGAGTAGTATATAACCCCACAAATAGTCCTATTCAAATCAAGTCAACTAGCCTTGTGGATAGTGGAGAAGCGGTAGATGTGGTATATCTTGACTTTAGTAAGGCTTTTGATACTGTCTCACATGACCTTCTTATAAACAAACTAGGAGCTAGATGGAGCTACTATAAGGTGGGTGCAAAACTGGTTGGAAAATTGTTCCCAGAGAATAGTTATCAGTGGTTCACAGTCATGCTGGAAGAGCATAATGAGTGGGGTCCCACAGGGATCCGTTCTGGGTCTGGTTCTATTCAATATCTTCATCAATGATTTAGATAATGACATAGAGAGTACACTTGCAAAACACTGTTGCAAAAAAACCAAACATCATTCTTGGATGTATTAGCAGGAGTATTGTAAGCAAGACACGAGAAGTAATTCTTCCACTCTACTCCGCACTGATTAGGCCTCAGCTGGAGTAGTGTGTCCAGTTCTGGGTGCCATATTTCAGGAACGATGTGGACAAATTTGAGAAAGTCCAGAGAAGAGCAACAAAAATGATTAAAGGTCTAGAAAACATGACCTTTAAGGGAAGATTGAAAAATTGGGTTTGTTTAGTCTGGAGAAGAGAAGACAGAGGGGACATGATAACTGTATTCAAGTACATAAAAGGTTGTTACAAGAAGGAGGGAGAAGAACTGTTCTGAGGATAGGACAAGAAGCAATGGGCTTAAATTGCAGCAAGGATGGTTTAGGTTGGACATTAGGAAAAACTTCCTGTCAGGGTGGTTAAGCACTGGAATAAATTGCCTGGGGAGGTTGTGAAATCTCCGTCATTGGAAATTTTTAAGAGTGGTTTAGACAAACACACCTGTCAGGAATGTTCTAGATAATACTTAGTCTTGCCATGAGTGCAGGGGACTGGACTAGATAACCTCTCGAGGTTCCTTCCAGTCCTATGATTCTATGATTCTGTGTGGAATAAGGTACTTCTAAGTGGAAGGATATCAGAATTTGCCTCATAGCAATATGAGGAAACAAATTACATCAATTAAAAAACAAACTGCCTATAATGTTATTTCCATGCCACCATATTAAAACCCCTCATCTTTAGAACTCAGCACTGACTAAAAGGAGAGCCCATTAATACTCTTCTCCTTCTACCTCTGTGAGTTTTACCCATCTTTATCTATTATATCTTCATGAGAAGATTTAAAGAAAATGGCTGACTGGAATAATGACTCTCTCTGCAAACATTGACCTTTCATGAGTGTGACCTATGTTAAAATCAAGGCAATGGCCAGAGAACTGAGATGACATTAAAAATTGTTGACTCTGTTCTATAAATAAAGAGATGTAAGATATGTCAAAAACTGCTTTTAATTAAAACCAGGTAAAGATCAACCCTTCTTAAGCCTGTTGACATTAAACAAAGATTTTCGTTTGGTCTTCTTATGTGGCCAAAAGAAAATAGTATTATCTGGCATTATGGAGCATCAATAAGTAACATTCAGTCTAGGGACCCAATCTTGCAAACCCATGTTCATAGGTGTAATCCTTATGTATGCAAATTCAATGGAATCCTGCATAGGAGTGTCATTGGCCTGCTTTCACTTCCTCTGATGTCAATGGGAGTCTTGACATTGACTTTAGCAGACGCAGGATCAGTCCCTATGATTTGTGGGCCATTAGCTTGGTCTTGCAGAATAGTTTGTCATGTAGTTTTACTCTCTTTCCCGTGTTTGATCATTACAACAAAGCTAATATTTAAAATTAACATTATATTTGAGAGCAGAGTTTGTCAAAGGACTAGCTAGGAGTAGGTGAGAGACAGCAGACCTCTCAAACTTTCTTTCAAGTGTCAACTTTCAGGTAAAAATAAAAGTTAAACTCTTTCTGTTATGGTTGAAAGGAAAATCTTCAAAATATGACCCAACTGACTGATGCAATGGTGTCTGCTTGAATTTGAAGAGAGCCTGAAACAATAACTTGGAGGCTGTACACTGTCCATTCTATTCAATGGGGGTTAACTCAGGTGATACTTTACATGTTAATTATCTCACTGATCATCAAAGCATGTAAGCAAGGAGAGGACATGTATTATGAAAATCAACATCAGCATTTTTCAGCAATATTGGATTTACTCCTTTGTGGGGTGAGGGAAGAGAGACAAAGGACTAGCCTTTGGGAAGAACATGTAATAATTAAGATCAGCAGGATTTTAACACTTCATGGTAAGACTGAAGAAGAACACAACTGGGTTCATTTGCCTAAATCAGGGCTTAGTTCTCAAATTGCTACATTCAGGTTGTGAGGGTGTTTATACTGAAACTGACCACAATCAACTATCTGGTAAATTTCCTTGTAGCTCTCTTTGATGAAATGCAATCCCATCTGTGGTGAAGCTACTCACGTACCACAATACAGCTTAATAGAACTTTTGTTTTAAAAAGGAAAGTGAAGAGTAAGTTTTCTACCTGAAATTATGGGGCACGGTTTAAGTAGGCAGAATGTAACTTCCCAAGTATGAATTTAGTTAAGACACTGCAGTTCATGCATCTGAAAAGCACCTTGCCATTTTAAATGATGCCTGCCATAACAATAACCTCTTCTATCTTCTGTATCTGTATAATTAATTATTATTGGCATTATGTGCGTGCACACACACACATATATCCTTTGAGGTGTTCGAAATTAGCTTTTGAATTGAGTGTCTTAATCCCATTTTTACTTCCTGTAGCGCTGTATGTTTCCAGTGGAGGTCTATGAAAATACCAATCAGACCTGATTCTAAGGATGACACCTGATGAGAGCACAGGTTGCGGTGATATAGCTGTGTGCTATTGCAATAAGCCTATGGTGCTAGCTATGTTTCTCCAAGAGTTTTGCTTGGAAACAGGTCTGTGAAACATTTATTCAGGAGTTTGAAACATTTTCTGTGCGAAATATAAGACCTTGAATAGCCAATGTGTTATGTAATGAAGTCTAAGACTTTTCTTTGAATCATATGCCTTGCCTGTAACAACAGCAACTGTGCTGTTACCCGGAACCACCGTCATGTATTTTTATCCTACAGTGATATTAAAGAAAATGAACAGAGAACTCCTTTTTGATGCTGGGGACAGAAATAATAAGTGCTGGGAATCATTTAAAAACATTGAATCTTAATAAACAAAACCTTTTATTTTCAGTTTCAGAAAGCTAGATAAATGCAACACAAACAGAAGAGGTACTGTATGTAGATCAGAGCTGACACATCAAAGCAAACATGACAAGTAAAAATCTTTCTGAGGGCTTAGGAAAGCCAACTTGGTGGAGACAAATAGTTTAAATATAAAAAGCTTTCCCTAGATATAAAGAAGCACACCAGCTGAAGCAGCTGGGAATGAACTGACATATCAGACGAAATTCAAAGCCACAATTGCGTGTTGAAGGAATAAGCAGCCCAAGTACAAACATTAAAGAGCCCATAGCAAAGCAGAGGAGAAAAAGCAGGTTTAAAAAGAAGGCAGCAAAGCCCAAAATTGCTATAGCTGCCTAGCAAGAGAAAGGACAATGCCCTTGGGGTCATAGGGCCTAATTCTGACATCCTTTACAGTCTGATCCTGAGATATGCTGAGCATCTGCCACTCTATTTATTCTGTTCTTCTCAGGACCGCACCTTACTACTAGGGCAATTCAGAAGTAAGTCCATTTAGGTTAGTGGATTCCTGTCAGTGTAAACCCAGTTTTAATTTAAGTTGTGCAACTTACGTTAACATAGTTTACATTGGCTTAATGTGGTGTCTGCACTGCGCTATGTCGGTGGGAGACGCAGACACACCCCTGGAACCCCGACCTGGGATATTCTATCTACTACCCAAGATCCATAAACCTGGAACTCCTGGGCGCCCCATCATTTCAGGCATTGGCACCCTGACAGCAGGATTGTCTGGCTATGTAGACTCCCTCCTCAGGCCCTAAGCTACCAGCACTCCCAGCTACCTTCGAGACACCACTGACTTCCTGAGGAAACTTCAATCCATCGGTGATCTTCCTGATAACACCATCCTGGCCACTATGGATGTAGAAGCCCTCTACACCAACATTCCACACAAAGATGGACTACAAGCCGTCAAGAACACTATCCCCGATAATGTCACGGCTAACCTGGTGGCTGAAATTTGTGACTTTGTCCTTACCCATAACTATTTCACATTTGGGGACAATGTATACCTTCAGATCAGCGGCACTGCTATGGGTACCCGCATGGCCCCACAGTATGCCAACATTTTTATGGCTGATTTAGAACAACGCTTCCTCAGCTCTCGTCCCCTAAAGCCCCTACTCTACTTGCGCTATATTGATGACATCTTCATCATCTGGACCCATGGAAAAGAAGCCCTTGAGGAATTCCACCATGATTTCAACAATTTCCATCCCACCACCAACCTCAGCCTGGTCCAGTCCACACAAGAGATCCACTTCCTGGACACTACAGTGCTAATAAACAATGGTCACATAAACACCACCCTATACCGGAAACCTACTGACCGCTATTCCTACCTGCATGCCTCCAGCTTTCACCCTGACCACACCACACGATCCATCGTCTACAGCCAAGCTCTGCGATACAACCGCATTTGCTCCAACCCCTCAGACAGAGACAAACACCTACAAGATCTCTGTCAAGCTTTCTTACAACTACAGTACCCACCTGCGGAAGTAAAGAAACAGATTGATAGAGCCAGAAGAGTTCCCAGAAGTTACCCACTACAGGACAGGCCTAACAAAGAAAATAACAGAACGCCACTAGCCGTCACCTTCAGCCCCCAACTAAAACCCCTCCAACGCATTATTAAGGATCTACAACCTATCCTAAAGGATGACCCAACACTCTCACAAATCTTGGGAGACAGGCCAGTCCTTGCCTACAGACAGCCCCGCAACCTGAAGCAAATACTCACCAACAACCACATACCACACAACAGAACCACTAACCCAGGAACTTATCCTTGCAACAAAGCCCGTTGCCAATTGTGCCCACATATCTATTCAGGGGACACCATCACAGGGCCTAATAACATCAGCCACACTATCAGAGGCTCGTTCACCTGCACATCCACCAATGTGATATATGCCATCATGTGCCAGCAATGCCCCTCTGCCATGTACATTGGTCAAACTGGACAGTCTCTACGTAAAAGAATAAATGGACACAAATCAGATGTCAAGAATTATAACATTCATAAACCAGTCGGAGAACACTTCAATCTCTCTGGTCACGCAATCACAGACATGAAGGTCGCTATCTTAAAACAAAAAAACTTCAAATCCAGACTCCAGCGAGAAACTGCTGAATTGGAATTCATTTGCAAATTGGATACTATTAATTTAGGCTTGAATAGAGACTGGGAGTGGCTAAGTCATTATGCAAGGTAGCCTATTTCCTCTTGTTTTTTCCTACCCCCCCCCCCGATGTTCTGGTTTAACTTGGATTTAAACTTGGAGAGTGGTCAGTTTGGATGAGCTATTACCAGCAGGAGAGTGAGTTTGTCTGTGTATGGGGGTGGGTTTTTGGAGGGGGGTGAGGGAGTGAGAGAACCTGGATTTGTGCAGGAAATGGCCTAACTTCATTATCATGCACATTGTGTAAAGAGTTGTCACTTTGGATGGGCTATCACCAGCAGGAGAGTGAATTTGTGTGGAGGGGTGGAGGGTGAGAAAACCTGGATTTGTGCTGGAAATGGCCTAACCTGAAGATTACTTTAGATAAGCTATTACCAGCAGGACAGTGGGGTGGGAGGAGGTATTGTTTCATATTCTCTGTGTATATATAAAGTCTGCTGCAGTTTCCACGGTATGCATCTGATGAAGTGAGCTGTAGCTCACGAAAGCTCATGCTCAAATAAATTGGTTAGTCTCTTAAGGTGCCACAAGTACTCCTTTTCTTTTTGCGAATACAGACTAACACGGCTGTTACTCTGAAATCTCCCATCAACAGAGCTTCTGCCTCTTGTTGAGGTGAAGCACTGAAGTCAATGGCAGAGCCCTCTCCCATCAACTTATCATGTCTTCACTAGACCCTCTAAATTGACACTGCTGCATCAATCGCACCAGCGCCAATTTAGCCCGTAGTAAAGACAAGCCCTAAGACTGAACAGCTACTGATGCTTGTAATCCCCTTTTTTTTTGGGGGGGGGGGGCTAGAGTCTGACATCTTCACTCACACTGAACATCACTTTACTCCACACTCACTCCATCGAGTTTACAGGCACACCTCATGCTCGTCACGGAGAGCAATATAGGAGAAGCTTGGACAAGATTAATTTTCTGTGCTCATCTAAGGCAGAAGTGAATGGCACTTGTTTTATACCTCTGAAGGAGATTATCTTTCTTCCTATATGTACATTCAGATAAACATTTTCAAACTTGGGTGCCTGAAACTAGGCACCTACTTCAAAATTTAGTTATCTACCTAAGCGCTCTGGTTTTCAGAGGTGCTGAACATCCACAGCACCCATTGAGGTCAATGGTCCTACTCCAAGGAGGAAGCCTTTTGTCTGTACTGGACTTGGCAATAAATTTTCTGTTTTAGACCTCAGTGTCAAGGCCAGGTGGTTGGCAGCCAGGCCTAGTGGTCAGAGCTGGAGTTCAGTCAGGAGTCAAGAGACAGCTGGGTAAGGAGATCAGAAGCAGGAGGGAAACTTGGATCAGAACCACGAGTTGGTATCCAGAATCAGGACAAGTCAGGGTACCAGGGGCTCAGATGCAGAAGACAAACTGGAGATCAGAATCAAAAGTCAGAGGTCAGGATCCAAGCCAGATCAGGATGCTGGCAAGTCTAGCCAGGAACCAGAAGGTATGCAGTCCAGAGCAGGGTGGATCCCATTTGTTCAAAGAGCTTCCTGTTCCTATTGTTGGATTAAGTAGGGTCAGTGGGACACCACCAATAGGATGTAAGGGGCGGAGCCTCAAACTGGGGCTGGGCTTCCTGGGTCAGCAGTTGTTAGCAGGATGCCAAGTGGAGGGTTGAAGCATGGCTGCTTCTGTGGACCCGGGTTTGAGGCCGATGGGTCATGACACTCAGCTCTATTTGTTCCAGCTACTGTATATATAATTCTGTTTAGAATTCAGGTTATGGAATATATATATGGAATGCTTTTCTGAAATTCACTGGCTAGGTGTTTGGCCTGTTGATTAGGCACCAAGAATGTAAGATCTCAACAGCTCTGTCTCACACCAAGTGTTTCTATCCAGATGCTGCATGACTTCCAAAATCCGACAGCAGCAGCCGCCACCTCTAAATGCACAATGGTATCCGTTAGTCACCGCTTCTCTCCACCTTCCGCTAAATGGTCCACTTGGAGTTCAGGTACCAGGCATAAGTTGGATGAAACAAAGGTATCGTTGCCACCTATCTATATAACATAATATATAGATATATATAGATATAGAATCATAGAATCATAGAATATCAGGGTTGGAAGGGACCCCTGAAGGTCATCTAGTCCAACCCCCTGCTCGAAGCAGGACCAATTCCCAGTTAAATCATCCCAGCCAGGGCTTTGTCAAGCCTGACCTTAAAAACTTCCAAGGAAGGAGATTCCACCACCTCCCTAGGTAACGCATTCCAGTGTTTCACCACCCTCTTAGTGAAAAAGTTTTTCCTAATATCCAATCTAAACCTCCCCCACTGCAACTTGAGGCCATTACTCCTCGTTCTGTCATCTGCTACCATTGAGAACAGTCTAGAGCCATCCTCTTTGGAACCCCCTTTCAGGTAGTTGAAAGCAGCTATCAAATCCCCCCTCATTCTTCTCTTCTGCAGGCTAAACAATCCCAGCTCCCTCAGCCTCTCCTCATAAGTCATGTGTTCTAGACCCCTAATCATTTTTGTTGCCCTTCGCTGGACTCTCTCCAATTTATCCACATCCTTCTTGTAGTGTGGGGCCCAAAACTGGACACAGTACTCCAGATGAGGCCTCACCAATGTCGAATAGAGGGGGACGATCACGTCCCTCGATCTGCTCGCTATGCCCCTACGTATACATCCCAAAATGCCATTGGCCTTCTTGGCAACAAGGGCACACTGCTGACTCATATCCAGCTTCTCGTCCACTGTCACCCCTAGGTCCTTTTCCGCAGAACTGCTGCCTAGCCATTCGGTCCCTAGTCTGTAGCGGTGCATTGGATTCTTCCGTCCTAAGTGCAGGACCCTGCACTTATCCTTATTGAACCTCATCAGATTTCTTTTGGCCCAATCCTCCAATTTGTCTAGGTCCTTCTGTATCCTATCCCTCCCCTCCAGCGTATCTACCACTCCTCCCAGTTTAGTATCGTCCGCAAATTTGCTGAGAGTGCAATCCACACCATCCTCCAGATCATTTATGAAGATATTGAACAAAACCGGCCCCAGGACCGACCCCTGGGGCACTCCACTTGACACCGGCTGCCAACTAGACATAGAGCCATTGATCACTACCCGTTGAGCCCGACAATCTAGCCAGCTTTCTACCCACCCTATAGTGCATTCATCCAGCCCATACTTCCTTAACTTGCTGACAAGAATACTGTGGGAGACCGTGTCAAAAGCTTTGCTAAAGTCAAGAAACAATACATCCACTGCTTTCCCTTCATCCACAGAACCAGTAATCTCATGATAAAAGGCGATTAGATTAGTCAGGCATGACCTTCCCTTGGTGAATCCATGCTGGCTGTTCCTGATCACTTTCCTCTCATGCAAGTACTTCAAGATTGATTCCTTGAGGACCTGCTCCATGATTTTTCCAGGGACTGAGGTGAGGCTGACTGGCCTGTAGTTCCCAAGATCCTCCTTCTTCCCTTTTTTAAAGATTGGCACTACATTAGCCTTTTTCCAGTCATCCGGGACTTCCCCGGTTCGCCACGAGTTTTCAAAGATAATGGCCAATGGCTCTGCAATCACAGCTGCCAATTCCTTCAGCACTCTCGGACGCAACTCGTCCGGCCCCATGGACTTGTGCACGTCCAGCTTTTCTAAATAGTCCCTAACCACCTCTATCTCCACAGAATATATAGATATTTGGAGCAATTTGGAGCAATCCAAAATGTTTTCCTCTGTATTGTACTGTTGAGCATTTACAGGCCCATCAGCAAACTCCATTAAAATGCATTGACTCTGGAGCCACCTCTATCTGTAGATAGAACATATTGGTTGGTTTGGCATATGGAAAGGAGGTGCTAAACAGAATGGGGCTGGGGCCTCTGTGCGCTACTGTAAAATAATAAGGGTGATATTATCCCACTCTTCTCTGTATATTTCTAAAGGTTGCATGTTTTTCATAGAAGATACTTTATAGACCCAAAAGTAGATGCTGTATTATTCTGGATAGGAAAGCTGGTTTTGTGGTCAAGTCATAGAACTTGGGAGAGCTGACACAGACTTCCTGTGTGACCTTGGCAAAGCACTTACCTGCCTCTCAGCTTTGCAGCTGTAACACAATAGTGTTTTCTCTGTCCTGGCTACTTAGAGTGTAAATTCTTTGTTTCTTAGTACATTTATGTAAAGGGCTTAGCACAATGGGGCCCCTATATTGATTGGGGCCACTATGTGCTGTCATAATACAAAACGAGAGCTAGTTAAGAAAGGAAGAGGAAGTTTTGCTATAACTTCTAAAAATCAAAATAATTATCATGTTTTTTTCAAACATTTTAATGCCTTCAGTATTTTTTTTAAACTGTAAAAGCAAGACAATTGTTGTGGGGGAATAATTTCAACAATTTAAGAAAATGAAAATTTTGCAGAGGCTGTATTTCAAAAAACAAACAAAGCAACCAGCCAACCAACCTACCTCTGAAAAAGTTCAATTATCCCCAATACAAATAATAAGTAAGAATAAAATTCTCTTATGGAATTTGCTGGCTCTATGTCATGGAAATGCAAAAGAAAAGCAGTCACCCATCTTTAAGTATTACAAAATATTTGCATGGGTGCACAAGAACTAAGAGGAGAATACTGGCATTAAGGTAGCAGTTTTCTGCTAGGATCCTTTTCCAGGAGGTGAACGTGAGGAGCCAAAGTGACAGGAGGAACTGTTTAGTCTTAGCTTGCAGCTCAGTTCTACAGTTGCATCCAGAGCAGAATACTGAACACATCAGAACACAAAGTCTCATTCCCTTAGAGAAAGAGTTGCAATTGCCAATGATAGTCCTTATGTTTGAAGAGTTACGGCAGAACTGCAGAAAGTTGAAGGCTAGCCAGCCAGTCAATAGACATATGCCTTTGTCTTACTTGACTAAGCAGAGATATACTGGGGAGTAAGGTCTCTCCCTAACCCTCTTGCTTAGCCTGGCTGGATCTTGGGGTTGGTTGTGGCATGCAGCCCCTCTTCTGCTGCTAATCCCTCCTGCAACCAAGTGGGCAGGTAGCGGGTGACTGGCCATTATAGCTGTCCAGGCATGAAGGAAGAAGTAAATTTCACTCTTTCAGTGGCTGCAATAACTTAATCTTCCCTAACCCCCTGCAAAAAAAAAAGGAGGAATCAGGACTTTTACCTCACTGTCACTTGCTAACCTACACTAGTGCACAATCCAAAAAGATAACAGAGCCTTTGATCTATCTATAACACCCATTATCACCAGAGTCTGTCTGCCAGGTACTAAGGTGCAGATGTTTATAGAATCACAGAAATATAGGGCTGGAAGGATCTCCAGAAGTCATCAAGTCCAGTCACCTGCGCTGAGTCAGGACCAAGTAAACATAGACCATCCCTGACAAGTGTTTGTCTACCCTATTCTTAAAAACCTCCAATGATGATGTCATAAATATAAAGGGAAGGGTAACTACCTTTCTGTATACAGTGCTATAAAATCCCTCCTGGCCAGAGGCAAAGTCCTTTTACTTGTAAATGGTTAAGAAGCTCAGGTAACCTGGCTGGCACCTGACCCAAAATAACCAATGAGGGAACAAGATACTTTCAAATCTGGAGGGGGGGGGGAAGGCTTTTGTCTGTCTGTGTGATACCTTTGACAGGAACAGATCAAGGATGCAAGCCCTCCAACTCCTGAAGAGTTAGTAAGTAATCTATCGAGAAAATGTGTTAGGTTTTCTTTGTTTTGGCTTGTGAAATTTGCTGTGCTGGAGGAAATGTGTATTCCTGTTTTTGTGTTTTTTTGTAACTTAAGGTTTTGCCTAGAGGGATTCTCCACATTTTGAATCTGACTGCCTGTAAGATTATCTTCCATTCTGATCTTACAGAGTTGTTCTCTTATCTTTTTTTGTTCTTCTAATAAAGTTCTGTTTTTTAAGAATCTGATTGGGTTTTTTGGGTGTTAAAAATCCAAGGCTGGTCTGTGCTCATTTTGGTTATTCTCAAGCCTCCCCAGGAAAGGGGTGTAAGGGCTTGGGAGGATATTTTGGGGAAATGGGAACTCCAAGTGGTCCTTTCCCTGTTCTTTGTCTAAATCACTTGGTGGTGGCAGTATACTGTTCAAAGGCAAGGCAAAGTTTGTGCCTTTGGAAAGTTTTTAACCTAAACTGGTAAAAATAAGCTTAGGGGGTCTTTCATGCGGGTCCCCATATCTGTACCCTAGAGTTCAGAGTGGGGAAGGAACCCTGACAGATGGGGATTCCACAACCTCCTTGGAAAGCCTGTTCCAGTACTTAACTATCCTTTATAATTAGAAAGTTTGACAGAAAACCATTGATAACTACTTTTTGAATACAGTCTTTCAACCAGTTGTGCACCCATCTTACAGCGATATCATCTAGACCACATTTCCATAGTTTGTTTATGAGAATGTCATGTGGGACTACATCAAAAAACTTATTAAAATCAAGATATAGCACATCTACTGATTCCCCATATGCACTAGTGCAGTACCTCTGTCAAAGAAGGAAATTAAGTTGTTTTGGCTTGATTTGATCTGGACAAATCCATGCTGGCCATCCCTTATAACCCTATTGTCCTCTAGGTGCTTGCAAAATGATTGTTTAATAATTTGTTCCAGTATCTTTCTAGGTGTTGAAGTTAGGCTGACTGGTCCATGATTCCCTGGGTCCATTTTGTTCCCCTTTTTAAAGATAGGTACTATATTTGCCCTTCTCCAGTCCTCTGGGACCTAACCTGTCCTCCATTAAAAACTGTACCTGCCCTACCTTACAAATAATGAAAACATAGGGGTATATTCCACCTTGTGGCTGAGCTCAGCTTTGTGCATGGAAGGAGGATGGGGAGGCTTCAGGAAAAGGTTACAGCTCCGTCGTCTTGCACCACTCGCCCCCAGAATATGTCAGAGCAGCTGAAGAGCTGCTCTAATTTATGCCCCTGGCATAATGCCCAAAAATGACTGTCTCCTGATTGGCCTGCAATCACTCCACACCTCAAATATGCAGTGCAAGTTACTGAAGACTGTCTATCCTAACTTGCATTGCTCTCCCTCTGCAGTTTGGAACTCTGGTGAGAGAAGTTCCAGGGAGAACAAATCGAGAGAACCCCTGGCAGTGTGTGTCCTTCAGGCGCAATGCTGTCCAGGGGCGGCAGCAAGGCAGGAGATCCAGGAAGCAGTGTGAAGGCAAGGGGCCACCATACAGAAGCTTCTTGCTTCCAGTGCAACAACACAGATTTTCAAGGTAGCCTTTTCTATAGGTACTTCCACTAATTACTCTCGCATGAGGCAGAACGAGGCCCTTAGGTATGAAATCTCCAGCCTCCTCTATAAGCACCTACATATGTTACTGCAGCACAGAGGAGAATGGAGCCTTTAGGATGTGCAGCTTTTTATTTTTCATTGTTGTGAAAGTTGCTCAAAACCAGATGGGATCATAAAGATTAAAGTTGTCCCATTAAGTGCTAGCAGAGATGCCATTAGTATGCTAATGGACAGATGTTTTCTTAAAGAAGAGATAAAATATATAAAAGGTGTCAGGAGAATAAATAGCCCCTTTTTTCATGTGGAATGCGGCACGGAAATGACCAATGGGATAAAACTATTTCAGCAGAGGAAGAAATTTCTGAAAGTCGTTTGAGAAGTCTTGGCAATGTTGACATATGGATTATAACAAAGTTACTATTTCAGGCCTCTTTAACAGCCCCCACATATTGGTACCCCTGTGAGAAGAAGAGCTATTAGCCATATCATGTTTTTTTCACAATGTAACTGCATTCAAAATTACACCCAGAAAGGTAGTTTCTAAAAAATTTAAACATCACTGTTCTTAGTGCCTGCTCTTCAGTAGAAAACAAGTCTGACAATGAAACTTAAAGACCTGTAGCTTCTAATCACAATCAAATAGCCCATTTATCAGGGGAGCTATATATATTTTTAAAGTCTAGTCATATATCAAAAAGCCATGATCACACCCATAACTCATGCAGGCCTTGAAATGTTGATTGACTTTTTTAAATTAAAAGTCTCGAGGTTTGAATAGAATAAAAACAAGTTATGGTCACACAAAGGTGCTTCTGGTCTACGAGGTGCTAACAGTACTAGGGCAAAAAGAAAAGGAGTACTGGTGGCACCTTAGAGACTAACCAATTTAAATTGGTTAGTCTCTAAGGTGCCACCAGTACTCCTTTTCTTTTTGCGAATACAGACTAACACGGCTGTTACTCTGAAGTACTAGGGCAGAAGTCATTCCAAGGGTTTATAAGATTTTTAAACTGCAGAGGTTATAACATTATATTAAAAATGGTGGGTGTTTACTTCTCCTGGAGCATAAGGAGAAAAGTGGTATTTGGCCTAGTACAATATAGTCTGTTGTGCAGTGTTGTAATGCGCTAATTTTGGGCCCAGCTTAGTAAATACTGGGGCACAAGAGTTGTTTTAATCATCTGAGTAGGCCATAGTTAGAGACTACTCATGTGAGTAAAATAACCTTGTTGCCTCAGTTATTGTCAAGATCTTTTGCATGCAGGAGTGAGCAATGATGCATTCTATTGACCAGCTGACAGAGCTGGTACATGATCTACCATGACCACACAGGGACCTCCTTTTGATAAAGCAGTGGAGGCTTGTGTTTCGGGAGCTGATGGACAAAGTTTCTTGTCCCCAAGGTATGTGACTTACAAAGCAAATGTGTCCATTGTCTGCAGACATGGCCTTTACAATGTTATGATAACCGTGATGCGTAATTAATGTGCTGTACTTCACCCCTTAAAGCCACCCCTAGTGCTCATGTAACCTCAAAGGCATTTAAATGAAATATGTTTTAATTTTTCATTGGTTTATAGGCACTTGCATTAACTTATGACAATGGCACAGCCATTTAGATAAAGAAAATGTGTGGGTGGTTTTGTTTCAGATGTTCTGAAAGGAACAAGACTAGGGCTGGGAGAACTAGTTACGATAAAATAAAAACAAAACCAGTGTTGCCCTAAACTCAAATTGAATGTGCACAAAAACTGTAAGAAAAACCCAAATATATTTGTTCCTCCTAAATACACATAAGATAAAATATTCATACAAAAGCAGCGATGCAAACAATATCCATGGATGATAAATATAATGATTTAAGAAACAAACAGTCTTCTTCAGATGTCCCTCTCTCTTGTTACAAAAATGAAATAAACAGGTTAATTGAAGATGGCTGGACAGACTGGAGGTAAAATTTTCAAAAGCATGTAAAAAGAAAAGGAGTACTTGTGGCACCTTAGAGACTAACCAATTTATTTGAGCATGAGCTTTCGTGAGCTACAGCTCACTTCATCAGATACATACCGTGGAAACTGCAGCAGTCTGCTGCAGTTTCCACGGTATGTATCTGATGAAGTGAGCTGTAGCTCACGAAAGCTCATGCTCAAATAAATTGGTTAGTCTCTAAGGTGCCACAAGTACTCCTTTTCTTTTTGCGAATACAGACTAACACGGCTGTTACTCTAAAAGCATGTAAGTAACTTAAGAGACTAAGTTGCATTTTCAAACAAGATTTAGGCACTTAAGACCCATTTTCTAGTGTCTCTTACCATGGTATCTGGGTGCATTTGACACATACATTTTTTTTGCAATAAAACTGCTATTTTTCTGCAATATTATGTATGTAAAATATAGGTGGCAAATTTTTCCGTTAAAAGTGTCACAATCAAGCATCCCCCGTTTCACACAGTGCAACACAAAATGGAAGGGAGGCAGTCTAGGGATGGAGTTTGCATTTGGCAGTGGAGGGGAGAGATTCAGAAAAACAATCTATGAAGAAATGTGGGGAAAATGCCGTTTCTGCTGAATTTGCTACTTGCTCTTTGGGTCTGGCTTTAACTTACAGACTGCAAAGGAATCTCTGGTCTGTCGAGTTCACTTTGCACTGAAAAACTAACTTAAATTCAATGGAGATTCCCCCAGTAGAAATACCTGTGCAGGGGGACTCTTTGCCAGTGTAGAGCCAGCAGGGATAGAACAGCTAACTCATATGCTAGCTGCCACCAGTCCCGGCATAAGGGCAAGGAAGGGTCCAGCTATGGGCATAGTAGGGACAGAAGGGTGCATGGGAGAGGCTAGCTCCACTACATTTGAAACACTCAGAGGAAGCTCAGTTATAGAACTTGCTCCAGAGAGGAAGCCTGAGTAGACCTCCTGCAGCTCTAACTTCCACCAGGGCTGGATGGCTGAGGATCAGGGAGCCACACCCAGCTCCCTGCAGTGTCCACTCTCCCCTCTGTCCAAGTGCAGCTCAGATGCAGTGGAGAAGCAGGGCCTGTGGAATTAGATTATCATGGTAAGATAAAGCAGAACTTGATCGATCCAAGTTGTTATATAGATGGTACTCAACGCACAGTCAACCTATGGAACTCCTTGCCTGAGGAGGTTGTGAAGGCTAGGACTATAACAGGGCTTAAAAGAGAACTGGATAAATTAATGAAGGTTAAGTCCATTAATGGCTATTAGCCAGGATGGGTAAGGAATGGTGTCCCTAGCCTCTGTTTGTCAGAGGGTGGAGATGGATGGCA
Organism: Eretmochelys imbricata; assembly: GCF_965152235.1. Taxonomy (NCBI): domain Eukaryota; kingdom Metazoa; phylum Chordata; order Testudines; family Cheloniidae; genus Eretmochelys; species Eretmochelys imbricata. The sequence continues at coordinate 20,907,579 of NC_135572.1, forward strand.
GGAGAGAGATCACTTGATCATTACCTGTTAGGTTCACTCCCTCTGAGGTACCTGTCATTGGCCACTGTCAGAAGACAGGATACTGGGCTGGATGGACCTTTGGTCTGACCCAGTATGGCCATTCTTATGTTCTTATATTTCCATCACCTTGCCCCATACAAATTCAGAGTCTGTGCCATGTCGGGGTGAGGATGTTTCTGATTTGACTTATTAATGTATTTGGTGGGCTGGGATTAATGACCAGGCTTGGTGTGATGTTAAACATTGTCTCATTCTTTGAGTTGCCGTACCAAAATCAAATCAAAGCAAGTCCACCCTGCTCCAAGAGCATCTCTGATGACTTCTTTCAGCAAGCCACTGGTGAGAGCCTCTTACAGGTCCCGCTCCGTGCCTGATCCACAGGGGATACGAGCCCAAGTCTCTTACAGCCCCAGCCAAAAAGCTTTGGGCACTTGCATAGTGAATTACTGTATCAAATATCATGTCGGCATTAGTTATGGGGCTAGAGTCCGACCAGTATAACTCAAGGAGCAGGCAGAGCGGAGCCATGGGTGGATATGGAACTCTCTCCTCGGCCTGGGTTGGGCAGGAAGGCCCAAGACAGAAGCTGAGCTGCCTGAGCAGATTATTAAAGCTACTGCTCACAGTGTAGGGAGAACCAAAGAAGTAGGGAGAACCAAACTGGTTGGCCCTGTTCTGGTGCAGGCAGCAGCAAGGAGTGCAGAGGCTGTATGTGGTTACAAGGGAGGTGACCCTTTATTAATGACCACCTGAAAGTTGTACAAAGGAGTTTGCACTACATCTGGTTGCCAAGACCAATAACATACTTCTTCCCTAGGAGAGAGCCAGCATAAGGCCTGGATGCTGCTTCTGCCCCACTTCAGCGTAGAGAGGGCCACTGTGTGGAGTACATGTGCATTGACCCTGTGCTGTTCTCCTCCACAGGGACACACTGCACCTCACCTGCTTCCCGCACAACTCCCTTCTTTCCCCAGGTCTCTTTCCCCATTCTCTTTTTCTGGGTCCTTTCCACCTTGTATTGCTTCTACCTGAGTTGAGGGTCGGCACCATGCTAGAGTCTCACCTTGTCTGAAGTTTATGGTATTCAGTTTCTTGGGCTGGGCACATTAACCGGGAATTTGAGAGTATGATGCCACAGGAGCACAGGAAATGACATTCCCCTTAACCCCTAACAGTTAGAGATTGGCTTAGGCCTTGAAGAATCAGGTTCTATCTTCCGTCTCAAACTCTTTTTTAGTATGATAATTCTGGAAGGTCTTGCTAATCATACAAACATCCAGTCCCTCTTTAAATCTTGCTAACTTCTGGGCCTAAAACATCCTTTGGTAATGAGTTCCACAGTTTAATTATGTGCAATGTGAAAAAAAAATAGCCTTTTATCAAGTTTGAATTTGCCTCTTTTCAAGTTCATTGAATGTCCCCTTGTTCTTGTGCAACCAGACAGGAAAAACAGAAGCGCCAGGGCTACCTTCTCAATACACCATTCATTATCTTGTCCCTTCTTATTTGTCTCTACTTGAAGGTAAACAAACCCAGTTGTTTTTTTCTCTCTCTCTCTCTCTCTCTCTCACATCCATCCCTTGAATCATTCTCACGACGCACCTCTGAACTCCCTCTAACTCTGCAATATACATTTGGATATGGGATAACCAAACCTGCACACAGTATTACAGATTAGGGTAAATCAGATGTATATAATGGCATTATGCTACTTTTCATATTCTCATTTCATTCTTTATGCATCCTAGCATTTTGTTGACTTTTTGATCACAGCACCACACTGAGCAGAGGTCTTTCTTGAACTATCCATTTCTTTGTCATAACTTCATACAATTAATTTAGAACCCATGAGTGGTGCAAATCTCTCCCTCCAATGTGCATTACCTTCCTGGAAATCATCAGTAATTTACACCAGTCATTACTGTAACTTGCTTATATCTATTAATCATGTATTAACCCTTTATAAAGGAAACCTTAATTAAAAGTGTGACCATTATTTTTGTTACATGAGCACAACTGAGATCAGGGCCTCTTTGTACTGAGCACTGTAGTAAGAAACAGTTGCTGACGCCAAAAGCTTCATAGACCAGCTCGACAAAGAGTAGGAAAAATAAGGTTTTTTTATCCTCAACTTTACCGATGGGGAACTGAGACACAGAAATTAAGTGCCTCATCTAGCATCCCACAGGACATCAGTGGAAGAGCCCGTACTAGAACCCACATCTCCTGAGTCCCAGCTCAGAGCCTTAACCACGAGACAGCCTTTCATTACAATCTGTGCAGCCTTCGGTGACTGCAGTTATTTTACCACGTATTTATTTGCTAAATATGGCACATTGGGGAAAACTGTTGAGAAATCTGGAAATGTTTGAAAACATGTTAGTTTAGATTTTGACTTTGAGAAACTCTGATGTGGCTGAACTGATTGTCCAATTCATTCCAGTTTCATGGAACATAGCTGTTATTTTCTATTACAGCTATTTGTTGCCTCTGTTTTTATACAAGCAAGGAAGTATGGTTAAGGGGTGTACAGGTGTGCAGGATCAGGCCCTAAAACTGAGTTCCATGATAAACAGACCATATCTCACCTGGTGTAAATCAGCACAGTCCAATTGACACTAACGAAGCAGCTTTACTCCGGCTGGTAAGTGGCTCTTAACATGTTCAGTTCTGTGTACTAACTCCTCAAAGGCTGTAAAAAGGCCCCATTCAGCACTGACATTTTTTCTTAATATTTTTCAAGGCACAAAGACAACCCTCAGGAAGATCAGAGGAGGTAATATTCATTTATTGCTTATACTCACCCCAATAATATTTTATTTGCTGACAAATTTATTTGCAAGACTGTCTGATGCAAATAATTCCACCTCTTCATAATTCCATGGCAAAAAAGAATATAAAACTTTGTTCCCCATTTTATCTGATACCAAGATTACATCTTGTCCGCTTGTATTCTAGATTTCACAGGGCTATAAATTAGTACCAGAGAAAAATAAATCAATTTTAGCTGTGCTTTCTTGATGCAATTCAGAAAAGCTTTTGATGGTGTTTATAGAGTCAGCTGCTGTTTGTTCTTTCTTGAACGGATTGTTCAGATGTTACAAGTTCAGTGATGCAATTGGAATGGCTGTGATTTCTAAGAAGTTTATCGTTCTCTTTCTTTTTCCCATTTTGACCATTTGCAGGGTAGTGTACCACATATTAGCTGTGTTTTGGAGTCCTCAGTAAGCTATATGGCTTTCAGTAGGACATCTGTTCTGGAGAATGTTGGGGGCTTACGTCTACCATTGCATTTGATTAATATGACATGTATTGATTAATTGATTTTTGCTTGTTTTTAGAATGAGATCTTTGTAGCATCGAGAGACTGTGAGCTAGTGTTTGAAAAGGAAGGCTTGGAAAGACTTATTTCTTAAGCACTCAACAATGGTGCAGAAACCAATGTATTCATTAGAGACGTGATGGATGCTCCAGAACTTGCAGTCTTTAAATTCGGATTTCTAAAAGATATGCTATAGCTCAAACAGAAGTTATGGGCTTGATGCAGAAATCATTGTCCTGGAAAATGAAGTTATTGAAGTTCTTTGGCCTGTGTTATACAGGAGGTCAGACTAGCTGATCACAATGGTCCATTTTTGGCCTTAAAAGCTACAAAACTCAGCATTAATTTAAAAATAATTTTCTAGCCTTCACGATTGCAAAGCAAACCTCAAAAAAGGTGAACTGAGTGTAAACTGATTCAGTGTTATCTGCTGAGTTTGTGGACAGCCTAAAACAAGAGGCAGTATTAACTACCTCATTCATCTTAATTGGCTGTTGACACTGAAATGTAAGAGATGACAATCTGCATCATACTGTAATATGAAAATATGGAAGCAACATAAATAAATGCAGTTTCAAAACCACACAAATAAACTGTGGCTATTGTACTTACTGTGAATCATTTCATATGGGACTGAATGAAAACTACATTATCTGAAGTTGCAAGAAAATTTCTACCAGAATCCACAGTCCAGATTGCCAAAGAGCACACAGCACCTGAAATGTGAATGGATTGAATAAATGCATCTAACACTGGACAAGGCACAACTATTGAGAACCTATGTCCTGCATAGCTTACAGTCTACAACATAAAAACAAGAAAACAAGGTGCACTATAAGAGACCCACGCAAATGAATCACTTTAGATTTTTTCTATAATCAGACCTTAGTTGACTAATATGGTCAGGAAACTAATTTGACCCCGGGATGTTATATGCGTTTTCATCTATAAGACATTCCGCTCATTAAGGCCCCAGTTCAGCAACACAATTTAACTTATGTCCATCCCTATTAAGCAAAACACTTAAGCATGTGTTTAAGCCTGTCCCTATGTCCCACTGAAGTCAATGGGATTTAGGTATGTGTTGAAGTGCTATGCTAAATAGATTTAAGGGACTAGCAGTTTTATCTAAAGTCCACTGAAGTCAATGGAAAGACTGCTATGGACTTCGAAGGGCTTTGGATCAGGCCCTAAAATCTTGTTTGTTTCTCCAGCCCTGCTCTTATTAGACAGTCGAGTACCTTTTTATTTTGCTAAATGCACTTTGCCTTCTTGCATGTTGAAGATGTACTTTAGTTCCAAAACAGCTTGAATCTCAAAGGGCTACGACTTTGAACTGAAAATGTTAATCTCTAGCAAAATCTAAATATTATTGGTATCTTAGACAGATTGGTACACATAAAAGTCTCCTACCATCAAGAAGCCTCCAGGAATTACTGCTCCAATTGATTGAAGTATGTTCTTCTTGAATATTTTATTCCACTGCTTTGATTAATTAACCAGATTAACATCATTTAAAGACATACATAACACTTTGCCATTCTAATAAATATTGTTTTTGTTGTTCTCTTTCTTTTTATATCAAATCTTTGTGGACTTCTTTCATTTCTGTGAATTGTACTGCTGTTTGCTTGGCTAACCCAGTTTTTAGTGTATTTTTAGACAGATCTTGCTACCATTTAGCTGAATGTTTTTGTTCCCTGAAAGAAACCTCAACTTTCCTATCTGCTAGGTCAGCTGATCATGATGATGTTCTTCTTTACTAGCTTGCTGCATGGATAGAGATAAACTAACTTAATTTTCTTTTGTGACCATCTCCAACAAATCAGTGTCCGATTGCAAGAGTGGATGGAACCAGTAGTCTGTAATATGCTTGCTATTTGAAAAAGACTACAGAAGACTATGAAGTATCCTCTATTGTACTACTGAAATCTATAAAAATATAGGGCAAAATTATTCTCTCTCCTCTACAATCCACAGTACTAAAACATCTTTGGAATTTCTAAGTGTTGTAGATAACAATTTCCTAACTCAAAAAGTACTGCAGCTGACATGGGGGAATTCTTTATTAGACCTTATATTAATAGATAAAGAGAAACTGCCCACAGAACTGAAAATTAATGGTAGCTTAAGTACAAGAGATCATGACTTGATCACGTTGCTAATGTGCAATCAGAATAAAGTCCAGATCAGCAATATATGTACTTGGTGCTTTAATAGACCCAATTTCACAGAGCTGAAAACAATTGTGAGCCAAAGCAGCTAAGAGAAAGAATTGAATCAGAAATCGTGAATGATAATTGGGACTCATTTAAGAACATCTTCCTAGGTGCTCAAAAAACCCCACAGTCCAGGAATGAGGTTGTACTGGTTAAAAAAACAACCTAGTTTGGAGGACAAGTGAAGGCAGCTATAAAAAAATTAAAAAGTAATATATAACAAATGGAATAAAGGAGAAGCTGATAATAATGAATATAAATCAGAAGTTAGGAAATGTAGAAAACTGATAAGGAAAGCAAAGGGACAGAAGGATTCCTTTACTAGATGGAAATTGTAGAATTGGCAATAATAATGCAGAAAAGGCAGAAATTTTCAATAAATATTTCTGTTCTATATTTGCGGGGGGGGCGGGGGGGGACAGATGATATAGTCTTATCATCTGGAGATCATAACACTCTTTTCATTCCACTAGTATCTTTGGAGGGTGATAAATGGAAGCTACTAAAGTTTACATTTTAAATTAGCAGGTCCAGATAACATGCATCCAAGAGTTTGAAAAGAGCTTGCTGGACCATAAATGTTGATTTTTCCAAAGTCTTAGAGCACTGGAGAAGTTCCAGAAGAGTGGAAGAAAGCTAATGTTGTGCTAGTGTTTAAAAAGCGTAAACAGGATGATACAGGTAATTATAGGCTTGGCAGCAATACTGGGCAAGATAATGGAGTGGCTGGCACAGGACTTAATTAATAAAGAATTAAATGAGGGCAATGTAATTAATGCAAATCAACATGGATTGTGAAAAATAGATCCTGTCTAACTAACTTGATATCTTTTTTTGATGAGATTACAAGTTTGGTGGATAAAGATGACATAAGTGTTGACATAATATATTTAGACTTCTGTAAGGCATTTGACCTCGTACCACATGAATTTTCTTTAAAATCTACAACAATATCAAATGATCATGGCACTCATTAAATGGATTAAAAACTGACTGATGGTCTCAAAATGTAATTGTAAATGGGGAATTGTCATCGGGTGGGTGTGTTTCCAGTAGGGTCCCACAGAGATCAGTTCTTGGCCCTATGTTACTAACATTTTTATCAATGACTTGGAACAAAACATAAAATTATCACTGATAAAATTTGCAGATGACACAAAAATTGGAGCTGTGGTAAATATTAAATAGGACAGATATGATATGGATCATTTGGTAAACTTGGCACAAATAAACAATATGTATTATAAATGTATACATCTAGGAACGAAAAATGTAGGCCATACCTACAGGATGGAGGACTCTATTCTGGGAGGCAGTGACTATAAAACAAGATTTGTGGGAGTGAGGTGAATAATCAGCTGAGCATTAGGGCCCAGTGCAACCCTGTGGCCAAAAGAGCTAATTTCAAAACAACACAAATAAACTAATGAGGACAAAAGAGGTAATGTGATCCTACGGAATGCAAAAACAGGGGAATCTTGACTAGGACTACAGCGGTGATGTTACCTCTGTATTTGGCACTGGTGTGACTGCTGCTGGTATACTGTGTCCAATTCTGGTGCCCACAAATCAAAAAGAATGTTGATAAATTGGAGAGGATTCAGAGAAGAGCCACAAGAATGATTAAAGGACTAGAAAACCTGCGTTATTATAAGAGAGCTCAAAGAGCTCAATCTATTTGTTTAACAAAGAGAAGTTAGGGTGTGACTTGATTATAGTCTATAAGTATCTACATGGGGGGAAATTATTTAATAATTGTCTTTTCAAGGTATAGCCTGACCCAATGGCTGGAATTTGAAGCTAGAGAAATTGAGACTTGAAATAAGGCATACATTTTTAACATGGAGGGTAATTAACCACTGGAACCATTTACCAAGGGTCATGGTGGATTCCCCATCTCCGCCACATTTTAAAATCAAGATTGGATGTTTTTTTTCTAAAAGATCTGCTCTAGGAATTATTTTGGGGAAGTTCTAAGGCCTGTGTGTGTTACAGAAGGTCAGACTACGTGATCACAATGGTCCCTTCTAGGCTTGGAGTCTACGAACCTGTGAAACCTTCCATGTGAAGAACCGCCCGTGCAATCAACAGAAGTTCCATGTGTAGCCAGCCACGTAGCCAGGTGGAGGGAACAGAGGGAGCGAGCCAAACAAAGGCGCCACCCATTGCGGCGCTTTTACTCACCCGGCGGCGCTCCCTCACTCGCTCCGGGTGGCTTCGGCAGCACTGAAGATCCCGCTGCTGAGGTGCCGCCAAAGACCCGGAGCGAGCGAAGGTCCCGCCGCTGAGGTGCCGCCAAAGACCCGGAGCGAGCGAAGGTCCCGCCGCTGAGGTGCCGCCAAAGACCCGGAGCGAGCGAAGGTCCCGCCGCTGAGGTGCCGCCGGGTGAGTAAAAGCACTGCAGCGGGTGGCACCTTTTTTCTGGATTTCTCCCCCTGTTCCCTCAGTGTAGTGTCAGAGCCCGACCCAAAGGGGTTTTGAAATCGGTGGAAAGGCTCCCTCTTGACTTCAAAGGGCTTTACATCTGGCTCTCCGTGCCGAATGTGGACTAGAGCTCTACACTGCAGGTAAGAGATCTGCATCCACAGACAGATTGAAGGAGAATGTTTTGACATCGGTTTCTAATTAGGTCTCCATGAGCCAAATATTCTGTCAATTATACTTGTCATGAGTTGTGTTATTCTAGAGTTACATGAGTGTAATTGAGGGGACACTCTGCCCTCCTAATCCCCCAATCCATCGTCACATTTTGCGAACCAAGAACCTCTAAGACTATATGCTGTTGATAATCATCATCATCATCTCTCCATGAATTCCTGAGTTTTATTTGCAGGATTTTGCAGGAATATATTTGGTTTCTTTAAATATGAGCCCATAAACTCTCAGATTTGAGGAGGGGGGGAAACCACACTTTAGAAAGCATTAGTTCTCCGTCTGTCACATTAACTTCCTGTGGTGATTAGAGATCATATTTTCATTTTAGCTTTGCAGCTCTGCAACTCCTTAGGGCTTGAAAATATAGCACGCTTCCATTGCACCTCTGCAGCACTGGAACTCACAGGGTGATTTAAGAACAGCTTTAATTTCAGGCCTGCAGCTGTAGGGCGCTCAGGATTTGAAAATATGGGAGGCTTAGCTGTATAAGCTAGACATCTAATTCCCTGGGCGTTTCAGCAGCAGCTTTTCATTTCTAGTCTTTGCAGCGGTTAGGAGAAAGAAAAATGCATCAAGCTCCAGGTGAACCTCAGCATCCCACAGTGATTTAAGCAGAGATTTAATATTGACTCTGGAGATTTGAGACTTGTGAGGTGTAGAAGAGTAAAAACATCTTTGGAAAAATAACATAGTGAATGGAGCAGGAGATTCACAGGGAAAAAGGAAAGGGGAGAGACTGCCATATAGATCAGAACATTTCTTCAACTCCAGAGGAAAGAAATAACTTTAGCCAGAGCTCAACTCTTGGAAGAGCAAAAGAACCTGAAGAAATGAGCATGGTATTGCTAAGGGTTTCTTACGGATGCCCATCAAGGTAACATCTAAGCATGGTATTTCTAGTAGTGGAGGGCAAAACCTCCATGTGATCATGAAAGGTTTAAACTCCTTCACTGGGCTGAGACAAAATGCACAGCCCATGAGGTAGAGAAGTGTGGGAAGCTGTGGCTTCTTCCGCTCTACTCTGCACTCAGTAGGCCTCAGCTAGAATATTGTGTCCAGTTCTGGGTGCCACATTTCAGGAAAGACGTGGACAAATTGGAGAGAGTCCAGAGGAGAGCAACAAAAATGATTAATGTCTATAAAATATGACCCATGCAGAAACATTGAAAAAATGGGTTTGTTTAGTCTGGAAAAGAGAAGACTGAGGGAGGACATAACAACAGTCTTAAAGTATATTAAAGGTTATTACAAGTAGGAGGGAGGAAAATTGTTCTCCTTAACCACTGAGGATAGGAGAAGAAGCAATGGGCTTAAATTGCGGCATTTAATTGGACATTAGAAAAACTATCTAACTGTGAGGGTGTTTAAGCACTGGAATAAATTGCCTAGGGGGGCTGTGGAATCTCCATCATCGGAGGTTTTTAAGAATAGGTTATAGAAATACCTGTCAGGGATGGTCTAGTTACTATATAGTCCTGCCAGGAGTGCAGGGGACTGGACTAGATGACCTCTCAAGGTCCCTCCCAGTCCTACATTTCTATGATTCTGTGATGATGATAATAATAATACCAGGCTCCTATCTGGCACTTCTGACAAGTAGATCTCAATGCGCTTCAGTCTTTGCAACATGTATATTAAAAAAAAAAAACTTACTAAAATAAGACTCTCCACGGCACATGCGTCTTCCCATAGGGAGGAGATGATATCAGACACATGACAGATGTGTGGTCACACTGTTTAATATCCTCCTGGAAGGCACTCAGATACTAGGATGGTAAGGATGGTACAAAAACCTATACAGAATAGAGTACTCTCTAAAAACTAGAGATTGGTGAAAACCCTTAATCACCATGTTTAGTATCCCTTCCAAATTTGTTGTTATTACTTAGAAACAACTCTGGATAGTCTTGATGTCCATGTAATTATCCTATCCCTTTTTAAATCTTGTTAAATTCTTGGCCTCAACAACTCCCTGCAGCAGTGAATTCCACAGTTCAATTACACATTGTGTGAAAAAATATTTCCTTACATTGTTTTTGAATTTCCTACCTTTTCATTTAATTGATAGTTCCCTTTTCTTGTACTGCAAGTCAGAGAAACCAAAAGTTCCCTATCTACCTGCTCTAGATCAGTCATTATTTTATATACTTTTATCATGGCCCCTTTTATTGGACAACTTTCTAAAAGGTAAACAATCCCAAATCTTTCTGATTGAAATAGACGAGACAAAAAGGGTAAGAAAAAAGAGCATTAACCACCAGAAAAAAGTTCATTTTGATGGGCAGGAAAAGTTTCAGGTCCTTTCTGCTCATAACCCTATCTCTTCATCCAATCTTAATGCAAAATGTGACACTTCTAATATATTTTTATCTTCTCAGTTTCTTCAGAATTTGTTTCCATTATCTGCTTAATATGTATTTGTGAACCAGAACTGGATAGGAACGAAACATGCTCTAGAAATTAGACATGTTAAAATTCCATTCACAATCCCACCTGGCCAGTCTGCCATTCTATTCGAATGTTTATTCCCATTCGGTTTGCAGTCATGAATTGCTTTTGGAGGAGTTTATTGTGGAAGATAATAAGACCATAAATCTGCAAGCTGTTTGCTTAGGTTCCTAGATAGTGAGAACACAAGCAATTGCCACTGAATTTGCCACTGAAAAATATAAAATCTTTTGGATTATATTTCATATATATTTAATAGTTGCTTACAAGCCTGACCCTATTTATTAGAAAATTACCTTTTTGATGGAGATTTTTTAAATGGGAAATTAAATCATTGTAGTCTTTAATTCATTCTCCCTTTAGAGAACATGCCCCCAAATGCCTTTGATGGTACCATTAGCTTCTTGCTGACCCCAGACTGAACATGGTATAGCTTTGCCACCATTTAAAGTTTGGCATATGCATAGCTTGCTCAAGATTCTTGCAAGATGGAGACTTTCAAGGCCCTGAATGCAAATTCCTCAATGGCTGCTGTCTTTTATTCCTATTTAGAAGGCTTCAGGGCTTTGTTTTTGATACATTAAGCACTAGCAATACTCAAGCTCACACTTTAGGACTAAAGGAAGAGAGTAGAAATGTAAAGAACCTCTTGGGCATTGCAGTTTCATGCATTTTTCCACACAGGACGACTATCAGCGGACTCCATTGCATTGTACTCACAACTGTTCCATCAGTTCAACATTTACCTTGGCTCTTTCTTTCTGGTCTTCCATTCTAGCCTTCAGACCAAGCTGCTAAGTAACTCACAGCCATTTGATTTGATAAACTAAGAAGTACACACTGTATAGTGGATGCTGCTGTTTTCTCTCCCCAAATTGGCAGCTTCTATCAACTGCAGAGTTTTATTTCTAGGGAATTGTCTAGACTAGTAGTATATCTGTAGACTGCAATCATGGAGTGTGGCCACAGCTCAAGGAGACAAACCTGAGCTAGCTTTAATCTAGCTAACTTGGGTCCCAGAGCAGTGAAGCCACAGCAGGATTCTGGCCGGGCTTATACAACCTGCACTGAAGCCCATAGTGCCATGACTTCACTGCTCACGTACCCAAAATAGCCAATTTAAAGCTAGCTCAGGTATGTCTACTGCAGCTGCAATCAGACTCCAGGATTGCAGTCTGAAGACATACCACTCAAGCCCCTAGAAATCAAACCCAGCAGTAGACAGTAGCTGACAATTTGGGAGAGCAAACAGCAGCATCTGCTATGGGGGGGTCGCAAGCTGTCAGCCTCCACCCCAAACCCTGCTTTTCCTCCAGCATTTATAATGGTTAATATGTTTTTAATTTATAAGGGGGGTCACACTCAGAGGTGTTAGGGGGCTTATTCCTTCACCCACTTACTTCCCTGGTCCTTCTTGCATGAACAGAGAGCAACAATACCCGAAGTCCAAAGGTGCAAACAATTCAATGTTTATTGGGGTGAACTTCCAGGAAGCATGATTCCAGTTTCCTTCCTTAGTGTCCCCCTTCCCAGCTCTGACACCACAGAGCCTTACCTGTGTCCCTGTTCCCATTCCTGCCCTTAGTCAAACATGATTCCAGTTTTCCCACCCCCATTCCCTGATTCCATCTCCCTTTAGCAAAACATGATTCCAATTTCCTTACCCCCATTCCCTGTTCCCATTTCCCCCACACACACTCACTCACTTCCTGATTGACTGCAGACTATATAGTAAAACTTGAGTTCTGCTTAGCTATACCTTAACCAATCATTTTACTAAAATTTAACTAACCAATCCTAACATATTGTAACATGATTATTTAACCAATTCTATCCCACCACCTTAATTAGTTTACACCCAGCAAAAGTAATTATACAGCAGACAGAAACAATCACAGAACCAGACAGAGATTATACAGACAAACAATGGCAAAATGGGAACTATAATGACAAAACAACACAGAAGTGAGGATTTCACATCCCGGCTATTGATAAGTGAATTCTTGCCAGACAGGATGCTATCAAACTAAGTTTCCTTTTACATCTTCTAGGCACTTCCCTTTCTCTGGAGGTATTAGGCACTATCAGGGCAGGATTGTATTCCTAACAGCCCAATAGCAACTTATTTCAGCCAGGCCTGGGGTGGAGGCGGGGGCACAGAACATGCCCCTCCAAAAGAGGTCAAATTTGAAATCCTTCTCTCACCCTGGGGCATCTATGTCCTTTTGTGAATCTGGTCCTAAGTGAGTTGCCCAAGTCACACAGGGACTCTGTAGCAAAGCAGGGAATTGAGCCGGAAGGGGTCTGAAAGCTTCCTGCCATTCAGACACATTCCTATAAGGTGGGTAAGAGTCAAAGTTCAGCAATGAAATTCAACTTCTGCAAAATTCCAGTATGTGCACACGTGCTGTTTCAATCCAGAACTCTCTCTGGTATACACTAGGGCACCCATATCCCCTGTTTGACCAGTTCCATACCACTGGGACAAGACTGGATGGAATTAAAAGGCAACACATTTAAAGTTGATCAGAGTATTGACGGTGATGCACGTTTGCCCTGTGGAACTCTCAATGCCGGGTATCACTGAAGTCAACTGTGTAGGACTGTAAAGTTCTTTAAAAAAGGAACGGGCACTCATATAATAGCATCACATGGCCTGTGTTTGTTGTCTGACTCTCTGACTATTCAACAATAGAGCCAAATATTATAGGATTATATATAAATAGTAGCTATAGACTTGTGTGTTTCTTTCGTTTACTCAAAATAAACAAAAAGAAAAGGAGTACTTGTGGCACCTTAGAGACTAACCAATTTAATTGAGCATAAGCTTTCATGAGCTACAGCTCACTTCATCCGATGAAGCTCACGAAAGCTTATGCTCAAATAAATTGGTTAGTCTCTAAGGTGCCACAAGTACTCCTTTTCTTTTTGCGAATACAGACTAACACGGCTGTTACTCTGAAACCTGTCAAAATAAACAGTGCAAAATAATATAAATTGAAGAATATATGGGCAAGATCCCCTCTGCTGGTTAAAATCAGCATAGCTCCATTTAGGTCAGAGCTATATTATTTACACCAGCTGGGGATCTGACCCCACAGATTGAGAATATAGATGGCTAGCCCCATTATGTGATGATTAATATGGTACTTCTCAGGATCTCAGCATGCCTTACAAACATTCACCAGTTTAATCCTCTCAGCCCCCCTGTGAAATAGATAAGTATTAGTATCCCTCTGTACAGAGAAGGAAATAGAGAGTCAAATTTACGGGCCTCTTTTCTGCAGGCCCGCCATGAATGGATCTCCCATCAAAGTCAATGGATGTTCTGCCTATAGGGTACTGGCCCTGCATGGAAGCCAGCTCTCCTGGTTTCCTAGTTCTGTGGCCACAAAACCATTCTTCCCCTCCTCAGCACCAATAGGGTAGGTTTCATCTGGCACCTGAAATGGTTAATGTTGCCATTTAATAGATTCAGCATTCCCATTTTATAACCAAAGAAACAGATTAAATTGAAGATAATATCAGTTGAATTGTACATGATGCAGTGGTTTGCGGAAATGTAAAGTTTGTTTAAAGCAACTAAACTGATACATATTAATCTATTGATAATGTCCTAAGTCTAAGAAAACTTACGAGATTGGACTTTTGCGTTAATTATACAATATATGACTCTTCTAGAGAAATAATATGAAACTGGCACATCACTGCCATTTTTTATTCAGCATCAGGATACTTGGCTGGTACTTGACAGAGAAAATTCAAATCCAAAAACATGTAAACAGGAAAATGTTTTCAGAAAATAATCCATATATGCAATTATAACAATGGACAAGCATAATATTATACAATAAGGCACCTTTATACTGAGAGTAATGATACTTCATTTCTTACAGTCTTCCTGACATCAGCAGAACACCAAGGTTCAGAAATATTCTCTTTGTTAATTTCTTCAAGGCTAAAATGATTTACTTACATCCCCATCAACTTGCAGTTTACTCATTCAGTGTCAGATTTTGAACAGTACTTTACCCCATCAGTGGTCTCAATGAAATCAACGGGAGGATATATGGAGTAGGGTACTATGCATTATGGGCATAGTTATGACAATATGGCCCTTAATTGTTTACTCTAGAATTATGCTCTTTGAAAGTACTAACCACCCCAGAAAGTACTGTCCTCCCTTTGTATGAAACTCACCCCTGTGCAGTGTAGCAGCACAAGAACTATGAACTACGTAAATCCCTATTTTGAGGACAAGTGTCCACTGGCAGCTGGATTTCAGATGAGGCAAAAACAACAATAAAAACAATCACCAGCCATCAGCTGGTAAATACCTCCAGTAGCTTTTGATCTTGTTTGGATTTGGATCAATTACCAAGAAATAGAAGACTCTATATCCCATGTTCAATTTCCACCCCATCCCCTTTATTAGCACCTTATTTTTTTCCTTTCACACAAATCTGGCACATATAGAGAACGTGTCCTGATACTTACATAGGCAGAGAATATGATTTTTGGAACTGAATTGTGTAGTATAAGATCAGTGCAACTCTGACAATGGAGGTGATAGTTTTTCAGGAAAGCTTTAAATGTCCATTTAAAAGCCTATCAAATAGTCTCTCTATACATCAGTTCATTTAGGAGCCAAAGAAAGCCATCTTCACACTACAGTCAGGAACACACTGTATGCAGGGATTGAAATGTATTTGATTGTCTCTTCATTGTGCAATTTCATCTCAAGCAGCAATACTATATCATGGACAATTGGTGCTCTGTAGCAGTCCCTACTGAAAATCAATTGAATTTCCAAAATACGTCAATGGTCTTGCAATACGAAAGCCACTGGTACTGGTAATCATGCACTTTTAAATCTTTGCACAGCAGAATAAAGGTTTTTAATGCCTTTTGTTTATTCCCCCTAAGTAACCAACAAGAAACACGGGAACATAAGAACATAAGAATGGCCATACTGGGTCAGACCAAAGGTCCATCTAGCCCAGTATCCTGTCTTCCAACAATGGCCAATGCCAGGTGCCCCAGGGGGAATGGACAGGTAATCAAGTGATCCATCCTGTCACTCATTCCCAGCTTCTGGCAAACAGAGGAGAGGGACACCATCCCTGTCCATCTTGGCTAATAGCCATTGATTGACCTATCCTCCATGTACTTATCTACTTATCTAGTACTTTTTTGAACCCTGTTATATTCTTGGCCTTCACAACATCCTCTGGCAAAGAGTTCCACAGGTTGACTGTGCATTGTGTGAAGAAATACTTCCTTTTGTTTGTTTTAAACCTGCTACCTATTAATTTCATTTGGTGACCCCTTAGTCTTGTGTTATGAGAAGGACTAAATAACACGTCCTTATTTACTTTCTCTACACCAGTCATGATTGTATAGACCTCTGTCATATCGCCACTTAGACGTTTCTTTTCCAAGCTCCAAAGTCCCCATTTTAGTAATCTCTCCTTAGATAGCAGCTGTTCCATACCCCTAATCATTTTTGTTGCCTTTTTCTGAACTTTTTCCGAGTCCAATATACCTTTTTTGAGATGGAGCGCTCACATCTGCACACAGTATTCAAGATGTGGGCATACCATGGATTTATATAGAGGCAATATGATATTTTCTGTCTTATTAGCTATCCCTTTCTTAATGATTCAGAACATTCTGTTTGCTTTTTTGACTGCCGCTGCACACTGAGTGGATGTTTTCAAAGAACTATCCCAGATTTCTTCTTTGAGTGGTAACTGCTAATTTAGACCCCATCATTTTATATGTATAACTGGGATTATGTTTTCCAATGTGCATTACTTTGCATTTATCAACATTGAATTTCATCTGCCATTTTGTTGCCCCGTCACCCAGTTTTGAGAGAAGCTTTTGTAGCTCTTCGCAGTCTGCCTGGGACTTAACTATCTTGAGTAGTTTTGTATCATCTGCAAATTTTGTCACCTCACCATTTACTCCTTTTTCCAGATCATTTATGAATATGTTGAATAGGACTGGACCCAGTACAGACCCCTGGGGGACACCACTATTTACCTCTCTCCATTCTGAAAACTGACCATTTATTCCTACCCTTTGTTTCCTGTCTTTTAACCAGTTACTGATCCATGAGAGCACCTTCCCTTTTATGCTATCAACTCAACAATCTACTGTCCACGAAAGTAACTGACTTCCTGAAAGCATAGGGGCCCCCTCCTTGTATATTCTGCTGTCTTTCCCCATCTCCCTTCCCTGCCCCTTGCCATGATGGTCTGTGGCTATTTTTGTGATGTGGTCATTTAGAGCCCAGTCCTGGAAACATTTTCTACCCAGGGTGATGTTCTCTACCATGACCTTAATGGGACTGCTCACACTATTATTAAGCACCACAACCAGTAGCTATATGTTTGCAGAACTGTGCAGTACATTACAAAGACAATAAGCCGTGTAAGAAAAAGCACCATCTCTCAGCTTTCCCATGGACTAGCCCAGTGGTTCTCAAACTGCAGTTTTGGGACACCAAAGTGGGTCACGAGCCCCTTTTTAATGGGGTCGCCCATTTTCTGGGCCCCCTCTCCAGGGTCATGTAGTAACTTTGTTGTCAGAAGGGGGTTGCAGTGTAATGAAGTTTGAGAACCCCTAGCCTAGCCAAAATCTGTATCTGGACAAACAGCAGCTAGTTAAAGGTTACCCCCAGCAAGCCTAAAGTGATTCTTGCAGGAAGAGGGAAGTGCTTTGAAGAAATCACTTCCTTCATAACCTCCTCCTCTATTGATGCATCAGCCCTCAGACTGTTATGTCAGTTTGTAGACTTGGGGTCCATTTTGATGTCTCATAACTGTCAGCTGCCCAAATAGCGAAAAATGCATATGTTCTTCTTAAGAATTCAGCCCATCCAATCAGACACACATCAGTCATCACCTTCTAGAGCAGTGTTTCTCAACCTTTTTGATACCAGGAACCGGCTTGCTGCCTTCCTAAATGATCTCAGGAACCGCTCAGGGACCAGTGCTGGTCCACACACCAGTCATTGAGAAACACTGTTCTAGAGGATGCCAATCTTTGCTCTTATAAGGAAATACTGAGGACTCTTGGCTCCCAATTCCATCTTCAATAGTAATTCTGCTGCAATGAATATATTTTAAAGGAACATAAGAGATTACTATTGAAGCTATTTTCTGGAGACAGGGACCTTCAATATTTACTCATAAGGGCAGAGATGGGAGTCATCTTGGAATCTGAGCATGAGAGGGAAGTTTAGGTTCATTAGATGAGTTCAACTAAAACTTATCTTTTTAACAATTGTTTGTTAATACTTTGTTCTGCTATTGATATTTGATTGTATAAATGTAAATTATAAAGACAAAACAAGAGAGAGTGTTACCAGGATATCATTTAGAAATGTGATCAGATTCACAATGATGGTCACCAGAGCGAGAGAGAGAGAGCTAGAGCTAGCTAGCTCTAGGTGAAGAATACCCATGTGAACTTTCCCAAAATTTGGATATAAGTGTTTAGATCTAAGATTTTTCGCTTTAAACCTTTCTAAAATATTAAGTTACAATGCATTCTGTAGATGAAGATATTTATAGGTCTCCTGTCAACATATATAAAGCAAGTATCTATTTATCTACTTTAAAAAAAACAGCAAATATCTAACTGAAAAAAAGACATGAAGTTTCATATCTGAAACATCACAGTCTTGTAATCAGAAGTATAAAGAGTTGTATAATGTCTGATATCAAATGTCACCAAATCTTGATATAGTGATAGTATACACAGATACATAGTAAAGGACTTATTAATATATTCCTACATTGAAACTGAAAATCACCCAGGCATAATTATTCATCAGCAAAGATATCCTACATTATATGGGATTGCAAAAACTTTATGGTTATGTCGGGTAACAAGTCCAGTTTTGAATGTGCTTCTTGCCCATAACACTGACAATTTAGATAAAACTGTTACTTCTATATTCTTAAAATATGTACTGATTTCAAAGTTTAACTCCATGCAGGACCAACAACACACTAATGGATGCAACATTAATATAGTCATAAAAACAACATTACATTAATTAGAACTTTGTAAATGCTGTAATTAAGATACACGGTGACAGCTGTCTTTCCTATCCCCAACCATCCCCAAGAAATCTCTCAACACCACTTTCTTTGGCATCATCAGCTGTGCGGATTCAGGAAAAGCCATCTGTTGACGTATTTAAAATGTTAACTGACAAAGAGGTTTCAAACAATTGCATCCAGTGCTTAAAAAAAAAAAAACAACCCCAAACCAAAAGAGCATCCATTATTTAACAAAAAATTACGTATTTAACTCTGGCAGAAATTGTTCTCTTAGAGTGGGATTTTAAAAAGTGTCCATTGTTGGCCTAACAGTGCTCTGTTTGATAATGGACTTCATGGGTATCAGAGAAACATCAACTTCTCCCTGTATGTAGTTGGGGCCGCCAAGCATCATGTCTAGGACTAGATACAGCAAATCTCTGTTCACCAGAATGGAGTCACTGTTCTGGGGAAGACAAGTGGTTCTGTCAAGGAGGGTTATCTCCCTGCCTATGCAACATGATTCTTTATTATATTTTTTCTTCTGTTTCATCAGTCTAGTTTTAAACATCCAAGAGACTATTCTGCAACCTGTTACAGTGACGCTCAGCAATTTTCATACTGTGACCTTCTCTTCCATACCAGGATCCTTCACCCAAGGAACTCACCTAGCCAAGACCTTCCTCCTCCATTTAGCAATATTGGAATCGCATTGAGAAACTCTGACCCATTATAAATTGCACTGGTCCTGGTCCAACACCCATTGACTTCAATGGGCAGTGGATCATACTATTGTCAAGGCAGTTTTTTTCATATGAAGTTTGATATTTCCCCTGTATTGATTTCATCCCATTACACCAAGTTAAACACTGTGTATAACTGTACATAGCCCTTCTGCCTCCTTTGTATGTACACCCTTTAAACAGCTCTTGACTGTTTATTCAATGAATTATGCATTTTTCCATGGGTCAGCAAACAGATGACAAAATTCTCAAATTCATGCATCATTCAAATTATGCTGGAACATCTCCAGTGGATTCATTTTAGTCCGTAGGCCACGTGAATGACAAGTGAAGCCCTTCCTCAACCACACAGGGATTAAGGGAAATGTTCACGATCCCCTTGTTACTCCTTGCCTGGTAGTCCTCACTGGGAGCAAGTGGTGGGAAGGGGAGTGGGAGGAACTGTGGCTTCTTCCTTCACTCATGAGTGAGGAGGAGGAAGAGTAGGAATTATGCCACAGAACATTGCCTACAAGTCATAGTGCCCCCTGGGCTTGTGCAGTTCATACACTGCACCTTGTTCAGGGCTGTGCCTACAGGCACAATGTAACCATTAGTAATTAAAATAAATAAGAAACTAGCACTAAGGGCCAGACTGTGATTCCCCACTCACGCTAAGTGGCACTTTACTCCACCATTTCATCCTATCAAAATCCAGCTGTGGCTTGGCACGCGTAGGAGTATCATGAATTGCTCGTAAAGTTAACGGTGTTTTTGGGTACATCTACACAGTGAGCAGCAGCAGGTCTTGGAGCCCAGTCTACAGACTCGGGCTCGTGCAATGGCACTGAAAATAGCAGTAGGCATTTAGGCTCAGGCTGGAGCTCAGACTGCCAACCTTAGGGAGGCAGGGGTGGGCTTCAGAGCCCAAACTCCAGTCTGAGACACAACCATTTTTTATGCCATAGCACAAGCCCTAAGCTCTGACACATGCTACTGCAGCCTGTTGATAGCTGTGTAGACTCACCCTTAGAGGCTTCTCAGGGCTTGTCTACATTACCCGCTGGATCGACGGGCAGCGATCAATCCAGCGGGGGGGGTCGATTTATTGCGTCTAGTCTAGACACGATAAATCGACTGCTGAGCACTCTCCGATTGACTCCGGTACTCCACCGGAGCGAGAGGCGCAGGCGGAGTCGATGGGGGAATGTCAGCCGTTCACTTACCACAGTGAAGACACCACAGTAAGTAGATCTAAGTACATCGACTTCAGCTACATTATTCACGTAGCTGAAGTTGCATAACTTAGATTGATCCCCAGTGTAGACCAGGCCTAACTGCCAACAGGCCTGGCCATTCTGGGGTGAGAATTTTTAAAGAAAGCTAAAAGTGACATAGGAGCACATGTTCCATTGACTGTCAAAGGGGCTTGTGATCCTAAGTCAGGCAGGCACTTTTGAAAATTCCATCCCTGGTCCCTAGTGTCAGATCATTGACTTTGAATTCTTCTCATCCCTCTTACTTTCAACTTGGAATACATAAGTAGCACTGGATGAAAAATACCTAATAGCAGCACTGCAACACTGGCAACCACTGCTGAATTATGCTACCCACAGCTTTCAAAATTGAAATTCTTTAAATTGTTCTATAGCCTATATATAAGCATACATTTTTCATTAGCTGCACTACATACATCCATACACACACACACAAAGTAGTGATGTGCTTCATCAAATTACAGGACAATGTAGGACCAGAACTACCAAATCAATAACCCACCAAATAAAAAGAAAATCTCCAAAGGAAATTACTGTTAAAGGGGGACTATCATTTCCACCAAAACAAACTATTAAATGAAGAAACCACAGCCTTTATTAGCTTCCATTTACAGCTGATTTATTCATGTTTAAGAATGGATTAAAGTAATGCAGCTCCATTATGCTCTGAAAGGCATTAGTAATATGGGTAATCAAACTGATTCAAGGGGAAGAAAAACAAAATCTTTATCCATTTGCAACACAAACTTTTTAGTAAGTTCTCAAATGTTTGCTGAACTTTTATTTTAGAGACTTTCTGCAGTAGTTAGTTCTGGCTGAGTCCGACAGCAAAAGAGTAGAAGACGGTAAAAGAGACTTTTTTTATCGCAGTATCTCCACCCAAACTAGAATCAAAACTGTAAGATAGCAAATGCATCAGATGGAAGTTTGAAATTTAATTAGAACTGGTTCCTGGGCCCACTTACAGGCACAGAGCAAAAAGCAGTACCTAAAAAGATTCCACCAATTCCTACACTGCCGGGATAGAAGCTGGAGTCTCCCATTATCTGCACAATAAAATAACCATTGCTAAAATTAAACTGGAAAACATGAGGCTGCAGTCATATTAATTTCCCTCCAACCCTCATATGCTTACCAATGTGCATTATTGCCCCCAGTTAAGCAAGGTATTTATGCACTGGTCTAACTTTAAGCACATGAGTAATCCCATCCCTCTTCAGCACAGCATTTAAAAATGTGCATAACTTTAAGGACATTCATATTTCTGTTAATTCAGTGAGACTACTCATATGCTGAAAGTTATGCATATGCTTAACTGCTCTTCTATAAAGGGGTCTAGGACCCGAGCCTGCAAAACTTTAAAACAGCAGTAAATTTAGTAGAAAAAGATTTTAAAAATTAGAAAAAATCTTCTCAGCTTTTTTTATTTCAAAAATATTTGTTGAATCAAAAACCTTGAAAACATTTAGTTTCAAATTGACTAAAACCTTTTGGGTCAACTCAAAAGAGAGTTTTCCCCCCAATATTTTTGTATTTGGGTGGTTTATGGTGTCTTTAACTTTTTGTGTGTTTTTTTAATATTTGTTGACTTTGAAAACAAAATGCCATTTCGAAATGAAAAGTTGAAACAGCACCTTTTCAAACTAACCGAAAATAACTTTTCAACTTTTTATTTTAAAAATCAGGATTTTTTCCAGGCTGAAACTGTTCATCAACTTTGACCTCAATTCACAAACAATTTCAGAGCTTTTTTCACCAACATTTCTATTCACTGAAAAAATTTACTTCGCTGTAGTAGAAGGCATTGGGCTACCCGCACGAGCGAAGCTTTGCAGGGTTGCATATTTATATTTTTTAAATATATTAGTGGCACTTTTAAAGGACCAAGGAAATTATTTCTCACCAGAAACTGATGAGAAGCCGATTATTTTACAACTAAATCTGAAGAGAATTTTCTCTATAATTCTTCTCCTTTAACTTCTTCCTGAGAGGAATTGCAAGGACACCAGCATTGATGAAAGAGATTAAACGGATTTAAACTGACTTTGCAGAGCAACTGTTAGGGATTCCAGAAATTACTGTTGGTATTAAATATATTCCGCTGAAACAACTAGGTGACAGAACCCTGTCCTTGTGGGATTAATGGATTTTTTTCAGAATAATTATCCTAATTCACAAGGTTGTGGGAAAAGCACACCTTTTAAATCAAACAAGGAAAACTCAACTCATAGTTTGAAAATGCTTTCGACTGTTTTAGGGCTATCTGGTGCCACATGTATACAGCCCATAACAAAATAGGAATTGCCATCCTGGATCAGACCAAAGATCCATTTACTCCAGCATCCTGCCTCTGAGAGTGGCCAGAAGCAGATGCTTCAGAGTAGGGTATGAGAAACTCACAGCCATTGATGTGTGTATCACAGATCAAGCAGAGCCCCACTGGACACTCCCCAGACTTCTGTGAGGAAATACAACTCACTGGCCTCCTGTGCTTTAAGCCTCCAGAGTCTGAGCTGAGTCCAGGCACTGTCCCTGGCTTGGGGTCTCTAGGCGAATTCTCAAGGTGCAAAAACTCTCTCTAGACTCATAGACTTTAAGGCCAGAAGGAACCATGATGATCATATAGTTGGACCTCCTGTATATCACAGGCTACAGAACCTTGCCCAACCACTCCTGTAATAGACTCCTAACCTGTAGCTGAGTTACTGAAGTCCTCAAATCATGGTTTAAAGACTTCAAGTTACAGAGAATCCACCATTTACACTGGTTTAAACCTGCAAATGACCTGTGCCCCATGCTGCAGAGGAAGGCAAAAAAAAAAACACAGGGTCTCTGACAATCTGACCAGGGGGGAAATTCCTTCCTGACCCCATCTATGGTAATCAGTTAAACCCTGAGCATGTTGGCAAGACCCAACAGCCAGACACCTTGGAAAGAATTCTGTGTAGTAACTCAGCATCCTCCCACTCATTGGCCTTTGGGGATATTTGCTACTAACAGCTGCAGATTGGCTACATGCCGTTGTAAGCAGCCTCATCATACCATTCCCTCCACCAACTCATCAAGCTCAGTCGTGAAGCCGGTTAGTTTTTTTTTCCCCTCACTGCTCCCCTTGGAAGGCTGTCCCAGAACTTCCCTCTTCTGATGGTTAGAAACCGTCTTCTAATTTCTAGCCTAAACTTGTTGATGGGCAGTTTATATCCATTTGTTCTTGTATCAACGTTGGCGCTTAACTTAAATAACTCCTCTCCCTCCTAGATATTTATTCGTCTGATGTATTCATAGAAAGCAATCATATCTCCCCTTGGCCTTCTTTTGGTTAAGTTAAACAAGCTCTTCGAGTCTCCTCTCATAAGGCAGGTTTTCCATTCTCCTGCTCATCCTAGTAGCCCTTCTCTAGCACTGTCTTCTGAGAGCTGAGACCTGGCAATCCAATCGTCTAGTCCCAGGGACCAGAGCTGGCCCCTCTGACTTCCCTGTATCTTAGATACATCTTCTCGCAGACATCCAGCCATGTCGGCATGCTGATTTACAGTCAGGGGCATGAAAGCCAACAGACAATGACAAACTTTGCACAAGTTAATAATACACCATCATTCTTTATCTAACAGCACGAGAGAGACACAGATCTAGACAAAATAATAAACAGACCTATATGTATTTCCCTACCTCAGATTCT